>NC_045432.1:56182822-57382822 GCF_902635505.1 Sarcophilus harrisii | reverse complement strand
TGAACATACATATCTGTTTAGATTTTATGCTTTGTGTAATATGAATCACCACAATATCAAGGAAAGTTAATTGTGTTATTTTTCACAGAACATGCATGGGAAACGCCTTGATGGATGAGAGCCTTTAAGGTAGGGTTTTGCTTTACAGAATCAAATCCCTTTTTTATAGTCCACTAATAATAGGAGGATCTTGAATTCTCTATATTTTTGTATGTTGTGTGATGATAAGAGTATGGGTCTACTGTAGAACATCACTTGTAAAAGTTCCTCTCTTTTCTCCTCCCCATTCCCTTCTAATACCCTTATCAAGGATTCCCTCAATATGTTTTATTCTCATAAAATGTCATAAAGTTGGAAATTAGACATATTAGTTCTTATTCATATTTTCCTGGCTGCTTTTTTAAGTACTGATAAGGTCTGACATTTTTGTTGATGATCGTAGTACCTTCTCCTCCTTAATAAACCTTGATAGTCGATCACCTTTGGGATCGACATCTCTGAGAAATATATATATTCTTGGTCTCATTTGGCTATATAAATGATATTTTTCTTGAGGGTCTTTTTGTAAATATTTATCATGAGAGCTTAATATGAGAAGATCCAAATGTCCAACGAAATGTTTTCTGTTCTCTCGGTGTATCTGATAAAACCAACTCTGCAAATTCCTGAGTAAGGAGTAAGTGGAGTAAGTGTTAGCATCCTTCCATTGAACTAAAATTTCTTTCTGTGTAGTTTTCTTTTGTAGTATCAAGATTAATATGATTAAGTTCCTCCAGTAATGTCCATTTGTTGGCCATTAGATAAGGATCTCTCACACTTTTAATATCAATAATTAAGTCAGCATTGATAGATGGTCTGGAAGTTGCAGGAGTCTTTGCCCCAATCACTACAGAAGCCCAAGGAGGCCATACAGATCATTGTGTAATTTTTGTATTATAGGTTTCCATGGTGAAAAAACTTCATTTTGCAAATTAACTAGTCAGCCTAATGATCATGAGCTTTGCTGTGCTTAGCTTGTCCTTAGAAAGCAGACTTCCATTCCTGCGTGGTTTTCCAACATGCTAGAATCTGTCAGAGCTTGTACTTCTGGCATAGTCCTTAGCAAAATCTGGAAGAAATTGACATTACCTTCTTTCCTAAGTAAAGTATGCCCTCTACCCCTGACCCATTTTTCCAACTCCCACTCAGATTGGCAAAGGCTTCATTCCATAGCAGACAGTTGACTGCTATTCCCCACCATTCTAGAAGCTACTCTAAGGGGCCAGAGTTTCTGTCACTGTGATTCGTAAGCCCCTATTATGTGTACTTCTTGAGATGAAGTACCTAACAGAACTCTGTTAATTAAATTAGTGCAAAGTGGTATAAGAAAAATTATTTATAAAGTATTTCTCCCAAACCTGACAGCTTACTTTTCCACTGCACACTGAGGGAGTGAGCTCAAACTTTAAGTATGGTTATAATGGAGCATATGTGTAGAGGACAAAGTATGGCACGTTTATCCCTGCAAGCCTTTTTCTCCTTTTTGCTGGCCTTTAATAATTGGTACCTTTCTACAGTTCCTAGCCAGCCCTTCTCTCACCAGGGGACTGCAAATGGGACTGGTGATGTCTGAAGTTGCTTCCACCTTTGACTGACTGTCCACTTTGTTTGGGGGCACCTTGTGTTTTGTCAACAACTGCTAGTCCTGATTGTGGATCCTGTTACTATCTTGGATTGCCAGATGGGACTTCTGATGAATTCTAATATTTTGAAATTTACAAACTTGTTATCTGGTCAACTCCAGCTAGAGACAGGGTTGCCTAAGAAGATCAGGGAAGAACAAAGACACAGGCAAATATGTTCTTACATCACTTGGTGCTGAAAGAGAAAAAAGACAGATTATCCTGTTCCCTTTTGAATACAAACTGAGTTCTGGCTCACCATCTCTAGCACCATTGTTGCTTCTATCTCCATAGCCATTTAGGCTTTTCCTCATTACACTATACAAACTTCTTATTTATTCTTGACTGGAAACTGGCTCCCAAAGTTCCCTGTTTTGGAGAGAAATCCGACAGAAAATAGCTGTATATGTTGTGAGACATACCAAGAAGGGCTAATGTGAGAATGGTCTAAAGATTGGGCCCTTAGTATCCAATATTTTCATTACACTGAGTATGTAGAACCTGAGCATCTTTCCCTCTAGGATTGATTGTTTTTAAAATAAGTAAACAAGGTTATTCTCTGCCTCATTTCGTACCTATCCTTAATCACTGGTTGGTTGTTGCCTTAATCAAATTGATGCCTGCTAAAGACCTTACCTGAAAAATGCCAAAGTCTCCTCTTTTATCCAGGGCCATCGGCAGTTGTCCAATCTGCATCTTGCCACTGGACCTGAATGGTTTTGGGGGAAATGTTTTTTGAGGCAGGTGACTGTGTGGCCTTTCCTCAATTCAGTTCACTTGTATGTCATGGCATCACCTCCCTAATGTCATGGTCCTCTTTAAGAATGAAAGACAAGCAAAACCCTCTGGAACTAGGAGTAGGAGCTTCCCTGCCGGGGACATAACTAGAACTGACCACTTGGGCAACAGAGTTCTCTCTGTGTCTGTCTGTCTGTCTTTCGTTTTTTTTTTTTTTTGTCTCTGTCTCTCTTTCCTTCCCTCTGTTCATGTAGGGTATCATACCCTTATCTACAGGTGCTTGTAATGTTTGTGCTAGTTTTCTGGAGGGTCTTGGGACCCGCCTTGATCTTAGTGGAGGAGTGCAGGAGGCAGGAGAGCCACCAGCAGGATGGTCAAAAATGGAATGTCTCAGTCCTTAAATACTCTCTTACAATTACATCATTACAGCATACTGAATATGTGTGAACTAGAGAACTATGACATCACCATGCTAAGTACTATTAATATATGTATGCTAGGGAACCATCACCTTAATTCCACTGAGTTAACACCTTGTTGTAAGTATCCTTTGTATTTCAAGTATACTTCTCCAGAGTTCCAGCCCTCTACAAGTGCTTTGCCTAAAGCAATGCAAATTTTGGTCACTGAAGCTTCCCAAGATATCTTGGGGTTTACAGATTAGATTTCTTTCTTAAAGACCCTGTCTTAAACACTGGCTCTCATTGATTGGCCAACAAGAGGTCCTAGGCCAAGCCCTAATTGATCATTGTTTAGGCCCTTATTAGCCCAGAGTAAATGTTTTTTCTTTCCTCAAAGTGAGACCTCTTAGTGACCCTAGCTTTAAAAGGCCAAGGTCTTCCAATATATGTGGGCCCATCTTCAGTTATTCTCATTTATATCTTGCCGCCGGACCCAGATGACTCTGCAGTAGAGAGTGAGGCTGGTGACTGTGCCCGGCCCTCCGCCACTTCAGCCCGCTTCACTTGTGTGTCATGGCATCGCCTCCCTGATGCCGTAGTCCTCTTTGAGGATGTGAGACAAACAACAAGTAGCCAATTGCAATGAAGTAGATTTCACTCTAGTTATGGTTTTGTCCAAAGGGTATTGTTTAGGTAGGACCAATGAGATGCATTATCAATGTCCATTAGTGGGGGGAAAAAGCTGATGTATGAAAGCTTAATTAAAACTTTGTCCATCCTCTCTTAGCTGTGTGATAAGTGTCCGGTTCCCAAACACATATTTGGGGAATGCAATGGATTCCCTTATCACTATGGTTACTTGAATCTGAAACTGTTAGAAGTCTCGGAGAAGGAGGGGAGAATGACCATGAAATGTTTTTTTTTTTTTTTATAATCTAATTTTCTGAAAATCTGTCATCCATCAACAATAATTCCCTCTTAACTCCAAATATTAGGTAACAAATCAGAGAAGGGGATGAGGTGGCCTGTGTTTGGGGAGTACCAACCATAAGACTGAATTCAAGTTGGAGCTCTCCTGCTTACCCTGGGGAAAGCACTTGACCTCTCTGAGCCTCAGTTTGTTCTTCTGTAAGAATGAAGTTATTGAGCTAGGTGAACCCTAAGGTCCCTTTCAGCCTTCACAGTCTGTAGTTGCAATGACTAAGCTTGATGCCCCCCCCAAGGGGCAGCCCTTGCTTGTGGCTCACACTTAGATTTGGCATTTTTATGGTGGGGAAAAGAATTGCGGAGCATGGAAGCAAGCAGGTCGTGGCAGGGGAGATCAATGGCTTTCTCCTGAGTGCCAGAAGAGCCACTTGGGGGAGGGGGGAATCTAGACTCCAGACAGATCTCCCAACTCAAGAAGAGCTTTGGACTCTAACTTGAATTACTTTCTGAATGGGTCCGTGCCTTTGATCTGTGATGGGAATTGACAGGTTCGCATAGGATCGCAGACCTAGATAATGGCTTTGTGGATGGCTACCGGATGGTTTCCCTTGAGAAGCTTGAAGAAGGTGGAACTATCCTAGTAAATCATGTCTAAGTGAAACTGTTTTACTTACCGGTTCTGTTGATAAAGGAAAAACATGCTCAGGATCACATGGTAATACGTTATATACAGTTGCCATCTGGTGGCCACTTCTCCTCATCACACCCTCACTTCTGTAGTTGAAACAATCTACAGCTGGCAATGATAGCTAGCATCTATTTACCCCTTTAAAATGTGTAAGGTGTTTTACAAATATGATCTCATTTTAGTGTCACAAACAATCCTTGGGAGGTAGGTGATATTATTGTCTCCCTTTCATAGATGCAGAAACTGAAGCAGGGGGGATGTGACTTGCCTGGGGTTACACAACTGGTCGGTGTCTGAGGCCGGGTTGGAACTCAGGTCTTTGGGCTCCAGGCCCAGCGCTCTATCCACTGCAGTGCCTGGTATCCTAGGGATCCCCCACCCCGGGAGGTTCGAGAGGTTTTCTAACACAGAAGATGAAACTTTGCTCTTTATACCACAGAGTCTGATGTTCAGTTAACGCCCTTTGGCCACTTCAGTGGCAGTCCTGCTTTTCTTGAATGTTTGGGGCTGTGGTGATGCTGAGCTCAAAGGCTTGTTGGCCAGGGCTCCTCCATGAGTTGGAGACAAGTCGAATGGAGGGCTTGACCTAACAAAGAATGCAGGGTGGTTTATAAAACATCTGTGGGTGTGTTCTCCCTGTCTCTGTGTTCTCTCTGTCTGTCCCTGTCTCTCTGTCTCTGTCTCTCCCTCTCTGTCTCTGTCTTCAACTCCCTCCCTCCCCCTCTCATTTAATACTTTAGCACCAAACCAGTCCCACAGAGAGCCTAGAGCCCAGTCATCTCTATTATTGCAGCTGGATTACCCTTGACGTACTTTAGAGACTTTGCCATTGACCTGGTTCTCGGAGCACATGCTTGACTCTGCTGGGGCCGGCCTGTGATCCTCTTAAAAAGGTGGGTGAGGCATTGATGTTGATAGAGCAGCCTCTAGGGTGCCCTGTCTGCCCATTTTCAAGGGCTCCTGTACCTGTGGGGCCTGAATTGGTGTCTAGGACTCCAGCCACAGAACACACAGTTGGTTGAGTGGAAGGGTCCTTCAACCAGTTGAAGTTTTGTAAGAAGCTGTACTGCAAAGAAACAGCCCACCACCTGACTAAATGTCACTGTAATGCGGCTTGCTGGGATTGCCTGGGTGTCTAGGCACTTGGAATATGGGCTGTGGTGCACCAGCGTCATCTCCGGGACATTAGGAGGTCTGAATGTGCTCAAATGTTTCTGATGGTTGTGGAGAACCAGTTGAAAGGAGAGGCTCAGTAGCTTTGGCAGGGGAGGGGGGATCTTGAAGGCAAGAGCCATTATCTTGGGCCCCTGGGGACTTGCCCAAGCCAGTCTTGCTGACTTCTGTCTTGCTGGCTGCTGGCCTTGGATGACTCTGGAAGAGAGAGTGAGGCTGCTAACTCACCATGCAGTTGAGCAAGAGTCAAGATGTCCACTGGAATGGCATTGGTAGAGGTTGGCCAGTCTCTTCCCTTCATCTCAAACAAGAGGAGACTAAGATCTGGAGAGGGGAAATGACAGGGCCACCCCATCAAGAGCTTAGGCTTCCTCTTTCCGTGTCACCTGTCTCTAGGGAAAAGAAAAGACCTCCGTGGCAGCACTGTCCCTTCTACATAGAGAGGCCATCGTCCCCCAACAGAGAGGGTAGGAAGTTACCCCAGATGCAGTTAGAGGCAGAAGCCACCAGGTGGCAGGAATGCCCCACATGTCTGGGTCACTCCACTCCATCTCTGTAAGTCAAGGGGACACATCAATAAATCACCTACTGTGTGCAAAGCACTATGCTGTGCCCAGACATAAACCAAATACAGTCCCTGTCCTCAAGGAGATTGCTGGAATAAAGGACAGTGTTAAATGTCTCTCCCCTGACTAATGTTTTGGCTTGGGGTTTGGGGAGCATGAGGATGGGCTCTGAAGAGCACAGTATTGGGGAGTCAGCCCTCCTGGTCCCAGTTCTTCCTGTTGAATTGAAAGGCAAGGTGTTTCTGTGGTCGGGTCACAAATGGCGATTCCCAATCCTCGTTCTCTAGTGTCTAAAGAAGTAGGTATGGGTGCCAGGAAGGCTAGGCCCAAGCTTGGACCACAGCTGCAGCTTAAGGCAGGGTTTCCTGCTTCTATGGGAGAATTTTGAATTATCTGATTAATGGCAGCTGATGGCAAAGTGCAGAGAGCCCCAGCTCTGGAGGCAGGAAGACCCATCTCCCTGGGTTCAAACTTGGCTTCAGACACTTCCTAGCTTTGTGATCCCAGGCAAGTCGCTTCAGGGTGTTTCCCTCAGTTGCCTCACCTATGAAATGGGCTGGAGAAGGAAATGGTAAACCACTCTGTCATTTTTGCTAAAACCCCATATGGGATCCCAAAGAGTCAGACTTGACTAAGATGACTAGAGAATAGCAAACATTCTGAATCGCAAGCATGTGTCCAACTCTGAAAAAGCCATTAAGGAAGACTTGGGACAGATGCCATCTTGTGAGCCGGTCTAGTTTTTGGCTTACCTGAATTTGGGGAACAAGTGAAAATTAGACAGGGACCTTAAGGTATGTTGATGAGTTAAATTCCCCTATTTTATAAATACAAGTTCTTGGTTCTCTGAGTCCCAGAGATGGAAAAGAACTTTCCAGGTCACACACTGAGATTTTTCTGACTTCGAGTCCACATCTCTAAAGAATGTGGACTTCATAACCTAGTCCCCTTATACCTCTCTGGTCTTCTTACACCTTAGTCCCCAACATGTACTTTTGATCCCATGATACTGGCTGTTCCTTCAACAACATCTCAGCTCCCAGCATTCTCTCTGGCTTGTCCCCTGTGCTTGGAATGCTCTCCTTCCTCCATTCTGACTACTGAGCTCCCTGACCTTTATGTTCCAACTAAATTCTCACCTTCAGGAAGCCCTCTCCTATCCCCTCTTAATTCCAATTCCTTCCCTCTGTTGATTCTCTCCCAATGATCTGGCAGATATGTGTTGACATGTGGTCTCTCCCCCTTCCATTGTAAGCTCCTCTAGGGCAGGGACTATACTTCCTCTTTTTTGTATCTATCCCCAACAGTGCTTACTAAATGTTGAGCGATTGAGGGTTTGCATCCCGAAAGGCCTCTTTTAGAGACGTGGCCCTTGAGCTAAGTTTTGAAGGGAGCCCAGGTGGCAATGAGACACTAGAACATTCCTGGCATGGGGCACCGCTTGTTGATTGTACATCAACAAGCGGTGCCCCATGCCAGGATGTGTATTGAGGAACAACAGATTGTCCAATTGGGGTGGAGCTAATGTGCTTAAGAGGGAGTGAGTCTGGGTAATCAGTTTGGAAAGATAGGCCAGGATTCAGATAGTGTAGGGCTTTAAAAGAAAAGGTGGTGATATGGAAAGCTTAGCCAATTTAGACCTTTGAAGACCTTCACTGGGGGATTGTTTGAAGAGAAAACACTGCTAGGCTCAGCATTCCTTTGAAAGAACCCTAGAGGCTTGACCAAGCTGAGACCTGGTGTATTGTTTGTACAGGAAATATCAACCCAAATGGTGCTTTTAACCCAAACACAGGCGGAGAGGACAGCAATCTCAAATATTGCATCTGGCATTACACCTCGAGGAAACGCCAGCTATGATCAGCTAGGAAATTGCCACAGGAGACAAAGAGCAGGGGGTGTCGCGTTATAGGAAGTCGAACCCTAAATTTTCCTCTCCTCTCTCCTAAGCCATCTCAAAACAGAATTAAGTTAAATAGGAAAAAGGAAACTAATTGTTTCAGACTCAGACCCAAGCCTCGGAGACAGAAATACACCACTGAGGCCTATATTCAACTGCAGTATAGTATTATTGGGAATGAATGTGCTCCAGTACAAATTGGGGACATCTGGTTAACTGGGAAGTAATTACCTTCTTTTTACTGTATGTGATTTCCTCCCAATCAAAGTGTTAGAATATAAGGTTACTCATACTAAATGATCCCAAGTTTAATTTTCTTTATGCTTGATACAAGGCACTTAGGGGTCTTGTAAGGCCTTAATATCATCACTTTGAGCCCCAGTTATTACTTTGGAAAGAAATCCTGGATGCTGAGCTTCTATGTTTTGAGCAATTCCTGATTTCAAGGAGCTTGTAATCTTTTTAGGGAGACCATAAAATATCTTATGCATTCTGAAAGAGAAATGATCATTGTTCCTACAGAGATGATTGAAGTAGAGGTAATGAGATGATATAAGACTCCCCCACCCTCATTTTGTAATTGAGGAAATTCAGCTGCTTAGAATCTAAAGGATTTGCTCAAGAAGCATCAAGCCCGAGACCCTCCGATTTCAAATTTACTGTTTTTAATATGTGACTACATTTTAGTCATTACAGACTGGGGAAAGAAACCATGGAAGGCTTCGTCTAGGAAGTGGCATTTGAGTTGGACTTTCAAGAACGTATAGGCATTCAACAGGAAGTTTTCCAGCCCAGAGAAATGGTGTGGAGAAAGGAGAGGTTCAGTGAACTTAGGGAGTGTAGAGTAGTCACAGAAGAGCTAGCAGAGACCTAAGAAGATCACCTGGACCACTTTTTCGGGTCCCCATCTTATGAGCAAAGAAATGGAGCCATTAAAGTGAGTGACTTGCCCAAGCAGTTGGTGGTAGAACCATGATTGAGCTCGGTTCCTTTGATCTGAACAATTCCAGAACACTCCTCACTGGGAGGGGAGAGTCTCATTTTAGGGGCCTTAGGCTATCGTGCTATTTCCCATAATTCAGTTTGATGTGATCATAATAGGGATCAGCATGAAAAAGAGCTTCAGAAGCTGAGTGGAGGAACTTGAAGTCTGACTGAAAGGCTAAGGAATTTTCATTTGATTCCATAGGTAATAGTGAATTATGAAAGGACTTTGAGCAACATAATCGCATAATCCCCAGACCTTAAAGATCTAGGGAAAACTTTAGAGTAATAGTAGAGTTGGAGGCTTCTTAGAAGATGGGATGTAAGAGCCTGAGGGGACCATACAACATCACATGTCCATGTTAGAAGGGATCTTAGAAGATAGAGTGTCAAAGCCAGAAAGGAGATTGCTTAGAACCAGAATGCAGATTGTCAGAATCATGATTCCTTGGAACATTAGATCCCTAGGATATCAAATTGGGAGGGTCTGACTTTAGAACCAAAAAGAACTGTAGAACATGGAGTGTCAAATGGCAGGGAAGGGTCTTAGAACTTGCAGCTTGGACTTGGCCATGAGAAAAGAGACCTGGTATTAGTGGAGCCGTAACCTATGTAGGGGAGCCTGAGAGACGACAAAAATGCTAATAAAATATTGGTGGACCCTGAGCAGTGGCCTACCATTCTGAAACCAGTTTAGAAATTGGTCAGTGTGTCAGAGGAGGACAGAGAAAACCTAAAACATGCAACTTGGGCTTGGCAAGGAACCTAGGGTGGAGTGGAAGGGAGAAGAGGGACGTTGGTAGGGATTCTGGATCCCATTTAGGGGGCTATAGTCCATACAGCAACTGCTTTCTCTAGCCTTTGCGAAAGAAAAGATGCCCTCTTGCACCTCGATTTTTCTGTTTCTCTTCAACTATTTTCTCCTAAGCCCAGTAGCGTGGAGAGGTTAGCTTCTTGTTTTTTGTTTCCAGTAGCTCGCCTCTCCACGATGCTGAACTTTAGGGTTTCTGCCACTGGACTCGACTCATCGAAGGAATGAAGTTGGGGGCCTGGATCTTGTGTACTTGTCCATAAACCACTCCCACCCAACCCTGCTTGCCAACTCCCCTGCATTAGTCCTGCATTTCGGGAAGACAGGCTTCTAGTACTGTGGCTGGAATCTGAGAAATCACATGCAGAAATCTCTTTGAACCCCATCATCTTCTTGTATAGCCATCTTCATCCTCTTCTCCCTCTTCCTGTTTCCCTTCTCCTTAAAAGTGAAAAACATTGAAATAGTCACGCTTGGAGGTTCTGTGGAAAGATGGGCACATTAATATATTGCTGGAAGAATTTGTAATTGTGCAGTAAGTTACTAAAATCTTTAGAGAGCATGAATTTAGAGCTTAGGGATCTTAGGATATGGAACACTGTGCTTCATCTTGATGAGTTTTTGTAACTCTCATGGTGGAAGCAGCTGGGTTTCTTGGGGACTCTTTAGAAGTTTATTTTTAAATGAATAAATAAAAATTATAAAACATAAACATCCCCTAAAAGAGTATTTCTATACTGACAGTGAAACACAGTAAGAGGCTTCCATATGAAACTGTAAATCTATTTCATATCACTTGCTATAAAATATAAATATATATATATATAATTATACATAATAACTGTTTGAAATTTTCAGAATTTGTAATTAAGTTTTATTTTTTCAAATATTAAGCATTTATTTTTTCCTCCCTCCTAAAAACAAAAAGAAAGCCTTGTAACAAATATGCTTGGTAAAGCTTGACTAGTTCCCATATTGGCCTTGTTTAAAAAATGTTCCGTGTTACTTTCAAAACTGTCCTGCCTATCTGCTTCTTTCAGAACTTCCTTCTGCACATTTTGAAAAGATGTTTTACTGGCCCTCTTTTTTTGATCATTCTTTTGCTGAACTTCAATTGTTTTCTGATTCCTCTTTCCCTTCATTAGTTGAAAATTACAAAAGAAAAAATAAAATTTTTTTTTTAATAAATCAGCACAATCAAAACAAATTCACACCTATTTCACATGTATTCAAAGCGTGCCTCTGCTCCTGTAATCCATCTCCTATCAAAAGGTAGATAGCATCCTTTGTCGTTGATCCTCTGAAGACATGATTGGTTAGTGCTTTGATCAGGGTTCTTTTGTACTTAGTGGGTTTTTTTCCTTTAAAATGTTGTTTTTATATAAATTATTCTTGTGGTTCTACTCTATCATGTGTTAATCCCTAGGGATTCTCTGAAATTGTATCTTTGGTTATTTCTTAAGGCAAAGTAACATTCCATTATATGCCATTTATATGGCACAATTTGTTTAGCAGTTTGCCAATTTTTAAGAGGTAATTTGACACCCCTGTTAGATTTTCAATTTTTTCCTCCCTTCAGGATTGGGAAGTTTCTTTTATTTGTGACTGTTCTTTCCCCAGTATTCTCCTTCCTTTTAACCAGCCTCATTTCCACCCCCCACCCCAACTCCTACTTACAGCACTCTTGAATTTGATCTTTCCATACCAAACTGTGTACATCAAGCAATTAACTCTTTCCTTTGTGTGTTTGTCTGTTTTAGTTATGAATAAAGTTCATCTGATTCCATCTGATGTGTATGTACATGTATGTGTATATGTGTGTGTATACACATACAT
This sequence comes from Sarcophilus harrisii, assembly GCF_902635505.1. Classification (NCBI taxonomy): domain Eukaryota; kingdom Metazoa; phylum Chordata; class Mammalia; order Dasyuromorphia; family Dasyuridae; genus Sarcophilus; species Sarcophilus harrisii. The sequence goes on along the minus strand of NC_045432.1, from coordinate 57,371,137 downwards.
ACATACATATGTGTACCTATACATTTCCAGGTAGTTTTTTTTTTAAATCACAATTTTCCTAAAATCTTATTATTTTTAAATGATCTCTCCTTGACCTTTTTACCAGGTCATTTGTTTTTTATTTAAGCTATCTTGACATGTTCTTTTTTCATTTTTTGATTTTGTTCTAATATTTCTTGTTCTCTCATGAAGTCATTGATTTCTTTTTGTTCTCTTTCTGTTTCAGGGAAACCATTTCTTTTTCATTTATTTGTTTGTTTGTTTTTTAATATACCTTGCTTTATGAATTATGCTGAGAGAGAAAAATCAGAACAAAAGGGAAAAATCATGAGAGAGAGGGGTGGGGGGGGAAATGAAAATAGCATACGTTCATTTACATTCAATCTCCATAGTTCTTTTTCTGGATGCAGATGGCATTTTCTTTCAAATGTCTATTGGGATTGCTTTGGATGGGCGACCATTTCTTAAATGAGACTTACCATTTTCTCTTCTAAGAAATCTATTCTTCCCATTTCCCACACAGCTTTTATTTCATGTTTTACCCTCCCTCCCCCCGCCCCATTTTGGTCCTTGTAGAAAATCCATTTTTCCTTTGGGTCTTTGCTTGCAGTTGTTTGGATATAGATGTGAAATAATTTTTGATACTCGTTGTTTTCTTGATTTATTTGTCTCTCCAGCTTTAGTTCCTAGGTTAAGACTTGCTTGCCTGGACCAGGTTCCACACTCTGCTGTGTTCGTGAGTATGGTGTTATGTCTTGCTTGTCCTTATCCTGAGGCCCTTGGGCTTTTTCTCTGACCTGTTTCCTACTCCCTACCTTCATCTTTGAGATTCAGAGCACTGAAACTTTAGGGCCCTCTTTAGTATCTGGGGACAGAATGTTAAGGACCTGAGAGTGCTGGCTTAGAGGTGATAGAGCAGTGGTGCTGAGCTTAGTTCCTTGCTCACCGATCTCTGTAGAAGCAGGATCCTGGCCCATCCCAGCACTTAGTTTGGTCCTTTCTTCTTCATGAACTTGTTTCTAATCATACTAGAAAAGAGGCAAAAGCTAAAAATGGCCTGTTGTGCCTTTTGCTGCCAAGTATCTTAGACTGCCTAGGCTGAGAGTAAGCTTGATATAATCTGAACCCGAGTTCCAGATGCTTCTCTGGCTCTCAACAGACTGGGGCCTGAGTACACAGAGTCTGTTCTGTGCATTTGCCTGATTTCCTCTCTTGACCGTTCTCTTTGTAATCACATCTCCATTTCTCTGCTAGATTTTATTAATAGTGACTTTGGAGAGCTTCATAGAAGAGGCTTAAAGAAGGGACTTTATTGATAATGGGTTTTCTTTTTGCTTCCCCTCTCTCCACCTCCTAGAAAAAGGAAGAATTTTCTAGGTAGTGTGATTCATGAATCTGGCCTTCTAGCCAGAAAAGGAAAATTTCTTGTACTGCATTAACCCATGGGCTTGTCTCTTAAGCAATCCAAGGTTGAGGTGGAGCTCTGGTCTCCTGTGAAAAGAATTTCCTGAGCAGTGTGCTTCTTTCTGAGGATGCTTCTTTCCCTTTGCCCCCACACTCCAAAGGCGGGAGGGAAAGCAAGGAACAAAAAAAGATGAAGGAGATTTTTCAGGCCGCTGTTATTTTGAGTCACTCAGTGCCCATCCTAGGGGAAGAGATTGCTTTTCCAGCCGCCTCAAAGTGTGTTTCCTAATGATGTCTCCGTGGAATTGTCTAGGTATGCATCACATGTCAGTGTACTTACTGTCTGGCAACCCCAAAGTGGGGCTCTTTTCTGTAGGGGTATCCAGAATCACAGGGGGACACAAGGAGCCTGGGCACAGGGAGATTGTGTAGGACTCTGGGAAAGGGAGACAAACTTTATTGATTGCCTGTGGGTCACTAAACCGGAATGTCACAGAAATGCTGTAGATCTGTTAGTTTACTTCCATTTTAACAAAAGTCGTTAAAAGCTTGTCTTGTATTTTTTGGAGAAGATGAAAAGATGTGAACTTTATAAATAAGTGGATCTGTGAGAAGATTGATGGTTGAATATGCATAAAACAAATCTGAAAATGATCCTTTATTTAGTGGTATATACAAAAGTCTTGTAGAATGTTAGTGCTGAGAGGGACCCTAAAGCAAAGGACACAGATTCCCAGAGAGGGAGGGAAAGGCACTGTGGAACAGGAAACAAGCTACTCCATGACTCCCACCTTTTGCTTGGGAACAGGACTTCCCCATTGGAAACAAGTGCCAAACAAATCCTAGTAAGAAACATGAGTGGTGAAACAAAAGAAATTTCCATAATTGCCATGTAAAAATCTTAGGTCACATTCTGTATCAGATTTCTGTCAGAAAGTGGACAACATCTTCCAGTGCTGGTCTTCTGGAATTGAGGATGGTCATTACGTTGATTGAATACCAAAATCTTTCAATATTTGTCTTGATAATGTTACTGTTTAAATTGTTTTCCTGGTTCTGCTAAATTCATTCTGCGTAAGTTTACATAAATCTTCCAGTTTTCTTTGAAATTCTCCTTTTCGTGGTTTTTAATGCAGTGATTATGCTTTGTCGCATTTAAAAACCATGTATGTTCATCCATTCCCCAATTGATAGACATCCTACCCCACCTTAGTTTCTAGTTCTTTGCCAGTACAAAAAGAGCTGCTATAAATCTCTCTCACACGTAAGTCCTTTTATTTTTCCTTTGATCTCTTTGAGGTATAGACTTAGTAGTGGTATCACTGTTGAAGGATGTATGCGGTTTAGTAAATCATGGGTCACATAGTTCATATTCAAATGGCAAAATTGCCATTTACAGAATGACTGGACCAATTTACAGTTCTGTCAACAGTGCATTGCTTTAAAGCCTGAATTTCTACAGCCCCTCCAATAATTATTTTCTTTTTTGTTCATCTTTGACAATATGAGGAGTGTGGGGTTGATCCTCAGACTTGTTTTAATTTGTATTTCTTGAGATGGGAGGGAGGGAGGAAGGCAGGGAAGGAGGGAGACAGTGACACAGAGACAGACACAGGGATGGGGCAGAGAGAGACAGACGCGCAGAGGAAAGAGAGAGGAGAAACAGTAACGAAGTATGTGTGTGTGTGTGTGTGTGTGAGAGAGAGAGAGAGAGAGAGAGAGAGAGAGAGAGAGAGAGAGTGTGTGTGTGTGAGAGAGAGAGAGAGAGTGTATATGTCTGTGTGTACACGTGCATGTTTGTAAGGGTGGTGAGGTAGCAGGAAAGAAGTATAGTTCAGCTACCCCAACACATCTCTTCCACAAAGATGAAGAAAATTCACCAGATCAAGTCCTGATTTGGAAATCCAAGGGAAAAAATTCACTGAGCATTTTTCTAGCCTATCTCATAGGAAGATAGAAAGACTTCTAGTTACTAGGAATAGAGTCTGAGCAGAAATACATATGGGACATTCTAGCACCTAGAGACTGAAACAGTATTGAGACTGAGCATTTGGTCAGGAAGCACCAGGGCAGTAAGAAGTCCCAGGGGTTCCCTCAATTAGTATAGGCTGTGGGAACAAGTGCAAACTGGCAGCTATGTTGCTCATGAACCTGCCCTAGGTTAGAGAGTCAAGGTATACCATGGGAGGAACCTGTGCCTGTGCCTATAGATGACAGAAAGAAGCAGTACTGGGCCTCAAGGAATATAATAAGCAAAGAATAAGTTTCTTTTTTTTCCAGGAATAATTATTTCATTTATTTTTTTATTTAATAGCCTTTTATTTACAGGTTATATGCATGGATAACTTTACAGCATTAATAATTGCCAAACCTCTTGTTCCAATTTTTCACCTCTTACCCCCCACCCCCTCCCCTAGATGGCAGGATGACCAGTAGATGTTAAATACATTAAAATATAAATTAGATACACAATAAGTATACATGACCAAAATGTTATTTTGCTGTACAAAAAGAATCAGACTCTGAAATATTGTACAATTAGCTTGTGAAGGAAATCAAAAATGCAGGTGGGCATAAATATAGGGATTGGGAATTCAATGTAATGGTTTTTAGTCATCACCCAGAGTAAAGAATAAGTTTCAAAAGAAATCATCAGCATGACTGTGATCCAGGAGAAGAGCCAAAACTCTCTTCTAGCCTCCAGCCCAGTTTGAGGGATGGAAATTCCAGTATACTGCTGCTAGACTTAGCCACCATCAGCCACCTGGGGAGGTTCTGCTCTTTCAGAGTTACAGAACTTTAGGCTCTACTTTAGTCTAAGATTCCTGCTTTGGTTATTCCATGTTGTTTAGACCCAAATCTGGGTCATGGATTTGCAGAGCTCAGAGTAGGAAGTTGGTACACTAAGTTTGTCCTGGAATACAACCCTTCGGGATCACTGAAAACTTGCAGGTACCTAGCCGAAACTGTCCCTGAGATTCTGGAATCACTTAGTACCCCAAGAAAGCTTTAATCCACTGGAGAAGGAAATGGCAAACCACTCTAGTTGTCCAAAAAATCCTGTGAACGCTATTGGCTTGATACGGTCCATGAAGAACCAGACATGACTTGAACAACTGAAAAGCAAATATCCATATACACATTCATTAATGTGTGGGTCTCCTTGAATCCAAGTCTTACTGTCTCCAAATCCAGCTTTCTATCATCACAAATAACTTATGGATTTCATTATGACTATCATTTAGAGTACTGTGCTTCTTCAGAAGCCCAAGGAAGACTACCTCTTCTATAGGGGTTTCTGATTTTTTTAAAGACAATTTTTTTTTAATATTTACCTTCTTCTCATCCCCACCTCTACCCACCATGGGGAGAAATGGAGCCATGTCCAAAGCTTGAAAAAGGCTGCCTAATCCAACTCTAACATGCTACAGGTGCGGAAACTGAGTCCCAGAAAAAAAAATGAAGTGGCTTGCCCCAGGTCACACAGGTAGTAAGTGGCAGAACTGGAATTTGAATTCAGATGTTTTCACTCTAAACCCAGTAATTTTTCTCGTGAACTATGTTGTTATTTATACAAGATTAAAAGTTTTCAGTCTCTACTAGTGATAGAACACATTGTAATGACATCATAGTTCCATCTAAGTAGCAAAGACTGATAAATGAAGGTAATTCCATATGGTATAACTGCATTTTTAGGAAGACATTTGTTTAAAGTCTTTGATGGTATTCTTTGGGACGAGATGGAGAGACATAGGCTAGACAGCAAATTTAGAGGGAATTTGCTGCACTCAAGTTGTTGTTAATGATTTGAAGTCAGTTTGAAAAGAGGTCTGCAGTAGAGCATCCCAGGGATGCTTTTTATCAGTTTGACTTTTTATCAGTGACTCTGGTTGGATGAAGGCATTAGATTGTCACAGTTATCAGAAATTACCTCCCAAACCCACAGAGTTGGAAGTTGAAGTTTCCAACAGGAAATGCTAACGTGTTCTGTGACAAGAGTCAGGCTCCAAAGATAGACCGTTAAACTGAACTGAGTAAGATGAATTTTATTTTTATTTTTGTTTGGATGTGTGTCCACACAAATCAATAAGTGTTCCACATTTTATAGTCTGAGAGTCACTTAGAGCACTGAGAAGGTAAATGATTTGCTCACAGTCACATGGCTAATGTGGGTTAGAGGTGGGGCTTGGATGCCAATTGTCTCTCAAGAAAAAGGGTAATAGACATGTAGTCTGTACAGATCCCAGGACCTTCTCATCCCAATTCCCACTTCCACATGTGAAGTGACTTCCCAGATTTATGTACCAGCTCCTCAGGGTTTTAGGACTCATTAGAAAAGGTCAGAGGTAATTCTCTAATGCCATTGGCTTGGACCCCCACTGTGAAATTTTCTTCCAGTATTATCAGTTGAGAATCAATTTACTCATGTAGTCAAGATGTCAAAGCTAACATGGGATTCAATCAAAGCTAACAAACCTTACAGAGATAAATGTAATCAATAAAATTCAGGCATTGTGGCTGGATATTTTACTTGGAAAAGGACCTGGGGGGAGGGGTTCCCATGGACTGTGTAATAATTTTCCTGGGCTATAACTTTAGTAGGGTTTGGCTGCCAACAAAACTCGGGTGATTTTCAACTGTAACAAGAAGACTAGAGAACTCAGGACTGTGACCTGGTCAGATCCTATTTGCAGTATTGTGTTTGGTTCTGTAAATCACATTGTAGGAAGGCTATTGTCTATTTTATGTAGTTAACAAGATTAATATTAAGCAGGTAAACCAGTTCTTTGTGCTGCTAGATTTCTTTTCTAGAAAGCAGGGGGCCACTAGTGCATTGTGGGAGGAGTTGTGAAATGATCCAACCATTCTGGAGAGCATTTGGAGGTATGCCCAAAGGTCTATAAGACTGTATATACCCTTTGACCCAGAAGTGCCATTACTGGGTCTGTATTCCAAGGAAATCATCAAGTAGGGAAAGGAAACCTGTATGTGCAAATATGTTTATAGCAATAATTTATGGGGTGGCAAAGAATAGGAAATTGAATAGATGCCCATCAGTTGGAGAATGACTGAACAAATTGTGGTAAATGAAGATAATGGAATATTATTGCTCTAGAAAGAATCATGAGCAAGCTGATTTTAGAAAGGCCTGGAAAGATTTACATGAACTAATGCTGAACGAAACAAGCCGAACCAGGAATACATTGTACATAATAGCAGCAAGAATGTGTGATGATCAACTATGAAAAGCTTGGTTCTTCTCAGTGGTTTAGTGATCCAAAGCAATCCCAAAAGACTTTAGACAGAAAATGCCATCTGCATGCAGAAAAAGAACTATGGAGACTAAATGTAAATCAGCACACACATACTATGTTCATTTTGTTTTTCTGTGTTTTTTTAAATCTCTTTTATCATGGTTTTTCCCTTTTTCTCTGATTTTTTCTCTCCAAGCATGATTCATAAAACAGTGTGCATTAAAAATAAATACATTAGAAAACAGGGGGCATGTTTTGCTTACCAAATAAAGTTGGGGTTCTTAATAAGTAACCAAGTAAGGCAATGTCCACTATAGCCTTGAATAGGAGTTGAAGAAGGGATTTATGAAGGAGATATAGATGGTTTTGAAATTGTGAAGACTGGAGATTGAATTCCAAGTAGAAAAAGTTTGGAGTTTTGGAAGAGAAATCAAAGGCATCTACATGGCTGGTTCACAGCCTTGATCATGTGGGCTAGGCCAGTAAGTTTATAGGGCTTGGAGCCAGGACAAATTTAGTTCAAATCCTACCTTATACACTTCCTAGCTATGTGTGACTCTGGTCAAATAACCCCTTAGCCTTGTTTTTCTCAAATGTAAAGTGATAGAGTTGGACTTGATAACCACTATCATCCCATCCTGATCCTTTAATAAGCTTAGAAAATGTTAGAGATGGAATTATTTAGGGATCATTTGGCCCAGCCTCTTCTTATGGATGAGAGAACTGAGGCCCAGAGAGCTTAGTGAGTGGTAGGGTAGGCAATAGAACTTGGTCTTAGGCTTCAAATCCAACATTCTTTCCTTTAACATAATTCATCCCCAAAGCATTCGAGCTGAAAGAAAGATTTCCAGTGACTGCCTGCATGGCTTTAGGCAAGTCACTTCTGGGACTTGAATATGCTGCTCTGAAATAAGAGGGTTTAGTAGATGATCTCTGTCATCCCTGCTAGCTCTTTACTTATAATCCTAACTTATGTTAAACTAAAGAGCAGCATGTATGGTGAGTGATCGCATAGTATAAGAATCAGTCAGGCACAGAGCTGATCCATGAAACAGAAATCCGAGAAATTCTCATTCCAAATTTGGCTCTTAGAACAACAAGGATGATACAAAGAAGTACTGGACCTAGAATCAAGACGACCCATCTTCCCGAGTTCAAATCCGGCCTCAGATACTAACTGTGTGAGCCTGGCAAGTCACATCACCCTGGTTGCCTCAGTTTCTTCATTTATAAAATGGGCTGAAGAAGGAAATGGCAAATCACTCCAGTGTCTTTGCTGAGGAAACCCCAAATAGGGACACAGAGAGTTGGGCACAGTTGCATGACCAAACAACAGTGGCAGGGATGAGCCAGATGAGTCAGGCCACATGAACATGTACCAGTTTGCTCAACTTGATGACTTTCATCTCAAAGCTACTTGGTATGAGACTCTCTCCTTAAGGGTTGAGATGAAGGCCCTTTCCTTTGTGAGGAGTGGACCAGAATCGGCAAGAGACAGTGGAGGAGCTCCAGCCTTTGTTGGTCCTCTTTCTTTTGGTGCTTCTGGCTTCAAAGAAGCTGATGGAGAGGCTGACCTCACTTCAACCCTTGCTGAAGACAAAGGCTCTGGGAAGACATGAGAGGGGCTGGCAGTCTCCATCCTGCTTGTTACACCAGAGACTTAGGGAAAGTTCCCTTTGGGTGAGATTCAGGAATGTATTAGTTAAGTGAAGTTTTCCTATTCCTAATGGGAAAATTCCTTCATTCTGTATTATCTTGTATACTTCTTCCTACATATATAGATCTGACTTTTGTTTTGCTACTTATTTGGATAAATGAATTTTCTTTGCTATTTTTCATTGTGGAATTAGTTTTAGAGGGGAAAGGGATCAGGCTTGGGGTCTTCCTTTCCCCCCACTAATAATAAGATACAGTGATGGGAAGTTACTTTGAACCCAATCAAGTCCCTTAGATTAATAATACTTAAGGGAACAAATAGATATAGTTGTAACTGGTAGCCACGTTCTCCAGCTTCCTGTCCTGGCAGGAGTGGAAGTCTCCCTTGAAGAAGAGACTAGGGTTATCCATTTGTCCTCCCTTTAAGCCACACAACAGCCCTTGTTGCCTGTGGGTCCTGCTGGACACAGGTGCACCTTCTGCACATTCAAGTCAGTGTTTCTGTGTCTCTCTCCCTCTCCTTCTCCCTCTCCTTCTCCTCTACAGCAGTTGTGTCCAACTCACTAGAAGAGGAGCATAGATAAGGATCCCTGTCTACATATTACCACCTGTATGCTATTCTATTTTTATTTATTTTGTTAAATTTTTCTCAGATTTTCAGAGGGCTCAGCAGCACTTGGGACTGTCGATGGCTACACTGTTGCACAGGTGTATTTGCCATCTCAGCTCTACGACTTCCCTTCTTCTCAGTCCAAGGAGTCATTTATCTTATGATTTATTCAAGTCACCCAAAGGGCTGTGTTTTCTGTGATGTCACTATAGATATGGAGGACAATTCTCTCTCTCTTTTTTAAATAGCCTTTTATTTACAGGTTATATGTATGGGTAACTTTACAGCATTGACAATTGCCAAACCTTTTGTTCCAATTTTTCCCCTCTTTCCCCCACCCCCTCCCCCAGATGGCAGGATGACCAGTAGATGTTAAATATATTAAAATATAAATTAGATACACAATAAGTATACATGACCAAACTGTTATTTTGCTGTACAAAAAGAATTGGACTCTGAAATATTGTACAATTAACCTGTGAAGGAAATAAAAAATGCAGGTGGGCAAAAATATGGGGATTGGGAATTCAGCGTAATGGTTCTTAGTCATCTCCCAGAGTTCTTTTGCTGGGCGTAGCTGGTTCAGTTCATTACTGTTCCATTGGAAATGATTTGGTTGATCTCATTGCTGAGGATGGCCAGGTCCATCAGAATTGGTCGTCATATAGTATTGTTGTTGAGGTATATAATGATCTCTTGGCTCTGCTTGTTTCTCTCAGCATCAGTTCATGTAAGTCTCTCTAGGCCTTTCTGAAATCTGAGGACAATTCTCTACAGCAAGCTTCCTTTATGGAGACTTTTGCTCTGTAGTCTCTTGTAGAGAGACATCTCTACAAGATGTAGAGAAATTATCTGTCTCCTCCCTCTCTTGACCAAATGAATGCTTTCTTTGGGGTCTTTGAAGCTTTTCTTTTGGGATATTGGTCACCACCAGATCCTCTTCAATTTGGGGCTGCTTTTTATGGTCTCCATTTCAAAACTATTAGTCTGTGTTGTTTGGAAACAACACATGAGCATGTCATGTGCAGGTATATGACCTTCCCCAGTCCTAAACCTTGTTGCAGCTCCTTGTCCACCTTTATTTGACCTGGCTGTTGGCTCGATCAGGTATAAGAAAATAAGCATTTCTTTGGTGGTTACTATATTGCAGGCACTGTGCTAATGAATTTTTAAAGACAAATATCTCATTTGATCCTTATCCTGGGAAATAGGTGATCTTATTATCTCCTTTTTATAGTTGAGGAAATTGAGGCAAATAGAGGTCAAGTGGCTTACTCATGGTCCCAGAATTAGTAAGTGTCTGAAGTTAGATTTGCATTCAGGTCTTCCTGATTCCAGGGCCAGACCCCTACCTTTTGTACCAGTTAACTGTCATGAGTTACCTTACTTTGGCATCCCTTACGGCACTTGCCATAGTCTACAGCACTAGTGCTGCCATAGGAAGGAGATGGCCAGGGCTCTGACTCCTATAAAGCCTATCCTCGCCTCATGATGGAGTGTGAAGCACAACATAGGCACTGACAGGGTAGTGGAAGGAAGCACCCTTGCCCTGACCTTGGCAATGCCTGGTAGAATGTCAAAGCCCGCTTCAGATGCCATGTCATCCAGGAAGCCACTCCTAGTCCTAAAGGTACCTCAGTCACGTTATCACCTCTTCCCCATGTACTCTGTCAGCCCCGGGCTGCCTCATATCTTTGAATACCCCCTTGTCTCACTTATCCCTCTTAAAGGTCATCTTTCCCATTAGATGGCAATCTCTTTGAGTATGGGGTCAATTTTGATGGTTATGTCTATAACCCCTGTGCTTAGCATACTGCCTGGTACATAGCAAGTGCTTAATAAATGATCTACATATAGTTACAGTATCATTTGTGGTGGGAGAAGGCTTCCATTGGCCTCTTTTTAAAAATATCTTATGCATGCATAATTTTTCAGCATTGACCCTTGCAAAAACTTCTGTTTCAACTTTTCCACTCCTTCCCTTCACCCCCTCCCCTAGATGGCAGGTAGACCAATACATGTTAATTATGTGAAAGTATATGCTAAATACAATATACATATATGCATATATATATTTTTATACAGTTATCTTGCTACACAAGAAAAATCGGATTTAGAAAGAAGGTAAAAAAACCTAGGAAGAAAAACAAAAATGCAAACAAACAAAAACAGAAAGAGTCCAAATGCTATGTTGTGGTCCACACTCATTTCCCAGTGTTCCTTCTCTGGGTGTAGCTGGTTCTGTTCATCACTGATCAGTTGGAACGGAATTGGATCCTCTCATTGCCAAAGATAGCAACTTCCATCAGAATACATCCTCATACATTATTGTTGTTGAAGTGTATAATGATCTCCTGGTCCTGCTCATTTCACTCGGCATCAGTTCACGCAAGTCTCGCCAATCCTCTCTGTATTTGTCCTGCTGGTCATTTCTTACAGAACAATAATATTCCATAACATTCATATACCACAATTTATTCAGCCATTCTCCAATTGATGGGCATGCCTTCAATTTCCACTATCTGGGAAAGGGGCTACCACTACCAAAAGGGCTGCCACAAACAGTTTTTGCACATGTGGGTCCCTTTTCCTCCTTTAAGAACTCTTTGGGATATAAGCCTAGTAGAAACACTGCTGGATCAAAGGGTATGCACAGTTTGACAATTTTTTGAGCATAATTGCAAATTTCTCTCCAGAATGGTTGGATCCGTTTACAGTTCCACCAACAATGCATCAGTGTCCCAGTTTCCCCACATCCCCTCCGACATTCATCATTATGTTTTCCTGTCATCCTAGCCAATCTGACAGGTATGTATCTCAGAGTTGTCTTAATTTACATTTCTCTGATCAGTAATGATTGGAAAACCTTTTCATATGGGTAGAAATTGTTTCAATTTCTCCATTTGAAAATTGTCTGTTCATATCCTTTGACCATTTACCAATTGGAGAATGGCTTGATTTCTTATAAAGTAGAGTCAATTCTCTATATATTGTGGAAATGGGGCCTTTATCAGAACCTTTAACTGTAAGATGTTTTCCTAGTGTATTGCTTCCCTTCTAATCTTGTCTGCATTTGTTTTGTTTGTACAAAAATGTTTCAATTTGATATAATCAAAATTTTCTATTTTGGGCTCAATAATGATCTCTAGTTCTTCTTTGATCACAAATTCCTTCCTCCTCCACAGGTCTGAGAGGTAAACTATCCTATGTTCCTCTAATTTATTTATAACTGCTTTATCCTAAATCAGGACCCATTTTGAATCTTTATCAGGTTTCCACCTAATTTCCATACAATTCCATTTTTCCCCAGCAGTTTTGTCAAAGGTGTTCATCCCAAAGTGGGTCTTTTTTGTCAAACACTAGATTGCTATAGTTATTGACTATTTTGTCCTGTGAACCTAGCTTATTCCACTGATCAACTAATCTATTTCTTTTTTTTTTCATGTTCCATTATGTTTGTTTATTTTGTTAAATATTCCCCCCAATTATGTTTAAGATGATTTTTTAAAATAACTTTTTATTGACAGAACCCATGCCAGGGTAATTTTTTACATTATCCCTTGCCCATTTTTCCGATTTTTCCCTCCCCTCCTCCCCCTCTCCCAGATGGCAAGAGTCCTATACATTTAAATGGGTTTACAGAGATCGGATACAATATATGTGTGCAGAACCGACAGTTCTCTTGTTGCTCAGGGAGAATGGTTTGAAGGTATAAATAACCCGGAAGAAGAACAAAAATACAAGCAGTTTACATTCATTTCCTAGTGTTCTTTCTTTGGGTTAGCTGCTTCTGTCCATCCTTGATCAATTGAAACTAAGTTAGATCTTCTTTTTGAAGAAAATTCCACTTCCCATCATTCAGGAATAAAATTTCCTTTCCCATTTTACACAGTTATGCTTTTTGTATTGTCCTGCTGGTCATTTCTTGCTTACCATCATTCATTAACTTTCCAACCTTCTAATTTTGGGTCCATTCTTTTTCAAACTTTCCATACAAACATCCACAAAATTTACTCGGTCCATTTCCTTTTTGATCTCTTTGGGGGTTTTGGCCGTAGAAACCTCTGGCTAAAATGCACAAATTTTAACTTTTGGGATAGTTCCAAATTGTTCTCAGAATGGCAATTGTTCACAATTTCCACCAACAATGTATCATGTCCCTTTTTCCCATCCCTAACATTCCATTATCTTTCCCTGTCCCTTCAGCCAATCTGACAGGTGTGTAGGGTATCCAGGTTGTCTTAATTTGCATTTTCGATCAATATGATTTGGAGCATATTTCCATATGGCTGAAATGTTTTTAATTTCTTCATCTGAGGTTGTCTGTTCATATCCGACCATTTATCAATTGGAAATGGCGATGTCTTAAATTAGAGTCAATTTCTATATATTTTAAATGGACCTTTATCAGAACCTTGACTGTAAAAATGTTTTCCCAGTTTATTGTTTCCCTTCAATCTTGCCTGCATTGTTTTGTTTGCAAAACTTTTTCAATTTGATATAATCAAATTTTTCTATTTTGTAGTCAATGATTCTAGTTCTTTTTGGTATAAATTCCTTCCTTTCCACAGGTCTAAGAGGTAAACTATTTCTCTTCCAATTTATTTATGATCTCATTTTTACCTACATCAGCCCATTTGACCTTTTTTGTATGGTGTTAAGTGGGTCAATTATTTCTTAATACTAATTTCCAATTTTCCACAATTTTGTCAAATAATGTTCTTATCCCAAAACTGGGGGTCTTTGGGTTTTCAAAATAGATAATTAAAAAGTTTTGCTATTTTATCCGAACCTAACCTATTCCATTGTCATAGCTATTTCCTAACCAATATCAGATGGTTTTAGTAACCCTGCCTTATAATATAATTTTTAGATCTATACATAGGCCACCTTATTTGATTTTTTTCAAATTCCCTTGAAATTTTGACCTTTGTTTTTCCATATGAACTTTTTGTTTTTTTTTTCTAGGTCATCAAAATAGTTTTTGGGAATCTGATTGGTATGTAAATAAATAGATTGTTTAATAGTATTTCATCTTTTTATATTTGCTTGCCCAATCCAAGAGCATTTAATATTTTTTCAGTTGGTTAGATCAGACTTAATTTGTGTGGAAAGTGTTTTGTAGTTTTGCTCATAAAGTTTCTGATTTTCTCTTGGCAGATAGATTCCTAAATATTTTATACTATCAGTAGTTACTTTAAATGGAACAACTAGTCTATTTCTTAGCCAATACCAAATGGTTTGGTAACCATTGCTTTATAATATAGTTTTAGATCAGGTACAGCTAGGCCACCTTCATTTGATTTTCTTTTTCATTAGTTCTCTTGAAATTCTTGACCTTTTGTTCTTCCAGATGAATTTTGTTATTTTTCCAGGTCATTAAAATAGTTTCTTGGGAGTCTGATTGGTATAGCACTAAATAAAGAGATTAGTTTAGGGAGTATTGTCATCTTTATTATATTTGCTCAGCTTATGCAAGAGCACTTAATATTTTTCCAGTTGGTTAAATCTGACTTTGTGTGGAAAGTGTTCTGTACTTTTGCACATATAGTTCCTGCCTTTCCCTTGGCAGATAGATTCCCAAGTATTTTATACTATCGACAGTTATTTTAAATACAATTTCTCTTTGTATCTCTTGCTTGGATTTTGTTAGTGATGTATAAGAATGCTGATGATTTATGTGGATTTATTTTGTATCCTGCAACTTTGCTAAACTTGTGGATTATTTCTAATGGCTTTTTAGTAGAAGCTCTGTTCTAAGTATACCATCATATCGTCTGCAAAGAGTGATAATTTGGTTTCCTCATTACCTATTCTAATTCATTTAATCTCTTTTTCATCTCTTATTGCTGAAGCTAGCATTTCTAACACAATATTGAATAATAATGGTGATAGTGGGCAGCCTTGTTTCACTCCTGATCTTATTGGGAATGGTTCTAGTTTGTCCCCATTACAAATGATGAACATTCTTAAATAACTATTTTTTAGAAAAAATCCATTGATTCCTATCTCTAGTGTTTTTTTAAGGGAATGGGTTTGTTTTATCAAATGCTTTTTCTGCATCTATTGAGATGATCATATGTTTTTTTGTTAATTTGGTTATTGATATAGTCAGTTATGCTAATAGTTTTCCTAATATTGAACCAGCCCTGCAATCCTAGCATAAATCTACCTGGTCATGGTGTATTATCCTGGGGATGATTTTCTGCAATCTTTTTGCTAATATTTTATTTAAGATTTTTGCATTGGTGTTCATTAGGGAGGTTGGTCTATAATTTTCTTTCTCTGTTTTCAACCTACCTGGTTTAGGTATCAGTACCATGTCTGTGCCATAAAGGGAATTTGGTGGAACTCCTTCATTCCGTATATTTTCAAATAGTTTATATAGCATTGGAGTTCATTGTTCTTTAAATGTTTGGTAGAATTCACATGTCAATCCATCTGGTGCTGGGGATTTTTTCTTAGGGAGTTGATTAATAGTTTGTTCTATTTCTTTTTCCAAAATGGGACTATTTAACCAATTTACTTTCTCCTCTGTTAATCTGGACAGCCTATATTTTTGAAGTTATTCATCCATTTCATTTAAGTTATCAAATTTATTGGCATAAAGTTGGGCAAAATAACTTCTAATTATTGCTTTAATTCCCTCTCCATTAGTGGCAAGTTCTCCCTTTTCATTTTTAAGATTAACAATTTGATTTTCCTCTTTCCTTTTTCTAATCAGTTTATCTATTTTATTGGTTTTTTCATAAAACCAATTCTTAGTTTTATTTTTTTACTTATTATTAATTAATTTATTTATTTTTTGCTTTCAATTTTATTAATCTCTCCTTTTATTTTTAGAATTTCAAGTTTAGTTTTTGATTGGGGGGTTTTAATTTGCTCTTTTTCTAGCTTTTTTTAGTTGCAAACCTAATTCATGGATTTTTTCTTTCTCTATTTTATGCAAGTAGGCGTCTAGAGATATAAAATTTCCCCTTATTACTGCTTTGGCTGCATCCCACACATTTTGGTATGTCGTCTAATTCTTGTCATTCTCTTGGGTGAAATTATTAATTGTGTCTACGATTTGCTGTTTCACCCATTCATTCTTTAGGATGAGATTATTTAGTTTCCAATTACTTTTTAGTCTATTTTCCCCTGGCTTTTTATTGAATGTAATTTTTATTGCATCATGATCTGAAAAGGATGCATTTACTATTTCTGCCTTTCTGCATTTGAATTTGAGGTCTTTCTGTCCTAATATATGGTCAATTTTTGTATAGGTTCCATGAACAGCCGAGAAGAAAGTGTACTCCTTTGTCTCCATTTAGTTTTTTCCACCATTGGCCTCTTTTTAAAAGTTAAATTGATGGTCTTGATTTTTCATTGCCACTGTCACTATACCACTGACCCATTTCCTTCCCTTCATCTACCTAACCATTCAGTGTCAACAGTCTGGATTGACTCTCTATTTGGAGCCCACCCTCCTTCAGCCACCAACATGTAATTTCCAACTAGAGCTCTTAAATCTTTCAGTGCTGTTTTCCTTGATGTTATTTCAGTCATTATGTAAATTGTTTGTCCTGATGAATTTTTATCAGTTCATACAAGATTTAGAACTTGAAAGGACATCAGAGGTTCAGATAGGTCAACACCTTCATTTCACAGCTGAGGCCGAGGTCGAGAGAGATTAAATGACTTATTCAAGATGGTAGGATTTGAGCCCCCAAGCTTCTGACTCCTAATCCTAGTCTATTGTATCTTCTCGTGTTTCTTTGTAGTCATCTTTTCTGATTGCACAGTAACCCTCCATTTCATCCATTAGAGAAGCAACATGAAGTCCTGGAAAGTCCTGGAGTTGAGCATAACTTTTGTGTGGCCTTTGGAAAGTCACTTAACATCTTTGTGGACTAGGGGAGTGGTTGTTTTCAGTGGGTTCCGAAATCCTTTCCAGCTCTTACTCAGGTATTTTATTTATTTCAGTTTCTTCCAGCATTCCCCAATCTGGTTGCTCAGTCGACATTGTTCAAAATCGTTTTCCAGAATGGCTCTGGATCAATTAATATCTGTGCCAATAGTTTAGCTTGCATAGCTTCTGTGGCCTCTTCAATATTTAGTCATTTTCTTTTTCTGTCATCTTTGTCAGTCTAATAGATGTGAAGTGGAACTTCATAGTTGCTTTTAATTTTCATTTCTCTAATAGTGATTTAGAATATTTTAATATGGTTATTGATTTGAAGGTCTTTTCTTTGAAAATGGCCTATTCATATCCTTTGATCATTTATTAATTGGGGAAATGGCTCTTGGGCTTATAAATATAAATCAGTTCCTTATATATTTTGAAAACTAGGTTTTCATATGTAATATCATCATTAGTAAGTCATCATAGACAAAATAAAAGCCACAGTGTTTGCTTCCATCCATCCTAACCCTTCTCTAACCCACTGTTCTTCCTTATCAAAGGAAAATATCCCATAACCTATTTGAGACACAAATCAAAGTTAACAATCAAAAGTGTCAAAACCTGTTCCCTCAGTGATTACTGTCTTGTCTATTTAATCAGAAAAACTTGTTCTATAGATATTTTTTCTTATTTATCTATTTTCCTTCTAATTATGACTGCATTGGTTTTGTGTTAAAACTTAAATTTTACATCATCAGAACTGTCCATTTTTTCCTGTGATCTTTTCTATCCTTTGATCATTAACTTTCCCCCATCCTTAGATTTAAAAAGGAAATTCTTCTTTGTTCCTCTAATTTTTTATGATATCACATTTTCGTATATACTGTGAAGTGTTGGGCTAAACCATTTTCTGCAAAGTACTTTCCATTTTCTTAGCAGTTTTTGTTGAATGACGTTTACCCCAGTAGCTAAAGTCTTTGGGTTTATCAAACACTGTTCCCCTGTGTACTGGACTCCTGATCTGTCTGACTGATGGACATCTCTCTTTTTCAACCAGTATCAAATCATTTTGATAAGTACTACTTTATAGTAATGAAGTTTGAGATCTGGTACTACTAGCTCACCTTCTTTCCCATTCTTTTCATTATTTTCCTTGAGATTTTTGATCTTTTGTCCCTCCAGATGATTTTTGTTATTTCTTTCTAGTTTTGTACAATAATTCTTTGTTAATTTGGTAAGTATGGTACTGAATAAGTAAATTAAATCAGGTATCATTGTGTTTTTATTATTTTGACTCAGCCTACCCATAGGCAATTGATATTTCTGCATTCATTTCAGCCAGTTTTTATTTTTGTAGAATGTTTTGCAGTTGTATTTATATAGTTTATGTGTATATATTGGTTCACAAGTATTTTCTATATTCTATAGTTATTTTAAATTGAATTTCTCTTTCTCCTCCCTATTAACGGATTTGTTGTTAATATACAGAAATATCTATGATTTATGGGGATTTATTTTATATTCTGCAATTTTTCTAGATTTATTAGTGTTTCAGTTAATTTTTTAAGTTAGCTGTCTGGTGTTTTCTATGTAAGCCATCGTTTCATCTTCAAAATGAATAATTTTGTTCCCTCTTTCCCTCTGATTAGTCCCTCACTGTTTTTTTCTTACCTTGTTGCCATAGTTAGCATTTGTAGCAGCATATGAAATAATAGTGATGATCATGGTACGTTGATCTTATTGGAATGGTTTCTAGGTCATTCTCATTACATATTATGATAGCTCTTTCATTCCTATGCCTGTTAATGTTTTCAATAGAAATAAGTTTTATATTTTCTTTTTTTATTTTTTATTATAGCTTTTTATTTACAAGACACATGCATGGGTAATTTTTCAACATTGACCCTTGTAAAACTCTCTGTTCCAACTTTTCCCCTCTTTCTCCCCACCTCCTCCCCTAGATGGCAGATAGTGCAATACATGTTAAATATGTTAAAGTATATGTTAACTACAATATATGTATACATATTTATACAGTTATTTTGCTGCACAAGAAAAATCCGATTTAGAAATAAGGTAAAAATAACCTGAGAAGGAAAACAACAATGCAAATGCACAATAACAGAAAGAGTGGAAATGCTATATTGTGGTCCACATTCATTTCCCATAGTTCTTTCGCTGGGTGTAACTGGTTCTCTTCATTACTGGACAATTGGAACTGATTTGGATCCTCTCATTGTCGAAAAGAGCCACGTCCATCAGGATTGATCCTCATATAATATTGTTGTTGATGTATATGATGATCTCCTGGTCCTGCTCATTTCACTCAGCATCAGTTCATGTAAGTCTCTCTAGGCCTTTCTGAAATCATCCTGCTGGTCATTTCTTACAGAACAATAATATTCCATAACATTCATATACCACAATTTATTCAGCCATTCTCCAGTTGATGGGCATCCATTCAATTTCCAGTTTCTAGCCACTACAAAAAGGGCTGCCACAAACATTTTGGCACATCTGGGTCTCTTTCCCTAATGGAGGGATTCTTTTAAAATTTTTTTATTTATTATAGCTTTTTATTTACAAGTTATATGCATGGGTAATTTTTCAGTATTGACAGTTACAAAACCTTTTGTTCCAATTTTTCCCCTCCTTCCCCCCACTCCCTCCCCCAGATGGCAGGTTGACCAATACATGTTAAATATGGTAAAGTATAAATTAAATACAATCTATGTATACAGTTATTTTGCTGCACAGAAAGAATCGGACTTTGAAATAGTGTACAATTAGCCTGTGAAGGAAATCAAAAATGCAGGTGTGCATAAATATAGGGATTGGGAATTCTATGTAGTGGTTCATAGTCATCTCCCAGAGTTCTTTTTCTGGGTGTAGCTGGTTCAGTTCATTTATTGCTCTATTGGAACTGATTTGGTTCATCTCATTGTTGAAGAGGGCCACGTCCATCAGAATTGATCACCTTATAGTATTGTTGTTGAAGTATATAATGATCTCCTGGTCCTGCTCATTTCACTCAGCATCAGTTCATGCAAGTCTTTCCAGGCCTTTCAATGAAGAGATTCTTATCTTTTTTTGTACTAGGGATTTTTTGGCAAGCTGGCAAAGGCTGTGTATTCTTTCTCAGAAAAAATATTTTTAAATGCATAAAATATATAGGATTAAAAAGAACCAATTTATTGAAATAAAGTGATTTTGTACATACATATGTATATATAAACATATATACGTGTATATGTATGTGAATGTGCATATGTTTATGTGTCAAGAACCTCACTTCTGATGTTATTTCGGGTTCAATTGTGCTGTTGAAGCATCTTCCCCTTCCAAATCTCATCTTTCTCATTTCCCAGGAGGCAGTGCTTCAGAGGATCTGATTGTACCATTAGTGCTGGGAGAAGAAGTAGCCATTCTCTCTCCTCTATTTTCTATTGTTTGATAGTCACATTCCCTTGTCCTATTCTGGATTATGCCATCTTCCCCTGACCCAGTCCAAAACACAAGCTAGTAGGGGTTATGCAGGGCATGAGACGAATGTTGAACTGCTGAGGAAAGAAAGGTTGGAGCAAAGCTCTGAGTGTCCCACCCTTATTGCAGCCCTGCCACTGAATTTTAGGCTTTACTTGGTAACAGCCTTCTTTAGATCTGATTGTCATATTCTCAGCAAATATTATTAAGTGTTTTAAATTTATAAATCTGATCTAATGGGCTTTTTAATTTTAATTTTGTATTATAGCTTTTTATTTACAGGACACATGCATGGGTAATTTTTCAGCATTGACAATTGCAAAACCTGTTGTTTCAATTTTTCCTTTCCTTCCCCTTACCTCCTCCCCTAGATGGCAGGTAGACCAATACATGTTAAATATGTTAAAGTATATGTTAAATGCAATATGTGTATACACATTTATACAGTTATCTTGCTGCACAAGAAAAATCACATTTAGAAATAAGGTAAAAATAACCTGAGAAGGAAAACAAAAATGCAAACGGATAATAGCAGAAGGAGTGCAAATGGTATGTTGTGGTCCACACTCATTTCCCAGAGTTCTTTTGCTGGGTATAGCTGGTTTTCTTCATTATTGAACAATTGGAAGTGATTTGGTTCATCTCATTGTTGAAGAGAGTCTCGTCCATCAGAATTGATCATCATATAGTGTTGTTGTTGAAGTATATAATGATCTCCTGGTTCTATTCATTTCACTTAGCATCAGCTCATGTAAGTTTCTCCAAGCCTCTCTGTATTCATCCTACTGGTCGTTTCTTACAGAATATAACGTTCAGATACCACAATTTATTCATTCCCCAATTGATGGGCATCCACTCAGTTTCCAGTTTCTGGCCACAACAAAAAGGGCTGCCACAAACATTTTTGCACATACAGGTCCCTTTCCTTTCTTTAATATCTCTTTGGGATATAAGCCCAGTAGTAACAGTTCTGGATCAAAGGGTATGCAGTTTGATAACTTTTTGAGCATAATTCCAGATTGCTCTCCAGAATGGCTGGATCCCCTCACAGTTCCACCAACAATGCATCAGTGAACCAGTTTCCCCACATCCCCTCCAACAATCTGTATTATCTTTCCCTGTCATCTTAGACAATCTGACAGGTGTGTAGTGAGTTGTCAGAGTTGTCTTAATTTGCATTTCTCTGAGCAGTAGTGATTTGGAGCATCTTTTCATATGGTTAGAAGTAGTTTCAATTTTGTCATCTGAAAATTGCCTGTTTATATCCTTTGACCATTTATCAATTGGAGAATGGCTTGATTTCTCATAGAGTCAATTGTCTCTATATTTTGGAAATGAGGTCTTTATCAGAACCTTTGACTGTAAAAATATTTTCCCAGTTTATTGCTTCCCTTCTAATCTTCTCTGCATTAGTTTTGTTGGTACAAAATAAGTTTTATATTTTCAAAATCTTTTTTTGTACATCTCTTGATATAATCATATGTTGTATGTTCTTTTTTTATTTGGCTCTTATGTTGATAACTTTTCTAATATTGAACCAACCCTACATTTTTGATATCAGTTTGACCTGGTCACTATGTGTGATATTTTTTGATATGTTGCTATAGCTTCTTTGCTAATATTTTGTCTAAAATTTTTGCAAATTAATTTGTGCCTCTACACAGAATTGATAGATATTCATTAGACAAATTGGTTTGTAGCTTTATTTCTCTGTTTTGACTTTCCCTAATTTAGATGTTAACCAGATTTTTATCATTTAAAGAATTTTATAAGATCCATTTCTTCTCATTTTTGCAAATAGTCTGTGCAGTATTAGAATTAATTCTCTGTGAATGCTTAAAAGAATTCACCTACACATCCATGTAGTCAGTGGGTAGGGGGTAGGGGTGTTTCCTTTGGGAATTCATTTAAGGATTGATTAGTTTATAAAGGACCATTCAAATTCTGCATTTCTTGTTCTTTTAAACTGGACAGTCTGTATTTCATAAATCCCTATCAGTATTATTCAGGTTGTTGGTTCTGTTGGCCTATCGTTAGGCAGTATAACTTCCAATAACTTTTATTTTTCTTTGTTGTGAATTTTCCTTTTTAATTTTTGATATTGATGACTTGGTTTCCTTCTATCTCCTTCTCAAATTAGGTAATAATGGTTTATCCATCTTGCTAGTTTTGGGTTTTGTTTTTTTTTAAAGTTCTCAATTTCACCTCTTAATTTAATGATTCTTTTGTTTTCTCTTTTATTATCTGATTTTGACTTTCATAATCAAAAAAGAAATATGTCATAGATATCCCTTATGCTGATCCATTTTTACTGTGAATGGCCTCACAAAGGTCTTTTTTTTTCTTTTGTTTGTCTGGAAATGTCACCAGCAGAATAGTAGAATATATTGAAATTGGAGAGGGAAGAAAATGTAATCAGAGGAGTAATGGTCTGAGAAAAAAAAACTATAGCATAGAGGGGCTTGGAGGTCTTGAAGATGGCACTAAACAGGTTAGGAGGGTTAAAGCACAAGGAGAGGAGGAATGGTAAGAGAGTGTACAGTCAGAAATGGGATAGTAGAGTTTCTAAGTGGGCAAGTGGAATACTTGTGAATATTAATGAGTGACAAGTGACTGTTGGTGGAGGAGTAGATTATGGACTTGAAGGAGGCTCAGAAAGCTAGAAGGTGAAGGAGACTTGGGAAATCTGTCCACTATGCAGTCTTCTTATTGATTTGGTTTTTTGGTTGTGTATGGCTAAGCCAGTATGTTTGGAATGACCATTAAGGAGGCCCTGAGGTGTTCCTGGGCTTAATGTAATCAGCACGATATCATCCAGAGGATTTTGCCCACAATAGAATGTCCTCTTCTTTTGGTAGATCCTCCAGGACTCTGGTGAACATCTTAAGTCAGCTTCTTTTATTTCTCAAGAAAAACGCACTCAAAATGTACTTCCTTGAGGCATCAGACCTCGGACAAATCAGTTCACTTTGTGGGGGTGGGAGGGGTGGTGGGTTCAAGACTCTGTTTCTTCTTCAGCTCTGACATTCTAAGATCCTAAGAGTCAAGACTTAGTCCAGACTCTTGAGAGGGAATGATGAGAGAAGTCACCTGGTGTCATAGAGTGAGTTCTGGATTAGGAATCAAAGAACCCAGGATCAAGTCCTAGCCCTTCTGCTTAGATCTCTATCTTGGAGCCTCAGTTTCTTCTTCCTTAACATGGCACTAATAACACTTGTTCTCCCGATCCCACAGGGGTTTGTCGTGAGGAGTGAGATTAGGTTTCTTAAGTGCTTTGTAAACTGGCAAGCCTTTTATAAACTCGGCTATTATGAGACCAGTGACCAGCAAGAAATGAGCATTTACATGATGCCATAGCAGAGGTCTCTTCCAGATTCTTCTTAAATAAACTCCCAAGGTAAAACAGCTCATTTGCCAGAGGTTCCTTTCCTGCCGAGAAAGGGTTTGTCTGTAGCTAGAGGCTACAGAGAGCTACAGAACGGTGGAAGAACTCACCAGCTAAGTTGCACACTGAAAAGTCACCAACAAATTGTTTCCACACTACCACTGAACTTCAAAAAATGTGAAGTACAAGGGTTAACAAACTTAAACATTTAAAGAGTCATGAAATGGACTGTTTCCGCTTTCCATCTGGCTTTTATCAATTTTAAGTCAGTTTCAGAAGGACTGTTACACAATCAAAACACACAATCTCCCTAGTCAGATAATTCAATTTTAGAAATGAATTACGTATGTGCCTATAAGTAAATCCATCCCTATGTAGGGAGATATCGACTCCTGTCAATGAGATAATCAAATCCAGTGGTAGAGGCTCTCCTTGTAAACACTTTAAACTCAAGAAGGCCCCATATTTCTGGGCTATGATAAATCCAATCAGAAACATTTCAGATTTACAGGAAAACCAAGTCAGAAAAAGGGCCATTCATTCCCAGCTCAGGAAGGTCTACAAGTGGCGTTAGAAGCTCACTGATTTTTTAGATCAAGCAAAGAGCTGCCAAGTCTGTGTCTGAAAACAGCATTGACCACAACAGGTGACAGGAACTACTCAAATGTATTTGGAACTTGGTACCCATGATTTGACATCCTGTGTTTCTGACTACCTCCTTGTGAAATGAGAATAATTTCAGATTACTTCCTTTAATTATGAAACGGAGCTCACAATGACAAACACAGGATAATAATGGTAAACCAGGGCCTTAGAAATGAAGCTTTGGATTTCTGTGTGGACCAGATTCCATCTTGAGGATATGTGAAACAATTCTTTCTTTTTTATACTCTTCCACTTTGAGTTTCCTCTAAAAACATCACAATTAGGCTCATGTCTAGACCTCTACAGAGAAGGTAAAATGGTCCTGAGCTCCCATGAAAGCATCGAGGCTAACAAAACATTGGCTATAGGCCAAGTCTTATCTCAACTGCCAGAAATTGCAAAGAATTTGTCTTGAAACCCATAAAGAGTAAAACCATCTCTTCCCTCACTTGAGAGCCCTACATGATCAGGCAACCTTGGCCTGAAGCCCTCTGATAAGGAAAAAACACTGGAGGTCCCCAGAGAGGTTTTGTCTTTGCCCTAGGATCTGTACAACTCTCAAAACTCCACAGTACTAGTAAAGGGCATGGCCTGGGTTTCTCCTTCTATTCGGTGGAGATTTGGCCTAGAAACTTTCCTAGTATCCACTGCCATCTTTGTTGCCACATATTCAAGCTCTGGAGGGGACTTGTAGATAAATGGGTTTTCCCTCCACAGGACCAATTCAGGATCACAGAAGCGCCTTTCTTTTTCGTTCCTACAAAATAATAATAGCTCTCACGTATTATGGGAGAGAGGGGAAAAGAGGTAGGAAGAAGAGGGACAGACAGACAGACATACTACATGCTAAGCACTGGGCACATTGGTAGAAAAGAATTTCTGCTCTCAAAGGATCTCACATTCTAACTGGGGGAGACAACACATATAGAAGGTTTCAGTTACAGGTCTGATGTCAAAGTCCAGTGGTCCTCAGTGTGCTACAGCAATTAAGATCGCATCTTGGGAACGGACATAAGGACATTTGCAGAGGACTCCACAGTGTCCCTAAGAGGACCTTCATTTTCCATAGGGGAGCGAGGATTTTGTTTTTTGATATGTCAATGAACCTATAATCTCATAAGTACAGATACTCCTTCTCACAGTGAGGGTCACAAAAATCAGCAAGTATTAAATGACATTCCCTACCCTCAAGGAACTTAAAATCTCTGGGAGAAACAAACAGATAAGTCAATAAATATATATATACAGAGTATTTTCAGGTAGAAGCATCCTGAACCAGGGCAGTGTGGCAATCGGGAAAGGATGGAGATTTAGAGCTGGCAGGCTTGTTTGAGGAAACTGAGCCCAGAAATCTTAGGTGACATGGTTAGCATCAAGCAGGATTTGACTGGGTCTTCTTGACTCTACATCCAATTTAAGTTCTAAATGCTGGATTTTGAAGGGAATTAAAGGGTATAAGAGGTAGAGGAAATTCATCTTAGTGGGGAACAGGTGGGAGACAGAATGTCCTGCATGAAGCATGACACACTGGATGGTATGGCACGTGAAGGGGAAGAATGAGCGGTCACCTGAGCCATTGGGAAGGGCTTTTAAGTGCCAAGCGGGACTTGGCTTTTTCAAAAATTCTTGTCTAAGCTTCCTTATCCTGCTAGATTCTTGTCCGTGACTTTGTTTCAATCCTTCACAAAGAATCCATCCAACATTGCTAGAAACCATCCTCTAGTTCTTTTGCTACTTTGTATATACCAGTGAGGCAGTCGAGCTGTAAAGTCTCGGTGAAGCCTTACTCTTGCTACGTGACTGGTCTAGAAGTCTTAAAACATGGGTCACCAGAGGTCATGGTATTCTATGATTCATAGCATCATTAGAATTCTGTTTATTTGCTCCTTTGTTTTCTAGGGACCTGTGATTTCATTGCTGTAGGTAACCTCTTTATACCAATTTTTGTTTTAAAAATGGGTTTTTGCAACAGCGAGTTGGGGCAGCATTCATTGCAAGTGTTAGTTCCCTACGTTTGATTCTCCTGCTATTAATAATTTTGGGCTCATGAATTTTCAGTATGAAAGTCAGTTTACCTAGGTCCTCAGGCAATAAAGTCAAAGAGCATTGCAGCTGGAAGTGACAGCTGAGATCTTGTAGGCAATATTGTGTCTGCAGCGCCATGAATAAATTTCAGGAGAGTCTGTGAATTATGATTGGAAGACAATTACATCTTTCATTTTGGTATAATTGGTGTTTTTTGTAATCCTGTACATTTTAATGTATTCACTGGAAGCCATTATTTTGGAAAGGAGTCTTTTAGTTTTACCAGACCCCTAAAGTAGTAATCTTACTTTAGGTTAATGGCTTATCTTAAGTAGGCCATAGTAAATTGGTCACATGGAAAGTTTTAGAGCCTGAGGATCTGGTTCCAGTCCTGGTTCTGTTATTGTCTAGCTGTGTGATCTTAGGTAAGTTACTTCTCTGTGTACCTCCCTTTCCTCTTCTTTCAAATGAGGAAGTTGAATTAGATGCGCTCTAAGATGTCTTCCAACTGTCAACTACTCATTCACCCAGATCTGTACTACGCATTAATAAATGAAGATTCTCTTATAACTCTTTGAATTCATTGCATTTCTCACAAGGATTTTATTGTTGTTGTTGTTGTTGTTTTTACCATTTATAATTTGAGCATTACCTTTAGTTTTTGAATTTTAAAAATCTCTGTTTTTATTTTTAGTAGTATTTTACACAAACATTTGGGCATAAATATTTTTGCACATGTGGGTCCCTTTCCCTTCTTTAAGATCTCTTTGGGATATAAGCCCAGAAGAAACACTGCTGGGTCAAAGGGATGCACAGTTTGATAGCCCTTTGGGCATAGTTCCCAATTGCTCTCCAGCATGGTTGGATCTGTTCACAACTCCACCAACAAGGACATTAGCTGTCATTCAAATAAACTTGTCTACTGCAGTAAAGAAGTAGCTAATTGCAAGTTATACCCAAGGAAATTAGCCTTTTTATTATACAGTTTAGAGCTGGAAGGGACCTTGAAATTCATGTATGTTAACTCCATCATGTACTACATAACACTGAGGGGAAATCACTTGTTCAGGCTCCTAAAGGAAGGATTCAAACTTAAGTCCAGTGATCTGACTTAACTTTCATTACACTGCCTGATAGCCCTTCCAGATGAACAAACTGGATGATGGGCATCTGAAAATTTTACATCAGTTCCATCTCTCTAAGTCCTAAATGATGTTTCAGCAATAGCTAAGCTCTGTCTCACACTCTTCTTAAAAGTTCCAAAGTGAGCTTCCTTTTCATCTTTTCTTCTTGTTTTTAATTCAAGAATAAAAATGGTTTGATTCCAAAAATCTTTATTAGCTCTTTTTCCATCTTATTGTTTGGAGGTTTCTTTGGAATTAGTAAAATTTTCTGCATTTCATTGGTTTATTTTAGTATACCTGTAATGGGGAAAGTGTTTTAGAGAGTTACTCATCCCTCAGTACTGCTTTGGTAGTTGTCACAAGGTTTTCAGTTGACCTTTTTAGCCTTTGTCACCTTGTGAAGGAGCATTAGGAGGACAAGGTCAGTGACTTGTGTGGGTATGGGCAACCCTGGTAAGGAGCTGGTTGGCATGGACCATTGGTTTCGTCTGGCTTTCCTTGTCTCCTACTTCTCCAGTAGCTGGGCCAGAATGTGCTTGAGGAGGCCTCTTTCAGGATTGTGAATGACAGTTGCGATTCTTATGCACTGTTGATTTGTGTTGTGTTTCTTCCTGTCACTACTACCAGAGTGCCCATAATGCTGGTGGAACAGTCTGCATGTTAGTGGCTATCTTCCACTAGAAACATATGTAGACCAGTCATATTGGCTTTCTAGGTGATATAGTGGATAGAGTCCTGGGCCTGGAGTGAAGAAGATGTGAATTCACTTGTGGCCTCAGACACTTATTAGCTTGACAGTCACTTGACTTATTTGCCTCAATCTCTTCATCTATAAAATGGAGATAATAAATAGTACCTACTTTCCAGAGTGTTTTGAGAATCAGATGAGATAATGGCAAAGCACTTGGCACAGTGCCGAGCACTGAAGAAGTGCTATGTAATTGTTAGTTGTCATTTCTCCTTCAACCACTCTACAGTTTTTCCACTGTCCATACTGCTTAGATATTTCCATGGATTTCAGCTGTCTGGTGTATAAACACCTTCTTTAGTGTATTTTGAATGATATTCATGTCGGATGTTAAACCATTGGATGGTGCCACGGACTTTTACAGCAAAAGCTTTCTTCTCTGGGTCTTCCTGGATGCAGGTGTGGCCTGGGTACCTGCCTCCTCCAGGGCCCGGGATGAGATGATGGTCGTGGTGATGCTTTCATGCTACCCCCGTCTTTCCTGTGAATAACTTGTTGCCAGGATGGTTGAATGCAATTTGGTGGTGGTCCCTTTTATAATTTTTTATGGGTACATGAATATTCCATTCATATGCCATACTCTGTTTAGCCACTCTTCAACAGATGGGCATCCCCTTAATTTCTAGGTCATTGTTAATACAAAACATACTGAAAGTCTTAGTGCCATGTTAAGCTATGTTTCTTAAAACTTAAAATTGCACTAAATTTCATTTGTGTTACATATATATATATATATATGCATATATACATATTTATATGTTTAAATGCAAAGTGTCCCTAGAATCTTAGTGTCATTTAAGCAGTATAACTTTAAGCTATACCAAGACTGATATAAATATTATGTACAAATCATGGTCTTCTTTCTTTGATCTCCTTGGGGTATAAGCCTAGTAGTGGTGCTGTTGGGTCTAAAGGGATGCAAAGTTTAATGACTGACAGCGTAATTCCAAATTGCTTTCCAGAAGGGCTCCACCAATTCTTATCTCTACTAACAGTTACCACACGTGTCTGTCTTTCCACAGCTCCTCCAAAATTTATTTTGTCTTCTTGTTATTTTTACCAGTCTAATGGGTGTGAGGTATGGAACCTTGTAGATGCTTTAATTTGAATTTCTTCAATTATTGGCGATTTGGAACATTTTTTCACCTGGTTGTTGATAGTTTTCAAAGAAAGAAATCTAGGCTATCTATTCATATAAGTCCTTTGAGCATGTATCCATTCATGGCTCTTTGTTTTATTAATTTGAATCTTAATGTCTTATATGGTTTAGAAATGGTATCTTGATCAGAAAAACTTAAGACAAAAATCTGTTCTCATTTAATCTCTTCCCCTTCTAATTTTTGTACAAAGCACTGTACAAAATCTTTTCCATTTTCCCTCTGGGATCCTTTCTGTCTCGTTTGGTCATGAACTTTCCTCCAGATTCAGATTTGAAGGGTCATTTCTTCTTTGCTCCCTCAAATTTGCTTATGAGGTCACCCTTTAAGTCTAATGTGTATATATTCAGAACTTATCTTGGTATATGGTATGAGATGTTGGTCAGTATATAATTCTTTGAGGTTGCTTTCCAGTTTTTTCAGTAGTCTTTGCCTCTAATAACAGTTTTTTTTTTGGGGGGGGGGGCAGCTAAGTGGCACAAACAAGGATAGAGAGTCCTTGGCCTGGAAGCAAGGGGACATATCTTCTTGAGTTCAGATCTGGCCTGAGACACTAACTGTATGACAGTGGGCAAGTACTTAACTTTGCCTCAGATTTCTCATCTGTAAAATGAGCTGAAGAAGGAAATAATGGCAAAGCACTGCAGCATTTTTGCCAAGATAACCCCACAACTGAAAACAAAAGCCGAAGTCTTTGGTTTTATCAAATACTAGGTTTGCTTGCTTTTGTCTGTTGTGTACCTGATCTCTTATACTGATCAAACTTTTAAAAAACAATTACCAATATTTATTGCTTTGTTTAGTTTGAGGTCTGGTACTGCTAGGTCCCTTCCTTTTCTTTGAAGAAATTATTTCCTTTGAGATTCTTGACCTTTTCTTTCTTCAGATAAATTTCCTCATTTTTTTCAAGTATTAAAATAAATTAATATGGGTAGTATTGTAATTTTTATATCACCACAACCTATTCACGCCCCATTAATATTTCTCCAGTTATTTGGGTCTATCTTTAATTTTGTGAAGAGCATTTTGTATGTGCTTTCATACGGTTCCTGCGTGCATCTTGGTAGATAGATTCCCAAGTACTTTATACATTCTAAAGCCATTTTGAATGAAATTTTTATCTCTATACATTGGAATTCGTCAAGATTTATGTAGATTTGTTTCATAACCTGCACCTGTGTTGAATGTGTTTCAGTTAATTTAGGTGACTGGGTTTTTCTTGATAGACCATCATATCATCTTGTATCTATGTCCATTCGCTTTTTTCCTCTTATTGCTATAGTTAACTTTTCTAGTACCATATTTTGCAGTAGTGGGAATAATTAGCATCCTTACGTTACTCCTGCTCTTACATATATAATTAATTTGATTTTGGTTTTAGATATAGGAAAAGTGCATTTATTCTTATGACTTCTAACATTACTGTTAGAAACAGGTACTACATTTTGTCAAAAGACTTTTGAGCATCTACTGATATAATTATGTGCTTTTATTATTTTTAAAATTAATATAGTCTATTATGTCAGTCACCAAGCATTCATGAAGTACTTATCTTGTGAAAAAACTAGGGTAGAGTGAACTTCTAAACCAGTAGTGTCCAACTCATATAGAAATGAATCTCTGAGGGTTGCATACTGAGGAAAGAAGTTCTGTTGTATTTTTATTTATTTTGTCAAATATTTTTAATCTGGTTCATCCACATATCCACCACCGCTGTCGTAGTGCTGTTCAGAAAACTGCAGGGATAGTGTTAGCCCTGAGGGACAAAGATGTGTTGACCATGTGTAACCTGGGCACTTTTCTTCAAATGGAGGCTCTCACAGGAACCAATCAATTGAAGAAAGGAGCCCTGTGGAGCAGAGTGAGCTTCCAGGGTGAGAACACGCCCAGAAAATTGGGAGGAGAGCTCAGAGAAGAATCAAGATGGGGCTCTTGACACATTTGAAGATTCTTAATTCAACAGCCTTGCATTCTTGGAACAACCTTAATCCAATCATCACATATTATCTTTTTAATTTGTTTGCAGTCTATGTTCATTAGAAAGTTTGATCTATAGTTTTCCTTCTCTCCTTTTTCCAGGATTTGGTATCTAGACTTTAGTTGTATCATAGAAAAAGTGAAAGTATTTCTCCCCCCCCTCCATTTTTGCAAATAAATTATATCATATTAGCATAATTAATTGTTCTATAATAGAGTTCACTCATAACTCAATCTGGTCCTGGCCTTATTTTCTTTGAAGATTCATTTCTGAGTTAATCAGGTTCTTGAATCTATTACTTTTTGTTAAGTATTCGTCTACTTTGTCAAAATTATCATTTTATTAATAATTTTTCTAGTTCTATTCTCCATTTTCATTTGTAATATGAGCAATTTAAATTTTGTTAACCATGTTTTTAATTTTTAGAATTGATGCTTTGTCAGTGGGGGATGGTTGCTTTTTAGCTTTTTTAGTTACATGTGCAATTTATGGCATTATTCTTTTTCTCTCTTGTTGATGGATACATGTAGAGATGCAGATTTTTCCTTAAGGGCTACTTCAGCTGTGTCCCAAAAGTTTTGATAAGTAGTTTTAATGCTGTAAACCTTATTACATTTTCTATTGTTTCTGCCAGCTATTTAGGAATAAGTTATTTAGTCCAGCATCTATCATATAAAGGTTTATTGATTCATGTTTGATCGTCTCTAATTGGTTTTTTAATTGTCCTTCACAGGGCTTTTATTGAATATAATTTTATTTTATGATAGTAATTACAGGATGCGTTTAGGAAAGTGATGCTTTTCTCTATATCCATCCTCACATAATCCCTTCCAGTTGATTAAATATGTATACTTTCCTAGATTTCTCTTGTTTCCTGCATTTCCATTTCAAAATGTCTATTTGGATCTGGACTTTAAATCTAGAATGCTTAGAAATTCTCTATTTCATTTTCCCTCCCTGGACAGTGTTCTTCATTATAATATTGTGCTTTTGAAAGTATGTTCCAAGTACTTCTCTGTTCTATAAGGTCAACTTCCAAGTCTTGTGTGATCCTGATTGTAGCTCCTTGGTACTTGAACTCTTTCTTTTTGACTGTTGGCAGTATTTTTCCTTTGGCCTGGATGTTTGGAATTATCGCTTTGATGTCCCTTTCAGGAGGTAACTGGTATGTTATTTCCCCTTTTCTAAGTTCAGCTTACTCCACTTGGCACCATTTCATATCTCTATGAATGTACGTGGAGATTAGTTTTAATCACTGTCCCCCTCAAAGTACAATATCTATGTCAAAGGGGAGGAACATTCGTGTTATTTTATTCCCATAACCTCAAATTACTTCCAGGATGGATAGACTAATGTTCAGCTCCACCAATAATATATCTACAATTTCTCCAATATTGACTATTCCCATCTTTTGCGTCTCTGCCATTTGACCAGGTATGAAGTGACCAGAGTTGTTTTGATGTACATTTCTTTTATTGTTTGTGACTTGGAGTCAGATCAGTAACTATTAAGCAGTTACCGCCTGTGAAGTGATGTGTTGAGGATACAAAGAAACACAAAACAGTTTCTGCCTCTGAGGAACTCAACATTTTGAAGAGTCAAGGTGAGGTTGGGAAGAACTGTTTAGACCTCATTTCCCTCATGGTGAAATGAGGAGGTTACTTGAGTACCTTTCAGTTTTATATCTATGCCAGTATGATCCTGTGATTCATATGGTTGTTATAGAGTTTATAATTCTTCTTTTGAGAACTCTCTATTTCTAACTTTTGATCACTAAGCTATTGGGAATGATTTTTAGTCTTAAGTCCTTGTTAGTTCCAATAAATCTTAGATCCGAGACCCTTACCAGAATTATTTGATAGTTTCCCCAGTCAACTACTTTGCTTCTTATCCTAGTTTATTATAGTTAATTTTGTTTATGCAAAAGTATTTCAAATTCATATAATCAAAATTTCTTATTTTTGTCTTTAGTTATTGCTTCTCATCCTTGTTTGTTTTAATCATTCACCATCTAGCTCTCGCGGCAAAGGGCACTTGATGTACTTCTAACTTTCTTATGATATGATCTCTAATAAACTGTTCTCTTGATTTGATTATTTTATATTGTGATAAGGGAGTTCCACGCCCCTCTCCACTCCAGCTAAGATAATTTTACAACTGACATCTTAATCAGGTGAAAATAACTTTTTGAGTTACAGAATTAGTCAGTAGATTAGCTATGTGAACGAGCCTGGCCAACCATACCTTTGCGAAATTTCAAAAGGACTTGCTTCGGCCCCCTCCCCCACTGACCATGTTACTGGACAGGTGGGACCAATAGAATATAGTGGGCAGCCTTAGAAGGAGTCGTATATACATAGAGATTTAGGCAATGTGACCCTTTGCAACAGATAATAATGCCAGTTATGGACTCAAGAAGGGAGTCATGAGTCAAAACTTTAGTCATGGGTTCTTTGCAGTGTGCCTCACTACCATCACATCCCTGAAGCTCACTCTTCCTAAACTCTGCATATTTGAGGGAGAGAGATAAAATTTGTTATCAATTGCTTTATAACATCTTAGTCAATACTCTTTTCTAACAGCTAATTGAAGTTTCTTATTGACTTGTTTAATGGGAAGTACAGCCTTTAGAGTTATCTTGAAAACCCCAAAGGCAGAACTAGATACCCACCCTCAGGGAAGCTGGTTCATCATTATGAGTAGGACTTGGAGAAGTAGCCGTTACAATATTTTCTACAAATAAACTGCTGGTATCAATTGGTGTAAATAAGAGATCATGTTCGGGGGTTTTTCTTTGTTAACTCCATTTTTCTCCCTCTTTTCAATCAGGTTGGCTAACGCTTTATTGACTTTTTTTTATATAAAGCAGCAGCTTTTAGATTTATCAGTTCTATAGCGTTGTCTGCCTGGGCCATTGCCAGGCATCTTGACTTATATGACTTGTCACTGGAGGACAGAGTGGGGCTGATGACTTTGCACAGCCTTACCTCACTTAAATACAATTCATGTGCAAGTCAAGACGTTGCCTTCCTGCTGTCACTGTTCCTTTTCAAGAATAAAAGACAAACAATTTGTGAGTCTGCTACAAAGCTGCCATTCCTCCTCTTCTTCCTCTCCCCCTCCCCTAAGATTCAATCTCTACCTATAATTGCCTCTTCCATTCTCTAGTAGCTCCCTTCCATTCTTTAATGTTTACCCATGGACTTGGTCTGAATACATCACCTAGTGCTCCTACCCCCGCCTCATCTGTCCCAATATGTGTATCCTCAGAAACTCTATCCCTCAACACACATTGGTTCACCTATAGAAGTCTGTGCTGTATCAGTTCTGCTCCTATCCTGTCAATCCTCCTGTTTCTTGAAGTGAGGCTTACATCTTTATTCTCCATTGCCCTACCTTATTCATTGACTATTGCTTTGTCACGTTTTTAAGTTCACATCAGTCTTTTTTTAAAGTAACTTCTGAACATGAGGTAATCGCTTTTATTACTTTTTTGTGATGGGTATACTTGTTTATCACTCTTGTGTTTGTAGTTTGTCTCATTTACAAGGGATGTCATTTTGGCTACAGCTTGAACTTCTTTAACCATGTTCTTTGAGGGCTGTAGACATTTGTCTTTTTGCAACTATGGTTTTAGTTATAATTAATAAACATCCTATAAAGAACTACTTCTGGTGTTGTGGGTTGACATAGTTGGAAGAAGGTTATTAAAAAGCCCACTGCTATAAAACCAGAAACCTCCGTTATATTCTCATCTCTTTTTTTGTTCTTGTCAATATATATATATATATATATATATATATATATATATATATATATATGTTCCTAAATTTTTCTTCCTTGTATACTTAAATGATTTTTCTTTAAGTTATGAATTTAATCAAGAACAAACTCATATTTAAAGGTTATGCTTGTAGTTGGCCTCCTCTCCTGCCTTGGTGGTTTCATGAACTCATGTTACAGAAAGACAAACAGCTTTGTGCTTAGCCCTAGAAGGCAGTAGATGGAACTCACAAAGCAGCAAATTACATGGTGTTAGAATGAGGACGAGGTCACGAGGTACCTGCCATTCTGCTGACCCTCATTTCACAACAGCTACAGTGGAGAAGTTAGGAATTCGTTTTATAACAGTTGTCCCACATAGAAAATCAGTTACATACATAATAGCCTGGATATTTATAGCAATGTTTCACTTCATTCTAGTGTATATCATATATAGACTTATAATCAGCCTCCAACGTGTAGATTTGCTTTTAGATTTTATGTTCCTTGTCCAAAGTGACAGCGGGTTAATGGTCATGAAAACACTCAAAAATCCCAAGTAATCTAATCTTTGCAAATTCCTTCCAGTCCTTCAGTTTGAAATAACTAACTCAAGCAAAGAAACTGAACCAGATTCCAAAAACGAAGAATCGGTGGAGATGCATTTCTAAAAACTAACAATCAATCTCCTCTGATACTCTGAATTCTTTTTTTTTTTTTTCCAGACGGAAAGCTTTATCAGTGATGACGGCTGACAGACATTCCTTCCAACATCATGGACTTGGAAAGCGGTCCACATATTTTGGCACTTCGTTTTCAAGAGGAACCGGAGTAAGTTTTTGCCAACATTCCACAAAATTACACCTTTAAAGGGCTTTTTTGATGTCTTCACTCAATGCTCCGATATTCCTGGAAAATCCTTGAGTAAGTACAGTTATTGCATTCCCCAAAGAATGGCCTCCTCGTAATCAACCCTCACAGAGTTCAGGAGGTCCCCATTTTCATGGGGGAAGTGCTTTAATCAAGATTAATTTTTTCCAGTTTTCAGTAATCGGAGCTCTTCCTGAGTTTGCTTCAACCCTCCTTTCAGATGAAATTATCAAATTTCCATGGCAATTAAATGAAAAAGTTTGAGCAAATGGATCACTCTGTACAATGGACAAGAAGAAGCAAGTGAAATTGACTTGGGGGAGAGAGGGAGGGGGCACGGGCTTCAGCATGAAGGCCGCTGGCTGCAAAGCTGCCCTTTCACAATAGAAAGGTTCTTGTTTTGTTGCCAGCTGCATTTCCTCAGTCATTTTATCTGGATCCTCTACCAAACAAAGCTGATTCTAGCCCAAAGGACTGTAATCGAGAAAACAAATAGCAGCATAAAAATTAATTATGCAATTAGACAGA
Source organism: Sarcophilus harrisii (assembly GCF_902635505.1). NCBI lineage: Eukaryota > Metazoa > Chordata > Mammalia > Dasyuromorphia > Dasyuridae > Sarcophilus > Sarcophilus harrisii. The sequence continues at coordinate 57,334,622 of NC_045432.1, read as the reverse complement.
AAAACAAATGGCTGGTCCTAATTCAGGGCAGATAGGAAGGATTGCTGGATTGGTTAGCCTCGTAATTCTGGTCTTCCCTACTGTGGTCTAAAAGACTTCCAAGGAATAAAGTTTGAATACTGGCTTTACTGTTTCTCAGAATCAGAAAACCTCAGTTTTGGACCTCAGAGTTCTAACTGGCCTCTAGGGCATCTCTGAGCTTTGCCCTGCAATAGTGAAATTTTCAGGTTGTGGAATTTAAAATGATGGTTACATTTTGAGCATCTGAGTTCCAGAAACGAGTGAGCTCACCATCCAAATAGCAAGAAAAATAGGTTCAAATCAGGAGCTGTTTGGTATCACACTAACTTGGTGTGTGGCTTCTCCTGAGAGACACTCTCCTCCCTCCCTAAACTCTGACCACATGGTTCCCTTAATCCTTCCTTAATAGTCCCTCCAAAGGTAGAGCTTGATTTTTAACACTTTACATGACTTATCTCTGAAATCTATTTTCCAAAAACTATACCCTGCTATCTCTCTCATCAGTTCCAAAATGGAATGGATAATTAGTTTGTATTGATTGGAATGGGTGTTTCTATGTCATTTTACTTTAAGAATTAGTATTTTGAAAAACAGAAAATGACAAAAATAAGAGGGAAAAGGTCTGAAAATACTTGCTGACTTCCTACCTTTTCTTTTGTGGTTTTACATCCCTTGTAGTCATCATGTACATTGTTTTCTTCGCATTGCTTATTTCATTTTACATCAATTCACGTAGATCTTCTCTCGCTTCTCTTTCATTACATTACCTCACTTTGTTTAGCCGTTCCCTAGTCAATAGCAAATAACCTATCACCAGAAGTACTACTCAAAAGATTTTGGTGAACTTGGGGACTCTCTTCTGGTCTGGGGTTTCTTTGGACATATAAGCCAAGTACTATTTGGGTCAAAGAGGATGATAGGCCTTTTAATCATTCTATTTCTCTAATTCCCAATCGCTTTACAGAGTGGTTGTGCTGACTCACAGCTTCACCAGCAATATGCCCGTCTTCTCACAACTCCTACCAGTATTGACCATTGTCATCTTTGATAACATTAGCCAGTTTTTAGGACATGAGGTAAAACGTCTGAATTGTTTTGACTTGCATTTCTATTTTTAGCAATAACAGAAATGTTCTTTGTCCTTTGTCACTCATGTATTGGGGAATGTCTAATATACAAGTCATATAAACAACAGAAAAATTGGATCACAAACATTTTCCCCCATACAACCTACACGTATCTGTGAGAGGTGGGATCTGCTTAATTTTTTTAATAGTATGGTCTCTAATTTTAAAGTCATAGATCTATTTATTTAGCTGTCTTTGGGGGAATATGGTATAAGTTGTTACCATATTCCCCCAAAGACAGCTAAATAAATAGATCTATGACTTTAAAATTAGAGACCATACTATTAAAAAATTAGATCTAGGATTAAGATCTAGGACCTAGAAAACCGAGAGCAGGGGAACACATTAGACATGAAAGAATCTAGACAACCCAAAGTCAATGTTCAATAAGCCCCAAGCTACCTGGGGAAGAATTTTGGGGACACTAGAAACGATGAAGTTAGCACTTACAGCAGACTGCAATAGACTCAAAGTGGATGGGTGACCCAATCAATCTAATCCTGATTTCTGCCAGGTTGCTTTAGTGTTGTCCTAGATCTTAGATGGTTTTTTTCAATTCAATAAGGAGTTCTTTCCTAAATAATTCATGTTTTCTAGTTCATTGAACATTGGGTTATTAAGTTCCATCATTTCTGATTCTCCCTTGTCTTGTCTGTTCTGTCTAATTTTTAACCAATACCAGATGTACTCAATGATTCGATTATAATACAGTTTAAGGTCTATAACTGTTCTTCCCCTTGTGTTGCTATCCGTCTTCATTATTCCTCCTCTTGAAATTTTTCATCTTTTGTTTTTCCACATGAATTTTATTATTTAATCAAGTTCGGCAAAGTGTGCCTTTGACAATTTGATTGGCATAGTATTAAAAGCGTAAATTAACTTTGGTATTTTGTTGATTTTTCAGAGTTTATATTCTGTAGCCTGGAATTTTGTCGAAGCCATTAATTGTCTTATTTGGTATCTTAGTTTGCTTAGAAAATCCTATCAAATCATCTATCTTCTCTGAAGATAGGGATAGGTCCTTCATCTCTTTACCTAGATCTTTGTACCTTTAATTTCCTTTTCTTCTTATTAGTCATACTGTGTCAAATAATCAGGGGGGAAAAGTTCTTATATAATCTCCATTTCATATGACGCTTGCTTTTGGTTTTAGTTAGATGGCTTCTGTGATATTAAAAAAGGTCCCTTCCTTCTGATGAGGTTTGAGTGCTCTCAATTCCTGGTGCTCTAGAGGTTAGTGGCTATGAGAGAGTTGTTAAGAATCCCCTTTAAATCAGCCCCAGGTCTTAGGAATGAAAGAATTCACTCCTTCCCGAAATATCAGTTGCAAAATGAAAGTTGATTGTTGGATAGAAATCAGTTTACCCAGAGCCTGACTTCTATAGTGGCAGATCTATGGAAAATTCTTAAAGGGACCACAACCTGCATCACTTCCATTTAGTCACACAAATGCAGAAATTCACTCCTAGACAGGGTTTTGTAGAAGTTAGTCCATGATTTTTCAGGCCTGTTTCTCCCCCTCTCTTAGATTTGCCATGTGCTCTCACCCTTTTCTCTTAGTGTCCATTTAAAAAGCAAAGTCCTGCTGGTTTCTTTGGACTCTCTTTACTTACCTTTCTGGCATTTCGGTGTCCTCCTTGATGAGGGCAGGGTCGCGAAGGAGAGGTGTGGCAGGGATGGGTGTGAGATCCTCTTTCTCCAAGGCACAGGGGCTTACTAAAAGGCTGTGATAAAAAGGCTTTTATTGTTAGAAAGACACCAAGATAACACCCTTGGCAGGCAATATCATTTTCAAGAGAGAAGTGAATTTTGCAAAGACATTTTCTGAAGACCTACTTTATAAAGAGACAGAAAAACAGAACAGAATAGACAAGACCACTTAAGTCCTCCTAGATCTCCCTTGCCAGCCTTTTCCCCTAGATTTTTGTGATATCACATTGTCCTAGTTCTGGTCCTGCCTGTCTGCTTCCTCAATGTCTTTTATTGGATTTTCATCCAGGTCAGGCCCCCATTCGCTGTGGGTGGCCCCCAAGGCTCTGTCTGGACTTCCTTTTTTTTTTTTTTTTTTTTTCCTCTCCATAAGATCTCATTTGTTCCCACACTTTCAATTATCAATCTCTTGGCCAGTTTTGCTTGCCCCTCCTACCCTCTCTCTGCCTCTTTTTCCAGATGCCTTTTAGACATCTTCAATATGTCCCCAACTGACTTTTTTCTTTCCCTTCAAAACCCTTCTCTCCTCTGCTCTTCCTTATTACGAGAGAAGATTCCACTATTTTCTTAGTCACTTAGATGCACACCCTCCTGCCTTAGTCTCTCCCCACTACAATCTATGGGTCCCTCCTCCGGCTTTCACAGCTTTTCATATGATACACATGGCCCCTTCCTACCTTTTTAGTATCTTTACATTTTCTTCCTCTTCACAGACTCTGCAGTCAAGTGACCCCGGCCTCCTTGTTTCTTTTTCTGATTCCACATGTTGGCTGCATTCCCTCATGCCTAGAACACTTTCCTCTCTATCTCCTGGCTTCCATCAAGTCCCATCTTCAGGAAGAAGCTTTTCCTCTAAGATTACTCCCACATTAGCTCGCATTCAACAGAGGTCGAGGGCCTGATATCAATACCCCTAAGACTTAGGTACCTTGCTTCTTAAGATAAAAAATGTCTTTAGAAAAGGTCCTGATGTCAAAAACCTGAGAGCTGCTTAGGGTAGGGTGATGCTAATGAAGTTAGCTAAGCACTGCTTTATAGAGCTAGAAAAATAGAAGATTTCTTTTGGAAAAAAAAATTAGTATCGCAAGAGAAACTTACTTTCCAATCTGAGTGATGTTAAAAAATAGAAAACCGAGAGCAGGGGAACACATTAGACACGAAAGAATCTAGACAACCCAAAGTCAATGTTCAATAAGCCCCAAGCTACCTGGGGAAGAATTTTGGGGACACTAGAAACGATGAAGTTAGCACTTACAGCAGACTGCAATAGACTCAAAGTGGATGGGTGACCCAAGTAATAAAAGGTGTGCTAGATAGAGGAGAGCCAGCAAAAGTACCTTTTACACTTAAGACTAGGAGTAAATTTTTACCCAAAGAGATAGATGTAGATGTGTATTATAAAATAGATACTTCTCACATAAAGGGAAAGAGTCTTTATATCTGATAATACTCAGGACCTAAGACCTAAAGCCAGGTTCCCCAGTAGAATAGGTGGCTGAGGTTTTGAGGAGTTCTCAAAAGAAGAACCACAATCTATTAACAAATGCAAAGCAAAGAAAGTCGGCCATTTTACCCAGCAAAGCTGCAGCAGTGCCAGAAGACAGGCAAGGGCAGGCACTCGTTCTGATGCCTGTTTTTCAGCTTCTTTTGCTGATGGGGAGGTGAGAAATCACATCAGAAGGTCCGCAGGACTCTAGACATGGAACATGCAGTTCAACCCCCGCATTGTGGAGATGAAGAAGCTAGCACAAAGTAGGTAAGTCACTCGCCCAGAGCTACATGGATAAGAAGTTTGGCCAGAGCTGGCATTTGGACAGAGGCCAAGACGCCAACTCTAGTGCTCTTTAAGACTGGATAAAGAATGACCAAAGGGTGCGGTAATTGAAAAAGAAGGAGCAAATGCTAGGAGGAGGCTGTCATTTCCTCACCACATTTCTCTGCTCAGGCTACTGGGTGCTTTCCCTCTCTCCCCCCTCCCCCTAAATAAGAACCCATATCTGCTTTTATAATGGAAGTAAAGTGAAATTTGGATCTGCTTTACAGACATCTTGATAGCTTTGGCAAAAGAAACAGTTGTAAAAAGCAAGGAATACCTTGCAAGGGATTGTTAGAGTAGTAAATACTTTGAAGTTCCTAGATTTCTTTTTTCAGTTTCCTTTGCCAAAGACATTACTTTTGTCAGTCCAGGGGCCAAAAAGATACTGAAGTATTTTCTAAAAACATTTTGGGAGCTGAGATTTCACCCACTTAATATCCTTTGAAAAGGATGCCCTATTGGTACAAGATGCGTTCTTTTGTCACACATTCTATGACAAAATTCTACTCCTTTTTGCTAAACTGCTTTTTGGTCCAGTGCAGTGCCGCCTTATCCACAGTCAGTGTCGGGCTCCTCTTCTCACACTTAGATGTAAAAAGGTAGGAATATTAAACATATTGTATGGAATAGAGAGATAAGGTGAAGAACCTACAGGAATGTATTAATTCTTTTTCTATATCTTATTTTCATTATTTCTGTGTCTACCCTATGTCCTGTATAATATGTACAGACCCATATTTACCTGAGCCTTGGCCAGCTAGAAACAAATTTACTTAACCTGAGCTGATGACATTTATTGGTATTTGACAGTTATCGATATTTAGTCTATTAGCTGGACCATTATCTGCTTGATTAAGCCTGAAGGCCTGATTTTCTGTTTCTTAGAAATTGGGAGATTTCGGGGAAACAGAAACCTTCCATTCCAATCTCTCCGGATAGCAACAACCAATTAGATGCCTCCCCCTTTCCTTTTTCAAGGCTCACTTACTTGTGATGTAATCTCTTGTGTAAAAACTGTGTATCTTTACTACTTCCTTAGCCCTCCTACTGCAAGCTTTCTCTTTCTTATCTCGTGATGGGAGGGCTTATCCTCCGGAGGTTTTCATAAACAAATTTTCTGCCTTCTACTGAATGATCTCTGAGTAGTCATTTTGGGTAAGGATCTTCTACATTCCTCACAGTATTCTAAAGCAACTTATAAAATAATTCTGGCAGGACCTGTTTTTGGTGAAGTGATCAGTGCTTTTCTTAGATGTCCACCAACCAACGAAAGAGCATATATCCCAGATAGTTCAATCATAGGGGCAAATGTCTTACGTAGACAAAAATGGTTATATCATCATTTTTTGTAGAGCAAAGCCCTAGAAACAAAGCAGATACCCATTAGTTAGGAAGTAGTTAAATAAGCTGTGTAAAAAAAGCGGGGGAAAGCAAGGTCAAGGAAAATAATCTTACATTTACAGTACTCAGGTAGATATCTGTGCAAATATGGTAAAGGGTAAGAGTAGGGGGGCTTGTAGCTGACATTTGAACTTCACTCTCATTTGAAATATTCAAAGGGGGGAAAGAATATACACACACAGAGTATAGAAATACATTTTACTCAATGGGGAAATACAAGGAGAAGAGGGAGGAGGAAGTAAAGGAAGGATAGATTAGTTCTAAGCAAAAAAAAAAAAAAACTTAGAAAATATGAAAATATTTAGAACTGTTTGAGGTGACGAGGATGATAACCTGTGGAAATGTCCATAAAATGAGGAATGGGTAAACAAGGTGTGGTAGCTATAATAGAATACAAATGTGCTCAACGTTTCAGTCTCATGACCAACCAGGATTCCAGAGGACTTAAGATGAAACATGTTACCCATGATGAAGGGGGGGGGGGAAAGGACTCAGAATGGGTCAGTTTTTTAGGAGATGGCTAATATAAAAGTCTGAATGGGTTTCTTTCTATGTTCTCAAAGGGATGTGGAATTGGGGAGGAAGGATTTAAAAGTAGATCTTAGCTGATTAAAACAAAATGTATTTATTTGGCAAGGCATTAAGGTTTAAGGGACTTGGCCAGGGTCACACAGCTAGTAAGTATCAAGTGTCTGAGGTTGGGTTTGAATCCAGATCTTCCTGACTCCACAGCTGGCCTTCTATCTACTGTACCACCTAGATGTCCCAAAACAAAACTGGAAAAACACAGAAGAATCATAGAGCCATCTGAAGGGGAATACCAAAGAACATATGCTTTTCCCAACATGGAACTGTTACAAAAATTGACTATAATCTGACACAGAGGTGTTGCAAACAAAGGTAAAAAGGCATAAATAGCTTTTTTTTTTTTTTTTAAATCGGCTCCTTTTATAGAGCAAACTACAATAAAACCGTCAATCTTGGAAACACAAGGCACAGATCCAAATGAAAAAATTATCCCACTTTTAGGATTTCATCGTTAAAGAACAAATCATAGAAACAATAATTATGTAACAGGAAACCTCATATTGTAGTTTCAGGGATGCAGAAAAAGTAATTCTTGGGAGAAAAATCATTTCCCTCTGAATGTATACTAACAAAATAAAAATAGAGGACTAATACACTGAACGTGCATTTTAATAAAATTAGAAATCCAACAAGTAAACAAACCTAAAATAAGTCTAAAAGAGGAGATATTAAAAAATCAGAGGAGAAATAAAGTGGCATCAAAACTTATAAAAATGATAAAATGAAAAGCTACTGATTGAAAAGATGAAAATTTGATTAAATTTTATCTAATCTGATTAAAAAGGAAGAAAATCAAATCAAATACAAAATAGGAAATTAAAGTGAAATCAGAAAACCAAAAAAATTTAAATTATTGTAATTATATTTACATGCCAACAAAACTGAGAATATGCCAAAAGTAGAGGAATACAATCCAAAATATAAAATATCCAAACAGAACACCAGATAAAGATAAGAATAATTAAAAAAAAAAACCCAAACTTAAAAAAAGGAAGTTCCAAAGGGGTGGAAAAAAACCTTGGTCTTATTTGATTCATAGGAGAATTCTGGAAAGTATTTAAAAAACAATTATTACCAGTACTTCAAAAATTGAGAAAGAAGACCTTAGCAGATTTCTTTTATGAGGCAAATAGAGTCATAAGACAGAAACAATGGAAGGACAAAGCACAGAAGAACTGTAAATCAATATTAGTAAGGAATATCAGTTAAAATTTTACATAAAATCCTGTCAAAAGACAATTCATTTAAGAAATCATTCATTATGACTAAGGTGAATTTGTGTCAGAGATGTGAAAATCTAATTGATTCTATCCTGTACTTGATTCCATCTTTTTAGATCATGACTGACATTGTGTAACTACTGGTATACTAATCCAATTTTCAAATGGATACTTTATAAAACTTAACAAAATTTATTTAGAAAAATGCAATCTCTAGGATATCAAGGGAAATACTAAGGTAGGGATGAAGGGAGAATATATCCCTTCCAAACTTCAGATGACATTATAAAGTATCAGTCATCGAAACCACCTGGTAGTTGCTGAAAAATAGAGGGACAGATTAATGAAACAGACTAGACAATGGGGAATTAGGAACAATGGAACACTATAATAGAAAATTCCCTATGTAATTAAAAACAACTGGCTATATATATATATATATATATATATATATATACACACACAGAGAGAGAGAGAGAACGAGAGAAATATAGAGAGAGGCAGATATACAGAGAGAGCAATAGAGCTATATATATGTAGAGACATAGAGAGATATATAGATGTAAATATATAGAAAGAGAGATATAAACAGAGAGAGATCTAGAGAAAGAGATATAAAGATAAAGAGCTATATAGATATATATAGACAGAGACACAGAAAGAGAGAGAGATAGAGATGTAGAGACAGATATTTATAGATAGATAAATATAAAGATATATAGAGAGAGCAAGATACATATATATATATATATATATATATGGAGAGAACAAGAAAGAAAGAAATATATATAGAGGGAAAAAGAGAGAAAGAGAGATACAGGTAGGTATATGTATACATATATATGTGTAGATATAGATATACAGAGATAGAGCTATAGAGAGAGAGAGATCTAGAGAGACAGAGATAGATATATAAAGAAATAGAGCGATAGAGATATAGAGACATATATATATATATATACATACACACCTATATGGAGATATATATATCTATTTCTCTCCATATATAGCTCTCTCTCTCTCTCTAAAATATATAAATATACAGAGAAATATATATATAAAGAGAGAGATGTATAAACATAGATATAGATATATAGAATGAGATATATATAGAGAGAGAGAACCACAGTGCTTCCTGACACATTGCCCAAGAAAAGGCCCAGTAAAAGGTATTTAGTAATAGGTGAAACAAAACACTGACTTTCACTCCATGATGCTTCTCTATAATGTGGAGTCCATCGGTGTTTGTGCCTCTCCTGGATCACCCAGACCTACCTGGCTTTCCTAGACATCTTGCAGTAATTCCTCCAAGATCAAGAAAGAATAAAAGGTCAGCAAATGCTGGCAGCATGATCCTGGCTTTTTCCCTTTATTTTCAGAGTGCACCTCCACGGCCAGCCACCTACGCTGAAACCGTAACAGAATCGTCACTAGGCTAAATCTGAGAAACTACCCCAAAGAGTGAGTCCGAGCAGGGAAGAATCTCCCCATGAGTGATACCTTTTCTCGCATGCCGGAGGCTCCCCTTTGCCACAGATTTAGCCCAGCTTTCTTCCACTGACCCAGGATCGCTCAGCACAGGTGCCCTCCAAGCCCTGACTTGTTACATGTCAATAAATTCTTCTCGACTAGCAAAGTCTGACTTCTAAGTCTGCTACTTTTGTTGCCCTGTTTCTTTTAACCTCTAGTAGTCTAGGACTCAAGAACGAAGTGCTCTCTGTCTCAGAGAGTCTTTTAACAGACTTCCTGCAGTGAGGTGGATTTCCAGCTCTTTTAAGGCCCAAGAGCTTTGGTGTTATATTCTCTATGCCCCTCAGCCTGGCCTCGGAGACCTAACGAGGTGCGGGACCAGAAATTGTAGCCGTGCCATTCTGATTCCCACTTGTTCGTCAAGACCGGTCCCTAAAGTCAAGACTCGGTCCCTAAATCTGGGAGTTATTTGGTAAGACAGCTTATGACGCAGGACCCAGAATGATGTCGCGCCCCGGGGAGGAAGTTGGGACTCGTCCTTTTTAAGACTCTAAAGCCTAGCTCTCGAGTCTTCTGAACGTCTGTGATGCTGTTAAGAGACCCCGATACCTCAGCATATTGAGATGAGTTCTCTGAGATACTGTGTGGATGTAGTAGAAAGGAAAGCTGTGCTGAATCTTCCAGCAAGTAGATCTCTAAGAAAAGCTAATTTGATACGGGGGGAAAATTGGTATTTAGCAAATTCTCATTTTAAAACTGGGCCTTCAAGGCTTGGGAGTATTTATTGCTCAGGAAACATGTGATTGGCTAATTATGAGAAACAATTAGAATCCTAAAAAGACCAAAGTGTGACAGATATACATTTACACTTAGGGGCAGCGCACATGATCTTAGGTACACAGAAAGCCCATCGAGTTGCTAAGGAAAAAAAGCTGGTTGTGCTTTTAGTCTGCTTACCAGAAGTTACAAACACAGCATGAAACACATGGGATCCCGCCCAGGGGCCTTATCTAGCAATCCTTAAATAGCTACTACCATTTGCAAGATGACACAATTTGGGCGTGTGAAAATTAGACTTCTTGGCCAAGGAGAGATGTGCAAGAAAAAAAAAATAGGAGTTATATTGCTGCAAAACTCAATACCTAATAAAGCAAACCAGATCCCCAAATGAATTCTTACAAGCTCCTATGCTAGACAATAATGGAAGAGAATCCTTGTCCTTGAGGTAAAAGGAGGGTAGGCACTGTTAGACAGAAGAGATCAGTGAGGGGCAGAGAATGATAAAGATTAGAGAACTAAGTTGACAAAATGTTCTCCCATCGGATGGTAACATGGTGAGTGGACCCTAAAGTGAGGATGAAGAATCTAGTTCTAAACTTATGAGTCCCAGAAGGATTTATTGATGGATAAATAGAATAGCGGGAGCATGGAAGGGCCGCATCAGTCCCTGCCGATTGTTTATATGTGTCCCCTCTTGTCTGCGGCAGGAAAATCCTCAGAAGGATGCTCTTTGAGTATAATTGAAGCTGAAGAAAGAGAAGAAGAAAAAGTTTCACTCCATTGACCCTGGAGGTAGAAGAATCCTGACTGGCCAAAAAGTGTGTGGGAGTAGGACTCTGGACAGTGGAATCCCTCCCTCCCCAGTTATCTCACATTGAACTTTTGTTCAAAGAGAGAGAGAAAGAGAGAGAGAGAGAGAGAGAGAGAGAGAGAGAGAGAGAGAGAGAGAGAATGAATATGAAAGAATGGATTGACATTCTGCGATTTGATTTTTCTGATATTGGGTTGTAACCGAGATTCCCATTTCGATTCTGCCGCTTATGTTCTGTGTGACATGAGATTATTTGTTAAATATCTTTATTTAACCCGGATGGTTCCCAGTCTTGCTCTTTGACTGAAAACTTAAGCGACTACAAAGAGAGTTGCTATATAAATGTTTTTGCACACACTGATCATTTTCCACTTTATTTCTTTGGGGTCATAGATAAGCTGGATGATGGCACAGCCCGCTCAGAGCTCCATGGGTATATGAGTAGTTTGGGAGGCCAAAGGGTATGCGTGTCACATGTGGACAACATTCTGGGAAGAGTTCCAAATTGTTTTCCGGAATAGCTGGACCAATTCTCATTTCCATCACTAGTCTACCCATTTTCCCCCAAACCCCTCTGACATTTGTCATTTTCCTCTTTTGCCATCTGTGCTTTAGTTTTCATTACTTCAATGTTAGTGACTTTAAGCAGTTTTCACATGATCGGTGATAGTGTAGAATTTGTTCTTTCTTTGAATACGGATCTATGACTAATAACTATTACGTGACCAATAAATAAAACTTGGCAATCTTGGGTGTTTTGGGTTTTTTTGCTAAGTAACAAAATAGGTCTGTAGTTTTGATCAAAATAAGAGGGGGGAAACCTAAAGACCAAAATCGTAAATGAAATACATTTCATAAGGGTAAAAGAGGAAATTGTTAGGAATGAATAGAACGAATAGAAGATTACAAAAACATAAAACCTTCAGATTCTACTTGCAAAAGAATTCCGCTCCAAGGATTCCCTTCTTTTAATTTCCTCAGCCTCACTGTCCATCATTTTAGAAAGTTTTAGGCTTCTAAGTCCCCAAATCTTATATTTTGAGACCTTAGACTCTCAGCAGGGGTCCAGTTCACCATCCCTCAGACTGTTGGAGGGCCAGACTCTAGTAAAAACAAAAACTTTGTTTTGTGGGCCTTCAAATAAAGAAACTTCCTAGCCCTGGGTGAGGGGGATAAACGTCCTCAGCTGCCGCATCTGGCCCACAGGCCGTAGTTTGAGGACCCCTGCTTTAGAGCTATAGTCCTCTATGTCTATATCTGCAATGGTATGTTTTTAGCTGGGCAGATCGAGGGTTCTCAGGGATGTACTCACCCAGGGCATGGTTTCACAGCTAAACAGCTAGAGCAATAAGTGCATTCGGAAAAGCACTTTGGAATCATGCTGTTGTTTTGTGATAGCATTTGTAGGCTTCTCCTCCAAAGAGAGGCAAAAACTTCAGCTGTACAAAGACATTTTTTTGTAGTGTCAGAACTGGAAATTCACGGAACTCCCACCCATCGAAGAATGAAGTCAACATATCTGAGAATAAACTTACTTGTAAAGTAATTATAACAATATAAAGATAATCAGCTTTGAAAGATTTAAGAACTCTGATCAATGCAATGAGTAACACAGATTCCCAGAGATCAATGCAAATGTTACCTCCTCTTTGAGAGGAGGGTCAGTGACTCGAGATGAAGAATAATACATGCTTTAAAAAGTATGGCTAATAGGAGAATTGGTTTTTTCTTGACTTGCCAAGGTTTTATTTTTCTTTTCTAATAGGGGAAGGTAAGAGACAATAAGTGTGTTTTCTTTAAATAAGTGAAAACTTGTGATCTACATTTAAAGCTATAGTTCCCTACTTGTTTTATAGAACTCCTTCCCCAACAAGAATTGGTGGAGAAAGCAGTGTGGCAGAAATTAGGTTTACAGAAACATTTTATACCATACAGCCTAACAAACTCAAAATGGATATGTGACCTAAATATTAAAGCTTAGCTTATTGAAAACGTTCATAACAGATGCACATCAAGGCTTCTCGGAAAGATGGCAAGCCTAGGTCTAGAAAGAAAGACCGGGTCTAAGCTTCACGGTCTCAGAGCTCTAGCTGTTCACTCCCTGAAGTCACGAAATGTATAGACTTCATGTTATAAATCTCAGTCTGCAGATTAAGACATTTACCTGAATTAGGAGAATCACATTTAAAGCTCTAAGACATTATGCTTAGAGACCATTTTTAGACTTTGTAACATAATTCCAGGAAATGATATCAACTTGGGGAAATTGTGGTAGCCCTCTTTGTAGTGGCCAAAAACTGGAACCTGAGTGGATGCCCATCAGTTGGAGAATGGCTGAATAAATTGGGGCATATGACTATTATGGAATATTATTGTTCTGTAAGAAACAATCAGCAGGATGATTTCAAAAAGGCCTGGAGAGACTCACATGAACTGATGCTGAGTGAGATAAGCAGGACCAGGAGATCATGAGATACTTCAACAACAATCCTATATGATGATCAATTCTGATGGACGGGGCCCTCTGCAACAGTAAGATGAACCAAATCAGTTCCAATAGAGCAGGAATGAACTGAACCAGCTACATACACCCAGGGAAAGAACTCTGGGAGAGGACTGTGAATCACTACGTAGAATTCCCAATCCTTCTCTTTTTGTCCGCCTGCATTTTTGATTTCCTTCACGGGCTAATTGTATACTATTTCAAAGTCCGACTCTTTTTGTACAGCAAAATAACTGTGTGGACACGTATCCATATATTGTATTTAACTTCCACTTTATTGGTCAACTTGCCGTGTGGGGGAAGGGGTGGGGGGAAGGAGGGAAAAAGTTGGAACAAAAGGATTTGCAACTGTAAGTGCTGAAAAATTACCTATGAATATATCTTGTAAATAAAAAGCTCTAATAATAAAAAAAGAAATGCCCAGCAGGATTAATACAGAGAAGCTTGGAGAGACTTACATGAACTAATTCTGAGTGAAATGAGCAGGACCAGAAGATCATTGTACACTTCAACAACAATACTGTATGAGCATGTATTCTGATGGACGTGGATATCTTTGGCAATGAGAAGATCCAATTCAGTTCCAATTGATCAGTGATGAACAGAACCTGCTATACCCAGCGAAAGAACACTGGGAAATGAATGTGGACTGCTTGCATTTTTGCTTTTCTTTGCAGTTTATTTTTACCTTTATAAATTCCATTTTTCTTGTGCAACAAGAGAACTGTATAAATATGTACACATATATTGTATTTAACATATACTTTAACATATTTAACATTTATGGGGACTACCCACCATCTAGGGGAGGGGATGGAGGGAAGGAAGTGAAAAGTTGGAACAAAAGTGAGTGCAAGGAGATCTAAAATTATATTATAAAGCAGCGGTTACTAAAACCATCTGGTATTAGCTAAGGAATAGACTAGTTGATCAATGGAATAGGTTAGGACAAAGGACAAAACAGCCAATAACTTTAATTATCTAGTGTTTGACAAACCCAAAGACCCCAGTTTTTGGGATAAGAAGTTACTATTTGACAAAAACTTCTGGGAAAACTGAAAATTAGTATGGCAGAAATTAGGCATGGACCCACACTTCACACCGTATACCAAGATAAGATCAAAATGGGTTCATGATCTAGGCATAAAGAATGAGATTATAAATAAATTGGAAGAGCATAGGATAGTTTACCTCTCAGACCTGTGGAAGAGGAAGGAATTTATGACCAAAGGAGAACTAGAGATCACTATTGACTACAAAATAGAAAATTTTGATTATATCAAATTGAAAAGTTTTTATACAAACAAAACTAATGCAGGCAAGATTAGAAGGGAAACAATAAAATGGGAAAACATTTTTACAGTCAAAGGTTCTGATAAAGGCCTCATTTCCAAAATATATAGAGAATTGACTCTAATTTATAAGACATCAAGCCATTCTCCAATTGATAAATGGTCAAAGGATATGAACAGACAATTCTCAGATGAAGAAATTAAAACTATTTCTACCCATATGAAAATATGCTCCAAATCACTATTGATCAGAGAAATGCAAATTAAGACAACTCTGAGATACCACTACACACCTCTCAGATTGGCCAGAATGACAGGGAAAGCTAATGCAGAATGTTGGAGGGGATGTGGGAAAACAGGGACACTGATACATTGTTGGTGGAACTGTGAATACATCCAACCATTCTGGAGAGCGATTTGGAACTATGCCCAAAAAGTTATCAAACTCTGCGTACCCTTTGATCCCGCAGTGCTACTACTGGGCTTATACTCCAAAGAGATACTAAAGAAGGGAAAGGGCCCTGTATGTGCCAAAATGCTTGTGGCAGCCCTGTTTGTAGTGGCTAGAAGCTGGAAAATGAATGGATGCCCATCAACTGGAGAAATGGTTGTGTAAATTGTGGCATATGAATGTTATGGAATGTTATTGTTCTGTAAGAAATGACCAGCAGGATGAATACAGAGAAGCCTAGAAAGACTTATAGGAACTGATGCTGAGTGAAATGAGCAGAACCAGGAGATCATTATATACCTCAACAATGATACTGTATGAGGATGTCATCTGATGGAAGTAGATTTCCTTGACAAAGAGACCTAATTCAGTTTCAATTGATCAACGATGGACAGAAGCAGCTACACCCAAAGAATGAACACTGGGAAATGAGTATGAACTGTTTGCATTTTTGTTTTTCTTCCTGGGTTATTTCTACCTTCTGAATCCAATTCTCCCTGAGCAACAAGAGAACTGTTCGGTTCTGCACACATATATTGTATCCAAGATCTACTGTAACCTACTGTAACTTTAACATGTATAGGACTGCTTGCCATCTGGGGGAGGGGGTGGAGGGAAGGAGGGGAAAAGTCGGAACAGAAGTGAGTGCAAGGGATAATGTTGTAAAATTATCCATGCATATGTTTTGTCAGTAAAAAGGTATAATAAAAAAGAAAAAAAGAATCATAAGCACAGAGATGATCATTGAAATGCCAGGAGCTCATCAGATCAAGTCTACAGGCAGGAGTGTGGCCAGGATGGAACCCTGGGGGACATTAGCCAGCATACCCTGGCCAAGATCCAGCATAGGAAACAGAGAAGAATGAGGTGCCAGGACAACCAGGATAAAGTTGTGTCCTAGAATCTCACAAAGAAAACATCTAGAAGAGGAGGGTTGAGGCTGCAGAGAAGAATGATGAGTTCTGAAGAAAGGCCATTCAATTGGGCAATTGGGATATCGTTGGTGATGTTGAAGAGGAGGGTTTTTTGTTAATGAGAGAAGCCAGAGAAAGAGAGAATGAGAGGAAAGGAAATGGAGGTATGATGAAGGGAAGAGAGACTCTCCCAGCTTAATGGGATGGGCAGATGAAATTCCTTTTTTGCTCTGTCATTATGTTCTCTGTGTTGAAACCCACTGCTAAGAAGTCAATTGTTTTGACATTCGAGGATTCCTACTTCCACTACCCATCCTTGGAAGCTTAGGCCCATGGCTCTGACATTCAGTGTACTCCGTTCTCTGGCCCCGCCACAGGAGAGCTGAGAAGCTCTAGGTGGTGCACTAGGGGCCTGTATTCTTAACTGAGACACTCATTTCCCCTATTCTGGCTGCAAAATCGATTTTGCCCACTCTTCTTACCTTCCCTGCTTAGAAACAATGTTCTTCCTTTAAAGTGTAGCCAACATGTACTTCGCATTTGGAGATGGCCCATCCAGAAGCCCCATGTTCTCCCTCTATCTTACCATTTTTCTGTATTCAAAGCCCTTCAACCTCACTGACTCCTCGTTCTAGACTCCCCTCTGGCTCTGGCCTTCTCTGTTCCAAGGCCTAGTCTCACTCAGACACTTTTGGTTCCACCAAAGTTCTCTTCTTAAGCCAGCATAGTAGTGTGGTACACAGAGACCCAAACACAGGCTCAGCCAGGCCTTTCTTTAAGTCCTGTCACCAACACTTAGCAACGGGGAATGGGAAAAGTCAAACTTCTCAGTGAGTGGCCCGGGCCATTCTCCCAAAGTGTCACTTATGGCCAGGGGACGAGGGAGGCATGCGGAACCCTTAGGCTTCCTGCTCCTCCTCAGGCTGGGGGTCGAAGAAGAGCCCGAGGTGCCGGTTAGCGAGAGAAGGGTGAATTACCTGATATATCACAGCAACCTCACCCCTCTCTACACTGCCAGACACCTGGAGGAGAGAGCGTCCGAGGAGGTGAATGGAAGGACAGGGGAAACCCGATTCTCCAGACACGGGGTGCCCAGGAGCCCCACGACCCGACTTCAGATTCTGCACGACTGGAACATCCCCCCGGTAATAAGCAGCAGGGGCCTCCAAGGAAAATCCTTGGACTGGATTCAAATACATTCCCCCACCCCTGAGATCTAGCTCCATGGATTCTTAAGACATATACCTGCTAGAATTCCCATTGCATGTTCTACCAGGCCTCTATTCCAGACTCTGACACTGAATTTTATGTCCTAAGGTCCCCTGTGCTACTGCCTCTAAAGCTTCTCATTCCCTGATCAGGTAGTCTGAGTCACTCTGGGTTCTCTGATTCCAAGGTCTCGCGTCCCCAGCTGTGAGAGGCTAAGTTCTAGACTCTTTTCTCTGGGTTCTAATACTCTCTGCTTCATAATCTAAGGCAGCTACATAAAAATCAAATAGCAACTCCTCCAGCCAGCAGAATGACTTAGAAGATGCATGATGGTCACATGTGGTTTTCTATTTTAATTTAAACATTTGTCAGTCACATTTAAACTTGGGAGTTTAGCAAGTGCCAACTCTGGTCTAAAAGCGCCTCCCTCCCAGCACTGCCTCACTCTGTTCCACCATCTCAGATCCCTTCCGGCTCGGGTAATCTCGATTATGCATCCTCACATCCCTCCATCTCTCCCTTTTTTCGGTCCAGGGCCCTCCCAGGTCAGACATGAGGTGTGTTTAGATTATTTCTGGCGGCAATACTCTCTATTCCATTGGCTGTTGGCGCTGCTTGTTCAACCCCCTGCTGTTCCTTGCCCAATGCACAGAGACATGTTTTGAAGTCTTTCTGACTCAGGTTAATGTAACTAGGCAACTCTGGAAGACTAACTTACAGCAACATAGAAGAGGCCCCACGGCACGTCTGGCGTTCCTCCTCAGCCTGGGTCCGGTAGAAGCTTCCTAGACGCTCCACTGTGAAAGAAGGGAGGGTTACCCGGTAATGCACGGTACCCTCACCCCTCTACACAGCAGGGCATCTGGAGAAGAGTGGGGGACAGAGCACTTGCAAAGGTTGGGTAGAAACTCCTAGTGTGCTGATGGTCCAGGGAATTCAGCCTCCCCACAGAACTGCCCCAGGGTGGGGTGACCTGACGTTGCTGCTCACTTGAACACGGTCGCTCTGTGATCATCTATTAGTCACTTCAAGATCAGATGGAGCTATCGACTCTCCCGACTCTCCCCCGTCAAGGGCTAGGCTGGCGTGCAAGATCTAAGTTTTGGGTCCATAGTCTATACTCAGTAGGAGAGAGTACCAGATGCGTAAGTACTCTACCCCATAAAGCAAAAATGACCCAAGAGAAACCACATTCCGCCCCCCCCCCCATTCTTTACACAATCAGATACCAGGAAGTCACAGAACTAAAACAAGAAAAAGGGAACACTAGAAAGCCTGTTTGGTAATGAGCTTCTAAGAAATCCTGCTTCCTAAGTGAGGTTGGCCAGTGTAAGAGGAACCTAATGTGACCTCCCAATAGATGCACTTGCTACATGCCTCCTTTTTGAGTCTCCCATTCCTCTCCCTTTGTCTCAGCTCTGACTTCTGATTTCCCTCCCAAGGGCCTTCTGACTGGGATCATCCACACATCGTGTTTTCTGAGGCCTCTCGTTTCTGGTTCAGACACTAAGTTCCACCATTCCTTTGTGCTCCTTACACTCTGCTGGTTACTAAGGCACCTGCTCCAAGCACTACCATTCCCGGTGCTATGGGTTAATGTTCCTTCTCGCTCTGGTACTCTATTCCGTGTTATTCAATGCCCTTAGACTCTCACATTTTCTATTTCAAGGCCCTCCCAGCTCTGCCATCTAGTATTTTAAGGCTCCTTCTCTACCCCCGATACTCAATGTTCCAAGGACCCTTCCATTTCTGACTTGCATCTAAGCTAGCAAATGGCACAGGAGAGACTTGACCTTGGAAGGACACAGCTTGAAGTCCTGACTTTGATACCGATTTTGACACGTTTATAACACGGGGCAATCACTAAACTTCTCAGTGGCTCAGGCGGCGCCCAAAGATGTTAACTTATGGCAGTAGCGTGGCAAGGAGTCCGAGTGTGGCCAGCCCAGGGTTCCTCTTCAGGCTGGGTCCAGAAGAAGGATCCAAAATGCTCCACTGTGAGAGAAGGGAAGGTTACCCAACACTGCACGGTACCCTCACCCCCCTCCACACAGTGGGGCATCTGGAGGAGAGAACTATAGGTTTCAAGGACCTGAGAATTGAGAGAGAAAAGTTGAATGTCATCATAGGCTGCAGCATCCTGCCACCAAACCGATCGCCAAGGCTGGGGTGACCTAGTACAGCTGCTGCTCCTCAGCCCGAGGATACCCAAGAAGACGAGGGCCTCCCAGGGAAGACGCTCGCTGAGCCACCGATGTGACTAGCCCAAAATTCACAATCTAGGATCGCTGCCCTCCTTGCCTTCAGATTCTGACATTCTGTGCCTAAGGGCTCAAGGTCCTCTAGATTGTGATTTCTAACGAGTCTCGGTCCTGGCTCGGGTACTCTATCAGATGGTTTCAAGGCCTACCCACTCTTTGAGAATGAACATTCTGGGTTCTAGGATTCCCAGGTTCCCCACTTCCAGCTAGCTGTGATAGTTTTGTTCTACCTTTCCTTCCAGTATTGAATTCTTTCTGCCTTCCTTCTCTCCCAGCACTGACATTCCATGCTCTCTATCGGAAAAGTTCCAGCGGGGTTCAACCATCTAATCTATATTTTCCAATCTCCTCCGACTCTCACTTTCTGTATCCCAAGGCTTTCCTAGCTGTAACATTCAGTGTTCTAAGGTTCCTTTGGCCTGTGCTCCTCTATACTTTGAGTCTTTCTGATTCTTGAGCCCCACCTTATAGGTCTCTGTCTAAGGTAGCACGTGATCCACTAGTGAAAGACTTAACTTTGGGGTCCGGTTGGCCTGGTTTTCCATCCTGCCGGCAACACACGGCGTGATTGTGGGAGGCCTTCTGGGGAAGACCCTTTGCCCCTGTCCTTTCCCCATCCTGGATGCTCCCCAATTCACTCTCCACTCCGATCTAGCTTCTGGGTTTCTTTAGACATTAACTTGGGACTTGCCCAGGTTGCACATTCTATAGGATCTGTTCTTCGATCAATCCTGGATTCTACGTTCAGACTCCACTGCCCTCTGCCTCAGATGCTCCATAGGCGCTATCTTCTGGGGGCCTACCTCTAAGTGTTCTAGTTTAAGGCCTGCATCGATTCATTTTTGAATCGATGCCTTGAAGCTCATTTCTACTGTTCTCACTCTAAAAATCCATGCTCTGTAATCGAAGTTTTCTGCCTCTCAATTCACCTTTGCATTTCCCCGTTTGCCCTTTGCTCTCAACTCTCTCCCACCTTCTTTAAGCTTTATGTTCCAAGTGACTTTTCTGCCCTGAATTTCCGGGTTCTCTGTTAACTCTCTGTTATGTTCTGACCTCACGATAGCCTTCATTTCTTGTTCTAATCACTCCTTCTCCAACCTCTGATACTTGTGCGTTCTAAGGTTCTTCCTAAATGCTATACTATCTTGTTATGTCCAAAGCCCTTCCAAGTCACCGACTCCTCATTCTAGGCTCCCCTCTGGCTCCTGCCCTGATCTTCTCTGTTCTTGTTTCACTCAGACAACTTTTGTTCCACCAAAGTTCTCTTCTCAAGCCAATGCTGCCTTGTACACAAAGACCCAAAGTTGGAGGCGACTATACCTTCCCTTAAGTCCTATCATGGACAGCCAGTTAACCTCTGAGTGAGTGGCCCGGGCCATTCTCCAAAAGTGCCACTCATGGCCAGGGGACGAGGGAAGCACATGGAAACCTTAGGCTTCCTGCTCCTCCTCAGGCTGGGGGTCGAAGAAGAGCCCGAGGTACCGGTTAGTGAGAGAAGGGTGAATTACCTGATATATCACAGCAACCTCACCCCTCTCTACACTGCCAGACACCTGGAGGAGAGAGCGTCTGAGGAGGTGAATGGAAGGACAGGGGAAACCCGATTCTCCAGATGTGAGATATCTGGGAGCCCCACGACCCAACTTCGGATTCTGAGCACCAAGGGTCTCCTGAGGAAGATCCTTGGCCCCAACCTACACAATCCACTGAGATCTAGCCCCATGGTTCCCTAGACATGTACCTGCTAGACTCTCCAGTTGCACGTGCTAGTGTCCCTCCCTCTAGATCTTCACATTCCCTGGCCTATGTCCCATCCCTTCAGACAATGACTAAAGAAGCCTATCGGCTATTGTGTTCAGAGTTCCCACCTATCTCAGAGGCGCTGTTCGTCAAGCATCTCGTGTCCTAATGCTCCTTCAGAAAGGTGGTGGGCTGCAGTGAAGAGGAAGGCCTGGATGAAGCCAACCACACATTCATTCTGTGATGACAAGCTGGACCCGCTACTATCGGGCTTCACTCGACTCTCCCTCATAACTGGCACTTTGTCCAATCAGACACCAAGGCATGGTATGGCAGCAGGCTCCTAGATGCTCAACCGGGAGACTGACAAATTCCCTCATGACTTCATTTTGGCAGTAATGTTTCAATATTGCCAGGACCTCCCGCTGGCTTCTAGGTCCCTCGCTCCCAGCTGTGAAGTTCCATGTCCCACCATTCCTTCGCTCTTCCTGCTTCCTGGTCTAAGGACCTCCCTCTTGAACCAACCTGCTTTTCTCTCTATACTGTATTCTCACAGGCTCTCACACTCTCTCCCTTCTTCACTCCAAGACCCTCCTAGATCCGACATTCAATGTGTTCAGGGTCCTGCTGGCCCTGACGTGCGGTGGTCCTAGGCCCTTCCCACCCTGGACAGCCTCCATTTTAGAGTTCCTCATCCGAGGTATCATACGGCATGGGAGACGGAGACTGGGTTTTGGGGTCCCACCGATGTGGGATGCCAGTCCCAAACAAGTGTCAAAGGCCATAACTTACCACAGCTTGGCGAGGGTGTTGCGGCGGCCGGGTGTGCCTGGGCCCGGGGTCCCTCCTCAGGCTGAGTCCGGGAGGAGAGTCCGAGATGCTCCACTGTGAGAGTAGGAAGGGTTACCCCCCATAGTGCACGGTACCCTCACTCCCCTCTACACAGTGGGGCACCTGGAGGAGACCTCACCACAGGGACCAAGGGAGTGTGGGCTGACAAGTGAAGTCTGGTGGTGGGATGGGAAATCTTCTCTCAGACAGGTGACGGGAGGACCTGCTGCACAGCTTGAGGGCACCAAAGAGGAAGTGCCCTGGCCTCTGACCTGGACTCCCCACCAAGCCCAAGCTTGGGCTTTCCCCCAGGTTCCAATGACTTGTGTGCACCTGTACATTCCAAAGCACTTCCCCACTGCTTCTTCCTCTCCATCTTCTAGCACTCCTCCCGGCTCTGCCATTCCACGTCCCAAGTAGCCAAGCATCACTTCGTGGCTCTGACGTTCTGCGAGCCATCCCCTAGGGTCCCGGCCCACCGCCACCCCTGGCGCTCTCTGTTCCACACGTTCTGAGTTGTAGCCCTCACTTCTCCCCTGCCAGCTCCGATGGCGTGTGCCACGTGATTTAAGTTCTTATGGCTCTCAGCTCAGACTCTGTCCTTCTAGGCCACTCCCTCAGACTCTGACATGATGTGTCCTCTGTTCTGTGATCTCTGGGGTCCCTTGTTCTAAGATCTCACCCCCTCCTCGCTCTGACCCTCTGGCCTTTGTGATTGCTATCTGGGCTCACGCCAGTCTGAGGAATTCGGACTCTGACATGTTCCAAATCTACCTCCTCTTCCTCCTCCAAGCTTCTTTCACTTGTCTATGTCCCAAAGTCCATTCTTTTGAGCTTTCTCTCCTGGTCCTCTCATCCTCCAAGTCCTACCACTGACACTCAGTAACTGTGTTCCTGGGTAAGTCACTTTTAAGCAGAGTAACACGGGCAACTCTCTACAGCTGTCACTTATAGCCAGGGGACAAGGTGTTCTACACACCTCCAGGCGTGCTAAGGCCTCGGGTTCCCATCACTTCCTTGGGCTGGGTTGAAGCAGAGTCCTAGATGCTGGACAGTCAGAGGAAGATGAGATACTCAAGAGGCCACAGCAGGCTCACCGCCCTCCACACTGCCAGGCATCCAGAGAGCTAAGTGCCCAAGACAGGGAAACCTAACTCTCCAGCCAGAGTCCCAGAGATGGAGCAACCCTAGTGTTGCTTCTGTATAGCCAGAGTCCTTTACGGACTTCCCCAGGGAAAACTCTGGCTCTGAATCAGACACCCCCCACCCCCTTCACATGTAGCTTTGGAGAACCTTTGGAGATGCACCTGCCACAAGCCAGACGTCCTTAGAATAACGTCCTTATTCTAGCATCCCTCCTCTCATGTTCCTCTATCTTTTTAACCCCTCTCAGTGTCTTGAGAAAGGACCCTTCCGCTCTGTCATTCTGTGTTCATAGTTCCCTCCTGTCTCAAAGACTATGCTTAGTGGAAATGATCAAATGAGATAAGCTTTGTAAAGTGCTTAAAATAGTACCTGGCACATGTGGCGGCAACAGCGGTGTTCAGTTGCGTCCAACTCGTTGTAACCCTGTGGACCAGATCTTCCACCTTCTCTCGGTATGTCCAAGCCTGTGGTGGTTGTTTTTGTGACACTCTCTATCCATCTCCTCTATCTTCTTTTGCCTTTCATCTTTCCCAAGATCAGGGGCTTTTCCAATGAGTCCTATCTTCTCACTATGTGGCCAAAGTATTTAAGCTCCATCTCCAGTATCTGTCCTTATTTAAGTATTGACTGATCCAATCTCCTTGCCATCCAGGGGACTCTCAAAAATCTCTCCCAGGACCACAATTAAAGAATGTTGATTCTGTGGCACTAAGCTTTCCTGACAGCCCGACTCAGCTGGACATCACCATTGAAAAACTGCCAGCTTTGGGCACACAGATCTTTGTTGGCAAAGTGGCACCTCTGCTTTCTAGCGTGCTGTCCAGATTTGCCAGAGCTTTCCTTCCCATGGAGCGAACATCTTTAATTTCATGACCGCTGTCGCTATCTATGGAGATCTTTGAGCTCGAGATAGATTTTCCAGAATGGCTTCTTCTCTTCCCCCTTGGCAGCCAGTCATGTGGCTCCTCCTTACTTGGTCACGGGCCAATCACTTAACATCTCGATGGGCCAGTTAACTTTTTAAACTTCTTTCAGCTATAGGTGTTCAGGACACAGGTGCTTCTCATCCCCTCCACTGTTAGGAGTCCTAGGCACTCAGTTGTGAGAGGTAGATAAATTACCTGAGGAAGAACACAGCATCTTATCTACCTCTACACTTTTGGGCGCCTGGAGGTCAAAGTGGAGGAAACAAAAGAAAGCAGGTGACGATACTTCTGGACGATGATACTTTGACCCGTTGGCAAATGATGTTCTGAGATGAAATGACCACATCAGCGCTAAGGGCTTCACGTTCAGTTTCCTCCTCCCGTCTCAGACCCTTGATCTTCAAAGGACCTAGTGTTTTATATTCACATGATTCTTCAGAGAGCTGCTAGGATAGCCAAGTGGATAGAAACCCAACTGAACACGCTTCAGACACAGTTATCGTGTTTGAGCAAGGGTCGCCGACTCTTCTCAGTGGCCACTCAACTCCTGGATCTCGTAATTTCCAGTGAGTCCAGCTGGCATTTCCCATGCAGTTCAGATCGGGTCCCTCGTGTGGCAAGGTACAGTAGAAGAATCTTTGGTGCTCAACTGTGAGAGGCTGAGAATTTACCCAAGAGAGAGCATGGCATATTCCCAACCTCAACACTGCTGGGCACCTAGAGGCCAAATCCCAAGAGTGTCACTGCTGCGCAGGCTGAGATCCCTTCCGAGGACACCTTTTCCCTCCTCCCCCTGGCAACCCAGGCCCCTTCGGACCCCCCAAGGAGTGACAACCATCTCAAGCTCCAGAACCCTAATCTCTCCCCTGTCTGGACCCAGGCATCCTGAGCTTCATGTCCTAAGGTCTTTCTGGCTCTGGGTGTGAACTTGTGAAGGCTTCCTCCTCTTGGCTCAGCCCTCTTTGTTGAATGTTCTCAAATCTTTCCCACCTTCAGCACTGGGTGTCCTCCAAGGTCCCTTGCTCGTGGCTGTGACGCTATCTTTTCTCATTCCTTTGGGCTTTATGCTCAAACTTCAGAATCTAGGACAGTCGTGTCCCACTCCAAGAGAAACGGGGGCAACTAAACCATATATACAGATCCCCATGGGCACATATTAACTTCCTCTACGTCCTCTTGTCTTTTGATTTTGTTAAATATTTCCTGATTGCATTTTAATCTGGGTGGGGCTGCACTCAGCACTGACCTCCCCTGTTCTGTTTCAAGGGCCATTCTAATCCTGACGGTCTCGATAGTCTGTGTTCCCGCATCCTCTAAAACTCTCAGCTTCTCTCTCCCAAGGCTCTTCCGAGCTCTGCCGGTCTGTATGCTGTACTTCCTTGGCCTTGAAGGCCCACTGACAAGGCATGGTACTTGCCTTTGATACCGGATGGTCACATAACTTGTCAGTGACCTGGGCAACTCTCAGAAATTACAAATGGACACAAATAAGGCAGCGGGGCACTCCAGTATGCTCAGGTCCAAGAGCTTTCCTTGGGTTCAGTCCAGTACAAGAGCTCTAGACGCTTTATGAGAGAAGAAAGAGTAAAGGGCAGCTCAAAGTAGCGTCACCCCCTTCTATGATGCTGAAAGATCTAGAGCAAAAAGTAAAGGAAGACAGAATCAAGGAGCAGGTAGAAAACGTGCCGGCCAGTGGTGAAGTGATCCAGTGCTGCAGCTACGCGGCCCGAGTTCACCGGAGAGGATCAGGAAGCCCCTGAGCCCCTTATGGGTGTTCCCAGTCACATCCGGCTCCTTGCCCCACTATGGCTGAGGATCCCTTTCACCATCATACTCTGACCTTCTGAGGTTTATATCCTAAAGTCAGTCTATTTGACCATCATCCTCCATGTTGTATTTTCTGGTTGTGATCTCCTTTGGGATATGTTATAAGGGTTCTCCCACCCGGTATTCTCCACTTCTCAGATCTTTCACTCCATGCAGTGACATTCTGTGGCCTCCCACTCCCTTGGGGTCAAGTGTTGTATTTCAGAGTCTAAGGAAGAGATCCATGTTCTGTTTTAAGGCTGGGGCATTTGGGAGTCTTGTTCTTACATCACATCAGCCTCTCATTCTCTCCACTCAAAGGCCCTTCCAGCTCTGACACAAAGGGTTCGTCTGTACCTTCTGGTTTTGATCTCTAGATTTCAAAGGCCTTCCGCGCCTCTGCCATTCTCTCTTCAAAAGTTCCTCAAACAAGGTAGCACATAGAACACAACAGATAGCGATTTTGTCTTTGACACATACCATGTGACCACATAAAGTCACTTGGGCCTCTCGGTGACCCAAGCGGCTCTCAAAGATTGAAACTTACCATGGTATGGTGGGGGCATCACAGCGTCCGAGTGGGCTCAGGCCCGGGGTCCCTCCTCAGGATGGGTCTGGAAGAAGAGTCCTAGCTGCTCCACTGTGAAAGAAGGGAGGGTTACCCGATAGTGCACGGTACCCTCACCCTTTTCAACAGTGGGGCATCTGGAGGAGGAAGGTCAAAGATGAAGAAAATGTAACATTCAAGTGGAAAACCCAAGTTGGTTGGTGAAAAGCATCCCTCTGCCTCAAAACAGTTATATGACAAGGTGACCGGTGCTGCTGCTACACTGCTTCTGGCCCCAGAGAGGACTGGGGCCTCTCACGGAAGACCCTTGGCCCCGTTCCAGACTCTTGAGCCTCAGATCTAATTCTTGAATTGCTTCCAACCTACACTTCTTATTTTCCTAATTTCCACACTCTAAGATTGCTCACTTCCGAGTTGGATAGAGGCTTCTACAGTCAATAGCCTCCACCCTAAGGTTTTGTGGGCACTCGTCTCTACAGTTCTAGCTCCACCGAGCTGTGGTCCGTGCTCAAAGGTTCCCCGCAGCCTTCCCCCTCAGACACTTCCAAGATTGGGACTTTGGCATTGGCTACCACGTGACCTCATTTCTCACTGTCAGTCCCGGCTTCCTCCCTCCTAGCTTGGACCTTCCAGGTTGCAAATTCCAAGCTGTTTTCTCCTCTGGTCCTTAGTGGGACTCTCATTCTTTAGTTCACATTCTCACATTGAGAACCACTCACTTCCGCCACTTTTCCTTCTTTCTTCTGAGGTCTCTTCTCCCACCTCTTCCATTTGTCTATGTTCTGAAGTCCTTCATTCCCGACCGTGACCCCGTGTCCTTCTATGTCCAACACCCTTCCAACTCACTGACTCCTTGTTCCAGATGCCCCTCCAGCTTGGACTTTCCTGTTCTGTTTCCTTCAGGCGTCTTTTGTTTCACCAAATTCTGTTCTCGAGTCAGCACTGCCCAATACACGGAGACCCAAATTTGGAGTCAACTACACTATCCCTTAAGTCCTACCACTGACAGTCACTAAACCTCTGAGTGATTCGGACCACTCTCCATAACTGCCGCTCACAGCCAGGGGGGACGAGGGAGGTGTATGGCTACAGGCGAGCTAAGGCCTCGGGTTCCCGTCACCTCTTCGGGCTGGGTCGAAGCAGAGTCCTAGACGCTGGACAGTCAGAGAAAGGTGAGATACTCGAGAGACCACAGCATGCTCACCACCCTCTGCACTGCCAGGCATCTGGAAAGCGAAGTGCCCGAGGAAGGAAACGGAAGAGCAGGGAAACTGAGGAGCAGGAGCTCACCGAAGGCTCTCTCCAGATGGAGGGTGGCCAGGGGGTCATTTGTACCTGACTCTGCATACCTGGAGGCCGCCTCCACCTAGAATGGCACTCAGATCTAGCTCTGGCATTCCTTCACACAAGTACTTCCTATGGAACCTAACTGCACGTTCTCCAATCTGTTCCTGTCTAGACCACTCCTTTGTGTCTAATACTGTTATGGTTCATCAGCAGCTGACATTACCCGAATCAAGGGCACTTTCAGTTCGAATACTCTATGTTCTAAGGTTGCTCCTGGCCCAGACACTGGCTTCCAGGTACCTGAGCTTCCATCTTGCATTGCTCTTTCCAAAAGCCATTAGTTTTTCAGTGGAGCGGTCATCTGTCTTTCAATGCTTCTCAGACACACAGTAAATGCGCAACTCTAGGTGAATCACTTAACCTTTCGGTAGCCCAGGAAGCTCTCAGTGATTGTAACAGCCAGGGGTCAGGTAGGCTGGGTTCTGGAGTCCACAATCAGGGTTCAGGTGGATTGAGTTGGGTGGTCTATTCAGAAGCAGGGGCGGGTGGGCTAGACTCTGAGGACAGCACTCCATATTAAGGTCCCAGGGCCGCAGCACAATCCTAGATACCCGACTGTGCAAGACAAGAAATTGTCTGTGAGAGACCCACATGGCATCCTCTTGGCTCCTAAGCTGCTAGGTGCCTGGGGCCGAGAGAACAGGAAGAATGGCCAAGACCCCCCTGGGAAGATAGTAGAGAGGCTGTGGATGAAACCCCATTGTAGTTATGGGACTGGGAACCCAGGATCCAGACACAGGAGAGGGAGCCTTCCTAGAAATGTTTCTGCCCAGTCTGTCCGGGGAGCCCCTTTACACATGTAATTGCTCTAAGCCCACGCTGGAGGTTTTAGGACTTTTTCCTCCAAACTGTTTTAGGTCCTAAGGCCCTCTCTCCCAACTCAGTCATGCTGAGCCACTGTGTTGTGTGTTCTCAAATCCCTCTCACCTCCATTGCTCTGGGTTCCCCAGTTCGAAGATTCTTTCCTCACAGGTGCGATGCCAATGTCCTCCCATGCCTTTCAGCTCCAAGGTTCTCTGCTTCGTGGTAGAAAGCACCTGCTCCCCCCAACCCTGACAAGCCCCAGTTTCTGGTCTGGCTCTGGCTATCTGGTCCATATTCTCATCCATTCCCAGTTCTCCCCTTTGCCATTCCAAGACCTTCTCAGATCAGACATGGAGTAATCTTAGGTTCTTTCCCTGCTTAATAGCTATATTCCAAGGACACTTCTCTTTGTGACATCCTCTGTTCTAACGTAACTTAACGAGGTCCCATCCCGCTGGCACAGCTTACCATTCTGCCTTTGATATACACTGTAGGCCCACAGGAAGTCACTTAGCCTTTCAGTGGCCCAAATAGTTCTCACCAAACTTACCTTAAGGTGGTGAGGGGACAACGGCACCCACGTGGGCTCAGGTCCAGGATCCCTCCTCAGGCGGGGTCCGGGAGGAATCCGAGATGCTCCAATGTGAGAGTAGGAAGGGTTACCCAATAGCACACGGTACCCTCACTCCCCTCTCCACAGTGGGGCACCTGGAGGAGACATCACAGGGACTAAGACAAGGTGGGATGAGAAGTGAAGTCTGGTGATGGGATGGGAAATTTTGTCTGAGACAGAGGGTTCTCCGTGGTGGGAAGACCTCCTGCTGCTCCTGCTGCACAGTTTGAGGGCACCAGAGTCTTGTAGACAGCGAGCTGCTCCAGCAGCCCTTCATAACCCATCCCGGTTCTGTGTTGGAGGGTGTCTCCCTCCAGAACCAGACCATAAGTTTTGAATCCCAGCTTCCTTCCCCCTGTATTTGACACTGTTACATCTTCAGCTGGGACATTCATTTCAGTTCACACTCAGTTCAGGAGAGTCTTAGAAATGAGGTCTTCCCTGAAATAGCTTTTGTATAATCTAACTTTTTCTTCTCTCCACTCCCAAACTGGGAATTCTCCACTCCAGTAACTCTCCTTTAGGCCTAGCCGCTTGTGTTCTATGTTCTAAGCGCATCTCTTCCCAGCTGTGACTGCGTCCTAGTGTCCTATGTCCAAAGTCCTTCCGGGTCAGTGGTTTCCAAGTCCCAGGGGATGAGGGAGGTGTATGGCTATGGGCAAGCTGGGGTCTCGGGTTCCCGTTGTCTCCTCTGGCTGGGTTGAAGCAGAGTCCCAGATGCTGGACAGTCAGAGAAAGGTGAGATACTTGAGAGGCCACAGCATGCTCACCACCCTCTGCACTGCCAGGCATTTGGAAAGCGAAATGCCCGAGGAAGGAAATGGAAGAACAGGGAAACCGAGGAGCAGGATCGCACCAAGGGCTCTCTCCAGATGGAGGGTGGCCAGGGGTCGATGTTTAGTGCCACGGCCTCCCGCTGAAATTCCCTGTCCCTTGTCTTGGCCATGTCACTCAGATCCAGGGCCGAGTTTCCTTTCACCATCTATTTGCATCTTAGCCAAGTTCCCCATTTCAGCGCTATTACTGCTAGACCCCAACAAACTGTATTCGCTGGCGCTACGTTCCTTCTAGCGCTGACGTTGTTTTCTTGGTTCCCTCCTGCCTCAGATACTCTATTTTCTAAGAATCCTTCAAAGCCCAGCAAACAGTTGTCAAGATGACCCGGCTTCGGTGGCTGCCTCCTCCTAACCGGGATCCAGTCAACTCTCAAACTTGTAACAGTCTTAGGGCAGGTGTGTGTGCGTGTGTGTGCCCACGTGCGTACAAGCTGCCTCGGGCCTGAGGTCCTCACTCCATCCTGAGGTGGAAAAGTAGCAGGTCTTATATTCAGCTATGAGAAGTGGATACATCACCAGAGGGTGGGGAGCCCTCCAACAATTTTTCAGCCTTCACACTCGACGGCACCTGAAGGCCAAAAACAAGAAAGTAGAAAAAGGTGACAGAGGAAAATGCAACTCCAGTGATGGGACAGACTGAACATGGCTGGTGCAGGGGATGGGGGGAGCGAGGACGTAAGCCCCTTAGGACCAGGGCTGAGCCCAAGGTTACCAGAAACAATTAGGAGCCCCCTCCAGAAGATCAGAAGAATCCTCTGTTCTTGACCCACAACCGCCTACTTAGTCTTAACCCCCACATCCTCCAGACAAGCCCTTGCTTGGCAGTCCAGATTCGCACCTCCTGTGTCTTCTGGCCTAAGGCCCGCTGTGCTGTTTTCTCTAAGGCCTTACGTTCCCAGCTCAGACACTCAAGAGGCACTCCGATATAGGTTCGAAGGTCCCTCCCGCTTTCGTTGCTCTAGGTTCCCTGGTTCAAAGATCCTTCCCCCCTTCAGCACTCTAGATTCTAAGGTCCTTCTTACCACAAATCCTCCAAGTTCCCTGGTTCTAAAGATTCCTTCCCCCTTGAGCCCTCTGGGTTCTAGGTCCCTCACTCCCAGCTGTGAAGTTCTATGTCCCACTATTCTTTCCAGCTCTTCCTGCTTCCCGGTCTAAGGCACCTCCCTCCTAGCTCAACCTGCTTTTTTCTCTATCCTGTATTCTCACAGGCTCTTACACTATCCCTTCTTCACTCCAAGGCCCTCCCAGATCTGACATTCAATGTGTTCAGGCTCCTGCTGGCCCTGACGTGCGGTGGTCCTAGGTTCTAGACAGCCTCCATTTTAAAGTTCCTCATCCGAGGTATCATACGGCATGGGAGATGGAGACTGGGCTTTGGGGTCCCACCGACGTGGATGCCAGTCCCAGACAACTGTCAAAGGCCATAACTTACCACAGCTTGGCGAGGGCGCTGCGGCGGCCAGGTGTGCCCGGGCCCGGGGTCCCTCCTCAGGCTGAGTCCGGGAGGAGAGTCCGAGATGCTCCGCTGTGAGAGTAGGAAAGGTTACCCGATATTGCACGGTACCCTCGCTCCCCTCTACACAGTGGGGCGCCTGGAGGAGACCTCACCCACAGGGACCAAGGGAGTGTGGGCTGAGAAATGAAGTCTGGTGGCAGGATGGGAAATCTTCTCTCAAAACAGGAACAAGGCACACTAAAGGAAAGGTAAGAAGCAACAATTTTGCAGGCAAATCACACCACCAACTGCCCCGTGACCAGTTTGCCCAATTCCCTTCAGTTCTGATGGCAACAGCCTAAAATCATGGGCCCAGAACCTCTCAAACCACCAGATGCTTCCAACCCAGCTCTCAGAGCTATTATCGAAGGAAGAACACCACTTTTCTTACTTGTCACCATTAACAGCTACTCACCGACTGCTGCTATCATGGCACCATCCCTGCCCCAGGCTTAGTCTTCGCCGGTGTCTTCGGGGGAACAATTTCCTCACCAACCGCCGGACACAGAGCAGGCAAGCCACCTGGCTGAAGCAGCCCGACCCCCTACAGGAGAGATGAGGGGTAATAGATGCCAGGCAAGTTACTCAGATTGGGTCTAGAACTTAGAGAGATGAGGCAGAAGCACTGACTGCTCCATCATTTGACATAGTAGGATTCTCCTAAGCCTAGTATGGTGGAGTACATTCACTACTTTCTTCCCATGGCACCAAATCTGCATCGCACACATAAATATGACCTGATCACAACAGAAAGTCTTTTGGATGTGTTCCTAGGCTATTTACTAATTTTATTTTAAAATTTTCTACCAATATTCATTGAAATGCCAGTTCACTTTTTTTTGTTGTTTTCACTTTTGGTAGATGAGCTGTCAGAGCCTTATGGATGGAAATTATTTGGATACCTTCTCTTTCTGTCAATGCAAACAGTTCACATAATACTAGATAAGTTTTTCTTTTAAGAAGATTTGCTTATAAATACATGTGGGTCCATGTGTTTTTTCTGCTGGTAATTTGTGGACTATTGGATTTCTTTTTCTCCTATTGCCTTATTTAGGGTGAAAAAAAGAAAAACAATTTAATCTCAGAATTTCCTACTTTTAAGGTATCCATTTCAGGTAATTATTAGTTTTATAAGCACTCTCAGGTCAATAAATTACAATCATTTCCTTTATTTCTTCACTTGTTTCGAATCTTTCTTTTACCTTCTTGCTATTAGTAATCTTGCTTTTAAAGAATCAAACAAGGTAATATTTTCTTGTCTCTCCCCCACCCAGTTGACTTGTTCTTTTCCTTGATGGTTTACTTTTTTTACTTCAGAGTTTTAATTCTGATGTCACTCTGCCCATACCTGTTTTGGAGCTATTCTCTTCTTCTAGTTCTGCCTTCGTTGTAGGTGTATTTTCATTCTTCACTCTTGGGACCTTACTTCCCAAATCAGGATGCATGCCTCAGGCCAGGCTCTTGAAACTTCTGTGGTAAATTTCAGTGGCTCACATATGCGTGCCGTTTGGGGTCCCGCTGCTGTTTTGTCTGGACAGGGAGAGTTGGGTGCATCAAAAGTGTCAGGAGGAGACAGCTCAGTCTAGGAATGCCTCACACCTTGCCACGTGCCCAAAACAGGAGGATCGAAGGCCCAGTGGGATTACTGACTTCCACTCGGAGCTTTGCCAAGTCCCGGTACAGGTTTTTTTCTGGGGGAACCTAACTGCACATTTCCTCCAGATGAAGCAGGCCTCAACCCCTAGCAGTGCTCTAGAAAACAGTCTAGATGAAAAGCAGCAAAACTGCTGGCTCAGCACTGGGCTCATAAGGTTATTTGCCCAGGCTCCTCAGCTACGAACCATGGCCTGGCCTGGATGGGGGGTTAAATCTATAACCCTGCTTCAGAAACAGAGTCACAAAGGGGCCCATGCAAGCCTACCGGGTGCGGTGTCCAAGCCGGCGCGGGTTTTTTCGTGCTCCTAAGGATTCTCCATTCCTACATCGAACACAGCTCACAGGAAATGTTATAACTGGGAAGAGAGGCAGAGGACTTAGAATGTGGAACACAAAGGTAAAGGGAGGAAAGAGTTCCATGTTCTGTCTTAAGGTTCCTCTCCCCTAGCTTTAAATGTTGGATTCTGTGCTCTAAGGCTGATCTGTGGTGAAAGAGTTGGTACATGTGGACACTTTCTTTCCGATATAACATTCTACTTGATGTTCTCTTCCCTTAAGAGCCAGTCATTCTATGTTCTAAGCCCCTTTCTAGGTCTGAGTTTTTCACGAGGCCTTCAAGATTCTCTCTTCTGCTTCAAAGGCCTCTTCCAACCTATATTTGAACATTCATTATACATGGGACCCAGAATAATGAATGAAGATGTAGTCTTCAAGGCTACTGATGCATCGAACTGGAGTGACTCTGAGCAAATAAATTCTTTGCCAGTGGCAAAGGCAACTCTCTCAGACTGTAACTTACCTAGAATGGCAGGCACGATATCCAGTGTCCGGGCATGCTGAAGTGGTGGCACCCCGATCCCTCTTCCTGTTGGCTCTAATCACAAAGTCCAAGCTGCCTGGGAGAGAAAGGACAGTAAGCTGATGGGGAACCATCTCATGTCACCCTCCCCTCCTCTGGGCTCCTCCATTCCAACATTCACCCCATCTCCCTCCCCCACTACCAAGAAGTAGATGTCCAGAATGTGGAGGGGAAGGAAGTAGGAGAATGGGGGACAACCTAAGGCAGGACAGAGGGTTGCCGGGGCTCGGTGACCTAGTGCTACTGCTGAGGATCAGCACCTCCCCGAGAAGATCCCTGCTCCCCCCACCTCCAACCTGAACTTCACACTCGGCTCAAGCGCCAGGTCCCATCGAACACCCACACGCAACATGCCCCCATTCCACCATCTGGCATCCTTCTATCTGACGCCGGCCTCTGGCTCTTGTCCCTTCAGCCTCGGACGTGCATGAAGGAAACTTCCATTCTGTTTTTAAACTCCCACCTGCATCCCACAGAGAGAACCAAGGGGCTCCAGGCCTGCCATCCTATGTTCTAATGCCTTCTCAACTCTCCCCTCCTCCTCCTCAGGCTCTTGGGGCTCTGACATTCCCGGCCTCCGACTAGCCCGTCCCAATGTTCCTTCCGGGTCAGAACGCAGCATCACGGCCGTGGACTCGGCCTCGCGGTCCCAGAAGGACTTTATTTGCGGGCCTGACTGTGGGAAATCATTTAAGGTGTCGAGGGGACCAGACACCTTGGAGAACGTACCTGAGAGCCGGTGGTCAGAGGCATATTGCGCCATTCACACAGATCTGGGCCCAGGGACCATCTTCCTCTTTGGACTGGCTCCAGCAGCAGAGCCCTGGATGCTCAACAGGGAGAGATGAAAGAGTTAGTGGGGGGGGGGCACCTCCCCTTCTCAACACTGCTAGGGCATCTGGGAGGGAAAGGGCAAACTAAAGGACAGGGGAAAGGAGGGCAGAAGAGAGAGAAGCCCAGACCAGGAAAGGGGCAGGCGGGAAACGGACATTATATTTACACGTACCGGTGGTCCGGGCGACTTTCAGAAGATAACGTTCAGCCAGGACTCATCGGGGGCACTGTGTGGGGCCAAGACTTGCTGAAGTCCAGGGTCCCTCCTCAAGCTTACTGTTTAGTAGTGGAGGCCTAGATGCTCGACAGGAAGATTTGAAATGTTACCTGCCACAAAGGTACCTGACCCTCCCTCAACACTGTGATGCTGCTGAACACCCAGAGGAGAAAGTCTAAGAAGGAGAGGGAGAGACATCTTGGGGAAGCCAGAGTCCCAGAATGAGGCAGGAAATCCTTTCCCCACCAGAGGCCTGTCAGTGTGGGGCATGAGGAGGAGGGTCAATGGTACTACTGAGGCAGCTGGGGCCACTGAGGAGGCTTTGGTCCTCCCAGCCTCCAGCCCCTCCTGGTTCCCCGCTTGGATCCAACATTTACCCACACTGCAGGTTCGAGGATTTCTCCACCAGGATCCTAACATCGTACGGTCCCACAGTCAAAGTGCTAGCCTGTGCTCTGTGTTCTAAAGGCTTGTGTTCCCATCTGGGCCATACACCTCTCCCATTCTGGCTTGGCCAATCCCGAATGCATCCTGGACACTAGGGACTGAACGTTCTGAGGTCACGCAGACAGGCTCTGAACTTGGAACTCTCTCTGTTCCAAGGTCCTTTCTGGCCTGGGCACACTGGCTTCTTTGTCCTTTGTTCCCTTTCTCCTTGCCTTGACACTCTTACAGATTCCATATTGTTTTAGTGCTGCCCACATTTCATCTGGTCAGAAGTTTCCGTTACCAGCACCCTAAGTTTCAGACACCCTCTTTCCCATTCTGATAGCATCGTACGCTCCAGGGTCAACCTGCCATCATCCTGTACCAGAAGGATACCCGGAGCGCTGAGGTTTTTTAATGTTCCTTCAGGCTGTGTCTTCCTATAGCTGAATGTCTTCCGGATCAATCATTCCTGATTCCGAGATCCCCTTTTCCTATGACTTCTGTTCTTGGGCCCCTCCTTACTCTGCTCGTTTCTGTTCTCAAGCCTAATGCAGAGAGACCCCAAATCTGAAGCTAGTTGGACTCCGCTCCAAGGCCTTCCACAGGTATCTGGTAACAGCGTGAATGGGAAAGCCGCTCTCATAATCTCCAAGGCCCAAGCTACTGTCTCCTTGTGGCTGGGGGACGAGGGAAGTACATGGAACCCTTAGGCTTCCTGCTCCATCTCAAGCTGGGGTCGAAGAAGAGCCCGAGGTGCCGGTTAGTGAGAGAAGGGTGAATTACCTAATATATCACAGCAACCTTCACCCCTCTCTACACTGCCAGACACCTGGAGGACAGAGCGCCCGAGGAGGCAAACAAAATGACAGGGGAAACCCGATTCTCCAAACACGGGGTGCCCGATGACCCAACTTGTGGGTTCTGCACAACTGGGGCACCCCCCAGCAATGAGCAGCAGGGGCCTAAGGAAGAGCCTCGGGTTTGATTCAATTACATCCCCCCCTCCTTAGATTTAGCTCCACAATTCCTTCACGCACTGGCTATAAAACCAAACCCCACACCGTAAACCTGTCCCCCCTCCAGACTAAAATTCAACATACTACTTTGTCATTTCAAGATGCTGATATTCTTTAAAAAAAAAACTTCCTGCTCTATGGTTCTCTACTACTGTGTGCCTTAAGTTCCCTCCGTTTGCAGACAAGACTAACATGCCACATTCTAACACTCTTACTTCAGTGGACAGGGAACTCTGGCTCCACGTCCTTGTGCCAGACAGACAATGGTAGTAACTGGGTAAGGTTGCACTAGCAATGTTACTTCTTGGTACCCTGCAGGGCATGGGTGAGGCCCAGGTCTGGGGAATCCCACTTCCTCCTGACATGGGACCGTTGCCGAGTCCTAAATGCTCAACTGCGAGAAGCAAGGATTTACCAAGAAAAAATACGGCATATTTTCCCGCTTCTACACAGTCGGGCACCTGGAAGTCAAAGAACAGGAGGAACGAAAGGCGGGAACAGGAGGAAACGAAGGGGAATGGTCAGACTGGGATGAGAGCGGCCAGTGTCATGGCTGACCCCCGATAGCCCAAGATCACATCTGGCAGCAAAAACCTCCCAAGGGAGGCGCCATTCAGACCTAGCTCTAGCACTTTCTGTGCATCCCAGTTCTATGTCCCAGACTCCCTCCCTCCACATTCTGACCTTCCAGATCTTTCTAGATCCCACATCCTAAGGTATTCTCCAAGTCTCCAAGATAGTATACTATCTCCTGATGCTTCTTAGGAAAACAATCCACCTCAGTGGACAGGCAACGCTGGCTTCAAGTGCTGACTCGGGAATATAAAGACTCATTGGTTAATTAACTTGTTAAAAGGCCCGGTCAGTCCTCAAAATTTTGAACTGAAAAGTCACGAGCAGAATGATTGGATGGGCATGTGTGCACGTATGGGTGTTTGTGTGTGTGGATGCCTATGGGTCCTACTCCCTCCCAATGCAGGGGCCGGCAGCAGAGTCCTAGATGCTCGACAGAGAGAGACAAGAAATTTTGCTGAGAAATAACAGCATCTTTCCCACCTCTACACAGTCGGGCACTTGGAGGTCAAAGAACAGGAGGAAGGGAAAAGAGGAAATCTAAGTCCACCTGTGGGCCCAGAAATCCTGCTTTCAGATTTCCAGTGACCAGTGACAGGGGTGACTGCAGTACCACTGGGTCATGACCTAAGGTTGCTAGCTCTTGTCAAGGGTTTCCAATGGCAGGCTGTGGGCCCTCTTGGGGACACATTGCTCAGATGTGGCGCCACAGTTCCTTCAGACACTCACACTTACTGCTCGGTGCAGATTCCACGTTCTTTGACCCCTTGTCTCCAGGCTCTGCTATTCCGTTATTCTGTTTTCTCAGATGATGACATTCTCTTGGGGGGAACATTCTGTGAAGGTCTGAGGTAGGTCCTCTCACACACCACGTCCTCAGAAACACTGCCCGCCTGCAGAGACGGGAAAGCCTGGCTTTGCGGCCAGCCTCGTATAGACACACAGTCATCGTGGGACCCTGCACTAGAAACAACCTTCTCATCTCCCACGGGGAATAGGAGGACTTTACTCCCTGTCACAGGGGATAGTAGCAGAGTCCTAGATGCTCAACTGTGACAGGCAAGGATTGACCTGGAGAAAAAACATGGCATATTCCCCTACCTCCACAGAGTTGGGCAACTGGCAAACAAAAGAAGAGAAATGAAAAAAGGGTAAACTGCAATCCATAAGGTGGCCAGCAATCACATCTCTACCCTGGCAGTGGCCGGTCCTAGGGTACCCCCAGAATTGGGCTAACACGCCAACTGGGCTACTTCTCGACATTCAAGGCCCGTCCTGAACGAGGCCCATGGAGCCTTCAGAAATGCACTTATCTCTCCCTCCAGACCCTCATCATTCTCTCACCTCTGTTGTTCCATTGCCTGGGATAATGGCATTCTAAGATTTGGGGCCCGATCATAACTAAGATTCTGAGACATTTTAAAGGACTTCCTGATATTCTGTGTTTTCATGGGGTGACGTTCTATCTTCCAAAGATTTTTGGGTAGCCCTGGCTTCAAGGCTTGCCTCACACAGACACTTAAGCAACGTTTGACCCTACAATAAGAAATCACCTTAAAAATACCAACAAAGAAGCGTTTCAGCGCCCACCTGCGTGTGTCCATGTGCACATATGGGTATGGCCGAGGGTGGGTAGTACGCTTCAGCTAGGCTTACCCTTAAGGTCCTCAACTCTCTCCTGGGCAGGGGACAGGCGCTCAATTGTAAGAGGCAAGAAACTTACCCAGAGGAAATACGGCATGTTTCCTGCCTCTCAACAACCGGGCACCTGGAGTTGCAAGAACAGGAGTTGCAAGAAAAGGAGAAGACAAGGAAAGTCAAGTTTAGTGACAGGACCCGAAAGGTTGGTTCACATGGCACCCGGTCAATGATGGGAGCATCCCAGTCTGGAGGTTTCTTAGCTAGAGAACACCAAGCAACATCACGGTCCTCCTGAAAATGACCCTCGTGCATATCAAGCACCAAGGTTCCTTCACACATAATCTAAGTTACATAAATCCCATGTTTTTGCATCTGCTCTCCAAGACCTGATATTCTGTTTCTATGTGTCCTCAGAGGATACACAGTGCCTCCCACCGAGCCCATTTTCACAATCTAACAACCATGTTCTAATGCTCCTCATAAAGACAACATGCATCATTGGAAGCTCCACTTCCATTTCAAGGCCTGACTCAGACAGGTCTAGATCACGGGTGACCAACCACTGGCTGGAACCTGAATATCTTGGAGGTATGCAGGGGTATAGGTGGACTCGGGTCTGGGGATCCCACTCCCTCCCAACTCAGGGGAGAGCAGTGGGATCCCACACGCTCAACTGTGAGATGTAAAGATATACTGAAAGAGAGAACACAGCAGAGTTCCTTACTTTCACAAAGGCTACTGCCTGGAGATCACAGAACAGGAAAAAGGGAAATGGAGAAGGGAAAGCCTAAATATAATGACGGAACTGGAAACCCTGCCTTCAAAGCAACAGCGGCTAGTGATGTCGGCACCCTTAATCGTGCTGGTGCAGAGCCTCAGGTCACTCCCCAAGGCTTCCCAAGGAGGAGCAGCAGTACCTGTCCTAGACTCCAGACTTGAAACTGGCCCTGAGATTCTTCAGATATGCACCTAACACATGGTCAAACTTCAGTTCTAGCATCCTTCTCTCCAGACTCTGATGTTCTCTGATCTCTGTTTTTACATATCCTCAGCTGGGGCCATCCTAGGACTGAGGGACCCTATGAGATCTGACATTCTGGGGTAATCCGTGGCGTCACCCAACACCATGTTCTCCTGGTCTAACATGATACCTTCTATTGTTCAGTAAGAGAGCTCCCCACAAAGGACAAGCCAGATGTTAAGTCCCGGCGGGCAGATGCATAGCTACTGTGTCCTAGCATTTTCTCAAATGGCAAAGAAAAGGTCAGAGGGGGAATGTGTGGGTGTCTGAATGTGTCTCTGATCATATGGATTTTTTCCTCCTTCACTCAGATGCAGATCTGGCTGGGGGTGGTGGTGCACCTAGACTTCCCCTAAGACCCTCATCCTCTCCTGGCTAGGGAACAGCAGCAAAGGCCTAGATACCCAACTGTGAGCGTCAAGAAATTTACCCAGATACAGCACAGCACCTTTCCTGCCACTGCACAGTTGGGCACCTGGGAGGTCAAAAGCAGAAAGCCCATATGTACCACTACAACAAGAAATGCCACCTATGCACTGCCAGTGGCCAGTGGTGCCCCTCCCCCCAGGGCTCCTTCTGACATCTGTGCTCATATAGGCCCAAACGGCATGTTCCAGCATCTCTCCCTCTAGACTCGAAGTCTTTGATCTTGGTTATGGTATTTTCTTAAAGACATCCTGCCATTCTGTTGTTTTCTGAGATTCCCCCCTCTGAGTCTGTGTTCTGATGTTCTCATACTTTCTAATGCTCCTTCAGAAAGGCCTTATGTCTCAGTAGACATGAACTTGACTTTGGAGTCTTTCCTCAGACAGACCTAGAGTCAGTGAGTGACCCCTGCATTAGAAACGTAACTCTTGGTGCCCCATGCCAGGGGCAGGGAGCCGTACTTCTAGGGATCCTACTCTCTCCCAACAGGGAACAGTCGCAGAGCCCTCGGTGCCCAATTGTGAGAGGCGAGAAATTTACCGAGAGAAAGAGAACACGACACATTTCTTGTCTCTACACAGTTGGGCACCTGGAAGTTAACGAATAGGAAAAAGGAAATGGGAGAAACCAATGTCCATTGATTGAGGCCCCAAATCCTGCTTCTAGAGACCATGAGCCCTACCATCGCTCTTGCACAGCCACTGGTTCTTGACCAGCATCAAGGCCTCCTAAGGAAGCCCAGTGATTCCTATTCTGGACTCTCCCTCACAGCTAGCATCCAGGTTCCTACTAGCATCAACCCAAATTCCAAGCTCTAGCATAACTATGGATTTCAATAATTCTCTCATCTTTGTTATGTCTCCTCAGACAAAGCCATTCCAAGCATTAAGAGCACTAGGATAGCTAATGTTTTAAGGTTTTCAAAGACGTTTCCTGCCTGACACTGTTCTCATGGTCTAACGTTCTATGTATTAATATTATTTCAGAAAGACTGTGCCGCTCAGTGCACTGGAAACTCAGCTTCCAAATCTTGTCACAGACTCTGTCACTCTGTGATCTTGGATTAGTCAATTAACTTCTCAAACAGTACAGATAATTCTCCAAGATGCTTACAACCAAGGGGCCAGGGGTATGTGTATGGATGGAGGACCAGGAGTCTCTAATCCCTCCCAAGGTAAGGGACAGCAGTAGAATCCAAGATGATCAATTGTGAAAGGCAAGAAATTTACCAAGATATATATAGCACAGTAATTTTCTCACCTCTACACAGTCGGACACCTGGAGGGCAAAGAACAGGAGAAAGAAAAAGGGCATAAACGTGGAATCCCATCTATGATTTCATTTCTCAAACGGTCCAGTTGACTCCCAAAGATACTAACAATGAAGAGAAAGAAAGGAAGACAAGGACAAGAATGTACATGGCAGGGGGGGAGGGGGAGACACACACCTACGGCCCACATTCCCTCCCGCAGTGGGGAGGGGGACAGCAGCAGAGTCCACGATGCTCAATTGTAAAAGGCGAGAAATTTACCAAGCCACAACACAGTAATTTTCTCACCTCTACACAATCGGGCACCTGGAAGTCAAAGAACAAGAAAAATTAAAAGGGAATAAATAGGAAACCCCAAATACTAGTTAGTGAACTTCTCAAATGGTCCAGCTGACTCTCAAAGACACTAACAAGGGGAAGTGATGGAATAAGAGAGAGAGAGGAAGGCGGAAGGGGAAGAAGAGGCTAGAAGGGGAAAAAGGGGGAAAAAGAAAATGAATGTGTGGCACACCTAGGCCCATAATTCCCTCCTCTGACCGGGGGACAGTAGCAGAGCCCAAGATCCTCAGTTGTGAAAGGCGAGAAATTTACCAAGACACAACACGGCATCTTTCTCACCTCTACACAATCGGGCATCCGGAGATCAGAGATTGGGAGAAAGAAAAAGGGGACAGAGGTGGAAACCCGTGTCCAGTGAAGGAGCCGATAAACTTATCTTGCCTATAGACTGACGGACAGCCAGTGATGGGGCTACCCCCAGTGTTGCTTTTACTCAATCTGAGGCTGGTAATGAGTATCCACGTGGTTCCTACCACGGTCTCTCCATGCCGATCTAGCACCAGCATCCCTTTGGACATTTGTACTTAACGTATAATCCCACATTTCAAGTTCTAGCATCCCTCCCCATATACTCTAATGTTCTCTGATCTGTATTATGTCTCCTCAGATAATGATATTCTGGCACTTAAAGGACAGAAATTGAACATTATAGAGTGATAAGAGGTACCACTTTTTAGTTGATACTCCGTGTTCTCCCAATCTAACATTTTAACTTCTAACCCTCCCCTTCAGAAAGAACCCAGGTCTCCCTAGATTGAAAACCCTGGTTTCAAGGCCTATCTAAGACAGATGTGCTACCATATGACAAGTGCTACAAAATCAACTTCTCAAAACAGTCCAGTTGACTCTTAAAGATGTTAACAAAAAAGAGACAGAGACAGAGAGGGTGAAAGAGTGAGTGAGTGAGAGTGTGTGTGTGTGTGTGTGTGTGTGTGTGTGTGTGTAGTGTACCTAAGCCCAGGCCTAGGGCTCAAATTCCCTCCCGTGGTGGAGGGGACAGTAGCCGAGTCCACGATGCTCAATTGTAAAAGGCGAGAAATTTACCAAGACACAACACAGTAATTTTCTCACCTCTACACAATCGGGCACCTGGAAGTCAAAGAACAGGAAAAATTAAAAGGGTTCAAAGGTAGAATTCCACATCCAATGCATGTGCCAATCATCTTGCCCTGGGGTATATGGATGTTCACATGAACTAGCACCTCTGGGGTAAGGATTTGCTGGACTCTATTCAGAGCTGCTTACCTTATTTACTGACTCTCACTGGGGCTCCAAGAATCTGTAGCATATGCGGTGCTGACATCCTGATAAAATCTCCCTGGTAGATGGCCTAAACCAGGTTGAGGACAGCTCACAGGCCTTAAAGCTGTGGGGGAATTGGGAGTTGTGTGCCCCCAGCACATGAAGACTTCCCCTAGCAGAATGGGTGCATGAAAACAATTTGTTCCAAGACAGCCACGAAGGTGACTGAAGCAGGCGCTGTGGAAGGCTTCGAGCTTGGTCAGACATCGAAGATCATGCTAAGATCATCCACCGCATCGCAGGCCATTGCCAGTCTTAATGCCTTCTGTCCTGCCTCTGGACTCTGATGATTCTGGAAGAGAGAAGGAAGACTTGGTGTAACCCTGCCTCCCTCACTGAAATACAAATCGGGTGAGAGTCAAGCCATCAAGCCATCACCCTGTCATCTCACTGGTCCTCTTCAAAAAGGAAGCACATAAACTGAACTTTATAGTCTGAAGTAGGGACCATTTGGCTGAAATTCTGTGATCTCACTATCTAACATTCCAACTTCTATGACTCCTTTGGAAAGATTCTAGGCCTCCCTGGGCCCGCCTCAGATGGACCCAGGGTTCAGACAAGAAATTAACCTAAGGAAAACAGTATGTTACCTAACACTATCCTGTTGGGTACCTGGAGGTTAAAAAACTGGAGGAAGGAAAAAGAGAACCAAAATTAACGATCCTTTCTGAAATCCTGCCTCCACGCTGATGGCGGCCAGTGGATGGGGGAGCCTAGTTCTGCTACTTCACAGGCACTTACAGTCCAGGACTATGGGATCTGACACAATCGGTTGTTCTAGTCTAGAAGCATGTACCTTCAGAAAGACAGTATTGCACGATGGCTAGAAAACCAGGAATCTGGATCCTGTCTCAGACAGACACATTGGCAGTGTGTGATTTTGTGTTGGAAATTTCACCTCTGTGGGTCCTGCAGGTGAGAGCGGGCTCGGGTCTGAAGGCAATACTCACTCCTCACAGTAGCAGAGTCCTACATGTTCAATTATAAGAGGCAAGAAAATTACTGGGAGTGGAAACTTGACATCCTTCTGTCCTCTCCACGAGCAGGCACCTAGAGGTCAAAGAGAAAGAGGAACAAGGAGGGCCTACCTCCAAACCTAGCACCCACACCAAGTGCCCAGCGTTTAGGGTATTCTGCTTCCCAACTTGGAGCCAATGACCAGCATCAAAGGGAAATCTGTCCCAGAATCCCCACTCAAACCGAGCATGCACTTGCTAAGAAAATTTTCTAACACCTCTAGTATGTTACTACATCTTGCCATTTCATCACCACAGCACCCTGATTGATGTGACATTCCAAAGCGTTCCGAGGTGCAGCCTGACACCTCATGTTCTCCTGACCCCCCATGCTATC
This sequence comes from Sarcophilus harrisii, assembly GCF_902635505.1. Classification (NCBI taxonomy): domain Eukaryota; kingdom Metazoa; phylum Chordata; class Mammalia; order Dasyuromorphia; family Dasyuridae; genus Sarcophilus; species Sarcophilus harrisii. The sequence continues at coordinate 57,290,000 of NC_045432.1, read as the reverse complement.
TTCTACTTCCCGATCCCTTAGAAAGTTCATACACTTCAGTGGACAGGCAACTGGCACCACATCCTGCCTGAGCTAAACACAGTCACCGTGTGAGCCTGTGCTGGAAACTAAAGCTCTGGGTATCACGGAAGACATACAGGTCTGGGGCCCTCACTTCCTCCTGAGAAGAGGGGAGAAGAGACGAGGCCGAGGCATTCGACTGAGAGAGGTAAGGATTTACCTGGAGAGACAACACGGTATATTTCCTCACCTCTACACAGTCGAGCACCTGGAGATCAAAGGGAGACCCGGCATTCTCCGGTCACATTCTGACGTAGATCCTATGTTCTAATACTTCTTCAGATGGACAAAAACGCTTCTCTGGATGGGAAACCCTGGCACCAAGGCCGCCTTCAGACAGAGGCACAGGCCGTGTGTGACTTGCACCAGGAAATGTCCTCTCGGGGTAGCATGCAGGGGAGGTGGGTTCAGGGGGACCCTACTAGGAGACCCTACTGACTCTCCCAGGGCAGGGGCCTGTAGAAAATTCCTAGATGCTCAACTGTGAGAGGCGAGAAATTTACCAGTACACAGAACACAGCATGTTTCATGCCTCTACACAGTTGGGCACCTGGAGGCACCTTTAATCTAAAGGAAAGGGAACAAAGGGAGAAACAGGTCCAGTGATGAGAAAGACCCCCAAATCCCGCCTGATTGCACAGCTTGAGACCAATAAACAGCATCAGGGCCTTCCAATAGAGGGCACAGATTTTGCACTCAGATCTAGCTGAAAAGTTCTTTCAAACATGCACTTATTAGAACAAACCTAAGTTCCACGTTCTAGCATCCTTCCCTTGAGACCATTGTATTCCCTGATCTCTGTTCTTTCTTCTTAGGCAATGGTATCAGAGGACCAAAGGACCCCTGTTCTAAGGTGTTCTAAGGTACATCATCTCTGATATCCTTTATTTTAATGGCCAGAGATTCTGTCTTCAAATGCGCCTTCACAAACAAGAGAGGAAATCCGGGTTCAGATCGCACCTTGGAGAGAGACAGAGGCAGCACCTTGTACTTCCAGGTGTGGTACAGGGGCAAGTGGGCTCAAGTCTGGGGACTGCACACCTTCTTGATGCAGGGAACAGTCTCATAATCCTAGATGACAAAACGTGAAAGGAAAGGATTTACCTACAATTTACCTCCTCACCTCTACACAGTCAAGCACCTGGAGGTCAAAGGGTGAGACAAAGGAACAGGGGGAATGCCCAAGTCCAGTCCAGTGTTACAACCATAAATTCTTCTTGCTGAGTGAAGGCGCCAGTGATGAGGGGGGGAAGCTCCTTACTGTTGCTGTTGCATGGCCCAAGTTCACTGACCAGCAGCCAGGGCCTCTTGAGGAAGACCCATGGCCCCCGACCTAGATTCCCCCTCAGATCTAGCACCAGGGTTCCTTCAGATGTTCACAACCCCAAGGTCTATCTTCTCATGCACCTCCTTCCGTCCCTCCACATGCTGATGTTCTCTGATCTCTGTTATTCTCTCTCCAATGCTCTTTCCAACACCATAGAACCCCAGCAGACCCGGCGTTCTCCAGTTCCTCCTGTCTTCTGCGTCTCATGGGCTAACATCCTATGTTGTAATTCTGCTTCAGACACACAAAACGCTTATCTGGATGGGAAACCCTGGCACCAAGGCCACCCTCAGACAGAGGCACAGGCTGTGTGTGACCTGCACCAGGAAATGTCCCCTCAGAGTAGCATGCAGGGGAGGTGGGTTCAGGGGGACCCTACTAGGAGACCCTACTGACTCTCACAGGGCAGGGGCCTGCCTAGATGCTCAACTGTGAGAGGCAAGAAATTTACCAGTACACAGAACACAGCACGTTTCACACCTCTACACAGTTGGGCATCTGGGATTAAAGGATCAAAGAAAAAGATGGGAAAATCACAAACCTAAATCCAGTGAGAGGATCAGAAATCCTGCCTCCAGCCTGATGGCGGTTAGTGATGGAGTCTCCTCTAGTGTGACTGCTGACAGTCCGAGGTCAATTCCCAGCCTCCAGGGCCTCTCATCAGTCCTCTCCCATCAGGCTCCTTCAGACATGTACTTCCCATGAGCCCGTGGTCAACAGTCTAGCATTTCTCCCTCTGCACTCTGCTAGTCTGTGTTATGACATCTCCTCGAAGATACCCCAGTACTACTAACAGAGCCTATCGGAACAAATGTTGTGGGCACTTCCTTCCAGACTGTCTCCCGATGCTCCTTCAGAAAGGTTGGAGAGTATAATAGATAGTGGCGTGGCGGGGGTTCTAAGCTGCCCAGTAGGACACTGCATGACCGTAGGCTACAAATTTGACTCCTGGGTGGAATGCAGGGCGGGGGAGTTGTGACTAGGAACCTGACTCCATTCTTAGCTTGAGGATAGTAGATCATTCCTAGATGCTCATCTGTGAAAGGCAAGGATTTACCGAAAAGGACAACACGGCATATTTCCCTGCCTCTACACAGGTGGGCAGCTGGAAGTCGAGTAACAGAATTGAGGAAAAGGGGGACCGACTCTCTAAGTATGACGATGTGAACAGAAACCCCCACCTGTAAAGTGACGGCGGCCATTGATAGGGTACCACTGGTATTAATGTTCCCAAGCGTCGGGCCAATTGCCGGCATTCAGGGCCTCCCCTAAGGAGAACCAGCAGTCCCTTCCCTGAACTCCCTACTCAAATCTAGTATCAAGGTTCCTTCAAATACTTGTACTTCCCACATATAAGCCCAAGTTCCATGCTCTAGCATCCTTCCCTCCAGACTTCTTATCTGCCTTACGTTATCATTGTCTCCCTAGACATTCCACCACTACGGGGCCTTCAGAGATCCAGCATTCCAAGGTGCATTCTCTTTGAGGCTCTGCTCATGTCCTTGCAGAACACAAAAGCACCCCAGTGAACAGAAAACCCTGGCTTCCGAGACCGCTCACACAGACTCGGCGTCAGTCGCTCTGAGGCAAAACGCTTACCCTGTTGGTGGCCTGCAGTGTGTGGAGATGGGCTCGGATACAGGGATCCCACTCCCACCCGACCCAAAGGGCAGCAGCCAAGTCCAATATGCTCAATTGGTAGAGGCAAGAAATATACCAACCAAGAACACAGCATATTTCTTACCTCTACACAATTGGGCACCTGGAGGTGAAAGAAAAGGAGAAAGGAAAACGGGAAAAAGAGGAAAACCAACATCCTAAGATATGGCGAGAAATGTCACTTTTAGAAAGAGGATGGCTAATGAGAGGGGTGCCACGGTATAGCCTCAGGTCACTCCCCAGAATCCAGCACCTCCTAAGACCTATGGGCTGTGTCTGGGACTCCCTGCTCAGATCTAGCATCAGAGTTCCTTCAGATATGCACTTCCATGTTCTAGCATCTTTCTTTCTAGACTGCTATTCTCTCAACACTGTTATTATGATCTTCAGAGTCATTCCAGCACTAAAGGACCCTATTAGAACCAACATTCTAAGGTACACAGCCTTTGATACTCAGTGTTCATGATCTAATATTCTCTCTTCTAATGATCCTTCCAAAAGATAATCTCCACAGCTGACAAGAAACCATCAGACAGAGCTATAGGCTCTGGATGACCTAACAAACCCTCAAGACTTCACCTCTGAGTGACTTGTAGACCATGTGTTGGCTAGGGACGGGGACCCTACTCTCTCCTGGTACAGGGGACAGTGGCAGAGTCCAAGATGCTCAATTGGTAGAGGCAAGAAATATACCAATCGTGAACACAGCATATTTCTTACCTCTACACAATTGGGCACCTGGAGATCGGCTAACAGGAGAGAGCCAAATGGCTAATGGGGAAACTTAAATGCAATGAAGGAACTAGAGAACCAGCCTGCACGCTAAAGAGGACCACCCACAGCCTAAGGATACTTCTCGGCATTTAGGGTCAGCTAAAGGATACCCATAAGCCCTAGCCTGGATATTCCCTGCACATCAAACCACACAATTCCTTTAGCCATGCAAACCCAAGTTCTGTGTCTAGCAGCCTTGCCCTGACACACCTGGACATTCTTTTCTCCCACTTAATGGTATTTTAGTCTTTCCAATTACACATAAAGATAGTTGTCAACATTCGCTTTTGTAAAATTTTGAGTTCCAATTTTTTTCTCCCTCCCTCCCTCCTTTACCTCCCCGCTCCCCAAGATGACAAGCAAGCCGACGCAGCTCACACAAGGATGATCATTTCAAACATGTTTGATGCTGGCCTTCTTTCATCTGTTATTATGACTCCTCAGTCCTGAAGGATCTTCTCTGATCTAATGTTCTAAGGTGATCTAGGGTATCTCCAGTGTGACATTCTTTGTCCTTATAATCTAATGTTATACTTTTTTATGGTCTCTCAGAAAAACAACATGTCTCCCTGACTTCACATATGACCTCGGAAAGACAAATATTTACTGTACGACCCTATATGAGAAACCTAACCTCTGGGTGGCATGCAGGGCACGGGGGGGGGGGGCGGGGATGATGCAGGGGATAGTCGAAGAGTCCGAGATGGCCAATAGTGAGAGGTAAGGATTTACCGAATGAGAGAACACGACGTAGTTCCTTACCTCCACACAGTCGGACACCTGGAGGTCAGAGAGCAGGAGAAGGGAAAATGGGTTAGAGAGGAAAATTCTGTAATGCAGACTGGAAATCTTCCCTTCAATTGGAGTGGCTAGCAATGAGAGCATTTCTGATGGCTATAGCTGCCCGGGCTCACCAGCTTCCCTCCTGGCAGAGAACCTGGTCCCTACCCTGCACTCCCCACTCGGATCTCGTACCCACAGCCCAAGTTCCAAGTTCGAGCATCCCTCCCTGCGGACTCTGATGTTCTCTGATCTCTGTAATTCCAGACCATGACATGGCAGGACTCAAGGTCTCCAGAAGAACTGACAATCCAAGAAGTTCTGAGACTCTCCTATCTCCCCCGCTAATATTCTTTCTCCTGTTGCTCCTTCAGAAAGACAATGTGCCTTAGCGGATCAGAAACTCTGGCTCTAAATCCTGCCTCAGACTGAGGCTAGAAACATAAGCTCTGGGTGGCATGCAGGACAGGGGAGTGGGGAACGATGCGGGGGACAGTCGGAGAATCCGAGATGGCCAATAGTGAGAGGTAAGGATTTACCGAATGAGTGAACACGACGTAGTTCCTTACCTCCACACAGTCGGGCATCTGGAGGTCAGAGAGCAGGAGAAGGGAAAATGGGTTAGAGAGGAAAACCTAATCTTGATGACAGGAGACCAGAAATCCTGGCTTCAGAGTCAGTGGTCACTGACGTGGGTACACTGAGTGTTACTGTCGTGCAGCGTCAAGGCCACTGACCAGAATCAAAGGCCTCCTATGGCAGGCAGGTGGTAGGTACCCTGGATTCCCCACCCAGATCTAGCACGGGATTCCCTCAGACATCTTCATTTGCTGTAAACCCCTGTTCCGTGCTCTACCACCCCTTTTCTTTCAGACTCTTTTCTTCTCGGATATTCTAGCACTCAAGTCCCCTCTCCCATCTCATATGTGAAGATGCTTTGAGATGCCTCCTGTATGACACCCCGGGTCCTTGGTCAAACAGCTCATCTGCTAATGTTCCTACAGCAAGACCACCAGCTACAGGGGAAAGCAAACTATGGCTTCAAGACCTGTCTCAGAAAGACATATTGTTGCTGTGTAACCTCTGGGTGACATGCAGGGCCTAGGTGGGCTGGGGGGGGGGGAGGTAGGGATGGTCGCAGAGTCCTAGATGTCCAACAGTGAGAGGTAAGGATTTACCGAAAGAGAGAACACGGCGTAGTTCCTTACCTCCACACAGTCGGGCACCTGGAGGTCACAGAACAGGAGAAGGGAAAAGGGAGAAAGAAAAAGGCTAAGTCTGTTGATGGACCAAGCAGTCCTGCCTCCTTCAGATTTAGAGTGGCCAGCGCTAGTGTTTCACCTCAATAGCTTGAGGCTACTAACCAGCATTGAGGCCTCCTAAGGGAGACTCCCCAGTCAGAGCTAGAACCTGGGTTCCCGCAGACATTTACTCTCACTGTCTGTCCAAGTAGCACGTTCTGGGTGCTATTCTGTAATCTCTGTCAGACAACATTCCCAGACTATCTAGCCAATCAAACATTCTAAGGCATTGTAAGGTGCTTCTTTTGTCTGACATTCTGGGCGCCTACATTTGCATGTGGAAATCCTAGCTCCAGCATCTCTGTGTGAGCTTGACCTAGAGATTTGACCCCTGGGTGACATGCAGGGTGTATAGGTGGGCTCTGGTATGGGGACCCTATCCTCCCTCTCGGGGTAGGGGACAGTCGCAGAGTCCTAGACACTCAACTGTGAGAGGCAAGGATTTACCGAGAGAGAGAGAACGGCATAGTTCCTTACCTCCACACAGTTGAGCATCCGGCGATCACAAGACAGAAGAAGGGGAAATGGAAAAGAGAGAGCCTAAATCCAGTGACAGAACTGGAAATCCTGCCTTCAGAGTGACGGTGGCTAGTGATGTCGGTACCCCTAGCCGCACTGGTGCGGAACCTCAGGTCACTCGCTTCCCAAGTGAGGAGCAGTGGTACCTGTCCTAGACTCCAGACTTGAAACCAGCCCCAAGATTCTTCAGATACACACTTAACATATGGCCAAATTGTAGTTCTAGCATCCCTCTCTCCAGCATCCCCTCTGATGCTCTCTGATCTCTGTTTTTACATATCCTCAGCTGGGGCCATTCCAGAACAAAAATAACCCTCAAACATCTAATATTCTAAAACAGCTAATGTTCTAATGTGCTCCTCCCTGACACGTGTTCTCTAACATCCTGTTTTCCAATGCTCCCTCGGGAAGACCATCAGCCTCAGTGGACAGGAAACCGTGGCTTTAAGTCTTCCCATTGATAGACACAAAAGTTCCTGTGTGACCTGGTGCTAAAAACTGAACTCAAGATTGGCCCCCGAGTTCTAGGTGTGCTCAGATCTGGGGAGCATATTCCCTCCTGACACAGGGGATAGGTAGTTGCACGGACCTAGATGTTCAATTGGTTAAAGCAAGAAATATACGTAGAGAGAACACAGCATATTTTTCGTCTCTACGCAGTTGGGCAACCGGAGATGCAAGAACAGGGGAAACCTCAACTCAGCCATGGGACCAGAAATACCACCTTCACACTGAGGGGGTTCACTCACAGAACCAAGCCTGGTCTTGCTGTTGCAGTCTGAAGTCACTAATCAGCACCCACGGGCTTCTAAGAGGGACCCAGGACCCCTGCTCTAGACTCTCCTACTTGGAGCTAGTACCAGGGTTCCTTCAGACATTCACTCTGGCTAGAAGTCCAAGTTCCACGTTCTAGTCCCTGCAGATTCAAGGCAGTCTCTGATCTCAGTTATCATGTCTCTTTAGGCAATGACATACTGACACTTGCAGACCCGATTCAACCTAATGTTCTATGGTGCCTCCTTCCTGACACTGTTTTGTCCTGGTCTCCACTTCTAAATTCTAATTCTCCTTCAGAAAGACAGTGTGCCTCAGTGAATGGTGAAACTGCGGTTTCCTCTTGTGTGGCAGAGAAATGCGGTCACAGTGCAAGCTTTGCACCGGTGGAGTCAACTCTCAAAGCTAACTACTCAGGTGCAAGTTGCACATGCTGTGCATGTGTGTGTGTGTGTGTGTGTGTGTGTGTGTGCTGGACCTCGCTCAGGACTGGGCTCTCTATTCCTCTTGTGGAAGTCCTAGATGCTCAACTGCGAGTGGCAAGAAATGTACCAAGACACAACATGACACTTTCTCACCTCTACACAGTGGGGCACCTGGAGGTCAAATAACTGGAGAAAGGACAGATTGGTACAGGTGGAATCCTGTGTCCACCGATGGCACCGGACATCCCATCACCACACTGAGGTCGGTTGGTCATAGAATTACCCTGGTTGCTGCACAGTCTGGAGGGCTTCCTAAAGGAGACACGCACATCCTATAAGCCCAGCTTCCATGTTCCAAAATCCCTCCCTCCAGTCTCAGATCTTCTCTGACCTCTGCTCTTGTGTTTCTTCAAGACTCAAGGACACCGTCACGTGTGCTGCTCTGTTTCACATTCCTGCCAGTCCCCATGTTCTGAGGACCTCTGAGTCAATCTTCTAGTGTTCCTACCAAAAGATGTCTCGATGGATGGGGAGGAAACCACGGCTTCCAGGACTGCCTCAGATAGTTTGCATCACGGTGTCCATCACCTTTCTGCCACCCTCGCACTCTGCTTCATGGCCACATGCCCAATTCAAGATTGGCACAGGCCTGGCTCATCACTTATCACAGGGACAACAACAGAGCCGCAGGTGAGAACACAGCAGCTTCTCTACCTCTATGCTACCAACCACTAAGTTTGGAAAGAGGGAAAAGGGGACACAAGGGAAAATCCCAAAGTGCAATGAGGGTACCAGTCATCCTCTCTTCTGAGAAAGGGTAGCCGGAGGTATGAGGAATCTAGTTGGGCTGCTTCACTGCTGAAGGCCTATAACTAGAACATAGGCTTCCCCAGAGATCCCTGGTCCTTGCCCTCTGCACCATTCTCTAAAACCAAAGCCTCACTAGAAGGCCTCATACTCACTAGAAGCCCATTCACCACCCCCATTCACCAGTCTCATAGTTGGCTCCAATCTTTTTCCACCCTGGTTCTGACTCGCCTTGTTCTATGTCCTGAGGTCTCACCCTGCCAGCTCTGATCCCCTGGGAGCTCTAGTTGAAGGCCGGTGACACTCATTTCTACTGCTGTCCCTCTGACGATTTGTACCACAAGATCTCTATACCTTTGATCCTCAATAGCCTACACAGAACTGTGATTCCTTTGCTTTTTAACATCCTGAACCCTATGTCTGGAGGCCCTTCCATTCCGGTTCTGCAGCTTGTGTTGCATATTCTAAAATCCTCCTTCGCACCTGGGATATTTTGTTCCACTATTTGTCTGTGTCCAAGGCCCTTTCAGCTCAATCATTCCTTGTTTCGTAGTTGTTTTCCTGGCTTTAATCTTTGCTCTGAGGCCTTTTCCTCCTCTGACACCTTTTGGTCCAAAGTCATCCTCAAGTTAGCTTGGTCTAGTGCATCGAGACCCAACCTTGGAGTCCTGGAGACCTCACTTTACACAGCCTGTCAATGTCACATGATCACTGTGTAACTAGGTGAGATACGAGACCTTCTACATGATCTGGCCTGTGAAAAGTCTAGAAAGGAGACACCAAAGGGAGAAAACATCTGATTGCTTGACAGAACAGGAGATCCTGCCTTCAGACAGAGCATTACCAGTGTTGGGGTCACTTAGGCACTGCCTCCGCACAGCCTGAGGTCACCAAAGAATCAGGAACTGCAAGGCAAATCTTTGGCCCCTGCCCCAGACCCGAGTTAGGCTCTCTATCCATAAGAACCAAGTCTAGAGATTCTTCTTGACCTGCTATTCTATGTTCTAAGATACTTTAGAACTCTGATATTCTGGCCTCCAAAAACCCCTTTAAGATTAAAGACTACTTCTTAAAACAGTCTGGAGAAGCACAGAGACCTTCGTTCAAATCCTATCTCAGACAAGGTATTCATCCTCGTAGAGGCCCAGGGACATGTTCAGACTAAAACTTACAGCTCAGGACAGGTAGGAGAAGCAGCTGGTGTCCCAGCATGCTCAGTGCTCCTTCTTTAGGCTGACTCACTGGAAGAGAGAAGACAGCTCAAAGTCAACTACATCTTTATTCCTCTCATAGTGTTCAGCACCTGGGAAAGGAAGTACCAGAAAGGACAAAATGGGGGCACAGTGGAAAAAGCAAGGGCAGGAATGGAGCCAAAAATCCTGCCTTCAGAGAAAAGGCTGCTCTTCCTGGTGGGCCCCCGGGGACTGACAACCAGGGTCCCCAGGGCCAATCCTGGGGCCCTGTCCTGGACCATACCTCCCCCCACCCCAGACCGCCCTCCAGGGCGCCTTCAGATATGCACCTTCTACATGGCCGAAGAGTTAGGTTCCACGGTCCCTTCTTGTATGTAGGCTGCCTTTTTGGATTCTCGATGTTCTGCCAGCCTTCCTTCTGAGCATTGGTACAGCACATTCCCCTTTTCTGGAAGAACTTTCCTTCACGCACAGCCATGGTGCCTTTGTCTACCCATCCCCAGCTTCTCTAAGCTTTGTCCTACCTGACCCTGATCATCTGTGTTCTGGGTCCCAGGCCCTTCCCGACTTGGACACTCTCCATTTCTCATTCAGAACCCTCCTGGCATGTTTGGAAATTAATTCCATGTTGCAAATTCTCCCTTCCCTTTCTGTTCTGTCTCTGTTCCTTATGCGAAGATCTTTCCCTGGGAAGCTTGCCACTCTTTGTTAGCTGCCCCAGGCTCTTCTTGCTGGCCCTGCCATTCTGCATCCTAACATCCTCTCTTCTGGGTTTTCGCCTTCCTCTTTCACATTCTGTACCTCAGTGGCAGCTAGAAGGCACAGTGCTGAACCTGGAATCAGAAAGACGCAAGTTCAGATCCAGATTAGCTGTGCCATCCTAGCCGAATTGGAGCAGGTCTGCCTCAGTTTCTCCATATGTAAAATGGGGATCATAATGATACCTATCTCCCAGCATTGTGAGGATGCAATGAGATGATATCTGTAGAACTATATAGCACGTGGTAAGTTAGTATTCCCTTTCCCTTCCTCCCAGTTCAGATCGTGTGCTCCACTATCACCCTGGCTCTGATACTCTGTGTTCTCTCATCTAAGATCCTTTCCTGTCAGCTCCATGTGTTCTACTGGTCTGGCTTTAATCGGTGCCATAAACTTTCATCTCAGGCAGTCTGGAGCTTATGTTCAAATGACTCATCCCACCAATCACTGACAAGTGTGCTCTGTGGTCCGATATCTCTCAAGGCTGCGCCATTGTATGTCTTTGCTCTGGGGTTCCTTTCCGGATCTGTTCTAATGTTCCGTCCTCAAGCAAACGCAATCTAGCATGGAGAAATCTAAACCTTGAAGTCAGCTGGATTTCACTTGACATTCCACCACTGAGGCACATGGTAACCATGTGACCAGGACAAGACAATTAACCTAAGGGGCCCAGGAAACTCCCTGACTGTTACTTACAAGCACAGTGGGGCTGGAGAAGTAGGCAGGCTCTAGGTGCGCTGGTGCCCAGATTCCTCGCTTGCTCCTAAATCCAGGTGTAGAAGCAGAGCCCTAGACACTAGGCAGCGAGAAAAGAGTGATTTGCCTGAGAGAACACGACATTCTCACCCTCCTCTACACTGCCAGGCACCTGGAAGTTAAAGTACCTGAGGAAGGTTGAAGGGGAAAAGCTCAAGATTAGTAATGGGACAGGAAATCCCAAGAGGGAACACGACATCTTCCCCACCTCTATGCTATTGGGCTCCTGCAGCTCAGACAACATGGGGAAAGAAAGGGGGGAACAGCTGAGGGATCAGAGTCCGGTGATGAGATTGGAAATTCTGCCTGCAGCCAAAGGGTGCAGTTATGAGGTTATCAAAGAGTATCAATGGCCTCTGACGGAAGATCCTTAGCCCCTGCCTCAAATCGCTCACCGGGATGTAGCTCAGCTACATGCTTGCTGCATGCCCAGTCTTCATGTTCTAAGATCCTGCCTCCTAGAATAGCGCTTCTTAACCCTTTTTTTACATCTTGGCTGGCTCTCTTTGGCAATCTGGTAAGCTTATTGACACCTTCTCAGAGCTATGTTTTTAGGTGCAGAAAATACATTTGGATTACAACAGAAATCAATTGTCCATAAGACATAAGAATAGTCCTACCTAGCTAGCTGTCTTTCCTACCTTTATGCTGCCAGGCAGCTGGTGACCAAAGCACTGGAGGCAGGAAGTGGAGGAGATGGGGAAAGGTAAGTCTGAGAGTAAAGAGAACTGAAAGCCCTCATGCAAAGGCTGCTAGTGTTAGAAGGACTCTAAAACTGCTTCTGCATGGCCTGAGGTCACTACAAAGGAGCCCATCAAGGAAGATCCTTGTCACGTGGCCTAGTCTCCCCACTAGGCCCAACTTCAGGCCCCTTCAGACAGAGCCCTGTGGTAAAGTAACTGAAGTTCCAGCTTCCAGATTCCCTCTTTTTAGGTTCTGACATTTTATGTTCCATTTTCTCAGGTTTTTGCCACCTTGGCACACAACACAGAGTGCCACAGGGAAGGCAATCCCAAGTGTTCTACACCAAAGGCATTAATGGAATAATAGAGACTTTAGAATTCAATGCTGAGGTTCCTTCTTTCTTGGGATTTTTTTAACTTCCAAGGTATATTCCTCCTGATGCTGCCAAAGTCCTCCCTTTCTGCTCTGCTACTGGAGTCTAGATTCTCCTGTTAAGTCGGACATCGACATTCCATGTACCTTAGTGGCTCTTCCTGAGGCCTTCGGAACTCTGCCACTCTGTTCCACGTGGCCCTTCCATTTTGGTTTGGTTTTTTCCTCACCAATTGGCTCAGCTTGGTTGCCATTTGGGGCCTGGACTTTAAGCCCTGGTTCTCAGTCCTATTATCTGGCTGATCGCTTTACCTAATAATAGGCCAGGCAAATCAGCTAAGACTATGACTTACCAAAGGAGGCAAGGCTAAGGTCCGAGAGATACTTCAGTGGCCACTCTCCTCCTTCTAGCATCATGGTCCTTGACATTTAATTGACATTCCCAATGGCACCAGGCCTCTTTAGTACCCTTCATTCTTCTGGGTACCTGGAGGAGAAAATGGAGAGAGGACGTTACTAGGGGTTAAAAGGGAACCAGTGGTGGGGGCACCCTAGTGCTATAACCTGAGGCCATTAATGAGGAGAAGAGATTCCTAGGGAAGCTTCCTGTCAATCAGCCAATTGTCCACTCCGGCTGCCTGCTTGGACATGGCCCCTTGGCTCTTTCAGATGTGCACTCGCTTCAGATCCAAACTCTGTGTTCTAGAACTTCTTCGTCCATCCTCATATGTGCTTTGCCACATTCCAACAACATATCCTGTATTCTCACCTCCGTGCCCTTAGGCTCTGGTTTTGATACTATGGGCACGATATTCTAAAAGTCTTTTATGATCAGATATCATCTGCTACGTGCTAAGGAATTCCTCTCACCTCCACTTCCCTCCCCACCCGCCACCATGCCAAATTCAGCTGGGCAATTCTATGTTCTCGGTTTCATTTCTCCTGACTCTGCCCCTCCCTCTATCCTGGTTCTAATGCTCCCCGATCTACCTTAGAACACTCTTCGTACGCGGGACCCTCTGAGTCCAACGGCTCAGTTCTTCACCTCCCATCTCTGACTATGTGTCTCTGATTCTCTTAACTCTTATCACTAACTGGCTCCTGTTGTCTTGCTCTGGCTTGAATGAGCTGGGAAACCAATTGGAGGCCTGCCGGAAGCCGCCTGGAAGTTCAGAATTCCCTGCTGTCTCCTCTGTTCTAATGGCCCTCCTGTAGCCAAAGCCCCTCTAAGTCTAATCATTCCTTGGTCTGCTGCAAACTCGATCCTTAGGCCCCTTCCAACTTAGACATTTGTGTTCTATCATTCCCTCCTCTCATCTGTGCACCATAGTGCAACCCAAGCTTAGAGTCAGCTGGACACCCGATGTGTGGCAATCGAGGAACCAGAGCAAGACCTTTCCCTTCTAAGTGGCCAAGGCAATTCCCTAAGCTGGGGCCAGGGGGGCTGGAGAGTGTGCAAATGGACTCACACCTGTGGTTAATGCTCCCTCTTCAGGCAAGGTCCAGTAGTAGAGCCCTAGATGCTCGACAGTAAGAGAAGGGAGAATTACCTGACAAAACACAGCATTTTCACCCCTCTCTACACTGTCGGGCACCTGGATGAGAAAGGAGAGGAAGAAAGATGAAGGATTGAACACCAAGAATCCGAAGATCCAAAGTCCAAACTGCCTGGGAGAGAAAGGACAGTTAGCTGATGGGGAACCATCTCATGTCACCCTCCCCTGACCCAGGCTCCTCCATTCCAACATTCACCCCATCTCCCTCCCCCACTACCAAGAAGTAGATGTCCAGAATGTGGAGGGGAAGGAAGTAGAAGAATGGGGGAGAACCTAAGGCAGGACAGAGGGTTGCCGGGGGGGAGGGTGACCTAGTGCTACTGCTGAGGATCAGCACCTCCCCAAGAAGATCCCTGCTCCCCGCCACCTCCAACCTGAACTTCACACTCGGCTCAAGCGCCAGGTCCCGTCGAACACCCACACACGACATGCCCCGATTCCACTGTCCGGCATCCTTCCATCTGACGCCAGCCTCTGGCTCTTGTCCCTTCAGCCTCGGACATGCATGAAGGAACTCCTACCTGCATCCCACAGAGAAAACCAAGGGGCTCCAGGCCTTCCATCCTATGTTCTAATGTCTTCTCGACTCTCCCCTCCTCCTCCTCAGGCCCTTGGGACTCTGAAATTCCCGGCCCCCGACTAGCCCCTGTTCAACGTTCCTTCCGGGTCAGAACGCAGCATCACGGCCGTGGACTCGGCCTCGCGGTCCGAGAAGGACTTTGTTTGCGGGCCTGACTGTGGGAAATCATTTAAGGTGTCGAGGGGACCAGACTCCTTGGAAAACGTACCTGAGAGCCAGTGGTCAGAGGCACATCGCACCATTCACACAGATCTGGGCCCAGGGACCATCTTCCTCTTTGGACTGGCTCCAGCAGCAGAGCCCTGGATGCTCAACAGGGAGAAATGAAAGAGTTAGTGGGGGGGGGGGGGGCGCCTCCCCTTCTCAACACTGCTAGGGCATCTGGGAGGGAAAGGGCAAACTAAAGGACAGGGGAAAGAAGGGCAGAAGAGAGAGAAGCCCAGACCAGGAAAGGGGCAGGCGGGAAATGGACATTATATTTACACATGCCGGTGGTCCGGGCGACTCTCAGAAGATAACGTTCAGCCAGGACTCATTTGGGGCACTGTGCAGGCAGGCTCAGGCCCAGGGGCCGATGCCCTCCTGCCCTCCATTGTACTGCAGCCCAGAGGTTCAATTGGGAAAAGAGTCAAAGATACCTGACAGAATATGTATGGGATGTTCACTCTCCTCTAGACTACCAGGTACCTGGATGAAAAAGTTCAAGAGGCAAGCAGGGAGAGAAGAAGGGAAGCAGAGAATAGGAAGGAAGGGAGGGAGGGAAAGAGGAAAAGAGGGAAAGAGGGAAAGAGGGAAAGAGGGAAAGAGGGAAAGAGGGAAAGAGGGAAAGAGGGAAAGAGGGAAAGAGGGAAAGAGGGAAAGAGGGAAAGAGGGAAAGAGGGAAGGAGGGAAGGAGGGAAGGAGGGAAGGAGGGAAGGAGGAAGGAGGGAAGGAGGGAAGAGGGAAGGAGGAAGGAGGGAAGGAGGAAGGAAGGAAGGAGGGAAGGAAGGAAGGAGGAAGGAGAAGGAAGGAAGGAAGGGAGAGAGGGAGGGAGGGAGGGAGGGAGGGAGGGAGGGAACAAAGGGGAGAGAGAGTAAAGGGACGAAGGAAGGAAGGAATGGAAGAGAGGAAGGAAGGAAAAATAGGAGGGAAGTGAAGGAAGGAAAAATAGAAGGAAGGAAGTAGAGGAAGGAAATGGACGAAGGAAGGAGGGAAGGAAGGAGGGCAGGAAGGAAGGCAGGAAGGAGGGCAGGAAGGAGGGAAAGAAGGAGGGAAAGAAGGAGGGAAAGGATGGAGGGGGCAAGGGAAAGCCTGTGTGCTTATGGGAGAGAACACTGTCCCCAGCCAGAGTGCTGCCTCTGCCAGAAGACAGCCCCACTGTTGTATAGTCTGAAGGTACCCAAGAAGCCCTAGGGTTCTAGAAAGAGCTTTCCCCAGGAGTCAAAGGCCTCTCTTGGCTCCCTACCTGGATCCAAGTCCCGGATTTTCTCCATCATAGCCTTCCCATGAGGTCCAGTCCCAAGCTCTAGATTCCTTCCCGGCCCGTTTCTGTCCCGTGACTTCCATTCCTCCTCAGGCACCTGGCTCTGAGCCGGGCTTGCAAGGGCTCCTTCAGCTTCCATGTCCTCCAGTCTAATGTGTCTTCAAAGAAGCAGCAGGACTAAGCGCAGAGGCTGGGAACAGGCTGTCAGTCACTGCCGGGACAAACACAGTCACTGTGACCATGAATAAGTCACGGCTCTCAACAGCCCTGGAAACCGCACAGCTTCTGAGAGCCCAGGACCAGGGCTGGTGTGCATGGCCACGCAACCAAGCTCATGATAATCTCTGCCTCCTGGGGCAGCAAGAAGGCCCTGGATGTGCTTGACAGAGACGTGGGCAAGCTCCCTGACATGTCCAAGGAGCTAGCCCACAGTTACCCTGCTGGCACCTGGAAAACAAACAAGTCTGAGGAGGGGACAGAAGGAAAAAGCACACTCTGAAGAAGGTCCTGAAAATCCTTCCTGCACAGGGGAGGAGGAGGGGCTGCTTCTGCACAGCCTGAGGCCGTTTCTCAAAATTCACTCTAGCTTCACCACTGTGTTCTAAGAGGTCCTCTTCCAGCTCATGGTTTTTAGGTTCTCTCTGCTTCTGGTTCTAGCATCCATGTTCTCCGAGTTTTTTCCAGTTTTAACGTTGGAGGTTCCAAAGATTCCTTCTGATGCCGACATTCTATTTTTCAGTGTTTCTTCCAAGAACATGCGTATGGTTAAGTGTTTAACAACTGGCTCCTCCCCAACAAACGTACATGCCAGACACTTTCAAGTTTAATCCATACTATTGTCATTTTTTTCTGACACTTTCTTAAGTTTAGAAAATCATCAAAACAATCAATCAAGGCTGGATGTATAGCGTGAAGTGAAGCGCTCACACCCAAACTTTGGGCTGTGACTCTGTGACTACTGACTAAAAAGTTCCTCGGAGCCCATCTCCTCACACTGAAATAACACCTATACTGCCTACTTTACATGCTTGTTTTAAACCTCAAGTAAAACGCTGTCAGCAAAACAGTACAGTTTTTAAGCGCTACAGCAGTGGCGATAGGGCACTATTTCCTGCCCAGCCCCCAATGAACCCCTTACCTCATGAAAGGGCACAGACCTCGTTTATATTTTTATAGTGACAAGAAGTGTTGGTACAGACATGTCTGTCTATTTCTGTGAACACACACATGTCCTCAGTCACATCTATATGGGGATCCTTCTTTGTGAGGATCAGGGGGCCTGAAGAGCCAGTTCCATGGAAAGATGGCTTCCTCTGGAGTCAGAAGTTAGAGCTTCCCTTCTGACCCGGCTTCCTCAGGAGTTGGCTAATATCAGGTAGCCTGAGAAACCCACCGTCCTCCTAGGGAAATCTAGGGGCTCTAACTAGACGCCCTCTTAAAGCTCTTCCCAGCCCTGTGAATAGTTTACTTACTTTCCTAGAATAATTTCTGTTTTCTAGAACTTTTAGAATAATTCATCCCTTTACTGGGAGTAGATTGTATGGCTGAGTTCCCACAGACCTCTGCACACTGATTATTGAGGGGGAAGAGACACTGGAGGAAGAAAGGAAGAGGAGGGCGCGGGGGGACAGAGAAGGGGGAAATGCGAGGAAGGGGAGAAAAGGGAAAAAGGAAGGGGGAAGAGAGGAGGGGAAAATGGAAGGGAGGGGAAAAGAGGGAAAGGAAGGGGGAAGAGAGGAGGGGAAAATGGAAGGGAGGGGAAAAGAGGGAAAGGAAGGGGGAAGAGAGGAAGGGAAAATGGAGGGGAGGGGAAAAAAGAGGGAAAGGAAGGGGGAAGAGAGGAGGGGAAAATGGAAGGGAGGGGAAAGGAGGGAAAGGAAGGGGGAAGAGAGGAAGGGAAAATGGAGGGGAGGGGAAAAAAGAGGGAAAGGAAGGGGTTAGAGAAGGGGGAACAGAAAGAAGAAGAAGAGGAGGCTGACCAGAAAAAGGAAAGGCCCTATGGGCTGGACCTGCCTACCTGTAGTCTGGAACCATCTGGTACCGCAGTTTCTCCCGGACCTGGATTATTGTCGCGCTCCTCTTTTCTTCTTTGACCCGGGCTCAGATTCAGAGTTCTGGCTGCTCCAACACTGCCCAGCTCTCTCTCCTTGCACAACAGGCCCTCTCCTTCACACACCCTACCTGTCCTGGACAAAGTAAAGGCTGCCCAGGGTTCTAGGAAGGGGCAGGGCTTCCTATTCCGACAGAGGGCGCTCTAGAGCACACCATAAAGCACCAAATGGCTCAGGGATCCTTGGGAAGGATGCTGCCAGCCTGGCCCAGGGGGTTTCTTCATGGACACTTGAGGAAAGCCCACGTGACAAGACTGTGCATAGTCCTGCTAAGCCGCCTCATAAGCCAGCCTTGCACAGTGGGGCAACCCCACCTTCCAGGGCTCACCTCGCAAGCACGTAGTGCACAGATCCTGCCTTGCAAGGCAGCCTTATAAGGAGCTCAGCAAAGCTGCCACCTTGAACGTTTGCTTTGTAAGGCTACAGGCCCTGCTGAAAGGCCTCATGCTTGAGCAGGCTGGAGTTACAACAAGTTCTTTGCCTGGTCTTAGGTGGGGTTTTTTTGTTTTTTGTTTTTTTCCTTTCCCTTCCCTACACCCAGAGTTCTCTGCACAAAACAGACTCTGCCCTTACTAGCAGCTGACTGGGTGGAGTCACTGAGAGGATGGCCAGTAAAAAAAAAAAAAAACAAAAAAACAAAAAACGAGGTGGGGTGGGATGAACAATCCAGGTACAGGAGAAAGTGGGTTCTGTGCCCCCTACTCCGATTCTTTCCCTGAGCCCACCTACCAGGCTAGGGGGGCCAGGACAGTGAGCATCCCAGATCTCAGAGATGGGTCCAGAGGCTGAGCCCCAAGTGCCACATCTACACTTCATCCCATTCCTCCCCCCAACTCCTTACCTATTGAGGGGCTCGAGGCTTCCCACAGAGGGTATCCAGGATACTTCTGGTGTTCAGTTCCAGGGGCCATCTCCCTCCTCAAGCTAATTCCAATAGCAGAGCCCTAGATATTGGGTAATGAGGGACAAGAGAGCCGCTCAAACACTCGCACCCTCATCACTCCCCCAGCAGACTGGGCTACTGCAGCAGAAAAGAAAGAACTGGCTACTGAGGGGAAACCCCGCTTAAATAGAACTAGATATACTATTGACTAACAGGGGGGCAGTGAATCAGGAGGAATTCTAGCGCCTCATAGCACTAAATGAGATCAGGCCCCTATCTGAAAGAGCGAACTTCCTTCTCTCCTCTTCCCTCTACTCCCCGCCCCTGCTGGATGGAAAGCAAAATTCCGACTTGATAAAACTCTCCCCTCTCTGAAATCTGAGATTTATACTCTATGGCTCCTTTTGGCTAACTTTCCTACCCTTCATTCTAAAGGCCCTTCCAGCCCTGGTATCCTATGTTCCCATGTCCCTTGGAAATTCTGACACCCTAGTAGTAAGAACTGAGGACTATTCCTACTGGCTATATATTGACTTATTTTCTAAATTTATATTTGTCCATGAGTCCTATACCAATAATTACATATGTTACAAAACTTACCTTCAACAGAAATGGAAAAGGTTGAAATATATTTGATCCTGGGCTTAAAATGAAACCATTGGAAATTGAGGTAGGAAATGAAAAGGGGGCAGAAAAATTAATCTTTTACTCACCAGTTAGAGCCATCAAACACAGACTCTGCCTTGCAATGGATACCTGCCATGGCCATGATGCGACTGACCTCTGGCTCACAAGTGGGGGGGTTGGGAGCTTGCACAGTGGAGGGCAGGAAGAGTGCCGGTAAAGACAAGTGGGGTGGGCTAGTGCTGGAGACAAGCATATCGGCTTCTGAGGGGTTGGTGGAAACCAAGCCATTTTTCAGGCCTCTGGGAGGAGGCCTGATCTGGGAGATCACATACCCTCTGGGGTCAGGACACAACCTCCACTTGGGGATCACATTCTCAAGTTCCTTCTGATTGTAATACTTTGGGCTCTAAACTTCACCTAGCCCTGACATTCTATGTTCTTAGGTCCTTTCTACCACTGATATTCTATGTGCTAAAATTCCTTTTATCTCTGATACTCTATGGTACTTTCAGATAGGTCACCTCTTTCTGCTGGGTTAAATTATACACGTTAGATTGTCATTTTCTTGGATCTATAAATGTACAGAGTATGTCCCCATCCAATAGCCATCCTTCCCTCTTCCAGACTCTAGTATCTTCTCCTCCAAGATTACTCATTTATTCTAAATGTATCATCATCGTCACTGCTAATATTTATAAAACAATGCGACAGGCACTTTGCTGAGCACTTTATAATTATCATCTCACTTGATCTGCACAACAATCACGGGATGTAGGTGTTTCTGTTAGTCCCATTTTACAGCTGAGGAAATGGAGGCAAACAGGTTAAGTGGCTTGCCTGGTGTCACCCTGATATCCCTCCCTTTCAATTTGCTTAAAAGTCCTCCGTTCGGATACCTCCTTCACCCATCTATTTCATATCAAGATCATAATTTCAGGCATGCGTTTCTTATCGTCACTATTAGGTTCTATGCCCTATAAATGAAGGAGCCAAATTGTTTTTATGGCAATATCCTCAGGACTATGCACGAGCTCTTTGTGCCCAAGACATATCTGGCTGAAGGAATGAATGAAAATCAAAGGAATAGTAAATTCTATTCAGTACAGAGAATGTAAACTACAGGGATATAACACTTGTTGGGGGGGAGTCTAGGCAAATTACAATCTCCAAGTTACACTTTCCCTATCTTTAAAATGGAGATCATAACACCTGTGGTACCTGACTCAAAGGGCTGTGGTGAGGCCTAAAGAGACTGTATATAAAATACTTTGATATGCAAGCCCAAACTTGGTTGTTATTATGATTATTATATTTCTGCCATCAAATGTTGAAACAAAAAAGTTTTGAGAATTAAAAGCCCGGTTATTCAGAAAACTCAGTAGGAGTAATCCCATCAGCTGAATTCTGGCAGTACTTTTCTTGCCTAGCTGCCATCCTCATTCAGCACTGGATCTGGAATAATATAGTTTTTACCAATAGATACTACTTTAGTGTGATATGCAGTATCTAGCTTGGCAGCCAATTACTCATGAAGAAAAATGCATGAAATATGTTGCATGATTAAGTATAAAAACCCATTCCAAAACCCAGCCTTTGAAAGAACACATCCTACAAAACTCAGTTTGTCTCCACATAGCAATACCACAATCCAGAAAGAAAAGAAGGGGAAGTCCATTCAAAATGACTACAAAATACGTAAAATATCTTGGAGTTAATCTATCAAAGCACATTCAAGATAAATATATATATATATATATATATATATATATATATATATATATATACATATATATATATACACATATATATATAGCTATAATATATATACATACATACATGCATATATATTTATATATATGCATGTATGTATAAAATACACTTAAAAATAAAGAACAACTTAACTGTTCAGCTATTCAGTGCTCATGGTTGGCCTAGGCCAATACAATAAAAGTGACAATACTAAATTAATTTCTGAATTTAGTGGAAAATCAAACTACAGAGGGGATACTATAAGATAAAGTTTATTTAGAGGATCAAAAAAATCTAAAATATCAAGACAAACAATGAAAAAAGTAAGAATGGAGGAGAAATAGTATTCTGGGCCTCAACCTATATCATAAAGCAATAACCAATGCAACTATTTGGTACTGGTTAAAAAATAGAAAATAAATCAATAGAACATACTAGAAAGAAGAATAAAAATAACTGAACTCAATTAATCCAGTGTATGATAGAAAAACAAACATAAACCACCTAAGGAAAGAATTCTCTATTTGAAGAGAATCACTGGCAGAAGCAGCATAACAGAAATTAGCTTTAGAGCAGCATGTTATACCATATGCCAAATGAATATCAAAGATCAAACAAACCATTAAAAAAAATCAGGTCAGATACCTTTCACACATCTATGGCTAGGAAGTAAATTCTAAAGCAAACAAGGGATAGAGGAATTATACAAGAGAACGTGCATAATTTTGATAGCATGAAATCGAAATACTTTTTCCCCAAACAAAATTAATGCAGTGAGGATAAGAAGGGAAGGAGCCAATTGGGCAAAAATCTTTTTGTCAAAAAAACCTTTGATGACTGTCTGATTTTCTAAATCTATGGACAAGTAACCGAAAGCTATAAGCCATTCATTCTCCAATAGATAAGTCATCAAAGAACGTCAACAGCTCTCAAAAGAATAATTACGATCAACTAACAACCATATTAAATAATATTCCAAATCACTAATAATAAGAGAAACACAAATTAAAACAACTCCAATTTCACCTCACATCTCCCAAAATGGCAACAGTCAACATTAGAAGGGTTGTGGAAAGACAGACACACTAATGCATTGCTGGTAGAGAGATAAGTTGGTTTAATAATTATAATTTGAAATTATAAAAATAAAATGATTAAAATGGCCATAATTTTTGACAAATAATCTGTTGCTAGATATATACCCCAAAATGATCAATGATTAAAAAAAAGATCCTATATAGTTCCAACACTTTTAGCAAAGGACCGCAAACAATGCATGTACCAACTCGTTGGAAAATGGTTAAACAAGTTCTATTATATAAACACAATGCAATATCATTGCACTATAAGCAATTTTGAATGAGGAAAAAAATGAATGAGAAAATGAGAAATTTCAAATGAGAGAAGAATGGGGAAGATTTATGAATTGATGCAAAATGGAGTAAGCACAACTAGGAAACATTGATTGTTGCCATTTTTCTCAGTCTCTTTTATAGGATCGTCATGCACATTCTGTCCTCTTTGTGTGGGTTTACTCCAAGGTTCTGTCTTGTTCCCTCTGCTTTTCTTCTATTCTCTCAGGCATCTCAGTAGCTCGTGGGCTGCAATTATTATCTCAAGATGTCGAGCCCTTATCTTTCCCCTAAACTCTCATCGCATATCACCAATTGACCAATATGATGGGACATCCCCAGGCGAATCTTCAGGAAACCTCAAATCTAATGTGCACCCTCACCCCTGAAAAAAAACCCACTCCTCTTACTAACTTTCTTATTTCTATCATTTTCTAGTCATTCGGGTTTTAACCAACAGCAAATAACTTTGATGACTATTGCCTTACAGCACAGTTTGAAATTTGGTACCATCAGTCCTTTTCTTTCCTTTTTCATGTTTTTCCTTAAGATTCACGAGCATTTATTTCTCCAGATAAATTATACTACTTTTTTGGATCTATTCAGTAAATCGTTGGTAGTTTGGTATGGTGTTAAATAACTAAACTAATTGGTCTGTTTATTAACATTGGTATGGTCCAATCATGAGCAATTAATATCTTCAATCATTCAGCTCTGTTTTTATGTTTTGTAGTTGGGTTCATATAATTTCTTATCTGCTTCTTGTTACATGGATTTAGGTGTATTTTAAATATTCCATAGGTATTATTGAATGGAATCTCACATTTTCTCTTTCTACTGGGTTTTCAGAGTGATATATAGAAAGGATGATTATTCCTATGAATCCTGCCACTTTGCTGAAGTTATTTGCTTCAATTCATTTTAGTTGAATTTCTGGGATTCTCAAAGTAGGATGTCATATCTTCAAAAAGTTATCATTTTATTCCCTGCCTATGCTTATTCCCCAAATTTCATTTTCTTATCTTATTGCTACAGGAAGCATTTCCAAAACTACCAATGAGGAGGATAATGGACATCCTTGCTTAACTCCTGACATTATAAGAAACTTCTCTAGAAGTTCTCCATTACATGAAGTCAATTCAAGATTTTTATTTTAAATAATTACAATTTGTCATACTAAGGAAAGGTCCAATTATTTACACTTTGGAATGTTTTTAAAATGTAGGAATTTTGTATTTTGTCAAAAGCTTTTTCTGTATTGATCTAATCATCTGATTTTTGCTTTATTATTAATATGGCTCTTTATATTTATAATTTCTCATATTGTACCAATCCTTTATTTTTAATATAAAACCATCCAGCAATAGTTTAAAAATATGTTGTTGCAACCTGTTACTTATATTTTTTTTCATATTTTGTGTCATCATTTGTTTCTCTTGTTTAAGTATCACGACTATAATTTTTAGAAGGAACAAGGAAGGATCCTTCTCTCTCCATTTTTTTCAATTTAAATAATACATTAATTCTTAAGAACATTTCACAGAATTCATTTGTAAATCCATTTGGTCCTTTGGGAGATCCTTTTTCTCCCTCTTTGGGAGATCCTTTGTGACTTCTTCAATTTGTTTTCCTGAGATTGGTCTATTTGAATTCTCTATATCTTCTTTTGTTAGTATAAATATTTTTATATTTGTGTATATATTCACTTGTTTCATTTGTGTAATCAATTTATTGCCACAATTTAAAATTGTTTTTCTCAAAAGCAGCTCCTAGTTTTGTATTTTAAGTCAGTGTTCAATAGGACACTGAGAATAGAAAAAATAAGACATTTCTTAGTTGTACATGTCACCTTTATAAAAAACTGATCATCTGCCAGAGCATAAAAATCTCTGAAGCAATATCAGAAAAGCAAAAATATTAAGGATATCTTTTTCTGACAATAATGTAATAAACATTATAATCAATAAGGGATCCTGAAATAAATTTGCTTTGGATTTGAATGGAGGATAAAATATACTAAATAATATTTCGGTCAAAGAATACAAAACTATAGATAACTTCATCAGATAAAATAACAAGATACCAAAAACCTATAGAAACTGCCAAAGCAGTCCTTATGGAAAAATTTATCCTTCTAAATTCTTTAATTAAAAAAAAGAACAGATCAATTAATTGGGCATACAACTAAAACATTAGAAGAACAACAAAAAAAAAATTTCCTGGCCTAATCCTAAAGAACAAATTCTGAAACTGAAACAAGAATAAGAAAAATTAAAAATAACAACAAAAATATTGAATTGGTGAAGCTTTTGAGAAACAATAAAATAGATGAATCATTACCTAATCCAATAAAAATAGAGAAAAAACAAATCACCAATATCAAAAATGAAAAAGGAGACAACAACAAATGAAGAAGAAATAAAGGAAATTATTTGAAGCTATTTTCCTATATTACATAGTAATAAAATCGATAACTTAAATGAAATAGAAGAATATTTATAAAAATATGAAATACTCAGGTTTGCAGAATAACAAATTCAGTAACTTAATCTCAGAAGAAATCAATTGAAGAAGCCATAAAGGAGCTCCCAAAGTAAAACGAAAAACCCAGGAGGAGATGGATTTATAAAGTGAATTCTACAAAACATTCAAACAATTTTCCTATTTCCAAATTTCCACTAATTTCACAATAAATTGTGAAAATAAAGAAAAGTATAAGAAATCCTGGAACTTAAATGAAGGAGAGATAAAGCAAAGAAAACGATAAACCAATATTTTTAATAAATACCAGTGAAAAACATTAATTAAAATATTAGCAAAGAGATCACAACAACACACTTCACAAGATTATGTACTATTATTAGGTTGGATTTATAGCAAGAATGGAAGACAGTTTTAATATGGAAGTGTATAATATACTATATTAATAATAAACACAAAAGTCACACAATTATATGAGTGGAAGAAGAAAGAGCTTTTTTGACAATACCCCTCTTTGTTTAAAATACATTTTTAAAATATAAGAATAAATGAACCATTCCTTAATAAAGTTAAGTAATATTTATCTAAAACAAAGGTTTAGTATTATTTATAAGAGAAAAGTGCTGGCGAGGCCTTTTTGATGGGATCATGGTTAAAGCAAAGATGCCCAGTGTCAGCACTAATACTGTTATTAATTCTGGAAATGCAAGTTAGAGCAATAAGCCAAGAAAACAAAATTGAGTGAAGACATAGGCAAAGAAGAAGCAAAATTTTGCTTTTTTCAAATAACATGATGGTTTACTTCCAGGATCCAAGAGAATCAACCAAAATGAAGTGAAACAACAACTTTAGCAAAGTAGCAAGACAAAGCTGGGAGGGTCAGCTAACAGATTTGATGGCAGAGATGGGATTAAAAACAATTTTGAATGTCTAGAACACTAGAGGCAATAGAATATGATAAAATATAACAGGGATAAATGTAAAATCTTATTCTTGGGTTCAAAAAACCAACTTCACAAGTATAAAACGGAGAAGGCATTGCTAGAGAACACTTCATCTGGAAATGATTGGGGGGTTTATCAGAATGGAAGTTGACTGTGATTGTGATCACACAAAAGTGTGATGTGGCAACTGAAAAAGCACATGGCAAATTGTCTTTCATTGAGAGAGGCATGGCTTCCAGGAATAGGGAGATAATCATTCTATTGGAGTTTTGCTTTGATCAGATCACAATTGGAAGGTCGTGTTCTAATTCAAGACAACAAAATTTGGAACATTCAAAGTAACCAAATCCTCTTTCAGCTTAACAAAAATTGTCTTATTTACTTGATTTTTCCTATCATATGTTAGAGGTTCCTTGGTGAGCTCATCAGTTCCTTTAAGTCTGATTATCATTTTTATGTAGATGGTTTCCAGATCTATCTAGCTAGCTTGAATATTTCTCCTGAACTTCAGTCCTGTACCACAGGATTGCCTAATTTCAACGAACATCTAAAATTTAACATGTTCCAAACAGGATTCAAACTTTTGTCCAAATCTTGCCCTTATTCCACGCTTTCATGTTGTCTTTGTTGTTGGGTCATGTTGTTTGGTTGTTGGTTTGTTGTTGTGTCCGACTCTGTGACCCTATGGACCACAGCACACCGATGCTGTCCATGAGTTTTTCTCAGCAAAGATATTGGACTGGTCTGATGGTTTCTCCTCCAGTGGATTAAGATAATCAGAGCTTAAGTTACTGACCCAGAGTCACACAACTAGTAAGTGGCTGAGACTAGATTTGAACATGGGTTTTCCCAATTCTAGATCCAGGGCTATCCACTGAACCATCTTAACGGTTTCCAAACTTTCTTATTTCTGTCAAAAACATTAGTACCCTTCTAATTAACCACATTCACAATCTTTGAATTATCCTTGACCCTTCACTCTCCATCTTATTCACATCTTCAAATCTTAGTGATTTTTATCTCTACAACACTTCTGGTTATTTGTCATTTAACATGAAGTCAAGAAGTCCTGGGATTGAATTCTTCAGACACTTAATAGCTGTGTGAGCCTAGGTGGATCACTTTGGTTCCCTCTGCCTATTTTGGTAGCTGTAAAATGGAGATAATAATAGCACCTACTTTACCAATAAGGATCAAATGAAAAACATGTCTAAAGTGCTTTATAAACTTTAAAGTACTACATATATTAGTTGTCTATTATTATGAATTATTAAATGCAGGCTCAGGATTTGTATTTTAACCCAAGGTAATGGGGAACCACTGAAGATTATGGAGTAGGGATGTGATATGGTACCCTCATTTTTGTTTTAGGAATACGAATTTGGTGGCTCTTTGAAGGACGGATCGAGAGATTGGGGACTTGAGGCAAGACCATCAATTTGGAGGATATGATGAGAGTACAGGAGGGAGAATACATGAGAAAGTCCTTAACTAGGAGGCTATAGAAAAAAAGTTGCATGCAAAAAGTTGTAGAAGCAGAATTGATAAAATGTGGCACCTGATAGTATATCTCAGAGTTGTCATAATAAAAATAGTCCTTAAGATCCTTTTAAACACCTTTAGAAATAAAAGGTCATCATAGATGTAGAGCTTGAAGGGAACTTAGGACTCATCCAGTCCAACTCTTTGCCCATCTACCAATGAAGAAATGGAGGCCCGTTAGAAGTACATGGGGAGTAGTGGTGGAACTGGATTTTGAACTGAGGTGCCGACTCCACTAAGTGTTGTGCTACGTGTTTGTGATGGGGCAGCCACCTCTGTAGTCAAGGTTGGGTCATGCTTAAAAGGAAAAAGATGGAGCACATGACCTCAGGAGCTCTCCTCCACTCTGGGCCCAGATTATTTCACTGTCAAATCTGTCTGCCCGTGAAGCTCAGGGGCCAGAGACAGAGAAGGAATGGGGCCTAAATGGGCAACTGTGGAACTCCAGGGCATTTCAAGGTCAGATTGGAATCAGCCCGCTTTGGTGTTTCTGATGCTTTTCAAAAAGAGGATCTGGGAAGGGACAGGAAGGACATTTCTTCTGGGTGGAGCAGGGGAGTGAAGACAAATAGTCTGAGGAGTCAAACAAACAATGGGGGAGGAGAGTTTCCTCCACTCTCTTTCATGGCTCTTGCTGGGGTTCTAGGGTCATGTTTGGATTCTCATGTATTTAGAATTACAGTACAGGCAACTCTCCATGACCTAAAAGCAGACAATCTGCTCCGGAAAGAACTTGTGACCTCCTCAAGAGCACTTCCCATTCTTCCAGGATTGTAAAGTTTATCAAGCACTTTTTCACAACTATTATGATGATCCTTATTTAACCCAAGGGGATAATTTATGGAAATATTAACTGATATTTCTAGAATGTTTTAAGATTTATCTAGTGTCTAAATTCATCACTTCATCTGAATCTCACAACAGCTCTGGTAAGGAGGTACTAGAGATTTGTTTAATCCCATTCTCTGTATGCCAAAACACAGACTCAGAGGTCAACTTGCCCAGTCACACGGTTGCTAATTGTTCAATCAGGGGAGCACTTAAAGAGAGCTGAGAAAAGAAGGACCAGAGACAAAGGGAAAGGGCAGTGTTGGGGGGGGGAGGGGTCTAGGGAGGGACGTGTGTATATAGGGGTATGTGTGTATGGACGCATGTATGAAAGTATGTGTGTCTACTAAAACCAGACAATGGTTTCAGGGAGGACTTCTCAAATGTTTTGCATTATTTCAGGTTCCTCCTCCATAGCCGAGATTTGGGCAGCGTTTCTTAACGCACGTCTATGGTGTCCCTCATTCTACGGACTGAAAGTCGTGTCCCTTCTCTGATGAACTTGCTATCTCGTTCCACATGCTTGCATATTTCTCCACATAGAGAGATCTCTTTGAAGTCCAGGGAGCAGGAAGAGAAGTTGGCCGATAGTTTGTTCATATGTGTAAATAAACATCTTCTGTTTTACTGGATTCCTCTGAACTGTGGTGCAGAGTATCAAGAATCAAAGCAAAGCAAATAAGAAGGCTCTTTCCTACCTGACCCTGCAAGACACTGTATTTCCACAGCTTTCAGAGTCAGATTAGGGAACCTGCTCTGGGCTGGGAAAAGCTAAAAGCTGCAGCCAAAGAGAGTGGAAACTGACAGTGAGACGGTCCCAAGCTCTCTTACTTGTGCTGCTCCAAGGAAGAGTCCCCTATGATCTACTTTCCTCATTTAACCTTTAAAGAACATTTTGGGGGCAGCTGGGTGTCATGGCCATAGATAGAGCCTGGACTCAGGAGGAGCATAGTTCAAAATCTTCTGACATTTGACACTTTCCAGCCATGTGGCCCTGGGAAAGTAAGTCACGGAACCCCAAATGCCTCGCAAAACAACCAATAAAGAACACTTAAAAACTTGACAGTCATCATCAGATGGGAGCAATTTCACATACAAAGGACAGAAATAGAAGATTCCAGATGAAACTATGAACCAGTCATGTATAATTTTTCAATAATTTCCAATTTCACATGGTGGTATCACCACCACCCTGCTTTTCTGTGTCCCCTTCTAACAATTTGCGCTCATTAGCTCTCTTCTGTGAATTTTTAAAATGTTTCCCAGATACCATTCCCCTTCTTTTCTTTTTTGCATCACTATTTTATGTCTTACTCAACCTGCAACATTCTCCCTTCCTTCAATAAAAGCCTTCCTTTGAAACAAAGAAGTAGTCGAGCAAAACTAAGAAAATTTGCCTTGGATTGATCATAACGAAAATATGGGCTTGCTGTGTCCTTACAGTGTACTCTTCCTCTTGTATTCTTTGGAGACTATCTATGGAGGGCTCCCAATTCTGAGAAATTAAAAGATAATTCAGCTAGACTCCAGGCTAGCTCGGGTTTTGCAAACATTAACTCCATTGGGACTTCACAAGGCTGAGGAAAGGAGTCCTGGTGGCCAGTGTCCTGTCCAAGATCACGTGGCTAGTATGCAGATGACTAAGACGCAAACCCAAAGTCAATAAAATATAGGAGAGCAGCAAGTCTGTTGGCCTTTAGAGCTAAAAACCCTGGCTTTCTTGTACTGATAACAGGTTATTTTCCTTTAGAATATAAACTCCTTGAACAAAGGGACTATTTCACTTCTGTTTTTGGATTTCCCCAAACCCTGCTCATTACCATTTCTGCCACACGGTAAGTACAAATAAATACTAAACAAAATCACGGCCCCCTCCATTCTGCCATCATCAACCAACACATGGATTCCGCTCCAGAGTTCCTGGGGGTCTCATGGATGAACTTCCACTTCCTCTTACCCAGAACAAAGCTCCACCTCACTGCCCAACACACCAGCTTGATGCCAAGAGCTATATACTGCTGCCACCTCCAACGCACAGGAAACTAGGGCGCCTTCCCGAGCAAACTAGCTTGGCCCTACCCAGCTCTCCATCTCTCCTAGCTGGCACCTTTAAACAATGCAGCTATTTTTTTCTACCTCCACCACAGACCATGGAGTAATCCTTTGTTGGACCATAATCTCCTAGAGGGTAGGAACTGTCTTGTTTGTGCCAACATTTAGCACCACGCTTGGCACAAAGTGGACACTTCAGAAATGCTTTATGTGTCCATCTGTCTGTCAAGCTACCAATGTACCATTCAAGTCTCAGCTTTGCCACTTACTCCAATTCAGGATCTTCTCCTTAGTAGTTCCATGACTTTGGGGAAGTTCCTCTCCCTTTCAGGGCCTCAATTTCCTCCTCATCTGAAAAGTGAAGGGAAAGAGGTATTAAACAAGATGCTAAGGTCAGCTCTGTGCCCCAGAGAGACTTTAGCACCTGCCTTAAGGGCAAGAGCTCTCTCTTGCCTTATACCCACACAACTCAGCACCCATGAAACAGGGCACTGTTCTTCCTTTTCAAGGATCTGTTTGCTTTGATGGACCTTTCCCTTGTGTTATTAATGTAACAGCCCCTGAGTTTATGAACATGGGTCTGGTCCAGTTGTTCTCAATGTTATTAAATGTGTCATACTGTTATGGCCTCAAGTCATTCTGTACAGAAGACAAATAAACAGTGAACATTTGTCAATCTCAGCAATAAACCAAAGTGGCAGCAGACTTAATCTGGTGTTAATTAGGCTTGTGGAAAACTAAATCAAGCATCAGAAACCACAGATTATTTTAGGCTTCCTCTAGCATAAACAGAAAGGCTCGAGGGTCCGTAACATATTATTTTTGTTGACAGTTGCCCACTTTTGCCCCAATTAATTCTGCATTTCTGATAGGCCGTGGCTTGATTGCCTGATGCTCTGTCTTCTTTTGCCCTCTGAGCGGCAGTTTGTTAATCCTTCCTATTTCTGTGTATTTAAGCAGGATTACAAACTTCAAATGCACTGTAAAATGAACCCGTATACAATCTTTCAAAACCACTTAAGTGGCCCGGTGATAGAAGTACCAGCCTTGTAAGGAAATACAGAATATTTCGGAAATCATCCTGCATGTTTATTTATAAGCCATCTGTAATTACCAGGCAGGAATGAATGAAAGTGCTGGAAAATGTCGACCAACAGAACCCTGTTGCATTAAATTACGGCTTCCCCAGAACAAGAGATGGCCGATACTGTTTGTTAAGTCTGTATAATTGAGGGGTGTGATTATAGTCTGTGAGTTTATTGACAGGAGAATGAAGAACCCAACAGCAGAGAGTCTGGAACACATGGAGCAAAATAAACCAGCGAGGAGAATTAACGAGGGGAGACAAGAGCACAAGGCTTGGCCCTCCACATCTAGGCCCAACACACAGAAAATAGTCACAAGAGGCAGGTAAAACACATGTCAAGGGGCTCAAAGGACAGGCTGAGAAGCAGCAAAATGGTAAAGTGTTATTTTGGGGATGTGCAAGAAGCTTGTGGGGCCCGACAACCAAACCTTAACCTGGTGCCTGAACTGAAGGGATCCCAGGATTTAAGGGGATGTTTGGATACGTTAAGTAGACTAGGAAGGAAGGATTGGTGGCTGGTACTGCTGATGAAACGTGAATTGTGTCTCCTTCGGTAAGTCGTTAATGGTTCACATCAATGTGACAGGAGGTTTCTGGTATAATACCCCAGGGGTCCAGCCTTGGCCCTCAGCCGCTTAACATTTTTATCAACGACTTGGATAAAGGCATAGATGGGATGCTCTTCAAACGTGCAGATGACACAAAGCCGGGAGGGGACAGTCAACACATTGAACGATTTGAGTCAGAATACAAAAAAAAAAAATCTTGACAAGCTGATACGTCAGGCTACATCGAGTAATATAGATTCAAGCAGAGGTTGGATGACCATTTTTTAGGTATGTGATAATGGGTATTTCTTTCATATATAGGGTGGGCCACGGAGGAGCCTTCCAACACTCAAATTCTATCATTTGGAATGACTGGAAAATTTGGAGTTTATCCCACAAATTATATTTGTACAGTGGTTTGAGGGTCATAAAGCCCTTTATAAACTACATGATCTCATTTGATCTCACAACAGAGCTATACATTCCCATAGTTTAATGGTCACCTCTTCCTCCTAAAGCCCAGATCCACACCACCAATTACCAACCGAACCTTTCAAACTAGATATCCCACAGACATCTCAAACTTGCATTTTATCCAGAATTCATTATCTTCCTCCCAAATTCCCCTTTGTCCACTTCCTGTTTCTTTCCAAGATACCACCATACCCCCAGTCACCCTGCTTCACAAATTCAACATTATCTCGACTCCTTGTTTGAGCTCACCTTTCATGTCCAATCGGATCCCCAGGTCTAGTCATTTCTGTCTCCATTAACATCTCCTACATTTGTTCCCTTCCCTACCCACACAGTTACTACCCTGGTTCAAGCCTTCATCTTCTATGGCCTACATGATTGCAATCAACATACCCGCCTCAATTTTCTCCTCTCTCAAATCCATTCTCTCTACACAGCTGCCAAAGTAATCTTCCTAGGGGGCAGGTCTGGTCACTTTCCTATTCAATAAATATCGGTGGTTTCCTAATACCTGTAGGATCAAATAGGAACTCCTCT
The DNA here is from genome assembly GCF_902635505.1 of Sarcophilus harrisii. Taxonomy (NCBI): domain Eukaryota; kingdom Metazoa; phylum Chordata; class Mammalia; order Dasyuromorphia; family Dasyuridae; genus Sarcophilus; species Sarcophilus harrisii. The sequence goes on along the minus strand of NC_045432.1, from coordinate 57,256,997 downwards.
CGTTGTCATTTGAGTCTCATCACAATCTAGCCCCCAGTCTACCTTTCGAGCTCCCCTCTGTGCCTCTGTACTGGCTATCCCCCGCCCCACCCCTTCAAGCTCTCTTTCTGCTGCCTCATATCAACATCTTAGAATCTCTTGTTTTCATCAAGTCATACCTACAACACCATCTTCTGCATGAAGTCTTTCCCGAGCCCCTCAACCGTAAGCTGTCTTCCTCTTCCCTGCACTCCAAATGACCCTCGATTTAATTTTGTATCTCAAATACGTGCATATTGTCGCCACCAATAGAATGTAAATTCCTTGAAGATAGGAACTATTTCAGAAACAGCTAGGTGATACAGTGCAATAATTTGTCCTGGACTTAGATTCAGGAAGACCTGAACTCAGATGCAGCCTCAGACACTTATTAGCTGCATGATGTTGGGAAAATCTCTTTACCTCTACCTGCCTCAGTTTCCTCATCTGTAAAATGGGAATGATAATAATAGCATCTATCTCCCAAGACTGTAGTGAGGATCAAATGAGAAATATTTGTCAAGTGCTCTGCAAACCGAAAAACACTATATAGATGCTATTTTTTTTCAGCCTCCAAGTCTGATGTAATACACGAAACATAACAGGCATACTTATGATAAATTCTTATTGATTGCTACATAGGTAGCCCAAGCATGATGATCTCCACTTTACGAATAAGGAATCAGAGGCATTTTGAGACTTGCCCAAGATCAAGGAGCTGATGGTAGCCGTGGTGGAGCCTGGCATTGAACCCAGGACAAATACTATCCTAATTTTCAAAAAAGGGAAGAGAGGAGAGAGAGTCTACAAAACACGTAGTAGCCATCTTGATGTACATTTCTGACAAAATTCTAGCATATATTATCAAAGGACTGATTGGTAACCCCCTGGAAATCACCAAGAGCCAGCAGGCAAGACTTTCTCAGGAATGGATCAAGCCAAAGTAACCTAGGATTAGTTGACCAGTAAGTAGGGGAGGGGACTGCTGCTGACAGTATTTCTCAAAGCTTCTGACAAAACCTTTCATGCTACTCTTGTAGATAAGATGGCTAGATGCAGTCTAAAACAAAGCTTCTTAAACTGTGCTTTGGGACCCCATATAGGTCATGTTACTGAATACAGGGGTCATAAAATTACGATTTATTATCAGTAAATGTTAAATTAGTATACCTATTTTATATGCCTATATACCTGGGGTTGCATAAAATTTCTTGGGTGAAAAGAGGTCATAAGAAGAAAAAGATTTAAGAAGCCCTGGGCTAGAGGATAGTATAGTCAAATGGATTCAAAACTGATTAAATGCCCATATTCGTGGAGTTATTTAATTAATCAAACCATTAATGAATTGATGTTAGATTGAAAGGAGATCTCTAACAGAGCATCCTAGAGATCTATCCTTGGTCCTGTGCTATTGTGATCAACTAAAAAGACTGAGACTCATAAAAGTCCCTTTGAGTAGCAGGCTGTCTCGGCCCTGGACGTGTTCCCTTTTCCTGCCTTTTCCTGAAAAGTTCTTTATTTCATTCTTATTTGTCTTACTTGATTTGCCACCCAATCCCTTGTGTTTCTGTGCAGGTGATATTAGAGATATCAGAGATCAATTCGATTTTTAGCTAGAAAAAGTAGCTTTGAATTCTAGTCCTGCCATTTCACTGAATTAGAGCAGTGATTAATAATAATGGCTCACATTTATAGAGCATAAGGATTGCAAAACATTTTAACACATCAGCTCTTCATTTCACATTTCTGGGCCTCAGTTTCCTCATTTGTAAAAGAAAAAGGTTGGACTAGATGACTTCTAAGGTCTCTTAGTTCCAAAGTATCTGACTCCAAATCCAGGGTGCTTTCTATAACATAACACATTTGATCAGAAGCTCTTTTGTGTTCATTAAAGTAGTTGGGACTAGATTTCTAAAATGATTTCAAGCTTTAAAATTCAATAATTCTATGACTGTTCTGATGGATATCCGAATTAAGTGCATTTAATTAAGATTTCAAGATCTGGAAAAGGATATATGACACTGAAAATTAACTGAATCTACTATTGTAGTCTAGAAAAAGATGAAGGCTGTCCTTTTAAAGTAGAAGAGTATCAAATATGAAAGGGGGAAAAAAGCTTCCTATGGACACTGACAGGTTTTAAGCATTCAATGGATTCAATTTTGTGTTTTTTATTCAGACAGAACTGTTGATGTCAATAACATTTGACTTCAATGAAAATTATATGCCTGAGCCGGAGGTTCTGCCCAAACAAAAAAAGTAGAGCCAATGTCACTGACTAAAATGAAGGAGATGGAAAAGTCTGTAAACAATTCAGGCTGAATTTCTCCACAAAGGATGGTTAAAATGTGAAACAAATGGTCAGTCATCTACAAAAGTCAATCTCTTAAATCAGTTTTAAAAGCAGTTCGATTTTTTTTCCTGCCTAAGATGTGAATCAGAGGGGATAAATGCCTAAGACTTGGGGGAAATGGTGATAAAATATAAGCTGATTTGTATTTCTTTGAGTTTTGAAACTCAGTCTTTCTGGCCCATGTGGATTTTAAATGTGTCCAGGGTTGTAAACATTTCTGAGGGGGGCAGGGAAAGAATCCCAACACAGTAACCTTTTGTTTGAATAACTATGAGATGAAAATTCGTGGGGGGGGGGGAGGAACATACGGATATGTGGAACTATATTCAATAACCACAGGAAGATATTTTATATCTACTTGCATTACACCTCTGTATAGAGCAAAAGTCAGACGTCTTTCAAAAGAAGTTTTTGGAGGATCTAACACTTTAGCTGTGTGCGTAGACTCTAAGAGATCCCACGGAGGAAGAAGGAAGAAGAAGAAGGAACCCAGCAAGTAGAATGGAACAAGACGAGATGATAAGGTACAGGCTCTATGCCATCACAAGAGCAAAGCATGGGACAAAGTAAGGGGGAAGAAAGGAAAAGATGCTTGAAGAACCCGATAAAGAGGTCTTCTAACATGAGGACCCACACTCTACTTCTTGTTTTGGGTTTTTCATCAGGAGCTTCCTCCCACAGAGATTATGTTTGTAGTACAGGGAATGAAGCTGGCATTCTTCACTGCTCACTCTGGATGCAGTTTCATGGCGGGCTGTCACAAGGCAGTAAGTTGTTCAACTAGAATCTTACAAAAGAAAGAAAGAGGTCTGCAGATTAAACTCTTTGTTTTCAAGATATATCTTGCTGCTCACCTTTCTCCTGGGAAAGGTTAGTAGAGAAGATTTATAATGGAAAAATGGAAAATTCAACATTCATTCAAACAAGCCTACCATGTGCACAGTGCTAAGCACTGAAGGAGCCTTACAAAGATAAACAAGATATTGTGATCTCTTCCCTCAAGGAACTTACCATCTGGAAGAGACTAAATATACAGACAAATATCACATCCCCTCAATTCCTAGTAGGGAATTACCTACCTAGTAGGTAAGGGAAATACAGAGAGCCATAAAACTAGGCGGGGATTAGTTAAAACAATGGATGAGGGGGCAGTGAAGTAGAAGGAAGGGTAGTGTGTCAATCCTGGAAGAAAGGGTCAATAAAGACAAAAATACAAATTCTTCAGCTGGGCATTTTAAGCCTTTTCCAGTATGTCTCCAAATATGTTTTACATAATTCTTCTTTCCACACTCTTTGCCCCCTCCAAACTGCCTTCAAGTCTTAGCACTGTCTGTCCATTTGTAATATAACCCGCCCCCCCCCCTTCACTTCATCTTCCTAGAGTCCTTGACTTCTTTTAACTCTAATTTCAAGTGCCACCTCCTATGGTTGGACTTCCCAGATCCCTCTAATGGTTAGTTCTTGTTCCCAAATCCCTCTCTTTCCTCCCCCCATACTACATTAGAGATTTCAAAAGCTATGAGTCAGAAGCCCTCCCCCCCCCCACTGCCGCTTTGTACTTAACCCAGTCCCGTACCTGTAACTGATCCAAGAACCTTCTCCACAACACTTATGACACATGGCCCTATCTACACCATTGCTTGCAGCCCCAAGTTTTGTACGTACTGCATTTGTGTAAAATGTGGCAGCCTCCAAAAAGAATGTGAGCTCCATGAAGTCGGGGGGTTGTGCTATCTTTATATGCCCAGCTCCTGTAGTACCAAGGTCACAGTGTGTGTTAAATCCTTTTTGGTCACGTCCAACTTATTGTGAACCCATTTGGGGTTTCCTCGGCACACAGTAGGCACTTAATAAATGCTTGTGGGACTGAACAGACTTGAAAAGTATGAGGCACAAACAGTCCTTCTCCTCAAGGAGCTTTAGACGCAACATATAAATCAATGGGTATACACAAGATAGCTACAGAGAAAATAGAAAGTAAGCTTTAAAGACTATAGTAGCTCAGAGAAATGGCAAAGGCTACCTGCAAAAGCCAGGGATTCTGAGAGAGACAGGAGAGAAGACATGGCATTCAAAATACAGAGGACAGCTACTACAAAGGCATGGAGGTGGGAGATGGAGTGTCATGTGAGAGGAACAGCAAGAAGGCTAGGATGGTTAAATTGTAGAGTCCCTGGTGGGGTATGAAGTATATAAAAAGACTGAAACAGCAAGAGAAGCAAGCTTGCTAAGAGCCTTACGTGCCAAGTGTCTTTCTGTTTGATGCTGGAGATAAGAGAGAACTATTAGAGTTCATGGAGTAAAGAGTGATATGGTCCAGCCTGTGCTTTATGAAACTTGCTTTGGCAGCTGTGTGAAAAATGGATTGGAGTAGGGAGAGATTTGATGCAGGGGTTAAGGTTTTAGTTCCCCAATGGCTCTCAAAACAAGAATATGAAATCTCTTCCCAACTCAGTAAAAGCTTAGATTTTCTTCTCAAGACTTTTGATTCCTTTAGACTCCCCTGACATCTCCAGATGACCTGCATAACATGAGAAACCCTAAAGTCCAACTGAGCAGTTGTCTGAGCAGACAGACAAGCTGGGGAGGGGAGAGAGGAGGAACTGTATTACAATGTCCACTCCTATGAAAAGCACACAAAGTCCTTTGAAGGTGATTCCCTAACACTTTAAGTTTAAGGTTCGCACACTTCCTTGGTGAAAGACTTGAAATCTCCAAATGCTGAATTTCTCAGGATGGAAGGCATGATTCAAGAGACATTCCGACATGTGCGATGGGCCCCTTGGGAAGGGAGAAACATCATTCCTTCCAAAAACATAACATTGCTCAGAGCTTCATGTCTCTTCTTCCCTCTATGTATGAAGCTGCCGTCCCTGGGAATCCTTAAGAAACAAAGAGCTTTAAAGGAAGTCGAACAGAATGAACCTTATCCTGATGCAATGTAGATAAGGCACGTCTCAGAAGAGATATATACAGTTTCCATTTGCTGTTCCCAGCCAAGGAAAACAGCCATTCCATGGTTCTGCACATACTGTAATGGCCCCATGATCTCAATGATACAAACATTTCTATCACTGAGTCAAGTCCTAACTCCTGCCTGCCTTCTCACTGGCTATGAATCTTGGGCATGTCTTTCTGTATAGCCTCCATAAAGAATTACCCTCCTCAGTGTGCTGGTTGCTAATCTTTGATTCTCCTAATGTTTGGTGGAGACCAACACAACACTTAGACTGTACATCTGTTAGCCCCATTTCTTACTACATGGCCATCCCACTCCTTTTTGGGGAATACATGTCCTTGGTAATTACTTTTTTTTTGGTCATTTCCCATGTGTAAGTCATCACTGCTAATAAGCTACAGCCGACTTACACCCATCATGTATTTTTCACAATTGCCCTTTGGGTCACCTTTCATTGTGAGTCTTCTGAGATCATAAGAGTTCTGTGATTCATAACCATCCGGCATCAACAGGATGTTGCTGAAAAGATGAGCTTTGGTGGTAGGGAGAAACCTAGGTTCACTGGAAGCACCATGCAGTACCCCAAATATAATCCAGTCTGATCTCCCTCCAGTCTTTTCTGAACCTAAGTTCCTTATTTGGCTACATTAACCCCAAAACAATTGGTTATTATGAAATATATTGATGTTTGTTATATTCGGTGATTGTCAAACTTTTGTTCTTAGTATCTTTATACTATTCAAAATTATTGAGGATCTGTCCAAAGAGTTTTGTTCATGAGGGTTAAATTTATAGATAATTACCACGTTAGAAATAAAAATTAATTTGGAATTTGTAAACCCTCTGAAAGGGTTTCAGAGATCCCCAGGATTTTCTGGACCACACTTTGAGAACCACTATAATCTAACCCATATCCCCAGAGTCTGGTCCAAATAAAGACCTAACAGAGCGCCAGTGGTTCAGAGACCAGGATTGGTTTAGGGTCTAACTAGGAGGCTATATGGAAACCAGTCAGTTCATTCCAAACCTCTCTGAGGATATCCTGAGGTTAAATTCAACCCCTGGAAACCCCTAGGGCCAATTCAGCCCTACCTGAAAGTAAATCTCTGTTTATGGGATTCCTATCTCGTCTAGAATATACAATGGTCTGGTAGCCCTAAACCCTTGATCTCCCCCACCTTAGAATCCCAAAGTACAGGCCTATCTCAAGGTTCTTAATTAAGAACCAGATAAGAACAACTGTTCCCAAAGCCCCCTTTTTAAGGCAAATTAATGTGTAAGAGGACAAAGAGGAAAAACATGAATAGCTGGATCAGAGAATCAACTTCAGAACTGCAAGAGATCTGTGATTCCACTGATCTTTGGCTCACATGCAACTCTGATTCTTAAATATCATGATGTCTCAAGATTTACAACCATACAGTATAGAGAAGAGACCATTTCTGCTAACAAAATGGATTTTTACACTGGAGGTCTTCTTCTAGCATGATAAGAGATGTGTTAAAAATTTCCATTCTTTTTCTACGTTACATTTTGCTCTATCAAAGTCAGACTGTTTTTTGTTTTTTTTTTTTTGTAAATAATAACTTATAGATCAGAGTTCTTAATCTGGGGTTCATTAAATTATTTTAAGCATTAAAAACACACGATTCTGAGAAGGGGATCCATGGCTCACCCAGACTACTAAAGGGGTCCATGGCATCAAGAACGTTAAGAAGTCTGCTGTAGAGGGCCGGTATTTCTGTGTTGTTGGAGGCAGATATCATATTAAAGGCAAGACTGTAAACCCTGCGGATGAAATGAGATGGCTTTGTCTTCTTGACTCTGGTTCTGGCCTTAACTTCATTTGCTTGCCAATCAAAGATCTTGGCTCTTAGGAATGAGGTTCACCTCAGCATTTTAGGCTTGGCACAATCAGTGTTTAGTTTTTGAATATACTTCCTTAAATAGGTTTTGAGGACACCGATTTAGTTAGTACTGAGTTTCTAATCACAGAAATTTTGGGCACCATGGCCTAAAAAGAATGGAAAAAAATCATGACATCAAAAGAGAACAGAAGACACACATACAGACACAGTTTGGTGTAGGAATACATTCAACTCAACAGGGAATGGGAGATAATTTGTGCAAAGGAAAAAGGGAGAGGGAAAGGAGACTCAAGGAGGGATTAGTCATAAGCAAAACAAACTTCTCTTGGAGGGTGGGTCTTAAAGGGGTTTAAAAGGAAAGAAAGCAAGCAATAATCTGTGATTGGCATCTATATGAAAAGAAAAGGGCATGTGAGCACTATATATAACATGGGGATGAGCTAGAGGCTTTTCTAGGAAGATAAGGGATAAAGGAAGGAAGAATGTCCATTATCATTATTCTTTTAATATAGTAATAGAAATGCTGGCTATTGAAATAAGTCAAGAAAAACATTTAAGGAAATAAACAGACAAGGAGGAAGCAAAATTCTCACTTTTGGCAAAGGATATGGTAGTTTACTTAGAAAGCTCTTGACTCAACTAAAATTAATAGAAATCATGAATAACTTCAGCAAAATCTCCATATATAAAGTCAGCTATCAAAATCACCAGTATTTCTGTGTATTATCAACAAAACTCAGCAGAAACAGAAAGAACTCCATTTAAAAGAGCTACAGAATGCAGAAAATACTTGCGTCTGCTTACCAAGATACACAAATAAAATCTATGTCACTCCAGCTACAAAACACTTTTTTAAAGAAATAAGTAGATCTAAATAACTGGAGAAATATTAACTGCTCATGAGTAGTCTAAAGCAACAGAATAAAAATACCTACATGAATATCCCATTAAGAAAGATCACTCGATCAGTGTAACAGACTAGTTAAATAACATGTAGGATGGGACTTCTTTTTCTGCTTTGAGTCCTGAACTCTCTGACAGACTGGAGAAGCCCATGGACTCCTTTTCAGAATAATGATTTTAAATGTAGAAAATAAAATATATAGCACTACAAAAGAAACCTTATAATGAAATATAATTATCAAAATATTGACCCCAGCTTAAGAACCCCAGATATAGAAGACAATTAATCTAATAGCTTCGTGTGTAAAAAAGCCAAAGACTCCAAGGAGCCAAGAGGGCAAAGACTCACTGTCAAACAAAAGCTGCTGGGGAAAAATAGGGATTTTACTATGTGTTCAGCGCAATACTAAGTACTGGGAAGACAATCCCTTGCCCAAGGAGTTTACATCCTAACAGGAGGAGATAATACATATAGAGGAATGATGGACAGGGCAAGGTGATCTGATCAGGGAGGTCACAGGGATGGGGAGTAATTTGTTCCATCCATTCTTGAAATGGTGGTGTTCATTTGATTGCTCTTTACAGAGCAAGAGGCATGGAGTGAGGATGGCCAGAGAGCAGCAGCTTAGGGTTCTAGGCCAAATTAGAAAAGGTGAAGGCTCTTCAATCAGAAGTCCAGGTCCCTAGGGCAATAAGTCAAGTGCTGGGTAGGACATAAAGTCTGAAGCACAAGAGGTGATACAAAATGGCTGTGCAACATGAATAAGATGTGCTCACTATCTATCCAGAAGTTTATATTCTACTTCTCTGGATCAGTAGTGTCAAAACTCAAATAAAAAGTGATCCAGCCTTGCTGGTTGAATATTGACTTATAAATCTACAAAGTAGTGTTAGCTATGCTGTACTGCATTTTTATTGATTTTTCTTTAAAATTTCCCAATTATGTTTTAATATGGTTCAGGCTACACTCTGGAGTTTTGCAGAGCAGGAGTCTGACATCTCTGCTCTCGAGTCTAGATCTAGAATGTTGCTTAAAAATGGTGGCTACAATTGGTATATGGCTGAATAAAGGAACATATCTCCCAAAGTCAAAAGTCAAGCCCCAATCTAGTGTAGCAATGGCAATGCGAACTGTGTTCAGAATCATTTGGGGCTATTGATTGGTGAAATGACTAATTAAATAACATAATGTTATTCACTCTAGGAAATGATGAATATGGAGGATAAAAAGAAACATGGAAAGACCTATGTGAACGGATATAAAGTAAAGCAAATAGAATTAGGAAAATAACATGCACAATGACTACAACAATATAAATGAAAAGAACTTAAGAAACACTGTTATCCAACTTGATCCCAAAGAAGAAAAGATAAAATGCATCTCTCTCACTTTTTGGCAAAACTGGAACAATTTGGCTACAGAATACTGCATATGCATTCACCCTTGGTCAATAATTTAGTGAATTTTGGTCAAAGGGCTTTTCCCTCCTATTTCTTTTTTTTTTAACTTTATTCCAAGGAATGGCTCTCTCCAGGAAGGGCCAAGGGAAAGATTTCAAATTGGAAATGAAAATCAAAAAAAATATTCAAAGACATCAATAAGAACATTTAAGGGGAAAACATGAATTACCTTGAACAATTTTGTTCTCTTCTGTAGGCCTCTGTTTCCTCATCTATAAAATGAAGAGTAAGGATTAGCTGAACGCCCAAGTCCCTTCTAGCTTTCACACTTTACAACAGCAACAACAATATACAACATTATATACAACCTGCAATAATAATTGCAACAACAGTTGCAACAATGCAATAGACTGTGTAGGATTAGAGGCAACATTCTTGGTTCCAATTCATATTACTTGCAAATATCATCTGTACTAATATTTGACAATAATAATCTCACATTTCTCTGCTACTTCAAAATTTTTAATATGCTATTATCATAACAGCCCCATGAAGTATGTAGTACGATTATTATTGTTCCTTTTACAGAGAGGGAAACTGAGGCTCAGGGCTTACAAATAGAATAATATGAGTCTGCCCAGCCATATGAAAGAAAGGCAAGGGGGAATAAAAAAGCTGTAGCTTGGGTGCTCAAGTCTTCTTGTTCATATCACATGAAGATAAGTTGAAGGAACCAGAGATGTTAAGCCTGAAGAAAAGAAGACTTAATAGGGACATGATAACAGAGTTTAAGTAAAGGGATTGTCAGGTGGTAAGGTCTGCTTGTTCTTCTAGGTCCTAGAGGGCAGAGATAGGAGCCTTAGGTAAAAGTCGCAAAAGGCAGATTGAACCAGATGAAGGAAAAAAGTGTACTAACAATTGAGGAATGGCTGAACAAACTATGGCACATGAATAGAATGGAATGCTATCATATTCTAAGTAATGATATAATAATGGAGCAGTTAACTTGCTTAATGGATAAAGCACTGAGTTTGGAACTATAAAGACTCATCTTCCCGAGTTCAAATGCACAAAAAAGACATTTACTAGCTATGTGACCCTGGGCAAGTCACTACATCCTGGTTGCCTCAGTTCCTTACCTATGAAAATGAACTGGAGAGGGAAATGGCAAACCATTTTAGTGCCTTTGCCAAGAAAAACCCAAATGGGATCACAAAGAATCCTCAAAATGACTGAACAACAATAAGTAATGATAAACAAAGAATTCAGAGAAACATGGGAAGACTTTTTTGTGAAATGATACAAAGTGAAAAAAAGAGTCTGAAAGAATAATAGGCAACATGATTGCAACAGTATAAATAATGGCAAAACAACACTGGTCCAAAACAACAAATCAATGCTGAATGCACATTGTCAAAGATAAAGAATGCATCCCTTCTTTCTCTCAAGAATCCATTTCAGGAAGTATACTTTGTAAGGATGCTTGTATGTTTCTTGGAAAGTGTCTATTGTTAAAATTAAATCTATCAATGTTAGTATTGTTGTTTTAATTTTAAGTAAAGATGTATACTCTATGATTTCATATCACCATTCCTTACAAAAGTTTACCTAGTATAAAAAGATGTACAAAGTTAATTCAAAAAAAGCTGATCTGGTAACTTTATAGCCATTAAATGCTTGATCTCCCGGCCAGAGACATGGCTGCCATTGTGGAATACAATCCCATTTAAAACACCATATAGAATAAAACCCCACTAATAAAATATTACAAAGGAGAGAAAAATATCTGTCCCACTGGTCCTGAAATGTCTACAATTCAATTTTGCTCCTTTTTAAGATGAACACAGTAACTGGGAGGGATAACCCATTAAAATAATTGTCATTCATTAACTCAGATTAGTTTGTTGTTTCCTAATGAGGCCCTGAAGAACCTGGACTCAGGTAGCTAAATACCGATGAGCTAAGAAGGTCAAGACAGGTCCTAAACAAAGCCAGGGGCTTGTTCGGGGTGGTCACTGTGGTAGGTTTCCTGGACAATCAGGGGTCAGGGAAGGGGTTAGAGGAAAAGGTTACTAGAAGAGGATAAGGATTAGTTTATGCTTATTTTATAATTCTGCCCAGGGCCCCTCCTAAATCACTGGATAACCTGGTTTTACAACTTGAAATTCCTGACAATTACATTAATTTCCACTTGTTCACAGACTTCCCTTTCACGTGTGCCTTGGCTTTGTCTTGTGCTTGCCCTGTCTCCCCTTGACATTCCAAAATAAGCTCCTTTGGGGATAGGGCCTTGTGTTTCCTCTCACACTGCATTTTTCTGAAGTACCCCGCAGATAGTTCAATTCAGTCACTAGTGACGACTGAACAATTGGCATTTAGGGATGGGATTTAAGCACCTGTGTTTTGTTTTGCAAAACCAATTTCATACCCATTTTTCCGGTCTCATTCCTCCAGCTTACCCAATTTGAGTCACCACAGACTAAATTTCATTACTACACTTAAATTGCCTGACATTGGACATTTAGTTCTATACACAGAATCCAGAGCTACAGGTAATCTGAGAGATCATCTAGTTTAACTCCTCCATTTTACAAAAAAAGGAAACTGAGGCCCAGAGAGGTTAAGTAAAGCCAAGCAAATGGTAAAGTCATATTGTACTGAAAAAAAAAACTGAGGCCATTTGTTAAAAGCTCCATCTTTGGCCCCCCTCCTCCTTTCATGACACTCAGATGCCTTTTGCCTCTACTCCTCCCCTTCACCCGAACTCTCATAAAGAGGTGACCCTTTTTTGCCAAAGTAAACTCTTCTTCCTGCATGAATGATCCCATTTGAACTCCTGTTCTCCAGTAGATTGTCTGCTATAATTATCATCTCCACTCTCACTTGTCTTCAATCTCTCCTTTTCTACTGGCTGATTCCCCAACGCCTATAAACATGCCCATGTATCTCCCATGTTCCAAACCTGAAACTTGATCTTTTTATTCCTGTTATCATCCCATATCTCTTTTGTGTCTAAATTCCTCAAGAAGGCCATCTATAATAGATGCCTCCACTTCCCCTCTTCTTCTTCTTCTTCTTCTTCTTCACTCTGTACAATAAAGCTTTTGACATCATCACTCAACTTTAAACTGCTCTCTCCAAAGTTCCCAGTGATGTTTTAATCACCAAATCCAAGGGCCTTAATTGAATTCTTATCCTTCTTGACCTTCCTGCAGTCTCTGACGCCCTCAATCACCCTCTTCTCCTTTATCTGAAGAGCCCTTATAAGCTCTTCTTCTAGGTTTTTAGGAGACTACTTTTTCTTGGTTTTCTTCCTACTAGTTATTCCTTATGAGTTTCCATTGGATCGTCATCCAGGTCACAACCACTAAATTTGAGGATCCCCTCTCCCTCTGTATCATTTCACTTGGTGATCTCATCAGCTCCCATGGATTCAGTTAACATATCTACGCTGATGATTCTCAAATCTACATATCCAGTCCTAACCTCTTTACTAATCTCCAATCCCAAATCTTCTACTACCTATTAGACATCTCAAATTGGATGTCCAGTAGCCATCTTAAACTCAATGCATCCAAACCAAAACTCATTATCTTTCCCCTCAAAACTCTTCCCACTCCTATTTTCCCAATATTCCAGAAAACAGAAATGAAAGGATTAAGTGACAGGTTTGGAGCATGGGAGATACATGGACATGTCTGCAGATGTTGGGGAATTATCCTAGAAAGGGAGAGCTTGAAGACAAGCGAGGGTGGGGATGATAGAGCAGAATATCCCTGTAGAGGATCCTCCCAGTTCTCCAGACTCACAACCTAGGGGGCATCCTGGATTCCTCACTTTCATCTCCTCATATCCAATTAGTTGCCAAGAGCCATTGATTTCTCAAATATGGCCTATTTCTTAGGTGTGGCCCCTTTCTCTCCTCTGACACCACTACCACCTCTGGGTGCAAATTCCCATCACCTTACTCCTTGACTATTGCAACAGCCTGCTGGTGGGTCTGCCTGACACAAATATCCCCCCCACTCTGCCACTTTGCCACAAAAGTGATTATCCTAAAGCGAAGGTCTGATGGTGTCACCCCTCTTACTTGATAAACTTCAATAGCTCCCCATTATCCCCAGGATCAAACACAAAATGGTTTTTGGTATTTGAAGCATTTCATAATCGGATTCTCCCAATCTTTCCAGTCTTTTTACAACTTACATTCTCCCAAACCCCAAGGACTCTGATTCAGTGACCCTGGCCTCCCAGCTGTGCCATGAACAAGACATGCCATCTCTTGGGTCTGGGCACTTTCTGAGGCCTAGAATCTTCACTTACTGGTTTCACTCACTTTTTTCAAGTCCTAACTGAAATCTAACCTTCTACAGGAAGCCTACCCCAATCCCTCTTATTTTCAGTGCCTTCTTTCTTTTAGTTATTTCTATTTATCCTATATAGAGTTTGTTTGTATATATTTGTTTGCTTATTGGCTCCCCCACTTAGATGATGATCTCCTTGAGGTCAGGGGATAGCTTTTCCCTTTGTATATTTAGCACTTAGAATAGGGAATGGTACACATAGTAGGTGATTAAAACATGCTTATGGACTAACAGTGACTAGGTCTTATGACTACAAGTCCAGTATTCTTTCCATTACCCCCAGCTGTCTTTCTTCACTGATCTCTTACCTGGCTAGCAGGGGCTCTCTCCATATTGGGAAGTGTTTCCATTATAGAATCACAGACTCTGTGATGCATCTAGTTCATCCTCTGTCCTGCAACTTTTGCCAACTGCCCCTCTGCAGGTAACGGAACAAGTCAAATTCCATTTCACAGACGACTTTTCAAATACCTACAGACTACAGACGCCACCACCCCCAAGCTTTCTTGTCTGCAAGTTAAACATCTCCATTTCCTTTCTCTGATTCATGTATGGCACAGCCTGAAGGCCTTTCACCAATCCTATGCTATGGGTTCTCCAGCTTAGCTATGTGATTCTTAAACATGTGGCACCTAGACAGGAATATAATCTTCTCGGTATGGTCTGATCCAGACAACAAACTAAGGAGCATTACTTTATTAAGCATTTATTACGTTCCAGGCACTGTGCTAAGATCCTGAGTGAGAAAAAGATAGGCAAATAGACAAAAAGAGGCAAATAGGCATAACACGTTCCCACCTTCCAGAAACTCTTCCAAATGATCTGAAGAATCTCTTAAATAAGACAGGTCTGCGATTGGGTTGTAGTGGAAATAACATGGCATTTGGAGCCTAAAGTTCCAATCTGGGTTCTGCTACTCACAACTTAAATGATAATGGGCTTGTTATTAAGCTGCAGAGTCTCAGTTTCTTTGTAAAAAAAAAAATAGAAAAAAAAGTTAGACTAGATGATCCTTAAGGAACTTTATTAAAACCCTACAATCTCAGTAGTTAGTGGTGATGGTGTAGGTATTACCCTCCCTGATACAAATGATAACCCCCCCCCCCAGTCTTTGAATGGCATGCTTCTTTAAAAAGGTGATAGCAATATTAGCATTGGAGAAAATAACTTTCTTTAAAATGGCTCAATCTAGAGTTCTATCCTCTTTCTTTGTCAGCCACTCATTATTTTTCCTGATAGAATCTCTCTCTATCTGGCTATTGTTTTACACCAAAAAGCACTGTTACCATCTGGAGACATTCACAAGTATTTTTGAAAATATTTTTTCTAAAAGCATGGAAAGACTTACACGAACTGAAGCCGAGTGAAGTGAGCAGAACCAAGAGGACATTGTACACCGTGTAACAGCAACTTTATCAACCATAATGGATGTGGCTCTTTTCAGCAATGAGATGACTCGGGCCAGTTCCAATAGATTTGGGATGGAAAGTACCATCTACATCCAGAGAGAGGATATGGGAATTGAGTGTTAATTGAAGCATAGTTTTTTATACCTTTTTGTTTGTGTGTTGCTTGTAAGTTGTTTTTTGTTCCTTTTGGTTTGATTTTTTCCTGCACAAAATGTTCAAATGTGGATATGTGTTTAAAAGGATAGCACATACTAAATCTATATCAGATTGCTTGCTGTCTTGGGGAAGGAGGGAGGTGAGAAAGGGAAGAAGAAAAAACTGGAACACAAAGTTTTACAAAAATGAATGTTGAAACTCTCTTTACATGTATTTGGAAAAATACAATACTATTGAGAAAAAAAGAACTGCAAAATCAGAACTGCAGAAAGGAAGATCACCAAAGATCACTCAAAAATCACTCAGATGGGGACTGAAAATCCCCTCTATACATACCATTGATGAGTGGTCAATTAGGCTCTGCTTGAAGATCTCTAGTAGCCTGTTCAACTTCAAGATAACTGGAATAAATGAATATGCATTTATTAAGAAAAAAATTTTTCTATTTTTGCAAATAAGACATCTATTCCCAATTTTGAATTGGAAAAGTGGCTTTCCCCACAATCGACCACAAGATGGCATCATGAACTAAACTACTACAGGGGCTTTATAAAAGGCCTTTGATGAAAAATTACAGTTGTACTGTTTGAAAAGATGATTGATTTCTCTCTGGGTCTATTTACTTAGTAAAGCACCGTTGCACGGAGCCTTCGGGGTGGCTGAACGTTAAGTCATTCCATGTTCGTTCCTGAATTTGGATGGGAGAAAATAGTGTCCTTGTTTTTCTGAAGTTGCTCAGGCCTTGCAACTTGCTGGATGAAGAAAAAAGCAAGCTGAGCAGGCCTGTGACTGTCATTTTAACAGACAGGTATTTCAGAGTAGACAGGAAAATGCTCTGGGAATCTGGCTTTCTTAAGGCTACCGCCAATAGATGGAAGAGGTTTTTCCACTCCATTTTTTCATTCTAGCACTGATTTTTTTTCCCTACTTAAATTTGGAATTAAAAAAAAAAAGCTTTATAAAGATCTGTACATGCATCTTTCAAAGCACAAACCTACATTTTGGATGCACTTTCAAACGCTAAATGAACAGGACATTTCAGTAGCCTATAGGTCTATTTATTTTAATTTTTGGAACTAACTTGAATCTGTGGGTCTTAATGGAAAATGTGAAAGATTTTATGCAAAACAGGTATAAACAAATCGGCCTTTCATAAATTCACTGGGTGTTGCTTTGAAATCTTTAAACGATTCCCCAGAATTCCTCCAAGGGATAATAATTTTTTTAAAAAAATCAAAACCAAGCCACACAGAAACACCAAATGGAAATGGGAAAAAGCTTCTTTGTCCTTTGCCCGAAGGTATCTGCCGATCTCTAAGGTCCCTCCCTGCTTCAACAGTCCTTGCTTCCATGAAGAGAAGAGCCTTCCAAAATGAAAATGACTACATTTGAAATATCCTACCAGCCCCAAATCAAGCCGACATGTTTTTTTTTTTTTAACTCTAAATAAAAGAAACCAGGCAGCTAGGTGGCAAAGTCAATAGAGCACTAGGTCTGGAATCGGAAGACCAGAGTTCAAATCTAGCCTCAAATACTGCCTAGGTAAGTCATTTAACCCTGTTTGCCTCAGTTTCCTGATCTGCAAAATAAGCCGGAGAAGGAAATGACAGCACTTGAGAATTTTTTTTCCCAAGAAAACATCTAACAGCATCATGAAGAGTTGGACACAACCAAACAACCATAAAAAAGAAATCAGAGTCTGTAGTCCCAAAATGCATTTCAAGCAGGATCAATCTGTGACAGTAGCTGCTTCTGCAAGGGATCACGATCAAAGGAGTCACCTTTGTCAGCACTTCCAAATTTACTGCATGACCCTATTACACACTGAAAACGGCTTGAGTACTTGGCATTGCCAAGTAGATCACCGTGTATCTCTTGCATAGGCTTTGGAAGTGCAGAGGATCTTAGAGAAGATCTAATCCAACCCTCTCCTTGGACAGAAGAATAAAACGGTTCCCAAACATGGGAAATGATTTGCTTAAGGTCATAGTATTAGTTAGGCAATAGTACGAGGATTCAAAATCCATATCTTCAGATGCCAAAACCACAGCTCTCAAATTAAACTGGGAATTATTACAACATATAGAGTGAATTACAGAGTATACGATGCCAGAATAAACAGGCGATCACCAGGGCCATTTTGTATTAGTTCTTGAAGTAACTACTGGCTATACTTGGATCTCTTTAGAATTTGACCCACTTCATTGTCACCTATAGATGAGAAAGCTTAGAAATATTATTTTGCTCACTCTAAAAGTCACTTTATGGTATAATGAAAAGAATGTTCAAATTGGAGCAAAAGAGATCTGGGTTCAAAACCTGCCTCTGATATTTGTTAGTTTTGACAGTGGTCAAGTCATTTCCCTCCACTCTCTGAGCCAATTTTCCCATCTCTAAAATGGGAATGATCATGTTTATACAATCCATTATCCAGGGCTGATGGGAGAATATGCTTTGTAAACCTTCAAACATTATTTAAATGTCAAACTGCTGTTACTTAAAATTATATTTTAAGTTAGTTTGTTCGTTCATTCCACAAACATTACTGAATTACTTTGCCAAAGGCTCTGTGCTGGTGTTGCCAGTAGACCGAGAAGTATGACACGATCCCTGACCTCAGAGATCTGCGGGTCTCATAAAGGGAGCCAAGGTACACCAAAAGTTAAATGATAATACAAGGCAACATAACCCTCTTCTCAGGTACAGCCAGATTCAGGGCACTGCTGGGATTGTATCAGTTCCTAACCACAACCAATCCATCTCTATGCCAGACAATATTAGATGACATGTATTTGAAAACAAAAGGCATTAATTAGAACAGACAAGAAATGAACTCAATCAGGTAATAAACAATCCCATCAACAGTTGCGATCATCCACAACACTAGGGTGACATTCCCCAAATCCCCATGGCATTTTTCCACATCACAAGAGAGCAAGACCACACTCATCCAAAGCTCCTCTGCTTAATGAGATTCCCTTGGTCTCAGATGTTTCTTTGGGTTAAAAGAACGCTAAAGTTAAAAAAAAAATCAAAATTTTTAAAGAACACTAAAGCAGCTCGCATTCTCTCAGGTAGGACCAGACAGGGAGCCAAGGCTGCTTGCTTTCCCTACAGCCAGGTTATCTTTTCTTTTGCATTCATCCTTACCACTGCCAGATAATCTCCACCAATAAATGAATCTCCTTTCAACCCCAAACACTGGGGGAAATAGAGAACACCACTATGCCTTCTAAAGCAGTATATGACAAATACAAGATAAGGAGTACAACTATTCTGAATTCAGTAGGTACAAGGAGTCTAAAGGAGAAAGAGATTTGTGTGACCTACAATGGTGAGGAAGGACTTCATTGGGAAGGAAGGACTTCAACTAGGCCCTCAAAGTTTCAGACCCACTGAGAAGGAAGATGGCATTCTGAGCTAGGGAAATGTTTTTTAAGAAAGGTGTTAAGAAAGGAATGTGAGGTCCTTGAGGACAGGGACTGTGCCTTGCTTCTTTATGCATTCCCAATGCTTAACATGGCATGTGGCACACAGGAGAAACTTAATAAATGCTTATTGACTATTCAGTAGATGGGTCCCAGGTAGAATACAGGGCATGGGGAACTGTCAAAAATCAAGATGGAAAGGTCCCTGCCTACGAAGTTTGAACTTTTATCATATAGGCAAGAGGAAAATGGTAGCTGCTATAAATTTATGACAAAACATAGTCATTTAAGATTGTCATAGTGGCCAGGAAATAAACATTAAGGCTACTGCAACACAGCTGGTATGAGGGATTTGGGCTAGACCATTTGTGGGACAGACGAGAGAGAGATTAAAGTATCTTCAAGTTTTGTGAAGGCTACTGAATATTTATTCTAGGAAACATCAGAAGGAATTGGTCCAGCCAGACCTCAGGATCTGGGCTGAGACCAGAGGTCTCCGAAGAGAGAGTGGTAAGAGAAAGGTATAGAGTTTTCCCTCTCAGCAATAGCTCTAGTGGCTTTAGACCATGTTCTAGGTCTTGACTAAGGAAATGCATCAGTTGTGTCCCTTCATCTAGATTAAGGAGATCCCCTCCTTTTCATGCTGAGGAGACATGGAAACATCTGTGGTAGAGAAAAACCCAAACCAACTCCTCTAGGGTGATTTGGGACTCGGTCTCCATGACCTTTCCCAAATGGAGCGGGACTGCTTATATGAAGAGCTCGATATTATCAGTCACAGCCAGGATCCCAACTAACCTACTCCTGGACTGAAACAGCCACACAGTTCATTCAGGGGAGCAAGTCTCTTCAATAAATGTTTCTAATTGAAAAAAATACATATACTTCTGGGGAAAACACTCATTGGAAGTAGGCTTTGCTGATGGGCTTGGCTTTACCCAAAACTCCCATCTCCTCAAGAAGGAAAACCACAGATGCTGGAGAATATTGTCTGGTAAACAATTCATTGGGGTTGTGCCTACTATAATCACATGGAATAGAATCAATCTCCATGGGGCTGTTCTTTGAGCAAAGCTCCGTCTGAGCCAGGAGCTACTCTCTAATTGAAAAGATAATTACGTCCTTTAAGTGCTTTGTACTCTAAGGAGTCTTAGTCTCAAGACACCATTTAGTTTACAGGGACAATAAGGGAGATCCCTTTTGAAGACTCACTTAGTGGCTGGACAGATTTCCCTTACCTGCAAAGATGCCAATGACTTGCGATGTGGGGAACCCAACCGGCGAGCCAAAACCAGAGCGACAAGGGCTATGAAAGTCATGCTGTGGATGATACTAGAGAGGAAGATGATAGAAGATTAGAGAGTAGATTATGTCATCTCTGGTAGAGATCATCTCACCCGAACCCCTAATTTGATAATCCCTTTGGGCCCAGAGAGGGAAAGTGATTTGCCGAAGGTCACACAGGAAATTAATAACAGAACCTGGATGAGAATGTGGGGCTCCTGACTCAGAGGTATCACTCTTATGTGGGCAGCAGCTGAAAACGAAGCCAGTGAGCCAGTCAACTGGCCTACCCTCTGCCAAGTGCTGGGCAGGGCCAATAAAATGAAGGGTTTTCACTGTCAAGCAGCATGAGCGTGCATTTGAAGATCTTCTGAGGTGTACCGAGTTAAAGTGGGAGTTGGTATGGACTTCAATCCCCTATGGCTTTTCTGATTGAGGCAACTGATAATGCAGACTAGGGCAGGTCTGGATCTGCCTTGAAACCTGATGAGGCCAACTATTAAATCAAAGCATCTTGGGACATCTCTTTTGCAAGTCACAGCTGACTAAAATGTATGCCCGTTCTGGGACATAGCTACTCGGCTGAAGGTCTGCTCCCTGCTCATGTGACACAGTGAGGATGATTATCTAGAGATAAAAGAGCAGACTTAGAAAAACATGCTGACCACAAGTCTCTGCATCAGCTACCAAAGAAGCGAGAGACAGAGATGAAGAGGACTCTGTCCAATGCCCCTCAAAGAGGGTAGATATGGATTAACTATCAGAAGAGTATTTGGTACAAACACAAACATCATTCGCAACTCTAATCCAAAGAAGAAATTCTGCTTTTCCTCTAAAACACTTGGAAATTAGGACTATGGAATCATCATTTCTTGAGAAAGACATTTACTCTAAGAGAACGACTAATGTTTACAGGGTAAGGCAAGATCTGGGCCCTATCCCATGCACGCAACCAAGGTATTCCCTTCACCTTGTGAAATGCTCCCATCTGACAGTCTCACCAGCAAGATGACATACTTTGCTGTCTACTAGGTTATCGGAGCTAATCCACAGGGCGGCCCTGCATCTAGTTTGGTTAAGAGGTCACCTATAGAGTATAATTGGAGATCCTCCCTCCCAATGGGGCCCCATCTAATTGCAGTGGCATTGGCCTCCCCTCCCACCAGGACCACCCTGAAATCACCACTATTCAAGGAATTGATGTCTTAGATAACAAAGGCAGTGGCTCTTGGTCTCTGTTCAAAGCAGGGCAGGGTAGAGAAAATCTTCTACCTGGATGTGTTGGGCACTGCTAATGCAGGGATTAGTTTGTTGAATACCCCAGGAAGCAGAGAGAGCCCAAGGAGACAGGGCAATTTCCTCAGAACAATATAGCAGGTGAGAAGAGGAGCAGGGTATGGCGACCCTAAGTCGTAGGGGAGGGAGCACATGTCTTGGGGGATGGATGGAGCATTAAATGAAACAGGACAGGCCACTGGAATACTCGCCTGAGGAGCATGGGGCTAACAAAATATAGAGAGGGCAAAACTGGACTCCATCACCATTTCCCCTAAGGCTAGCTCCCTTTTCTTGGGGTCTGGAGCTAGAGGAGCCCTTAGGCTTCACTTAATAGAGGATAAAGCTGAGGCCCGGGGCCAAGAGCCAAACCAAGTGCCTCTGACTACAAAACACTACCAGCCAAGACTACGGAAGTAAGACTAGAAGCTTGGCGGAGCTTGGTCACTCCGGGCTGACGGGACCGATTCGTGCCAATCTATTCACACCACATTCATATCAGTGGTAGGGCACCGAGAGGATATGGCAGCATGGCTAATGTCACCGCAAGTAGGAAAAGAAACTCAGAGTTCTAACTATCCTCTCCTCAATAAATCATATTCTCAAATGAACATAGCTAGGAAGAGTTATATGATACAGAACATCGTTACAGATAATTAACACCTTCTAGTACCTGAGACGTGCTTAGGTCCAATTTAAGTGAAAACAGAGTGAAGAAAATCCTAGATGACCTCTAAGCTTCTCTCCAACTCTAGAATTCTAGGATTCATCAGCATATATGGGAGAACCACCTGCACTAAGGAGAGAAGATGCCACTTGCCCCTACTCTTCTCCTCCTCCCCAGCCCATTCTGAGCTCTAGAACATGTCCATTTAAGGAAAACCAGAATGACTGACTACCTTGTGTGCCTTCCACAGACCCCTCTTGGACATCTCTGGACACCATCACCTACCCATTGCTCCCATCTGGGTAAGTTAGAGGTTGATAAAGTATTCAAGGCCATTGGGATTATTAGTAAATTAATTTAATTAAGAGTGGGAAAGCCTACGAAACACTAAGCTATCTTATGAACAGGCAGATGATAGCAGACACTGTGTGGTAGAACTACAGTATTCATCTCTATCTAAATGGAGGTATTATAGTACCACTGCTTCCCTGGGCTCCCACTGGGTGATTGCCCAGGCAAGCCTAGAGTTCTGGGAATGAGGAAAAGCAATGCTGTGGAAAGACTCCAAGAATCCAAGTTCTTGTTTCGCACCTTGGCTTCCAAGGAGAGCTCAAGGGAAGACTGCTGCCGAACTAGCATTCAATCCTCGTGGGTGGAACTATAAGAGCTCCCTGGTGAAACATCCTGCAGAACCTCCTGGAAGCAGCTCTAATAAGCTCAAAGAAGTGTTTTTTCCTCCCCATCAAGGTCGGGTGATCTACAATGTGTCAGACCGAGGAGAGAGGGGGATCACTTGTCACAATCGTAGAAATGTTAGTCATGCGACTGCAACCCCAACCCTAGATAAGAAAACACTATGAACAGTTTGCTGTGAACCAATAACCCATTTTGGAACAGGGCTGACTTGAGCAATGACATCATAGCAGCAAAGCATTCCTATAATTATGGAGCTAGAAAGACCAGGGAGTATTAGGAAAGAATGAGCAGGCCAGTCGGGACAGAGCACAGGGTAGATGCAGATGGGTAACAAGTAGTGGGAGAGAAGGATGATAAGGTCATAATAAATGCGACCTGACATCTGGGGATCTAACTCATTTGAAAAAGGTTTCACTGGAACAGCCAACAAAAGCAAGTCCATAATCCCTAAGGAGCAGGGATTGGGTATCTAGAGGGACAAACGCCATGTTGCTGAACAGCTCGGCAAAGTGTCATGCTGAAAAGCCAGACCATCCCAACAACTTCAGAAACCTGCTCTTTTCACAAGAAACTGCTTTCCATGACGTTGGCCATGAAGTAGATAGCACAGAGCTTCAGCAATAAGCTCCAAGCATCATACTTGTCAGACTGATGCAGAAGAGATCAGACACAAAATCTGATGTCTGGCATTTCAAGCCCATCACGACCCAGCCCCAACCTACCTTTTGTATGTAGTACTCCCTTTCAGGCCCTCTAATTCTGTTTGTTCATAGACCTCATCTGGACTGGCTTTCCTTCTTGCCCAAAATCTACTCCCCCCTTTTCTCCACCTGTTAGGATTTCAAGAAAACTCAGCTCAAGCTTTCAACGTGAAGCCTTTCCTGGCCCTCTCAGCTACTAATCATCTCTCTCAAAATGGCCTCATATTTAATGTGTATGTATACATCATACAATTACATATGAACACATCTCCTCCAACAGAATGTAAGCTCCACAAGGGCAGAGATAACTGGACTTTTGTCTTTGTACCCCCCAATACCTAGTACAGTGCCTGGCACCTAAGTGCTTAGTAAATGCTTGGTGACTTAAGGTTTAGGGAGCTGTGGATCGATTGGAGAAATTGATACAAGTGTTGGGAATGCTAGTCTCCGCCTCTTTTACAAAACCAACCCAACTGGTCTAGCCAATGTCGAGTCCTCTTGCCTCTCAAATTCCATGGAGTTTAATGCCAGATAAAGCATACAAGTCATAATCACAGACTGCCTCGGACTCACTCTAATAAGAGTCTCAGATCTTGGGTTTGTCTTTTATGTCCCGTCTCTCTGGCAAAAATCAAAACTTCCTGAGAGCAGGGACTACATCTCAGGAAGCATTACACTCATCTTTATGAACTATATCCTAAGTACTCTTCCACAGTAGCTAGCACAGGCTCCCATAAGACATGTTCAATAAGTGTTTATGGATGATGACTCTGGGAACATTAGGTGAGTAAAATAATAGGAAAGTCATTTTAGTCTTAGAGCTGGAAGGGACCCTAAAGATTGGAATCGCACCCTACCCAGGTGACACTGGGCAAGTCACATAGCCTTTCCAACCTCGGTTTCCTCTTCTGTAAAGAGAGGGTTGGACTAGATGTCCTCTGCAATTCCTTTCAGCTCTAAACCAAAGATATTCCGATGAAGCCTCCCACTTTTCACAAATGAGAAGAGTCAAGTCTAAGGTCCAACAGCTACTTATCATCAACAATCTGCTGTAATATTCACGCAATAAAAAAAAATCACATTTCTTCTGGGATTGAAAAATGTTCCATCTCGCTCTCCTTACTTTTAAGTCAACAAGGTGGTGGTAGTCTTTTTTAAATTTTGGTGGGCCATTTGTAACAAAATTGGTCTTGGGGCAGACTACCCATAAGCTTGAGAAACTAAAAATCTCTTTACCTCAGTCCTACAGAGAGATCTCACAGAGCCGCTTTTGAGTGAAAAATGCACCAACATATTGCACATATTGTGGGCGAGGGCAGGAAGTGTGGGGGGAGGCCTTCAGAACATTACCTGCGTGTGAACTATAGCATTCTCTGGGCTGCCTCAAACCCAAAGAATTCCTTTTGAAAATAAGCTGGGGGCAGAGGATCTGCCCCATCCTGAAAGGCCCAAGATATGCTTGTGCATGAGCACACCCGGCCGGAAAGAACTTCATGGTCCTCCAACCCTTTGATATTGGGATAACAGGATGATCTTTGGAAATGTGGTCCTAAGTCCGGAACACTGTTTAAATTATTTTAGTCTTGTATTTATATAACATGGACTTTTATGCTTTTATTATTAAAGTTATAAGCAGAGGGTTTTTTTTTTGTGTGTGTGTGTGTGAGAGAGAGAGGGGGAGAGAGGAGGGAGAGGAAGAGGGAGAAAGAGAGGAAGAGGGAGAGGGAAGAGAGAGGAGTGGGGGAAAGGGAAAGGGAGAGAGAGGGAGAAGGTGAAGGAGAGGGGGAGAGAGGAAGAGGGAAGAGACAGAGACAGAGACTGGCACAGAGAGAGAGAGACGGGCACATAGGGAGAGAAAGACAGGCACACAGGGAGAGAAATACGGGCACACAGGGAGAGAAAGACAGGCACACAGAGAAAGACAGGCACACAGAGAAAGACGGGCACACAGAGAGAGAAAGACGGGCACACAAAGAGAGGTATGGGCAGAGAGAGAGAGAGACAGACATACACACACAGATACACACAGAGGGGGAGAGGTAGGAAAAGAAGAAAGGAGGGAGACAGAGACAGACAGACAGACAGACTCTGCTGACAGACTCTGTGAAGCCTAGATATGCCCTTCTTGGAATTATCTTTCTAACTGTATAGAATAAAATATGATTATAAATGAAACCAATTATATCAAAACAGTTATCAAATCTATATATGTAGCTCTATATACACAGGCACATATATACACCTGTCTGGGCATATATACATACACACATGTGCATACACATACCATAGTATCCGTGTACATACATATCTACATGTATATGTATATCTACAGCTAAAAGAGGCTTAAATCATGGGCAAAGTTTGGCCCAAATCCACCCCCTTTATTCCCCTACAAGGGGGAGTTGAAGCTTCAGCTTCTTGTGTACAGTCAGCTGGGGGCATGCCTAGTACTACTCACAATTAAATAAAACATCTTAGTCGAGTCAAACCTCCCTGCTGATAGTAAAGTTACCTTGTACAAGATTTTTGGGTGCTCTGTTGCCAAAATGTGCACTTGAGAATGCATCTCATTTTGGACAGTAGAATAACAGTCAGATCCTACTTAGCTGCATGTTTTCTCGGGGTGGTCATAAGCTGACATGGGAGGCTGCGTGGTAGAGCAGCGAGTGCTACATTTGGAAGCAGAAGACCTGGGTTCAAATCCCAGATCTGCCACTTACTAGCTTTCCCGGGTCCATTTCCCATCTGGGTCTTCACTGC
Source organism: Sarcophilus harrisii (assembly GCF_902635505.1). Lineage (NCBI taxonomy): Eukaryota > Metazoa > Chordata > Mammalia > Dasyuromorphia > Dasyuridae > Sarcophilus > Sarcophilus harrisii. The sequence continues at coordinate 57,230,755 of NC_045432.1, read as the reverse complement.
CCCCTCTATAAAATGATGTACCCGGGTTAGACATCTTCCAAGGTTCCCACCAGCTCCAGAACCACAAACCTCTGAGCTACAGGACGACACTGCTAAGACTCGATCCTAATGCGGTCATGCAAAGTCTGCCTGGCTGACTCCATTTGTAGCTAGCAGCTTCCTTAAAATGATAATTAATTTGTTAATCCTCCCCTGCCCTGTACCCCTAACTCTGCGCCTAAATCTCACACCACGTGCTTACCTTTGGCATTCGAACTTGTCCTTCTCATAGCATGTCATGTTTTGGAGAAATGAGAGGAAGTGCCCAGAGAAATGAAAACCTGAAAGACAGAGGGTTAGTTGATCCTTTATACAACAGCATATTTTAAAGATAAGTTAATATCTCTGGTTCAGAATGTTTTGACAACTAAGGAATAGGGTTACTAACAAAAGTCAATCTTGATGAAAGCATTTATTCTAAGAATTTTTCTATATCTCCATGCCCCCATCTGCATAGTCTGACCTTTCTCAGCTTGAATTTTGATTTGGATAGGGAAAGGAACCTTAAAAATAATTTAGGCCTACTCCAAAGCTTTTTCGGTTGTCTAGTTGTCCATGTATGCAGAGGCCCGTTCATCCGACTCGGTAATAAATATCAAAAACAAAAGGACATCATTTCATCTTCTGGATATATAGGTGGACAGGCTAAGCGAGTTCATTTGTACATGATAGATTTTTTTTCTTCTTTTCTAAACTCTTCTAAAAAAGTGCTATTTACACCATAATGCTACCTCCCATTCACAAGAAAAATTTTATCTGAGAATCACCGTTTCCCTACAAGGGCAGGCCTGACCTTAGATCTGTCCTACCTCAGGTACCAACTCCTTCCTGAAGCTGTCTCCCAGATCCTTGTCTCCTTCGTGCTCCTCAGGGGGAAATATAAGCTCCTCCCCAAAGTGCACACAGCAAGTTATCTAGATCTCTTCCTTTCTCCCTCTTCTTACTTTGACAGTATTTTCTTGCATGTTCTCCTCTGATTAGATTAGTTACAAGCATTAAGTATCTCTCACACGCCACGTGCCAAGGAGACAAAAATCACAAGCAAACCTCCTCTGCTCTCAAGGAGCTTACCTTCCATCTTTGACAATGAGGTCTGTGTTACATATGTATCTTCATATCCCCAGTAATGAACACTGTACCCTTATGCACAGATGGTGCTTAATACATGTTGGGTCAATTAACTAACTGTTTCTGGGCCTCGGTTTTTTCCTCTATAAAATGAAGAAGTTGGATCAGACCGTTTTTAAGGTGTCTTTCAGGATTAACATTACACAACTGGGTAAAACTCAAGCAGAGTCCGGTATGGCCTTCACAAGGAGACACCAGGGACCACAGCAAGGCCATAATTGTGGTCTTGGCCATTCACCGGTGATATGATTATTGTATATTATTCAGAGGGGAGATAGGAAGTCGAGGACTTCCAGGTGGCATCATACCTTACCAAAAAGCAAGGTAGTTGAACACCTCACTAAGAAGATATAGGGGAAATAAGAAGGGTCTCATCCTAGCAGGCTCCTTTAAGATGTAACCTCCACATAAAGATGGGGATACTGTACTTAATGACGAGGCTAAAATAACTTGGGCACTGAAATCTGAGAAACATACTCAGATACCTCTATGAAAGGTGGCAAAGAGCAGTCTAGCTGGGTAGGAGGGTTTCAATTCACTTCCAAACACATAAATTCTAGTGTCATTTCCTTACCATAGACAGCAAATCATTTGGTGTATGTTTTAAGCAGAGATGAGGCTCTCTACATTGTACCATTTGATCTACTCTAACATTTTCCATTTCAAATATTTTGGGAGGGGGTGTTGTTAGTGAATTTAGTGGATTTTGAATTTGGTGGAATTTCATACATCCCCAGAAGTCGGAAAATCAAACTAATTGTTTTTATTATAATCAAGTTATAATGTCCCCAGACAAGAAAAACAAATTTCAACTAAATTAGTCATCATGTCACACCTCCTTTTCCACATAGCTGTCTTTTCTTCATAGATCTATATGATGCTTGCTTTCCTTCTGTTTTTAAGCATTAGCTTTATGCAATAGCTTGTAAAAACGGATGACAGATTTAAAGATACATTTAGAGGAACTTTCTAAACACTCAAGTTGCATCAAGGCTTTTAATGTTTCCAGGTGTCTAGGTTCAGTAAACTTCCTTCCTCCCTCCTGAACCACCTTTCTTGGGTGTTTTCAACTACTTCCTGTATTTGGTATCTTAAGAGATGAAAACTCACAAACCAGAGTGTTCAGTTTCTTTTATATCTTTAAATACAGATAACCTCAATCAAAAATCTAGCCCCTGAATTCAAGGAGCAATTTTCAAGAACAGGTCAAGCTTCTATTTTTTTCCACTGTCTTTGGTTTGTCTCTCTAAAAGTTACATCGAAAAGTTTTTGGATGTCTGAACTCTACTTTTTTGGAAGCAGTCAACCATCAGTATCATCCTTGCCCATCACCCTTGCCAGTTAAATGCCTCACATGACCGAATCCCAGGTGTTCTAATTCCAAGTTCATCATGCTTTCTACTATGGCCAATCAACAAAATTGAGAAACCCAAAAAGATTTGTATGATCAGATGCAGAGTGCTTTTACAAAACTAAGACTCAAATCTATGTGATTACAGTAACATAAAAGAAAACTTACAAACTTATAAAACATATATTAAAAACAACTTTGAAAGTCTATTGAACTTTAATTAACCAGTCACGACTTCACTGATATAAAGAAACATTTTACAGGCTAGAAGTGCAGACCGAGATGTGCATTTTCAAACATGGTCAACGTCTTGTTTTGTTTGATCATATCTATGGGCCTCTAATTTGATTGTGTGTGGGGGTAGGGAAGGATGAATTTATGAGTAGCAATAGAGATAAAAAAAATGACAGAAGCACTCAAAATATTTTTAAATACAATGAAGAAAAAAGTTCAAAAGGGAATACAAAGAACATTTTTGTTACAATCATGCTGAATTATTTACACTCTTAAAAAAGTATAGAATAGGAACTCTTGGTTTCATATACAATTCTTTTTGTTCCCCTTTGTACAATGAAATGTTCATGTTTGTTGATGCTTAAGTTCATAATAAAAAGGAAATTTTAGGAAAGAAATGAAAGAAAAACATTTAATTTCTTTGAGCCTCATTGCCTTTATCTGTTTTACAATAAAAGAGATTCAATTATATCTGAGGTACTTCCAGGTTATTCTGGCAATCAAGCTCCCCTATGCTGAGCTTTGTAAAACACAGTCCATCATAAGTTAACCATTGTTATGAGTGTTGTAGTAGTTATTATTTTCTTAGATTAGTATCTATTTGCAACACTTGCTCTGTGGTAGCCTCTGCTTAACCAGGCTCAGTGTTAATTCAGTGACGTTAATGATTGACCACATCCACACTCAAAATGAAGTAGTCATTGAGTGAAGGTGTAATTCCTTGAAAGGAAGCAAGTATGACACTGTATATGGAATCTGAGTGCCAACTGAAGAAAGAGGCCCTCTGTTTAGTCTTTTGTACTTTCCTAAAAGTGGTAAAGTTATGAGTCCAAGAGACAAATAGAAGAGCATTTCAATTGCCACGTCCCTTGATTGTTCCTGCCCAAAGCAAAGAGGAGGGCTGAGGAACTTCTAGAAAAAGAAACGGGTTTGCCACAGAGGAAGGATTCATCATCCATGAGCGACCTCTTGGTACTTAGCTGGCCCCTCATCATGTCACTCTGTCCACGCTCAGAAGTTTTTGTAGCACAGTGGAACTCTGCCAGGGCTCCCACTCCACAGATTAACTTTCATGCACTCCAGGCTCTGAGCCTCTGGGCCACACACACACACACACACACACACACACACAAACCCAACTGAATAAGACAAGTAAGGATTCCCTGTCTCTCTCCTCAGTGGTGGGCTTTTGAAAATATCTAAATCGCTGAGATCATTGACCTAAAATACCATTTGGCCAAAATGTGACATAGCCACAGGCCCCAGATATTTGTGCTGTCCCAGGAGTTATCAATCCTTTACTAAACGATCACTGGACATTTCTTACTTTCCCGTTCTTGTTCTCCCCCATTCCCAAAGCAAATGTCAAATCCCTTTCACTGAAATGAACAGCTGCAGGATAAGAATATGATGCTATAGATGGGATGTGACTGTAATATAATAAGTCTGGCCTTTTGACAAACACCCAAGAATGGAGACAGCCAAACGAGTGCCGTTCCATTTGGAGGCCATATACGTATGCCAACAATGTTGTTGCCACTGTTCAGAACGCATTTGAAAACCTTCTTTGGAAAATGTATTTTCTTCTCAGAATTTCCCCCAAACCTTCCTCCTTCTCTACAGAAACAACCATCTACCCACACTATCAATTTGAAAGTGTCATACTTTCACATATGGATGAAAAATTTTCAGTTTATCTTGGCCCAATCCAATAAGCATTTATCAAGCACCAACTACATGAGACATTTTGCTAGGAACAGAAAGACTAAGAGAAACTGGAAGTCCACGTGGGTCCTTGAGAATCCATGTGGATTTGTGAAGTGAGCATTTCCAATACAGAAATGCATTGACTGCATTAGGATTTTAAATATTCTCTGTTTCTCAAGTAGTTTACCCTCAGAGTCTTTCCATCAGCTTTGAGTTTTCTGTGCAGCAAAAACACTGGTGGCAAGGTACTTGAAAACTTCAACTTGTAGAAAATGGTAAACAAGCTATGTATAATGGTATTCAGCATGCAGACTACTTACTTTAGATATCAGCATCCTTCCTACTTGAAGATCAGGCTCTTGACAATGATCCAGGTAGGTGTAGGTATGTCCAAAGAGACAGTCTTTGCGCAGCTAGGCCAAGAAAATACCACTTCTTTGATGTGTGGTTACTACAGTTGTTTAAGTAACTCAGCCCAGCTTGCTGTCTCTTGGTCAAGGAATCTGCACCAAAACTTTGCACAAAAACAGTCGCCCCATTTTTGGGTGTGTGTCTGGCTGGCTTTTCTAGGGCTGGCAGTTCCTTACACACTCCAGAGATTCCAAGCATTATGTCTCTGTGGGTTCTGCCCTCCTCTGTTTGTGACCATCCTACTCTTGGGCCTTGGTGAAACGCTCCCAATTCCATAGGTTAAAGGCTGAGTCAAAGAAGGTCTCAGAAATAATCACTCTCTCTGGGTTTCTGGCTTCGTCTCTCTGTCTTCAAAAAATGCTTAATTACCATCAGACCCAACCTTTACCTAGCTCATTGTCTACCCCTGTTCATGGGACTCTCCATACCATCCCACCTGCCCACCCACCCATCCCATCCAGTCAGCCAAAAGATCACCAGAGTAGAGATGCTCAGAGATCTTTCTGGATAGGAAGCCTTGAAAGAGGTAAGCCCTGAAGAATGTTATTCTGAATAAATTTTCTACCTACTTAAGGTCATGAGGTGTTTGTAAATTGGGGCAGAGTTAAAAAAGAACTCCATTTCATGATTTAAGCTGTTTTTGAAATTAGGTTCATATAACAGTAATAAATGTCGAACAATTAAAATCTCTCTGTGTGTCTATAATCAATTTGATCCAGTACTGACCTCAAGAACTTAGTGACATGAACATTGGGCTTACATACACCATCTGATGTAGCTACATCACAGACTATAGTAGTTTAACAACACTTTCTTATTCTGAAACTTTTGTTACATTTCTCAAACTATTCTGTGGTCTGAGTGTTAATGAGAAAAGTAAGATCAGCTTTGCTAACTCACATATTATACATTAAATCTTTCAAACTTAGTAACTTTCCATGAGTTATTAAATTATATATATATACACACACACACACACACACACACACACACACACACACACACACCCATTCACTAGAAGGTATTGTTATAGTTGTTAAGTCATTTCAGTCAGGTCTGACTTTTTATGAATCCATTTAGGGTATTCTTGACAAAGAAAATGGAGTGATTTACAATTTCTTTCTCTAGTTCGTCTTGCAGATGAGAAACTGAGGCAAACAGGGTTAAGCTATTTGCTAGGGTCTCACAACTATTTAAGTATGAGGGCAAATTTGAACTCACATCTTCGTGACTCCAGGGTCAGTGCTCTATCCATTGCAGAGCCACCTAGTGGCCTATCAGGTACCGTCCTGGGCACTAAAGATGAAATTATAAACAGTCCCTGCTCTCACAACTAACTACAAGGCAGAATACAGAAAGTGCAAAAAAGATAGATGCAAAGTGCTCTGGGGAGTTTAAGCAGAGATCCCATAAAACCAGTGGGAAAGTCAAGGAAGGCTTCCCAGAAGAGGTGATACCCGAGTTGGGCCTTGAAGGAAGGCAATGATGCTAGAATGAGGGAATGATCCTTAAGGATGGCAGATAGCATGAGGAGAAGCGCAGAGAAAAGAAGAGAGGGGAACAAAAATAGGCAAGGTCAGAAGGTGGCATTTGGGAGCCACCTACAAGAAGGCAAAAGGGCCAGCATCTGGATGTGCCTTACAAACAAATGTCTATAATTATTTTAACACTAGTTTAAAAATATGAAATACAAAATATGAGTCTAAAACAAAGGCAACAGAAGAACTCTGTACTTTTATGCTCTTATCAACATTTCATGGAAAATTACTAGTCCTTGACAAGATTCTGAACACTAAGATTTTTACTATTGGTTCTACTACAAATAATACCGAGCAAAAGAAAGTCTTTTGTTTACAACAAACAGGAAGGGGTTAGAAGAAAAGGGAAAAGGAGAAACTGAACAAGTAAAATGTAGCAGAGTAGACAAAAAAGAGTTCTGGCGACTTAGAGAGAAGTGAATTCAAAACCAGCTTCACATAGTTAACTCTCGAAACCAACCCAACCCAAAACAACCTTTACAGAGATCTTCCTCCAGCCCTGTGAGCTTGGCAGAAGAAGGATTCTTAATCCCCACTGAGCCCTAGAGAGATGATCAAACAGCTTAGCCAAGGTTATTCAGCCAGAACTCCAAGACCCTGACACCAAGTCCAGAAGTCACCGAGTCACACTCCCTCCTCCCTCCAGGATGGTGAGGAGGACAGAACTAAGCCACTGGGGATGGAGCGCATTTCATAACAACTAGTATGAATACAGAGCCTACTATGTGCCAAGCACTGTGATGAGTGATTTACAAAGATTATCTCATTTGATACCGACTTTCCGAGGCCACAGGCCAACCCTGAATTCAGCTATAGTCATGCTGGCCAGCTTTTGACGTGTGGAGAAAGAAAAAAACAATACCAACTGCTAATAAATGAATGATAAAATGAGTTGTAAATAATCTCTTTCGATTTAACAGCTATGTTTCCTTGGACCAGCAGAATTCAGTCCATCTCCTCAAACTTCTCTATTTACATTTCCTTCTGAATATTATTGTTTACCATTCTATTTACTGTTTCCATAACACTATCTGTTTCAGTTAGTCTATTTACATATTTCACTCTATTTACATTCCAAAGCAGGCATCTGGTCTTGAGCCCAAAAGCTGGATTGAAAGACCATTGTGTTAGCTTCCCTGCCAATTGCATAAATAAATTAGAAATATGAAAAAATTCCAAAATAGATGAAAAACACCTTTCTTGGTGGTAAAAACAGGAATATAGATCTCTTTAGGAAGACTCTTTGGAAAACTTTAATTTTAATGACATAATCTATGGATGACCACAATAAAAATTCATTACATATTTTTAATATTTAACAGGAAAGCCTACTTATGAAATTCACAGACTAGCAATAAAATAATCGCTCTATATCTGTAAGGACAATAGGTTTCTTGACCCTATGGCCAATTTTCTTCAGATGGGGTCACTTAGCCCCACCTAAAGGTCCCACCTCACATGAGACTGGCAGAAGAGATTTAGAGACCCCTGTTTTCAACAATTCAACAGCTCAGCATCTAATCAGTCTAACTGCAAATCCTCCCCTGGCCTTCTAAGCTGGTTGCAGTAACTACATTATCATCTTTCTCTCTGGACAAATAATCTGGACCTTGTCATTTCCCAAAATTTCATCCTTGCACTTAGCCCTTTGTTCCTAAGTCCCTGGTCCAGTTTCCCATCTGGTTCCCTTGTTCTCTAGCCTTAGGAGATGGCCTTGCTTCTCTCTCTTGTCTTTCTCTGCCTCTGAACCCCAGTCCCCATTGCTGGGTACATCCTACCTGCTGCCAGGCTCCCTTGACTCTAACCACCTGCTGGTCTAGAGCCCCACCTTGCCTGCTGCCAGATTCCCCTGCTCTTGTTGCTCTGCCTGCCCCCTGAGATATGTCAGTTGTCTATAAGGTGTCTCAAGTTCCCGATATGGAATGGCTGCCTGCTTTCCTGGACTTCCTCATACTGCTAACTGCTAGGACCTGCTGCCTCGACTGTATCCGCCTCCCTGATGGGGCTGTCTAATTCCTGGGTCCCAGCCACCCTCTCGGTGATCAAAGCCTGGCACAAGAGAAAGTCTGTAAAATCAGGAGCCTGGATCAGACAGCCTCTGAGATCCCTTCCTTAGCTGCTCTAGATCCAGGATCCTCTAGTCTTCCCTACGATTTCTTTGCTCTTTCCTGTTCCCTCCCTCCCACTCTGCTCAGGCTAACAGACTTTCCTATTTCTGCCTCTGCTCATTTTTTTCCATGTTATACTATGAAAGCAGAGCAAAGCCTTTTAAAAAAAACATCTAACAATTATTCCTCTATTCATTCCCCTCTTCTATTCTCCAAGTGACATAGATTACTACATACCCTCAAAGGCAACAAACTTGGTAGGTGCCATTATAGACAGAGACATATGTGCTGCTGGCAAAGAGCACAGCTGAGAGCAATGGATAGAGGTTTCAGATCTAGGCTTGGAGAAAGGAAGAATTCTCTCCCTGGGACTTTCCCCTAAGTAGAATGAGGGGGGGGGGAGAGAAGAAGGAAAGTGAATACAGTGCTGGACCCGGAATTAGGAAGACCCACATTGAAATCTTGCCTCTGACATTTCCCATCTATGTCTACCCTCCTAGGAGGGTCACTTAACATCTCTCAGTCTTTTTTCTTACATCTAAAATGGAGGGAGAGATGAAAGGAGGGAGGGAGGCGGGGGGAAGAGAGAGAGAGACAGAGACAGAGACAGACAGAGAGAGAGGCAGAGACAGAGAGATGGGGAGCAGTTCTTATTGGCCATTTACTCCCATTTAACTGGTAGATTTCCCAACATACCCAACAAGTAGCTGCACAGCTTTTAACTGAAAACTCCCAAAGAGAGGGATCTCGCTACTTTTTGGGCAACTCAAGTCATTAATTTTTCTGCTGTCAAATCTCAATTTGCCTCGAATAATAACATCTTCAACAGAGTTGTGAGATTATTTGCAAAGTGCTTCACACACTTGAAAGGACTACAGAAGTGTTAGCTCTTGTGATTCCCATCAATTGGGGTTGTTCCACAGAGACTGGGAAGTCGTGGAGGCATAGTGTAAATAGAGACTATTCCTACTCAGATAAAGTAGTACCCTGATTTTGCCTAGGTCCTTGCTACTCTGAGACTTTATGATTTTACTGCACGTGGCTGTCAATCAAGTATCCTTCCCTTCATTGATTTCCCTAACAAGCTGGTAACCTACTGTGAAAGGTACTGTAGAAATCTCAAATGGCACAAAATTCTGACTTTAGAAGTGCTTCCTGAAAAAGGATGCAGTGATATACCAATCAAGCACACAAATGTTACCTGTTTTAACTTTAGTGTCAGTTTTTGGAATGATAAGTTTCTTAATTTAATTTTTCATTTATTGATATCATGTGGAAAGGTAACTACTGTATAGGGAGGCAAATTTTCAAGTACCAGAATTGTATTTTGATAAATTATTTTTTTAGTAGAATTTCATACAGACTGAGCTTCGCTGAAAATATAAATAAAATGATTAGCAACTTACTTTCATCAAGTACTAAACATTAAGAAAAATCTATAAAAGATTAATTTTTAAAAATAAAATTCTACGTGAGAAAACTGGAACATAAATACATTGTTGGTGGATTTGTGAACTGATGCAACCACTCTGGAGAGCAATTTGAAACTATGCCCAAGGGGCTAACAAACTATGCATACATACCCTTTGATCCAGCAGTGTCTCTACTGGGCCTGTATCCCAACAAGATCTTAAAGAAGGGAAAGGACCCACGTGTGCAAAAATGTTTGTGGTGGCCCTTTTTGTAGTGGCAAGGAACTAGAAACTGAGGGGATGCCCACCAGTTGGGGAATGGCTGAATGAGTTATGGCATATGAAGATTATGGATTATTTTTGTTCTATAAGAAACAATCAGCAAGATGATTTCAGAGAGTCCTGTGGAGAGACTTACATGAACTAATACTGAGTGAAGTGAATGGAACCAAAAGAACACCATACCACCATACACGGCAACAAGATTATGTGACAATCAACTGTGATGGATGTGGCTCTTTTCAACAATAGTGATTCAGGACAATTCCAATAGATTTGTGATGGAGAGAGCCTTCTGCGTCCAGAGAGAGGATTAAGGGAACTGAATGTGGATCACAACATAGTATTTTTATCTTTGTTGTTGTTGTTGTTTATTTGATTTTCTCTCTCTCATTTTTCCTTTTTTGATCTGATTTTTCTTGCACAGCATAACTGTGGAAATACATTTAGAAGGATTGCACACATTTAACCTATATTGGATTACCCGCTATCTAGGGGAAGGGGGAAATATGGAACACAAGGTTTTGTAAGAGTCAATGTTGAAACTTATCTTTGAAAAATAAAAAAAAAAACTTTTATAAAAATAAAATAAAATCCTCACAATTGTGACTTGGAGATACATGTTATCAGCTATGGCTTAGTACTTCATGTTGATGAGTTTCTTCATGCAGGAAGAAGACACACATCTTCTCAGAGATGCAAGGTTCTACTAAGTCTCTGAGATAGAAAGACAGAAAAACTTGTAGTACTGCTTTTCTCTTTTGTTGCCACAAATCTCTAACTGAAAGCCCCTCCAAATGTGTTACTTTTGCAAGTGCACTGTGGTATTTCTATTCTTAGCAAAACATGTTTGAAGGAAATACATTTAAAAGCCCACCTGGGAGCTGCAAGAAAAAAGGAAGACAAGCAAAACCCACCATTGAGTCTTGCTTATCCAGGTAATCACCAATTTAGAATAAGCGGATCATAAGGGACCTTAGGGGTTATTGAGTTCAACACTTCTGGACACCATACCATTGAGGACGGAGATCCCACAATTTGTGACATAAATGCATTCCTCAAAAGTTGTCCATAAAAGTGAATTCTTGGCCTTTTCTCATAGCCCAAGACCAATGTCCATTAATCATTAAAGCACTGGCTAATAACAATGTTAATTATTGGATCATGGCTAGTGTCAACATCCAATTCAATGATTCCTCACACTTTTTGAGTTATGACACCCTATCAAAAACCAAATCCACAAAGATTTACTCAGTCCCAACAGCATGCATATTCAGCCCTACGTGAAGAACCATGGTGGATACAGACAAGTAACCCAGGATTTTCAGTTCATAACCTTGGAATCATCTTTCGTTCCATGTTGTCCTTCACCCCATGCCTCTAAAGAGACACCAAGTCCTGCTGATCTCAACTCCCCAATATTTGTTCCAGCTCCCCTCTCCTCTATATTCCTACTGTTATCACACTTATTTAAACCCTCATGTTTCCTTGCCTAGACTGTAAAAACATGGTAACTACTCTTCCTAAGTTGATAATAAATCTCACCTCCAATATTTCCTTTACATCGCTACCTAGTCAAACAAGTAATTGATCAACATGCATTCATTAAGCGCCTGCTAATCAGGCACTGGGTTACAAAGACAAAATGTCAAACGATCCTTACTCTGAAAAAGCTTATATCGTACAAGACATGTAATATATAAACAGAAATTATATGGAATAAATGTAAGCTAAAAATACAGTCCTCGGGTTAAGAGAAAGAGGAGTGGATCAGAAAAGATTTCAAGGAGGTAGCGTTTGAGCTGTGCCTTAAAGCAAGTGAAAGATTCTGTGATGTAAGACGATGTAAGAAAAGAGTTTGTTCGAGGTATGCGGGATGGCCTATGCAAAGGCATGGACATAGGAGATGAGTATGAGGAACAGAGAGAAGGTCAGGATGGGCAGGACCACTCTGTGCAGGATGGGGACTGGTGTCAGTGTTTTCCTATTTCTCAGAATTTATAGTAGAAGAGCTTTAAAGCTCCATTGGTGTCACGTTATGAAGGGCTATAAGAGCCAATATTTAATCCTTGGTACAATGGGGAAGAATTAGAATTTAATGACTAGAGGAATGATATGGTTAGATTTGTACTTAAGGAAAATCAATTTGACCACCATGTGGAGAAGGGATTGGAGAGGGAAAAAACTTGAGGCAGAGAGGGAGACCAATCAGAGGGCCAATTCAATAGTATATATTATATGACAGAGATAATAATTCAAACAGCCAGTGACTATGTAAGGAGAGAGAAGGGCCAGATGCAAGAGACATCAGAAGAGATGAGAAGATCTGGCTCATGACTGGCTATGTGGAGCAAAAAAGGAGAGTTGTTTAAAACAACAAGGAAGGTACAAATCTAGGAGATCAAAAGAATGGTGCCCTTTTCAGAAATCAGCAAATTGGCAGGAGTGGATGTGGGCTTCTCCCAAGACAATAAGTTCTGTTTTAGATATGTAGAGTTTAAGAAATTTAAGGAAGAGCCAACCAGAAAAACCAAACGGGGAACTGATGAATGACACAGACTAGAGCATTCCAGCCCAGTAGTCCATTCCATCAGCAGTAAGACCAAATATTCTAAGAATGGGAAAGGCGACGAGAATAATTCATAAAGAGAAAGGGATTAGCTCCAGGATCAAAACCCCTAAAGTGAAGAAAATGAAGGCAGAGCATCGGTCACAGTTTGAGAAAGTACTGGGTACTAAAAGGGATTGGAAGTCATGATGTAGAGGTAGAGAAGAGGCAGAGGGAGAGGTGGAAGGATAACAGGATACGGTCAGCCAGAAGGGCGTCAGGGTTCATTATGAAAGGGGAACACTTGTGGGTAATGGTGATCTCCAGACTAAGCCCCCCTTCCCTATAACTGGTTGAGATGGAATGGAGGAGAAAGCCATGGAATTTGAAGAGGTTAAAACTGGAGGAGGATCTAGAGCATTTGGGTACATCGACAGAAACATCAGAGTCCTCTAATATAAAGACGAGCCCTGGATAGCGTGGAGAAAAGTGAACTGGGTAGCAAACTTCTTCAGAAAGTGGACAAAATGACCTGAAGGCCAACAGACCTGAGCACCAGGATCTGTAGTGGGTGGAAAATTTTAATAGAATGAACTCAAAGGAAGAGAGGTAGCTCAGCAATGATGGTGAGGAGAGAGTCAAATGAATAAGACAGCTCCGTCTAGGGGCTTATCCAACAAGGTATTTTCAGTTTAGCCCGGTAGATAAGGTAGTGGGCAAGCCTGAGGTAATGGGGTGACTGGCTGAATGGGGCCTTGCTTATATGTCTGCGTCTCTCTGGGCAGGGGGAAGAGTGATAGTGCCTTGGGCAGAGACCGCAATATTTCTGACATGCCACTCTGACTATGGTAAGCCAATATTTAGGGAAAAAATGGTAGCTCTCCATTACCTAAGAAAAAAGTAAAAGTTCTTAATCCCCAATATTCAAGATGTCATAGGACTTCATTATCGACATCTAACCTCCCTTTTCAGCGTTATCTCCTATTCCTTTATATCGCCAACATTCTAGCCCAACTGAACTACTTATATCCTTGTCCTGCACTCTGACTCTCCCCCTATAGCTATTATAGACTCCACTACCCTAATCAAAAGTCAACTTGGATGCCATCTCCTCTTTGAAGACTACCCTGATCATTGCATTGTGAAAGCGATCTCCCCCCACCTTGATTTTTATAGCACATTGGCCAGAGCTTTCTTTAGCACTGATCTCACTCTCCCTGGTATAAGTTATTTACGTACGTGTAAGGCATGTGATGTGTACACACAGTTATTTGTGTATCAAGGACCAGAGGGAGATTACGATCAAGAGTATTTGACCAAATATTAGTGGAGACGGAAACAAAAGAAATGAGCCATCAGGTATGTCCTCTAGACTACCTGTAATGAAAAAGGAGTAAGATGAGGAATCCGGGAAATGGATCACAAACCTGGCACAGAAGCATTACGTAGTAATAACGGGGGACTTTGATTATTTGGGCATTTGTAGAAGGTCTCTTTCTGCCAAATGCAACGCGACTGAGAATTTTCTGACTTGGCTTAAAAAGAACTTCATATTTAAATAGAAGAGTCAAAATGGGGAGATTCCATTCAAGAACCACCTGTTACCAATAGAGGACTGGGTAGAGTGGGAATGATGGGTATCTTAGGGAGATGTAATCACTCCTTAGTAATTTGTAATGGAGAAGAAAAGAAAGCCTGGAACTTGCTGATTTGCATTCTAGATGAGAGGAAAACAGATTTCAAATGATTAGGGAAAATAAGAAGAAAGATTAGCAAGCTCTTGAGAATGAAATTCTAAGGACATAAAGAAAAAATTCTAGCGAGGAAGGGAAATTGTCTAAAAAGAACAATGTGGAAGCACATGGAACTCACCAACAAACTTGGCTTTGAAAAAGTCACATAGGGAAGATGAAAGCAAAGACAAGTAACAGCATGAACACAATGACACGGGCCAATCCAATGAAAATAACACTAGAAGTGGTTTTCTGCTTGGTCCTGGGCTGGTCAGCAATTTTATCAATGATTTGGATAAAGGTATAGATGGCACACTTCTCCAATTTGCAGATGATCCAAAATTGAGAGGGAGAGCTAACACAACAAACAGATAAAAGGAGCCAATATTATCTTGATACAATATTGCCCGATCAAAAATATAATGGGGATAAAGTGTAAATGCTTACATTCAGGTTAGAAAAATAAACTTAAATATGAGATTGGCTACATAGTGATTCACTGAAAGAGATCTGGGAGTTGTAGTGGGCCACAAGCTCAATGAGTTGCCAGTATGATATGACAGCCAGAAAGGTTAATGCAATTTTGGGCTGCACTAGAAGAGGCTGAACTCCCGAGAACAAGAAGATGATAGATGGTCCCTCTGTACTTTGCCCGGGTCACTTCACACCTATAATAAGATGGTCGTTTTGGGGTTCCACAATATAGGGGGAGCACTAAAAAGGTGGAACGTACCCAGAGGAAGGCAACAAGGATAATGAATATGAAAATACCAACAATAAAAATAATAAGAGCTAACATTTATATTGTGCTTATTATGTTGCAGGCACTGTGCTAAGTACTTTATAATCACTATCTCATTTGCTCCTGCAAACAACCCTGGATGGTACTATTCTTAACCCCATTTTACAGAAATTATAAACTGAGGCAAACCGATGTTAAGGAGTTGCCCAGGGTCATACAACTAGAGTCTAAGGTCACTTTTGAACTCAGATCTTTCTGATTCCAGGCCTGGTGCTCTACCCACTGTACCAGCTTCTCAATGACTGAAGAGTACTTTAAGGGAAAGGAGGAAAGATATGAGAAGACCAAGAAGGTAGGTGGGGGATACAGATAGATTATGAAGGGCTTTGAATGTCAAAGAAAGGATATTTTTATTTGATCCTAGAGGTGATCAGGTGCCATATCAAAGAGGGAGGTGCCATGGTCAGACTGGTACTCTTGATATCTGAGTAGAATATGCCCTGGGCTGA
Organism: Sarcophilus harrisii; assembly: GCF_902635505.1. Taxonomy (NCBI): domain Eukaryota; kingdom Metazoa; phylum Chordata; class Mammalia; order Dasyuromorphia; family Dasyuridae; genus Sarcophilus; species Sarcophilus harrisii. The sequence goes on along the minus strand of NC_045432.1, from coordinate 57,215,016 downwards.
AGAGAAACTTGTGGCAAGCAGACCAATCAGGAGGCCACAGTGTGGGCACGAGAAGATGAGAGCCTGTCCCAGGACAGTGGCAGTATCAGAGAAGAAGAGTGATACATGAGAGATGTTACAAAGGCAGAACTGACAGGCCTTGGCACAACACTTTGGATATGGGGGGTGAGAGGGATTGAGGAATCCAGGAAGATTCCTGGGTTGGGAGCCTGAGAGGGACTGGGAGGGACTTTGATACTAACAGGGAAGTGGGGAAGGGTTTTGATGGGAAAGATAATAAATTCAATTTTGGACATGGTGAATTTTAGAAGTCTACTGGACAGCCATTTTGAGCTGCCTACCGGACAGTTACAGATGCAAACAAAATTTGGAGTCCGCAGATTAGTCGGCTGGATAAATAGATTTCAGAATCTTTGCCACGGAGGTGATAATTAAATCTAAGGGAGCCGATTTCCAGGTGAAATGTTACAGAGGATGACTCCAGAGGAGAGAATAAGGCTGGTGACTTTGCACAGCCCTGCCTCACTTAAATCCAATTCACTTCTAAGTCACAATGTCACCCTCTTGATGTCAATGGTCCCCTTGGAGAACAAAGGACGAATGACAACATATATACAGGGAGAATGATAGGTCCATGATAGAGCCTTGGGGGACCTGTATGATTAGTGAGTAGGAGAAAAAGAGACAAACTAAAAGTGACCACCAGTGAGGTGTCTGTCTAGAGAGAGTTACTCATGAGGGCTAGATAACAACAGTCTGAAGTGAAACACATAAGGGCAGGTGGAGTTAGCAGAATCATGGGTGAGCGATAAAGTGGGGATTCCAGATGGCGGAATGGAATGGAAGCCAGAGAAGGATTGTTGCTGTTCGGTCACTTCTGATCCTTTGTGACCCCATTTGGGGTTTTCTTGGCAAAGATACTAGAATGATTTGCCATTTCCATCTCCAGTTCATTGGACAGATGAGGAAACTGAGGCAGACAATTAAATAAATTGCCCAGGGTCACACAGCTCACAAATGTCTCAGGCAGGATCTGAACTCAGGAAGAGGAATCTTCCTGACTCAAGGCCTAGCACTCTATCCACTGCAGTATCACCTAAAAGAAGGAGAAGGACCATGGAAACAAATGGCAAGGCACAGGAATTAAGGGAGAGGTAACTGGGAAAAGAGGGGCAGCTAGTTGGCACAGTAGATAGAACAATAGGCTCGGAGTCAGAAAGACCAGAGTTCAAACCTGCCCTCAGTCAAGTACTAGCCATGTGACCCCGAACAAGTCACTTAACCTCTACCTGCATAAAACTGGAGGACAAAAGGGCAATCTGCTCCAGTATCTTTGCCAAGAAAACTCTCTCTTGAGAGTTGGTCCACGGTCAGGAAGAGTCAGACATAATTGGACAATAAGGGAAAGAGAAAAACAAGAGAAAAAAAGCCAACTCTGACTGTGAACCACAGGGAAAAGGAGAATAGGAAATAGTAAGTTTCCAGCCTAAGATGGAGGAAGAAGCATCCTCCAGGGTAGGGATGATGAGGCCAGCTTCCATTCCTTATCACTTTAAACATCGGTGAAAGCCGTTCACCATTCTGAACAAGCATCCACAACAATAGATACATGGTGACTAGCCCTCCCAAACCCCAATGCCAGCTCCATGGCTTCCTCCCCAAATGGCACAGAACATGGCCCACTCCAGGAGATGTCACGTGAAGACTTTGATGTAGCTATCTGAGGACCTGCAGTGCCTCCGACTTGTTATGGTTTAGAATCTCAGAGTGATATCCAAGAGACAGTAACTGCCAGAGGATTTCAGAAAAGCACTTTGTGCTCAAGTATGAAGTCAATGAAGACCTCCTGGAAGAGGTAAGATTTCAAGTAGGGCTTGAAAGCTGGTAGGTTTAGAGAGGTGTGGGAAGGAGGAGAAGATAGGAAAAGGAGGGAGGGAACAACAGGTTATTCCAGATGTGTGGAACTGAATGAATAAAAACCTGAAACATGGAGGAAGAAAACAGTCCTTTTGTGCAGGATGGTGAAGTTTTGGACTTTATTCTGTAGGCAACAGGGAGCCACAGAAAGTTTTGGAGCAAAGAAGTGACATAAGGAAAGTAGTGTTTTTTTTTTTTTAAGGGAGAGTTATGTGGGAAAATTATTTGAGATGAATCGGAAGCTGTAAAGACTAGAAGCAAGGAAATCTATATTTTAGAGAGACAATTTTTATTTGAGAGTTTTAAACCATTTTGAAACATCCATTAGAGGTATCTGGAGATTGGTTAGTGATCCAACCACAAAGAAAGGCGGTATAATGTCCCTGTGACATTCCAGCTTGGAGTTAAAAGCTGCACAGATATGAAGATCTAGAAAAAGAACTTTTCAGTACTGACTGCGACATGTTCATTAGCAGCCTCTTTTTTTCCCCTTGCTCTTCACTTAAATGTCTTTTTAAAAAGCCTTTAGGCAAAGGCAAAGGCACTTTGATTTTACCCACATACTGATGCTAAACAGATTCCCTCCCCCCCCAATACATCCAATCCTGACAATCACAGAACTGTAAATATGTCCCTTAGGCGAGGGGAAGAGATGACAAACTGGCCACAAGACATAATAAAAATCACACTTATAGATGTCACAAATATTCCCCAAATCACTTCTTTTCAAATGCTCTTCTTACAAAATCTTACTATTTAGGGGCAGCTAGGTAAAAGTACATAGAGCATCAGCCCTGGAGACAGGAGAGCCTGAATTCAAATCCAGCTTCAGCACTTACCAATTATGTGACCTTGGACAAATCACTTAACCCTGATTGCTTCCAAAGGGAAAAAAAGAAAAATCCCCCCCAAATATCAATACTTAAACATATCACAAATATAAATGTGGAGTAGTGAGGACCCCCCTCATGTACAGATTTCTCTATCTGTACAAGACCCCCATGGATTCAGGGGATCCATGAATAAATTTCAAGGGGTATCTCAGTGAAGTTGAATCGGAAAACAAATTATCTCTTAATTTTCATTAACACCTAAGGAAAACTTAGCATTTCCTCCAACGATTTACAAGCATGATTTTGAGAAGGGATCTACAGGGTTCACCAGATTATCCAAGAGGTCTATGATGGAGAAAAGGTAAAGAACTAAATGAAAATCAGGCCAGTTTCAAGGGATAAAGCCCACCCACCCAAAGGCCCCAATCATATTTGCCATTAGGATAACTTGCAATTCTCTTTGGTTTCTCGGGAGCTGGTTTTGAGCCTGCCGTGTAAACTGTTGGCTTGACTTGTGTTTGGTTTTATTTTACAGCTGGCCATCTAGTACAACCCTCTCATTCCCAGATGAAATAACCGAGGCCTATAAAGTTTCAATGAACTGCCCAAGACCACACAGGTCATAAGCATCAAAGATGGGATTTGAACCCAGGTTTTCTGCCCCGAGCACCAGTACTCTTTCCACTGTACCAAAGTGGACACCAATGCTCTTCATAATGGACTACCAGGGCGATCCATTTGCTATCTCTCATTGTTTTCTACGGCACAAGCCCAGCTCCTTTTCCATTCATACACCAACTATGCCGAGCCGACACCTTTCATATAGCTTTTGATATATAGCTTTGGTGCTGCCTTTCTCTTACCCTTTGGGTAGCCTAAACTTAAATTCTTCAGAGAATATGTTATTCCATTATTTGCTGCCATAGAGCATCATCAAAAAAATATATTCTGGTTTTTAAAAATGAGCCTTTGTTTCAGAAAGGAGTTTTGAGATGTTAAAAGCATTGTGAAATTTCCCAAATGGAATCCAGCCCACTCTCTTCCTCCTACTTAATTCTGGGCCCAGTTCATTGTCCATCAGCAGTGTCTATTCAAGGCACACGTGAGCATATATGCATCTACAATACATACCATGTACATATATGTACACATTACATGTAACATGTGCTATACGCAGATGCTGTGTCACACGTGCCTATTTGTATGCAAGCTATTATGTATAAGTATACATACTGCTTTAATGACTCTTCACTTATCCATCCAACAATATAACAAAGTGCAGATGACAGACAATCTTCAACCGGTTCGTTTTTTTCTAAAGTGGAGCCTTAAAAAAAAAACATTTAAAAACATTTTATTAATGCTTTTTCAAGACAGTACCATCACTTCTCGGTAGCCCTCTCCTCCACCCCACATAACTTTCTATCGTATCATATCAAGTTGAGCTAAATGAATTCATTGGCTGCATCTTACAATATATGTCCCATTTTACATTCATAGTTGACCATCTTTCTACCGAAATAAGGGAACAAAGTTTCACCTCAAGTCCTCTGAAGTTGAAACTGGTCTCTGCCATGATCAGTGTTCTGATATCTTTCAATGTTGTTTTGCTTTATATTACGGAAGGAATTCTAATTGTTTGCTTGGTTTTGATTATTTTTAATCAGTTTATACAAGTCATCAACTTTCTCTGAATTCTTTATAGTGCTGTTTCTTATGGTGTAGTAATAGTCTATTACATTCATATATTATGTAAGTAATTATGGATTTCATTTAGGAAGTTCTGCAATATTCTGAGGCTTAAAATAAATCAGCGCTTCTTTCTGTACTCTGGTATTATACATATCAGAAAGTTTTAGACAAATTTTGATGCTGCATTTTTCAAGGAATCTCCGATTTTTACCTATGCATGGTATAGTGTGTGTGTGGGGGGGGGGGGGTATGTGTGTGGGTGTGGGTGTCTTCTTGGAAGCCAGTCTTTAACACAGCAGTTTATGCAACTGATCAAATTTTTTGATAGTAAACAAAGAAAAATCACAGTGGAAACTTTTACTCTTTGCACCTTTCAACTATGTGACTACTGATCTACACATACAAAAAATATTCATAGCAGCTCTCTTCTCAGGACAAAAACAAAAACGAGGGGATGCCCATTAATTGGGGAATGGCTCAATAAACTGTGGTATGTGTTTGTGATAGAATATTACTGTTCTCCGGAAAGTGATGAGCAGGATGCTCTCATGAAAAAAAAAACAAAACATGGAAATTCCTCCATGAACAAAGTGAAATATACTGTATGCAATGTAATAGCAACGTTCTGGGATGTCCAGCTGTAAATGACTTTGTTATTCTCAGGAATACAATCATCCACAACTACTCTGAAGGACTTATGATGAAACATCCTATCCATATCCACAGAAGGAACCGATTGTGCCCGAGTACATATTAAAGAGTTCTCTCATTCTCATTCTCTCTCCCTCTTAATTTTTCTTGAGAGATTTTGTTTTGCGAGGGTAGGAGATCTGTTTTCTTTCACAATTTGACTTTTATGGAAATGTTGTGCATAGTTTCACATGTGGTTTCTTAATTGCGGGTGGGGATAAGGGAGAAAACATAGAACTCAAAAATCGTAAAACCAATGTAAAAAAAGTTGTTTGGAATGTAACTGGGGAAACTATTAAACAAATAACTTTAAAATTCAACTATGTGACTACTAAGATGCAGTCCAATGTAGAATATTATTTGCAAAAGTCTGCCTGTTTTGTTCTCAAACCTTTAATGGGGAATGACTGTGATGCCATGTATAGAGTTCCCCTAAAGATTTAATAGAAATGGGAAATCACAGGTATATGGGTTGATATTGATTATTTTCTCAGTCATCTATTTTTGGTAGTAATCTCTAATAAATTTAATAGCAAAAATCTGTTATTTTCCCTTGGCAATTGCTACCCTCTCCTCTCTTTCAACCATCTTCAGAATCAATCTCTGTGTGCCCTCGAAATTGTGTCAGCTCCAGGATGGAATTTCTCTATCTGTACAAGACCTAGTATGCTCCCATCCTTATTTTCTTTCCTGTTATTTTGACTTGAGCATATAGAACATCAAGGATTGTGATATTCAAACACAAGGAGTACACACACTGGTTTTGAAGGGGAAGAGAATCTTAGCAATCACAACCCACCTTTTTTCATTATTCGCAGCTTGCTAAACTCCAGGTTTATCCACAAAAGCTCTCAGGATGTTGGATCCAATGGGGAGGCATCAATAGGCTGATCTGAAAGGGTGGTGCAGCCCAGGCACTGGCCCAGGCTTGAACTACTCAGCATTTTCTTAGTTATTTGGATGAAGGCACAGATGGAATGCTTATCAAATTTTCAGATGACGAAAAGCTGGGAGGTGATGTTGTTAACACAATGGATGAAAAAGTCAGGATGCAAATAAATCTCAGTAAGCTAATATGATGGGTCAAATCGATTAAGATGAAATTTAATAGAAGTGTAAAATCCTACACTCAGGTTCAAAGAATCAACTACACAAGTGCAGGACGAAGACACTGTGGCTAGACAACACTGTGTGAAAATGTCAGGAGGATATTCGGGGCTATAAATTCAACTTGAGTCAAAAGCTAATGATTTCTTGCTGCAATAAGACCATTGGAATGTCTAGAAAAGGAGGTGGTGATTATCCTGCTATCCTCTTTATCACATTACACATTAAGTACGGTATTCAATTTTGGACTTCCTATTTTAAGAAGGCCATTGATCAATCAGAAAGCCTCCAGAAGAGAGCAACAAGGAAGACAAGCAAGACAAGACAAGCAAGACAAGGAACCCAGAGGTTATACAATACAAAGATGGGATGAAGGAATAGCCAGTAGGGATGCTGGAGACTTAAAAAACTCTAACAGTCTTTAAGTATCTCAAGGATCGCTATGTGGAAAAAGTCTTACACTCCTTTGGCTTGGCTTTTTTTTAATAACTTTTTATTGACAGAACCCATGCCAGGGTAATATTTTACAACATTATCCCTTGCACTCACTTCTGTTCCGATTTTTCCCCTCCCTCCCTCCACCCTCTCCCCCAGATGGCAAGCAGTCCTAGACATGTTAAATATGCCACAGTATATCCTAGATACAATCTATGGGTGCGGAACAGAACAGTTCTCTTGTTGCTCAGGGAGAATTGGATTCAGAAGGTAGAAATAACCCGGGAAGAAAAACAAAAATGCAAACAGTTTACATTCATTTCCCAGCGTTCTATTGGCTTGGCTTCTGAGGTCACAAGTGGGACTAACGGGTGGAAGCTGCAGAAAGGGAGATTTAGATTAGCTGCAAAGAAAGACTCCCTAAAACCTATCAAGTAGAATGGGTCATGTCCAGGGGTAGTAGGCTCCCCCGTCCAGAGAGCTGGGTGCCTGCTTGTCAGAGATGGGGCACAGAGGTTTTGTGTACCTGCTCAGGTACAGACTCCAACTGTTAGTAGTCTGTACCTACTCCTGGTAGGAGTAGGAGGCCCCCTTCAACTCCAAGATGTCACAGGTGTGCAGAATTCACAGTAACAATATCATGAAATTTCAGCTAGAGACCACATAGTCCAAACGTCTAAACTTCCAGCATGGCGAGGAGAAATGATTTGTGCAGTTATACAGCAAGTCGATGCCCGGTCCTGGTTACAGACCCAAACGTAGCCAAGGTTTCTTAAGCGACTACACTACAGAGAATAATGTGCTAATGTCCTGAGAGAAATAGAAGTCTTAGCTGAGACACATTCCCTGTTCTCAAGAACCTTAAAGTCCAAGAGGACAGAAAGCCAATACAGCCAATAAAATACACGATATTTTAAAAGTGAGTTACAAAATCAAGCGTTAACGTGAGGTCTGAGGGGGGAGGTCCTTAACAACTAGGGCATGGGGGAAGGTTTACAAAAGGAATTCCTGATTAGTTACAATTGTACCGATGCCGATCCTTTCCTTGCCCAGTGTCGGGGTTATGACCTTCATACTCCAGACAGGGAATATGGAGAGGATCTACTTACATGAGAAATCCTTAAGAAACCTGTTCTCCGTGATATAATCTTGGCTCAACTATCATGCTCCAGCTGCGAGTTCCCTGATTTATGGCGACAAAATTGTACAAAGATCCCTTTCACTACCAATGCAACTCAAAGCATTGTCTTGCACAGGATATTAAATGTGAACGTGCTCATATGACAGGTTGGATGATATTAACAGCTGACATTTAGGGTCTGCGAAACACCTGGCACAGTGCCTGACCCGGAGCAGATATTTAATAAACTGCTTGCTAATTAACTGAATGATTATAGAAGCAAGTAACGATGCAGGCATCATAGGAATTATTGTCTCTATTTTACAGATAAAGAAACTGTGGCCCAGAAGGGCTAAGTGACTTGGCCAGGGCCATACAGCTAGGCAGCATCTGAAATACTGTTCAAATGCATGTCTTCCTGAATCTAATCCCAACTCTGCTTCCATTATTCTAGCCCCACAGAGACTCTCTTTTGCCACAAAACCAGTTTGCCTCACTCATTTCTTTCAGAGATGGGGAAGAGAATTTGCTTTATTCTAGTGACTTTTTTTTAGGTATAATTGTCATGTTATTATATTAGCACAGTCCACCCATGAGTAACTGCTATTTGTCCAGTTGTTTAGATCTGACTTTATTTGTGTGAAAAGTGGTTTGTGATTGTGTTCATACGGTTCCTGGGTTTGTCTTAGCAGGTAGACACCCAAATATTTGATTTTTGTCTACAGTTATTTTAAATGGAATTTCTCTATCTCTTCCTTCAGGGCTTTGTTAGTAACATACAGAAATCCCGAGGATATTCTAGTGACTTGGTGCCACTAAGGTTTAGTTAGAGGAGTATAAAGGAGTCCTAAGTGAGGAAATCCCTTCACCAGTATAGCTCGGCACTATCTCTGCAATTTACAGTCTTCAGAAAGCTGCCTAGAGCCCAGGGAATTAAAATGACTTGCCAGAATCACACCGCAGTATCTGTCAGAAGCAAGACACATCGGAGTTTCCCCGTCTTGGAGGCTAGCTCAATCTATCCCACCATCATGTCAAAGTGACTTCCTGGAGCTACCGGTTGAAGCCACATTGTTCTGCCACATAGCTAGGAAACAAGTTGCCCTTTTAGAGATACACTTGCTATCTTTCATTCTGTTAGAGTATTTTTACTTCTTTAAAAAGTAGCTACTAGTTACCTTCATTTGTGTCGAGCTGGGTAGAGAATATGGTACCCATTCTTTTTAACAGCTAAAGAAACAGGCTCTGAGAAGGGGGCTGATTCCTGAATTCAGACAGCTAGGAAGTGGTACTAGCCAGAACTAGAGTTTGGGACGCCTGACTCCCTAGTGTAGTGCAAGTTCTATTATACAAAAATGCAGAATAATTTATCATCCATGAGATGAGAATTTGCGGTAAAAAAAAAAAAAAACAAAACTGCAAGTCTAAAGAACACATACATCAGATTCTAAACCTGGATCCAAAGGGAACATCTTGACATTAGAATTCTAATTGTGATTGTTAAAGTACATCTTCACCTTTTAGGAACAACAGAGAGAAAACAAAAGGCAAGATTTTCAAGGCTGTCATACATTTTTGCAAAACTGAAACTAGAAAAGAGAAATGCTGAGATTTTAAAATTAGTGTGAAAACTGAATACTGAATTTTACTCAAAAGGTTAAAATCTAAGGCAGAAAAAGGTCTTAGCTGTTTAAAGATTTATCCAACTGTCAACATAAAAACCTATCGGAGGCATTATTCCTGAAGCCAAATGCAGATAGATTTTTCCATTCCTCCTTTTGAACCCTTCTTTCTGGTAGGTGTGTTTGCAAGTAAACAGGTGCTGAAGTGAATACGGTTCTCGTTGCACATGTGGGGATTGAATAACTTAATGGCATTTTCCCATTTCTAGAAGGATTCCTCAAAATTGAAATGATGCAACCTTTACAGAAAAGTTATGAGACTTGTGGACTGAAATCAGGCTTTCTAATCCCAAAATAATATCATCTACAGCTGGAAGAAACCTCAGAGATCAGTCTCAAGGGTTCAAAAGTAATCACTGACTGTGGTCAGGGAAGACTTTGCTTTATACTAACAGTTGGCATTTATTGAATGTTTTAAGGTCTGCAGAGTGCTTTACATAAAGGGTTTTAATTTAATCATGCCGTGTGGATCCTATGAGCTAAGGAGGTGCCTTGGGCACAGATCTCCTCATTTGCAGATGAGGACTTGGGCAGTGAGAGAGATTAAGAGATTGCTCTGGGTTATTCAGCTAGGGAATATCTGAGTGGGATTCAAATCCTTATCCCATCTCTCACTTTTGACACAGAGGTGACAGATTCCAGATGCAGAATGATACATACATTTTTGGACACGACTAATACAAGAATTTGTTTTGCTTGACTGTGCATATTTGTTACAAAGTCTTTGGTTTTTTAGAATTCCTAATGGCATGGCCGGGGGGGAGGAGAGAGAAAGAAGGAAAACCCGAGAACTAAAAAAAGATAAGTTTTTTTTAAAAAGTACGATCCCAGAAAGCACAATGAAACATACCCAATTCCCTCACAGCAAAGAATAAGATGATCACAAGGGTAAAATACTTAAATATTTAATCTGTTGTCAGATGTGGTCACTTCTGATCGGGGTGGGGGTTGTAGTCTACTTTTTCTTTATCATAAGGGAGGATTTGGTCTGAAATGGCGTGTGTGAAATTACCGTGAGGTAGAGTCAACAGATCTCCATAAGACAGAAATATATGAAAATCTAAAACAGTAAATTAGAGGGGGGAGACAAATTAACATGTTGAATTTGAAACACATATATGAAGTCCATGAAGATCTGCGTAGCAAGCAGGTGGCGATACAGGCTTGGCGCTGCAGAGAGAGATTTGGGCTGGTCCTATTGATTTGAGGGTCATGTGCAGAGATTGTAATTGAATCCATGGAAACTGATGAGATCACCGAGAGAAGGAAGCAAAGAGGTTTCAAGAGGACAAAACCATGGAGGATAGCTCCATTATGGAGGCAGACATGGATAACAATAAGCAAAGGAGACTAGATAGAAACGGTCAGACAGACCCAAGAGCAGAGATTATCCAGGAAGAGAGACTGCTTGAGAGGGTCCAATGCTCTAGGGGATAGCCTAAATTTATGGATTTAGGAACGAAGAGATCTTTGGAAAGCTTGAACTGAATGTGTGTTACATTAAGTGGAATGGCAGAAGTTGTTGGAAAGGGAGGGGAAAGATGAAGGACAGACTCTCTCTCTGTGCATAGTTACAGGCTAATTATATTTATATGAACCTCAGTTTATTTTTAGCCCCAGCAGGCTCCACCCACTACCTTCTCTCCCTACTAAGCTACCTCCTTGAGACATTCTCTAGCTGCTGGTTATAGCAGCGGCCTAAGGTCCCAAAGAGCAGGGTGGGGACCTATTGACTGGACCCCTTCCATATCTTTGTCCTTTCTAATTTCAGGCATGGAGTCCTGGAACATCCACTGCCCCTTTAGGCAGAATCAAAAATAAAATAAAAAATATTAACAACAAAGGGGGAAGAAGCCATCTCAATACTGTACTAGTTTAAGGTACAGTACGACTGTCCCAGGAAAAACCTTATCCTCATTCTACCATTTTGAACAATAATACAAAGCCAATGTGACGTGCCATGTAGGATGTCGGGGTGAAGTTTCCGAAAAGGAGGTGATGGGACACAAAAACCCCAGAAGATCATGAGGATGCTCAAGTGAAAAACAATCTACAAGTTCTTAGTCAATTCTGGAAGAAAATTTCCTTCTGTGGATCGTCTGCGTGCACAATCCTGTGCGTATATTAGAGACAGAGATACATACACATACGTGCATATATAATATATATTCTGAGTTTTATAAATATACACATATGTAATATATGTATATTTATTCTGACTTGAGGGTAAGCGATGGTTCTAGATGACTTCTACGGCCCCTTAAAATTCGATTCTGTTTTGTTCAATTGCACAAGCATTATTAAGGACCTATTATGGCATTGGTTATTGATAAGCATGGCATTAAGAAGTTGGCGAGGCAAAAACAGAAATGAAAGCAGTCCCAGCTCTCAATAAGCACATATTTTACTGCAGAAAAAGGATAAACAGTAAAAGGATAAATAATACAAAGAGTCTACCAAAGTCTACCCAAAGTCAATATAAAAGCAGGGGAATTCACTACAAACTGGGATTGCAGTTCTGAGAGCCTTCTGGCAAGAGGGGTACATGAAATGATGCTGAAATGGAGGGAAGCAGGAGAGCATCTCAAGCATGGGGCCGACAAGACGTCCCATTCTGCCAGGAGACAGAATGGAGAGGAATAATATGGAATAAATCTGGATTAATGGGTAGGAGACATTGGGAAGAGCTTTAAATGCAGATACAAAAAGGAGTGTATAATTTTTCTTCCAGAAGGAATCTGTCCGTCTTTGCAAAGCTCGGAATTCTATGAGGTTTTCAGCTGCATTGGAACTGCAGATCTGGGAATTTAAAAGCTTTTGGTTTTGTTTTGTAATTTGCAGAGCTGCCAGAAACAAAGTGCTGTGTGGGTGGCAGAATCCTCCTCCTGCCTCTAGTTTGCCCAGAGTCATTACAACATCTAATAGGGACTGCCTACCTAATCAGCAGTCACCATCTCTTTCTAGCCTCCTCCAAGCTTCCTGGAGTTAGTTCCGAGCTATCTCATTTTCTCCAGGGAGAACAAACTTCCTGGGATGCTCTTGAATAAAAGCAGATGATTATTTTCTTAATCGTGTCCTTTTCTATTGTTCGTAATAATAATTCCTTTATCGAAATGCCTAACGATTCCCATTTCCATAGCATCTTCAAGGTTTCCCAAAGATTTCCCCTACAGCAAGCCTGCATTCTAAATGCGCAGGTATGATTATCTTCTGTTTACAGATGAGGAAAGGGAGGCTCTGATAAGGGAAAGTGACTTGCCTAGAGGTCACACAGCTATGAAGGGTCTGAGACAGGATTATTCTGCCCCAGGTTTCAGCACTCCAAGACTGGCATTCTTGACGTAACACTACACTGCCTCCACTTTCATCGACCATCAGCAAAAGAAAGAGAGTTAACATCTGTAAATACCCATTTTCAAGCGTAGGTCCAGGATCACATACATATAAGTGATGGAAAAAGGTGGCAAGGACCTCAGATCTGGTCACCAAAAGCAAAGCCCGAACTTCTGCCTGTCATCGATATTCTTTGCACAGTACTACACCAGTATCAGTGTTCCTAAGTTACTGAAATTACCACTGTTGTTGGACCTCAAACTTCATACCAGTAAGCAGGATGAATGGGAGGCGGGCTTCGGGATGGGTTTTTTTTCAAAATCGGGATGGGCCAGAAGCCCCTCTGGCTTCCACCTGTTCACACCAACAATGTTCCGTGAAATCAGCATTTCAGAGTCCAGTTGGTAGAAGGCATTTAGAAATCTGGGAGGCGAAGAGGCTGACATTCCAAAGAGGAGGGAGACCATTCCTATCCGTATCATAATTTAGAATGGTCTTTGGAATTTACTGGCTTGGCTATCTGATATTTTAAAACACCATGAGCCAGAGCACAAAGAGGAGTAACGAACAAAAAGTCTAAAGAGTCGGGAAGGCTTCTGGCCCATAACCGTTGCATGAGCATGAGGAAATCCCCGAACTCAGGAGCTGCCGATCTGCAGCAATGGACTGACATTCCATACCCAGAGTTTCCCAAAATAAGGAAAACCCAGTTCTGGATGATTTATAGAGCTCCATAGATTTCCAGGGTGTCCCCAAAGTCTTAGTGCAGTGTAAAGCTTTAATAGTTTATGGTTATTTTACATATCTATGGATGGATGTGCTGTAGCAAACTACAGTACACATATGCAATATGTGCTATTTATACAGTACACAGAAGCAATAAGATACTGAAATAATGCCAGGTGTTCTCATCACCCATGCGATGATTAAGCAAAATTAAAACCTTAAAGAGCTCTCAAGTTAAAATTTCAGAAAAGTCATTTTCCCTTTGTTAACCACCAAACCAGAGCACATACATAACAGAACGGTCCCTCCCTGTCCTCTAATGCTTGGGTGAGATCTGTTCTTCACGCTCTTCTCCGTGTACTTTATTAAGTCATCGGTAAATTTCAAAGATCATACTGAGAAGTACAACGTTCAAATGCCCAGGGCCACTTACTTGCCAGGTAGTTCTCTCCACCATCCTCACAGAACCAACGGCGGCGACGAAGAATTCGATTTTCGTGGAAACGCAGGTCACTACTAGCTCAACTAGAAAAGCTTTTAGGCAAGCTGAGAATGAAAACAACTGTTCCTTGGGTCTGAAACATTACTTCCTATCAACCTGGAGTTGCAGTTAGGAGATTCCCAACAAGGACTTTCAAATCATGACCTTCAAACTTCTCTCTGATCACAGCATGGGTGGAGTAATATCATCAGCTTAAAGGCAATCCATATTTGAGCCTTCATTTGCTGTCTGCACTGCTGGTCTCCATATTAGGACCTGTTCCAGTTGTCCCAAATGCCTGCTGGACTTGGTTGGGGGTCTGAGATTTACTTTGGGATCTCATAGCATTACTGCATTTCAGAGCTGGAAGGGACCTTCTAGAGCTAAATGGTCCAATCCCCCCATCTTATAGCCAAAGAAATTGAGAATCAGAGAGGCAAAAGCATTTGCCTAAGGTTACACAGGAAGAAAGGAGAACTGTGATTTGAAGAGAGGTCCTTTGACCTCAAATTCAGTGATCTTTTTCCATTCCATGAGGTGTTAAGTATGGTATGCTTTAAAGAAATTCCATGAAATTCCAATTAAGTGAAAAATAGAGGAGAAAACTGTATCCCTAGCATTTAGCACAATATCCTTGTACATAGCAGACATTTAATAAAGGTCAAATGACTGAAATAAAGTGCAGTACAGAAATATTTAAAAGTAAATCATGTGACAAATTGCAAATTTTGTTTTCTTCAACACCACAGAATCCGAGTTAGAGAGGAACTCAGAGGCATCTAGCCCAAACTCTACCTAAATAAAAATACCCTCTGCAAATCCCTGCCAAGAAGTCGTCCAGCCTTCTTCAAAAACTCCAAGGAGAAAAATCCACTACTTTCTGGTGACATGCTACTCCTGAATGCCTCTGATTGTTGAGAAGTTCTTCCTTACACCAAGCCTAAGTTTTCCCCTTTACAGTGTAATGCTCCTAGTCTTCCCTCCCCGTTTTACTAAGCAGAAAAAAAAAATCTCTTCCCTCCTTCCAAATCTATTCCTCCTTCCCCCCTTCACAAACTTTAAGCATATCCCCTCTGAGTCAAATTTCTCCAGGCTAAACACCCCCAGTTCCTTCATCCGATCCTCTCATGGCAAGAAATCAAAGACTTTTACTATTTGGGCTGCCCTCCTCTGAGGGCTCTCCTGGGGACATGGCGACAATACTCTAGTCTTGGTCTGAAACAGGCAGAATACAGTAGAACTCTTAACTTCCCTCTTCTTAGATACTATACTTATCTTAATGCTGCCAAAGATCATTTCGCGTTTCTTTGGCTCCCAGTTATCACACCACCAACTGATTTTGATATTGCACTTACACTGTCTCAAATTCTCAGATTATTCTTCACGCGAAATGCTTTTTAGTCATGCCAGATCCCCCCCTTCCCCAAATCCTATCCTTCACCTGCGAAGTTGATTTTTTGAACTGCCTTGTAGAACTTTACATTGAGATCTGTTAAATTTCACCTCACTCATTTCAGCCTAACATCTGAGTATGTTGAGATATTTTTGGATCTTAACTCTCCCATTGAACCCCTCCCTCCCTGGTCTATCCTTCCCAGCTACATACCTACCATCTGTAAGTCTGACAAGCATATGCTATCTATGGTGATCTGATGAAAAAGTTAAAGCAGTGAGCTTGGAGGTACTCTCCTAAAAGATCATGCCACAGTAAGGCTTCTCAACCCCAGTTGTAAACTGCTTTTTTAAAAAAATTCTTAAATAGTTATATTTCAATACAATTGGTTTCCATTGTAATCCTATCTATTTTATTTAATGAATTTAAAAACACAATTCTGAAAAGGTCAGAAAAGGGGCCAACTGGCTTTACAGGACTTCCAAACAGATTCATGACACAAAAAAGGAGAAAGCCACTGGTCCTACAAGTTGACAAGATCCATAAATAACTATTCTTTGGTCTGATTATTTAACCAGTGATCACACCTAAGTGCAGCATTATTTAGCCCACATCTCTACATTTTGTATACATTGATAACAGCAGTCTTTGTCAAAGGCTTAGCTAAAAACTAGTTATAAGAAATTTACAGCATTCCTTTTATCAACCAGTCTAATAACCCTGTCAAAAAAGGAAATGAGGTTAGTCTGGCATGACCTGTTCTCGACCAAAGTGGGAAATGAAGAGTTTGGTTCACTAGAAAAGCAGAACACATGGATAGAAGAATAATCAATTCAGCAATAGTTGATTAAAAATTGCAAATACCCTTATATATCGCTTTCCCCAGAAGGTCGCTCTAAAAGTCACTTAAAAAAAATCCAAACCAAAAAACAAAACATTTAATATTATTTTGAACTACATTCTGGTAGACTGCGGCTACTACCAAATAGGCATATGAAAGAATTCTCAGAAGGTTCCCTGGCTATACTTGAGACTCTTGTGTATATGACCGAAGGTTGGAACAAGTATGCAAAAAAAAAAAAGTCTGATCAGATAAATCTAAGACTGTCAAGAAAGCAGCAAAAAAAAAAAAAAAAAAAAAAAATCACCAAGGCTAGGCTTAGAGGAAATCAGAATTCCAGCAAGATTATACTTTGGGACAGTCTCCTTAGATTTGTCTCTCCAAATAAGAAACAATTTGGCCTCATTCAAATTCTTTTGTTTTTTTTTTTTATGAACTAAAGAGGAATGGAGAGTGGGGTGCCACTGCTTGGAAATCTTGAGCCCATACATGCATGGCCACTTCATTAATCTACCCTAAGGAAGAAATGGATTTTTATACCTAACAATAATAAAAATGGACATTTCTCTACAGCTAAGTTCACAGTTCTATGGTTTAAAAAGCGCTTTCCTCACAACAACCCTGTGAGGTAGGTAGATAAATTGTTATAATCTCCATTTCACAGATGAAAAAAGGGGGAGGTTCACTTAGATGAAATTACTTACCTTGTCGTCACAGCCAACAATTCTGAAAACCTGGGATTTGAACCCAGGTTGGGCTCTGTTGTCTCCAAAACCAGCTCTTTCCACTGTATTCTTCTGCTAAGTTAAGAAAAAAGCGATCGCTCCTTTGCTCATTTTCTTATAGCTTCCTGAGAGAAGCTTAACTGGAGTCTCGGAACAAGGAGCTGTTATACAAAGTGACGGCTGCTTCTACTGACTTTGGTCAGCAGCTATAGATCTGATTTTAAGCTCTGGTTAAGCATGTAGGGAAATAGTTAAGATGGTTTCTATAAAGATCAAAACCCCACTCCAAATTGTACCCAGAAATAGACAGGGTGCTGCTCTATGTAATCTGCTGACTAAGGACGTTGCAAAGCTCTGGAGTAATATGGTCTATGATTATAGCCTGCAGTATTTCACAGGTGGGTCGTGTGACTTTTTTAGTACTGAAGTCAGAGGCTTTTCAAAAGTAGTTCTAAAGCAGTTCACTGCAATCTGAGCAGGCTGCTTTAGGACTACTGACAGGGTAGAGGTCCCTTACAAGGGAAATTGCTTTTGGGGTACAAAAAAGACACTTGGAAATGACGAGTTAACCAAAACTCACACTTTGTCCTTATTATGGTTAGGCTCGGATCGAGCACCATAGCAGGCCACTCTTCAAGGTTCCTAGAAACCTAAGCAAGCTCTGCCCGTGATGCACCGGGTCCCTCCTCTTTTAGATCAGGGTTCTTAGAATCTGACCACCCTAGAAAAACCTGGGCCCATAGTTACCAGCTTCCCAGAGCGAAGGGGAAATAACTGGTGTACACATTCTGGTGGGGAACGTCCCGGCGATAAATGAATCGGGTATTATTTTAAACTTGGATAGAGTGGGGTTTAGATTCTTAGCATATTAAAGCTTCTTTGGCTTATAGCTGGCTGGGTGTTTGGGGCACAGACTTGGTTTTTAGGTTTTAAACAGGCCCTCTCTTGTCTTAGGTAGTAGGGCTATTTATAACCCCCACATACTAGCACATCCTAAACAGGGCGAACCTCACGTAACTGAATGCTGTACATGTGCGACAGAGATAGAGAGACCATAGAAAACCAGTTTTTTTTGGTGGGGGGGGGGGTTCTCCTCATATTTTGGGGGGGAAAAAACGAAGGCTTGCTTTACTTTAAACAAGACTCTAACCAAGCGATTTCTCCTTCACGGTTTAAGTAGGTCTCCGCTTTTGGTCTGGAAAATTACGTTCCCCCTGAATTTTTAAGCTAAGTGAGGTCCTGAAGTAGAGTGACTATAAAAGAATTTTCAAGTTAGCGCCTCGTCTTAGACTTGTGCTTTTCCTTCCTTCCCTGCTTTGCTCCTTTCCTTCCTTCCTTCCCTCCCTCTCTCTCCCAGTTCTTCCAACTGCTTTGCATCCACCCCCACCCCAATACATAGCCTCCCTCCACCCCCCCCCCAGCACACAGGCACAGCCACACACATACCCCTGCCACCCAGCCCCCGTGGGAGCCAAGGGCTCAGCAGTTGCAGGAGGGGAGGGGGGAAGGGGGGACTCAGAGCCTGGGGTTTGGGATTCTTCGAGTGTGGGGGAGAGAGAGAGAGGCGGAGGGTGAGCCCTAGAGAGCTGCTAGACGTCCCCTTTCATTGCAGAGTGGCTCGAAGCCACGGTGGCCATTTGGATGACATTTGGGGAGTGGGAGTGGAGTGGGGGGTCCGGGCGAATGTGTGCGGGTGCGCGCGCGTGTATGATGTGTGTGTGTATGTATGCGCGTGGGTGTGTGTGAAGCTCACAACTCACGTCGCAAGCCGCTGGGGGCCAGCGCAGAAGACTTGAGGGCTGAAGACTCCAGGCCAGGCCGGGCCGGGCCAGGCGCGGAAGGCTACATGGCGCTTTCTTCGCACTTGGCCCCGAGCTGCGGGGTGCAGGGGGAGGGCGAGCGGAAGGCGGAGGCGGTTCGGAGGCGATTGCCGCCAGGATGGACTGAACGACGGCGGCCGCGCCGACGGATGCTGCACTGCCTCCCCTCCGGCTGGCTGGCTCACCGGCCGGCCGGCCTGCCTGCCTGCCTGCCTGCCGGGAGGGGGCGGGGCGAGCCAGGCCCACCCCTGCGTGCAGGCCCCGCCCCACCCCGCCCCATTTCGCACCCGGCAGCGGGCCGGCCTTAACTACATCTCTCTAGGTGGAGGCGGGAGCCAGCCACTTGCGGAGGTCGGCTCGGAGCTGCGAGCAGCCCTCTCCCGTCCTCTCCCGCCCCGTCGTCCTCCTCCCGTCCTGTCTGCTCATCTCCGTCCTCACTCGCCTCGCCGCCGCCTCTGCCCACCCGCCAGTCCCTCGCAGATCCGCGTTCCCGGTCGCAGAGCCGTGCCTTCGTCGCCACCGCCGCCACCGCCGCTGCCGTCGCCAGCCTCCGCTGCTGCCAAAGGCGGAAGATTCATCATGGTGAAAATCTCCTTCAATACGCCCTTCGTGCAGAAGCCGGGCCCCAAGAAGGACGTCGAGGCCCTGGTGGCCGAGAGGGTAAGGCCGACAGGAAGCCCGTGGGGGGCGTGGGGCGGACCGGGGCTGAAAAGGGGCACTTGTCGAAGGACAAAATGGAGACTTCCTCAGAGCGCCTCCCCCCACCCCGTCTGGCGGGCATGGGCACGGGCACTCGCCAGCTCCTGCCTTTGTACCCCCTCCAACCCCCTCAGGGATGGGGAAGTGAGACGGGAGAGCCCCCGGGTAGGGACCCGACACCGTTGTCCCCTCCCTCTCGCAGGGCCCCGGGGATGCTTTGAGCTCTTGGACCCAGGTGGGGGGGGGGGAGGAGGAGAGAGAGGTAAGGGGGTAGAGGGATGGAGGGGCAAGAGGCTCAGCTGGGCAGGGATGGATGCGGGAAGATGCTGGCTGGCCTCTCTGCCCTTGAGAGACTTCAGACTCTCCGATCCTGCTCCCCAGGTACGGCACTGGGCGGGCTGGGGCACTGGAGGGGCATCCTGGACACCTCTAACTTTGAAGACTTTGTGAGTCTTTTTCTCTTCCATACAGAAAGAATCCCCTCCCTGAGGAGAGGCTCTCAGACCATCCAGTCGAGGAGCTGTTAGAGTTAAAAGTTTGTCTTGATATAAATTTGGGGTGTTTACTGTTCTTTCTTCCTGCGGGGAGCCTTGCATGTTTTCCTTGTGGCGTTTCTAAAAGAAAACACTCTTCTTCCGCAGAAAGGAACTTGAGTTTCTCCGCTCCCCCTCCCCAATAGCCATCCTTCAATCCCCAACTCAGGTCCAAAAACAGGTCTTATTTTCAGCTTTCAGTCAGAGGATTTCCCCCAAATCTTAAGATATTATTATTCTACTTTGTTTTTCCTGTAAACACTTAAAGGGCACCTAACTTCCAAAACACATATTCTGTTCTTAGTTAAAACTTTGTTTTACTCGAGTAGGTGTTCTCTCTCTCCCTCTCTCTCCCCCTCTCTCTGACTCTCCCCTCTTTCTGATTCTCCCTGTGTGTGTGTGTGTGTGTGTGTATGTGTCTCTCTCAAAATCGTTGTATTCACGGATCCTTGTAAATTCTAACTTCCGTATTCAGCAACTTAGGTTAGAGAAGCGAACTGGCCGCTCGCTAAGATCAGGTCCTCTGAAATGTTTAGATGCTCCCTACAGAATTCTCATCCACAACCCGCCAGGGCTAGCATTTTATGTGGACCTCAGTGAAATCAGCACAAGTTCCTGAAAACATTCTGAAATGTTTTCAAAAACATCTTTTTGCAGGTTTGGAAGTTTTTTGATTAAACTACAGCTCCAACATCTAACTGTCACCAAATTTACTATGAGTGAAACTTGGCCAGATCTTGGGAGGCCTAATGGGACTAGTTAAATATAGTTATATACTAAAACATATCAATAAATAACCATATACTTCACTATAGCCACCCAGCAATCCTCTTAAATTTTTCCCACTCCCTGAAAGCCTGACTTGTTTTTGGCTTAGCCGAATATACAAGTAATTTTCTTAGTCCTGTAGGAGAACAATGAGAAACAAACAGAAGTAACCCTTTGTACAGTGACTGTTTCTATATCAGGTGTACAATCATCTCCCCAGGGATTCTGATCTGGCCTCTTTGGGAGACGACTGACTTAATACCTGGCAACATATATAGCGATGTATTCAACCTCTGAACAGCTTTCAATACAACTATTATAAAAACAGTCCAGAGGTTGTGACTTGTAAAAACAGTTCAGAGATAAAATAGCAGCCAGTCAGCCCAAAGCTCAACAGATTGAAATGTAGGCAAAAATCATGATTCCTGGGTTGCAGAGACCCAGGGAGGAACTGAGAAAAAACAGTAGAGTTCTATAATATGTTTAGTAATAAGTTTTGAATTATTAGAAGGAGAACTGAAAGTGAAGGGAAGTTTTGTTGTGTTTTTTTCAGGAGCAATAAAGGAAGGTTCCCTTGTCAGTTTCCAGTTTCCTAACTTATTATGTTATCTTAGACCAGTCACTCATCTTTCCTGGCCCTCAAAGAATCTTTCTCTAAAACCATCCTTTGCTATAAAATTATGTGTGTGGGGGGGGGGGGGGGGGGGGGGGGGGGGGGGGAGACTAGAAGATCTCTAAGGACCTGGGTTGGTTGTGATTCTAAATCTCACTCCACAAAACTTGTTTATTAGGATTTATATACCTGAATTTTGATTTTAAATATAACTGTTTAAGTTGGATAAGTAATCATTCAAGATAGCCGAGTCTATTAAATGTCTTTTAGCCATGAACATATAAATCCCAATTCCTTGAACTTTCTAGAAAGAAAAACTTATTGTTTACCCTTTGTCAGAGGGTAAAACATTTGATATGTGCCGTCTCACTCCTCATCCCCCTCCACCCCTATAATCCCTCAGACTTATTTTCATAAAGTTGTCAAGGTAGGTACCTCTTACAGATGTTATCTTGTCGTGGCAAGTACCTAAATGAAAGAAATCTTTCAGATGAATCTATTGAGACTTAACAGCTTGAATGATTTACTCACCGATTACCAGTAGCTAGATTTGCTGACTTCATACTTCTATCCTCATGTCATCATACTGCTACGGTCATATTGTGACATACAGAACGGGCAGTGAGGGCCTCCAGGTCCTCTGCCCTGGGAGGTTACTTTCAGTTAATCAGTTACTCAGTTGCTATGGACCTTTGAGAGTAATTCCTAAGAAAATGATTGATTTCACTGAAATATAAAAGTCACTTTATGCAATTAGTTTTATAACTGGCCATCTTAAATATTCAGATTGGAAAAAGAGAGCTCTTCCAGACTTAGAATGCGTTTCTCACCATCGCAGTCAGCAAAATAAATTAGCAGTCGCATGTCCTTGTATTGGTAACTTCTGTAACTGTGAACATTCTTGAGTCTCTATGAAAGATACATAGGTAATTTCCAACAAAAAGAAAAAGAAAAATTCCCTGTCATGGTATGGGGAAGGGAATGGAAGAGAGGGAGAAGGATAAAACTTTTACTTAAACAAGTATCAATATAACTAATATTCTCTTTTCCTTTTTCTGAGGATTTAGGACAAAAGAATTCCTTCCTATCCTTAAGGGAGAGATTACTAGTGGTAAAGCTAATCTGGCTACCTTCAAATTTTTATCTATAAAGTGATCTCTAGCCATCGCAAAAACTTAATAGTTAAAAAACAACTCTTGAAGGAAAATCAACAAATAGACTAAAGGATGAGTATTTTCTCATGAGAGCCCAGACAAGTTTGATTTTCCATTAAGAGAAATTTACTTCATCAAACAGTGATTAAATAGCTACTACTGGGCTAGACAGAGTTCCCATCTTCCATCCCCCCCCCATAAAAAAAATTAGGTGAGGTGAACTTTGCACTCAAGGAACCTATATTTTATTGGGCTACAAAACCACTAAAGAAGCATAGTCATTTCTAGAAGTGTCACAGAATCATAGATTTAGGGCTGGGAGGAATTTCAGAGGCCATCTAATCCAATTACCTCATTTTATAGATGAGGAACTGAGACCCAGAGAAGGTAAGTGACCTGCCAAATGGCACACAGCTAATTTCGGGGGTGGGATTTGAATTTACAGCTCCCTGACTGTAGTTTTAGCACTTTAACCACCACATAGTGCTGCCAACTTTGACAAGCACTACCTCTTGGGGTACTCTTGGGTAAGGTAATTGCAGACCAGTAAAATGAGGCTGTTAGACTAGGTGACTTCTCAGGAAGGCTCTTGCCAGCTCTAAGTCTGTGAGCCTATCAAACCCAAAGTAATCAGATAGAGCGGATAACCTGACGTACAGCCACCACCAATACTGATAGGACTAGTGAATGTGATTGCTAATGTATCTCAACGTGCTTTCAAAGATCTTGGCAGGAAGAGAGGAGGAGAAGGGAAAAATCTTCTGATTTTTCAATAAAAAAGAAGAGTAGGGTGTGCAAACTCCAACAATTTGACTTTGATTCTTGACAAAATTTGAGAATGCATTAAGGAGCTAGTGAAGGAACAGCTAGAAAACAAAGTGCTAAACACAAAAGGCCAACTTGAGACTACCGTGGTATGCCAGACCAAGCTTTCGTTTTTTTTTTATTTTTGACATAGTTATTAGATCAGATTACAGGAAGGCGTCATGTGTGTATAACTGTAGCTACATGGGGCTTACATCGATTTGATTTGTTTGTTTACCTTAGCAAAACATTTGACACAATTTTTCATGCTATTTTTGAGGACAGAGTGGAGTACTGGAGACTAGATAATAATTAATTAGGTGTGTTCATAACTGGTTGAACATGGAAAGAGAGGTTAGACTTGTTTGGCTCAGTATCAGAGGACCAAACTTGTCTTGATGGGTGAACACCGGACACAGGCAGATTTAGACTTGAACAAGGAAGAATTTTCTGATCATTTGAGTTATTCAGTAATAGAAGGGGCTGCCTTGGGCAATTGCTAGTTTCCTTTTACTAGACATTTTCAAGAAAAGACCAAGTGGCCTCTTGATGATTTTATAAGGGGAAATCTGGAGTCTGTTATGGACAGATTGGACCAGATGGCCTTTGAGGTTCTATAGATGTTCAAGAAGTTAGACAAAGGATTTCAATAATTAATACATAGGACTCAAAAGCTGGGAGATGCTTAATTGTCAAATGGACTGCCTAGACAGTATCTGCTGCAGGAACTCAGAGGAGAGCAGCTTCTTTAGAGTTGGGATAGGCAGGGAAGGAGTGGAGATCTGTATTGAATCTGAAAAAAGAAAGGACTGATGGGGTTCAAGAGAAGTGGGGAGTACATTCCCCTCTGAAGCAGCTTCTATAGAAAAAAGCATAGACACAAGGTGTGTTTTAGAGGCACTAATTTTCACCATTCTGGTTTCGTGCTGAAAAAGTATGTTGGGCCAGACTGAAAGAGGTTTCTCAAATACCACCTTAAAAAGCTACCGAAGGCTTCTAAGCAGGAGAATGTAGCATGAAAAGAAGAGAGAATTGGCCTTTGCATTTAGGAACTATGGGTTTGGGTTCCAGCTCTGTCATTCAGTTAGCAGTGGGATTTGGGGCCAGACATTCTGTATCTATACCTCAGGTTCCTCCTTCCAAAAAAAAAAGGGGGCTAGCTTAGATGACCTTTAAAGTCTCTCTTGACGCAAAGAACAATTCTCTGATTCTCTGACCAGTCAGATGACTTAAGAGAGAAGCTTGGGGGAAAACATCAGAGTGCCCCGGGAAGGAAAGTGCTAAATAACCTCAGAACAAAAGAATGATTTATATCTAAGGCATGGCACTTTGGGACAAGAAGCCAGTCATCAGAAGCCCCCAAATCAATCCATGGCTTATATCACAGTAGCCTGCTCCCCGAGACCCTTTTATGTGCAAACAAGTAGTTGCAAAGAGCTGTATGAAAAATAACTCACTCCCTTTGTTAGAAGAACCTGAGCACTTTGCTGATGCTGACCTAAAAGGATCTCACTGCATCTCTTCAGAGTAGGTAGTGGCAAGAATTATTCCTCTAGGCAGCTTCTTTTCAAGTAAAAGTATGTCCAAAGGCTTAAATCCTAGCAGATGTATGGATACAACTATTTAAGAGAAGGCGCTGATAAGAATTGAAAAAGATAAATCCGTGTGCTAGGAATGCGTACACATTTTCTCAATGATGATGAGCTTGGGAATAACTAGAAAAGGCTAGAGAAACAACACTGATTGGAGAACCACTAGGAACATCAAAAACATCTACTCAGTACAAAAGTTTCTACTGTCAGCTTTGCTGGCCCCATCTGTCTCTCCTCATAAAACAGTTTACACAGACTTGGGGTAGATTTTATGAAGTGTGCAATATGGCAGCAACACTATGAATGCAATAGATTCTTTCCTTCTCCAAAAGACGCTTAAAATGCCTGGGTGCTTTCTTGAATGATTTTTCCCCCTGTCACTATTTGGAGACTGGTGAAATTCTATGGGCTTTTTTTTATTAACTAGGCTGATATAAATTGTAGATGGTTAAAGATGGCAGTTTTAGTTCAATTTCAGGCCTCTGTGTGTGTGTTCACAATAACCTAATATCTACATTTAGTAACTTAATACAAATTTTTTATCATTTAGAATTAAAGGTAAGTCTTCTACACAGAAGCATCTAAGTTTGTTTTATTCCTTTATCTTCACAGGAGCTAGAAATTCTGACACATGACAGTTCATCTGGAAGATGCTTGCTGACCCTCCTGGGTCTTGCATTCATTTTAACAGGAGTTATTGTTGGTGGAGCTTGCATTTATAAATACTTCATGCCAAGGGTAAAGTCATTTTAGTTTTTTAAAGTTTAGCTGGTTTAAGGTTGTTTTTGTTTTGTTTCGTTTATTTTACTAGGACTTAAATCAAATAAGACCTAAAGCAAAACTTCATATAGTTCTAAAAGGAGCAACTTGTAATTTCTCCATAATATAAAGGTTCATTATAACATAATTATGAAATTTAAGATTACCATCCAAACCGACTGCCATAAAATTGATTTGTGCCAAATGTCAAGCCATTGTCTCAATGAGGCCTAAGAGATAACAACAATGTAGTGAATTGATAGGAATTCTAAGTTTTCACCGTTTTAAATGTTGGAGGGTTTTTTTTTTTCTATTTTTAGCACAGAGTATTCCGTGGAGAAATGTGCTACTTTGAAAATGATGATAATGGCATGGATGGTGAAACAGAGCCCTATTTCCTCCCTGTTTCTGAAGAAGCTGACATCCGGGAAGATGAAAACATAGCGATCATTGATGTACCTGTTCCCAAATTCTCTGATAGTGACCCCGCTGCTATTGTTCATGACTTTGATAGAGTAAGTTGGATATTCAGCATTTACTCTGATACTAGCTGCTTTTTGCTTTGTTTCCTTGGTAATCATTTACATCTTTTCATCGAGTTCACACAGTAGTTCGTTTCTCACAGCTCCTAAATGTTCATTTGCAGCCAACTGTGAGCTCAGGACTAAATTCCACATAAATAAATTTGGGCTTAACATTTTGTTAGGCTATTTGTTACGTACCTTAGCTTAAGTCCTTTCATGAAAATAAAACATTTGCCAATAGCCACTAGAGAGCTCCTGTGATCTCTCATGTGACACGCTAATGACAAAGCTATTTCTCCTAAAAATGATTTTAAGTTCTGATTTTTACATCTAGAAAGCCAGATGAGAACTTTAACAGAAACCAAGGACACATACAGAGTCCACTGGTTTTGTTCTGCTTACAAAATCTCTGCCAAAATTGGGGAAATAATTCAAAATCGAGCAAGATTAGTTTATGACTGCTAATACTTATGGTTTTGACCAGTACCTGAAGGAATTATAGAATTTAGCTCGGCAGAGTGGATGTTACAGGCAGAGAGAATTATGTGAGCAAAAATCAGAGAAATAGAAATGAATTTTGTGAGTACAGGACGCAGTATATTGGGTCTGTATTTGATAGGGAGGCACAAGGTAGGATGGGACAGTTGATGAAGCACCTTGAATCCCAGAAAAGTTTGAATTTGAACCATAGTAGGTCTTTAAGCAAGAGAATGACATGAAAGCGACATAGGCAGTTTGAACTGATGAGGATATCCTAGGTGATACTTAGGAGGAGAGAATGGAAATCACAAAGCTTGTTAGGAAGCCAGCTTTGTTTTCTTTAAAAGAACTTATATCACTGGCGTGGGCACTTCTCCACAGACACAGATATCAGCTCCTCCATTCCTCACACATTGGTTGCTGTGACCAAAACAATATTCATCACCTGGTGGCCAACCTTCTCTTTTTAATGAGCCTTTTGGAACTTAGTATTTTTCGGCCAAATCTCAGGTGACAAACATTGTTGGGTCTCTTCTTGAAGTCTTTCCTTTTTGACAGAAGCTGCATTTTGCTAGCATAGTCTTTTAAGAACCCATGGATCACCTTCACGTCTCAATGAATCATCAGAGTAGTGTTTTGGTGGGGGATTCAGAAATCACCACTGTAGCTGGGAGGTGGTGAGATGAAGACTCCATATTGGAGTTTTTAAAAAATCCAAAAAAAAAAAAAAGATTTAAAGGAGGAATCGATATAATCCACGTTGCCTAGAAGGGTTAAGAGCAAAGGGGAGGGGATGATAAAGAAAAGGAAAGAGTCAAGGACGCTTCCAGGTCTCGAGGCTGGAGAGTGTTGCTCCAGTGACCTGAAATTATCCCTGACTGTTCTTCCCCCCTTAACATTTCCCAAATCATCCCAAGGAAGAAACAGTTGAGTTTATCAATTAAGAAATACGTTCTCATGGTTTCACCAACAATTTGAATGTTTTACCTTGACCCACAGCTTAGTTGACTTGGGCTATAGCTGTTTAGAGTTAATAACAGAAATTTCATTGTCAGCACTCTGATGCATCATTATATTGATCATGACTAACTTTTTCAATAGCTTCTGACTGCTTACCTAGACCTGCAGCTGGGCAACTGCTATGTAATCCCTCTCAATACTTCCATTGTTATGCCTCCAAGAAATCTTATGGACCTCTTTGCCAAACTCTCGGTATGTACTTTTTGGATAGAAGTTTTGGTGTAAGTATAGTTTCAAATTGATTTGTCACCATTTTTATTTGGAAATATGGTAAGAGATCCTTAGAAAATAGATTAGATTAGAGACATGATTTCTAACATGGCTTCTTGAGATCATTTTGAAAATTATCTCTAAAACATTATTTTTCATTAGAATTTCATTGAGCTACATGACGAATATGAAATAGGCTCTTCTTAATTACAGCTTATCAGAACTGGGAAGGACCCTCTTAGAAATCATTGAGACAACTCTCTAATCTTACGTTTGAAGGGAAATGAGAACGCTAGAGAGCATAAATTGACTTGCCCAAGATTCCATAAATAATGGCAGAGCACGAGGTCCAGGAATCAAGCTGTTAAGTCCCCAGGTCACCACCCTTCATTGGTCAGTGTTGGTAAACTTGCTATTTCCCTGGAAAGCTAAAGCTCTGACCTTTGTCCTCATCACAGCCTCTAACACCCCGACATTCTTTTTTTGCTTTACGATTCAACACTCCTAAATTGTTCATTCATTTCACCATACGTTTGTGTTATCGGAAATAGTCACACATGCTCTCCAGAGCATACTTTGGACATTTTATTACCTGGGTGAGAGCCACCTAAGATGCTTTCCCAGCAGCAGTCAAATACTGTACTGGAAAGCCTGTAAGTCTCCTATTTTTGGTAGAAATGTTAAGATGATAGGTAGAAAGGACTTCCATTTTTTTTATAAAAGTTCTTGGATTATGGAATCTCTAGCCTCAAGTGATTCAATGACATCTAGGATTTCATGAATTCTTTCGACCACAGAGTAATACACCAGGATGACAGAAAGATCACTGAATTTTAGATCCAAAAACCCATTTTCTGGAATTCCTCCCTCTGCCACTCAAGCAGCTCTGTGCCTTGGGCAGTCCTAGGCTCTCTGAGATTCATTTCCCTCATCTGTAAACATTGGGCCAATAGTCCTTTATCATCTACCCCATAGGGTCATTATGAGGATCAAATGATAGAATGGATGGAAAGAAATTGGTTAAGAGCTTTTGTTTTTAGAGCTGCTTAATGACTAAAGATTAAACTTCAGTTAATTCATGAATTGGGTTTTCATTTAGCCTATTGCCAAAGCTAACTGGTTAAGGCCTGCTGCCTTGGTTTTATTCCATAGGGAATAAAAACATGCTTGAATTTCACAAGTTTTCTTACCAGGGAGCCAGACTCTGCACTTTTCTCATATGCTAACAGTTCTCATTAGACAGAGGGGCTTAAAAATGTTTGGCAATAGAAATGAACAGTTCATGAATTGGCTATATAATTATTGTTCTTGTACAGTGGTCATAAACAAAACAGAGACCGGCCCTCCTCTGCAAACAGGCACTGCTTCAGTTGTGGAGAGGAAATAGATCAGATGAGGTTGTAATAACTCTTGACAGACACAACCAACCATATCGTTAGTCTTGGGTAACTAAAGTTAGATGGTATGTAAGTAGCACGATTCAAGTGTGCCGATGGCATCTGGTGTTTTTGTTGGTAAAAATCATTTAAGATAACTTAAATGTCTATGTTCCTAATACTTTTACTGTATTTGGTATGCTATAAAGTTCATATTAACTGTATTGTATATTTTGCTGTCCATTACCATTCCAAGAAACCATGTGTTTGGTAACCAATCCAAAATCTAGTCATAGCTATGCTTATCGTTGGGGTGAATTTTCTTGCCTTTGTAAACAGTGATGCACCCCTGAAACCTTTAGGCTGTTTCTTCCGGCCTTCACAGATCAGAGTAGTATCTCTTCTGCTGCTTGCCATTCATTCCAGGGCCTTCCCCATTTATTATTTCTTTGACCGCAACATTGGCTTCAAAGGTTGAACCCAAGGCAAGCCATATAGACTTTGCCCCTTCAGTAGCAGGTGGTATTGCTAGCTTCACTGGCTTGCCTTTTTTGGTGTGGATGAGGCTGTGACCTAATCAGCCTGTTTTTATTTAGTCTGCTCAGGGTAGTCATGAGGAATGACAGAACAGAGAACCTAGTATTTGACCCTCAAGCTCTATTTCCATCGATTCTACTTCTTTTTGCTCTTTCATTTCTCTAGATTAAGACCAGTAACAGAAATTGGTGGCTTGACTAATCCCAGGAATGAATAAATATTGAAGATTATGCCCTCAGAGTGTATATATATATATATGTATATATATATCCATGCATAACTAGATAGCAGCTGACTGATGCAAGAGTAGAAAATAAATTTGCAAACACCATCTTGTCTTTTAAAAGACTGGCAATTGATCAGTAGCCATCAAATAGGCAAGCTGGGTTTACAGAAAATGGGAGCAAGTTTCTTTTAGAGACAAGAATTCATACAGATCACAGACCTGAGGCAGAGTAACAAACATTAACAGGAGTAGCATCAAGAGCAACTACAAATTGGTTTCTGAGTGTAGGCAGCAATTAAAAAAAAAAAAAAAAGACCTCATACATACAATTGGCAAATCTTTCTTTTGGACAGCGGCCATTATAAAATAGTGCCCTCTTTAAAAGTGAAGGATCAAAACACAGATTCCTTGCAGAACTTAGATAATAGGTAAAAAAAAAAAAAAAAAAAAAAACTCTAAAACATCGCAACTGGAAAGGACCTTTGAGATCATGTACTCCAAGGCTCTTGTTTTAGAGAAAAACTAAGTAAGCCATGCAAAGAGATCTTCCAATGAGTGGTAGAGCTGAAATTAAAACTCCCAGGCCAGGATTCTTTCTATTGCATCAGCATGTCACAGAGGGGAACATAATTTTCGGTCTCCAAAGCTACAAAGCCTCAATTTAACTATTACATGAAGCATATTGCCTCTGTTCTCCTTAAAGGAGTAACACACGTTCTGGCTGACACAGATTCCCTAAAGATAGTACATACTTTTCCATTGCCTGAGATTTTTTTTCCTTTTCGCTTCCTGGTACTAGGGCTGTGATCTGAACCTTTCTCCATCCCCCCATTTGCAACTCTTCCCATCTTCAGAATCCAGAGAATTTATATACATGCTCCTTCTTGTTCACTGCCCCTAAATGGTTGTGCCCTTTTGTAGAACAGTCTGTTTAAATAGGAGCTTGAATGGCCTGACAGTAATGAAATACAGACATATGCAAAGCAGTGCATTCACCCCTAAATTCCCCCAACGTTTGGGGATAATTCTGCTCCTTTCAAGCCTGTGTTTAGCCATGCTTGTCTTACGATCTGGGGTGCTGAATGTTTCAAAGTATAACATAGCCATGTCCCCGTACTTAACGAATGGCATAAACTTCAGGAGGAAGAAGCCAGTAAGGCAGATACCAAATACTCGAGGGTGGGACATGTTAGGTTTTAGAAGGAAGGGAATCAGCCCATAAAGGGCTTTCCAGTCGAGAAGGAAAATAGAGTTGATGAAGTCTGCTCCTCAAGATTAGAAGCCAGACTTTGTTTTGCTCCCTTCGGGCTCTAAGATATGACTAACTCACTTAATCCCATATGTCAACCCTTGGCTAACCCAGCCCTCCTGCAAAAAGGGTATGGAATGTGGGGCACGGTACCTGGCAATTGGGGCTTTTAGCAAAAGATATTCCTGAAGCATCTCTAAACTACATAACTTCCCTCTGAATGGCCAGACTCACTGTTCTTGGGACCCATACCATTCAGTGGGCCAGAATTTAGGCCAATTTAGAGAGATTATGGCAGCACTTTCACCAGGCTTCCAAAAAGCAATACCCACAACTTGAGATGTGAAAGGCAACAATTAAAAGTGTAATCTAGAAACACACAGCTCTCCATTCCAAAGGAGAGAATTCCCAGATTGAAAACAGAATACAACTTCATTAATTTGGACACCCTCCATTAATTTAGAATCTGCTCCCTTCACTTGGACTTAAGGTTACTTCTGTGCTATCAATAAAAGGCGTCACTAAGCAAATAAATGTTCTATCAGAGAGTCACGCTCATCTACTTAAAGAGAATAAAACCACTTTTAAGGATAGCTTTTAATTGTCTACTAGTAAAACTTACAGAACAGCACTTTGTGGTTGCAAAAAAAAAAAAAAAAAAACAGGTGCCCATCCTTTCAGAAATGCCTGAACAAACTATTATAGAAAGTGCAATGAAAAAAATCACACTGTAAAAAGCAATAAATATGAGTTATTCAGAGAAACTTGGAAAGACTTGTAAATGAACTGATACAGATCTAGGAGAATGATGGCCATAAGGAGGCAGTAATGGATGACTCCAGGGACCCGTAGCTCCGTTTCAGAGGACTGATGAGGAAACAGACTTTTTGGGTAGAGAGGTGGAGAGCTATGGGTGTGTAATTTTGTGTACACTGACAGCTACAGTGACTTCCTTGGTTTTGCTTAACTTTCTCTTTGTTACAAGGAATGGGGGAGAGGGGAAGTCGGCCAGGTGGCCTTGCAGAAGGGGTGATATACAATATAATCGGAAATGACTATGGTGTAAAAACAGAAGGCATCAAAAAACAATAGGTTGTGTTCCTGACCTTTTGTTTTTAAGTCTTTTTGGAATCCTCAATAGTTTCTCCCTAGGAACAGGGTTATAAATGGCAGCCAGCAACCCAGGTCAGTTCACAATAGCTTTAATCCAATGTACCTGAATTCTCTCGTCTAAAACTATAATTTATAACTTTATTTTCTAAGTATTTGTACCCATACAAGACAAGGTATCCTCAGATGATATGAGCTGGAAACGAGACTCTGAACTCAGGAACCAAGTTGTATTAGCCAAGCCAGATGGATGAAACAACAGGACAGCCCAAGTCAGGAACTACCTGTCCTGATAATATTTTGCTACATATAATATATTGCAACTATGGGGAATCCCCCAAAGAGCAGTGATACTATATAATCAAAGTATCCATGTCATTCAAGGTTTTTCAGAATATAGTTACCTTTTCAGGGGCATGATTTGATTTGTGTTTTAGATATGACCTCATTTTTCATTAATGGGCTCATTATATTTTATGTAATAATTGGTCTAACTTTTTTTTTTTATTAATGGGGTCCTGGTTTATTTAAGACTTTTTATGCAATGATGCTTATATTAACCTTATGAGTTGATTTCTATTATGGGCAAAGTATAAATGATGGTACCTTTAGGAATTCATCAGTTTTAATTTGATTGTTTGTTTGTTTTCTTCTCTTAGACTGGATCTTACCTCCCTCAGACTTACTTGGTTCGTGAAGAGCTGGTAGCTGCTGAAGAAATAGAGGACGTTTCTGATCTGGGCATCTTTATTTACCAGATTTGTGGAGGGAAGAAGACCTTCAGACTGCAACGCCGGGAGCCAATAACTGGTAGGTATTTATTTTTGTGGCAAAACCCTCCTTTTTCTACCATTCACATTTTGGCAAGTGAACTAAAATTTCTCTCTCCATTCATATTTGGGCTCAATCTGTTGTAGCAATTTCCCTATAGTTCTATAAAGAAGTTACAGTGACTCAATTGAAACAAGTCACCACTGGAGTCTGCTTAAAGGCTCAAAAAGTGAAAGCATTGCTACCACATCAATAGCAGCTCTTCCCCTCCCTCCAAATCATTGGGTTTCCTTTTTATGGGAAATACTTTTTTGAGTGTGGTTTAGGCTTTTTCGGTTTGTTTTATTTTTAAATAGTTCCACTGCAGAGCAGTTTCATGGGCCATTCAGTTGGGCATGAAAAGTAAGGACTCAGTTTCTAGTGGTGGTGAACACTACAGACCATTCTGTGGGAATATGTGGTGGGTGGGTGGGTGGTCTTAGAGTAATCATTAGCAACTCAGCATCAAGAAACTCCTGTGTACAGAAGAAAGGAGAGGAGAAATAGGGGGAGAAAAAACTGTTTCTAGAAGAAGCTGCAGCTGCATTGGTAATACTTGTGACACACATGCCAGAATTTTATCAGAGGTATTTAACAGTTTAATTGATTATTGCTGTTTGAATTTGCATGTGGTTTTAACTAAAAAAAGGAGGATTTGTATAATTCCAAAGTAGAGTGGAAAATTTACCATACTGGGTAGATACTTAGTGAAGTCATATTTTAACACTCATTCTTCCTCAACCTTCTCCTAACAACTCCCCCCCAAAAATGTAACAACTGCTGCTTAAATATTCAAGAATATCTACATTCTTGGATACAACCCTAGACACGGTCTCCTTTTTGGTAATTTAATCAGTAATCTTTTACCTATTGAAGATATTTCCATTTGGAATTCAGGACCGGAATTATATTCCTTCTGTCTCTTCCCTTTCTCCATAGCCTGAAATCATGTTCAAATCCCAATGCCAGGCTCCTTTTCTCTAGGACATTTTTGTTAACCTTCCTAACCTCAAGTCATCTTTTTTTCTTCCTCACACCTGGTATATACGTCTGCATCCCTTGCTGCTTTACATTGTTTCATGCCTCATTTATTTCTAGGTTGTTATTCCTTCCTTGAGGTCCAAACATAAGTCTCATTGTTTCCCATCACTCTTGGTGCCTCCAACCTAAAACCCAGAATCTGAATCGTAATGGACAGGGGCCATCTCATCTAAACTGTATCTGAACAGAATTTGCCTCTACAGTATACAAATGATCAGTGCAGTATTTGCTTAAAGAACTTGGATTAGAAAGGAATCCCCTACCTCCAAAAACAGCCCATTCTACTTTGAGATAAAGCTTTGTTAGAAAATTTTTTTCTACAATAAGGCTTAACTTCCCCTTTGTACTTTCTGTACCTATTTGAACCTAATTTTATCTTCAAATAAGTAATGCTTATTAATTAACAGTATTAAACTACATTGACCCAAAGGCAGTTTCCTAGCACTCTGCTAAAGACTACTCCCTCCAAGGTGACATTAATAACTGTTTACTGGGTTTGGCTTTTATATAGCCCAGATTTCTTCATGCCCACAAGGACAAGATATCTCAAATTCAGGCACAGTTATCTCTAGGATTCTTTAAATTGGCCTAATCTTGGTGAAGTTATACTAGTTCTTCATGATCACCATATAGTTTTATAGTGTTTTTATACCATCCTCTTAATATCTTTTAGAATTTTGCCAGGAATTGACATTAAGCTTACTAGCCTACAGTTTGAACATTCTACTCTTATTCCCTGTTTTTTTTTTTTTTCAATCGAGGCATTGTCTATTTAGTCCTGAAGTACAAAATAAGTTCTCCATACTAGAGGGATTTAATGACTTTTAATGACTTTTGTCAACAAATGAGCCAGTACTCTTCTTCATACGAAGAAAAGTGCTAGGAAAAATGGGTGAAATACACCTAATTTAATTTTGACATCTAATCATCTAACTCAACATTGGTTGAAAATGGTTTAATTTCTAATTTGGTCTTTAACTAAAACTTACCTTTCTCCTCAAATTTCTCCTGTGTAATACTCAAGTATAACACTGTCAAATGATGTTCATCAGTTTCAGTTTAGTTCCGCTCCTTAAACGTGCTGAAAAATGCCATCAAAAGAGCACAGTAAAAGAATTTTCCGTTTTTCTTAACTGAGTTTTTTTTTCCTTGGGTTTTGGAGGACAGCTGTAATACTTCTTAAAGAATGAAGTAGATGAGCTCACTGAAATTGCCCCAGATTGCAGTTGGCTTTATATCCTTGAGATTTGGTGTGAATGTTTACAATCAGAATTTTTAGAGCTGGAAAGACCTTGGAGATCTAAGGGAAGGTCATGTGGTGTATTGGAAAGAACAGGAGTCAGGAGAATTGGGTTCTATTCCTGGCTGTGTTTCGTGACTTTGGGCAAGTTACTTCACATTGTTTTTAAAATGAGTGGGTTGAACTAAGGTCCCTTTCAGCTCTAAGTTTCTGTGATACAACATAGAGTGGGAAATACTTTTATCTTGCTTCCAGCTATCATAAATTATTTGAATTTGTAAAAAAAAAAAAAAAAAAGAGTGCTACTCTGCATCAATATTGAGTTACTCTGGTGAATTTTTTTTCTGGAGAAAATACTTTGAATGTATATTTTTCTAATTAAATGCTCAACTTTGTTTATTTTCACATAGGCTTCCAGAAGCGTTCTGCTGAACGTTGCCTGAAGATTAGACATTTTCCCAATGAATTTGTTGTTGAGACAAGAATTTGTCGGCAGTAAAGGCCTCCCGGTGAAAAAAAAATCACATAGTCGTAAAGTGGGGCTTTACAATGTGACTTCAAAATTAAATTGTGCTGTGATAATCAAAAGCCTTATTTGTTATGCTTTTTTGTGTGTCTTGCTTATACTTTTTTAATGAAAATAAAAAGACTCCCCACTTGAAGTTCTTGCTTTACTTAGTATGATTAGCATCTGTAGTTGCTTGAAATTAACATAGAGAATAAGCAAACTTAATCAGTGACTAATACAGGCTTTAGCTTTTTCTAATAACCGCATAAATAAATGTTAGTTAGCATCTTGGTAAGAATAAACTCTAATCTTTTTCTTAAGAAAGAAAATCCAAGCCAGAATAAAGTTATGTTATTTGGTTTGCCCATGCTATATAATTCTCAGAGTGCTTCCTCTGGCTTTTAATACAAATGTTAACTACAGATAAGATTTTGTCAGGCATGTAAAACTACCTAAGGTTACACACCTTTATTTGGGGGATTCCATCTTGTACATTTTACTGTATTTTGTGATTGTCTGCATTTGGTAACTTCCCTGAATTCTCCACAAGTTAAATCTTTTATCTGTCAAGTGTTCTTCAGCTCACCGGTTATGTTCACTTACAGATACTTTGAAGAAGTTTTTATCCAGTCTATTTGCTTACAGAATTTTTAATAACAACTTGTTGTTAATTCCAGGAAGGCCCATTTTATGAACATGATTGCATTCATAAAGTTCTAATTCTTCTGGCCTATATGTAAACTTTTTAGATCAGCAGAATTTCTTATGAGCAAGTCGTTTTCACTGCGGTCTGTTTTTAATAAACTGATTCTTCTTCACTGAGATCTGTAGCGTAAATCCAGCAAAGAATTGTATGTGTGCTACACACTGTAAAGGCATTTATATGGGTACATAAATTTGATACCCTTACAATAAATGTTTCTCCAAAAGAAGTGGTACTTTTATTTCATCACAGATACTATGTTTGGGGCACAAGAAACAATTCAGTTATATTTTATCTAGTCAAGAAGAGAACTCTAATATTTGTACTTTTTATGTCAACCTTTTCATCATTAGTGGAATATTGTCCCAAGCCTTTTGCCTATTCTCCTTCCTCCTGTCCCATCCCACAAGCTTTCAAATACAGATTCCCCTTGGATCTTCATTTGTTCTCTTCTCTACAAAGAATCCATGGTTTATGGGTTCTTGATCTTTAGAGTATCTCCAGGTTTCAAGTGTTTCAACCTTTCTCTCCACATAAGGAAAATAAGCGTCTCTGTAAGCTACAGTAGGTCAATAAGGCTAACTTTGCCAACTGAACCCCAGCCAAGGCAGCTGCTCTTCTAGGAGCCTCATGTGGGGTGAGTCCTGCTGATCATCCGCCATAGGGTATAGACTTTCCTCCCAAATTGGCGTCACACCAGGGCGGCTAATACTGTAATCTATTTCTGTTGTGCCTAGGATCAAGTTGCCTTTTTACTGTTCTGACCCCTGATAGTGTATCTATGGGCTTGTTTTGATAGAAATGTCTTCCTTCAGATCCTGTATCATTTCTTTTGTATAACTGTTCAGAGAACATAAATCCTTATAAACAGATTCTAATAACTCATTTAAAGCATAGATCAGACAATTTTCCTCCCACCTAGAATGGCACCGCTGCATCCCTGTCTACCTGAGATTTTGAACATTTCAGTTTATTAGTTAAATGAAGACTAAGTATATGAGTACACAAAAACTAACCTCCCAAAATGGCTTCATCTTTTCTTTGGATGGAACCCAAGGCTTTCAAAAACTAGTAGTGTTGACCATCATATTCCTAATTTTCTTAAGAATGAGTCTCATTCCCCACATTTTACTGTCCAGATAATTACATTGCTTCAGTGTTTCTCTCCTGTGTTTTATTGCATTTCTTTTCAATAATTTAAAAGTGTCTTAAAATCCAGCCTAACTCTAATCTCAAAACCTTCAATAGCACAACAAACATTCATCAAGAATCCTTAGGGTATATGATTCCTCACTTGGAGAAGATAGTTTGGCATACACATGAGCTCTAGGCAGTAGGTCTAATTTTACCAACATTAGGCTGGAGTCATCTCACAAGTGAAGTCAAATTTACTGTTCAAGCTTTTGTGTTCAATTATTTAAGGGGGGGGTATGTATTTATGAACAGAACTGGATGGTTATCTTTACAAGATAAAAAGAAGCGTTTGAATAAAGGAGAAAATGGCAAAAAGAAAACCAGGTAATAGGAACTTATGATGATCCCCTCATTTGTACTTGTAGAAACCTTTTTGTAGACGAAAATGGTTGGGGGGAGGGGGAAGAGAGAGAAAACCCACTTGTTTAAAATTTACACTCATTTTTATCTTTTGCCTGTGGATTTTTCAGCCTAGGTTATAGCCTTCATAGTATGAGTGAGAGAGCTGGTTCTCATTCTTTTACCTCCAATGGTGGAAGCAATTTTAAATTTCATTTTCCCCGAGGTTTACAGATTTCCATGCAAATCCAGATGTTATTTTTTCAAGTTATTTATAAATTGCAAGTAGTGTTTTACCCTGATTTTTGTCACTTTCAGAAGAATAAGTACTATTTAATAAACTGATCGCGTCAATCATATGAGTGGATAAGCATTCTTTCCCTTTTTTTTCTTCACCAAGAAATTCAAACCAAGTTAACTATCCAATAAAGACAACTGCAGCTACCTATTTAGTAGGTATTTTCTCACAGGATGTGTTTTAAATGGCAGGAAAGGAAAATGTGAGACTAATGTAGGAGGGGAAACAGTCATTAGTCCAATTCATCTGAGTTCTTTCATTGGTTCTTACATTTTTCCCTCTCTCTGGGTCAAGTGAACAACATCCTCTGCCTTACAGAGATGTTATAATGAAAGCCCTTTGTTAACATTAAAGCCCTATATTTTATTAAAGTTTTATTGATCTTTTTTATATCACCTTCATTCCCAGATATGTCCCTTTCCTTCCCTACCCCAGAAATTCATCTCTTCTAACAATAAGAAAAATCAGCTCAGCAAAATTAATAGATCAACAGGATCAACAGATCCTGAGAGTTTATTCTACATCCTTTGTCTCCTACCCCTTTAAAAAAGAGAGGAAAATACTTTTTTCTCCTCTCTTCTCCACGGCTGAACTTCATCACAATAACGAGAAAGCATTTTTAAAATTTTTTCTTCCTATTTACAATTCATCATTTTATATGTGGTCATCCTGGTCCCGTCTACTTCATTTTACATCAGTTCAAACAAGTCTTCCTATATAGATAGAGCTCTCTACTTCAGTTTTGACTAGTACTAATTTACTAATACTGTTGTCTACATAATGACATTAAACCAGCTTTTTAAAAAAATTATTTTCAAAAAAAAAAGCAAGTGGCATGTAACAGAGATTCCCACAATGTTATATACTATAAAAAATATTTTCATTTAGGAAAAATGTCGATCATAACTGAGCAAAGTTTTTAAACAGTCCAGCTTTTTTCTTCTTTTATTGCTAGGCTAGGTAATTATATATGAAAGAGATCTCCAAGAAATAATTACCCTGTCCTCTCGATGTGAATGTATAAGTTAATAAGGTTGATTTGTTTTTTTAACACGCACACATCAGAACTTAATTAAATGAATGTCACTACCTTCAAAATAATTACCTAGGAAGGTCATCCATTTTTTTCCAAAAAAAGCTGCTGTCTTTTAGACTACTTTCAAAACTCTTGTAGAATAAATATGTGCATAGTCTTTTGAATCTTCTGAAGGACTAAATCTTTGACTTCCGACTGATTCTAAAAATAATAACCACTCTTGAAGACCATGCAGAACTGGCTCTTTTGAATTAGTTTGAGTAATCTATTTGCTTAATTCAACTTTTGCCTCAAGGAGGTATAATTATCAAGTAGCCCTGCTATTGTGGGATATATCATAAACTACCTATGAATTAGGAAACCAAATGTGTCTTTTGTGACCTAGACACTACTAATAAAAAGATTTTTTTTAAATAAGTTAAGGACCTGAGTATAATTTTGGAAAAGTTCAAAATGATAGATCTCTGGCAATTGTTTAATGACAAAAAAAACAGAAAATATACTTCTCTCAGATGTACATGGTACCTTTTACAACAACTCACCATGTACTAGGGCATAAAAACCTCATAAGCAAATTCAGAAGCACAGAACTACTAAACATATGCCTTACTAATT
This sequence comes from Sarcophilus harrisii, assembly GCF_902635505.1. Classification (NCBI taxonomy): domain Eukaryota; kingdom Metazoa; phylum Chordata; class Mammalia; order Dasyuromorphia; family Dasyuridae; genus Sarcophilus; species Sarcophilus harrisii. Next base: position 57,174,783 of record NC_045432.1, on the reverse strand, counting down.
ACAAATGAATAAAATTACATTCAATAAAAAGCCTTTAAAAAGCCATTAAAAGTAACTGGAGACTAACAATTGAAAAAAAAATCATTAAAAATGAAAAAAAAACCTCCAGATACTCAAAATACATATTTTGGAAGAAAAAGAATTCCCAGCAATAAAGAGGAAATAAAGAATATTATTAAAAACCATTTTGCCGAATTAAATACCAATAAAATGGATCGCAAATGAAAGAGTAAAGACTTAGAAAAACCTAAAAAGCTCAGATAAACCTAAGCATAAGAATTTAAAGAACCCAGAAAAAATGGGTTGCACAAACCATAAATGAATTCAAAAAATGAAAAAATAAAAGGGGATGAATCGACAACGGAATTATATACAACATTCAAAGAACAATCAGTGACATCATCATACAAATTGTTTGTGAAGATAGAGAAAGAAAGTATCCTACCAGATTCCTTCAATGAGACAAATATGGTCCAGACACCTAAACCAGGGGGAGATAAAGTAGAGAAGTAAACCTAAAGATCAATATCTTTTATGAATATTGAAAAATATATTTGCAAAGAGGTTACAGAATAAAAGGAAAAAGATTATATACTATGACCAGGTTGGAAGTTTATAGCAGGAATGTAGGATTGGTTTAATTATAAAAATAATAAAACAAATAATAAAACAATACAAATCACATGATTTTATCAAGAGGTGTAGGTGTTGAATGAAATACAACATCCATCTTTGTTATAAAAAATGAAAAAATAGGAATAAATGACCTTTCCTTAATTTGGGAAATAGTATTTATCTAAAACTAAAAGTTGTAATGGAGGAATACTAGAAGATCTAGAGCTAACCTTAATTTCCAGGAAAAGCTACTATATCTACTATTGCCACTAGAATTTCAAATAGTTTTAGAAATTTTAGATATAACAATAAGACAAGAGTTAGAAATTGAAAAACTAGCACTGGTAAAGAATCAAAAAAAAAGTTTTTTTGCAGAATGATATGACACTAAGAGAACTCTACAGAGACAACTAAAATTAAAACAATAACTTCAATAAAGTAGTATGAAATAAAACAAATATGCAAAATCATCAATTTTTGTATATTGTTAACAAAATTACCAGCAACAAAACATAAAAAAAGAAATTGCAATCAAAATATATCCTGAATGTATAAAGTACTTGGGAGCCAACCTACCAAAACACATATGAATTACAAGAACACAACCACAAAACATTTTAAGGGAATAAAGGTAGACATAAATAACTGGCAAGATATTCATTGTTTATGGTTAAGGTCACACCAATGTAATAAAAACATCATCAAAAGTGATTTACAAATTCAGTACCATACCAAACAAAACAATCGACAGGTCATTTGATAGACCTCAAAAATCATCATCATCATCATGATGATCATTATTGTCAATTATTATTGCCATTATTATTTTTTGCAATAAAGATCAAGATTTTCAAAGGATAAAGTCTAAGAGGTCATATATGAATTGATTCAGAATAAACAGAAGCAGAGAACGGTTAATACAGTAACATCGATATTAAAGAATATAACTTTGAAAGGTTAAGAACTTTGACCAATACAATGACCAATCATGAGTCCAAAAGGCTGATGATGAAGCATGCTTCTCACTTCTTGGTAAAGAGGTAATGGACTATAGCTGCCGAATAATACATATTTTCAGACGTGACCAATGTATGAATTTGTTTTGCTTACTGTACTTATTTGTTTAAAAAAAAAAAGGAAGGCTTTTTGGGGGGGGCGGGGAGTAGGGTGGAAAGAATTGTTGAGGGAGTATAGTGGTACAAACATTAATGCAACATTAAAAAAAAATACACAGAAAAGAGCAGAAGGAAGTTCCAAAAAGGACACAGACAAGCAGAAAAGTGTTGTTACTATTGTGTTAACTTTAATATATACTTAAAAAAACAAGCGGCACAGAATAGAGTCATGGTTTCATATACAATCCTTTCTCTGTTCTTTGTATATGGAATGTTCATGTTTGTTGATGTTTCATTCATAATAAAAAAGAAAATTTTTAAGTAAAATGAAAATATACAAAATAATAAACTGGTTCTGAAGATAATTTCAATGGAGAGCTTCCAAACATGCTTTGAACAATGGCAACATCTATTCGTGTTTGCTAGGATTACAGATTTAGAGCAAGGAGGGACCTTGAAGGTCTAGTCCAACCCTTCATTTTAGACAGATAGACATTGAGGGACAGCTAGGTGACACGACAGTGGCTAGAGCACCAGTCCTGGAGTCAGGAGGACCAGAGTTCAAATCTGACCTCAGATATTTCCTAGCTGTACAACCGTGGGCAAGTCACTTAACTCCAATTGCAAGAAGAAAGAAACTAATCTAGGATGTCATGTGAACACCTAAGTTTAGGTTCAAGACCTGTCTCTACCCCTTTCTGGCTGTGTGACTCTGAGCAAGTCTCTTACCTCTTAATGCTCTAGGCAGCTCTCTAAAATTATAAAGTGAAAGAAAAGTACAGAGCTGGACTGGTAGTAGTATATTCATCCGGGAGATCCTTTTCATCAGTAAAACCAAGTCTATTCTCTATCCATATGAACAAATACTCTATTTTCTAGTCTTAGAATTTAGCTCATTGAAATTGTTAAAAACAATAGAGTACCTAAAGAAGTCCTTGGAAATGATGGCATCCTTCTCTTCTTCCCTGTAAGGGTGAGTCCTGGACAACTTGTAGAGGGTACTTTTAAAACACAGATACCTAGTAAAGTCTAGTTCTTCCTGACCAGCATCATATAAACAAATAAGAGTGTCCCTTCCTACTGTAGTTCTGGCTTCTCTTCTGCACAAATTGCCATGTATGCCATTCCTAGGTGTGTACCCTATGTCTCTTTCCCCAACAATCCAAGTACCTTTCCTAAGTTAGAATCCAACTATCAGTTTGCTTTAGGTAAAAGGGAAAATATTTAATAATCTGAGCCCCTTGAGGAAGCCACCCCACCATTATTAAATTTGCATAGCTGTATCAGGCTGTTTGTCTATGTCCCTTTGCCCATCTGTCACACTCTGTCTGCCTGTCTACATCTTCGCCCATCTGTTGCTATCCGTCTGCCTGTCTGTTGGGCTCTGTCTATGCCTGACCACATTCCTGTGGCCAAAAAAAATCATCACCTGGTGGCCAACCTTCTGGTGATGAACCTCTCCAAATTTAGCCTGATCCTCAAATGACAGCCCATTCCCAAGCACTGCTACTCTTCCCAGCTTGGTATAGCCTGTCAGAACTTGAGTTCCACTATTATAGCCTTCAAGAACTCAAGACACGTCCATTCCATACAAAGGCATCAGAGGAAGAATTCAGCATAGGATATGCTACAACACAGTTAGACATTTACATGTGTGCCAAAGAATGAGAGTGAGCTGTTTATGGAGCATATTTTATAGAACATTATCCAAAGCCTGTTGGAATTATGATATGACATTCTTTTAATAATTTATTATATATTATATAATATTATATTATATATATTATATAATAATAATTTATTAATAAATAATAATTTAATAACACTTTTGTTATTAAGCCTCATATCTTGATTTGCTCATTTATTTTTGGCTGGTCTAAGATCTGGGATTGCAATGGTGTAGACTACTCCTAATGTAGGAACACCCTTCAATAAACATTAGAGTCTACCTAATTTGAAGCACAGTGAAGTGTGGAGCAAACTTTCTTAAACTGTAGATTATAACCTCATTTGGGGTCTTGTATCTGAATGTGGGGGTCGCAGAATTATGATTCACTATCAGTTGGATTTGTATCATGCTTGATTTGTATTCCTATTTTATGTACTTAAATGCCTGGGGGTCATGTAAAAGTTTCTTGGGTGAAAATGAGTGGAAAAAGTTTAAGAAGCCCTGCTCTGCAGCAACTCTATCACAAGGCTTTTCTAATAAGAAGGAAAATGATTTAAATACGATATGTTCTCCCCAAAAGCCTTTTTTTTAAACCAATTATCTAAAAAGTTAGAAACTCATCATTCTTTTCTCTTTAAATAGCAGTGGAATGCTGCAAAAGGTAACAGATTTGTAATTCGAAGGAATTTTTTGGAAGCATCTGTTTTCCCCTGTATAGTGTTTCAGTTACAGTAACGCTATAATCCTTAGCAGTTCTTATGAGTTTCTTTGTAACTTAAAGATAAAGTTGATTATTGGTCATCTGCAGTCAATGGATGGCCGGTTGGATGGTATGGATAATTGAAATCCCAACAACCTCCCATTAAGCATTTTTTATAACTGCTATTAACTAGCACAATTATCTGATTTGCTTCACTTCTCTTGTGCCTGTATGATGCTCAAAATGTCTGAATGTAAAAGAAAAAAAAATCCACCCTACCATTTTATATACATTTTTCTGCCTGACTCCCAACAACTAGGTATTTGGCGGGGGGGGGGGCAACGAGGGGAGGGAGAAAGAATGCATTTAGATGGACCATTTTATAAGTCAAACGGAAATGTCTGGTAGATTCAGAAAAATATGGAAAGATGAGCATTAAGTTTGGAATCTGAAACCGGATTTATTTCTTAATCTCAAGTCTTCTACTTACTAGTTGACTTTCAAAAAGTCATTTTCTTCTTCTGGGACTCAAATGCCTTCTCTGTAAAATGAGTTGGACTGGGCATCTCTAAGGATTCTACACAACTACTGTTTTGTAGACAGCTTGTTTTGCTCATGTCTGCCATCTGGTGGAAGTGCTAATGATCGGGGGAAACAACCCAAGGACCAGCGGCAAAGAGGAAGGGAAAACAGCCAAAAGCCATCCAGGAAAGGGCTCCTTACCAACTTCAAAGAATCAAAAGTTACCTTCTTTGTACGATATCTTTTGGTACCGTATGGAAGGGAACTTAAGAATCTCATCTAGTCCCCTCATTTCACAGTGAAGAAAACAGAGCAGGGGAACATAACTTGGACAAAGGCAGTGAGGCAGTATAAGAGTATGGACAGAAACAAAGGTCTTCTGATCTGTGGTTCTTGTTCTTTCCATTCTCCAATGCTGGGTCAATGACCAACTATGCCTCCATTTCTGCTAAATTGTAAAGTGAGTTTTTGAATGAGAACTTTAATTTTAAAACATGAATGACTGGCAGGTTGGCAACCATAGGAAGAATAAAATGAGAAGAAAAGATAATAAAAACCAACTCAAATGGTTGTATGCTATAATCAATGCGGGCATTCCTTCCAACCAAGCAGCTCATAGCTGCCCAGCCATACCTACCCATCCCAGGAGACTTTTTTAAGTCACCAAATGAATACTACAGTGGGAGCTTGCATTTTCTACATTTTTCCATCAACTGTGCATTCTACTGGGTAATATTACTTGCCAAAGCTTACCTGTACCCTTCTAATACCTTCCCCGTAGAAGGGACTGTTCTCATTAAAATTCTATAGATAGAAGAATCAGCAAATAAATGCATAATTGTTGATGTTTTCTCATGTTGTCAACATTTCTTGGCATTAATACCATCCCAGATTTTTCCCTCTCCTTGCTATCTTTCCCTCCTTGTTTTGTTGCCTTAAAATTGATCTCTTAATGCCTCATATCACAGATTTCTTTGATCCATTATTTGGCCTAGTCGGCTGCTTTACTTCATCTTTCTAGCACTGTTTCTATTTCTTACAAGCACATTCATGACTGGCATGGCAAAGTCTCATCATAGTAGCAACACCACCCTAGATAATACAAAGAGTTTGCCCATAGCAATCTTTAGATATCTTTTTTTACACTCTTGTCTGATTGTTGTCTTTCTTCCAGATTCAACCTTAACTGCCCCAGGATAACTTTGCTTAGTTGGGCCTCTTGCCAAGCTTTCTTTAAACTGGTTTCACCCTTCACTGCTTCTCTCTGTTTTATGAGGTGATACTGCTCATAATCTTCCACTCTCCTTGTCCATAAGATTTTACATACAAGTTTATGTTCTAAGCCACTGTTGCCCTTGGCTGCCCTATCTCCGGCTTGGCAAGTAAGTCAAATGTTTGCTGGCTAAGGCACTCTTTTAGGCTCTTTTGGACTCCTTGTTACCACAGTTGAATTACATCAGTTGAACTTCTGTATGAAATTATTATAATGAATGTCATGGTCCTGAGTTAAAAAAAAACATAAGAGATTGTATTGTCTAGAAATGACTGCTTCCAAAGATCCCCTTTGAACTTTGTTCCAATGTATTTAATATGTATTTGTTGCTGCTGTTATTGTTGTCTTTAATTATGTAACTGCAGTCTGTATTAATAGTGTTCTTTTTGCTTCTGCTTTCTTCATTCTGTGTCACTTCATAGATCTTCTTACCATGTTTTTTTTCAATTTTTAGATGCACTCTTTCTTATGACAAAGTAATATGACATTGCCATTCCATTATTAACTAATATTCCATTATTCTTGTACCATAATTTGTCCTGCTATTCCCCAATCATCAGATACCTGGCTTGTTTCCAGAGTTTTGCTATTAGAAATTGTACTGCTATGAATTTTTAAATAGGCCTGTTGTTCCCTGGCAGTAATCATCTTGGTTTATAAACTCAGTAGTGATACCACTGGGCAAAAGTTTATGAATATCTTTGTAATTGATATAATTCTAGATTACTTTCAAAAAAGATTGAACTAACTCACATCTTCACCAGTAGCACATTACTGTACCTCTTTTATTATAGCCACACCAGCAATGAATTTTGTCATTATCTTTGCCAATTTGATGAGTATATGAAGAAAAATCCTGATTTTCATATTGTGTATTTCTGTAGTAATTAGAGATTTTGCTTTTTTATTTTTCTATTGTGAAGTTGACAAATGTCCAATGAAATATGCATTTCTTCAAGCCATTCTCCAATTGATAAATGGTCAAAGGATATGAACAGACAATTCTCAGATGAAGAAATTGAAACAATTTCTAGCCACATGAAAATATGCTCCAAATCATTATTAATCAGAGAAATGGAAATTAAAACAACTCTGAGATACCACTACACACCTGTCAGATTGGCTAGGATGACAGGGAAAGATAATGTGGAATGTTGGAGGGGATGTGGGAAAACTGGGACACTGATACATTGTTGGTGGAGTTGTGAACACATCCAGCCATTCTGGAGAGCGATTTGGAACTATGCTCAAAAGGTTATCAAACTGTGCATACCCTTTGATTCAGCAGTGTTACTACTGGGCTTATATCCCAAAGAGATCTTAAAGAAGGGAAAGAGACCTGTATGTGCCAAAATGTTTGTGGCAGCCCTTTTTGTAGTGGCCAGAAACTGGAAAGTGAGTGGATGCCCATCAATTGGAGAATGGTTGGGTAAATTGTGGTATATGAATATTTTGGAATACTACTGTTCTGTGAGAAATGACCAGCAGGAGGATTTCAGAAAGGCCTGGAGAGACTTACATGAACTGATGCTGAGTGAAGTGAGCAGGACCAGGAGATCATTATACACTTCAACAACAATACTATATGATGATCAATTCTGATGCACGCGGCCATCTCCAGCAATGAGATGAACCAAATCAGTTCCAATTGAACAGTAATGAATAGAACCAGCTACACCCAGCGAAAGAATTTGGGGAAATGAGTGTGAACCACTACATAGAATTCCCAATCCCTCTATTTTTGTCCGCCTGCATTTTTGATTTCCTTCACAGGTTAATTGTACACTATTTCAAAGTCTGATTCTTCTTGTGCAGCAAAATAACTGTATGGACATGTGTGTATATATACATATATATATATATATATATGTATATATATATATATATATATATATATTGTGTTCAGTATATACTTTAACATATTTAACATGTATTGATCAATCTGCCATCTGGGGGAGGGGGTGGGGGGAAGAAGGGGAAAAATTGGAACAAAAGGTTTTGCAACTGTCAATGCTGAAAAGTTACCCATGCATATATCTTGTAAATAAAAAGCTATAATAAAAAAGTTAAATAAAAAAAAGAAATATGCATTTCCACAGACAATGCAGAATAGGAGGGGATTATACATGATATTTCCAGTCACTTAGAGTTGGTGGTTTTTAAAGTACATTAATAACTTTCAAAACTATCCTGATTATGTTTCCTTTCTCTTCTTTCTTTCCTTTTCTTCTCCTCTCCTATATCCCTAACACCCTCTTCTTCCAAGTTATTAGAGATTTTAAACATTTTCATGTGCTTGATAATTTGTGTATCTTTGAGAACTGTCTTCCATTGGAAAATGGCTTTTAATCTTAAAATTATGTGTCAACTGATACATTGTTGGTGGAACTGTGAGGGGATCCAGCCATTCTGGAGAGCAATTTGGAACTATGACCAAAAAGTCATCAAACTGTGCATACCCTTTGATCCAGCAGTGTCTCTACTGGGCTTATACCCCAAAGAGATACTAAAGAAGGGAAAGGGACCTGTATGTGCCAAAATGTTTGTGGCAGCCCTGTTTGCAGTGGCCAGAAGCTGGAAAATGAATGGATGCCCATCAATTAGAGAATGATTGAGTAAATTGTGGTATATGAATGTTATGGAATATTATTATTCTGTAAGAAATGACCAGCAGGACGAATACAGAGAGGATTGGCGAGACTTACATGAACTGATGCTGAGTGAAATGAGCAGAACCAGGAGATCATTATATACTTCAACAACGATACTGTATGAGGATGTATTCTGATGGAAGTGGATTTCTTCAACAAAGACAAGATCTAACTTAGTTTCAATTGATCAATGATGGACAGAAGCAGCTACACCCAAAGAAAGAACACTGGGAAATGAATGTAAACTGCTTGCATTTTTGTTCTTCTTCCCAGGTTATTCATACCTTCTGAATCCTATTCTCCCTGAGCAACAAGAGAACAGTTTGGTTCTGCACACATATATTTTATCTAAGATCTACTGTAACCCATTTAACATGTATAGGACTGCTTGCCATCTGGGGTAGAGGGTGGAGGGAGGGAGGGGAAAAATCGGAACAGAAGTGAGTACAAGAGATAATGTTGTAAAAAATTACCCTGGCATGGATTCTGTCAATAAAAAGTTATTAAAAAATTATGTGTCAATCCTAAAACTATATTATAAAGCAGTGGTCATCAAAACCATTTGGTACTGGCTAAGAAAAAATAGCTGATCAGTGGAATAGCTTAGGCTCAAAAGACACAACACTCAATACTATAGTAATCTAGTGTTTTCTAAACCCGAAGACTCCAGCTTCTGCAATAAGAACTCGCTGACAAAAATTACTGGAAAACCTGCATTTTTGATTTCCTTCACAAGCTAATTGTACAATATTTCAGAGTCTGATTCTTTTTGTACAGCAAAATAACAGTTTGGTCATGTATACTTATTGTGTATCTAATTTATATTTTAATATATTTAACATCTACTGGTCATCCTGCCATCTGGGGGAGGGGGTGGGGGGGTAAGAGGTGAAAAATTGGAACAAGAGGTTTGGCAATTGTTAATGCTATAAAGTTACTCATACATATAACCTGTAAATAAAAGGCTATTAAATAAAAAAATAAAAATAAAAAAAATTACTGGAAAAATTGTAAAATAATATGGCAGAAACTAGGAACTGACCAACACCTAATAACCTATACCAAAATATGTTTGAAATGATTTAGACATAAAGGGAGTCATTATAGGCAAAATAGGAGGGCAAGGGATAGTCTACCTCTCAGATCTGTGGAGAAGGAAGCAATTTGTGGCCAAAGAACTAGAGAACATTCTGAAAGGGAAAAGAGATAATTTTGATTATGTTAAATTAAAAAGGGTTTGTACAAACAAAACCAATGCTTAATGCTTAAGTAATAAACAATGCTTAGAAGGAAAGCAGGAAATGGGGGGGGGGAGATTTTTATATCCAAGGATTCTGATAAAGGCCTCATTTCTTATTTTTAATAATAGTTTTTTTTATTTTCAAAATATATACAAAAATAGTTTTCAACATTCACCCTTGCAAAACCTTGTGTTCCAAATTTTTCTCCCTCCCCTAGACAGCAAGTAATCCAATATATGTTAAACATGTACAATTCTTCAGATCAAAAAGGAAAAAAAGTGAGAAAGAAAATAAAAAGCAAACAAAAAATAAGAAAAGGTGAAAATACTATGTTGTGATCCACATTTAATCCCAACAGTCTTTTTTCTGGATGTAGATGGCTCTGTCCATCACAAGTCTATTGGAATTGTAAAGGCCTCATTTTAAAAATATTTAGAGAATTGACTCAAATTTATAAGAATACAAGCCATTCTCCAATTGATAAATAAATGGTCAAAGAATATGAACAAGCATTTTTCATGAAGACATTAAGACCATTTCTAGTCATATGAAAAAATGCTCAAAATCATTATTGATCAGAGAAATGCAAATTAAGACAACTCTGAGGTACCACTACGCACCCCTCAAATTAGCTAAAATGACAGGAAAAGATAATGATAAATGTTTTGGGGGATGTGGAAAAATTGGGACACTAATGCTGCACCATCAATGCATCCAATCATTATGGAGACCAATTTGGAACTATGCCCTAAGGGCTATCAAACCTTTGATCCAGCAGTGTCTTTACTGAGTCTGTTTCCCAAAGAGATCATAAAAAAGGGAAAAGGACCCACATGTGCAAAAATGTTTGTAGCAGTCCTTTGGTTGCTAGTAGTGGCAAGGAACTGGAAACTGATTGGATGCCCATAACTTGGGGAATGGCTAAATAAGTTATGGTATATGAATGTTATGGAATATTATTGTTCTACAAGAAATGACCAGCAAGATTTCAGAAAGGCCAGGAGAGCCTTACATGAACTGATGCTGAGTGAAATGAGCAGGACCAGGAGATTATTGTACACGGCAACAAGATAATGTGATAATCAATTGTGATTATGATGGACTTGGCTCTTTTCAACAATGAAGTGATTTAGGTCAATTCCAACAGACTTGTGAGAGAGAAAGCCATTTGCATCCAGAAAGGGGACTGAGGGGACTGAATGTGGATCACAACATAGAATTTTCATTTTTTATTGCTGCATAATAGGAAGCAATTTGTGATTTTTTATTTTTTTCTCATTTTTAAATTTATTTGATTTTTCTTATGCAACATGATAAATATGGAAATATGTATAGAAGAATTGCACATGTTTGATCTATATAGAATTACTTGCTGTATAGGAGAGGGGGAAGGGAAGGGGGAGAGAGAGAGACAGACACAGAGAGAGACACACACACACAGAGAAATAGTTACATTAATCCATTTTAAATAGTATTTGCTTTATTTTGCTGCCTCATTCACATATATGTATGTATATGTGTGTGTGCTTATATATGTATACATATGTATGAGTATACTGCATGTGGTTCTCACTTAATATTATCTAATCTAATTATCTACATTTTAATCTAGTCCTGAAAAGTTTAGGTACTTAATGCTTTATAGAATAATTTGACACTCTGACAATGCAAACCCTCCTTTAAAATCTTCCTTTATATTCTTGACAATTTGTTCTTAACATATGAATTTTATTATTGTTTTATCTAGTTCTACAGTATTTTGCTCAGTACAGCATGAAAACCATAGATTGTTTTGGTTAATTGTCATCTTGACTACATTAATTTAATATAATCATACACATTGGATTTCTCTCCAATTGTTTACTTCTTTTTCATTTCCATAAAAATACTTCATACTTATCTTTATATAAGCCCTGTAGCTTGGTAGATTAATTCCCAGCTATTTAATCTATCTCTAATCATTATTGTGAGTACTTTTTGTACCATTTGTTCTCTTTGGGAGGGAGGAAGGAATGATACATGGAAATATTCAGCTTCCATTTTGTACCTTTGTTAAAATCATCTATTACATAACTTTGAAAATTTGTTTTGCTTCTTTCTCCAAAACAAACCATCATATATCATCCACAAAAAGATATCAAACAACAACAAAAAAACTTGAAACAGACATGGTTCTGTCCTTGTAGGCACTTAGCAGTTGCAAATAACAGGGACATGAAAGAACATTATAAGAGTGTTCAGATGCAAAGAGTACTGAGTGTTCTCAGAAAAAAAAAAATTACTGACTCCTCTGGCCATTTTACACAGTACTTTGCCTTATTTTGCTAACGGACTCTTTCTTTTTTAATGTAGCTTTACCATCAAAAGCATCTTAAAGTGAACTTTCACTTGAGACAGTGTTCACTTGAGAAAAAGAGGCAAATATCATTAATGCTGCGGCTTGATATTCATTCCAAATACCCCATAAGTCAACACAGTATCTTTACTGCTCAGAAGCTGGACACTAAATTTTAGGTTGTTAAAAAAAAAAAACCCTCCCTTAGAAACACTTGTAGGGAATAGATGCAGGAGTAAGCCTATACATAGGAGGGAGTTTTTCAGAGATGAGATTTCTTTTAAAAATGAAAATGCATAACAATCATAGCAATATTTTCTGGTAAGCAAGTTGTCCCTCACATAATGCCTCCACTTCCCCCCAATTTGACTGGCATTTGGGCTCTGTCCATTAATTAAATCTAACCTTTTGGGGTCAATTTGCTCCCTTATTATAGAACTTCCCTTACATGTTCCTTGGAAAAGACAGCTGTAGCCTCAGGAACCCTGGGGCTTTGCACCTAGCAAACAGGGTAACCATGTCAGTCCTAAATTGTCACTGTCCACTTTAGAGATTACCAGCTGGCTGATTCTCTTTTGGAATGGTCTGAAAAAAGAAATCCAAGCTGAGGAAAGAGTTTGCCCAGTTACAGGAGGCAGAAGGGGAGACTAGCTTTGTTAGAACCCAGAGGTAACTTTGTGAGATCTTTCCCTGAGGCTTATAACCTTACTGAACTACACGCTTCACATAAGCAGGAATCCAATCTTGTCTAAACCTTGGTAAGCACCGATCATTAAACTTCTTATTAGTGTTGATTTTTTAATTCTTGGTCCCATCCCAGGGGCAATCACCAAAGTTGTCTTTCCTACTTCTAGCTGACCATAAGTGCCTCAACATTTGAGCATACCACAAATGACCAAACTTTGCAGTGAAAGGACTCGAATGGCAAACCCTAGGAGATCCTTTTCCTCTCCCTGTCCCAGGCCAGTGGCAGAGAATGGAGTGTTAGATCACTTAAAAAGAGATCACTTCTGACTTTTTTTCTTTGACTTCCATATGGCAAGTAGGCTTTCCATGAGGGGTTAGAAATGAGCAGTGCTGTTCTCCAACTTGTAGCTGTTCCCTCATGGAACATAGACTCAACTAGTCAAGCTTGTGTCTAGACTGCCTGCCTTTCTTGTTCTGTTTTCTCCTTTCCTACGTATCATTCTCAAGGCTTGGAAACCAACTTGTGAGTTCAAGAGGTCTGGAGGTTCATTGGGTCCAACTGATTGGCATGAAGGGGAGTTTCTTGATCACTGAAAATTATCTAGGAGGATGACCATAATTTGTTTAGGATAGTGCAGAAGTGAGGTGAAATGTGGCCATGTTTACTGAGTGGTCAAACTGCTCACAAACTGCTTTTTGTTCTGATGAAGTTTACCAGTCTCTCAAGCTATTAAACAGTAGTTAAAAATTAAGTTAATGAATCCTGTTTCAAGTTATTCTGTCAACGCAAGCTTTGAGTCTTTCAGCATTTTGTGACCTACAGGAAATAAATATCTGTCCCATATCCGCTTCATAGTTTATGTTGAGTACTTTTCTATTTTCCATTCCCTTTTCCCTTTGGAAAGACCCTAAACCTTAAGCAAGTTTCCCCTGGTTGGGGAATGTAAATAGTCAAAGCGTGTGAGAAAAAGGAGTCTGACCCCTTCCAAGTGTCCAGATTTGCTTCAAACTTGGGGTAGTGAACTTGATCCAAACTGGATGCATGAGTCTATAATGGAGAAAAAAGTGGTTTCACTGCTTGCAGTCCTAAAGGCACAGAAGTGGTTTCTTAATAGTATATTTGTTTTCTTTTGTCTTATGTATCAAAAACTAAAGCTGAAAATCCTAGCTAATCTTGTTAAACTGCTGTGTTAAATCTTTCATTTGGCTCCAATGCAAAATTCCACCAGGAGGTGGCTCTTGCAGCAAATACAAATAACTTACATCAAATAAAGCCATCATTTGATAGTTTTAATCTTACCCCCTTCAATATAATTCATTTCCATTGAGACCATGCAAAATGTAGGGAACAGAATAACAAAAATCAATCAGTCCCTGCCCTCAAGTAGCTTACAGTCTATAAGAATTGAATGAATAAAACCTGCCAGGAAAAAATGGCTTCATGGGCACTTAAAAGAATTCTGGTCACTACTTGTTTTAGCAATACCAAAGGATCCATTTCCATTCCCAAATCTTGGGCTCTTTATTTTACATTGTTGTTGTTGTTGTTAATTTCTTACACTAACAGAAGTCAAAAGAAGAAGGGTCTTAAGTAACAATGAATTAAATAAAACAATAGCAACCAGCAGTTTATCTTGCTCCCGAGGGTACCTGTAATCATGGGTAAATTAGGGGTGAAAATAATAAAAGTGAGGCATTTTAGCAAAGTGGTTAGAGGGCCAGTCTTGGATACCGGAAGTCAGTTGAGTTAGCTTCGGACAGCAAGTCTCTTAACTTCTCAGGTCCTTAGGCAACACACAAACCTGCAGATCTGCCAGGGCCAAGAAGTTTCCAGACAATGAGAATTCCTACACTTGTGAAATCACAAATACAGACACCAATACAAAAATCCTATTCTTCATCTCCCTACTCCTAATACTTTTACTGAGCTACAAAAACCAGTTACTGTATCCATCTCTGCAACAGTTCATTGAACATTAAATGTAAAGCAGTACTAACAATAGGACAACTGCTTGTCCTAGGACTTTTTCTATCTGAACTTGATATCTGAAATAATTTTGAAAAGGAGATGGGAATACTCAGCTGGAATTTTTTTTTGGCATTTTAAAGTTTGACATGATGAATCCAATAGTAGAACCATTAACACTCAAAAAGAATAATTTTGAATGGCTGGATTTTTTTCTTCTATAAACATCATGAATAAATGCATATTCCCATAGTATTTGACAGAAAGTGTAAAAATATTTTAGACCAGTACTCAGTCTATGTAACAGGCATGGATGAGGTAAGAAGCAAAGGAGGAAAAGAGCAAGTATCAAGGAATACTCCTAAGGGTGGATTATCAAATACCACTGTGGCAAAGACAACATTGAAGAAGTTCAGAAAGGAATTAGATTACCACATGTATCAAGTAGTTATTGATGCAAAGTATGTGAATGGCAAATTATCCAATTAAATGCAACAATAATAAACACATGGAAAGGAAGGCAGAAAGCAAAAGTATAGAAAACATTGGATTCTCTTAATCAACAATTGAAAACAAAAATCACAAGGTTATTACATAGAGAGAAAAAAACACTAAGAACAAAGCAAGCAATTCAATATCACTCAACAACTTTACTACAGAGACTTGAGAATTTTTTTAAAAGAGATAAACCCCAAAAGAGAAAAAAAAATAGAAAAAAAATTTGGTTGTCTCCATGGCCTCAAGGCTACAAAAAATAAATTCGATCAAGGAAAAATAAAGCTTACATAAAGTTAATATAACGAATAACAGAATGGTTCTGTCAAAAGAGGGAACTAAACTTCTTCCTCTGGAAAAGTGGAAAGTGGTTACAATGAATAAAATGCATAATGTTGGCTCAAATACTTCACAGTTGCATATGAATTACTAGCTAGTTCTTAGACAAAGCAGCTTTCCCCTCAGACACAAAATTGATCCCACCTTTCTTAACAGAAAACAAGGAATTATCATTTCAGAAGGTGGAACACCAGCAACCCCTCCAAATAGAGGTTGCAGTCATGTAACTCCTACTTAGCATTCCAATTGTATCACTTAAAAAGAATATCACATAAATACTTCCAAGAAAACAATATATTGGCTGAGGAGCAAAAAGAAGATGCTAGAAAATCCCACTGGTGGAAACATCAACTTATAATTGCTCCAGTAATTATTAGAAAAACTTTCATAAAATGCTATAGCATGAATAGTACCTTTGGTGATTTTCATGATGCCTTTGACTCAGTTCCTCACTCATGGATTATTCAAGTCCTGCAAATATATGTTTTTTAAAAAAAGGTATAAGTATAGGGGAAATGCTAGAATATCTGATGTCTACAAGGGAAACTATTCTCTATTTAAAACATGCCACCAATGTAATCATGTCAAAAAACTGATGGAAAATAGGGCATTTTTTTCCCCCAGGGAGACAGTTTAAAATATTATGGCTTTGCCCAGCTTTAAATCCATGGTCACTTCTCCCAAATAGAAGTAAATAAGACTTTTTAAATCAAATAGAGAGTTGAATAAAAACAATTTGTTTTTAGTAAGTGAAATGTACACGAATGTCACCAAGCTATTTGGCCCTAGGGCAAAATACATTAAGCAGTTCCTTCATCAAACAAAGGATTGAGTCACACGGATTTGTTTGTAGAAACAGATTTATGATGGCAATTCAGGACCAGTTTATCATCACCAGACTTAGCAATCAATGTAGACTATTCAAAGAAAGGCTAGAAACTTGGCAACACAATATTGTAGACTGTGAAAATTTACCATCTACCAGCAAGCATTTAAATGATCAATCAAAAAGCATTTATTTAGCATTTACTGAATACACTGCAGGTATTGGACTGCCTGAATTTTTCAGGAACACAAATCCATTCCACAAAGAAAGACATACCTGTTCACAGGACACCGGGGAACAGAAGAGTCGATTTGTTTTGGAAATCTGGATAATTGCTATTTGTGATGTGATTTGGCTTCTGATTTCATCATTCAGCTGAAATTTCTCTTTCTAATGTTATTGACAATTTCATCAATTGCCAAATCTTATGGCCTTTCTTCAGTCTTCATCCTTCCTGACCTACATGTAGCCTTTGACACTAACAACCTTCTCCTCCTGATACTCCCTTCTCTCTAGGTTTTCTTGATACTGATCTCTCTTGGTTCTCCTACCTATCTGACCACTCTGCGGTCTCTTTTATTGTTCCTTCATCAGTGTCATGCCCACTAACCACGGGAGTCCTCTAAGGAACTCCCCTGGACTTTTTCTTCTTTTCTGTCTCTGTTCTATCTCTTGGTGATCTCATCAGCTCCCATGGCTTTAATTCTTATCTCTATGCAGATGATTCTAGATCTATTTACATAGACCTACATTTTCTCTTGACCTTTAAGTCTGTCATCATCAACCATTTATCAGACATTTTAATCTGGATGTCCCCTGGGCACTTCAAATTCAACATGTCTAAAACTGAACTCATAATCTTTTACCCAAAACTCATGCTTTTTTGGGTAGCTAGGTGGTATACCAGATCAAGTGCCCAACCTGGAATCCGGAGGACCTGAGTGTAAATTTGACTTCAAGCACTTACTAGCTGGAGAAGGAAATGGAAAACCACTCCAGTATCTTTGTCAAGAAAACTCCAGATAGGGCCACAAAGAGTCAGATAGAATGATCAATTAAACAAAAACAACAACACCCCTCTTCAGAAACTTATTACTAATGTGGAGATACTACTCTCCTTACAGATGCCCAGGGTACCACAACCTTAATGTCATCTTCAATTCCTTACTTTGACCCTGTATATTCAGTATACCGCCAATCTTGTTTCTTTCTCCACAACTTCTGTATTTGTCTCCTTTTCTCTACTCACATGGCCATTACACTAATCCAGGTCATCATATCACCTCACTTTCCAACAGCCTCCTAAATGGTTACCTTGTCTCAGGTTTCTACCTATTTTGATCTATCCTCCACTTAGCTGAAAAAAGTGATTTTTCCAATAGTTCAGATCTAAGTTAACCCCAATAAACTCCAATGACTTATTCCTAGGATCAAATCTGAACTCTGGTATCCACATCTCTTCACAACCAGGTCCTTTTCTGTATTTCTTTCTTTTCTCCTCCCCCCTCCCCCTCTCCCTCTCTCTCTCCCTCTCCATATTACTCCCTTGCATTCACCCTACCTGGTCTAATTATTATTCCTCATACACGACACTCCAGCTCCAGTCACCATGCCTTAGTATAGGCTGTCCCCCATGTCCCTGGAATTATCTCCCTCCTCACCTCAACTACTTAGAATCCTTTCAACACTCAGTTCAAGCATCATCTTTCAGGAGGGTCTCCTAGTCCTTCCCATCTATGAGTGCCTTCCCCTCTAAGATTACCTTCTATCTACTCTGTTTGGTCTTGTATTTAAACACATATCCTTTCTCTCATTAGATTGTAAGCTCCTTGAGGGCAATGACCTTTTCTACCTTAGTTTTTGTTTGTTTTGCTTTTTTGGTTTTATCCTCAGGAGTCAACATAATGCCTGGCACATAGTAGTAAGATCTTAATAAATGCTACTTGATTGAACTCTAAAATACTTGGAGAATAAAGTGCAATAGATATAAGCTCTTCAAGGATAGGGACTGTTTCATATTTATCTTTCTATCCTTACAGAGGATCTGGTACATAGTGGGTGCTTAACTAATGCTCGTTAACTTGAATGGAGCACCAAGAGAAAAGATCATTGGGTAGCTCCAAACTTCTGAGCCTTGCTCCCTTTTGTGTAACAAGTCAGAAGGGGGCACTCAAACCTTTTGAAGCCCTCTGGGGCTGCCAGCTAGACCTTTCCGCGGTGCAGACACACAATGATGAAACCACATTATTACTGTTTTCAAATAATTATTGGGTGTTCCTGTTTAAGCAGTTACAGGAAACACTTCCTCTGAAGATAGCAAACCGAGTTTCAGGCCTTGCTATTTCTATTGAAAAGAAAAAAAAAAAAAGCTCCCTGCCTAGAAGTCAAGTTTGGAGTATAGGCAGATATCGAGGTTTAGGACTGGGGTTAAAGCTCTCTAACCACTCTCCAATCAACTTTTACTGAGATGTATAATGAGCTAACATTTATAGCATACTTTCGGCTCAACACACGGTTTGCCCACATTGGCTCATTTGGATCTCACAACAAGCCTGCAGGGTGGTCACTACCATTTTTACAATTTTTATTTTACAGATGTAACCAATGAGAAAGAGGAAGTGACAATGCAACAAAGGGTCACTCATAAGATACATAGTCGGGCTTGGGCTGACTCACTTCATGCCCCCATATTGACATGGTTGCCATGTTCAAGAATCTTACTATCTACTCACATAAAATGCCTTTGCCACATATGAAGGCCTTGGGGAAATAACTTTTTGCTCAAAGGAATGCCAATGTTTTGCTATTCCTCTGAACCTTTCCTGTTTGCAGGGTAGAGGAAGGAGAAGGAAAAGGAAGTGTTTTTCATCTAGTATGAAGAATGGTTTAACTGTGAATTGCAGTTATCTAAGATTCTCCTCTATCTCATGACTGGAAAATCACCAATATGTTAAGGATGGTTCTGATATCTCTTCTCAGGACGACCAGGGCAATCATGTCATGATGGATTTGGAGCCCAAAGACCTGTGTTTGATCTTATAGTTGATTAACCATGTGACCTTGCATGAGACAGCAGAAAGAACACTGAATTTGGAGACATAGGTTTAAAGCTGAAAGAGACCTTATGAGTCATCTAATCTAACCCCTTCATTTTATCGATGAAGAAACTGAGATTCAGAGAGGGGAAGGGACCGACTAAGCTCACAATGCCAGTTACTAGTAGAGCTAGTATCTGAACCCAAATCCAACGTTCTTTCTATTCCATCAAATGACCTCCTTCCCACACTTCCATCCCCAAATTTGCTCCTCTTTGTGACTTTTTGTTGAAGGTGATATGGTTGGCTCAGTTACCCTGACTGGAGAGATCAGAGAACTATCCTCAACTTTTTAGCTCTCCCATCATCCAATAAATCATTAAGCTCTGCTAATTCCACCCACAAAATTGTTCCATCTTCTAAGTCATGTGACAACCATAGCCTCTGCCTGAATTATCGTAGTAATGGTCTGAATTGTTTTTCAGTCTATCTTTTTTACTTTATTCCACATTCTGCTTTACTCATTCTTCTTTCCAAACTGGACCAACGGCTGTTACCCGACTTCATCTTACCTTCTCCCACCTCTGAACTTTTACATATATTATCTCCCATGGCAAGAATGAACTCCCCCTACTTCCTATTTCTATCCACTGAAGTCCTTTACTTCTTTCACAATGCCTTCCTCTCTGAACCATCTAGCTAGAAGTGTGTCCTTCCTCCTTGACTGTCTCCAGCCACTCTGATTTCATATGTTATAGTTATTTGCTTCCTCACCCTATTCGACTGTAGCCTTCCTTAAGGCAGAGATTATGTTGTCCTTCATCCTCATTCCCTTATCACCAAGAACAGGACCCTAACCATTTAATGAATTGAACTGAACCCAGCCCAATCCTCTCTCTTTCCAAATGATGTGATAGAGACCTTGAGAGACTGATGCCATAGCCAGGGTCACACTTTTGAATTAGTAGTAAAGTGGGTTCCAGGGCCCTAGTTCTCTTGATTCAAAGGCTGTTTCATTTTTAGATCACACTGCTACTCCAAGTCACGTTCAGGTGTGGCTTATTATGATTTGGTCATTGCTGGATTCCAAATCACACTTGCCTCTTTGAATCACAAAAATTGATCTTTCAAGATGGAGCCCTCACTCGGGTCAAAATAGCAATTCTTCTGTGGCTCCATCTCAGTTCCTGGGCCCTGAACTGCAGGGACAGAGTGAGCTTTTCCTATGGCTACAGGGGTCCTGTCTTATCCAGATGAGAAGATCCAACTGAAGTATCTCTAAGCCTGGTCGGTTTGGTGGTTCTGTTCCTTCTGATTAGAGGAGATAGCAGGGCTTATGCAACAAGCTATTATCACCAGCAACCATCATGTCTATCTTCATGGGCCCTTGCAGCAGAAAACTCAGAAGCAAAATATTTCTCCAAGGTGGGGGAAGGGAAGAGAGGGAGGGGGGAAACCTGCTGCTCTCTCCACATTACCAACCACTGTTTCCAATGCTGAATCGGGAGATTTGTTGACCAAAAAGAAAACAATCCTCAGGGAGCTTTCCGTTCCTGTCCAAACACTTCCCTGGGGACTCAATGATCAAAGTATACAAAAATAAACCTCACTTGCTGTTCACCTTCCCTCTGCTAAGAGAAATAGCTTGAAATTAAGTAACCTTCAACCAACCACAGTCTTACTGTTTTATCTTGAAAGGAAGCTAAGTTTCTGTAAATTAACCCTTTTTTTCCTCTTCTCTCTCATTTAGTATTTCACTTATTTCTTAAGAGGCACATGTTTTTTCCAGTTCCCAATAAGAGAGGTGCCTATTTCTCTGCCATCTTATAGCTCCCAAAGCAGCCCCTCAATCTCGCTCAGAACCTCTCCATTTCTTCACTTGCAAGGCCAGCACCCCAAGGCAGACCTTTATCCCCTTTTAACTAGAATATTCCAGTAGCTTCCCAATCAGTCTCCTGCTCTTCCTTCCAATTACTATGAAGATGCAAAAATAATCTTAAGGCACAAGCTTGACTTCTATCTCCCTGGTTCTGGAATACTCTGGGGCTCCTTATTGTCTCCAGGATAAAATGCTCCAGAATGCCACCTGAATATGTTACTGAATAGAGTTTTCCAATCAGATCATCTTCATCATAATAATAGCCACTTTAAAATCTGTTCCTTTGATTATACCTCCAATTAGAATCTGTGTTCTGATTTTCCAGAGAAAAGAAAAAGATCATGAGATAAGAATACTGGCTAATTAGGGTTTTATAAGCCTTTGAGATCACCTTGCTTTAGGACCATCCAAGTGGATGCAGCAATTGATCAGGGCTTCAGAGTGAAAAAATATTTGTTAACTGGGTAGGACTCAACAGAGACCAGGACAATATTCTGGTCATTTGATGCAGGCTTTGTTTCCATGGGGCAAAGCAGGCACCCATTCATCTGCAAGACCCAAATAGCTCTGTGCCCCTGGGGAAGTCATTGTTCTTCTCTGAGCCTCAGTTTCCTAGTCTGTAAAATTAGGGAGTTGGGCTTGATGACCTCTAAGTGTTCTTATACTTCTATGGCTCTTTCTTCTCCCCTTCCCCCTCAATCCATTTTCCCCAATGTTTTTATTCAGGATGAAAGTTTCATCATCATCATCATCATAGTTCCTATTTCTAAAGGTCTTGAATACTTAATTAAATGCTTTCTTCAAGGTCTGGAGACACTTACATGAACTGATGCTGGGTGAAATGGGCAGAACCAAGAGAGCACCGTACACAGCAACAAGTTTATGTGATGATCCGTTTTCAACAATGAGTCATTCAGGTCAGTTCCAATGGTCTTGTTATAGAAAGCTGTCTGCATCCACAAAGGGGACTGTAGGGACTGAATGTGGATCACAACATAGTATTTTCACCTGTTGAGTTGTTTGCTTGCTTGTTTTTTTCTCTCTCATTTTTTTTCTTTTGATCTGATTGTTCTTGTACAGCATGATAAATGTGGAAATATGTTTAGTAGAATTACATGTGTTTAGCCTATGTTGGATTCCTTGATGTCTAGGGGAGGGAGGTGGGGGGAAGAGAGGAAAATATGGAACAAGGTTTTGCAAGAATGAATGTTGACAACTATCTTTGAATGTATTTGGAAAAGTAACAAGCTATTATTATTTATTTATTTATTTTATTATTATAGTAACTTTTTATTGACAGAATCCATGCCAGGGTAATTTTTTTTTACAACATTATCCCTTGCACTCACTTCTGTTCCGATTTTTCCCTCCCACCCTCCACCCCCTCCCTAGATGGCAAGCAGTCCTATATATGTTGAATATGTCCTAGTATATCCTAGATACAATGTATGTGTGCAGATCCAAACAGTTCTCTTGTTGCACAGGGAGAATTGGATTCAGAAGGTAAAAATAACCCGGGAAGAAAAACAAAAATGCAAACAGTTTAACATTCATTTCCCAGTGTTTTTTCTTTGGGTGTAGCTGCTTCTGTCCATCATTGATCAATTGAAACTGAATTAGGTCTCTTTGTCAAAGAAATCCACTTCCATCAGATTACATCTTCATACAGTATCGTTGTTGACGTATATAATGATCTCTTGGTTCTGCTCATTTCACTCAGCATCAGTTCATGTAATTCTCTCCAAGCCTCTCTGTATTCATCCTGCTGGTCATTTCTTACAGAACAATAATATTCCATAACATTCATATGCCACAATTTACCCAACCATTCTCCAATTGATGGGCATCCACTCAGTTTCCAGACAAGCTATTATTATTAAAAAAAATGTCTCTCACAACAACTCAGAGGTAATACAAGGATGTTCTGTTCTTGTCTAGACCTGTGATTTCAGTAATCTTGGGTCATCTCCCAGTTTGAAAACTCCCTTCCCCATTGAAGATCAACACCTTTCCTGTAGTTGATAGTCTTAGAGAATCACTAAGGAACACCAAAAAGTGAAGTGGTTTGTATGGGTAGAAGTGGAAACCAAGTCTCTCTGGCCCCAAGGCCAACCCCTCTAACTCAGGGGTCCTCAAACTACGGCCCGGTGGGCCAGATGCAGCGGCTGAGGACGTTTATCCCCCTCACCCAGGGCTATGAAGTTTCTTTATTTAAAGGCCCACAAAACAAAATTTTTGTTTTTACTATAGTCCGGCCCTCCAACAGTCTGAGGGACAGTGAACTGGCCCCCTATTTAAAAAGTTTGAGGACCCCTGCAGTCTAACTACTACCTTAAGTTGTCTCTCATCCCAAATTTTTCACTGGGGAAACTGAGGCTCAGAGCCTCAGTTGCAAGGCAGGGAAGGGTTCATGTTCCCACAGCCCTGTGAGTCCTTTCCTCAGTCAGAACTGCTCTGTTCTCAGATGAAAAGCTTTTCCTTTTTTCCCCCTGTTGTTTTTGGTTTTGTTTTGTTTTAACCATCTGTTGATATTGCTCTGCTCGGAAATGCCTGGGACCAAAGCCCCAGGAAATAAGCATACAGTCCTCCAAAGGCCTTAAAGCCGCAGGAGGAAGCTCTGAAGCCAAGTTCATGGTCCACATAGACACACTGAGGTCAGACTCCAGAAATGTCATTGACAGCAAGTGGCCTGAAATAAGAGCCAATAGCCTAGTACTGTAGTTAGCTTTGCAAAGTAGGCTAGGACCAAGTAAATATTTTCACATGTGCAGGTCACCAATGGGAACCTGTGGAGAGCGGCCCCCAGTTCAAGACTGTCTTTGTGCACTTGTGACTGAAAGAAAAGTCACTGTAAACCCAAAGCCTGGTTGCTTGGGCAAAGTTTCCACTCAGCAGATGCCCACTAAGGGATTGAGAGGAATCGTTGAACTTGACAGCTGTAAGGGTCCTTTGAGATAGATCATCTGTTTCAACCACCTCATTTTATGGAGAAAGAAATTGAGGCATAGAAAAATTAAATGACTTCTCAGAGTTCCACAGTGCAAAGTTAAATGAAAGGTAAAGCAGTTTGGGTCATGAAACTTCGGGTGTAAGTACAGTCAGCTCCTTTCTAGAACCATGATTTTAAAGACACAAAATATATAGGATTGCAAAGAAAACCAATCCTATTAAAATATAGTTATCAAAATATTTTTTTAAGTTCACAGATTCCAAGATTAAGAATCCCTGATTTGAAGCCAGGACGCTAACATCCCAGATTTATTTGGATTTAAGAAGGAACCTGGGTCAGCTTCACCATTCCCCTCCCTCATTTTATACTGAAATTCAGAGACATTAAATGGTGTGTCCAGGGCCACAAGCTGGGATTTGAACTGAAATCCTGCCATTGCAAATGTAAGGCTCTTGAAAGTATACTGCTATGTTAGAATGAAGCTCTGGGGCTATCCAGTGCAGGGCTTATAGGTTGTTTCTTGTGGCCTTCTTCTCTAGAGTGATAAAGACCCAAGGACACATTAAAAGGGCCAGTGGAAGAGTGTCTTGGTGAGAAATCCTACAAAAGGCAGAGGAATTTTCAGGAAAGCCTATTTCTAGTATAGACATAAAAACTACCATTCACATGACCAACAGGATGATTTCAGAAAGGCCTGGAGAGACTTACACGAACTGATGCTGAGTGAAATGAGCAGGACCAGGAGATCATTATATACTTCAACAACAATACTATATGATGACCAGTTCTGATGGACCTGGCCATCCTCAGCAAGGAGATCAACCAAATCATTTCCAATGGAGCAGTAATGGACTGAACCAGCTGCGCCCAGAGAAAGAACTCTGGGAGATGACTAAAAACCATTACATTGAATTCCCAATCCCTATATTTATGCCCACCTGCATTTTTTATTTCCTTCACAAGCTAATTGTACAATATTTCAGAGTCTGATTCTTTTTGTACAGCAAAATAAGGATTTGGTCATGTGTACTTATTGTGTATCTAATTTATATTTTAATATATTTAACATCTACTGGTCATCCTGCCATCTGGGGGAGAGGGTGGGGGGTAAGAGGTGAAAAATTGGAACAAGAGGTTTGGCAATTGTTAATGCTGTAAAGTTACCCATACATATAACCTGTAAATAAAAGGCTATTAAATAAAAGAAAAAAAGGAAAAAAAAAAGAAAAAAAACTACCATTCACTATATGAAAAGGTTACATTCCTGCAGCTTCCCCAAGGAACAGCCAATTTGCTTAGCTAGAGGGAAGGATGTTCTTGGACTTTTGCCTGGGGCCCAGAATTTAATTCTTCAGTTCTGGAGGACTCCTTTGGGGGACTTTTGGGGAGGCTTAGGTGTGCAGGATGGCTTTTGGAGAAACCCATTTTTAGAATGTCCACATTGCTGTCCTCATTCACTCATCATAAATTTCCCTGTTGTAGTGAGAATAGTGAGATGCAGGCCTGTTTGCAGAGTTTGAAAATGGACTTTCTGCTTTTTTTGAGTAGCTGGTTCATCAACATAAGCAGCTTCATCTTGGCCCCTGATGTTACATTTCATAGGGTACAGTCAGATTTTTCAAGATGCACTCTCTTTAGAACAATTTCTTCCTCCTTTGATTCACTGTCCCCGCTACCGTGCTATCATAGTTTCAAGAAATCTCAGTGCTCTGGCTTGGACTGAGACCAAACTCAAAGGCTCCAAATCTGGGCTTGATCTGTAATCTCCAGAACACCTATCTTTTCATCTCTGACATTCTTGCAAACTATCTATGAGTGGATCATCATTAAGTCAGCACTTTCTTTTTTTGTCAGCCATGTTTGAGAATTGGCAATGAGGTCATGGGATCATAGAATCGGGAATCCAGAGCTCAAAGCAGGGGTATATTGGAATCTGCTTTTTAATGTGAACATTTATATACCCAGAAAATGAAAAATGCTACAAATCAAGGCCTACTTTGTTGTTTTGGTGATTGTCTAGACTTCAAAAAGTAAATAACAAAAATTCATCCTTAAAGTGTGTTGGATATACATTTTTAGAGAACTAATTGTTAAATAGTTATCAAGACAAAATTGGCTGGAAGCTTTTGAAAACAATCAACCAACCACACTAAAATTTACATATTAAAATGCACTAAATTGTAAGGACTTACTATATTGGCAACTCCCTGAGGGAAGCAGGTCCTGGTTGATTTGCCTTGGTGTCATCCGCAATGCCTTACACATATAGGATTGACATTAAAAAGTCTGAGCACAGTTTTTAAGCTACTAAACTGATCAAAGACTTTGGGGCATCCTGTGTCCCAAATAAATGTAAAGAAATAAAACATAAAATAAAATAAAGTAAAATGTCAAACGAATGGATAAATGAATACTGCAAACCCCAAAACTTTGGGAATCACAGTCAACAGGGACATATGAGCCCCAAAATCATGAAATTTTAGGGTTGGAAGGAAACTCAGCAACCACCTAAAAAGAATTCCCAGTATGATATAGCCTATACTTGAAGCACTGCAATGACAGGAAACATACTACCTCCAAGGGCAGTCTTTTCTACTTTGCAGTAATTTGATTTGGTAAGAAGCTTTTCTAGGGCAATTCCAATAGACTTGGGATGGAAAATGCCAATCACATCCAGAGAGAGAACTACAGAGGCTAAATATGGATCAAGCATACTATTTTTCATCTTTTTGTTTGTCGGTTGTTTTTTTGTTCCTCTTTGGTCTAATTTTTCTTGCCCAACATGACAAATATGAATATATGTTTAAAAGGGTTGCACATATTTAATGTATCAGACTGTTTACTATCTTGGAGAGAACAGAGGTAAGGGAGGGAGAGAGAAAAATTTGGAACACAAAGTTTTACAGAAATGTATATTGAAAACTATCTTTATATGATTTTGGAAAAATAAAATTCAATTGGAAAAAAAAGGAGTTTTCCTCGCGCTTTTCCTTGCGGCAAGATGCCTGGAATCAGGAAGTCCAGTTCAAATCCAATCTTGGACACTTTTTGGTTGTGTGATTCTTGGGCAAGTCACTTAACCTCTATTTGCCTCAGTTTCTTCCTCTGTAAATTGGGGATGATAATAATAGCATCCATGCCCACAGAGCTGTTGTAAGGAGCATTTTTTGCCAATCTTAAAGTGCTATGTAAATGCTAACCATACTCACTATTGCTGATATCAAGTCTAAATTTGTTTCTTTGAAACTTCAACCCACTACTCTTGATTTTGTTCTCTGGGACCAAATGGAAGTCATCCACAACCTTTGAGAGCCACCATGACAACTTTTCAGATGCTTGAAGGCTACCATCATGTGTTCCCTGGACCTTCTCTTCTCCGGGCTAAACACTGCTAGTTCCTTCAACTGATCATCATATGACATCATTGCACTAATCTGGATGCCCTCTTCTACATGTTCTCCAGCTTACCTTTTTCTAGGCCAACCTGTGTAAACAAGTGCTAGCACCTAGGACTATACATGGGCAGTCTGAACTAAGGAAAACCTGAGTTCATATCTGGACTCAGATATGCACTAGCTATGAGTTTACACTTCACCCTGTTTGCCTCAATTTCCCTATGTATAAAATGAACTAAAGAAAGAAATGGAAAACCATTCCAATATCTTTGCCAAGAAAACCGCAAATGAAATTATGAAGACTTAAAAGTCACTGAAAAATGACTGACCAGCAACAAGGACCATACACATTAGGTCAAGTGATCACATAATCTAGCTTCCTGCTTTTACATGAGGCAGCTGCAACCTAGAGAGGGTGATTTGCTCATTGAGTGAATATATTCCAAAGACCCACAAGTATAATGAATATATTCTTAGCTATAAAATCAGGACTGTTAATTCATTTCTTATGTTGCCAAATTTTATAAGCTTGCCAAATAACTTAAGATTAGCATCTAAACTCTTTGGGTCTCAGTTTCCTCATCTGTCAAATAAGGATAATAACTGCTGCTCTGATGACTTCATGGGATTATTATGGGGATCAAATGAGACAATACAAATAAAAGTGCTTTATAACTATACAAGCAAAGTCCTGATGTAGTATAACTTGAGATATACTGAATTGTTCACCTGTCCTCAAAGGTTTCATTTGTCTACGTTTGTGAAAACCCCACTATATCTTATCCAAAATAGTCCTATTGATACACCCCCACAGCCCCCCCCCCACACACACACCTCACACACATGCACATGAGTGTGTGCGCGCGCATACATACATACACACACACACACACACACACACACACACCCCTATTACCTGGGAGTAGTAGCATTAATGGTAGTCTCTTAAAAACTTCAGGCAAGTGTGTCAGATTAATTAGCTGTTACCCTGGGAACAGCCACTAGGGTGCAAAGAACATAAAACAGGTCTATATATAAATATTATATATACTACACATTATTTATCTATTTCCCTATATATCTTTGATAGACAGTTCAGCACTTAGCATAATACATGGCACATAATAAGTGCTTAAAAATGCTTTTTGACTTGACTTGCAAATGGATGGAAAATTAAGCCAAGAATTAAAAAGGAGGAGGCAAAATGGCTGGACTGTCTTTAGAAACAGCAGACCCCCTTTAATGACCCCAACCTTCTCCCTGAAACAAACACATCATTGTTGTATGGCTCTGACTTATAGAACACTATGGTCTCTGAAGAATGAAAAATGAGCCTCACTCAGAGGGCACTCTAGGGCGTATGGTGGGCAGGGGCAGGCTGTTACCATAAAAAATAAGGCAGCATGAAGAGTAACTCCTGCAACGATGTCATTAAGGAGATGTAAAATTAAAATGAATCTGGGCTGGTTATGAGGTAAGAATAAGGGATAAATGATGGACAGTGTGAATGGTATTCTCACATTAGAAAAGAGTGAAAAAGTCCCTGAGTACATTTGGATAGACTCCCCGGTAATGATGTTATTTGGAGGACATAGACCTGAATAGCCCAGAATATGTTTGATATTAGATGGATTGTTATTTGTGTCATGGGAATAGCCTCATTGATAGGATTACAGACACACTATAGTATTTATAAGAGGAGGAAAGGACATGGGAAAAGGACTCAGTAGAAGGTAGGTTCTACTCAGCAAGTTGGAGGAGAGGCATGATGGTATAGTGGGGTAGGTAACAACAGTGACTACACCTTTCTCCAGATGACACAACCTTGGAAACACCAAAAACTTGCAGGCCCCCGAACTAGATAGAAAAACATCAGGACAAAAAACCCTTAGTCTAGGATATTGGATGTCCCCCCCTTCCCAGTTAAGCAGAGCTCAACTCTAACTTTCAATTTCAGAAATATACTAAAAATGAGTAAACAACAACAAATAATCTGACCATAGAAAAGTTACTATAGTACAATGACATGAAAACATAAGGAAAGCCTCAAAGAAAAATTCAGTTTGGACACAAGACCAACAAGAACTCCTAAAAGAGCTAAAGAAGGAGATTTGTTTAAAAATTAAAAATCAAATAAGAATGGTAAAGAAAAAATGGGAAAGAACTGACAGCAAGGAAAGAAACTTATGAAAGGAGAATTAACAGCTTAGTAGGAGAGGCACAGAAGTACTGGAGAAAATAACTCCTTAAAAAACAAAATTGTCCAAATGATAAAAGAATTACAATACCTCACTGAAGAAAATGATCCCTTAAAAATCAAAATCAGTCAAGTGGAAGCTAATGATTTGTTGAGACATCAAGAAACAATAAAACAAAATGAAAAGAATAAAAAATGGAAGAAAATATGAAATATCTTATTGAAAAAAAACTTATTAGAATAGTTCGAGCCAATTCAAGAATTTTATGGCTATCTGAAAGCCATACTTCATAAAAGAGTCCAGACATCATATTTCAAGAGATTATAAAGGAAAATTCCCCAAATATCTTAGAATTAGAGGGCAAAATAGCAATTAAAAGAATCTACTGATCAACTCCTGAAAGAGATCTCAAAATGAAAATTTCTGAGAACAATATAGCCAAATTTCAGAGTTTCCAGGTCAAGAAAAAAATATTACAAGTAGCCAGAAACAAATTAAATATCATGGAGCCACAATCAAGATTTAGCAGCAACACTGTAAGAGAGCAGAAGGCTTATAATATGACATTACAGAAGGCAAAGAAGCTGGGATTACAACCAAAAATAACGTACCCCAAAATTGAGTATAAAAAACCTTCAGAGAAAAAAATGGAAATGTAATGAAATAGAAGACTTCCAGTCATCCCTGATGAAAAGAGCATAAACAGAAAATTCAGCATTCAAACATGAGTTGAAAGAGGCATAAAAAGGTAAACATGAATGAGAAATGAAGAATAAGGTTAGATTCTTTACATTCCCAAATGGGAAGATGATACATGTAACCCCTAAGAACTTTATCATCATTAGGGAAATGAGTAGTGTACTTAGAAGGCATGGGTATGAGTTTATTATGCTGGGATGATTATAAAAGAAAAACAGAAGGCTGAGAAAGACAAATCTAAAGGAAAAGGGAGATGGGAAAAGAAGAAAAGAGAAAATTATCTGATATAAAAGAGTTATGCCAGGAAGAGCTTTTAAAATAAAGGGGGAAATGGAAAGTGAGTGGGCCATGCTTGAACCTCACTTTCATTTGTACTGAATCAAAGAAAGAAGAGCATACACACACACACACACACACACACACACACACACACACACACACACACACACACACACCACAGAGTTAGGTACAGAAATCCATCTTACCCAACAGGGAAGTAGGAAGGGAAGAGACTACTAAGAGAAAGGGAGGATATAATAAGAAGCATGGACAGATTAAGAGAATCAGTAGTCAGAAATCAAAAACTTTTGTAGAAGGATAGGGTAATTAAAAAGGAAAAGATAAGCATAAGAAAATAGGATGATGGTAAATATAAAGTTAGCAATCATAACTGGGATTATGGATGGGATGAGATCACTCAGAAAATGAAAGTAGATAGCACAATGAATAGAAAACAAGAATCCACCATTTTGTTGTTTACAAGAAACACACTTGAAACAGAAATGCACATACAGAGTTAAACATAAAGGACTGGAACATCATATGTTATGCTTTAGTTGAGGTAAAAAAGACAAGGATAGCAAACAAGGGTAGCAAACATGATATCAGATAAAGCAAAATCAAAAATAAACCTAATTAAAAGAAGTAAGCAGGGAATCTGTATTTTGCTGGAAGATACCACAATGTAGTAATATCCATATTAAAGATTTATATACCAAATGTCATGGCATCCAAATTCTTTAAATGATTTATAGAAGGAAATAGACAGTAGAAATATACTAGTGGTGGGCCTCAATTTATCACTCTCAGAACTAGATAAATCTAATCATAAAACAGATAAGTTAAGGAGAGGGACAGAATTTTGGAAAAGTTAAATATGATAGACTTCTGGAGAAATTTCAATGGAAATAGAAATGAAGACTTTTTCCTTAGCTTTCTATGTCACTTTCATAAAAACTGATCATGTATTAGGTCATAAAACCTCACAATCAAATACAAAAATGCAGAAATATCTATCAAAAATACCCTTTTTGGATGATAATACAATAAAAATTATACTTAATAAAAAACTTTGGAAGCATACACTAAAGATTAATCAGAAACTAAGTCCTCCAACCTTCAAAATGAGTGAGACAAAGAACAAATCTTAGAACATATGGAAATAATTTCATTAAAGAAAATGATAACAATGAGCCAACATGTCAAAATTTGTGGGATAAAGCCAAAGCAGTATTTAGATGAATACTATAAATTTCTAAATGCTTTTATCAATAAAAGAGCAGATCAACGAATTGGGCATATAATAAAAAATAATTATAAAAAGAATAAATTTAACACCTCCAATTAAACACCAAAATAGAAATCCTGAACGTCAAAGAAGACATTACTACAACTGAAAACTAAAAAAATTTGAATAAGTAAAACTAAGCACTAAACTCACTTATTCAGACAGCTATTAAGTAGCTGAAATCACATCTGAACTCCTGACTCCAGGCCCAGTATGTTATCTACTGTGCCACCTAACTACCTTTAAGTTATGGAACACAATGGTCCAGGGAGGTCTTTGATGTTTATGACAGCCCAGCTTCTAATATACCCAGCAAAGAAGCCATGTGAAAAGATCACTAAATTCCAAACCTCCAGGGAAGCTGTGATCTCATTGTGTGAGTTATTGCCTCCAACAAGAAAAATCCTAAGTCATTTATATCTGCCCATCTTGTTCAATTTTTGTTTATGTCTTCCCATAAATTTGCCTTTGGTGGTCTACTCAACCTATGGAGGTTTTCGGGCTTTCTTCTGACATCATAAAGCTGTCAATGGAAAATGTGGGCCCTTGGTTATATTATGCCCATCTCTTTTGACCATATGCTTATCTGCTTCTTTTGTACCATTCTTCAATGTGTAGACCCTCCAATTCTCTGAACTTGTTAACAGCCCCAACCCCATCTGATAACCTTTATTATGTGTTACAGCCTCCTTGCACTCACCATATGTCTCTGAGTAATTCTTAACTTCAAATCTTGGAAGACTGTAGTATTCCATAATTTACAGCCATACAACATCACCAGAAGTTACTGGTGTTAAAAAGATGTGCCTTTGTCAGGAGAAGCTTGATGCACAAAGTGACACACAACTTTCCAAAGGCAATTTGGCCCTTTCTCCTCCTCCTGTCTAGCTCTGTGCTCAGTTCATCGTCAGCCCAAGTTCTCTGGGCTGTCTTCTCCAACTGTATACCATAGCCTAAACAATTAGAACTGTTCATCTACTTGATTTTTCCTGTGTGGATAATGAAGTCTAACTTTTGCATGATTGTGCATTTCATTTAGGAGGGTCTATAATCTAGGATCTTGATGTCATCAGCAAAAAGTTACTCACAAACAATATTACTATATGTGGTTTCTCTTTTGTCTTCAGGTTAACTAAGCCACAGATTTTCACTTTTTATAACTTAGAAAGTGGGACCAAAAGCATACAGAAAAAAGGTCTCTTTTCTCTTTTTGGAACAGCCTGGCCTCAGGATACCATGAACTTACTCCAAGTCTACAAAAAGCTCTCTTTGGAAATCTAAAGGAGAAAGCAAGAACTGTTACCAGCTCTGGGCCTGGTTGAATCCCATGATTCACAGTTTGTCAAACACAAGACTAATAAATTATGAGGATGCAACATTTGAGTTAAAGCATGAGTTCTATAGATGAAATCGGATGCGACCTTTATAGTGGAATTTCAGAGACATTTGGAAGATCACCTGTCTCAAACCATCACTCACAGTTCCATACTGCAAATTATCCTTTACTTTTTCAGGCACTCTCTTCCCTTAACAGCTGAAGAAAAGCTCAGAAAATGATCTGTTCAGTTACACATTAGGTTGCCAAATCTGGTTAATAGCCTCTCATCACTGTTCTTCCAAGCTGCGTGGGGTATGGAGCTAGATAACATTCTAGGCCCTAGATTCCCACGTATAGTCCTCAGATCAGGTTCAGTTCAATAAACATTTCTCCATTTGCCTTAGAAGTCCCCACCCCATGCATTCTTTTCTATGTACACCAAGTTTTCTCCCTCTCTACCTTTCCCAAGTTCCCTTGATCCAGCCTCTATGTTCCCTTTCTAACTCTCAAGCACTTCTTCCTTTCATCACTTTAAAATCCATTTCCAACTATTCCCCCTAAGAAACTTCCTGCTATTCTTTAAGAGGTATAGTAAAAAACCCTGGGAATAATTGATCTCTCCATTGACCTCCTGGTTCCCAGACCTTGAGAGCTTGCTTTTGACCTGGCTCCTTCCATTCCCACGTGATCCATATGGCACCCTCTCTGTTCTACTAAGGTGGGTCTGTCATTTTCAAGATGAGATAAACCATGACATACTCTATGAAGCCTTCTCCATTTCTACCCAATGCTGTAGTGCCCTTTCTAGACAATCCACAGAAGGGATTTTTTTCTCCCAAACATTGGGTCTCATAGGTATCATCATTCTCAAGTTTTTAGTTTCATATGTACTAGTCTCATCTCCCTACTGAACTGCAAGTAATGAGGACAGGTATTAAATCCCATAGGCAGAGAACAGTGGGCAGAGCAATATGCTTCAAGTCATAGTCAGGCCAGACACATAGTACCCGTGTGGCTTTTGAAGAGTTATTTAGCCTTTCTGGTTTCTCTGGTACAACGATTGTGTTGGATTAGATGCACTTTAAAGTGCTTTCCAGTTCTTGAGTTGTGATCCTATATACTTCTTTTTAATATCATTTTTTACTGTTAACCTAATGATAATCTCAATAATTATAAAAACAAAATGAGAAATAAAAATCCAAATAAAACCAAAAGAATTCCAACTGATCAAGGAAAAATAGTTTTATAAATAATTGAGATAACTGTTTTTCCCTGTATTCCCTTCCAATCTTTTTTTCACCTATAAACTTATGATTGTTATTTTTTATTATGAACCAGAAACTTATTAACAAACATGAGCACCCACATGTTATCATGACTTTTTATATAGTGTAGTCAACGTGTAAAGCATTTCAGTTCTGTCTTCCTCTTTTGCACCACATAATATGGCCTTTCCTGTCTCACGGTTACCTTTTATAAATCAATCAGCAAACATTTATTGTGTGCTTACTAGAAACCAGGAACTATTTTAAATGTGCCTTACATGTATATCTCACTACCACTGTGCTATAAGTTTGATCACACATTTTCCCTGGGGAGAGTGGATTTAGAAGAATATTTTGTACCAGCTATTATTATGTATTTTAATAATAAATACCTTTTTCTTTACTCTAAATCACTATTAATCAGAGACATGCAAATTAAGACAACTCGGAGATCCCACTACATACCTTTCAGATTGGCCAAGATGACAGGAAAAGATGATAAATGTTGGAGAGGATGTGGGAAAACTGAGACACTAATGCACTGTTGGTGGAATTGTGAAATGATCTAAACATTCTGGAGAGCAGTTTAGAACTATGCCCAAAGGGCTATCAAACTGTGCATACCCTTTGATCCAGCAATATCTCTACCAGGCCTGTATCCCAAAGAGATAATAAAAAAGGGGGAAAGACCCACATGTGTAAAACTGTTTGTGGCGGCCCTTTTTGTAGTGGCAAGGAACTGGAAACTGAGCAGATGCCCGTAAGTTGGGGAATGGCTGAATAAGTTATGGTATATGTATGTTAGGGAGTATTATTGTTCTATAAAAAATGACCAGCAGGATGATTTCACAGAGGCCTGGAGAGACTTGCATGAACTGATGCCAAGTGAAGAGAGTAGAACTGGGAGACCATTGGACAATTCCAGTAGACTTATGATAGAGAGACATCTGTATCCAGAGAGAGGACTATGGGGACTGAATGTGGAGCACAACCTAGTATTTTCACTTTTGTTGTTGTTTACTTGCTTGTTCTTTTCTCTCATTTTTTGCCTTTTTGATCTGATTTTTCTTCTGCAGCATGATATTTGTGGAAATATGTATAGAAGAATTGCACATGCTTAACACGTATTTGAATTACTTGCTGTCTAAGGGAGGGGATGGGGGAAGGAAGGAAATTTGGAACACGAGGTTTTGCAAGGATAAATGTTGAAAACTGCATTTATTCTGAAAATAAAAAGCTATTATTTAAAAGAGAGAGGAGAGAGCTGGACTACATGACAGGTAAGATTCCTTTCAATTCTAGACCTATAATTCTATGAGTAAATGAATGTAACTTGATTTTATTTCACATGTATGTTTGAATTTTTATAAACCCTAATTTAATATCTAAAATTTGATCACAGCATTTTTTAAAGCTGACATATGTAATCAAAGTATAAAATATGAATGAAATGTACTGATGATTATATTTAAAGAATAATATAACAAAATAATAATCTACTTTTCTGTATTTCAGGGATCTATGATTTAGTTCACTGATGTGCTCCCTTCACCAATGTAGTTTGCAGTTGTTCTCAACTGCCACACTCCTCAGTTAAGGGTCTTTCTGAATTACAGGAAAATTCATCAACCTGTACTCAATCTGTTTAATTTTTTTTTACAATGAGAACAAATAAATGTTTTCTCCCCTCCACAAATAAAAAAATAAAACAAATATGCAGAATCAAGTAAAATAAATACCTTTTCTAAAAGATAATTGAGGCTATTGGTTGATCGTCAATGGAACGCACACCAGTGGGGGCTCCTGAGCAACCTTTCTAGAAATCCAGTAGAGTTATCTCTAGGTCCCTGAATGGAAGTATTTAGCCACCCTTTGGGCATCTGGCCTGCCAATGTAGGTGAGAGTTGGGAAGATAGCCCCCCCAGAAGGAATGATACACATACTAGTGGTATGATCCTAGGTGAACTTGATTCTGAAAGAAGCCCAGTTGCTAGTGGGTGTAGTTTCCATACTTTCTTTCCAAGACATATCATATACTACTGTTTCACGTACTATACAGTTTCAGCCCAACTGGCTTTCTTACTAATCCTTAACTGTGACACTTCATCTCTAATCTCTGTGCCTTTGCACTGGCTGTCTCTCCTTCAGTGCACTCTCTCCTCACTTCTAACTCTTGGAATCCCTGGCTCTATTCAAGATTCAGATTAAAATTCCACCATCAGCTGGAAGCTTTTCTCAGTCCCACCAACTAGTAGTGCCTTCCCCTCTGAGCTTATTTTCTGTCCACTCGGAATGTATCTTATTTAGCTACATGTTTCCCCTCATTAAAATGCAAGCTCCTTGAAGGCCTGAGTGGATTTTTGAATTTTCTTTGAATTCCCAATACCTAGCAGAGTACTTGATTCACAGTAAACATTTAATAAATGCACATTGAAATATTATTAAAAAGTGGCATCTGAAAGAAAAAAGACATAAGCCGGGGAAGGAGGGGGGAGGGAGAGGGGGAAGGGGAGAGAGACAGAGAGGTAAAGGGGAGGGAGAAAGGGGGGAAAACAGAGAGAAAAGGAGAAAATATGAGCATATAAGAATGGAAAGAATAACATACTCTGTGCTCCGTTGGTGCCCACTGCTAGGAAACCTAGGTCAAGAGCTCTTAACCTAAAGTCCAGGGAATGGATCGCGTAGAATCCATGAACTTGGATGGGCAAATAATTACATCTTTATTTACCCTAGCCTATAAACGAAATTTAGCATTTCCTTCAATTATCAATGCAAATAACAAAATATCATTCTGAAAAGGCATCTATAACACCAAAAATGGCATAGAGGAAGAATCTTACCATGTTGGGCATACCCCCCGTGGAAGATTTAGGAGTGGACAAGATTCAGCAAAGATGAGTTGTTATCTGAATCATTAGAGGAAGTACCCACACTGATGAGATGAAATGACTTCCAGGTTAAGGGAACTCACTACCTTCAGAGACTACCAATTCCACTTCTGACTGAATCTAATTGTAAAGAAGTTCTTCCTCATACTGAGCTCCTTGCTTCCTCTGTGTTCCCTACTGAGACTTACAAGCGAATGAAAGAGCAACAATTCACATAGACAGTTGCCATGGTACCATGAGATTATTGAATAATAGGATCATAGGAATAGAAGGGACTGCAGAAATCATTTCATACAACTCCCTCATTTTACGGAACAGGAAATGGAAGCAAAGAAAGGCATGGAATTGGATCGCTTTTTTGACCAAGGCTGTACATGAAGTTAAAGGCTCTGACCAAAGTCCAGATCTCCTGACCACCTAATTCAAAACCCTTGATCTCACCACTCTGGGTGCCATTTGACTTCCAATTGTCCTGCATGTGGGTAGGGAATGGAGTATCTCTGGTAAATTTCAAGTCATACCCTTTGACTTCTTTTAATGCAAACCACTTTTCCACTGGCTCAGAGAAGTCTTACTGTTTGCCACATGGCACCTGGTGGGAAGGAGTTCTGGTTAGCCAACCATTGGCAACAGCAGAGTTTTATGACAAAGGGGATGATGTGAACCTCTGCCTAGGCTCAGCCAGCTGGGGACAGCTGTCTTTGTGCTTAGAGGAGGAAGAAACCAGACTGATTACATCAAGAGTGGCTTAATCTGCCCACACCAAATGATAATGAACTGATTGGCCATCCCCCAAACATTGACATTACAGACAAAAGTCCCATTATAACATATCCCATTACCAAGAATGGGGCCCTGATAACCAAGCTGGTTCCAGGGC
Organism: Sarcophilus harrisii; assembly: GCF_902635505.1. Lineage (NCBI taxonomy): Eukaryota > Metazoa > Chordata > Mammalia > Dasyuromorphia > Dasyuridae > Sarcophilus > Sarcophilus harrisii. The sequence goes on along the minus strand of NC_045432.1, from coordinate 57,136,275 downwards.
TTAGTGCGAGGCCCATAGCAAAAGCAGCTTGTTGGTCTAGTCACAATGAAATCTTTACAACAAATCGTTCTATACAACAAGTGTTTTCTCTAGTCTATGGCCACCAAACAGCCAGTTGAGTAAAGTAACTGAGAATATGCTCTTTGTATTAGAAATGGGGGAGCCACAGTTATGAGTTTTCTCAAAACTATTCTTTGTTTCATTCATTCCCTTCATGGGCTTATAAGGGTGAGAACTAGAAGGGACCTTCAAGATCACCCTGTTCCTCATCACACATATGAGGTAGCTAAACCCAGAGAGATCAAGTCTCCTGGGCAGGGTCTCTCAACAGCCGAGGCCCACATCCAGTACCCCAAGCAATCCCAACAAAATACAAATTCCCTCCTCTGAGTTCCAGGGGGAAAAAGGGAGCTGTACGAATGTTACCAATCTCTTACTGGGTTTCTAACCTTTCTCTTCACTTTCTAATTTACTACCAAAGAGTGGCCTTTACCCCTTTCCTCTATAACCCTGGTTGCCCGAGTGGGTGATTTCTAAAAATTTCTTTATAGTAACATGATTCTGGACATTTCAGAACTGGGGAAGCCTGCTTGCTTACACTAAAGTCTAAGGTGGCTTTCTGTGTGTCTGTGTGTACTAGTTCAGAGCAGGGTTAGCTCTGTAGTCCCATGCATCTCTATTTCTTTTGCTGTGAAATTGGGTCGATACCAGTGCCACCTACCCCTACAAGACTGGCCCAAGCATCAAAGTAGATGAATGATGTTAAAATACTTTCAACTGTAAGCCATATTATGCCCATGTACAATTTTATTCTCATTATTATTTTCTTCTCTGTGAAGACTAGGAGCAGAGAGTAAGACAGAACCTTAAAAGTTGTCTAGTTCTAACACTCCTTAGACCAAAGAGGCAACTGAATACAGGGGTGTTAACCTATTTGCCTAAGGTTCCACTGGTACCAAGTGTGAAGGCAGGACTTGAATCCAGATCTTAGTACTCCAATAATAGTCCTCTTTCCACTGTACTGCTTCTCCCATTCGATCTCTTCCCATCTTTTCAGAATCCAGCTGTTTTTTATTTGACCAGTCTTTACGCTCTGAGCATAAGGATGAAATTAGATTTAGCCTAGTGGGCTGTGGATTTCACAGGCTTTTTTTTTAAAGGTTTCTCCCAGAGCCCACACAAGCCTCCCACACCCCACAGCCTTTCCCTTGCTGGCTGACCACGTGCTCTTTGGGACCCACAGCTCAGTTTCCGACATAGAGCAATGGCTTTCTTTTGAAAGCTGTGAAACTGTTCAGATGCAGCTCACACCTAGGGTCTCCCCACCAACCGAGCTGCATGGGGCTACGCCCAGGAGTCTTCCCTTTCTCCTTTCACCCTTCTAGGGAACCGACTGTACTCTATGTTATGTATGTATTCTAGTTACTAGTTATTATGGTGCCAGGCATGTTACATGTCTACTCCCCCCCTTTTTCATAAGCCCCTGTCCTACTGCACCCGAGAGGAAGACAGATAATCAGGGCCTGTTAGACACGGGGGAAACAGTTCACAGCTGCTGTAACCAATGCCTGAGCTCTTGAGCGAGTGTGGTTAAGCTGGGAAACTAGTGTGGGTGTCTATGGAAACAGTCACCCGAATATTTGTGAGGTGAGACATATAGAAACCGCCTTGTAAAGACAGAAGGCCAACCCCTGTCTCTAAGAGTGATGACAGATGCTCCCCCCCAGGTCTTGCCTAATGGGAATCAGGGGCCCCATGAGTCCCTACCAAATCTCTGCCCCCCCTACCCTTGCCGCCCTGCCACCGCCTTTGGGGTAGGTGGTTAGCCTTGAGGCTACAGCCTTCCACTGGCTAGCCTCAAGGTCTCTTCTGGAAGTACTCAGTGGCTGTCTGTGTCCCGTCCTGCTCCAGACCATTGCTAAAGCCCCATCAGCTCTTAATCCTAAGGTTTTATGGTTGCTGAGGAATACAGGGAGACCTTGCTTCCTGGGGAGAAAAACAATCCTGTCCCTGAAATCTGAGGATTTCAAGAGTTTTAACTAACATTGATGGTGTCCAGGCAAGTAGCATGAAATTGATCCCGGATCAACTCTTTATGGTACATGCAGGTGGGGGTGGAGGGGAGACCAGGGACACAAGGTCCCAAGGGGAAGAGAGGGTAAAGCTGCCATGGAGAAAGGGAAGGAACTCCACTGCTCTGAGGGGGCACAATTGGAGTATGTATGGGAAGGGGTGGGGATGGGGGGGAGAGGGGGTAACAGCCAGAAGAAGCAAACCATCTGGCAGCTTCCCACTTTAACTTTTATTCTTGCTACAAAGGCTAGCCTATTAACAATAGCTAGAGAGCTGGGCTTGAGGTCATGAAGACTTGGAGTCAAGTCATCCTTATGACATCTCCTGCTTGGGAGACCCTGGCCAAGCCACTTAACTTCTCAGGTGTTATATAGATAGCTCTCTAAGACTCCAAATTGTAGAGAAAGTACAGACCTACTTGGTAGATGGAGTTTCCTCACCTGGAAGTTCCCTATCCTAGTGTTTCATAGATGCTAAGCTCAGTTGTTTCTAGACTGGTTAAGGAGCGTAGGTGCTATTAGCACCCTCTAAGTTTATGGATGGCACAGTGGCAATCACATTCTGAGACTAATAGATATCAGAGCGATTTTTAAAGAAATGGGGGGCCTTCCTGCAATGACCCTCTTCAGCAGTTGGTACTCTGGGTCGATACCTTGTCCCTGAACGTTGCTGTGAAAGTTCTAAAAGGGGATGGGCGCCTACTTTGCTTCTGTCTGTTTCCTGAGTAAAGTAACTAGGTTATTCATGGGGCCTCTTCATTGAGTCCCTTGGCCCCAGTTGTTCATTCTCTCCCATCCTCCCCAAAACAATCTGTACATATTATACATTCGCTTACATGTGTAAAATTCCCCCTCTGTGAAACGTAAGCTTCTTAAAATCAGGAACCATTGTGTTTGAATCTATGTATCCCCACTTCCTGGTACTTGGAACATAGCAGGCGCCTAATAAACGTTTGCTGATTTAAGTCCTTTCTGTGAATTTTCCTCTGTGATTCCCCCATTCTGTTCCCTAGACCCCACAAAAAGCGATGTCTCTCAAGAAAGCCTTCACCATCCATTGCCAGATGGGACAAACCATGGCTTTTTTCCATAAAATGCCTGGTCAATAGGTCTAGCACGTGGGACAGGCTTGGCCTCCCTCTGCTTACTGAGTATGTGCCAGCATTCCACCACACAGAATTGTAGTATGAGATGCTTGAGATTCTAGAATTCAGTATTCTTTCTACCCACTGGAGCCAAGCGGAACAAATACTCCCTTAAAATAAAAAATCTCCTCTCCCAAGTTCTTTCTTGTCTAGACTAAACATGCTCAGTTTCTTCAAGCAATGCTGAAATGAGTCAGTTGATAAATATTTATTAAGTGCCTACTGTGTGTCAGATACTATGCTAAGTCCTGGGGATACAGAAGAAGAGGCACAAGATAGTCCCTGAATAAAGAGGCTCACAATGTAATACCAGTCATCCTATCACCCCGTTGCCCTCCTCTGAACATTCTCCAGCTATTCAACATCCAAAAACATAGTACTCATTACTGAATGCTTGTTCTGACTCTGGTAAAATAGTTTGGGCCTATTGGTCAACTTTGGCTTTGTTGACGTCTCTACGATAATTAGATTTCATTAAACAAGCACTGATCAAGTAACTATGTGCAAGAAACTGTGTCGGATGCTGGGGATAATGAACAAATAAACAGTCAAAGAATTCATATTCTATGGGGGAGTTTCAAGAAGGAAGGTTTGTGGAGTGTGGGAGAAGAGAAGTTCTATTTTGGACATTGAGATCTTTATGGGAGAACTAGGCTATGTCCAACAGGCAGCTGATGATGTGGTACAGGGTACAGAACTTAGAAAAAAGGCTGGGGATAGAGGTATAGAACTGGGAGACATCTTCATGGAGATGACTAAATTCATGGGAGATGTTTAGATCATATAGAGGGTATAGAGAGAGAAGAGAAGGGCTTAGGACAAGAGCCTTAGGGAACCTAGTTCAAACCGATGGCAATCAACATCAACATTCTCATGTTCTATGAGCCTTGGAAGTGCTAAGGTATATTAAATCTATTTTTTTCTTCTGTATTCCCCATTGCCATCTTTGATTTGAGTGATAGTGGGTTTTGTGGTGAATTTTACTGCTAAACTACAGCATACCCAAAACCACTGATCATTTTCAAGAGGCTGTCCCCAGGTCATCGTAGGTCCCTTCCAGGCCAACTCCAGGGATGGGATTTCTTTCCCCAACATCACCCACCTCTTACCCATTACTTTCCTGCTACGCAGTGAGTGACATAGGAAGCATGCCATAGCTAGTGAGAAGGCCCCGGACCACACTTTTACACATTTGCCATTGCCTTTGACCTTTGGAAAGATTCCCTTGGGGGACCAAAGAAGAGGTGTCCAAGTATTATCATTCCAAGACGGAGGCTGATGGCAAGCTTCCCAATATGTTCAGAGGTGGACCACAAAGCCACGCTCCTTATTCTGCTGAGAAGGTGGGCTGCTCCCAAAGGCCCATTGAGGGTAGCTCATTTGTGTCTGGAGGGCTCAGAGCACTCCAGAGACAACAAATGACCTCATGTTTCCAATAGAGGCAGCCTCAGGAGTGCTGGAGAGCATAATGCCGAGTTGAGTTCACCACCCCCACACAAACCTGGGGAGGGAGAGCTTCCTGCCAAAGATTCACAACTGCCAAATTGCCAGCCCACAACTTAGAAGATCGTTGTTGACTAATAAGGTCTCATATTTGCCTGGATGGCTCTTTTTACATTTTTCACACTTTTCCCCATGTATCTCCTCTGTAACCTACCAGCAACACTCACACCATCAGGATATTTGTATGATCCCCATTTCACAGATGAGAAGACTGTGGAACAAAAGAGACTCAGATTTTTCCAAGGCCACATGCTTAGTGACACAATTGGAACAAATCAGTGAGGATGACTAGAGTTTTCCAAGTCTAGGGGCAGCGATCTCTTTGGGGCCCACTTCACTGGGACCCACCGGGATGAAGCAATGAATCTTAGAATCTCAGAGTCAAGAGAGACCATAGAGGTTCTCTAGGCCCACTTACATTTAAGTAGGAACCCCGAAACACACCTTTACTTAAAGACCCTGCCCCCAGGATGAAGTCACCTGACAAGACAGTCCAATCCACTTGGGAACTCCTCTAAGGGTTAGGACATTTTTCCTTACATAGAGCTAAATACACCTCTCTGCGACTTGCTTCTGGTTTTGCTCTTGGATGCCAAACAGAACAAATCTAAACTGTCTTTCACATGATAACCCTTCAAATACCTGAACACAGCCACCTCCCCAATCTTCCCTAAGCAGAGCATCTCCAACTTCCTCACTTGGTCTTCATGTGGCATGGCCTCCAGTTCCCGTACCCATCTGACCATCCTCCTCTAAGACTGCTGTAGTTCATTAATGCCCTTCCATAAAACATCATACCAACACTAGGGTGTTTGTTTCAATGATGTATATCACGACCCATCCATTCCTGCCAATATCATGCCAGCCTTATCCATGCCCTCCCATAGAGTCACTAGAGGTTGCCCTCTCAACACTTTCCTCATTCTCTTGACATTTCTAGGATACCAGCATAACACAGAGGCTGTACACTAGTAATCTTTGGCTTTTGCATGTGCCCAGTTCATCTTTTACAATCATGCCTTTCTTCTGTGACATCCTTTACTCTAGTTCTTCAAACTCTTCAAGTCCCTTTCCACTGACTTCTGAGTGAGACATTTTTAATTCTGCATAGATTACAGTGATCTGGGACACAAAGAAATATGACAGTCCTGTTAGAATATTAGTATTAGGAGGATGGGCCCTTGTTTCAAGGAGAAGCATGTGGGCACAATCTGGCCCACTGTCTTCCTGTTTATTTCTGGGCCCACCTCACTGCCCATTTGTAATATCTGTCCAAGATTTCCACTGACAGATAAACTCTATAGGTTGTCTTTTTAACAGCATGCATTTGTATAGGTACACAACAGCCATTCTTCATCCACTTGACTTTTCCGGTGTGGATGATTAGGTTAAACTCTTGTTTTCGATTCACTGTTACTAAAGTAAGGATTTTTAAATTGATTTTAAAAATCTTACTCATTTTAAACTTGTGCTCTAAATATCAACGGAACTTTTTTAAATCCCAAAATCACATTCTTCTCCATAGGTGTGTTTATCCTGTTTGCCAATTGGTAAGTGGTTTTAAATAATGTTTTTAAATTATGGATCCATAAAATATATGGCAATCAGTAACCTCAGCCTGAAAACCCAAAGTTAAATTTAAAAAAAGACTTCTCAACAAGTCTAAATTAACATCATAAAGCCCATGTACTTTACCTTATATACAATAAAGTCCTCAATCTTTCAAGCATGAGATCCCAGAATCATAGCATCTCAGGGTTAGAAGGGATCAGAGGTTACTAGTCTAAATTCTCACTAAGGCAGCAAGCCCTTTTCTAAACCACCGATACAACAATAACTAGGATTTATAACAATGATACCACTGATCAAAAACCACATTTTGTTAGTATGCTTTACTTATTTACAATTCTTCAAAAATTATTTACTTATTTACAACTCTTCAAAAGTTTCAAAGCATTTTACGTATATTTTATCTCCTTTTAACCTTAGAAGTGTGGGAGGTAGATCAAGTATACTATGCCCATTTTTCAGATAAGGAACCTGAGGCTCAGTGAAATGAACTCATTTACCTGGCACCATGCAATCACTTTAAGAGACAGGATTTGAACGGGGGTCTTCCTGACATTCTATCTAGTCCTCTTGCCACTAAACCAGGCTTCCTCTGACCTTTACTAATTTTAAGAAGCAGGCAAGATTTCCATCAAAATGCTTAAAGCATAAAAAGTTTTGGCACTTAATGAGTCAGTTTTAGTTACCTAGGAAATTTTCTCATATCCCTTGATGATACTTTGTGTGTATGTGTATATGTGAGCACCTGAAAAGAACATGAATCATGGAAACTAAATACTCATTAATATTTTTATGTTAACTTTTATTTACAGAGCAGCAGGCATGGAAAGAACATTAAATGTTAAATTAATGTCATATAATTAGTTCTATTACAGATATTGTTGGCCACAGGCAGCAAGTCTATGTGGCACTCAACATCTGGATGGAAAGCAGTACATTCAATCTCTTAATGTTTATAAGTATCCAGGTGTTGGGTGTCAGGGGGCTAAAGCATCCAAGCGATTGACGGAATTGTTCCAGTTTCTTCTACCTAAGCTTTGGCCTTGTATCAGAGGCAGCTGTATTCTAAAATGTTATGCAATGCGGCTGGGAGGGTGGAGCAGTGTTCTGTTGGCAGAGCACATACAGATAACAGGTCTGAAAGAGATTTGATTAACATCTTTCTGCAGCCATCTTCCTTTTTTTTTTTCCATCCGGGTGGCGAACTATGAGGGGAAGCTAAAGAAAACAGTTTTTTATGTTGAGATTGAAACAAACCTGCTGAATCAGTATGTTCTCTAACTTTTCCCAAAATGAGAGGCAATCATATAGGGCCAAATTAGGGTAAGAGATTCTGACCTCAAGACAAGATCAGGAAGAAAGCAGTCAGACAGTTAGCATGGGCAAGACCCTTGATACCCTGGACTTTCCCTGCCTTCAATTGCTAAACAAGATCGTCATGTACAATGAGTACAATGAAACTTCCAGAGGACAAGAGGAAGAGGACAGTTGGGCAAGCCCTTTGGCACGGTTCAATGCTCTTAGAAAATGATTAGTGGGAACTGATGTTGAGTGAAATGAGCAGGACTACGAGATCATTATATACTTCAACAACAATACTATATGATGATCAATTCTGATAGACGTGGCCCTCTTCAACAATGAGATGAACCAAATGAGTTCCAATTGAACAGTAATGAATAGAACCAGCTACACCCAGGGAAAGAACTGAGTGTGAACCACTACAAAGAATTCCCAATCCCTCTATTTTTGTCTACCTGCATTTTTGATTTCCTTCGCAAGTTAATTGTACACTATTTCAAAGTCTGATTCTTCTTGTGCAGCAAAATAACTATTTGGACATATATACATATATTGTATTTAACTTCTACTTTAACATATTTAACATGTATTGGTCAACCTGCCACCTGGGGGAGGGGGTGGGACGAAGGAGGGGAAAAATTGGAACAAAAGGTGCAACTGTCAATGCTGAAAAATTACCCATGCATATATCTTGTAAATAAAAAGCTATAATAAAAAATAATATGAAAAAAAGAAAACGATTAGTGGGGAAAATGAGGGCTGGGTGCCCTTGTGTTCAGCTAAACCTGTTCTCCACAAGAGCCTGCAAACATTTGCTCTTCCTGGAAGTGAGTGCATTTATCAGATTTAAAACTGGAAGGGAAGCGCCTTATTTTACAGAAAGGAAAAATGTGGCCAAAGCGCTCACATTCCTATTTCCCAACTTTCATAAATAGAAGAACAAAGATTTCCACTCAAACCGTCTGAGGCCAGGTTTGATGCTCTTCCATTAGCGAATCACAGAACCTCAGACTCTCTCAAGTTCAACTTAGACCACAATTAGAATCCCCATTGCAACATACCCTACCTTTAGTCAAAAATCTCCCATGGGAGTGAAGCTGCAGTTTCCCAAGGCAGTTCATTCAAACTTTGGATAAGTTCAAATCACTGGGAGCACCAACCTACATTTTTTTGGTTTGGTTCATTTTGGGTACTTCTACCCTTTGCCCTTAGTTTTGACTCCAGGGAACAAGGAAAAAAATCTTCCATGTGGCAGTCATTTAAATACTCAATGACTATTATCACGTCCCCCTTAAATCATCTCTTCTCCAGGCTGGACATCCCTTCAACCTGCCTTCATATGCCACAATCTAGACCCCTTTTAAATTCTATGGTCTTCTTTAAGATGGATACTGCAATTTATTAAGGTCCTTCCTAAAATACAGTGCCCAGAGATGAATGCAATATTTAATCACTTAATACATATTTACTACATGCCAGATATTGGCCAAGTACTGTGTGCAAGATATGTGGCCAAGGGATACAGAAACAAGAGAGAAAAAGGCCCTGCTCTCAAGATGGCTCTATTCTATTTGGAACTGACAAGATCTGACAACTGATTTGATGTGAGGGAGGGGGAAAAGTTGATCAAGAATGACTTTGCCAGACTGGATGATTGGAACTATGGTAGAGCTCTCAACAGAAATAGGCAACTTAGAGAGGGGAAGGCTTAGAGGGAAAGATAAGGAAATCTAATTTGAATATGTTGAGCCTAAGATGCCCACAGTCTATTCACTTGGAATTGTCCATTAGTCAGAGGGTAATGGGGGATTGGAACTTGGCAGAGACTAGGCCTGGATATACAGATCCAGATAAAGATGATAGTTGAGCTCATGGGAATCGATGAGAGAAAGAGAGGAACAAAGGTGGGGAGGGGAGAGAAAGGAAAAAAAAGGGAAAGGGGAAAAAGGAAAGGGGAAGATGGAAAGAGAAAGCTCCATATTATGGAAACTTAGCAGGGTGGGGGTGGGGATTTCTGGAAGGTCAAGTGCACCAAATGCAGCTGATAGGTCCAGAAGGATAAGGATTGAGAAAAGATCATTGGATTTAGCAATTAAGAAATTATTAATATGTTGGATTTGTTTTGACCATGGCAGAGTACAATGAGACTCTCACTTCTCAGTCTGGGACATTATAACTTTCCATGTATCTTGGATTGCATCATTTTTTGTTTTGTTTTTTACTCTCACATTACACTGATGAATCATATTGCATTTACAATCTGCTACAAATCCTAGCACTTTTTCAGATGAATTGCTGTCTAGCCAGGCCTGCCACATGTTATACTTGGGGAAATAAAATTTTGTAAACCCAAGTATATGATTTTACATCTATTCTTATTTGTTGTCATCATATTACATTCAGCCCAAATTTATAGACTGTTGAAACCTATTTGGAATCTGATGGTCAACAAATGAATTAAGCATTGCTCATAGTTTTTTTTTATCATCTGCAAATTTTCTAAGTTTATAGTTTATGCAAGTCATGGATAAATTGTGGGGCACAGGGTCACGTACAGGTCTGTAGGGACCACTTGAGACATCTGCCAAGGTGACACCAAACCACTGGATCTGACCAACAAACCAGCTTCAAATCCATCTAATTATACTACTATCCGGCCCACATCTTCATCTAGCCCACAGGAAGATAGCATGAATTGTTTGCCAAATATTTTGTTAAAAGTCCAGGTAAACTGTATCTACAACATCCCTATGATTGACTGGTCCAATAGCCTCATTGAAGAGCGTAGCACAACGGGCTCTTGAAAAAGTCATGGAGGGGGGAGTGGAAGCCATGTTCTTTTACTGTTTTGTTTTGTTTTTTCTAGAAATTCACTCTCTCTAAAGTTACACCTGAGAATTTTACCAAGAGTAAAAGTAAAGCTCACTGACTGGCTTGTAGTTTTAGACTCTGCTCTATTGCTCTCATTTCTTTGTTTGGATAATCAGGACAGTCTTGGGACTTCTCTCCAGCACCTACATAAGAATTGCTAAGAGCAATTTGCCATCACAGTTGCCAATTCTTTTCATGGAGTTCATTTCACCTTGGTGACTTCAACTGTCATTTTTCTTTGTATTCCTAGTCCTTAGCACACTGCTGGGTACATAGTAGGTGCTAAATAAATGCTTGTTGTCTATCAAACTCTAAGACAGTTAAAATGCTCCCTTGCTATCTCCCTACTCGTGTAGGTTATTAATTCCTTATTAGCCATTTTGAAGTTATCCTCTTTAATCTTTGGCAGAGAAAACAATGAACACTGGACAAGCTATTCTCTTTTCCATTGTACAGTATTACCATCCATTGTGGGCAATTATCTATTCTTTGATTCTCCTTTTTTCAAAAAAAAAAAAAAAAAACTTTAAAAATCCATTTCATTATCCTTGTCTTTCATCAGTCTCCAACCATTCTGAGCTTTAACCTTCCTGACACTATTCTTATAAGACCATATAATTTGCTATGTTTATCTTTTCTTACCTGCTCTTGCTCCCATCTTCCAGATGTATTTAAAAAAAAAACAATCTGAGTAGGTCAATGAGTTCCCTGTGCATCCATATCAATGTGCTTTGACAACTCTCTCAGTCCCTCATCAAAATTGTTTGATTGGGTTTTCAAGCTTTCATTCCTGAAAGCTTAGCATTCCTCACTGGGATAATTTTTCCTGAAGAACTTCACTTCAAGGGATCATTTTTCTGATCACTTTGAAAGTTTTTCTCCCCCAAATTAGAGTGCATGTCGGACTACATCCGTTTACTTTTTCTTGTCTATTCTATCACAAATTCTAAGATGGAGAGGCCATTTGCCTCCCTGTTTCCCATCATTTAAATGCAACATCTAATTTCTCCTTACTGAAGAGAATAAGATCTAGAATAGATGTTCCTCTCGTTGATTCTTCAACAAGGATAAAGGATAGCATTTTGCCAAGCCAAGAAATGATTAACCACCCTTCTTAGAACTACAAGAGAAATGTAATGTGTCAAGACAATAAAGTCCCCCATCATTACATTATATCTTGCCTGTGCCTAGCTTGAGCTCATCTATTCCTTCCTTTTGACCAGTTTGTCTGTAGTTCCAATGGAAATATCACTTCCGCTGATTGTTACTTAGAAATTATCTCCTGCCTCTGGCTTCTGGATTCCTCCACATGTGTATATCTTCAATTAAGCCACCAACAAGCATTTATTAAGCATCTTAAGACATCTCTCCCTTCCCTTTAACCTATTCTATTTCTTTTGAAATCAAGATATATTAGAGTCATCAATCCCATCCCACCGAATTTTGGTGGTGTATGGGGTCAAATTTACCTCCCTGTACCAGTATCTCTAGTTCATCTTGTTCATCATATACACTATGTGCATCTCCATATAGAAAGTGGAGACCACGAGTCTTATTAATTAAAAATCCAATCTCTGAGATTTTATCTGCTATGAACTTTTGGCTATCTTTATTGCAACTCCTATTCCTACAGTATAGATACTCTCTATGGCACATAGCTGGTAGGTCAAGAAAGGCTGTTTTCTTCCTCCCCCTTCCATTTCTGTTTAAAAACCCTTTTGCTTAGATTGGCAAATTACCAGGTACATACATTCTTACTGGTTCTTGTTTGTTTAAGGTATACTCCATTCCTGGCCAAAAGCCCATCATTCATATATTGGAAGTCATTGGCCAGAAATTGAAATCTCTTTCTCAAATTCCATTTCCTACATGAGGCTGCTAGGTGATTCAGTCAACAGAGCAGTAGGGCTTGAGTCAGGAAGAGCCAATTCAAACCAAGCCTTAGATACCAATTAGCTGTGTGATCCTGCTCAAGTCGCTTAACCTCCATTTGCCTCAGTTTCCCCAAGTGTAAAATGGGGATAAAAAAATACCTACTACACAAGATTGTTGTGAATAAGATAGTATGTGTGAAATACTTAGCACAATGCCTGGGATATAGTAGGTACTATATAAATGTTCATCCCATTCCCATTCCCCTATATCATACTAACAGCCACAGCCAAATACACAATTCCAGGCAGTCCCTTTTAAGGAACTCCTGACCTTCTTGTGACTTATCTGGCCAAAACTCGGTATTAATGGGGTAGCTGGACTGTGTTGGATGCAGGAAACAGCTTAGAGGGTGGAAAATTTGCTCTATTCTGTCACTTTCCCAAAGTTATGGAGGTTTTAAGTAGTAGAACAAGGATTCAAATCCAAAGCTTTCTGACTCCCAAATCCAGGGCTTTTTCTAGTGTATCAGGCTGCCTCTTCATTCACTTCCCCTTTTGAAACTGTAGTCATTGAAATTCCATTAGTACTGACATTGAGTACTGAGTCTGTGCCCTCAATATATAAAGAAAAATGCTATTGGTCTTTCTTTTTCCTTTTCTCCAAAAAAGGGACACTGAAGGGACTTGGTTACCAGAAACAGACCCTTGATGGCCAAATAGATCCCCCTTCCCCCTCACCCCACTCGGTGGGTTCCCTTCTGTTCAGATAGTTTGGGTTTGCTCAGCTGATCATTCTCTGTTCTCCTCCCCGACAAAAAACATTTCCCAAAGCCTCTTTCCGATTGCCTGCTCTTTTTTTGTTATTGTTTCCAGAAGAGACACAGAAAGACAAACTAGCTTTGTTAGTGAGAAATGAAACTCAGAAAATCAGATAGATGTGAAGAAAGGGAACTAATTCATTGGGTGTTAGACATGGAAGAGGCGTTAGCAATTACTTTGTCCAACCTCCTGATCTGACAAATGAGGAAACTGAGGCTTAAGAGATAAGCAGTGGTTTGTCTGAGGCTGGGATTCCTACCCAGGTCCCCCAATTGTTTTAGTGCATCACATTCCTCTTCACTCTTAAATGACATAGGATGGGATTCGATTTTTCAACTGTGGCACATTCAAAGCCTTTCAATCTCCAATCTAATCACTAGGAACGTTTTCCTGACGTCAAGCCTTCCTGGCCTGACAGGGACCACCTTCACTGCTCTCTTTAAAGGCCAATTGGTGATCTTGAGCCAGTGTCTCCCCATTTCTCAAGCCCCTCTGCAGAGAGGACCCATTTTCCACCACAGACAGGGGCTAAATTTCTCACCTCACATTGTGATGGAGGTAGAAAACTTGCCTTTCTTTGAGATACCCAGAGAGCAGCTGGGCTTACCTCTAAATTGGCACCAGAAATATGGGGAAATGCCCTTTTGTTACTTAGGTTATCAGTACCTGGGATGCTGGGGGCTAGGTCATACTGTTAAAGTAGTGAGACGAGTGTATGGTGGTTCCTGCCTCCCCTTCCTGTGGCCTTCTACCCCATGTCCCACCCACTTCCTCCCTGACCCAGGGACTCAAGTTAGAGTACTCTCCCCTTATCACATCTGGGTTCAAAAGATCAGAGTAAATAAACGTGGCACTTGAAGACAACCTACTTCTAAAATGCAAGATCTAGTTCAAGGTATTGTGTGGCTACTCAATCGCTTACAATCATAACTCACAACCCCCAATGTGTTTGCCCATTCAGTCAGAAGACACAAAGCAAAGACATCCAATGAATGATATTATTTTTTTTAAAGCGGCAATAGGACATTCCCATACCCCTCTAAACCTGGGGTCTTCCAGAAAAACTCAAGCCATGAAAACATGGCTATTGCAGGATACATATATGCCCAGAATGAATACATACAGAGCACATGTGTGTCCAGAATATAAATATAGAAAGGCAATTCATGTCTCTCACACGATAGGGCACTCTATGGCTTCTGTGACATCATCCTGTTTCTATGGGACCTAACCCCCTCTTCTCCCAAAAAACACACACACTGCTCTTCTTGAGAAGAGCCTGCTGGGCCTGCTCACCGTTTGGGGGGGAGGGTATGGTCTCTTCAAGATGTTGCTCCCTGGCTACTCTGGTGTGGGCATTTCCAGGTCTCATGACACCCGGTGTCTCTATTAGGAAGTTGGACATTATGCTTCTGTTAACTACTAGTTTCTGGGTTGAGCTACTACTTTTTCATAAGATTCTACCAGCTCTCTTTTAGCTTAGAGCCTTAAATTCTTTCAGTGAGGGAGGAAGGCCCTTCACTTAAATAGTCATCAAATTTGGAAGAAATCCTCACCTGCTTTCTCCCCCTAACAAGAAGAACCTGTGGATACTCAGTCTTAGTTCAGTACAACCCTTCTTCCTAACTCCCCTGCCCCCCCCTCAAAAATGAGCCGAGTCTTAGACTCTGGGGGCAAACTCACATAAAACATAGAGCAGAAAGTGACCTAATAAAGGAGGCACAAGCATTTCATTTGGTTTTGAATCTCGTTCTCTTGCTTATGGGGGCTATGTCTTCATGCCGAGACTCTGACTTAGGATTAGAAAGTATCTTTTAACTTCCACTTGCCAACTTGAACCCCTTCAAAATCATTTCAGAGGTGGTTTTTCCACCAAATGCCAAAGTCTGTCTGTGTCTGAAGCCCCTGAGGTTTGTGGATTTCCACAGATCTCCTAAAGGTCTTTGATTCTCCCATGGAAACAGAAGGAAGGAGGAAATGAGAACAAAAAGCAAAAAGAGGCAAAACCCTCAGCAAGGCAGATCACTCTATCCTTAATCCCCTTGTTTATATTTATATATATATAAAACTATGTATCTGCATGAACCTATATATCTACGTATGTATATATTGACGGCTTTATGTATATCTATGCATCTATGTATGTATCTATGTATCCATGCATGTTTATGTATATCTGTGTGTATCTATGTATATCTAGGTATCTATAGGTATGTCTATGTATATATCTATGTATATCTATGTATCTTTGTACTTATGCCCAATAAGAAGCCTAGGCTTTGAATCCCCTTACATAAGGTTACAATGCATTTTAATAACATTTAATTGTTGAAAAGAATCGTGAAAAAATGACATATATAATGACTACAACAATGTAAATGGAAAGACTAAAAAAAATAAACTAAATTCAGTTCACATTCTTGGCTCTAAAGAATAGATGAAGAATTGCCCCTCTTTTTTTTTTTTTTTTTTTGCAGAAGTGGAGGACTATGGGTATGAAATTATCAGTCTCAGTTGATATTTTGGTTAATTTTGCTAAAACACTTTGTTTTCTTTTTTAAAAAATTAGCTGTTTTAAAGGATGTCTCTCTGGATCAAGGAGCAGGGAGGATTATGTTCAGAAATTAAGGTAATGTTAAATAAGATCTCATTAATTTTTTAAAATAAAATTGCTGAATTGAATACAGTAAAAACTGCAGCAGATGCAGAGTTAGAGGACATGGATTCTAATTCTTTTCCATCTTACCTGTGTGACTTTAGGCAAACTACTTGGCCTTCCTTGGGTCTCACTATTGTCCTGTTTAAACTGAGGTTGCATTGACCAGTTGTTCTCCAAGTTTCCTTTCAGTTTTATGATCCTATAAAACTCCGGTGTGCTGAGTCTACCTTTTGCTATGGCTTTCAACTCTGGACTACAGCATCTCCAAGAGATCTTTTGACTCTAAGCCTAGGTGACTTTCATTTTATGAAGGATTGATCTGTCCTCAGGAAGAAAAGGCTTTCCCAAGATAAGGTAATGGCAAAGCCAGGAACAGACTCTAGTCAGGGATCCTTAAACTACGGCCGGCGGACCAGAGGCGGCAGCTGAGGACGATTATCCCCCTCACCCAGGGCTAGGAAGTTTCTTTATTTAAAGGCCCACAAAACAAAGTTTTTGTTTTTACTAGAGTCTGGCCCTCCAACAGTCCGAGGGACAGTGAACTGGTCCCCTATTTAAAAAGTTTTAGGACCCCTGCATCTGACCTCCTGATCTAAGTGTTCTTAAGCTGAGGTTTATATAAACTTTTTTCTTTTAATACACTGCAATAGACTGTATTTCAAGAAAATTGCTTTCCTTTGTAATCTTGTGCATTTTGTTTTTCACATTTAAAAACTTTATTTTGAGACAGGGTCTATAGGCCCCACCAGCCTATCAGAAGGGTCCAAGACAAAAGGTTAAGACCCTCCCCCCTCTCCTAAGCCAGTTCTTTTTCCCCTAGAGAAAGAAAGAGCCTTTACCAAGTGGAGCTCGAGGGGGCCCAAATTTAAACTGAAGCCCCCTGCTGAAAGCCCTTAATTCAACACAGTTGAGCATGTTTCAAAAACAAAATACCCAGCAGGCTTTTCTAAAGACTTGGATTATTGTGCAGGCTCTGCCAGACCTTCTCTGGGTTAAGAAGGATGGGAGCCACAAGGAACCTTAGACGCTGCTTCCTGTAGAAAGAAATACTTGTGCTAATGTGTACAAACCACATTCTTAGCGGGGTGCCCACATAACAAGACACACCAGGGGCCCCCACCTGCTCTGGAAACTCACGTGTTGATCCTGCTCCTCTGTCTCTCACACAGTTCTTGCCCGAGGTATCATGGGAGGGGGTGGGATATGTGTGCCTTCAGCATCTCCTCACCTGTCTTCTGGAGAACCTTCAAATGAAAGTCATTTGTGAATTTGGGGCCGCCTCTGCTTTGGTCATTAGTCAACAAACAATTGAGTACCTGCTGTGTCTGAAGCTTCAGGCTCCACATGGTGCCAGGGAGAAGCAGGAGGACCTTCAGCTCACCCTCCAAGAAGGAACTGAAGAAAAGGCTAAGTAATAATGCAAGAGAAACAACTCGGTATCTCAGTAATGCGTTTGCAGAGTGCTTTTCTCACGACAACCCTGTTAGATACTGCTAGTATCATCCTTGGGTTATTCATGTGTTGGCCTATACTCTCTTATCCTTTGGAGGAGGAAACAGAGGCTCAGAGAGGCCAAGGCTTACTCAGTGTCCCATAGCTAAAGCCCAAGTCTCCGATTCTTTCTATTGCCTTGGCAAAGGCTCTTCCATTCAACAGTGTAAAAGACAAAAACCCTCCTTGATTTCCATAAGCCCGAGGAGCTGTTGACCGTTGGGGACTTCTATCTGGTAAAGGTCCGTTAGACCTTGCTTATGGAAGGCCCTCGAGGGGGAGGGGTAAGGGGTTGAATGTTGTGAGGCTTGAGTCAGGCCTGGAAAGCTCCAGTGGGTTTTGGACCAGTGGGAAACCCATTCTCATCGGGAGGAAATAAATAAATGAGCAAAGGCCCAGCCGATTGTTCTGGTGTGTTCAGGGAAGAAGAGGAATACCACTGGAGGCATAGTTGGGCGTGTTTGTAAAAGGCCTTGAATGCCTGGGTGAGAATTTGGAAATAAATAATTGTGCAGGTGACAGATTACTACCCCCCCCCCCGAATATTTTGGAACTGGCCAGTGCCACTCTGGCTAGCCTCTGGACACACCTTCATCTTTCCAATTCTTGGGGGTCTGATTTTGGACTCTGTCAACGTAAGGGCCGATTTTGGAGCCATCCCCCCCTCTTTGAAGGTCCCATCCCCCCAGATCAGCATGTGTGTGGGGGGAGGCTCAGTGGCTTTGGGGAAGCAGATACAGGTGGCCTCAGCCATCCAGACTAAGGCAGGGAACTGACACCCCGTCCATAATAGGAGATTTTCACGGGGTTCAAGCCTTTCTTGCCTTTGATCCATTTTGGCCGGGGAGGCCAGGGTGAGGCGCCACAGCTGCAGCAGATGTGCTGGCCTCCCCGCCAGGCATTCCAGCTTCCTGCTGCGGCTTTGTTCCCCTCGGCCCAGGGTAACCTAACCCTGCCTGCTGGGACAGCGCTGCCCTTTGGGAAATGGACCCGAGCTCTGAGCTCTCTCTGGAGAGAGGCAGAGCTTTGCACGCTTCTTTCTCGCTCACCCTGAGAATAATTGATTCTACAGCCATTAACAAAAGAGGAAGAAATCCCCGACTTTGGGATTACACCATCCCCTGGGAATGTGATTGACTCTCCAAATGTGGTTGAGAACTGGAGGAGGGGGCGCTGCCCCTTTAACTGAATTCAGTTGTGAAGGAAAGGGGCCCTCTTGGCTTTCCCGGGGTGGGCTTTCTAGGCAGGGCTAGGCCATGGGCGACGGAAGTGTGAGAGGCAAGTTGGGGCAGCCCCTTCCTGCCTTCCCCCGCCCTCCCCCTGAGCACCAGGCACCCTGGACTTGCCTAGGGGCACGGGAGCACATACTGAGAAACTGTCAAGTCCTCCCCCACCCCTCTCCTTTTTCATAGAAGGGGGAACTGAGGCTGAGGGAGGTCAGGTGACTTCCCAGGGCTCATACAGCTTCTACGTGCCCAAGTTCTTTCGGACTCTACCCGCTGCAGCACCCAGCTGCTAAGGCCAGGCACTGGAGTCCAGGACTTGGAGTCCACCTCCTCCCATGGCAATCGATTGGCTTTTTAGGGGGAAAAAAAAAAAACGAAAAAAAAATTTTTTTTTCAGTTAAAAGATTAAGCTAAGGGAAATGGATCATGAATGGGAGAATGGCAGGAACCCACAGGGAGGCATGTGGGGTGGAGGAGGGTTTTAGAACTCTCCCAACTCTTCCTCCTATTCTATGTTCATGAAGCCTTGGGATCGTCCCAACGAATTTCACCCAACAAACATCAGTCACGGGCCTACTGTGCACCACTGTGCTAAGCGCCGGCCAGGACAACTGGCGCCACTTGCAACTAGAGTATGACAACTCAAGAAGGGAGATACTCTAACAATGATGGGCATGGCAAAAGTCAGGGTGCAGGGAAGTTCCTTAACTTGCCTGTACCTTGCTATCAACGAGATAAAAACTGTAAAGCACTAAGCACAATGCCTGGCACATAGCAGGGGCTTAATAAATACTTATTCCCTTGCATTTGGGGGACTGATAATCATTTTCAAATGCAACTGGTTCCTTTTCCAGGGGGAGATTCTGAGGCTTAGAAGGAGAAAGGTTGTCAGCCAAGGTCATTTTGTGATCTGTTGCAAAGAATCCCCTTTAGAGGCGAGCAGAGTAGAGGGCTGAACACATAGTCTATTTTGAGGGCCCAGGAGGATCCAATTCTCCCCCACTCCCACCCCCAGCCCCCACCTGTCCTCAGGGCTCAGGAGGATCCAGTTCTTTCCCACTCCCACCCCTAGCCCCTGCCCCCAGCTGGCCCTAGTGGGGGAATGTTGCTGACTTGCCGGGTTATCAAAAGCTACTTTCTGAGGCAGGGAGCTCGCTTTCACTGGAGGTGACCAAGTTGAAAACCCAGTTCTGAGGTCCCAGGCAGCAGTTCACAGTAATAACTCACATTTGTTCACTTGATCATGATAACTAACATTGAAAGTGAACAGCCCCCACCTCCTTCCTCCACCTCATGCAGGCAACACACTTATTATTGTTCCGACTGGAGAAGCCACTTGGTTAGGGTCACACTGCTGGTGTTAGGATCGAACCTAGAACAGAAGGACCAGAGCTCTAGAGCAGGAGGTTTTATCTTTTCTTTCTTTTTTATTACATCATTTTATTTTTCCAAATATATGCAAAGATCATTTTCAACATTCACCTTTGCAAAACCTTGTGTCCAAATTTTTCTCCCTCCCCCCCCCCCACCAAGACAGCAAGCAGTCCGATCTAGGTTTAACATGTTCAATTCTTCTAGACACATTTCCAGATATGTTATACTGCACGAGGAAAATCAGGCCAAAAGACGAAAGAAAAAAAAGTGAGAGAAAAAACCCCAAGCAAGCAAACAACAACAAAATCAGGTAAAAATCCTACGCTCTGATCCAGTCAGTCCCTATAGTTCTCTCTTTGGACATGGATGGCTCTCTCCATCATAAGTCTGATGGAATTGTAGGATAGCAGTTTTTCATCTTGGATTGTCTTGTTTTGTTTTTATTTGGGGCAACTATATTTTAATAGACTTGGTTTCCTTTTTTAATCCCCTGTATTTTATTTGCACATTTAGAAATCTGATTTTGAGAAGCAGCCCAAAAACTTCTATGCTTTACAGATCTCTGATGTCATCTAGCCCACTACTCATATTTGATAAATGAGGAAACTGAGACCGAGGGAGGTCAAACATCTTGCTCAAGTCTCCAGGTACCAAACACCAAGCATAGGATTTGAATACAGATCCTCCTCTCCAGGGGCTCCACACTTAGACTCTGTCCCCAGACTGAGCTGCTTCCACCAAATTTCCCTTAAATTTCATTCTTTAGCTCTTTCCACTACCCTGGAACATACCAGTCTGCAGCTAGATATGATAGACTGACACTTGGGTGGGGCAACAGGGATGTGTAGTGCTGGGAAAGGTGTAAGTAGGGGGTCTATGTGGGTGAGGCAAGATCCCCAAAGCAGCACTGAGACTTCTGCTTAACAAAGTTCCTAAAGGCATCCAGCTCTCCCACAAACAGCTCAGCAAAGATCTAAAAAGTACCAGAAGGAATAATGATCAAGAAAGTGAAATGAAAACTTGCCAATGGGTAAGCTCCTCTACCCAGTCCATGATTGCACCCAAAGATGGCCAGAAGCATTCAGGCACTGAGAGAGAGTACCGACAAAGTGAAGCTGAAGCCAACAAGACCTCAAGGAAATGAGGGATCTGGGCCCTAGTTTGTTGGAACAGCAACAGGGAGATGGAGTCAGTCCCCAATAAACCCCTGAGGAGGGAGACTGGTCTAAGGACATCCCATGAGGCCTGAAGCAAGAGACATGGCAGCCTGCAAGCTTTGGAAACTTCCAGGAATCCAGAGCCCATCGCCATCTTTGATACATGATTAGGACCTATTAGGGCTACAAGAGGGCATAGAGCCAAGTTCCAAAGTCAAGACTCTAAAGGGGGCAAGGGAGGAGTTCCAGATTCTTTCTTTCTCTCTCTCTCTCTCTCTCTCTCTCTCTCTCTCTCTCTCTCTATATATATATATATATATATATATATATATATATATATATATAATCAGGAATAAATATATTATATTTATTCTCTGATTTTGAGAAGCAGCCCAAAAGCTTCATGCTTTACAGATCTCTGAAGTCATCTAGCCCACCACTCATATTTGACAAATGAGGAAACTGAGACCGAGGGAGGTCAAACATCTTGCCTGTCTCCAGGTACTGAGGAATAAAGCAGGAATCATCAAAATGATTTGTTCTGGTTAAAAAGTAAAAATGTTGATCAGAGGAATAGTTGGGTCACCAAGCCCCAGAAGTGACTGAAGTGAAAAGCAAAGTGCTTCATAAGCCCAAAGACTCCAACTACTGGCTTAAAAACTGAATAAGAACTACTAAAAAACTAGAAGTCAGATTGGTGGAAATTAGGTATAGACCAACATCTCATGCCATAATCCACAACATGCTCCAAATAGATACGACCTACATAGAAGGGCTGGTATCCTAAACAAATTAAAAGGAATGGGGAAAGAGATAATTCTTACAGCTATGGATAAGGAAGGATTCTTGGCTAAATAAGGTATAAGGAGAATCTTGGAGAGAAAAGGTACTGTTTTGATTTCATAAAACTGAAGGGCTTGTTAAACTTACAAAATTAATATAATTAGATATAAAAGTGAAGTTAACTGGAGAAAAAAGATCTTTGCACTTTCTCCAACAAAGGTAGGATATCCAAGACTTATCGGCAATTCATGTACACATATAAGAACAAGACTCACTCCTAAGAGATAAATGAGTCTAGCAGTTCTCAAAAGAAGAAAGGCAAACTATCAACAACCATATAGAAAAATGCTCCCAATCATTAATAATAAAAGAAATGAAAATTAAAGCAACTCTAAGAGTCTGCCTCATAATCCTCAGATGGGCAAAAAGAAAAATGATAAGAAAGAGAAAGAACAGTTGTTGGAAGGGAAGAAGGACAGACATATCAATGCCCTGTTGTTAAACCTGTAAATTGATCCAATCTGGCTGAAAAGTAATTTGGAACTCCACCCAAAAAGTCAGTAGACTGTGCTGACACTGAAGCCTAACCAGTGCAATCAACATTTGATCTAAGGAGATCAAAGAAAGAGGGAAAAGACCAAAATGCAACAAAGTTTTATAGCAATGCTTTTTAATGAATAAAATAGATTATTACTGAGCTGTAAGAAATGTCAAAAGGGACTTATTCTGAGAAACCCAGAAGGACTTCTCTGAAATGAAGAATAAAACAAGTAGAAGCAGGACGATTTCTATGACTGCCAAATTAGGAAGGAAAACTACTATGATTTAAGAACTTTGATTACTTCCATGCTCCACCATGACTCCATTTAGATTAATGCAGAAGCATTTTCTGTCTCTTGGCAGAGAGAGAAAAAGAAGTATAACTTTGTAGACAGGATCATCCATGAATATAATCTTGCTCGGCTGTACGGATTTGTGAAAAGAGAGAGCTTTCATATATTGCTTCAGAGGCGAGGGAGCACTAAAAGACTGGCAATAACAATATGAAAGAAAGGAAAAAGGAAAGCAAAAAATAAGGGGAAAGAAGGAAGGGAAGAAAAAAAAGAAAAGAGGAAGGAAGAGAAAAGAGCATTTAAAAAATACATAGAAGAGAGAAGGATGTTCCGAAAGGATACAAGCAAAGAAGGGTGATACTGGCATTATCTAATTATCTAATATAATACTTGCAAAAAACCCAAGCTGAACCTAAGATATTCCTAGATAGTCTAATTTTCCTATCATTTATTTATGGAAATGGGCATTTGGGGTTAGAGTGGGAGTCAGGTTAGGCTTAGAGTGTTTGTTGATACTTAAGTGAAGAATCAAAAAGATATGTTTTATTCAGAAGTAAATTTGGTAGGAAAGTGGGATTTGCCTACTTTAGGAGGTTGCTGCAAGGCTTAAGGGAAAGGTCCAGCTGGCCTCCAACGTGTGCCCAAGGCCTCTATGCTGGGCATGTATGCCTCCCTCCTCTCCCAGTGACACCTGCATCCTGCCTCCTGCTGCAGTGCAGGAGGACAGAGCTTGGGGAGGGGGTGTCTTCCTTATATGTCCCGAACACTGAATTCCCTACCCATTAAAAGGCCCTGACCTCACTCAGCATAGGACTGATGGCACAAGCTGGAGTAGAGGTGGGATGGGGCTTTGGGGGGCAGCTGGGATCAGGGCCAGAGCCCCAGGAACCAGCCCGCAGGCAGAAATGCAATGATAATAATGACTGAGCTGTCCAGAGATTCAGTTCACCTTTTTTTAGCTGAGTGAGAGATTATGAAAAGGAACACAAAATGTGCTTGGCATGGCTCAAAATGCCTCCCGCCTTGTTTTCCTTGGGGGTAGCACTACCCAGTGTAAAAGCCAGCAGTGGAGGAGAACTTAGGGCCTCCTGGGGGTGTCCCAGCAGGACCACATACTCACATGAAGGAGGCTTACTTTTTGATTCATCATAATAAGCTGCTAGATCTACAGCTGGAAGAGACCTAGGAGGCCGGCCACCCCAACCCCCTCCTTTGACAGAAGGGGAAACAGAGTCCCAGGGTGGTGAAGCCACCTTCTCAAGGGCCGGCACACAGGATCACACAGTTAGAGGTGGAAGGGACTTCTGACACTGTCTAGTCCAACCCCGTCTTTTTCCAAACGATTATACTTTGTGGCTTCATAAATACACACAGAAAACACACTCACCTAGAATTCCAATGCAATGTAAGCTCTTTGAGGGCAGGGGCTTGTCTGGTTTTTGTTCTCTGTATCTCTAGTGGCTGGTGCACAGCAGGCCGCAGGGTATGCCCTGACTTCTCTAGGTGTCCTGGGAATTGGATGGGGCTTATCTAGCCCCTGGCAGGAGAGCTTCCAGCCAATGGTATGGACCTTACCCGTGCCATCCCATTGCGCATGTGGCGCTCTCCTGCCAATTGTATGGAATTTACACTTGCTGTCCCCCACCCTCCACCCCCTGCACGTGTGAGTCTCGTTATTCTCCTATATGGCAAGGAAGAATACTGTGGCACGATGGAAACCCATGGAAGTTGGCATTTAATGAGTGTTTTTTGAAATGGAATGGATTACACCCTGACTCTGCTCTTTACGTACATGGGAGCGAGTCACTCTCATGGTGTGGGCCTCAGTTTCCTTCTCTGTAAAATGAGGGAACTGGATGAGATGATCCCAAAAGTCCCTGCCAACTCTAAATCCTATGATACCATGACTGTTAGTCATGTTTTCCTCCAGTGAATGTCAGAGCTGAAAGGAACCTTAGAGACCATATAGTACAAAGGAAGAGATTGTCTCTTTCTCCGTTCTTCCTGCCAATTTGGGCAGATCAGTTGGTTTAAGGCTCCCTGAATGCAGGCCCAGCATTCCAAAACATCTGCTGCCCCCAGGGAACATCTCACCAGCCTGTCCAATTGTCAGAAGCGCCCCCCCCCCCATTTTTTTTTCCTTAGCAGGCCCTCAGAAGTAACTTAGTGGGTACAGTCCATATATGGAAATCATGGCGAGGAATGGGTCAGTTGGCCCTGCCTGAGTTAAAAAAAAAAAAATCATTCAGCTGTCAGGATACTTTGGCAGAGGTCTGTTCATGATGTAAATGGGCAGTCACCTGCTGGTAGAGGCCAGTGATAAGCACGATTAAACACACAATGAGAATGATTGCCTGGAAGAAATTCAGGCTGAAAGAACTGATTTGGATAATTTAGAAAGGCAGAGAAAAATAACAAAACTGGACCCCGCTTGGACAAGAGTATTTGTACACTAGATTCCTATAAGCAACTGGCGTGGGTTACTCCCATGACTTCTAACTGTGTGATTTTTGGCAAGTGACAATCTCTTTCTGCCTCAGTTTCCTCTTCTGTAGAAGGAAGCTAACAATGGTGCCATGATGTCACAGGCTTGTTGTGAATCTTAGATGAGATAATATACTTTAGTTAAAGCACTATATAACTAGGAGTTGTTATCACATTATTTAAACATAACCACAGGGACATCAAAGAGAAAGGGAGAGGAGGTCTCAAATAAAGTATTTCTTGTGAGAAAACCTGGAAACAAAGGGGGTCCCCATCAACTAGGATATGGTTGAATAAATCATGAGATATGGACTTAATATAACTGAACTATAAGAAACAACTAGTAAAATTCAGAGAAACTTTGGAACTGATAATGAGGTGAGTGAAACCCAGAGGTCAATTTACACAATGACCACAAAAATGTAGGCAATCTGATCAGTGCAGTGACTGATCTGAATTGCAAAAAGCATACAGAAACACACACACACACACAGAGTTTATAAACCTTCTATAGTTACAGAAACTAATCTGCTGAAATAGGCCACTTGATTAGGGCCATCAACCTACTTGCCAACAAATAACTCAGATTTCTATAGTGTCTTAAAATGTACAAGGCATTTTCTTCTGAGTAACCCTGAAAGGGCTATATATTGTTATATTTTGTGTATATGTATTATTACTCTCATTTTACTACTCGGAGAGTTAGGCACAGGAACTCCAGCAATGGTAGCACCTCCCAGAACATAGCCATTGGCCAGGAAATAAGTACATCCGTTTCCTACCTCCACTCACTGATAACCAACTGCCATCCACAGGGCAGGCAAGCTGGCCTTTCTGAAGGATCAGGGTACCCTGATGATCAGGGCAATGTGCCAGGCAAATCAAACCATCACCACTGCCACCACCTTGACCATCATCTCTCTTCCCTCAGACCCCAATGGAGATAGTCCAGGACCCTGAATCTAAGACTCTTGGGATAACCATGTTTGTAACCCACAGCCCTCAGCTGCCATTCCCTGTGGAGCTGTGGCCTGGACCTGCTCCTATGGGTGCTTAAGTCACAGCTCCTGAATACGTGAGAAAAGAGAGCTCTTCAATTTGGAACTATGCTCAAAAAGTTATCAAACTGTGCATACTCTTTTATCCGGCAGTGCTACTACTGGGCTTAGATCCCAAAGAGATCTTAAAGGAGGGAAAGGGACCTGTATGTGCAAGAATGTTTGTGGCAGCCCTTTTTGTAGTGGCCAGAAACTGGAAACTGAGTGGATGCCCATCAATTAGAGAATGGCTCAGTAAATTGTGGTATATGAATGTGATGGAATATTATTGTTTTGTAAGAAATGACCAGCAGGATGAATACAGAGAGACTTGGAGAGACTTGCATGAACTGATGCTGAGTGAAATGAGTAGGACCAGATCATTGTACATGGCGACAAGACTATACAACAATCAATTCTGATAGATGTGGCTCTCTTCAGTAAGGAGATGATTCAAACCAGTTTCAATTATTCAGTAATGAAGAGACATCTACACCCAGATAGAAAACTCTGGGAACTGAGTGTGGATCACAACGTAACATTTCCACTCTCTCTGTTATTGTCTGCTTGCATTTTGTTTTCTTTCTCAGTTTTTCTTTTCCTTCCTTCTTGATCTGATTTTTCTTGTGCAGCAAGATAACTATAAATATGTATACATATATTAGATTTAACATGTACTTTAACATATTTAACAGATATTGGACTACCTGCCATCTGAGGGAGGGGGTGGGGAGAAGGAGGTAAAATTTTGGAACAGAAGATTTTGCAAGGGTCAATGTTGAAAAATTACCCATGTGTATGTTTCATAAATAAAAAGCTATAATAATAATAAAAGAGAGAAAAGAGAGTTCTTACTCCCAAAGTCCTTGCTACTGTCAAATTGTTCAATATCAGAAACTGATATAGGAGTGGAAATGACATTAATAAAGATATTCCCACTAGCTTTGCCATAACCCTAAGGACCATGGGGCATTTGCATCTGACTTGATACTGAAACCTTCCATAGCTGCTGTCTCCCGTCTTTAGAAGATGTATTCCTGAAATAGTATGGCAAAAATAGACACTGACCAACACCTAACACCTAACACCCTATACCAAGATAAGATCAAAATGAGTTCATGATTTAGACATAAAGGGTGATATTATAAGCAAATTAGGAGAACAAATGATAGTCTACCTCTCAGATAGGTGGGGAAAGAAGGCATTTGTGGCCAAAGACGAACTAGAAAACATTATGAAATGCAAAATGGATTATTTTGATTTTATTGAATGAAAAAGATTTTGTACAAACAAAACGAATGTGGGCCAAGATTAAAAGAGGAGCAGAAAATTGGGGAAAATGTTTACATTCAAGGGTTCTGATAAAGACTTCATTTTTAAAATATATAGAGAATTGACTCAAATTTATGAGAATCCAAGCCATGAGTACTGATCAGAGAAATGCAAATTACAACAACTCTGAAGTACCACTACACCTCAGATTGGCTAAGATGACAGGAAAACATAATTATAAATGTTGGAGGAGATGTGGGAAAACTAAGACACTAATGCATTGTTGATGGAGTAGTGCACTGATCCAACCATTCTGGAAGAGCAATTTGGAACTATGACCAAAGGGCTGTTAAACTGTGCACACCCTTTGATCCAGCAGTGTCTCTACTGGGACTGTATCCCAAAGAGATCATAAAAGAGGAAGAAGTATCCACATGTGCAAAAATGTTGGTAGCAACCCTTTTTTATAGTGGCAAGGAACTGGAAACTGAGTGCATCCCCATCAGTTGGAGAATGGCTGAATAAACTGTGGTACATGAATGTTATGGAATATTACTGTTCTATAAGAAATGACCAACAGGATGATTTCAGAAAGGCCTGGAGAGACTTACATGAACTGATGCTGAGTGAAGTGAGTAGAAGCAACAGAACATCATACACAACAACAAGATTATGTGATGATCCACTCTGATGGCCTCGGTTCTTTTCAACAAGGTGATTCAGGCCAATTCCAATAGACTTGTGATGGAGAGAGCCATCTACATCCAGAAAGAACTGTGGGAACTAAATGTGTATCACAACACAGTATTTTCACTTTTTTGTTATTGTTTGCTTGTTTTTTTTCTTTCTCATTTTTTTTCCTTTTTGATCTGATTTTTCTTGTGTAGCATGATAATTGTGGAAATATGTATAGAAAAATTGCACATGTTTAACATATATTGAATTGCTTGCTATCTAGGGGAGAGCTCAGGGGGAAGGGAGGGAAAAATTTAGAATACAAGGTTTTGCAAGGGTTAATGTTAAAAACTATCTCTGCATGCATTTTAAAAGTGGAAAACTATTATTAAAAACAATAGAATACGACTTCCGGTCAAGATGGCGGCGAGGAGGCACACAGCTGTGTAAGCTCCGCATTTTCTCTCAGAATCCATCTCATTACAAGCCTCTGAATTAATGCCTGACTGAAAAAAAAAACCCACAAACAGTTACCAAGAGAAGACGTCCTTGAGATTCGCCAGGAAAGGTCTGTTTTTGCTCGAGGGCAGGACGGTTTTAGACCGGGCACAGACTGAGGGCAGACAGTGGCAGGGAGAGCTCAGCAGGCAGCTCACAGGAGCAGACCGGAGGGGGTTGGGGTGTGATCTCAGCCGTCTCTGTGGGGAGAGCTTCATCACAGGATTGGATACTTTGCTCTGGCAGCAAGTCAGTAGCCCAGCAGAGAAGCTAAAAACACCGGGGGTGAAGAATACAACCCCAAAGCTGGAGTTCCTTGAGACCGGCCACCCCTCCCCCACAGCGTCTCAGCACGCTCTCAGAGTCTCAGAGCGCAGGCGCAGCACAGTCCTGCTAGTGCCTCGCTGCTGCCTCCGCAGTCTGTAGAGGAAGCTCGGTAACGCCACCCAGCCCCTCCCCCCAAAAAAGCAGATTCCATTTGGGGTTTTTTTCCTTTTTTTTTCTTTGCTAGTTTGTCTCTGATTCTTCTCTGACAAAATGAGCAAAAAGTTAAAAAGGACTTTAACGATTGACAGCTTTTATACGGACAGAGAGCAGACTCTAAACCCTGAGGAGACTAAAAACAGATTATCTCCAGGTGAATTCCCACAGGAGGAGATCATCTGTTCCTCAGCACAGATGAATCTCATAGAAGAAATTAAAAAGGCTCTCACAAGAGAGCTAGAAGAAAAACAATAGAATATGCATTCTGCAGTGCAGGGATTGTCCTTTTATATTCACATGCCCAGCCCTTAGCACACAACTTTGCATCCAACAAGTGCTTAATAAATGTTTTTTCCTTCCTTTCTTCATTGAGAAGAGTCTTGGCCATGGTCTAGTAAGTACAATACCTAAAATTTGAATTCTAGACTCCTGACCCCAGCTCTAATATTGACAATAGTACTACATCTATCCCTTGTAGGCTCCCTAATTATAAATGGGCCAAAAAGTTAGCTCCATGAAACAAGAGCCTGAAGAAGCAACTTCTTGGGGCCAAAAGTCTCATTTCCGATTTTGGCTCCAATTCTACCTTTCTGGACTTAAAAGCCTGTGGGCCAACTTGAATTTGCATTAGGCAACCAGAACCTTGGTGTGATTCTGGTGGTATGTTTGAAAGAAGCCCAGAGTCTGTAATACACAAAAATCTGGGTTCAAATCCTGCCTATACCAATTACTGGCTGTGTGACCATAGGCAAATCACTTACTTGTTCTAGGCCTCCAGTAACCTGGCAATACCCAGCCTCCCTTTGTGACCCCTGAAGATCTCATCCAACTTTTGAGTTCCTGAACTCCTGGAGAGAGAATGGACTCCAAGTTACACATGACAGCCCTCCTAACCTTTTTGCATTTCCTCTCTTCCACCTTTGTTCTATGTCAATGCCCTTCATAAGGTGTAAATAATTAGCTAAACTAAATATCAGGCTCCGGAATGAATGACTCTCCTATTACTTGTGCATAGGTTACCCAGGGGCCATGGAGCACGTGCTGTCTGGGAGTGTTCTTTAACTTCAATGTCCTCTCTCCCCACCACACCATTAACTCCATGAGGCCAGGGACCAGTGGGGTTATAGTAGCTGCCTCAGGGCCCCAACTCATCCAGACACTTAATGGACATTCACTGTTAATGGGGATGCGGCAATGATGATTAATGGGTGGTGGAATAGAAGGAGCCCTGGCGTAGAATCCTGGCTCTGGAAGTTATTTCCAAGTTTTGTGATCTGGGTCAAGACACATCTGTAAAACAGTAATCATAAGATCATGGGATCGGAGATTAGAGCTGGGAGGGGCCTTAGAGGTCCAATTCTCCTCTTTTTATAGCAAAGGAACTGGATTCTAGAGGGCTTAAGAAACTTGGCCATGGTCACACAGTTAATAGGTGGCAGGAGGGAAAACAATATTTATGTTACAGACATCACTGAAGTGTTATTTTCCTCACGACACCAGGACAAAACAGATCCTTAAATGGGGTACAAATGTGTTCTTGGTCATTTAATAAAAATTATTTGTATATTTACAAATGTAGTCTGAATAATTTATATTTGATAATTTAATAATAAATAACATTTAACTGTATATATTTTTGAAAGAGATCCGTCCTTGCAACGTAAATATTCTCCCACTGATTCTGTGTGCTTGTGATTCTTAGATTGTTACACTCCCCAAAGAATCAAAGTTGCATGTCATAGACTTGGAGAACTATAGATGTATGGATGAGAGATGCTGCAAAGGTAGAAACAACTGGCCTTGGCAGCGGATTGGATGTGGAGTGAGGAGAAAGAAGGATGAGTCAAGGTTGACTCCTAGATTGTGAGCCTCGAAGATATCAACATTAAGAGGAGAAACATATCATCAAAAAAGGAGATAGTCCAAACATGGTGAGGAGAATGAGGGATGACAGATGGTGTGTACTGGTACCCACAAAATTCCAAGAGACCTCAAGGAAGGCTTTTCATTTATTGCAGAAATCCTCCATGGAGTCTATATGGAAGAAGAGAGGAAAGGAGTACGTTGGATGAGAAGATGTGATTGTATTATGCTTAGCACCAAAGGGAATGGTTGCATGGATGAAATTGTGGCCCCATAAAACATTAAGGTAGTAAGGTAAGAATTGTTAGTTTATTATTACCAATAACAACAGTAAGAATATATGTCTCTCTTTTAGAAATCAAGGACTGGAAGGAACTGAGAATCAAAGTTGGAATGATGGAAGAGTTCAAGGTGTTTGAGACACACTGGGCTGGAGGAACGAAAGCTCTTCATTATAGCATTTCTGCTTATTGTTGTTGCAATTTTGGGTGGTGGGAAGCAAGTCGCTCTTCTTCCAGGATAATTGATTACTTTCTTACTTTGGAACATCCCTGTATATAGCAGGTAACACAGAATCATCAAGTCACTGAGTGTCGGAACTGGAAGAGATCATCAGGTCATAGCTCTAAACCTGAAAGTTGTCGTGAAAGTTGTCTAGTCAAATGTCTGCCTTTTACAGGGGAGGAAACTGAGACCTAGAGAGGGGAAGCCACTTGTCCAAGTGGCCTACAGCAAGCATCAGGACATCAAAGGCATTTGGAGTTAGCCCTAACCAGCCCTCAGAATCTGAAATGTAAGGACAACCTGGATCCCTGCTGGCCTCTTGTGACTGTGCTAACAATGACCTCAGGGTCTCTGTTGCCATCTCCCTCCACCTCTCTTCATCGCTCACCATTGCCCTCCTCCCTACATCTACTGTATTTGTCTCAGGGCCCTTATTCCCCGTCATGCCTTCAACAACCACAGGTACCAGGAGGGCCTGACTCTAAGGCACTTTCTGCTATGGAGCATTCACTCTGCCTGAATCCCTCCCATTCATAGAAAGGTTGAGTTGAGGTTCTAGAGCAAGGCTTCTTAAACTTTTTCTACTCACAACTCCTTTCCTCCAGAACAAGATTTACGTGACCCTGGGTATCTAGATAAATAAAGTAGGTATACAAATAAAACATTTACTGATAACAAATCATAATTCCGTGACCCCCATATTCAGGTTCAAGATCCCATATGGGGTCGTGAACCACAGTTTAAGAAGCTTTGCTTTAGACTACATGTGGGGCAAGAAAGAATAATTTCCATTTTAAGGGATATGAACATGGTAGGATAGACAGCTTCTAGTTCCCTGGTACCTATTTCTATTTCATATCCAGCTAATCTATGAATAACTAATGAGAGGTTTTTATGTTCCCCTCCATGCTTTTATGGTCATTTAACAGTTTTAAATTTACTAGTTCCATTCACCAACCACTTAAATGTCTTAGAGTCCTAATTTGTGAAAGGGACTTTGGAAGGAAGCTTAGAGGTCATTCATGTACTCCGGTGGCATCAAGCTCAACTATAAACGGGACCACTAAAGGGCACGTAAAGATCTCTGCAGGCACATATTGTCTTAGGAAATCACATACTGACATCATCTATGTTCTGTTGTACAAAGCAGAATTGCAGTAGCTCAAAAGAAATACGGGATGCCCAGAGTTGGAGAAGCCCCGCCAAATGTTCACATGGACTATTTGTGCCTGACCTGTGGCAGAGCATTCCCAGCCCACCTCGGTCTGATCAGTCACATTCAGACGTACCATACCTTGATCCTAAGAGAGTGATGTTATTTTGGGCCTCTTTGACAATGAAGGACAATGTTCTGTTGATATTTTTATTGTTGTTATGTATTTCCCAATTACTTTTCCATTTAGTTCAGTCTCCACTTGGGATTGTTATGGGCTACGACATGGTCACTGTCTGCATGTTAGATGCTCCTGATCTAGTTCAGCCCTTTTCTGTAAAAAGAAGAGAATTGGATCTCTAAAGCCCCCTACAACTCTAATCTCGGGTCCCATGATCTTAGGGTCCCTCTTTTACAGATGAGGAAACTGAGGCTCAGAGAAGTTAAATGAGTTCCCCAAGGTCAAACAGGCAACAAATGGAAGAACCAGGATTCAACCCCAGGTCTTTTGACTCCAAATTCAATATTCTTCCCACTGTGCCATGATACAAGATGAACATGAGTATCTTTGTGTCTTTCAGACCTGTGATTTCACCAGTGTGGAGAATTTCCAGATGAGGAAGCTCACTCTACCAATGCAGGTCAGCACCTTCTCTGCAACTTAGATTCTTAGAAAACTGCCTAGAGAATTAAGAGGAATGACTTTTCCAAGGTCACACAGCTAGGATGTGTCAAAGATGGATCTTGAATCCAAGTTTTTTCAATTTTGAGACTGAGGTCTGTAGCCCCAGTCTATGCCATCATGCCCCATGTTTACTTGTCCTAGGCTTCTGCTCTTCCTGAAGAAGACTGTGGGAACCCCCCACCTGATACAAATGATCTTGGATGGGAAGGATTGGTGGTGGAAGGATGGGGAGGAGAAGGTACAATAAATAATTATAGTACAAGGAAAGTTGAGAAGGAAGAAAGCACTAAGTGGAATGGATTGATCTTGGGGGTCACCTTCACTGACCCCCATCTAAACTTCTGATTTTGTAAAGGAAGTAACAACAGATCAGAATTAATATCAAAACAGGAACTGGAACCCACAAGATCTCTTGCCTGGGTATCTGTAGCCTAGAGAAGAGAAGACTCAGAGGACACATGTGATCTTGATGTATTCATGTGGAAGATTTGTTGTGATTGGTCCCAGAAGGACAGAACCAGGGGCAACCAGTGGAGGGGGCAAAGAGTCCACTTTAGGTTCGAGGTCAAGGAGAACAAAAACCATCCAGATACTTATACTGGTCCCCATATGAAATGGGTTGCCCTGAGAGGTGATGGGTTTGCCAACCTTGGAGGTCTCCGAGCAGAGCTGCACGACCACTTGATTGCTATGTGACGATGGAGATCCCTCTCAGGCATGAGTTGGACTAGTTGGCTGCTGGTGTTCCTTCCACGGTTCGATGATACCAGTCCGGCATTCTTTCAGCCTAGTTAATTGAACATGGCCTCTGTGATATGGTCAAGGCTCATTCTGAGGCATTCTGAACTGAGCACCAGCTCCTATCTCATGGCGCAATTGGCGCAGCTGAATGGGAATAGAGCACCTTGGTCTCTCCCAGACATACCGACCCCAAGATCACTTGTATCAGGTGGGGGGTTCCCATAGTCTTCTTCAGGAAGAGCAGAAGCCTGAGACAAGTAAACATGGGGCTATCGACCTCAGACCCAGGTACTACGACTACTTTTCTTCCCTTTCCTGTTGGTCACTAAGGAAACTGGGCCGCCACAATCAATTGTAAGGGAATAGACTTCATGGGTTTTCATTCAAAGTGGGGATCCAGCCAGTATGGAACAGGGGAAGGATTCTCACCTGTGACTCAACCCTAAATGCACCTCTAACTCGAACCTTAAATGCACCTTCAACTCTATCATGTATAAAATGATGGAGGTAGTCTAGAATGAGCCATATGGTCTAACTAAAGGTTCTAAGCCTAGGATAGTATGACCTCTCCCACTTTCTAGGCCAGGCCCAAGCTCAGGGTACAGCAGAGCAAGGCTTTTGCCTTTCTACCCCTCACTAACATGACCCCATGAGATGGAACCAGCTCTTACCATCTTGCAACCACACTGCCCTACAGTAACTCCATTTGACCACTGGTCTGCACTCTCACTTCTTCCTCAGATGATGAAAAGTCCTCTGAATTTCCCACCTTGGGACAAAATCCAGTCACCTGACTAGTTATGGCTCTGTCTGAAACTCAAGGCTCAAGCTGGAACCCAGAGCATCAGCACCTGTGGGCATCTGTTTATTCCAAGACACATGGTTCTAGATTGAATGTGTTGTGTGTTAATGCTTTGGGTTTCTTTTTGTTACTTTGGCCTTGAGGAAGTAAAAGTTTTCCCACCTTCAACCAGGCTCCAAATCCTGAGCACCAAGGTGCCTTGGATTCAGAGTTAAAGGAACTCAGTTCAAGTCCTCACTTTGTTCAAGAAGTTTGTTTCCTGACTTTGAAGGAAACACCTCCACGGGCCTTAGTTTCCTCCTCCAGAAAAGGACAGCAAGAGTACTTGCACTGTTTTTTCAGGGTTGTGATGGGTATTTTGGTTTCGTGGTTATTCTTAAGAGAGAAATTAGGGAAGGTGTGTGCTAATTCCAAGCTAGGCTGGAGGCGTGGAACGAGCCCTCTTGGAGAAAGAAGCCAAAGCTTCCCATCTGAACTCTCCCATTAATTTGGGGAAGTGGTTTTGTGAGTGACTCCTTTCACTGACCCAATGGAGACTTGGGAATGGAGTTAGGAATATCTTTCATCAGGATTCCCCTGGGGAAGCCCATCCTTTCTTTTTGTCTAAATCATGATAATCCTGGGTACCTGCCCTGTCTGCTTCTTCAGAACACACTGGCTTATGTGGCACAGAACCCTCCTCTTCCAGGTCTGAAACTAATCCAATGCCAACTGTTGGAAACCAAGGCCAAGGAGCCATTGGCCAGAAGAGGAGGAGGGTTTCAGAATCTTTCCAAGCCTAGACACCAGGGACTGGGAGGCTAACAGATGCCCTCTTGGGCCCTACTGGGGCCAAAATGCAAATTGAGATTCTTCTCTAAGCCGTGTCTCAGAAACCACCAGAGCCACTGGTCCAATCAGTACAAAATCCAGGTCGCTCCCTGCCCCCCACCACTGGATTGACCGTTAGCTTGGGCAGTAACTCGCTGATCATCTGGCTGCTCATCTGGCTGCTCATGATGTGTAGGGGCCAGGAGCAGAATGGGGCTCTGCAGGAGATGGGCCGGGATGTGAGGAGTGCTGAGAAGGAACTTCGTGGCCTGGTAAGCACCAACACTTTAGTGCAAATGGCATTATCCTAACCAGAGAGCCCCTGGCCAGGATCTCTATTAGAAGAAGGGAAAGAGGGAGGTTAGAAATCAATTGGCAAAGGACACAGGAAGGGGAGGCGAGGACTAAAAAACACACATTTCCCCAACTTTCCAGTTTGGCCCAGGGCTGGGCATCAGAACCTCCCAAGCCAGGAAGCCGGGTTGTCTTTCCAGCCTTCTTTTGGGACAGGTTTCTCTCCGGCCATTCTCCAGGTATCCCAAGAAGGGCACGTCGCCCTCCTCCGTCCTCCCACCAGGCAGGGGGGGATTCAGCCCCTGCAGGAGATGGAAAGAATGAAGTGGATCCCAATTAGAAAATGGAATATCATTCCATGTAATTAAATGGCTTTCTGGAAATGGGTCTTTTTCTCTTCCTGTCTGGCAATTTTGCTAAGTCTGTGCTCTCACTAACGAGGCTGACTCGCTTTTCTGCCTCCGGGCTGTCTGTATACAAGAACGGGCTGCCAAGTAGAGACCTCAGGAAGCCTTGGGAGCCAGGGGGTAGAAGGAGCCAGCCTACTCTCTGCTACAGAGAAGAGCCCGGCCAGGATTTGGCCTCTGCCTCTGTACCCCTCAAGTATCACAGAAACAACTGGACTCAGCAAATGGTTTGCAAGTCTATGGGGAGGGCCTGGGTCTGTGATTTCACTTGCTATAAAGGACTACCAGGGGAGAAAACTCTCTCTACCAAAGCAGGTTGGGAAATTCTCAGCAACTTGGAGATCAGGGAGCTTCCTAGATATGAGTTCTACCAGATGGGGTCTTCTTCTCACTGGTGACTCATCCCTGCTTGGCCCCCGCCATGTTCCCTCTCTCAGACAGTCTCCCTCTCCTGCCATTCCGGTGTCTTCACCCATGGGCTCAGAGGTCCCAGGGGCTGTTTCTCTTCCACAGTATGTTACCTTGAATTCATGAGACCATGTATCCGTCCCTAAAAAACTGAATTTGTTTAAAAACAAAACAGAACACCTGAAATGAAGGCATTGGTAGTCCTTGTGACCCAAAATCGTTAGGTATAGCTCTGCAGAGGAGACAAGTCAGAACAAACTTAGATCATGTGTCCCAAGGGGGTATGTGATTCCAAGCATGGCAGGTGATCATTCTGGGAGGGGCAGGGGAACAGAGGGGCTTTCTTTGTCAAGTAACAGGGTCTGTTGAGCACTCAGACGCCAATTGGAAAAAGAGGAAGCCCAACCCTGGGGGGAGGGATTTCTCAACTGGTGAAAGCAAGACTTCTGGATGCCAAAATAGTATCAATGACTACTCACATCACAAACCTAGAGCTGGAAGGAACAAAAGAGGCCACTGAGTCCAAGCTCCTTATTTTATAGTTGAGGGAACTGAGAACCAAAGAGAGGAAGTGATTTGCCCGAGGTCCCACAGGTAATAAGTAGTACAACGAGTCTCTTTGAGACAAAAATGCACTTTATAAATTATAGCAGTAAATTATGCTAAAATACATTTTCACAGTACTTTATGGGGAAAAAAGCTATAGGATTTAGAGCTGTATGTGATTTTAGAGGTCATCTCTTTTATTATATAGAGGAGGAAACTGGGTTCCAGAGATCTTAAGTCACTTGGGCAAGGTCACTCAGGCAGTGAAATTGCAATCCAAATCCTCATTCCAAATCTCCTACTTTTGCCACAAGGCTACGCGGACTTCTAAGAATCAAAACTTTGACCTGGAAATTTACTCATCCCCAGGTTCCCCAAAACCTCACTTAGGCCAGGTTTCCTTGGTTCTTGAGACAGGAGGTTCCACTCTAGAGACTCATGGTAAGCAAAATGTTTTGGCTCATTGACCCCCACATGTGAAAAGCACGATCTGTTGACGTGACTTTCAAAGTCAATTGTCAAAGTCTCCCACGTTTGGATCTGGATTTGGGGCTCAGGAAACAAAAGTCAAGCAGTGACTGTGACAAAAAGGTCCTTCTTCCTAAACTGGAGATCATTACTATAAAGAGGTCTACTTAGACCGCTCCAACCTCAAGAAGCTGTTAGTGGGCCAAGAAAGAGAACTCCAAATGAATCGGAGAACGAGAGCAGAAATAACAACATCTGGTAGGCATAAAGCATATTAAGGATTAGAGACTATTTCCAACACATTATTCTCACTTGATCCTCACAACAGCCTGGGAGTTATCTGCTATCATTATCATTTTTTTATTATAGCTTTTTATTTACAAGATATATGCATGGGTAATTTTTCAGCATTGACAATTGCAAAACCTTTTGTTCCAATTTTCCCCCTCCTTCCCCCCACCGCTTCCCCCAGATGGCAGGTAGACCAATACATGTTAAATATGTTAAAGTATATATCATTATCATTATTTTTCCAATTTTGCAGATGAGGAGACTGAGATTAATAATAATAATGATAATAATAATAAAACTTAGTATCTCAATAGTGCTTTATGGTTTGCAAAGCACTTTATAACCATTACCTCCTTTATCCTCACAACAATTTTGGGAGGAAGGCGTTAGTTACTGTTGTAGTTGTTATTCAGAAACAGGAACTTGCCCAGTCACAAAGCTAGTAAGTATCTGAGGCAGAAGTCAAAGGCTCTCCCAACTCCAGGCCAGTCCATTTCTTTAAGAATAAATTGGGCCAGGTTGTAGAAGGCCTCAAGAGCCATGATAAGGAAGAAGCATTAAAAGACTATTATGTAGAGGAATATTATAAGTTGTGGGAAGAATAAATGGGAATCAGGAGTCCTGGGTAGCTACTGGCTCTGTCACCTGCTGACGTGATCATTTGCCATCTCTGTCTGGACCTTCAGTTTCCCCATCTGTAAAATAAGATTGGACTGAATGACTTCAAAGTAACCTACTAGCTCTAAACATTCTGTGGTTTCAAAATCCCATGAGGAAGAAGATTCAAAGAGAAGGGGACAGCTATAGCAATACCTTCCTTCTCACGTGGATTGCTGTACTTAAAGTGCAATTCAATGGCCAGCTCCTCCATTTCCCATTCTGGTGCTACCCCCCAGCCCTTTCATTTAGTAACTAATTTCTCCCTCAGGACCTCACACAGTACTTTGCACCTTTCCCATTTACTTACTATGTAATTTTATGTATTAGCATTATCTATATTTATGGCTTTTCTCCCCAAAAGACTACTTTGGAGTCAAATAAAGGCAGTGTCTATATATTAGCTAAACTTGGCTCTTCCCCAGTACCAAATATAATGCTTTCTACACCACAAATTATGGTACACAAATGTTATGGAATGTCACAGTACTATAAAAAACAACAAAGATGAGGAATTCAAAGCAGCATCAAAAGACTAATATGAATTGATGCAGAGCAAAGTAAGAAACCCCAAGCAAACAGCATACGCAATGAGTACAATGATGGAAATGGAGAAAATACAATAAAAATGAATGCTATATAAATAAAACGATAAAATTTGGCCCCAGAAAAGGGATAAGCAGATGCCCCTCCCTCCTTTCATTTAGAAGTGAAGGACTATATATGTAGCATCCTGTTGAAGGTGTCAGATATCATCAGTCTATCTGTTGGTTTTGCTAAACTGTTTTACAAATATATCTTAGGTACATGGGGAGGTTTGATTGGTAGGGGTGGTAAAGAATGTGATATAAACACAAAAGTTATCCATAAAACTTTGTTCTTAAAAAAAAGGTCTCATGTCTCATGCTTGAATTCCTTTCTATTTCACTTTATTTTTCAAAGGTACTTCTTAACTTTAGATTCTTACATCTCAAATAAGCCCCTGTGCTGCCAATAAAAGCTAGCTCTTGGGTACTTTACATAGTCTTCTAGATGACGAGCATACATACCATATGTGTGTGTGGATCTATGTGTGTGTGTGTGCGTGCGCGTGCGTGTGTGTGTGTGTGTGTGTGTGTGTGTGTATGGATGTGTGTGTCCAGACTTGTTATTTCATTAGTACAGAGACATCTTCATGTGTAATTGTCCTCCACTTACGCAAATGGCGAACTCAGATACAGGCCCGTGACAGGTTAAATGACTTGCTCAAAGCCTCACAACCAGGATGGATCAAAGACAGGTTTGGAACCCAGTTCTTCCCTAGTCTAAGAAGTAATTTTCCCCATGTCATAAATGTACATTTCTTTTTTTTAAAAAAAAAAAAGGCATGAAAAGTAGCATATCAGGTAGTAATAGCTCCCACACAAATAGACTTGAAGGTTGAAAAGGATGCACCGCCTATGCATCTCATTTGAGCCTCAGAGCAACTCTATGAGATTGGTCCTATAAGTGTATTATCCCCATTTAATAGATGAGGAAACTGAAGCTCAGAGAGGGATCTGCCTCAGAGAAGAACTCCAAGGTACATGCAGGGTCACACCTGGGGAAGTGTTAACAGTGGGAATCAAACATGGGTATAGCTCTGCCCTTTCCCCACACTGCCTCTTGTGTTCTCAGATTGTGTTTGCTTCTCATATACCCCCCTATCTCACAGTGTAAGTACAATGTTTTGTAAACTCTCAAGCTATAGAAATGGGAGTCATGATCTCATCGTTGTGATTTTCTTCATTAAGATCTCGTAAGAGGTTCCAGGCTTCCCAGAGAGATCGTCTGTACTCTTCCCGTGAGGTAGGAGGTGGGGATGGGGATCGTTTTGTCTTTTTCAATAGCTAGGGATACAGATGAGGAACACAGTTCCCCAAGGGGCATGGCTGAGGCTGGCTGTTCCAATGCAATCAGTGATTCCTCCTGTGTTAGGAAGTCCAAACAATGGCCAGGATTCATATTCCTAAAGTAGCAATGTGAAGCTTCTGACTTAGGAGGTCACTGGTCAGGAGCAAATGGTTATAGGGGCAAAACAAAGATCTCCAAGCTCCCAAATTTGGATGAATTGACAAATGAGTTAATGATCAAACAAAAGGTTAGAATTCATTTCTAGG
The DNA here is from genome assembly GCF_902635505.1 of Sarcophilus harrisii. Lineage (NCBI taxonomy): Eukaryota > Metazoa > Chordata > Mammalia > Dasyuromorphia > Dasyuridae > Sarcophilus > Sarcophilus harrisii. The sequence continues at coordinate 57,095,381 of NC_045432.1, read as the reverse complement.
CTATAGCACAAATATGTGTATTGTTGAGCATCTGTGATTTTGATCAAAAAAGCTTCAAATCTGTCTATAACTTAGTAGGTTATTCTCAGAAAATAGCCCAGGGTTTTGAGAAGGCAAATTACTTGCCCGGTGTCACAAAGTATCGGAGTCATGATTTGAATTTGGCTCTTCTGTCTCCAAGGCCAGTACTCAGTCAGTTTTCCCCACAAATCCAAGATTATACTGTAATCCTGCGTTTGGTAGAATAACCGGATGACTGTACTACACTTAGACACAAACGGCCTCATGGGCTGATGTGGCAGAATTAAATTAAAAAAAAAAAACAATTCCGACATTTAAAAAAATCATTCTGTTCGTGGCACAGCCACCCTCTGCTGCCTCTTCAATGCCAATGAACGATGGTTATCGTCAGTGCAACGGTTGCAGAGATTTGATGGGCAATGGGATGAGCGGTTGCCAAGCCGATTCTGGTGATGCCCTGACTGGGAACCAAGACTCTGATCTACAAAGATCCCCATGGATGGGCTAGGACATAACCAGGGAAGACACACATGTGCGGTTGATGTCATCTGTTTCCCTGGTTGGGATGTTAAGTTGTCTTAATCTCTGAGCTTTCAGTCAGTGCAAGCATTCAGATTTCAACAGAGTCCCGACCCTGCCGGTGAGACATGGCTGCCCGTGTAATTTTTGTTATGGAGTTGAATGCTGTCTTGCAAATCTTGTCTGGACAGCCGCCTCCGAAACTCATTGGTGGTGAAGTAGTAGATGACTGGGTCTAGGCAGGAATTCAGGCTCGCCAGGCACAAGGCCACCGAGTGGAATATCAGAATCACCTTGCGGGCCCTGCAGCTTTGGATTTTGTTGGCTTTGACCAGGAAATCTAAAGGAAAGCTGAAATGATAAGGTGCAAAGCAAATCAAGAAGACTGCTGCACAGGTTAAGATCATTTTAAGAGCCTTCTTCTTCTCCCCGAGGTCCTGGGACACTGGGTACTTCTCCTTTAGTGATAACACAGTCTTCCAGGAACAGTAGAGAACAATGATGAGAGGGGTGATGAAGCCCACCAGCTCCCCCACTGTTACCATGACAATGGACTGTGCCAAATTCACATTCCTGGTGGGGAGATCCACAAAGCACTTGGTGCGGTTGCTAGCCTTCTCGTGGTTGATCCGGAGAAAGGGGAAAAGGAGGCAGGCAAGGCAGATACTGAGCCAGCCAGCTACACTGATGTACAAGTCGCATTTCCTTTTGCAGTCTGTGAAGCGGAAGGGGTACATGAGGAACCAGAACCGCCGCACGCTAATGCACACCAAGAAGTAAATGCTGGCGTACATGTTCACATACTTCAGGTAAAAGCAAAACATACAGAGGCCTTCCCCAAAAGGCCAGTTGTGATTCAGGTAGTAAAAGATCCTCAAAGGCAAGGAGAGTACTTGTAATAAGTCTGCAATGGCCAAGTTGATCATGAAGATCACAGCCCGCTTGGTTTCTTTCATGTAGCCATAGAAAACCCACAGAGCTAGTATGTTTCCTATGAGACCAGGCACCAGGATGACTGTATACGTGACCGCATAAATAAAGTACCGAAAATCTGTGTTGGCTATATCTGCTAGGATACATGAATTGTTACTACTCATGTTTCTCTCCAGAGACTCTCTCTGGTCAATAAGTAAGTCCACTGCCAACTGCAGAGCTTTTTCAGTGACAGATAATGGATGGGCTGGGAAATCTAAAAGCATAGAATAATGTTCTCCTTTCATTACCTCTGCTTGAGCCCCTGTACATGATTTGGGTGCTTTTCATAGAATTATGTGGACATTTGCCTTGGATTAGCATTCAGTATTCATGGATATGAAAGTGTAGTCTGTATGAGCCACTGACAGACATCTATGAGTTTCCCTTCTTGCTGCTATGGTGGCAAGGCCTTCTGGGACATTATAACTGTTGCTTCCCTCTTTGTAGGATCATGAATGTATCACATAAGGATTCTTCCAAGCTCCACATGGTGACAGATATCTCTTGGCAAGTATTATCATGTGACACGATGGTGCGATGCTTTCTTAGGACTCTCTGGAAGACCCCCAAGTTTCTTAAAAGAACTTGGTTGGTTGTGACCTTGCTGGAGAAAAATACCATATTGGATACTGGTTTGAGGAAGTGGGAGAAAGCTCTGTCCATCACACTTCAGGGCAAATTAATCTGGCCCAGGGCACGGCTATGGGGTTATTTCCATGGAACCTTTAAGGCTTGAAACCAGGCAGCAGACTGCAAGGAAAATAGAAAACAAAACAAAACATTAAATCATTGAGAGGATCCTTTTGGGAAGAGGAACATGGGAGAAGTGTGGAATGTTAGAACTGAAAGGTTGCAAACCACTAATTTTATAAATGAGGGACCTGAAGTTTAGAGAGGACAAGCGATTTACCCACAGTCACACAATAAGACTAGAGCCCAGCTCTCCTAATTCCTAGAGCTGGGTTCTAGACACTTGGTTCTTTCCAAAAGTTCTTTTCCATTTCATCAATCTTCTTTGTATCTTTATTCAAAATGTTACCTTCTCGAATGCTACCTCCTTGGTGGCCCACATCTATGAGTCTTTAAGTCTCCCCCCCCCAAAGGACTTAGCTTCTTCAAACACCACTTCCATCTTGCTATTCCCCCTAAAGCTGATCCTTCCCTCTTGCTTAATCTACCAAGCCCTCTGGCCTGACTTTCAAGGCTTCTCATAATAGCCCCTACCCAGTTAATGAAACCCTGTCTCCCACTCTTGCCTCACATTCCCACTTTGCTTCAGGCAAACTAAACTCCTACCTTTTCCAAAACAGGTGGTACCATTCACTCGATACATTTATTAAGCACCTACTATGTGAAAAGTACTATGCTAGGCCCTGGAGACAAAAAATATGCCTTGCTTTTTCCTGCCTCTTTTCTTTTTGCTCATGTTTTGCCCTATCCCCAAACTTCCTTCCACATCCATTCTCCTTTGTGGCACTCGGCTACAGTCCCCTGACTGGATCCCCCTTTTGTGACTATATATGTGCTTATCATTCTCCTTTCCCAGTCCCATCCCTTCTACCCTCATTCTCTGTATCCATCTCTTGGACTACATTGTGTATGTGGCCCAGCTCCCTCACTTTTCCCATTTAAGTAGTTGGGGGAAAATAAAGTGCCAAGTGAAAAAGATGTGCAGAAAGGCTAGAAACAGGAAAAGAGAAAAAGACTGAAGCAGGGAGAAAATAGGAAAGGTTTATAGAGAATGAGCATTGACAAGATGGGAAAAAACAAAGGACATGGGCAGTTTTGCCCTTATCTTAAACTGGTGAGATGGCATCAAAAGACTGGAGGACCTTTGGGCCAGAGACATGAGGAGTGAAGTTTGAATTGAAGAGGTTCAAATGAGAGAGACAGAGAGACAGAAACACACAGAGAGATGTTACCGTCTCTCCTCCCCAGCCCCAAGTCAAAGGGAACAGGACTTTGGGGGGAGAAAGGGCTCTCAGAATCTACTAAGATACTGGGAACTCATCATTCCCCATTACATTACTTTCCCCCTTTGAATGAAACCTTCCCATTTCCTCCTGACATTGTCAAGTGTGTGCTTACAAGGCGAGGGGAAATCTCCGGATCCTGGGGATACCATGAATGTACTTTCTCAATTTTCCTGGGTAGGGGCTCTAAGCTAACAGTAAGGGATTCCCCCAAAGTGTACATGGGCCCTTCTTTTCAGGAGTGCTGCAAGAACTACACAGGAGAGCCAGTGGTTCTCCTTAAGCCATCTATCTGTTGCCTCAAATGCTGCCTCTCCCCACCCTCCTGGCCAACCTACTACTTCAAGGAAAACTAGGACTTACAGTAAAACTATGACTCAAGGCACTCCTGCATAAAGAAAACTCCTCACCATCTGAGCTAGGATGAATGTAAACAGTCCCTTATCTGTCTTTAAGGCAGACAAAAGACTGGAGCTGGTTTTCTAGGGCGGGCCACTATTCTTTGAGACTTTCCTTCCTCAGGAAAGCATCCACATTGTAAAGGACTCAGCCTGAATGAGATAATGACTTGAAGGAAGCGTCCCCATTCAAATAAGGAGGCACATTTTTTTCCCTTGCTCTCCAGAGTTTTCCCTCATAAATCCAAACCTGCTTCTGCAACTAAAACAAAAATGGACCAAAACCAGCCTGCCAAGCTGGTCAGAAATCCCCTGAGGATGGAAGCCGGTTCAGACTGAGCTGTGGTCAGCAGTTATGACTGTTAATTATTAATATTTATCGATCTCTTCACTTAAGTCTTCTAAAGTATAACTTCAATTGAATTATGCTCTGCTTCAATGAGATTATTAACCCAATTGCTAGAGCAGGGCTCCTGGCTGCCACTGGGACCCTCAAGTGGTTTCCTCATTTCAAAGAGCAGAGGAACCCCTGGTTCCAAGACACCATCTGTCACTCTGGATACCTATTGTCCCCGATGGTCAAGGAGGGAATGAGCTTTCTGAACTACACTTGTCTACTACTCAACAATCTTTGGACAGTTAGTTAGCAACTGGAATAGAAAGGGTACTAATGACTATGGGAATCAGGACTGGTGTTCCAGAGGAGGTGACCTTTGAGCTGAGCTTTGGAGGAAGCTAGGTATTCTTTGAGGTGAAGTTCTGGGGTCCTACGGCCACGTACCTCACAGAGAGGGACACTGAGCCACAGAGAGGTTGACTGACTTGTTCAAGGTCAGGACTAGTAATACTGGTTCCTAAGATCCCTAGCCCTCTGCCCTAGTCCAAGAGACAAGTTCCTCCCTATATGGCTCGAATGTGTGCATGAGAGGCTTGGATCATTTTTAGCACCAGCTGGGAGAGTTCCCTCCTTCTTGGAGTCATCCTAGCTATCTGAAATAGCCACAGCGGCCCCTCTCCCATGACCCTAATTGGATATACCCTACAGATGGCTCTGATTAGAAAGGCTGAGCAATAATAATAGCTGACATTTACATAGGGCTTTAGGCATTGCAAGACACTTTATATGCATTAGCTCATTTGATCTTCATAGCAACTCAGAGACTGGCTGACACAGGTGTTAAGCTTGCCCTTCTCTGGGGTCCTCATTTATGAAGAAACTGAGGCTTGAGGGGATTAGCTGACTTGTCTGTCAGAGCTGGGGTCTGAACCCATGTTATTCCTGAAGCCAGGTCCAGCACTGATTCCACTCACCCTGCTTGCCGCTTCTACCCAGGGTCTATGGTAGCCTCCCTCTACCATCTTAGCAAGGCGGTTTGGGGATCAGGATGGGCTTTTCTGGAACAGGGGCCCCTTCATCAGAGCAGCAAAACTGGCCAAGTTTGTTCTTGTCTTTTATCTTCTCCTGTCTCCTTACCCTAAACCCTTAGAAATCACTTCTGCCTTTCCATTCACTGGGTTATAGATTTAGAGCCACAAGAAGTGAAAACTCACTGGTTCAACCTATTCCTTTTCTAAAGGCCCGGCAATTGAGTGCCAAGGGGCTCTGACCATCAGGCTTCCGAGGCAGAATTAGGAGTGTTTTCCATTACACCACTGAGGGTTCCCTCAGAGCCTTGTTCTTAACCGGTTAAGGTGTTTTCCTTCTGAGGAAAAATTTACATTTTGATAGGGGCTGAAAGATTCTTAATACAGCATGAATATCTTGAGTGGCAGGTTTTCAGGCCCCAAAACAAGTTAGGTGTGGGGAGCAGAAATATTTTGGGGGAGGAGGGCAGGAGTTCCATCAACTGTTCTTCACCTCATACCCAACAGGGGCTTGGCCGAGCCTCATCCCTAAATTCCAAGTAGTACTTTATTTCCCAAGGACCTTAAAATGAATGGTTTTGTTTAACCTTCAACAAGACCCCGGCAAGGTAGTCAGAAAGTAGGCATTAATACTGGAGTTTTATAGATGCAGGGACTCAGGCACAGGTGATGTCCACATGCCAACATAAGATGTGTTGGCTTAAACATTAATGTACCTTTTGGTTATTTGTGAGGCTAGCTGTTAGCAACTGAGGTGACCCCCACAACCCTCACGAAATGAACAAAGATATTTATTTAGAATAAATGTAAAGGGTTTGAACCTTGGGACCATGCCATAAAGGAGTGATGACTTGAAGGATGGGTGGATGGGGGCTGAATTGGAAGATCTGAAAAGCTAGACCAATAAAGAGTAGTAGAGAAGATTCTGGTTTGGGTATGATTTTGATTCAATGACCTTTGGAGACTCCATCCAGGTCTGGTTCATTGGGACATTCGCCCATCCTCCTATTGGATTTGAAAAAGTGAAGGGCTTGTTTGACTCGATCCCAACAGGTTATCTGCCTGCACCAAAGCCAGCCCTGTCAGGACTTCCACACTCCCCTCTTCACTTTGCCTGAGTATGGGGCGGCCTTTTCAGTCAATCTGCAGAATTGGATGAATTCTTGCATTCACTTGGACAAACTAACCCAGGAAAATCCTGGATCCCATATCTGGGGACTCAACTTAGTTTCTCAGGGGTACCAGAGTACAACACCAAGAGTACTGCATTTGGTACTGGGTGGGAGCTAGGTGTAAATCTTGGCACTCCCTAGCTATGCGACTTGGGGAAGGTCACTTTCTCTTCTCCTCAATCTTGCCATCTGGACTTGATGTCTTCTCCAACTCGAAATGCAAGAAACTCTAATGAGAGTCTGTTACTGAATGTGAATGAGAACCAATCACCTAATACCTGTATTTTTACTCTCAAACAGATGGTCCTAAGAAGTGGGCAAGAATCTATTCATCCTGTTAAACCAAGAAGCTTAAAAAAACCATACTTGGGGAATGGGTATAGTGCTAAAGATACTGAAAACAAAGAAGAAAAAGAAGAAAAAGAGAGTCACTGGAACATTATCAAAATAAACAAAAGAGAAATCCATAAAGGTACATGTACAAGGAGGGCAGTGTTGGAACTACCATGTTAAATGTAGGAGAAGCTTAAAAAAGAAACACACTGTACATCTGTTTACGTGCATATAGTCATTTTCAGTCTTTTGTAAATGGAAATGTTGTTCATAACTGAAAAGTTTTAAAATATTTATTTTGAGTAAAGAAAGAAAAAACAAAGGTATTTGGTCATCGAGCCATTTTTCAATCAAACTTCGTTAGATCCCAGATACTGAGCAAGATCCTGGGATACGGGGACAAAAATGGGACCACTTCTTTCCCTTAAGGAGGTTAAGATCATCTTGAGTGAGCAGAAAAAGAGTGTCAGTAAAGGCTCTGAGAAGAATGGAGGACTAGAGGGTCTTGTTGGCTGAGTTCCTGTCCTGGATGTGAGAATCATGGCAAAGTTTGGTATGGTAGAAAGGGATTTGTGGCATCAGCAAGAGAATCAATCAAGGTGATCACTCCAGGAAGACTTTGGGATTTGCCAGTATGTACAAGCTACCGTTTGACAAACTCTTCCCTCATGTTTTGCTTTCTTTCCTTAAAAGTCTTGGCATAATGTCCCCAAATTACAAAGAAAAATGCCACGTGGGACTAAGGCTACATTGAGGTGGTAGGACTGGCGAGATGAACTTTTTCTTTAGGGGACTTCCCTTTACAGCAAAAGAAGCTTTCCATCTTGCTTCAGACTTAGCAGGGAGACAGCTGTGATACAGGAGGGATAGCGCTGACTTTGGAGGGCCCTAATTCCAGCAACTTGACGGCCATTGAGTCTAACCCAAACCTGACAGAGAATTTCCTCTAAAATATACCTCACTGTCAATGAGCCCTGGGTTTGAATCCTAGCTTCGTTATTTCTTGTTTGGCCTCAGGCAAGTCTTTTCTCTTTTCTGAGCCTCAGTTTTTCTTCAGTGGCAAAGGAAGGACTGAGGGATCCCCAAGGTTTCTTCTAGCTTTGACATACTATGAATAATTTGAAGAGAAGTGAAGAGGTAAGAGTGGGAGTGAGAATTTTCCATGGAAAGGGCTCTGTTTATAATAGAGTTAACCATTTACCTGTTCAGCGTGTGACTTGAAACCCAGTGAAATGGGTAACTTATGCCGTCTGCTTCATTCCCACCTCTTGCCAATCAAGAGACGTGGCAATAAAATAATTTTGCGGCATATGCCAAATGGATGCTCTGCTGAATCAAGTTGAAATACCACTTGGATATGAAGGACCGATGCTTCATTGAGCCAAGAATGAGTACAACAGAGGGATCTTTCAGGGTGAGGCAGAGAAAGGGGGGCCTCAGGAATAACTATTTAATCCACCTCAAAGCTTTGCTGAACAAACTCACTTTTCCATTTGTGAGTGAGAGACCCATCACATGCCTCAGCAAGGCCAGAGGATCATTGATGGATTAGCATTCAACATCCTTCATTCATCCCCCAAACTATACCTTCTATGCTATCCCACGATCTGAGAGCAAGAATAGACCTTCTGAAAGTTTTTAGTCCTGACCCCTGACCTCAGACAGAGCTGCCTGTTAACCTTGGTCACCTCTACAGATTGGAGGGCACAGCTTTTTTCCCTTTTCAAGATCCCCGGGAGGGATAGCTCACACAATCTTTTCTTGGAAACCCATTCCAGCAGTTAAAACAGCCCTGAGGCAGTATGTACAGGATGGCGCCTAAACAGCCTGGGAAGCAATTAACCAGACCATGCCTCCTTGGGAGTTAACCAGCTCTGCCCCGCTCACGAGGTCATCATAGTGTTTGTTCAAACAGGTCTGTGCTGCCTTTCTTGACCCAAACCTCCCAACTGGGGGGCCAATGGTCAAACCTAAGCAGGTTCCCAGCCAGTATTATTTTTAACACCTCCTCTAGGGCCCCATGGAGCAATGGAAAGAGGACAAAAAAGTGGGAGGTAAAACAATACAGTATTGTCAAGGCATCCCTCGTGGGACCGGAAGGTCTTCCATGTGGCTAATCTACATTCCACTGGCTACAGGCAAAAACCATTTCCTCTCATTCCCTCCTCCTTGGGGAGAGAAAGAGTAAACATCTGGCCACTCTACTTGGTGTCATGAGCCTTACTGCACTTGAAGCCCGTGACGAGGTCATCCCTCGGCCTGGCATTGTTAGGCAAAGTGCTACTGGACTAGCCTTACCCTTGCAGGATAGTATATTTTCCAATCATGGTAGAGTGAGTGGTATTGGAGAGGCTGCCATGGCTGGGTACCAGAAGTCATTGGGACTTGGAAACTGGCACACTGACATGAATCTGACCATAAGCGGCTCCTTTTCCTGGAAAGTCACCCCCAAGAAGTTGAGTGGGGAACTTAAAAAAAAAGCATGGGATGGAGTGAGAAGGGGAATGATGAGGGTTCCTCTTATATAGACCCTACCCCTGCCTGCTTTTGCCCCCTCCCCATCACTGAGTCACTAGATAGGGATCAATTTAGACTATTGTCGAGCATTACTTCTAAACTCAACTCTGCTACCTGAATGTGCACTAACTAGAGGAGAAAAGCACACCAACTCTGGGATTGGAAGGTTGAGGCTCAGGCCCCCCCCTTTGATGCTTACAACTTGGGGACTTTGGGTAGTTGCTTAATCTCCCTGTGCCTTAGTTTTTCTATTTGCAAAACAAGTTGAAGTAGATGGCTTCTGGAGTGCCTTCTAGCTGGTTCCCATGATCTTAGGATCTTGGTGGCAAGGCTCCTCCCACTTTGGGGGGGGGGGGGGTGGAACAGTCCAGTAGGGTAGAGTGTCCTCTTTTGAACATGTGGTTTTCAAGATTGGAGGCTTATGTTCTACTGATAAGGTGCCATTACTTCTGAGACCATCTGGGCCGACCCCCTAACTTGACAAAGGGGGACCTGCAGGACTTGCTCAAAACCCATAGCTAGTAAGTAGGAGCAGGGCCTTTCTGGACAGTGTGCTTTTCCCTCCATCACACTGCCTTGATTCTCAATTTTTTTTCTCCTCTTTTTCTGCATCATTGGCATGCCAGGGAAAGTCCTGAGGTCAAACTATGAGACACTGAGGTAGATAGATTAAAACTAAAGGGAGCCAAATATTTGCTTGTCAAGGCACACCATATTTTCAAACCCCAGCGATTTGCTCCATTGCACTTGTGTGTGTGTGTGTGTGTGTGTGTGTGTGTGTGTATGTTGTATACACACCAAATTTTGTAATGAATACTCTCTTCTTCGAGGACAGCTCACCTTGTCTGCCCCTTTTAAGTTTCAAGATTCCAGCCTTTTCAGTTTGGAGAAGCTGATGTAAAGATCACAAGGTTTGTTTACAGTGGGGAAAGTGTACATATTTCCTGTCCTCGGCCCTCCTGAATGCTCGCTTTATGTCTGGGGCCAGACAGGAACGTTTGGACAAGAAGGGGGTTCTGGGGGTGGGGGGGAGTTATGAGTTTTCACACTTATAGAAAATAGACTTGCTTCCAAGATAATCGAGCCCTGTTGGTAGGCTTTACCTTTCTACGGGCCTTCTAGGGCCTGCACTCCCGGAGTTATAGGACTCACCTGCTGTTCGGTGGAGCCACAATACAGCTACCTCACCCAGGGAAGTGGAGGATTTTGAGCTGCGAACTTACATTTCTTTAGTACTCAACAAGTGATAGCCCAGTTTCTCTCTATCCAGCTCGAAGAGTTGGTAGACTCCATTTCCATTTCCCAAAGGAACAAAATGAGTAATGATGTTTGCAATGTCCCAAGGGACATTGGGTGGAAGAGCTGGGGCTTGAAAGTCAGGTCTTCTGTGCCTTTGTCCAGGGTGCTCTTGGCTGGCCCTACACCGACGCCCATCACAATGAACACTATAGCCAACTCCTGCTGACAGAAGACCACTGTCTTTTTCAGGGTCTTGGTTAAGTTTACAGTCATTCACCACATTTGATGCCACCTCCCAGCTCTTCAAGCCCTGTGTGCACTGCCTAAATTTCACAGCTGAGGATACTGAGGTTCTGAGAGGTAAAGTAATTTGCTCGGGATCAGGTAAGTAAGCAGAAAGTAAGAGGTGAGATTAGAAATCAGAGTTCCTGAGGACATGTCCAGTGTTCTGAATCCTACATTCTGACTTCAGGTCTCAGAGTTGGAAGAAATGAGCTGGGGCACTGGAGCTGGGAGCTAAAAGGGCAGGGGAGACAAGGCAAAAACTCCAACAATGGAGGTAGTCTTTGGTGTTCTTCTCCAAGAGCCAGCTTGAGAATGAGACAGATCAGGCAGCTGTCTCCTGGTAGAATTTCAGGGGCCCCAAAGCCCCTCTTGTCCCCTCTCTCATGCCTCCCTCCACCTGTTCACTCAGGCTTGAATTTGTTTTTTACCTGGGGACAAAGCCATTCATTCCATGAAGCAGCCTTGAAATGCAAATACCCCAAGAGAGGAAACACAGGGCCTTACATTCACCCAGAGGAACAGATGCCAGCCTGGGGCTGGCTGGTTGAGTCAACAGTGTGAGGGTGGCAGCCAAAAATGCTAATGCCCCCTTGGGCCGCATTCAGAGGCTCAGTGTCCAGGCTGATGGTCCGGCTGTCTTCTGCTGCTCTGGGCAGACCACGGCTGGAGGGCTGGCTTCAACTCTGGGCGCCACAGCCTAGGAGGGACGTTGATACTCTGGAGAGCATCCAAGGGAGGGCAACCAGGGAGGGGAAAGACCTTGAGCCTGGGCCATGCAAGACTTAGTGGAAGGAGCTGGGGATGCTTAGCCTCGAGAAGAGAAGACTTGGGGGGAATATGGTGGAGTGAGGGAAGACATGAGAACTGCCTTCAGATATATGAAGGAGAGCCATGTGGGATGAAGGACAGCCATATGGGACAGGGGCCAGGCTTGCTCCATTTGGTCCCAACGGCAGAAATAGGATCAATGAGTGGGATCTGAAGAGAAGCAGATCCAGGTTTGATGTGAGAGAAAAATTCTTAAGAAGAGCCGTCCCAATATGAAACAGGATGCCTAAAGATTTGGGAGTGAGGGAGACTTCCCTGCGAGTCTTCAAGCCGAGTCTGGATGACCATTGTTGGTATGATGTAAGGGGATTCTTGTTCAGACATGGATTGGACTAGGTGGCCTCTGAGAGCTCTTCTAATCCAACCCCCCAAATCATTCATGAAGCACCCACTATCTGCAAGATATTGAGGTCACTTCTGAGATTCTGTGGCCTGGAGACTTTTTCAGAGAATAGGTTTTGAGAGCTGGGATCGAGAATGTTGCCCCCAGACCCCATGCTTTTCCTTAGAGAAAAGCAAAAGGGAAAAGCTCTGTGATGGGAAGATGAGCTTCCTACAGAGTAGCCATATCAGGTTCTGGCCACTTCTTTACAGACTGGCTATGCATATTGGTCTCTAGCTGACTGGCTGATCCTCAAGCCTTCATCATTCTTCTTGGCACTAGATAGAGGGACCACAAATGAAGCAAGGGTCTAGTATTCCCCCGCCTCATTCTTTATCTTAGACACGCAGCTGGGTCTACAGAAGGTCATGAGGGTTGGGTTTCACCATGAGATAGAACTCCAAGCCTCAAGCTCCCCTTCTCAAAGCAAGTCGATTCTAAAGGGCCTTCTCAATTACAGCCATGGAACTGAATATTAGAGCTGAAAGGGACATTAGACATCTTCTAATCCAATGCTTTCATTTTTACAAATGGGGAACTTGAGTCACAAGGAAGGGAAGCCAATTTTCCAAGGTCACGCAAAGAATAAGCAGCCGAGATAGAAGGGGATTCCAACTTTGTGTTCCTGATTTCAAATCAAATATCCTTTCTACCAGACCACAGCTGCTGCAATTTAAGGAAATAGAGGCATAAGGAGAGAAAGAGCGGGTGAACAACTTAACAGTGACAAAGCTGGGATTAGCATAGCACTTGGGTTCTTCTGATTTGGAACCAGTGATCTTACTGAACCACTAAACTTACTGAACTACTAAACTTAACAGTGACAAAGCTGGGATTAGCACTTGGGTTCTTCTGATTTGGAACCAGTGATCTTACTGAACCAAGTGCCTGCTAATGGCATCTTTTGGCTCTTGGAGAAATCTTCCCCAACTCCCCTGAGTATTCAGAACTGAAGCTAGGTGAGTCCTCTAACTAACCACCCCTTCTTCACAGGCAGCCTAATTGGTCACTCACAATGGCAGTGGCAAGAGTAGAGAGTCCCAAGAAGACTTGGGCCCTTTCTTATTTGGAAGAACTGGCCAGACACTTCTAGGATAAGTGGCTCAGAGGCCTATAAGTCTACATCTAAAAGAAATTTCAGAGTGCACCTAGTCTACTCCCACCCTAGCCCTACCCAATCCCATTTTACAGATGAGGAAGCTGAGGCACAAGAACATATAAGAGCATGTGACTGAGCTAGGATTTGAACTTAGCTCCTCAGAGCCCCAGACTGGCTCTCTTTCCATTACATCACTGGAGTCTTTGTTTCAAGTCCTCAGGGAACTATGATTTCCTTGATGTGAGGGCTCTCTCTTTCAATGACTGCTCAGGATCTCTCCATGCCTTGATAGACCAACTTCGTTGGCCTTCTTACACACCTATAAGCAGTCTTCAAGCCAAACGGTGCAAAAAGTTCTGTCCCTGCTGCAGCCAACTTGGTGCTGGGGTGTTGGGCGTTTTTCTAGGCTGGGCCTTGGACAGGAGATGCCCAGTCTGTCACTGGCCTGTACTCAAAGGCTTTCCAACTTAGTAGGACCTGCCTGAGCTTGCCCTCCTTTGGCATGGCCTTCAAGAGTCCAGGCTGCTCTTCATGCCACAAAGAGGCACCAGAGAGGGACAGCTAATGACAACTGTTGTTATTGGATATTTAGACTCAAGGTCAGAAGAAAGGCTAACTTATCGGGTACAAGGCATTGGCTTCTGTCCAGCTGGCTCCAAAAGTAGAAATGTATCTCCCCCTTTTGTCCATGTCTGTCATTCCTCCTATCCATTTTGAGGTGGAGGAGATAACTGAGAAGAGCAAAAATCTAAGCCACCCATTTCTATCCTGTGGGGCCCTCGAGTCATCATACTCAGCTGTTCCCAAAGAGGGGACCTTAGGAATTGGCAGAGACACAGCGACATCTTCCACCCAACCAGAAACTGAACAGAGAGAATAGAAAAGTTTGACTATGAGTAGCAATGAGTGTCAATATTTGGACTCAGATATCTGAGTGGAAATCTTGCCTCAGACACTCAATTGTGCAACCCTGAGCTAGTCACCTAAACTCTCCCAGTCTCAGTTTCCTCATCTGTAAAACTAGAATATTAATAGCACCTGCCTCCTAGGATTGTCGTAAGGAGCTAATGACAATTAGTTTTGCAAACTGTACAGTACATATAAAGTGCTTTGCAAACCATTTGTAGAATACTTATTCTACAAATACTAGTTATTATTATTACTATTATTGCTACTAAACTTGAGTCCAGCAATAATTCCAACCTCTCTGTGTCTTTCTAAACCAAAATCACTTGTTTCTAGTAATCTTTCCAAAAGAGGAACCAGTGACCACTGGGGGACTCTCTTATCTAACTCAGGACCAGCAGAATGCTCTGAGTATAATAGCACTCACTACCTTCACTTCTTTTTTTTTTTTTTTTTAAATAATATTTAATGAGCAGAACTTCTTGGAGTTGCCAGACCTCTGTGCAGTTGTCTTTGTTCTCTGTCAGACAATAGCCAAGCTCCAGACTCATTGTGGCTCAGTGTATTCTTAGGCCCCAGAGGTATTCAGTGTGAAAGGCACCTCTGTCGCCAGCTTGAAGGTCATTCCTCTTGTAAAACCCCATGATCACATTTTATTTAGCAACTTCCCAGCTGTTGTTTTAATCACTGGTTGTCTGCCTTTGGGAGGCCCTGGGCCATGGTAGAGGCCACCTTCTTTGAGCCTTTTCCTCCCTTTTCCGTCCAGTGAGCAGGTTATATTCTGATTTCCCTGACTAGGCTCGTCTTTTTAAATAGGAAATTTGCTTTCCCTCAATAGTTATCTGCCAAAGGATAAAAATAAATACAGATCTGGCTCTCACACCATTGGATTCATCAGGGCTCCCTGAGGGGCTTCTAGGTGGCTCTCCCAGTGGAACCACTGATCGGATCAGAGAATTTTGAGCTGAAGGGGAACTCAGAAGTCACCTAGTCCAATTCCTTTACTTCACACAAAGAAACAGGCTAGAAAGGTTTAAGTAGCTTGCTGGAGGTCATCCAAGTAGCAGAGATGAGATTTGAACCCAAGTAGGCCTGGTATTAATGACTCAGAATGAAAATGCAGACATTTAAAAACAGACATAGGACAAATCTCCCTTGCAAAGCTGTTTCCAACTTGCCCCAAGCTCTTTGCAATTCTGAATCCAAAGAGAAACTGAACAGGCAGCTAGGTGGTGTTGTAATAGAGACAGTGCTGGGCCTGGTATCAGGAAGATTCTTCTTGAATTCAAATCTGGCCTCAAACACTTCCTAGCTGTGGGATCCTGGCTAGGGTCACTTCACCCTGTTTGCCTCAGTTTTAAAAAAGAACATACAGAAAACACCTAGCAGCGAGAGTGTTGAGGTCTAGATTTGGGGTACCTAAATGTAATTAAAGTTTAGTTGAGGTCTAGTGGCAGGTTTGGAGTATAGGGAGTCAAATGGAGCTCCCCGCAACCCCCTTGGATGCGGCACAAGGATACGGTGGTAAATGAGGTATAGTAGTGGTGCGAGTCCCCAATAAAGGCATTTATTGGCCCAAGAGCTAGATCGATAAAAGAGGTTTATTACTGGGTTTGGAAGTAAGGAGATAGGTGAAGGCAGACATAAGGAGGGCACCGGACAGAGGGGCCAGTGGACAGAGAGTCCTCACATGGCTGGCATGTTTGGAATCTCTGCAAAGAGGAGGTCCCAGCATCTCCCTTTTATAATGGGAGATTTAGCTCAAGGGGCTTTTGGGTGTAGCCCCAAAGCCGGCTCAGATTCGGGTGGGGCTGGGACAGGTCCAGATCTTCTATTGGAATTAAAGGAACCAGAATTTGTGAGTCAAAGGGTAATTACATTAACTAGGAGGGGTTGGGAATCAAAGATAGGAATTTTTCCCACATCAAGAGTAGGGCCTTGAAAGTAAGCTACTTTTCATAAAAAGGAATGACTCCTTCCCTAGCCAGGGAATGAGCCAAGAAGACAGTCTGAAGGCCCAAAGATGACTAGTAGCCCTGTCAAAGGAAAAGAACGGAGGACCACAGATGAAGAGCTAGAAAAGCACCTTAGAGATCACGGAGTACACCCCCTCATTTAAAGGTGAAAAACTGAAGCAAGGAGGGAATAGGAGACTTGCCCAGGTCTCACAAATAGTAGTAAGTATAGCTTTTATTAAGTGCCTTTTATGTGCCAGGAGTTGTGCCAAGTGCTAAGCAAATATCAAGAGAGACAAAGGATATTCTCTGACCTCAAGAGACTCATAATCTAATAATCTAATTCTTAAATCTTAAACTGGGATGGGTTGTTCCAGATTACTGCCCCTCCTACCAAATTTCTTTCCACTAAGAGTATTCTGGGAAAAATGGAAGTTGAAATGTCTTTCATACCCAAATGGTGCCAATAACAGACAGTGAGTTTTCTTGACTTGTGGATCCCTATATTTCACAGCCAAAGGAACACAAATAATACCTATACTGGTAGAGAAAGGTCCTGGGAACTAGCTGGGCTGCTGAGACAGAATTCTAGGGTATCACTCATTTGCCAAAGTTAGTCAAACTATCTTTGTGTTTCTGATAGATGGTCACCAGACAATTGCACATGACAAAACATCAGAATTGAAAGGACTCTTAAAAGTCATTGAGTTCATTTTATAGAACAGGAAACTAAAGTTTGTAGAGGAGAGGAAAGGTCTCACAAATAGACACACATCTAGTAAACATGTGGGAGCCCTAACTCTGGTCTCCTGGTATTTATGAAGCTAACGATCAGCACACCCATCTCCCATCTGAGGATCTCCTTGGTCATTGGCTTGCGGACCATCAGGTATATTGATTAGGCGCTGGTGGACGCTAGTTTCTAAGAGTATAAGTCACTTTCAAGAAAGTGAAAAATAGATCATCAGAAAGCCAAAATAAAGTTTATTTCAAATTAAGTTGAGATGGCTTTCCCCAACCTGCTCTGTTTAGTGTTAACACTACCTTCCCAATCTGCCAGGCTGGAAACCATGAAATCATTTTTGACACCCCCTCTTTACCTCCTCCCCCACATGTAGACCATCCTTAATTACCATTCTACCATTCTTGCTTCCTCTTTGGCACAGTTTCTCAGTTTTGCTTTTGCTTTTTTTTTTTTTTTTTTTTGCTATGCAGAGTCTTTTGCCTTGCTTGAACCCCCTCACTCTTAAATTGTGGCCCCAGTCTTGCCGCCTACCTCATCCATATAACCTACATTCCGAGGCAAATACCCACTCAAGGAAAACCCCTTCAGCAGAGAAGGTAAGGGGATTTCCCTGGGAGGAAAGCTCATCATTTGAGAGAGGTCATAACACCCTCCCTTCTGCCTCTCCCCTTCCCCCACAATATCTCTCTAGCCTCTATCTTGTATGAAGAAAGTATATAAAATATGAAGATTTTTTTTCAAAAAAGATATACAAAAATGGAACGGAAAGGTAGCCAAATGACTGTTTCCCCTTAAGGATTAGCAGAGGTTAAGGGTTGGGGTGAGGTGGTGGGGAGAGAAATGCATCATTGTTATTCTAGTCATGCTTCTGTTTTGCCAAACATGCAGTCTGGTGTTAAGGAGAAAGCACTTGGTTCAAATCTCAGTTCAATTATTCGCTAGCTGTGTGACCAAAAATCAGCCACTTCTAACTGAGGAGGTTGAACTAAATTCTATAATAACCTTCAATCTTACATGCTGCAGTTCACAGCATGCTGTTCAAAGCTTGCCTTAGACACATGAGCTGTATGGCCCAGGACATGTCACACACTGAGCTTCAGTCTCATCTACAAACGAGGGAGTTGGATTCAATGGGCCTCCAATGTTCCTTCTAGTTCTAACTCTGAGATTCTCCTCGGGAACGATTTTCAAGGCCTCAGTGCCAATTTTCACTTTTGGATTTTGGAAATGACCAAAAGAAAGAGCTAATAAAGTGGAAATGTTCACATCTGGGGCCCCAGTAGATTATCTGAGGCAGGTGGCACAAAATATAGCCTTGTCTAAAGGGGAAGAAGGAAGAACATCCCAGCTCATAGTCTGCTAGCCTCCCATCCCAACAGACTATTCTTGTTAATTCTAGCTAAGCTCACCTAGAATGGTGAAGTGTCTTGAACAGGAGAAATTGGGAATAAGTAGCCTGATAATGAAAAATTGTGGGAGGGGGCACTAGAGCTGTCTTCATTTAGATGAGACTTCTTCTGTTTATAGAGCTCATACTCAAGATGGACTGGAAGAAGCTACAGCAGCAAATTTAGACTTAATGTCAGGAAATGCTTCCCAATGGGTCACCTTGAGAGAGAGAGAGTGGATGACCTCTTGTCAAGTATCTCAGGGTAGACATTCATCTCATGCAAGGATTGGGCTACATGACCACTGGAATCACTTCTAACTCTCAGATTCAAGGACCACAACCTGCTGTCAGCACCCTTGAAATCCAGCCCCCTAAGCCAGAACCCTGTTTTCCCTGCTCTTGGAATTTCTTCCTCTGTAAAATCAGAGAATTGACTAAATATTCTTGTCTGTAACATTCTAATTTAACTTCCAGGAGTCATAAGGAATTGGAATAGAATTAGAGGGCCAAAATTAGACTACATACGTATACAGATTAGAAGCAAGAATGCAATAGGTAGAAAAATAACCTCAAAATCAAGACCCATCTCTCTAATTCTTGTTGTCTGGGTGACCCTGTTAAGTCATTAAATCTCTTGGTGTTCCAGGCAACTCTCTGAGAGTGAAAGTTCCAAAGAATGAATGTGTGTGTGTGTGTGTATGGATACACACATATGCACATAAGTCTATATATACAACAGCAACAGAAAGAGTAGAATGTTTCAAGTGAGTGTGTTTATAAATATGATCTGGTTAATATATATATACACACACATATATGTAACATATATTATATTACACACATATATAATATACATTATACATGCATATATATATAATATATACATATATATATAGCATAGGGACTAGACATGATTTTACTGTTACTTTTGAGTGCTTTTGAGTAGAAAAAATTCCTTCTATACACGCAATTCAGAACCTTCTTTGAAACTGACAGTCTTAGGAATTTATCTGGGGCAAGAGTTAGGTGACTTGTCTAGAGTCACACAGTCAGGATATTCCAGAGGTACAACTTAAACCTAGGTCTTTCTGGCTCTGAGGCTTGTCTTCTATCCATTACACTCCACTGCCTCAAACCCCAGTAGTTTCCAGAATGAGCTGATTCATTGCTACCAAATGGGCGTCTTTTTCAACAACGGGAGGGTCCATCCAGTTAGTGTTCTAGGTTACCAGATTACTTTTTCCATCTGGCTCTTTTTGTTTCTGTCTCCATCTTCTCTCTACCTCCCTCTCCTTTTATTGAGCCCAGTGGCCTGATCACACTCACAGATAGTGTCTCTTACCCTCAAAAATGGGTTGACATTGCCCCCTTCATATGCTGTCCCTTGCTCAGTTCCTCCAACTTGGGGGCATCCACTGAGTCACTGATGACTAGGGACTTGAGCTAGCACAATTCCTACTGCCTAATTCAGCACCCTGCACATATCAGTCCTGTTAGTAGCATCGCCAGGCCTTCGGGGATAGACTTGAATTTTCCTTCTCAGAATGCTGTGCATTTCTCTCTGCATGTTCCTTCTTGCAAATGCACTGATGTGGGCAACAGTAAAAGAAACCTGGGTCTCAAGGCTAACAGTGAAACTATTTATGTCATCTACTCAAAGATGCTCACTTTCAACAGGGGAGCAATGGGTTGAGTCTCCACATTTTCTGGGGTCCCCTTTCAAATCTGGAAAAGAGAAAATGATATTGCTGAAAAGTGGGCTTCATCTGGGCAGATCTGCATCTTTCCTGCTGGGGCCAGATCGTGGCCTAATCCATTTTATGGGAACATCCCTGGGAGCAGACAAACCCAGCAAACATGCAGCAGGAGGTCCCTTAGCCTGGCATTTACAAGCCTTTGCTGTCTGGCTCTAGCCTTGCTGCACTTTGGGCACTCTATGTTTCAGCCCAATTGGCCTTCACGCCATTTCCTATCCTGGGTATTATGTGTTTGCAGAGGCTGAACCAGGATAGCGCTCACTCCTGAGCTCTGATTTCTAGAATCCCTAGATTCCTTCAAAGGGAGATAGGTGGCTCTGTAGTAGATAGAATGCCAAGCCTATCTGGCCTTAGGCGCTAGCTGGCAGCGTGCTCCCAGGCAAGTCACTTTACCCTGTTTGCCTCAGTTTCCTCATCTGTTACATGGCCTAGAAAAGGAAACAGCAAAACATTCCAGTATCTTTGTCAAGAAGACTCCCATTGGGGTCACAAGGAGTTGGACGTGATTGAAAAACAACTCAACAACAGTTTCCTGATTCTGAGCAGGGACTCCAACCACTGCACCATCTAGCCACCACTCACTTCTTCCCCTCCACAACCACCCTGTGTATTAGGATCCCTATTTTATAGATGAGAAGACTGAGGCTCAGAAAAGGGAGTCAGTGTCACTAGGAGAGCACTATACTTGGATTCAATTCCAATTCAAGCTCTGCACCTTGGCTAAGTTATGTCATCTCTCGAGGTCTCATTTTCTTTATCTAAAAACCTGGATGATCCCTGAGATCCCTCCTAACTCTACAAGCCATGTTTCCATGTGGGGAATCAAAGGATCAAAGCACAAAGCTCTCCAGTCGAAATGACTTGTTCCACACCTCCCCAAGAAAGGCAGGATTGTTGGCCGGGTCTCCTGACTCCATGTCCAGCAGGTAAGATACCTGCATCCTCTGGACACTGAGAATTCACATGGAAGGGGACTGGAGCAAGTAGTTTGGAAGAGAATGGGTTACATGAAGGAGAGGAAAACTCCCTTTGCCCCTGGGAGTCTCCCTGTGTCTGAGTGCACCTCAGGAAGGGGGAGAAAACAGGTAAAGCCCTCAGACATGGGACAGCTGGAGGGTCCCTGGTGACTCACGAGGCCCGTGGCTACTCAGATTTACTGTAAAAAAAAATCCCACAACCCCCCCTCCCCAAATTCTCATTGTGACTGGAGGGCAACAAATGTGTTTTCTCAGTCAGGAATCTTTTTAGGAGGAAGTTCTCACGACCACAGCTGTTTCACTGCCTGTTGAGTGAGTGGATTAAGGCCTAGCAGCCTGTCAGTACAGCTGTGTTCCAATATACATTTTGTACCCCAAATATTCCCAGCCTAACGTGTGAAGAGAAGAGGCAGTAGTCTGTGTGGCTCGATTGAAGGGTCACCAAAAGGTCCCCATGCCCACAAATATCTCCCTTACTAGTCTGGAAATCCCACCATTAAAGACTCATTTATTTGGGTTAAGGTTTTGTGTCACCAGGAGGCCCCTATGAATTTCACCTTAGAAAGCAGAGATCAGGACCCTGAGACCATGGGATCCAAGGCTGAAGAAAGAAAAAAGCAGGGAAGAATAGTGAGAAACAGCCTAGTGGAGCTGGGAATGTTGGACTTGGCTTCAGACCTGGTTTTAGTCTTGCCTCAGACACTTGCTAGCTATGCAATCCCAGGCAAATCAATGTTATTCTCTAAGTCTCAGTTTCCCCAGTGATAAATAGAGATAATAACCATAGTCCTTACCTCCTAGAGTGGTAAAAATCAACTTATGAAGTTAACAAGCATTTACTAAGCGCTTAAAGCACTGTCGAGATGTCAGTTACAGCATCACCAATGTATGGCAAAACCAGACCCCCTTGGGGAAGCTCAATAAAAGATTCGTCCGTCCCCAGGAAGATGACATTGGGGGAGTGGGTCTGGGAAGAGGAGAAAAGCATGAGGGGAATGTTGAGCAAAACCCAAATGGCCTAAGTCTATGTGGGAAAACCCAAGCTTCTCTTTTTCTTGAATCTCCCAGCACATGGCACAGGAATGGGTACATAGCAGGTGCTTGCTAAGTTGCTAAGTGGATATGCAGAAAATACTCAGAGCGGAGTAGGGGGCTACACAAAAGCCCTTTTCTAAAGTCTGTTGTCCCCAAGAGAAGTGTCCAGCAAAGGAGATAAAAGAGGTACCGAGGTACCCCCCCCCCCGCCCAAGCCACTGAACAAACACAAAGGCAAGTCTGGAGAGGCTGGATGTCTTTGACTGTTTATCCAGGAGGGGCCACCCTGGTCTGGCCACATTTGGCCAACTGTGGTCAGCTCTAGGCCACACATTTTAGGAAAACCATTGACAAACTTGAGCCCACTCAGGGGAGGGTGACCAGGATGTTGAGAGGCCTAGGGACTATCCCACAGGAGGAGCTACAAAGTATCTCAGAGGTCATCTATTTCAATCCCCTCCTTTTACAAATGAGGAAACTGAGCCTCAGAAATGTCAAGTGACTCATGCCATGTTTTACATCAAGTGAAAGAACTAGGAATGCTAAGAGCAGAGAAAAGAAGACTTGGGGTTGACATTACAGCTGTCTTCTCTTCTACAGCTCGCTCTTTCTATATAGGAAGGAATACAAGGGAGTCATTAGCCAAGTCCTGTTTGGCAGGACTAAGCTCAGAACTAGTGACAAAGGGCAGAAGCTGCAAAGAGACAAATTAAGTGTTGTGGTAAGACAAAGGTTTCCTAATGGAGCTGTCCAAAAGTTGAATGGGCTACCTCAGAAGGTAGTGAGCTCTCCTTTTAGGCAGTGACCACTTGCAAAGAATGGAATGGATTTTCCTCTCAGAGAGAGGAACTTTGATGTCCCTTTTCAGCTTGTACATTCTCTGATTTTCATTCTGGTGAGAAAAGGATGCCTAGGTGAGGAAGGTGGAAACAGACCTGTTGCTTATGCCCTCTTTTACTGTGTGAGGTCAGAACCAAGACTGGCCAGGTGCCACCCAAACGGAGCAGATCAGGTGGGCACAATCCAGAACAGAGTTCACAGGGTCAGAGTTCAGTGACTGAAAGGGGTCAAGGAATAATTCATCTTTGCTGTTGGATAAACACCAAAGAAACACAGCTAGCTGGCTTAGATGTTTCTATTACAATGGCTTACCTCTTGTTTGGATGCTAGAGATGAGTCTGGCAGCACAGCAAATACTAGATTCTGATTGTGGGAACTCAACCCATTTTTAAGAAAATAAGTGAATCTCTTTCTCCACTAACCTTCTCCTTTGGTGCCTTATGATAACATGAAGGAGAGCTGCCTCTTCCTTTGAGATAGATTCATGAAGGCTATAGCAGTGAAACATAAATTCTGGTAGCTTCAAGTTGGAAAGGCTTCTAGAAGGTTCTAGCAGGAGGCCAGAGGGCAGCCTTGTTATACTCAAAGAAGGCTCAATGCTAGAAGTCATTTTTCTCCTAGCAATTTGTGAAAAAAATCTACTAAAGGCATCAAGATAGTATGCCATGTGTCAAGGGAGGAGTGCCCTCACTGATGAAATGCCAGGCCCTCAGAGCAATACCTTACCAAAGGAAGTTCTTTGGTCTTCTAGCTCACTTTCCCCCTTGTTCTGAGCAGAGTCTGAGGCATAAAGGGAAGCATGGCCTGGGGGTGAGGAGACTTACATTCAAGACCTGTCTCTGATCTGTGCTGGCCATGTGACTCTGAGAAAGTCACATGATCTCTCAGTGTCCAAGGCAATTCTCTAAGACTAGTTGTGTCTAACTCAAATAGAAATGGAGGTCACTAGCCTGTACAGAAGGATCCCTGTGGGTCACAGATGAACTTCATCTTAAAAAGTGAATTTATCTTTGTTTTATTGTGTTTGTATTTATTTTGTTCAATATTTCCCAATTACATTTTAGTCTGGTCTGGGCTAAACATGAGAGTGATGGGCATCCTCACGCAGTCACTTCAATTTCCTCACTGTTAAATGGGGATAATAATAATCCCGACTTAAAAGGTTATAAGGATCAAACGAGATATTTGTAAAGTGCTTAGCACGGTACTTAGGACATACACTCTTGTTCCTCTTCCCTTCCTTTCCCCAATGGCCAATGAGTAGGCATACATAGTAGAAGAATCGAGCCATTGACCTGCAGAGTGGTAAAAGACTCAGAAGAAGTCCTCCAGATGGTTGGGTGGACCTCCTACTTAGGACTTACATGAGGATATGGATACAAATCACCCAAAATACAAAGAGACGGATGGATTGTGATCTGTATAATTGGGAGTCCATTCAAATAAGTCACTGAGCTTGCAGCTCTGACCTGATCCAATCCAACAAGCACTTATTAAGTAGTTGCTGTGTGCCAGACAACAGGCTAGGCACTGGGGATACAGAGGCAGAAATGAAATAGCCCTTGTCTTTGAGGAGCCTGGAGTATTGAAGAAGCATTTGCTCATGCTAGATTGTGGGGAAAACACTCAAACTGGAAAGTGCCAAGTGTTCCTTGTATAGAAACTATTCAGCTCTGGAGAAGGGCTTGGGCTACCAGGGTAAGGGCAAAAGTCCAGCTCTAATCCGGAACAACATGGGGCCCCTCAATGTGCTATTTGGAAAATTCAAGACCATAAAGACCATAAACAGCACTTGGCTCTCAATTCTCCTGCATATGGATTAACCATGCTCCCATGATCCTCCTTGGTCCCCCAGCTGCAAATCTTTTAACCATTTGGTCCCTCTCTGGCATCCCCCAGAATAAGCCTAGCCAAGTGTACTGCCCCTGTGTGCTGAAAGAAACCTTTCAGTTAAAAGAAAAAAAAAGAGAGGGAAAGAGAGAGGGAGGGCAACAGTTGTTTCCCATGAATTCTACTTTATAATTTGGTTTAGAATAACAGGTAAAAGACAGATGAATTTAGTTCAACAGATGCAACGGAACTCTCGGGGGTGCTTTTAAATGGATAAAGCCCAGCATGCAACAGATCGGGAATTTGCAGAGAGGCACACCCGCTGTGCTCCCCCACCCCCTTCCAACTCCCTGGTGTAGAACGGAGGAAAGAGTGTTAGATTTGGAGTCAGAAGACTTGGCCCTGAGCACCAGCTGGGATGCTCACTGACTCTGTGACCCTGGTCAAGTCAGTTCACCTTTCTGAGCCATAAGGATGGATAATCCCCAACTCTAAAATGGGGATAATGTAATAATACTTACACCACCTGCCTAGCACTTAGACGGTTGGGAGGAAGGCACTTTAGAAAACGTAAGGTTCTAAAGGAATGATATTTATAATTGGGAAACAGATTTTGGTTTGACCCAAGGAAAAAACTCCCCAGTCACCAGGGGTGTCCCATTGGGAATGGGCTGCTTTGGTTTAGGGAAATCTTTTAGGTTTGGTTGTGATTATGTTGGTAAAATGCTTTGCAGACTTTAAAATAGAAATATCTGTTATTCTTGTGGTAATATGTTTGTCATTGTTTACCAGCCCTGTGTTTGTATAAAGGTAAGGAGCTCCAGGGATCAAATGAGCTAATATTTGTCAAGTAGTTAGTACAGTGCCTAGAACAAAGTAGGTACTTAATAAATGCATATTTCCCTCTTCTCCCTTTCTAGAAGATGAAATCCCTTCAGCTAATTCAGCTCAACCCCCCTCATATAACTCATGCTCTTAAAGAGTTACCCAGAATAGTGGGGTCAAGCAAATAGAAAGGGGACCATTAAACTGTACATATGGATCCTTGTAGGCTGCATATTAACTTAGAAATCAACTTGTTGACATCATCTATGATGTGCTGTATTTTTATTTAGTTAGGTGATACCCAATTACAATTTAATCTGATTTTGCCATACTTGGGAGTGTTGAGGGCTTAGACCATTGAAAGGTTCAATGATTTTCTTCTTGTTCTTTTTGTTCTTGTTCTTGTTCTTCTTTCTCCTTCTTTTCCTCCTCTTCCTTGTTCCTCTTTCTCCCTGTTTTTCTTCTTCTTCTTCTTCTTCTTCTTCTTCTTCTTCTTCTTCTTCCTCTTCTTCTTCCTCTTCTCCTTTTTTCTCCTCCTCCTTCTCCTTTTTCTTCTTCCTCCTCTTCTTCTTTCCCTTTTCCTCTCCATATATAAAGGAAAACACATTTTTCCTATAACTGTAACTCCCAACCCCCAGATTAAGAATCTCGAGGTAGGAGCACAAGGATGTATATTAACTTGCCTAAAATAATGACCCCAAATCCTTACCCCAAACCTCTTTTGAGGAATTTGTATAATTCTTTTATTTTTTTTTTCTCTCTACACCCTTTTTCTCACTCTTTCTTCTTGTTGCTTCTTCTGGAAATGAAAGATTCCCTTTGATCTCATCTGGCTTCTTTTTCTAGAGTGAAACGGTGTCATTTGCCCTAGACAATGATAAAATCCTAAGACTAGATTTGGGAGCATCTAGACTCCAACTTTCAAAAATCACCCATTTGGCATCAAAGCATAGTATTATCTCCTTTTGTTATTGTTATTTGTTTGCTTGTTTTTTTCTTTCTCTTGTTTTTTCCCTTTTGATCTGATTTTTCTTGCACAGTATGATGACTATGGATATATGTTTAGAAGAATTGCACATGTTTAACCTATATCAGATTACTTGATGTCTTGGAGAGGGGGGAGGGGAGGAAGGGGAAGAAAAATTTGGAACACAAGGCTTTGCAAAGGTGAATGTGGAAAGCTATCTTTGCATGTATTTTGAAAAATAAAATACTAAAAAAATTTTTAAAAATCATCTACTTGGTTAGCAAAAAGTGAGCCAACTTCTTCCAGTTGTACCAGCTATGTGACCTCGGACCAGTTACTACCCTTCTCTGGGCCTTTTTTTTTTCCTTCATAAAATGAGAGGACTAGACTATGTGATCTCTAAAGTCCCTCCTAGCTGTGGCTTGAAAATCTTAGTACCTCTAAGGCAAGAAAGCTGAGCTTTGATATGTAACTTTTCTCTTCCCAAGCAATTCATCTTTCTCCATCCCTTTTTAGCTTATAACACTCCTAGGAGGTTGATAGTGCAACTATTATCATTCCCATTTTACAGATAAGGAAAGTGAAGCTGAAAGAGATTGAGGGGCTTAGCCAAGTCACACAGCAAGTAAGTGATAGACTTGGAATTCAAACCTAGGTCTCTTGCTTCCAAGTATAGCTCTTTCTCCATTGTACTGGACTCCCTAAGACCAATGGCCATCTTTGTTTTACACTACTTCTGTCTTTATTGGGAACATAATAAATGCTTAATAAATGTCTGTTCGAGAAAAATAGACTGAGTTGGTATTTCAAGCCTACTTTTAGTTGCCAATTTCTTTTCAAAATTTAAGTAAACCTAACAACCATAAACAAAAGCAAACATGGAAAACAAAGGTTAAGATCTTGTCCAAATTCGTTGGCCTTTTGTAAGGCAGAACTAAAAGAATGAACAATAAATAAGCAAAAGAGTTGATCTGGGTCTGCATCTCCTTCTAAGCTATCAGAAATTTCATCACTTTGAACTCATTTTCTTTTTTTTTTTCTTTCTTTTTATCTTTCTCTCCTTCCTTCTTCCTCATTTTCTCTTTTCCTATGGAAACTTCAAAAAATGTAGCTTCATGAAAGCTATGAGTCCATATGTCATATGTTGTTGTTGTTCAGTTGTTTTTAGTTGTGTCTGACTCTTTGTGAGCACATTTGGGGTTTTCTTGACAAAGATACTGGAGAACTTTACCGTTTCCTTCTCCAGCTCATCTTCCAAATGAGAAAGCTGGGGCAAATGGGATGACTCTCCCAGGGTCACACAGCTTGTAAGTAAACTGATTTGAATTCAAATCTTCCTGACGCTAGGTCCGATTCTTTATGTACTATAGCTGCCCTAAATGTCCTATGAAGATCAGCTGATTGGATTTGGGGATATTTGGGCTGGAAAACATATTCAAAGGAAACCTGATAGATGTCCTCAAGTATTCAGAAGGGTTGTCATATGGAAGAAAAATTAAACTTGCACTGTTTGGTTTCCTTTTCGGTTCCTTAATCTCATGGATCATCAGTGTGTATGAAGATCTATTTCTGTTTATTTCAAACAAGATATCTTAACATAAGTCTTTATGAATTTCCTTGTGTAATTTAAGCTTCCAGTTTCATAATTCAGGACAGATAATCAGGCAATAAGCTTTTATTAAATGCTTACTCTATGTTCGGGCACTCTGCTAAGTGCTGAGGATACAAAGAAAAAAGCAAAACCAGCCCCTATCCTCAAGGACCTTGCATACTAATGGGAGAGATGAGAGCTAAACAATTAAGTATCTCCCAGACAGATTCAGAATAGATGGAAGGTAACAAAGCTGAGAATATGGGATTAGGGCCACAACAACCCCATGGATTGATCCCAGTTGATGGTGCTCTCTTCCCGCCTTTGATCATTTTCTTTTTTCTTCTCTGTGCCCTGTTAGAATCTACTTCAAGAATACAAGCTCTTTGAGTGCAAGGATGGTTCCATTCTTGTCTCTGGATACTTAGCAGCTAACACAGTGCCTGGCACATAGTACATGCGTCCTAAATATTAGAACTGAATTGGAATTTCCAAAGAGAGGCTGATTTCTGCTCAATGTAATGAGAACAATTCCCAACAACTAGAGTGGTCCCAAAATGAAATGGGCTGCCTTGAGAGGGAGTGGGCTCCGTTTTGCTGGAGGTCTCCAAATAGGGGCTGGAAAACCACTTGCTAGAAGTGCTGGAGTGGGGACTCCTGATCAAGGAGATGCTTGAGATGGACGTCTTCTGAGGTCCCTTCCAACCCTTAACAGATGTCTAATTCCCCTGGCCAAGAGCAGTCCCACAGGGGCCCAGTGGGGTCCCTGCTAAAGTTGAGTCTTCCTGTTGCTTCTAAGCATTGGGGTGAGCTGGGGAACTATGTTATATGTTAAGAGTAATCTAAAACGATAAGTGTATTTCCCAAGTGAGATGAAATCTATATAACAAAAAACATGTATCACTGTATCATGGTACAGTGGAAAAGAATACAATTTGGAGTCAGAAGGCATGGGTTCAAAGCATAGGTCTGCTACTAACTAGCTGTGTTATCTTGGACAAGTCTCTCTATGTCTTGGGGCTTCTTTTGCCCCATCTGAGGTCCCTTCCAGCTCTAACTCAGTGATCTTATGAAGCATTCTGTCCCCCCACTGATTGGTCCGTATAATGCTGTACAATCAAATGTACAGAACTTTGGATCAGAGTGACCAACCACAGAGACTAGTAGAGCACTTGATGGAAGGGACAGCAGAAGTACGCCAATGGCCTGGGCTTCCTTGCCCCTAGCCGCCATCTCTCTGGAGGTCCATGCTGCCCATTTCATTTGAGGGCAGCTATGTGGCACTAGAGTAAATAGAGCATCATGCCTAAACTCAGGAAGACCTGAATTGAAATCTAGCTTCAGACCAGTACTAGTGTGTGACCCTGGGTAGGCCACTTAACCTCTGTTTGCCTCAATTTCTCAACCTAGCAATACAAATGCTCATTCTCTTTCCTTTCCTATTTCTACCATCTCTTTATATCTTTTCAGTGGTAATCTACTGCCCTCTAGTTCTCTCCTTCCCATTCCTTGATAGCATCCTGTGGCTCATACCACCAGCTGTTGCCAGCTGCTTCACCCAGTTCCCAGGCTGGCACCCTGAGTCAACAGACATGATCACCAGCAGTGCCAGGGAGACCAGGTGGGCAAAGAAAAGCCCCTTTACATCCCAAGCCCTGAGAAATCTTTTCAAATGAGCAAGGAGAAACTTTGCCAAAAATCAAACCTGGCTTCCCAAATCAAGTTCTGAGTTTGGGAACTAAGTCCTGTTGGCTATTGAAATGGCAAGGATTCTGATGTTTTACAGATGGAGAATATACTTTTCTCAGCCTCCTCCCAGGGCTGCTTAGAATGAGACAGGTCAGCATGCCTGCACACATATGGTGCTACAATTGGCTTTAGGCTCCCAGACCCCGGAAAAAGGCCATTTTCTTGGGGGTTATGGGGTATATTCCACACCTATTTCACTTAGTTTGAGGGTTCTTGCTAGTCTGGCCCCTTCTTTCTCTGTCTGATCCTGGTTGATGTATCAAAGTCTCAGATATATGGTGGAAAGAAAAAGTGAAAAAGGGCTCTGTGTGTGTGTGTTGAGAGTGAGCAACTGAACTCTGACTGTGCCCCTAACCAGGGAATTCGACCTGTAGAACTGCGTGAATTGGGGTGGAGTGAGATCTGCTCATAACCTCCAGATATTGGCTGCCTGCCCTTTTAGCTACATTTTTTGAGCAAATGACAGCCAGGAAATAACTTACAAACAAACTTGGGTAATTAACCCTGCTTTTGCTCATAAGGCAGCTTAGTGTATTGGCCTTGGACTCAGGAAGATTTAGTCCTTGTGATACAAACTAGTTGTATCATCCTGGGCAAATCACTTCCTGTGTCACTGCCCCTAGAAAATCCTGGGAGTTTGGAGGATGCCAAGTTACAGACCAGTATTTGGTGAAGGCTAGTTGCCCACTGAGAATTTCACACCTGCTTTCTCAGCTTTAGTGCATCTCACTCCCCCTCACAAAACACTCTCTGGTCCACCCAAACTGGTATGCCTACTGTGCCTTCCACAGCACAGTCCATCTCCCAACTGCACACCTTTGTCTGGCTGGCCTCCACATCTAGAATGCTCTTCTTCCTCATTTCTGCCTCTCCAAATCCCTAAGTTTCTTCCAAGTTCAGCTTGCGTGCCACTTCCCACAATCACAAAGGCTTTCTGGAGCCTCCTGACTGCTAGTGTTCTGTTCCTCCAAATTACCAGGCATTCATTTTTGCAGCTAGTGATGCATGTATACATTGTCTTCCTCCAATAGAACATGAGCCCTACAATGTCAGGAATCGCTTCACTTTTGTCTCTGAAAATGGCACAGGGCACACAACCTTTAAAAAAAATACTTCTTTTTTGATTGACTGATTAAATCCCCTGCCCCAGTGAAATCACAGGGACAGATTTTAAAAAATGGGAATCAAGTCACAGAGATTTTCCTTTTTAATGTTTCCAGAACTATTTTTCTGTTCCTTTTAGAAAAGATGTAAATGGACACAAATATTTCTCCACATGGAATGAAATGATTTCTCCTGTACAGATACTTATTACCTTGAAAGTCTGTGTACAGTATGACCTGGGTCATACTTTATTTATTCTGAGAAACAGTGCTGTTCTCTGCAGATCACAAAATGTTCTCAAAGTTGTACCCGAGCCCAGAATTGGAAGAAGTTTGCCGGGTCCCCCATACCAATTGGTCCTTCCTTCTCTGGAAGTCTGAGCGATGACTCTAAGCGACCCCAACTGCCCCCTTCCTGAATCTTGTCCTCATCTCAATCCTGATGGTAAACATTTCCACAGGGCTTTACATACACAATCACTTTTGAACACCTTCTTCCATTCGCCCTGCCCGCAAACCTGCACACTAGGTAAGGAGGAGAGAGATCAGGGCCGGTGTTGTAGTTTCACTGGTAGAGAGAATTCCCTCTACCATGCAGGTCAGACCTTTTCTGCAATTGCCGGGAGCACTGAAAGGGGCCAGCCAATGTGTCAAAGGCGGAACTTGAACCCAGGTCCTCCCTAGCTCCCTGGTCCTCTCAGCTCCCTAGCCACTATGCTTTTATGACTTCTGAGCTAGAGAATACAGGAAACTTTGATAGATGAGGAAATGAAGGCTCAGAGTTTCAGTGATTTGCCCCAGACCACACAGTTAGTATAGATAGAGGCAGATCTTCCTGACTTCAAGTCTAGGCACATCATGTACCAAATGGCAGACTATTCTCCCAACTGTTTTACCGACATGAGCAGCTGACTTAGAGTTTTCGACTCCATTCCATCTCCTGTCATCATCTCAGGAAGTTCAGGATCTGTGTTGGTGATCTCTCATCCATCCCAAACTCATGAAGTCGTCAATTTCATCCTCAATGCCATCTTTCTCCATTTCACCATGCCTGAGTCACAGCCACCCTGCATCTTCTATCCATCTCATAGAAGAGCTCCTCTCGTCTGGTCTCATCTCATTTCATCTTGTCTGGTCTCCTCTTCTCTCCCCTCTTCTCGTCCTTTCTCTCATGGCCAAGAGCTTCAAGTATTCTCTCAGTGCGGATGATTCTTACTCATCTCTGAGGCTTTAGACCTTTGATATCCAACTGCCTACAGGACATTTTCCCTGAATGTCATTCAACATGACACACATTCAACATGTGTCTTACATGTTTCCTCATCATTTCTCTTAAACTGGTTCTTTTTTCAGATATCACTGTTTCTCCCAGGGGCACACCATTCCACCACTCGTCCTTGTCCAAAATCCAATGTTATCTTTGACCCTTTCCTCTCATATTCAATCATTTACTAGCCTCCACCAATGTTATGTCTAAGGTCTCTCCAGTCTCCCCTTTGTAATTCCCTCAGCTATCACTAGAAGAAGACTTATCGTTTGTCTAGAACACTGTAATACTCTCCTACCAAGTCTTTCTGCCTCTTCTTTCTCTCCAATCCAATCTGGGTTTCATATTGCTGCCAGAATCAGTCCCCCTATACATACACCTTGTGATGTCAATTGTCTTCGCAAAAGTTTTGGAAAATATATTTTTTAGCCATTTCTTACTGTCTGCTGAGGAGAATTCAAACTACTTTGCATGCCATTCAATGATCTCCAGAATCTGCAGCAGAACATCCTCTCTCTTCTCATCTCTGTCTCTTTGAATCCCTGGTTTCCTTCAAGGCTCAGCTCATTCTGATTGCCTTAGTTATTTAGTGCATTCCTTGCTCTTCAGAGGAGAGCATCTAGACTTGTCTGTTCAATATTGTACCCCTTCCCCCACTGAAATTCAATTCAATTCAATGCTACATATGTGTGTATGCATAATATGTATAAATGGATATGTATATATGTGTGTATATGTTTGTGTGTGTGTGTGTGTGTGTGTGTGTGTGTATACACACAGACTTGTATCTATCTATCAATACCAAGTAGGAGGTGCTGCTTTGGACAGAGTGCTTTGTCTGGAGTCAGAAGACTCATCTTCCTGAATTCAACTGTGACCTAAGATACAAATGTGTGACCCTGGTAAAGTCACTTCACCCTGTTTGCCTCAGTTTCCTCCGTTGTCAAATGAGCTGGAAAAAGAAATGGCAAACTACACTATTATCTCTGCCAAAAAAAATTTCAGATGGGATCACGATGAGTCGGACGTGACTGAGAACAACTGAACATACACATATCTATATATTTATATCTATACTCGAGAAAGGCATCACAAAAGGGGAAGCAGGAGCTATATGTTGAAGAAAAAGTAGGACTCTAGAAGGGGAAGATGAAGAGGGAGTACTGTATATTCTAGACAAAGGAGGTACTTGTGCAAAGCTACAGAGATTGGGATGGCTAATTTGAATGGAATGAGAGTGCATGAAGAGAAATCAGATGAAAAAAAATCAGTGGGAGCCAGATCATGGAGGAGTTTGAATGCCTGAGTTTGGAATTTCCAATAGAATATAAGCTTCTCAAGGTCAAGGGCTGTTTCTGCATTTTGTCTTTGAGGTTCCGGGACCTAGGTGAGCGCTATTTTTTAAGGTGGGTGTTTTGCATATAGCTTTATATAGTTAAAGCATATAGCAGTGCTTTAGAAACACTCAAAAGATTGAATTGTTTTATCATAAGGCTATTAAGAGAAGAGGGGGAAAGAGTGAAGAGCTGCAAACAAGTCACCAGAAGGGCAAAGGGTTCTGTTCTTGGAAGTCAAATGGATGATATCTTTGGTATCAAAGAATTAAGAAGTACCTTTGACTAATTTTTTTTAAGTTTAAGAAGGTCTACTTGTAATCTATTTTTTTTGGAGGGGGGGGGAGCATCCTCTGATATTTTATATAGAACGACGAAAACATTTTCCTCCTCCCAATGAGGACAAAGGTGTGTTTAATTGTCCTGGATTGCCCAATTCCTGTTTCTACCATGACCAAATGAATTGGATAATCCCTTAACTCTTGGAGCACTTTGGCAAATATGAAACCAACCTCATTTCCGGCACCATTAGCAGAGCAGCTGATGGTTTTTATTTTGCTAGTAAAATTTTAAAGCAGTTTTACTGCCCTATTGTGTTAAAGATAATTCCAGTGCCCTTTACTGGGAAAGGGAGGGGTTGTTTACAAATCTGCACAGCAGCTCCTTGATACTTAAACATCCACTAGGCCTGTCCCAATGCCAAATGTGCATTAGTCTCAATAGCTTTTGTCTTTTTGGAAGAAGAGAGGAATCTTATTTTTTAAAATTCAGAATGAAAAAAATGTTTCAACGGTTTGGCAGAATTTTCTCATTAGGTCTCATTTAAGAAATCAATTTCACTTCCTGTCATCTGCTGATGAAAATCTAAAAAGGCAAGAAATAGACTCCTAAGTCCTAGGGCTAGAGGGGACCTTGGAGCAGAGAATCTCATACCTGGGAGGGACCTTAAGGCAAAAAATGGAAGCGCTGGAAGAGGTCTTAGAATCCACAATGTTGTAGCTGGAAGGGACCTTGGAAAATCTACTCCTGTTTTCCCATTTTTTTGAGGAGGAAACTGAATCTTAGAAGAAGGGAAATGACTTGTCCAAGGCCACCCAGCTAGGAAGTGGTAGACTTAGAAGGCCTAGACTCTAGTCCTGGTGCTACCACTAACTAGCTAGGTGGCACTGGGCAAGAGCTTTTTAAATTTTAAAACCTTGAGTTTCATACTCAGACTTGCCCGTTGGTTGATTGGTTAGCTGGCTGCTGTTTTTCCTTCTTGAAGAGGATCAAAATGACATCACCATGTTAGAATAGAGTTAGTATGTTCCATTGTAGCTGATCCAACCGATACAAGTTCAGAATGCTCTGCCACAGGTCAGACACAAGTCATCTCTATGAACATTTGGGGGGGAACTCTCTAACTTTGTGCATCTTGCATTTCTTCTGAGCTAATTCAATTCTGCTTTGTTCACAGAGCACAGTACCTTCTCTGATGAGGGTACACCATGCTGGGCGGTCCTGTACCAGTGTCTCCCGTGTCACACAATCGACTCTAAAGTTCTTAAGAGACACCTCAAGAGCATCCTTGTATCGCTTTTTCTGACCACTTATAATCCGAATGATCCTGAGTAAGCCATTTCATCTCCTTAGCTATAAAGTGACAAAGACTGGAACTGCATGAACTCTAAGAGCCTTTCCTTCTGTGATCTCTGACTAGAGGCAGTAAGCGGCACCCAAATCAGGCTATATTTCCCAAAGGCAAACCCCGATGGGGACTCCTAGGGACTGGGGACCCACCACAGGTTGCATAATGCTCTTCATTTCTCAGAGGAGTAAACCAAAGTTAAAGTCATCAAGGGTAAGTGTGTAAGTCAGGCAGTTCAGAACCAATCAGACTTGGGAAGAGGATGTCTGCCCTGGTCAGGAGATAGGGCTGCCTCCTCAGTCTCAACCTGGTATTTCAGACTTCCAGGTCTAGTAGAAATATAGAATCAAGCAGAGGAAACAATCTTCCTTCCTCCCAGTCTTTGCTCACTTAATTACAAGGTGCTTGCCACCTCCTCCCCCTCAGCATGTATGGTTCCATCTGTGTGGGCGCTCTCTTCTCTGACACAGATAACAGCTCCTCTACATTGCCAGAGCTGGTTTTATGAGCAATCGTCAATGAAAATTCATCACTTAGTGGCTGGATCTCTGGTGTTCGGTGGGACCTGTGAGGCAGGCCCTTTATTGGCAGAACCTTTGAAAGGCTGCTTTTGCCATGGGAGCAGACACCGGAAGGGATAGCCAGTTTGGATATCAGGATATCCTTGAAAGCACACCAGAAGCCATATGATCCAACCTTCTCCCTTTATAGATGGGGAAATCGAGGTCCATGGAGGTGAATCTCACACAGATAAGAAGTGGCAGAGGCAGAATTCCAGTCCAGATAACCTGGCTCCGATCTCATATTCTCTCCTGCCATCACCAAAACCCTGCCCCTGAGCACATTCCTTCAAGGTTCAGTTCATGGACCAAACACCTGTTATACTAGAACTGCCCTCATCTCTTTGTCCCTGGTTCTTAGTGCCCTCCTTCTCCAAATCGCTTCATCTTTATTCTGTCCAAATTTGGCATTATTCTTCTATGTCCATTCTATTGCCCACCCAAAGGAATGAAAGTTCATGGCAACCAAGTACCATTTCCTTTTTTGTCTTTAAATCCTCAGCACCTAGCACAGTGCCTGGCATATGAGACATGCCTAATAAATGCTTACTGAATGGAGGGATGAAAGAATAAATGGATGGGTGAGTGAATGAATGAATGAATGAATGAACAGGAATGAAGGATGGCTGGACTATGGGAAGAAATTCCCTATATTTAGAAATCACCCAGGGGGGGTTTTACAATGAGCTCCTTTCACTTTTCTTGATGAATATCATCTGAAAATCAAGATGGAGAACTGGAAGAAAACCTAGATGTAGAGAATTCCAACACCTTAACTGTTTAGATGATGATACTGGGGGTGGACAAATCACTTGCCCAAGGTCACACCGGTGGCAAGAAGAAAGGCAGTATTTGGATCAAGCTGTTTTGCCCCAGTACTATTTTCCTGCTTATGGTAGGCAGCACAAGCATAGTCATAAGTGCCCTGTTTGAACCATGACTCTCCCAGATAACTCACCCTAGCCAAGGAGGCCAATTTCCTTGGGCCTTGAATTTTCTAGATGGCAAGTCTAAAGGGCCATAGTGAGGAGGAAATGAAATTCTGGCTCTAAAAGTATTCTGTCATTCAAGCAGAAATTGATATTGTAACCCAAAAGATGGGAAATTGCTCCTGGGGCAATTGGGCCTCCATCTCTGGCCTGATGCTCAGAAGGGCCCTGGAGCTACTTCCTGGACTAACAGACACGAGGATGCCTATAGTTGGCCTTAGGTCAATCATGGGTATAAGGAGGAGAATTCTCTTCCTTGAGCTGGGCAGCCTCTGGGGCACCAAAATGGCATGACCCTGTGGATAGGCAGCATAGTAAAAGTATGTTAAAAATCCAGCCTCAGATACCAGCTGGGTGACACTTAACCTCTCTCTGCCTCAATTTCTTTATCTGTAAGTCTAATTTGTTCATCACTCTTAGATTTTCAGCAGAAATTTTCCTCATGGAACAGGTCTGATGACCACTATCAGGGTATGCCTCTTAGCAGTAGACAACACCAGAGGCCGCTGATGACCACTATCAGGGTATGCCTCTTAGCAGTAGACAACACCAGAGGCCGCTGGTTCTGACAGAAGGGAGTCCCTGATGATTCCATCTCCAAGGTTTTCATAGGATTGAGAGCTGGAGTAATGTCATTAAATCATCTAGTTCAACACTCTCCTTTGATGGATGAGGAAAGAAAGAGGCCTAAACTGGGGAAGTAACTTAATCTAAGTCGGAATGTCTGGAGGTTGTAGAGCTGAGATGAGAAGCCGGGTCCCTTAGAAGAGTCTTTTCAAAGCCAACTGGCAGAACAATTCAGCCTCCCACCTTTTGTCTCAGAGAGCTGATTTTTATGATCAGAATATCTATCAGGTGATGGGTATTACACATCCTGGACCTGGGGATGGACCAATGGTGTTCTGCCTGCCACATAGCTTTTTCCCACATACCTGGGAATTCTTGTGGCTACCTTTTGGCTCACTAATTATTTAGCCCTGCTAACTGAATAGAATAACAACAATAGCAAGAGCAGCAGCAGCAGCAACAGCAATAATAATAGGAATCACCACAACTCACTTCTATGAAGGTTTGCTATTTTCTCCTTCTCAGGCAAGAATAGAAAATACTAACCAGCAGTCCTCACTTGGCCCAGTTGACAATGGGGCTGGAAAGGATAGGAGTGCTCTTGGGGGTTGGGGGTGCAGCATTACTTCCTCCCAAGGGAGAAGTCTACCCTTCACTTTCT
Organism: Sarcophilus harrisii; assembly: GCF_902635505.1. Lineage (NCBI taxonomy): Eukaryota > Metazoa > Chordata > Mammalia > Dasyuromorphia > Dasyuridae > Sarcophilus > Sarcophilus harrisii. Next base: position 57,057,600 of record NC_045432.1, on the reverse strand, counting down.
CCTATGTTATGCAGCTCTCAGCCCCCATCTCTTCCAGCTTGACTCATTTTGTTTCAAATTAAAGGGAATTTTCATAGATGGTTCTCTTGAGAAAACTAGTAAACTGACCTTTCTGTTGGGTCCAAACAAATTCAGGCTGTTTTAAGTGTTTACAAGCTACAAACTGAAGCCCAATTCCTTCTATTCACTGTTGATGTTTTTTGTCTACTGCCAAATATTCTTCCAATAGATAAAGCTTATCTACAAAGAACAGAACAGCAGGAATCTGTCCTATTTCCCTTCTCTCTCACATTATAAAAAATGGTTTGTTTGCGTCTTTATGCCCCCACCCTCCCCTCTTTCAAAAGCAGAATTTTACCAGATAGCCTTGTGGAAAGCAGAGTTTTAATAATCCAAGTGTCCAATGTATAGGGTAGGATGTGAGGCAGCATCAGCCATGTGGATCGGGGTCCCTAGACAATATAATTCACCCAATAGAGTTTTTCTTATCATAGATAAAATTCTGAGTGGGAAAAAAAGGAATGGATGCGAAAGTAGAAAATACACATTAATTTACTCTACAGATGGCAAAAAGAAGAAAAGCCATAGTTACATCCAGCACTATGGACCAAAACTTGTCTTGCATGAGCATCAGCTCGCGTATGTGATAATCAGTCAGATTGCACATAGCCACCTTGCCGGGGTGGGGGGGGGGAATCCATTAGGGCCATTTTCTGAACATCAATTGCTTGAGAACCACTGGGAGAGAAGTTAGAGAATAACCTCCCCCCCCCAAATAGGCTAAAATTCTCATCTCCCCAAGGGCCCATCTACCCCTCAATAGCCACTCAGCCACCAGACTCACCCCATGAAGACAAATCCAGAGGAAATGATCTCCATGGCCAGTACAGGATCAAGGTATTCCTCAAAGGTCCCCGGGGAGCTAATGGACCGAGTAGGTCCCCGGGCCCTATGGAGGAGGAATCTTGAGTGAAGGCTCGGCATGGCAGAAAATAAATGAGGTACCTACCTTGTGACTTTCCTTGGCTTTCTTGTCCAGCGAGCCCTCCCCCCACTCCCCAAGGGCTCATCCGACAGCAAGTCCAACCTGACAGTCTGATCTGCGCATCGATTCTGGCTCCCCGGCTCGAGAATGACTGCAGGTCTTCCTTCCCTCACCAGAAAAAAAGAAAGGAAGCTCACAGCTCTAAACCTCCTACCATATTATAAAACATGGTAGGGAAATGTCAGAGTGAGATCTACAAGAGACTGAGTGCACGTTGAGCATTTCCGTTTCCCAGGGGGCAGCTCCCTCTCTCTGATTAATGAGGCTGGGCTGGGCCCTGGGACCATGGGATGAGGCCATACAGCTTAACACTGGGGGAGGGGGGAAGCGGGGGCACAACTATCTTTTCTATTTATAAGGCCAGAGTGTATTGTCTTCTAAACTTGTGGTCACATTCAGTGTGGGTTTGTGGTATCGCCCAACCTCCTTGTTTCTGGGGATGGGCACTGTGGCTGGGTAAATTTTGGTATGTTCCACTGAGTGAGCAAAGGCTGTACGTAGGGTACGCCGAGTTCCCAGCAGCCCTCGGGTGCTTTGGGTTTCACTTCTCTCAGGATGGATAAGAAGTGACTCTCAAAGAGAAGAACAGCAGTGTTTCCTCCCTAGGTCAGGACTTAGAATGATGGAGATGCAAGAGACCTTATCTAGATCGGCCCCTTCATTTGACAGGAGATGATGACATCCAGAGAGAAAGCAGCAGAGGCAGCATTCCTCTGGCTCCAAATTTAGCTCTCTTTCCCCTATGCTACCCTCAAAGGGGTCTCAATTTGGGGGCAGCAAAATATTTCCTCTCTTTCCCAACACTGATTTAGAATTTACCTAGACTGGTCCTTCCATCCCCATGGCCCTTGTATCAGAGACTCAGAGTGGACCCCCAGCTCTCCCATCCTCCAGAAGTTATAGATGCCTAGAGGTTCTCAAACTCCAGTCTGCCTAACTTGAGACTTAGGAACATCTTAGAACTGAGAAGCCTCCAGGCATGGTGCCCATGAGGAGGGTTGCAGCCCTGACCTATGGGCCTCATGAGTCACCACTGTGACCCCCTAAGCCATAGAACAAAGCATGGGGCATCTGGGTCCTGAACCTGTTCTTTGATTTCTACCACTAAGTTTGGAGAAGAAGACAGGTTTCAGAGGACTGGTCGAGAATGTATTATTCAAGGCAGAGATGACCATATTTTTTTTTAAAAAAGGGTTTATGCTTATATAGATCCCACTCACTAAAGTGTCCTTCCTTCCTTTCATCTCACTCATCTCCTCACCCATGTGAGCCTCATAGTACTGTAGATCTGATCCTAGGCTCCTGAAGATTGTTCATGGAATAAAAGCCCTAGGGTATTGGAGAAGCCGGGAGGAGGGAGTAAGAGGATTGGAGCCAGATTGTGGAGAGTTTTCAGAGCTAAGCTAAGGAATTTTCATTCTCTTCCAAGGGCAATAGGGCTGAAGGCTTTTGAGCAGGGGAATGACAGAGTTGTGTTTGAAGAAGGTGATTTTGACCGCTTTGTGCAAAATGGATGGAAGAAGGGAGGGACAAGAAGCAGGTAATTCAACCTAGGATTTGTTCCTTGATGTTGCTAGAAATCATGCCTTGGTGGAAAGTTTTCCTGAGTTGTTGTGGCCTAATAGGCTTATCACCTGAAAAATGCCATTGGCATCCAGAGAAAGAACTAGAGCAATTGAGTGAGAATCAAAGAATACTATTTTCATTTTTGTTGTTGTTTTTTCTTTCTCTAGGTTTTTTTCCTTTTGTTTGGATTTTTCTTTCACAACATTATTAATATGAAAATTGATTTTAAATGATTGTAATGTATAACCTATAGCAGATTGTTTGCTGTTGCTATCTTGGGGAAGGGGGTAAGAGGACGGAAAAAGTTAGGAACTCAAGATCTTATAAAAATGAATGTTGAAAACCATCTTTACATGTAACTGGAAAACAAAATACTATAATAAGTTAAAAAATAATTCCATCATCCTTGCGGCCACCTGCAGCTAGTGAGGCTCTTCACCTTCAAATGGATGGCCCATCACAGATGACAGACAGAATCCATCATCAAGACAGGACAAGAGACCTTTCCAGCCTGGTATAACTCACCAGACCTTGCCTTCCATTGGCTGAGCCTTTGAAAACCCAGAGTCTACTTGCACACCTTAACCAAGATTCAATGTCACTGTATCCAAATACAGTCCCTTCTCATTTCTGGCATGATCCTGAGCCTCTGGTAAGAACTTGGTTCTGTGGGACGGCTACAACTTGCAACAATTGGACATAGCATCTACATTATTATTGACATTTGTCCTTTGTGTTCACAAAGGACCAACGACCTCACAGGATGATGTCTTCACTTGGCCCTTAATTGGATCTCAGTGAGGCAGACCTGCACAAAGTCATCAGCTTCAATCGCTCTTCCAGAGGCATCCAAATCCAGTGGCAGGATGAAAGTCAAGAAGATGGGCGATGGCCCAGGTTGCAGCAGAAGACCTTGACTCCTTCTGTGCCTGACCAAGCTCTAAGCACTCCACAGCACCTGCTTCAGCCACTTTCATTGACATTGAAACAAATTGGTCTCATCTGCCTGTTTTGCCAGGAGAAGTCTTCACAAGCTTGGGGTGGACGTCCCCCTAACTCGCTGATGGATTTGAGGCCTGTAGTTTACCCTTAGCCTGGTTTAGCGTCTCTGCTGAGATGGTTTTACAGGGGTATGGTCACGGCACCTCTGTAGCTTCTTGTAGCCCCAGGTGAAAGTTGGGTGAAGATGGACACCAAAAATGGACGAGCAGCCCTGAAAAAGGCTCGGCAGCCCTCATACCTGAGGCACTCGTACTCCCTGAACATCTCATATCTATATTACAAGATGCCAAACGGCAAGACTTTTGAGTTGGTCTACGCTCATTTGACTATCAAAATCAAAGGAGTCTGGCTTGATTAGAGTTGAAATAAAGTGTCATCTACCTACTGGTCTTTGGCTCCAGCGTGCTCTGAGCTGGCAATATCGAATCAGAGAGGATGAGAGTGGGAGAAGATCTTACGGACCACCGTCCAATCTCCTTGGGTTTTTTTTTGTTGTTGTTGTTGTTGTTTTGTTTTTTACAATTGAGGGGACTTATGCCCACAGAATGGAAGGTATGCAATGCCTTAGCAACCCGAGAATCTCATGTTATGTGAAGTCAGGAGACTTGGTTTCCAATCCCGCCTCTAAAACATATGAAGAAGAACAAATCACTTCAAGTCAAGAAGTAAGCAAGTAATAAGGTACTTACTGACTGGGCTGAGTGCTGAATATACAAATATAACAAAATGGAAAATATGTGATGTAGGAAGAAAACACATTAAAGGGAGCAGAAAAGTGGGGGGAGGAGAGTGATGGCAAGAGAAAGTCCTTAAACCAGAACACAGTGAAGATGTCAGAAGTAACAGGAGCATGGCTAGCCTGGGCACCTCCACAAAATGGTAGTTCTGAAAAGATCTCCCTGGCAGGAAGAGGGATATTCCAGGATGAGAAAACTGCTAGGTCATGCCCCTGAATGCCAGGAATGAAGCTGGGAGAGGGGTGATGAGGCTCACCTCTTTGAACCTCAGTTCTGAAAACCTCAGTAAAAAGGGAGAATATTAAAACTTGTGCTACCTACCTCATGGGATCATTTCATAAAGATGAATTAGTATTAGAATTATTAATGCCAGAATCTGAGTGTTCCAACTTCTAGTCCAATTGCAGAAATGAACTCATAGAAACTGAGGGAAGGGCCTTCATAGGTCATATGCTATCTAACCCTACCCCCCACCCCACTTGGCATATGAAGCTTTCCTTTTAAAATTTTCTTTTCTTTTTCAGTTAACAAGAATTTATTTTCCATCCCTTCCAAACTCATTTTTAAAAAGAATAACAAAGCCCAAACTCTTGTAATGAATATGACTATGCATACAGTAAATTCATGATGCATAAAGTACAATTCCCACATTGATAGTGTTCAAAAATGTACGCCCCACTCTACATCCTTAGTCTGTCACCTCTCTGACAAGAGGTAGGGAGCACGCTTTGTCATCTGTCCTCTGAAATCATAGTGGATCAGAGTAGATGGATCCCTTCTACAACATTTCCAGCAATAGTCACGCAGTTTTATCTTGAAGACTTCCAGCGATGGGGAAATCACTATTATTGTGGGAGCCCATTCCATCTGCTGATAGCCCATACTATTAGGGACCTTTTTCTTTATATTGAGCTGAAATCCACTTCTCTGTAATCTCCACCCACTGAATCTAGTTCTGTTCTCTGGTGCTAAGCAGAGTAAGTCTAGTTCTTCTGCTTGAGGGCTCTTTAAATACTTGATGACTTTTAATCATGTCTATCCTAAGTCTTCTATCTTCCAAACTCAAGCTTGACTTCCTTTGACCAAAGTTTACAATAACATGGTTGCCAGTACCCTGCGCATCCTGGTCTTGATTCTCTGGATTGGCACCGATGCGTTAATGTCTCTCCTAAAATGTGGCCCAGAACTGTCCACGGTACTTTTGGTGTGGCATGATCAGGGCAGAGAAGGGTGGGGCTGATACTTCCCTCGTTATGGACACAAGGCTTCTCTTGCTACTGCTGAATACTGACTGTCATGGCACACCATTGATTCATTATTGAATCTGTGGTCCACTAAACTCTCTAGAACTTTCTCATGAGAGCTGTTATTTACCAGAGTCACTGCCACCTCTTTGAGGCTTGTAACAATTCCAAAATTGTAAGGTAACTTGGTTACCAACACAAAGATAGAAAGTAAGAGAGACAGGATGAAAACCTGGATCTCCTGAGTCTAAACCCTCTTCCCATTGACTCAAACAGTGATGCAGTAACAAAAGCAGTTTTAAAATTTATCAACAGAACAGAAATGTGCCAAGTCAGAGACTATTCCTAGACTGTTTCTTTGGAGTTAAAAATTGGGACTTCTCTAGTGACCCTAAGATATAAGAGTATAGAATTCGTGGATTTTGGTTTTGAGGAAACCTCCCAGATTTCTACTGCTCAATTCAAAGAGATCATCTAAGCCAAAGTTCCTCTGGATACTTCTCCACTGCAAAGCTTCGGTTGCCATGGAGTGAATGCAGGCAGGGCCCCTTCTGGAAGGAAGCTTCCTCTTATGAATTTCAAACTTGGAAAATTCATTAAAGTAAGACCAAGGTCAGAAGAGATTGTCTACAGAGCTCAGATGGGGAGAGAATGGGCAGCTGGAGTCTGAAGAGGATAATAATGAAAGAGGAGAGGGAAGGAAAGAGATTCGAGACAGAAAGAAACAATATTGACAAAGTGCTCATGCTACCTACCTCCTGACAAAGATGGCGGACTCAGGATGCAGAATGAATGAAACATATATTTCCAGGCAAAACCAATGTGGAATTTGTTTTGCTTGCTTAAGTATAATTATTATAAGAGATATGAATTGTTTTTTAGTCCTATGTGAGGGTTTGAGAGGGAAGGAGGGATAAGGACAGGGTAGGAAAAAAGCAAAACAAAAAAGCAAAACTCTCTTCCTCGAGAAAAGAGAGAAAAGAATAGAAGGAAGGCCCCCCCAAAAAAGAAACAGACAGGATGACTTTAATAGTTATGGATTAGTCTTAGTATATACTTAAAAGGAAAAATCATACCCTCCATAATAGAGATTTGCAGGCTCATGTACTTGCCTCTTTTCAGGACTACTAAGGTCAGAATAAAAAATAAGAAATTAAAACTACAACAACCCAATGCTTAATACATCTTCTCCTAATGCTGTGCAGGGCCGGTAAGATTAACCTTTTTGCCAGTTACTTCTCCTGGGCTCCCAACATCTGCAGAACTCTGCAAACTGCAGAGGATTAGAGTGGGTGGCTATTTTCATTACTTGTGAGCTATGAACAGTTTGGAGGCTGGATTGAATCTGTGACTTGCTGTTCTTTTTTAAAAATTAGGTTAGTAACTTGAAAAATTAGGAGACAATTGATAATAAACAACTTTCAAATAAGTACCTTTGATCTAAAACAAATTAGAAAGCAGCCCCAAATGCATCCCTCCATTCTGCTGCCAAAGAGAATTCTTCTCTCAGTACAACTAGGAAAACTGCTCCAAAGTATGTGGGAACAGTCCCAGCTTTCAAAGACAGGGACAGATTGTGTACAACAGAAAACCTGTGTGGCCTCATTAGGGGAGTCCTAATGGCCAAGCTGGAATGGAATATTCCCAACTAACAGAAGGACTCCAATCAATTTCATTTTCCCCCAACCACAGGGAGCAAACGTCAGCAAACTCTAGAGATCTGAGAAAGATGCAGCCAATTTAGCTCAGACCACTGGCCCTCAGGATGGACTGCTCCTTGCAGATGGGCCTTGGTTTGGAAGTGTGTGTGTGTGTGTATGTGTGTGTGTGTGTGTGTGTGTGTGAAAGAGACAGAGAGAGACAGAGAGAGAAAGACAGAGAGAGAGAGACAGACAGAGAGGCAAGAAGGGAGGGAGGGAAAGAGGGAGGGAGAGAGAGGGAGGGATGGAGGGAGAGAGGGAGGAAGAAAACGAACATGTCTTGAAAGGACTTCTTGCATGGGCTGGTACAGTCTTACAAATAAATAATGGGGCTTTATATTCATCACATTGCTGGCTCTTTAAGGAGGCCATGAGTTGGACTATAGAGCAAGGGCAGAGAGACCAAGTAGCCTATAGCAGTCAGCCCCTCCAGAGCCAAACTGCTTCTCTCTGGGGGTTACTCAGCCTTGTCCCACAGTGAACAAGGCCAAAAAACCTAACTGTTTGCTCCTCACTCTTGTTAGACTAGCAGGTGACCCAATGGGTGGTTTTGGACTCAGAAGACAGATCAAGAAGACTAGATTCAAATTCTACCTCCAACACTTAGCTGTGTGATCCTAGGCAAGTCATTTAATCTCATTCCATTTCAGTTTTTTCATCTGTAAAGTGGGCATAATCATAGCAACTACTTCACAGGACAAATATGGTAATAAATGTAAAGTGGCATAAAAATAAGTGTGGAAGTGTCCCAGAATTTCCCTCACTGGTCAGTGGCCTCAGACCAGAGGACTTCTAAAGACTTTACCCCACTCAGGCAAGCAGCCTCTGCCCCCCCCCCCCGTGTGTGTGTGGGGGGGGGAGGAGATGAGGAGAATCATCCCTCTTCTTCTTTCTTCTTTGCCTCTTGTTTCCTTCCCCATCTTGGAAAGCCCAATTCAAGTAGCCTGCCCAAATGCCCCTGGACCTCATGGTACTTGGACTGCACATCAGCACTGCTTGGGTCTTCCACTCTCTGGTGCAGTCCATTCTCATGGGAAAGCCCTTCCCTGGTGCAGCTCAGCCATCCTTTAGAGTCTGGAGTAGCTCTCTAGTCCCTTCTTTCTAGTTCCCCATGGACCCTCCTCTTTTCCCTTTTGGCAAAAAGAAAGCCCCTTTGGCAATTCAGAGCCAGTCGCTTCCCCTAGTCTCCTTGGTCCCCAGGCAGATTACATAAGAAAATATATGAGGTCTGTGGCCCTACATGAACAGCAGAGAAGAGAAGTCATTATATGAAAGAGGGGAGTGGGCTGCACAACTGCAAAGAGGCAGATTTAAACTCAAGGAAAGGCAAAATTTTCAAACTACAATCAGAGTTGCCCAAAAGTGGGCAAAAATATGGGTTCTCTCAACATTGAAGGCCTTTGAGAAGAGGCTAGGTGACTGTCCACTTTTCTGAGATACAAAATATGGGATTCCTGTTCAGGTATGAGTTGGCTGTAATGCACTCCATGGTCTGGACTCCTGGAGTCTGTGAGTCTATGATTTTCTGTCCACTATTTTTTTATTTTAATTGGTCCAGATCTGAGATTCCATTGTGGAAGGAGAGGAGGGCAGTGGGGGGAAGGGCTCCTCCAGTTGTCCAAAGTCCTTCCTTTCTTCTTCTTTCCAAGCAGAAACGTGGCCCGGAAGCATTCCCCATGGCAATCTTCCTCTTCCTCAGAAAGAGACTGGACAAAGGGAACATCTGGCTCATCCTGAACCAGGAATATAGCAGGCGTGATCCAGAATCTGAAGATGGAAAGCGGACCACACAAAGACTTGATTGGAAGATCTGGGCTTATTTAGTTGGAGAAGAAAATTGAAGTGGGGGTAGGGTGGAGGGAATCTCTGGGACAGATAACTCTTTTCAACTATCTGAAGCCTTGGTAGGAGCAAAAGGAATCCTTTTTGTTCTCCTTGGCCACAGAGTGACAAAAGGAGAGCAAAATGGATGGAAGTCCTTTGATTTCTCTGGGCCTCAGTTGGTTCAATTGTATAATTTTTTTCAACAATTGAGTTCTTGGTAATTTATAGGCCCACAGAGTAGCCTGAGGAGAGCAGGAGGATAAGGGGCTTGCACCTCATCATTCAGGCAGTCTGAGTGAGTGGGAACTTCTAACTTCTGTGGATATAAGGCTTTCTGCCTGTCCTGTAAGTAGTCCTGCCTCTTGGTAAGGAGAACACCCCATCCCCTCCCTCCCTTCTTTTCTTTGTATATGCATACAGAGTCATACTTACCAAGAGGCAGAGTACAGTCAGTAAGTGACTCATAAATGTTTGTGGACTAAGTGACTTCATGAGGTGTCAACTGCATTATTCCAGGACTAGTGAGTTAAAAGGTGATTTTATTAGGGAAGCTGAAGGAGAGGAAATGGCCCACACTAGTACCTGAAGGCTGATAGGCCATCTGCTCTGTGGCCTTGAGGAGGGCTCTCCTGCCTCCTACATACTTCCTTCACTCCTTGAAATATTCTGTTACTGGGCAGAAAAGTCTGCCTTTTAGAAATTGGCGGAAAGCACCGTCCTGTTTTCTAATACCAAGGGCCTATAGAGGGCTGCTGTGGAATGGACAGTTGGGGGATCTTTCCCATCCCTGTGATATGGCCCACTTTGGCAACTTGGTGAAACCCAGTAGCCCCTTCTGGAAGTAATGTCTTTAAATGCCTAAAATAAAATGCAAATGGAACCAGTTATATTGAATAAAGATGTGTGTGTGTGTGTGTGTGTGTGTGTGTGTGTGTGTGTGTATTTTTTTACCCCTCATCCAAAGTCATGGATGGACCTCTTGAAATCTAGCCATAGATGCCAGGTTAAGAAGCCCTGATATGGTGAGGAATATTTCCTCCTGGCACTTTGTGGCTGGAAGGGCTCCTTTTGGAGTAGCCTGGAGGCTGGCTGATGTTCAGCTGCTCAAAGAGCTAGCTGCCTCTACACCCTGGTTGTCTAGGTGGGAGGTGATTTTCACACTGCTCCTGATTGGAAGACCCATTTTTAACAAAGCACTTCCTGTCCCAGGGGTGGTAGTTTACAAGAAATGCAAATTTGAAAAAAATCTAATTGGTAAAAATAAAATAAATAAAAAGTAACCATTTCTGAAGCAAGGTCCTTGTTTCCCCTTGGGAGGCTGGGTTGCTGGTGTGGGCGATTCTGAACATCCTACAGTCAGGCCCATTTGCCGACTATATCACTAGAGAAAGAAAAAGAGAAATTGTTTTTGGTTTTACTTTCTTGCCAATGGGCAGCGATCCTCTCTCTGTGTCTTTTGGGATGGTGGTTGTTGGATTTGAGGGGATCCTTTCCCCTCCCCAAGAGGCAAAGAGCCTCATGCTTCGGGGAGGAAAGAGAGTCTTGGCTTGGGAGGCAGAGCACCTGGCTTGGAATCCTCTGTTGTTTCTCATGTCACCTTGGATAAGTCCCTTAAGCTTTCTGGCTCTGGCTGTCTTCCTTGACAAATGAGGGGCTCATCTCCAAGGTTCCTTGTAGCCCCAGATCCTCAGAGCCCCAGTTTCCCATGCTCAGTTCTCAGCCTGGTCTCTGACCACTGCCAATTTGGCCCCAAAGTCAATAAATTCCAAGGCTGACGTTCAGCCTTGCTCTCCTTCCACAGCTGTTGGCTGCTGTCTCCCCCATCTCATTCCTTTCTTTAGGGATTTGCACACTCACAGGGTTGAAATCCCCTGCCCCCCACCTCCAGTTCAAAATGTGCACGCAAAGCATTTTGTCCAACAAGCATTTGATTGTGACTTTTGTCTGTAAGTGAACAGTTGTGATCAGCATAGACAAATACCTCTGCTAGTTTTCACATGGGTCTCATTTAAGATAAGGAAGAGTGGAAAAAAATCCCTAGAGCCTTGGGTTTTAGCCCCAACTCCAACATTTGTTACTTGTGAGACCCTAAACAAGCTACTTCTCTCTCAGCCTCAGTTTCCTCAACTGTCAAATGAGGAGATTGGATAAGGTGCCCTTTGAGCATCTCTAAGTCCAGCTCTAAATCTATGCCTGGATGATCTCCAAGGGCCCTTACAGTTCTCTAGTTGCTCCCTTGCTGTGACTAAAAGATCTCAGAATAGGTGCCCAGAGAGAGGAAAGAAAGGGAGGACACTGAACACTGGAGGAAGAGAGGGTGTGAGGGGCAATGAGCTGCCAGAAAGAGAAAAAGGATCTAGAACTAGGACACTGAAATGTCTACAGGAGACAAGACTGCTAGTTTGTGGCAGGAGTCTTGTGTCTGGTAGCAGAGGCCACATTCTCAGTGCTGGAAATGCTGCTTAGGCCAGGCTTTAGGTTCACAAGGTCTCTGTGTTAAGAAGGGTCAGAACAGACCTCTCCCAACCTCAGGGTACATGGGATCCTGTCCCAGGTGCTATCATTGAATTCTTTCCTCCCCTATGGCCTCATTTCCTTCCCTACACTTTGCCCCGGGTCCTCGGAAGGCAACCAAGCTAGATTGCTGCCCTCTGTGTCCTGTTACCATGAATCTCTATTCCTCAGGACATGCTTCTCATCTCCATCCCTCCTTCCTGTGTGCAAGGACCCTGGTGTCCAGATGATAGGCTGTCCTTTTAAAGCATGACTGTACCCACCATGGGGAGACTATCCTCTGTTCCCTGGAAAGTTGCCCCCTACAAAGGTCCACTGACTGCCCCAGTCACTTAATAGCTAGCAACAGCTCTGGGTCAGGGAAATGGCTTTTCCCTATGCTTCCCCAAGTCCACCACCCCCAGGAGTTGCTACTTTCGCTTGGACCCTTGAGCATCTGGAGTTGCCAGGATGATTCATGGGGGAAATGGAATTTCTACCTTGGTAACCATTGGTGTCATTTTTATAGGATTAAAAAAATCCAATTTCCAGGAATTTACATAAAGCACATAATGTCCCCTTTCCCTTTCCGGGGCATTTATTTGATTTCATTTTATTACCTTGCAATAAAATCTCCCTTATTTCAAGGGTTTAACATAGAGATTGAAGGCACTGAGTTTTAAAAATTTAATTGAATTTCATCTTCTAGAGTAACCTCTTAGATCACATCTTGGAGAGTTCCACCAGTGGACTGGAGTTATGAATCTTTGGGTGAATGACAGCGTCTTCGATGTACTTTGTATAGACATTGCATTTATCCTGGTGTGTACGTGTTAAGTCCTGCTCCATCCCCTCCTATTACAATTGATTCCTTTGAGGCTGGGAATTATTTTTTATGTTTTGCCTATATATTCTGAGTACCTAGCACAATGCCTGAAACACGGTAGGAGTTTCATAAAGGTTTGCGGGATCATATTGAATTGAATCCCAAAGGGCATGGCTCATCTTTCCTTGGGCTGAAGCTGTCTGCCATGGACTTGGCTGCTTGGCCCCATGCTGGGCAGTCTTGATGGGGAAGGCTGTGTAAATACAGGTGGCCCTGGCTGCTAGTGGGAATTTTGTTTCCACATTAAATTTATAGGTTTTAACTTTGAACGCCTCCCTGCTTTGGAGAAAAACCAAAAAGCAAATGAGTCCAAAGGATTTTATTTTTTCCTTGGCTCCTTTTTTTTTTTCAAACAAGGATTTGCCTTGTTTTCCAACAAGGAGGGACAGCGTGGCGGGCGTAGTGGAAAGAACATTGGATCCGGAGTCAGGAGACCTATATTCCAGCATTGGCGCTCATACTTCCTTGCTGTATAACTTTGTGGGCAAATCATGTTGTTTCTCTGGGTCTCAGTTCCATAATCTGTAAAATCTGTAAAAGAGGTATACTAACACTTACCTTCCCTAACCAACAATGTCACTGTGATTTAAATGTTTTACAAACCTAAAGCACAATAGAAATGAAAGGTGTAATTATTCAGTTTAGTTCAAGCTCACCTGTAGTGTAATTAACTATTCAGTTTAATCCATGCTCATCTAGCATAAGTCTGATGGAATCTGAGTTGTAACTTTGTGGTGATAGCACCATGAAATCCCCAATTCCCCAAAAAGCATGAGACCTAACCATCCACACTGAGAAGACCAACTGGATGAAGACTACCTTTGATTTTGACTATGATATGCAGTTGGACAGATAGATCATGGAACTCATACATTAGTACATAAATCATTGGCACAACAAATCTTGGTAAATGGACAATGAGCTAGGACCCAAACCAAAGAGGAAGAGAAGAGGGCCCAAACCAACTCCAGAGGAGAAATAATGTAGTGCTTTTAATGACCATGTAACTTATTTCTTAAATGAAAGTCTTTTTAACATCATTACTATTCCAATGACATTATATGACATGAGTCATGAAACTATATTCTCAAAGAACTGAAGGTGAGAATCATCCACAGGGCAATAAAAAGGTGCCTAGGGGGAATGAACAAACTCAGGAATCACTCAGGAGAAGTAGTAAAGGATGTAGTAAAAGAAATAGACTAGTCCTACAATCAATCTGGGGAATTCCTAGAGATGAAACTCCTTCCACAGAGGCAAGTAGTAGCTTCTTTGTCACTTTCAGTCTTAGGGATTCATCTAGATAGGGTATTTGAATTCTCCAGAGTCATACAGCCAGGAAGTGTCACAAGTGGGGCTTGTACCTGGGTCTTCCTGACTCTGAGGCCAGTTCTTTATCCACCACACTATATAGGTTCTGATCAGATAGGCCTGTTCTCCAAAGAAGATGGGCTGGCCATGTGATGATGAAAATGATTAGTGACAACCTATATACTCTGCTGGTAGTCTTGAGATATCAAGAGGGCGAGAGGAAGGACTAGGATCATTTGGAGGACCTCCATGGATGGAGGAAGGGGGGAACATGGATGAGAGCCACAGATAGATACACATGGTTAGTGACCTACTTACACTTTTAACATCACAAATCCACTAGGCTATTGTAGTTCCCACTCTTCTCCACAGAAAAAAAATCAAATGTTTTATTTACTAATTAGACACATTTCCATCGGTTGTTGGAGGCCTTCATAGATGCCTCAGTTCAGCATGGAAGTACCTAAGATTCTTCAAAGGCTATATCAATGAAGGGCAAATTCTAGCAGGTACTAGACCTGAGTCCTGACCCAGCACTGAGCTGTGGGTCTGTTGTCCAAGGTCCTGCCTAGCCCTGGGCTTGTCACAGGGTCTAGGATCATTGAGCACCTAGTGACAGATTCTGCAGCTCTGGCCACTCTCCAAGACTGTGAAGTCACTGGTAGGAAGCAATCTGCATCATGAAGAGAGGACGCACCCCGAGGAAAGCATGGTGTTCCTTGATGGATTTCTGTATCTCAGGTGATAGAATGGAGAGTGAATACCCAACAATTTAGCTGGCCAATCTCAAATAATGGAATTGCCTCTAAGATGGGCTCATGAACCACTTATGTATAAGAAATAATTCTTCTTTGTCTCTGACTCCCTCCTCTCCAAGTTGATCTTTCTATTCTTGACCTCATAGGATCATGGGATTTAGAGTTAGAAATGGCCTGAGAAATCATCTAATTCAATTTCTTCATTTTACAGATGTGGAAAGTGAGCCCCAGACAAACTAAGTGACTTACCCAAAGTCATGACTGGTTCCAAATCTAACATTTTTACCTAGACCAGGCTTCCTATCACCCTCTCCTCTGTATGTTCACAAAGTCTATAGTCCTATACTGCACTGAATTAGTTTTTGTTGTTCTATGCACATTGATATGATCCCCCTTTTTAAGCTGTGAATCTGTTACTGGGCCTGGACTTTTGTCACTTGTTTTAGAGCCCACATAGGCTCGAGTACCAGGCTACGCACACCACATGAGTACTACATAAGTTGAGCGATTTTGTCCCAGGACAAAACAACCAGAAGCAGAATATGTAATATGGATATGAGCTATAAAAGTATGTAAATGTCAAGGTTTATTTACAGGCAGATTCCCTTCAAGGGCAGGAGAATATTTCCTTAGTGACTGAAGAGGGATCTTTTGCCTAGGTTTGGGACCACTCATGTCCCCAGCCTTGATAGCTATGCAGATTAATGGGGTTCCTTCAGGATGGGGCTGGGGGGGGAATTGCCCCTTTCCAGACAGTTTACTGCCTCCCCTCTATGTCAAAAAGTATATGAATGTGGAGGGGTGAGGTGGGCAGGAATATCAACTGGAATCGGATTAGGTGCTCTACCAGAATCCTCCCAGAGGCATCTAGGTGGTTTCTTCAAGCTGTCCTCCGTCCCAAGGGCATTTGTCAGCAGGGTAAATTCCCACCCCTTTGAGTTCACACATGTTCTCCTCAGTACTCATGAGGTTAAAATGCCCTTCTTATATATACACTTTGAAGGCACTGTTTATTCTCTTAGGGGATTTTTGTTTTAATCAACCTTCTGAAGCCTAAGGAAGTGATGTCATATCCTGTTTTTGCCATTGGGTTATGTACAGTACCCAAAAGGCATTGGGCAGCCAAGTGAGCCTGCTTGTCACCTGAAACAGGAGAGAGAATCTAAGCTGTTCAGTTGCCTCGTTAAAGCTTAAATAACTGGGAAAACAAGTCCTCCTAGGCACTTGCCTTGGACAAAACAGAATAACGTTTCTGGCCTTCTCCCAGGAATGCTCCCAGTTTCCAAGGACTAGCATCTTAATTATTGATGATCATCCATGGTAGAATTGTGGAGTGTCACACTTTGAGCTCATCCTTTTCACTGTCCAGAAGGAAAGAGATCTATACTGGCTCACCCAGGAAAGCCAGAGCCAGGCCCAGGTGCGAGATAATATTTGTTAAGTACATCTAACACAGTGCCTGGCCCACAAGTAGGCACTTAATAAAATTCTCGTTCCTTTGCTTTCTTCTTCTTGAGGTCCAATCTTATGTGTTTTCCATTAAACTGCTGTGTCTTGCCAATGCCACATTACCTCTCAGGTCTACCAAGAGGTCCCCTATGCCAAAAAGCACACCCAGGGTTACTCTCAATGTTTGTGTGCTCTGGTTAGATCCCATTGCCCTGGAAGCTAAGTGGAGTTCACTGAGTCCTGGGTTTGGCTTCTAGTCCCAACAGTTTCTAGCCATGGGATCATGGGCAATGAGAACTACCTCTCCTTAATGTTTGTGAGTTTTTGTTTCCTCATCTGTAATTCAATTCAAGGCACTTCTTAAGTATATACTATGGGCCCAGACTTAGCTCCTAGGGACACCGGGAGAAGAGCACTATTATTTTTTAAATTGATGATTACCTAAGACTCAAAAGTTTTCAAAACACTTTTCGTGTATTATTTCATTTGAGCTTCATACCCAAATATCACAGATCTTTTCTCCATTTTGCAGATGAGGAAAATGAGGCTTGGAAAAGTAAAATGACTTGCTCAGCATCACACAGCTAGTAAATTTCAGAGGCAAGACTTGTATCTATTTCTTCCTGACTTTAAACTTGACATAATATTGCCTCTCCAGGCACTACAGCTAGCAAGTGTTAAATGCAGGAAGTAAACCCAGTTCTTAATCTCAAATTAAATGAAATTTAATTTGTAAGAACTCAGTGTTCTTACGATTTGAAAATTATAGGGATTACACCTAGCATGATGCCTACTACACAGTAGGTGCTTAATACATTCTAGTTGACTTGGTGAAGAGAATGGATGGGAATTCAGAAATATTTATTATATGATACAATACGATAGACATTAATTAAGTGCCCACTGTATGCAGCGATGTGGTAATTACTGGGGGAGATGTGAAATGTTAAACCAAGTCTGTTCCTGTCTTCAAGGAGCTTATAGTCTAGAAAGTGTTAAAGGTTAGAGAGGATCTGAAACTGAATAAGATTTGCCCAAGAGAGCTTTATTTACAGTTTGGTAAAGATGAGAAACTAAACCTTGAAAGCAATTTCTAGCTGGGGGACCAGGGAAGATTTGGTAGAGGATTCTACAATGCTTTAATCTCGTTACATCTCAGAAAATGGAAGGCGAAAGAGTGAAATCATTGTTGAAAGGCTTTTTGGCTGCGTTCAGAGGTACTTATAAATGAGCCCTGGCATTTGCTTTGCTTTGCTTTGTAGATCTAAGTAAGTGCAGAAGATGGGCCTGGCAGGGCTCATTTGAAGCAGAGCAATAACTTTTGGCAAATCGGTACCATCGAGACTGTCTGTTGCCTTCCATTCCATTAGTTATTTATAATGACCCTTATTGCCTTAGACTTCAAGTGCCTTATAACAAAGAAATTATGGACCCTGGGTCTCTGGCCCATCTGAAAGAGTAGGCTCTATGAATCCCTTGGGAAAAGGGAGGAAGCAAATTTGTCAGCATGTATGCATGAGTGCTTATGTGCTCACATATACACACACTGTAAAAACACTAGATTGAGGGGCTGAACAAGTATTGTTCAAGGCCCTTCACCTTGGCGTGCTTCTTTTATTTCAAGGCAACACTTAGGACTGCTGCCTTAAGGAATCATTGAATCAGGGAGTAGGAAAAGAGTTTGGGGATCATCTGGACAAAGTTAGCTGAGAACATGCCATTCTTTGGACAAAGTAACATTCACTTAGGGGGAAACAGGATGATATAATGGTTAGAACACTATCCTGGGCTCAGTCACAAAGTGCCTGTGTGTCCTTTCACAAGTCACCCCCTCTTTGCAGTCAAATTTACGCATGTGAAATGAGGGGGTGGAACATGGAGAAGGCCCTGCCCTCCGGAAGTTTATAGTTTGGTAAGGTAACTTTCATTCCTTCATTCAACAGTCACTTACTGAAAATGTATGTAGTGCCTTGGTTTTTTTGTATAGTTTATAAACAGTAAAGTTTGGGTCAGCATTTTTGAAGAAGGTTTGGAACAGTACCTACAATTTTGCTTTACCCTGATGGAAGTTTTTTTTTTTTTTTAATCTCACTTTATAATACTTGTAAACATCTTTTTGTGATATTAGATTCCAAAGTAAGAGCTTTGGAATAAAACTCTGGCAATGAAAAAAAAAAAGGTCTGTTGTGCACAGTATACTGTGCTATGTACTGGGGGAAATAAAAAAAAATTAAATAAGGCGTGATTCCTGTCCTCAGGGAGCTTACAGTTCAGTAGCTTCTATCTCTATAGATCAAATTGGATCAGGCCTAGACTTGTGATTTCATGGCATAGGAAACTCCTGAGTGAATGAACTCCCATGACCAATACAGGGTCAGCATCTTCTCTGTATCTAAGAATCATAGAGGATTATCTAGAACAATGAGAGTTTAAATGGCTTGCCCAGAGTCAGAGGCATAATGTGATCTCAGGTCTGAAGCCATGTATCTGGAAGGATTATCAAAGTGGAGTCAGATTTATGCATTGGAAACAAGCATGGAATGGCTCCTCCCAGGTTTCATGTTTTGCATTTGAGAAGAGCTTAATAAATGATTTATCCATTCATTCAATGTCATTCATGTTTGGGCCACTGGGAGGTCCATTGCTTGGGACCCACAGAAATCACCATTTGGTGGCTCATCAGAAAAGAAGATTTACTTTTACTCCTCATTCCCCCTGACCATTCGAGAAATCCCCAGTCAGCACCATGTAGTTTGGAGTCTGGAGATCTGAGTTCCAATAACAGGTATGGATCATAGTACTTATGTGTTTGGGCAAGTCACTTCCAGACTGGATGATCTCTAAACTTCCTTCCAGTTTGAAATCCTGTGCTCCAAAGTCCCTTCCCTTCTCTGTACCTCAGTTTCCTCCTCAGTTAAAAAAAAAGGGGGGGGAGGGCCGTTGGACTTTGTTTTGGTCATTTTTCAGACTCTCCATGACCCCTTTTGGTGTTTTCTAGGCAAAGATACTAGATCAATTGGCCATCTCCTTCTCCAGATCATTTTACAGATGAGGAAATGGAGGCCAACAGGTTAAAGCAACTTTCCCAGGGTCTCCCAGCTAGGAAGTGTCTGAGTTCACATTTGAACTCCTATTCCAGTCTCTCCCTCTATCACTGCAATGCCATCTAGTTGCTCTGGACTAGACCTCTAAGATTCCTTCCCTCTCTAATACTGTGGACAGATGGTGTCTACACACTGAACCAGTTTGTTCGTTGTTACCAAGCTGCCTGGTTACTAGCAGTTTGGTTAACTCAACCAGGTCACGTGGCTTTGCTGAAAAAAATCCTAATCTTGGAGAGACAGGGAGAGTGTTCCAGGGTCTCACCAAGTCTGGGCGCTCCCTTTCAAATCTAGAAGACATTGGTGCAGCAATAATGCCCCACAGAGAACCCTAGAGACCTGAGAGAAGGAAGACCACCTCTTAAGTACACACCTTATTGCCAGCCAGAGACTCATGTACTGGGAAAAAAGAGAACCTTCATCATTGAGTTGTTTGCCTTGAAATACCTACTCCTTCCCCACCCTCATCCTCACTTCCCTTCCCAGATTTTTTCTCCTCTTTGTGTATGTCTCTCTGTCTCTCCTCTCTCTTTCCCTCCCTCTCTCTGTTTCTCTCTCTTTCTGTCTCTCTCTCTGCCTTGTCTCTCTGCTTTGGCAGGAGTTGGGGGGAGCTCCTATCATTCGTGTGAATGTCTCAAGGAGGATTAGTAATAAGTTACAGTTTCACAAAATATGTGTCTGCTGCTTGTCACTTTGCTGAATCTCTTTTGGATTACCCAACAGCATTACAGAAAATATCCTTTAAGATTAATCAACAAATTTACTGGTTCCGCTGGTACACAGGCCACTTGACTGGACAGCTGGTTTTAGGGTGAGGGAGAAATGCTGTAATTTGTATTTTCCAAGGGGCAACTGTTCAGACTTCTGGATGTCACGGGGATAGCATTTCCACCCACTTTTTCTTCCTCTAAGACACCGTGAGAGCAGGTCTACAACTGCCATCCCACATTTCTCTTGAGTATGGCACCTGTTTTCATCTATTATAGTCATTTTTGAAAGGAAAGTTCATTCTGGGAGTAGCTCAGGCAGGCCCAAGCAGAGCTTTCAGGGTTTAGGAAAGCCCTTCCTCAGGGGCTAGCTTTAGCATGGGCTGCTGCCTGTGGAGTGTATAATTTGGGGGCCTCCATGTGGTCCAAAAGAAAGAGACTGAAGCCCAGTTCTTGACTGGGGATATCTAGTCCCTGGGCCAATATCTCCCAAATATCCAGTCCCCTTAGGCTTGAGGGACAAAATACATTATCCCAAGTTATCCTCATCACCAGGAGTTTTGAACCCCAAGGACTCTTTAGAGATCATTTGGGGATGTCTGTTTCCACTTTGCTAAAGATGCACCCTGTTCTCTCTTGGGTTTAAAAAGAAGCTGTTTCCCATGTCCTCTGCCCAGTCAGGTGCCTTTTGGGTATCTGCTCAAGTGGAGGCTCCTAGTATCAAAATATCGGGGTCTTCTTGGAGCCACATACTTAATGGTTAGCTCCAAAATGCGTCTGACAATGCACAGCAGAAGGTGAAGAGCAGCACCTAGCTCTTAATTTTCTCTGGCTATTTGGTTCAAGATAAACTCAGAAAACAAGGTGGCCGGGGTGGAGAATGGGAGATTTTGTAGCTATCCTTTGCCAATTATACTGACACCTGAGCCTTCCTTTCCTTTGTCAGAGAAGTGAATGCCAGGAAGTAGAACTCTTTCTATAGTGCCTTTCCTCCTTCCTTTCTTCTTTCCTTCCCTCCTTTCCTTCCTTCTTCCTTTCCCTCACTTCTTTCTTCCTTCCTTCTTTCTTTCCTTCCCTTACTCTTTCCTTCCTTCTCCCTTTCCTTCCTTCCTTTCCTCTCTCTTTCCTTTCCTCCCTCTTTCCTTCCTTTCTTCCCCCTTCTTTCCTTTCCTCTCTCTTTCCTTCCCTCCCTCTTTCTTTCCTTCCTTCCTTCCTCCTTTCCCTCTTTCCTTCCTTCCTTCCTTCCCTCTTCCCCTCTTTCCTTCCTTCCTTCCTTCCTTCCTTCCCTCTTTCCCTCCTTTTTTCTTTCTTTCCCTCCCTCCCTCTCCTCTTTTCTTCCTTCCTTCTTTCTTCCCCTCCTTCCATTCTTTCTTCCCTTCCCTTCCCTTCCCTTCCCTTCCCTTCCCTTCCCCTCCCTCCCTCCTGTTTCCCTGAGCTCAGTTGCTTAGCATATCCAGTGTGGGCCAGAGAGCAGGCTGGTTTTGCTCAGAGTCCTGGAAGGCTAAACCTAACATAGCAAGGTACTGGTTGGGGGAGCCAAGTAATCGTCAGTAATGTAGCCCCAAGACCATCACTTTGTGTCTGGCACTCACTGCTCTCTCCTAGCTGGGTGACTCCCTGGGTGAAGGAGTCTTTTCATCCCTCAGAGCCACAGTTCCCTCAGATATAAAAAGGAGGTGTTGGCCCAGATGTCCTCTAAGGTCTCCAAGAGGTGGTGCAGTGGATAGAGTCTTGGATTTGGAGTCAGGAAGTCCTGACTTTGAATCCTCCATGCCCCCCCCCACTTACTAGCTAGATGACCCTGGGAATCTCAGCCTCATTTTCTCATCTTCATCTAAGTGAGGACAATAATACTATCTACATCACAGAGTGTTGTGAGAATCAAATGAGCTAATGTATGGAAAGTGCTTTGAAAACTCTAAAGTGTTAAAAATGATACTTATTATTATTTTGCTATTATTAAAATTATTAGAAGAGCTCTAATTTCAGGAAGTGGGAACAGGACAGCAAACATTGGTCAAGTGCCTAATGTAAGTAGTTTCCATAGGATATACTCACAGACTCAGGAGCATGGGACTGAAAGGGACCTTAGGAATCACCCAGTGAAATTAGAGTATCCCCAAACTAGAAGAGTGCTAACAGGGCTCCCAGTTTAACCTGTTTCCAAAAGAGAATCCTCTCTGACCACATAAAGTAAAACAGAACGAACTATATACTAAAATGATGGGAACCGAACGTGGCAAAATTAGAATTCCTAAGCTCAGCCCCAAAGCAGAAATATGAGTAGATACCTTGGATCCTCCTTTGCAGAGGTGGAGGGCTATAAGTATTGTCACACTGTATATACAGTATCAAACTTTTCCTATATGTTGTTGTTTCTGCTGTGCTGTTCATGTCCGTTTTTTTATTCTTTGTTATTGGGGGGGGGGGAACGGCAGCTCTCTGATTTGGAGAAACATTGAGAAATGTAGGTGACAAAACCAAATAATATCGATACAAATTAATTTTTAAATAGAGAATCTCATCTATTATACGTTCTAAAAGTGGTCAGCTGGACTCTGCTTAAAGAGCTCTAGTGATAAGAGAGGGATTTGACTGGTTAAGAGCTGGGTCCAGTGAAATAGACCCAGACAAGAAACAACTCAGGGTCAAGGTTGTCAAGTGTGATAATGGCTTATGGGAAGCCATAAGGACCCACTTAGTCCTTGAGAGGAAGTGGTGCATATTGTTGATTTGGCATCAGCAAGAATTGGATCCAAATCAAAGGAGGCAGTATATATGCAGTCCTTTGTAGACCTGAAAGCGCTATGGAATTGCTAACCATCATTATTATATTTGACCATATTATCATTAGTGTTGAAGTTCTGCCTCTGACACTTACTGTGTGGCCATGGGCTTTCTGAGCCTAAATTTCCTTATCTGAAAGATAACAGTTGTGGTAAGTAGCATTTTTACCCAGGTCTATGTAGGGCTCAAGTGAGATCATGATTCCCAGGGATGAGGTTAGAGGCTGGACCTGTGATTGCATATGGACAAAAGGTGCTGGGAGAGGAACTTCACCTTCAATGCCGGTTTTGTTGTATGCTAAGGGAACCTAATAGCATTCTGATTCAAAGCAGATTATCTGGGACTGGAGGGGGAAGGAACCTCAAAAGAAAAGGAAAAAGAATACTACATATGGCTAAGTGGGGAAAGGAAGATAGAGAACAGGAGAAGTCCAATCTCTAGTTTACAGAGGGTGAAACTGAAGACTGGGGAAGTTTAGTCACTTGCCCAAGTTCACACTGGCCTCCAGGAGATAGTCTAATCTAGATAGTCTAAATGAGATAGTCTACTAGAAGTGAGGCATATGAAGGGAGTAGGGTTCCATTTCTCATTACAACCTCTTCCTTTCTCTTCTCTGCTAGAGAGGGGGCAATTTCCCCTGCTTCTCAAAATGGCTTTCGTTTGGTCTCAGTAGCCCTGCTCGTGAGTCTAAGCAGTGGGGTCCATGGAACGCCAAGGCTCTGGCTCTTCCCCAGTCGAACTGCAAGAAGCTCCGCCATGGGAGAGCCCCATGGCCTGTTCCTCGGGGGATAGCAGCTGCCCACCGGATGCCATGGAGCCTGGAATGTCTTCGGTTCTCTCCATGGCCAGCCAGCACATTTAAAAGAAGCTTTGTTCCCCAGGGTTTGGGAAACAAGGCCTCACTGTACGAGGCACAGCCCCATCCCTATATGTTTGCATAGAAAAAAGGTGTGGGGAAATAGCCTAGTCACCAGAGGGAGACCTTGCTGGGGATTTGTGATTTGACTCTCTCAATGGAGAATTCCCTCTTTCTATGGAGAGTCCTAATTGAGTGGGTCTGCCTTATTGTGGCAACTTCTCCTCAGAAAAATGCTTTCTGATCCAGACCCGCATCACTACATGAAGTAAGTCAAGTCACCTATTGCACTTCAGGAGAGCTGCAGTCGTTTGAAGTGGAAATCTTTGGGTCCAGCCACTTAGATCATTGATCCTGGCCTCAGAACAACAAATCCTAGATCCTAGCAGAGGTCATCTGCTCCAGTCCTTTTATTTTCCAAAGAAGAAAACTGAGACTTAGGGAGGTGAAAGGACTTGTTTAAAGTCATACAGCTAAGAGTGGCAAAGGACCCAGGTCATCGGTGCTCTTTCTACGTCCACTCACACTCTGCAATCATTCTGCGTCTGCCTCTTCGCCTTATCCAACAAAAGCAGCATCAGCCATTATCAAATGTTGTTGTTCAATCAGTTTTTGGTCGTGCCCTACTCTTTGTGACTCCATTTGGAGTTTTCTTGGTAAAAAATACCGGATGTGTTTGCCCTGTCCTTGCCAGCTCATTTTACATTCGAGGCAAACAGGACAAAATGACTTGCCCGGGGTCAAGAAGTTCTGAACTGAGATCAGATTGGAACTCGCATCCATTCTGATTCCAGGTCTGGTGCTCTATCTGTTGTACCACCTAGCTACTCTGCTTTACTGAATGCTTTGCTAAAAATCAATGGTCTTCCTTTGAATGATTTGTCTAGCTTGTCTGTCCAAAAAGGAAATGAAGTAAGCCTGGCATAAGCCGTTGTTTGACAAAGCCTCTATGGCTCACTGTAGTATGGAAGAAGGGGGAAAGACTGCATTTCCCCTCTCTTCCAGATTTGACACAGCTTGTGATAGGGCAAGCTGCTACTTCAAGTACACATGTGTTCTGAATATTGTTTTGAGAAAACAATAAACTTTAGGTATGGCTAAGCCACTGAACAGTCCCTTAGGTTCATGGAAAAACAGATTTCAGTCTCACCTTTTCTAAGATGGACACAGTAAGAGGGCCCTGTCTTCCAGTGGTGCTGTAAGGATTCAATGGACGCATGTCAAGTGCTTTACAAAACCTCAGCGTGAGATAAAGATAGTAGCTATCAGCACCCCAAAGTCATATCTTGGGGTCCTTAAGGTTTTTCCGTTTCCCAGGGCCCCATGAGAGTTGACCTACACTTCTGGGAGGGGAAAAACTCTAAACCATGAACAGCCAAGCCCTCAGCAAAGATTAGTTGTCAGTTAGTGGGGACTAAAGTCCTGTGGGAAGGAGGAAGGCAGTGCTGGAGCTGGAGCACCACCAGGAGGTGGAAGATGGTGTTGGAAACACTAAAGGAAAAGACAACAAAATCAGGGCTCACTTCCTTCTCAGTTTTTAGCAGAGCCAGCCCTACCCATATGTAATTACTCACATTTTCTCTTTTCCTTCTTTCCTTCTCTCCCCTTCTCTCCTTCTATCTCCTTTCTTTTATGTCTTTTCTCTTTTTATCTCATCTTCCTTTCTCTCCTTACAGTCCTCTCCTCTCCCCTTTTATCTTCTCTCCTCTCTCCCCTTCCCTTCCTTTATCTTCTCTCCCCTCTTTCCTTTTATCTCCTCTCCCCTTCTCTCCTTTTATCTCTTTCCTCTTTTTATCTCCTCTCCTCTTCTTTCCTTTTTATCTTCTTTCCTTGCCCCTTCTCTCCTTTTATCTTTTCTCTCCTTGCCTCCTTTTATCTTCTCTCCACTTGTCTCCTTTTCTCACCTCTCCTTCTCTCCTTTTATCTTCTCTTTTCTCACCTCTCCACTTCTCTCCCCTTTTCTTCTTTTCGCTCCTCTTTTCTCTTTTTATCTCTTCTCCCTCCTCTTTTCTCTTTTTATCTCTTCTCTCCTTGTATCTTTTTCTCCTCTTCCCTTCTCTCCTTTTCTCACCTCCCCTTTTCTCTTACCTTCTCTCTTCTCCCCTCTCCACTTCTCTTCCCTTGTCTCCTTTTATCTCCTCCCCACTTTTCTTTCTTATCTCTTCTCTCCTTTTATCTTCTCTCCTTTCCTTCTTTTATCTTCTCCCTTTCCCTCTTGTCCCTTCCTCAACTTTTATCTTCATTTCTGTCCTATTAACAAGCCCTTTTTCTGCACCTGGCCCCCTTTTTTCCAGGGTAGCCAGGTCACTTTTCCAGCACCCTAGCAGTTGAAGTGTGCTGAGGCGGGGGGGGGGTGAATGAAAGGAGAATGCCTCAGAAGTGATAGTAGTGACCGATGTGGGGCTCTGTCTATTAAATCAGACTCCCCTGCTCCCTTCATCTTTATACCTTAAGCTCTATCCCATTTTATTTTCAGATCCCCTCAGACCCCTTCACCCTTGTTTTGTCCAGTAGAATAATTCCTTTTTCTCCCATAGACTTATCCAGTGCTAGAACTTGAGAAGGCTTCAGAGATTCTGCCCCTTATTTCACTCAGGGAGAAGCTGGAGCTGAGCTGAGAGGGGGGAAGTGTCATCCCAAATCCTACAGGTAGCAAGTAACAAGGCTGAAACTGGAAGTGGAGTCTGGTGATTCCCAGCCCACAGCCCATGTCATTTCTCTCCCATGAGCATCAGCAGCTTAGCTGACATAAAGCTATCAGTGGCAGAGACAGACAGAGATAGGGGACAGAGACAGAAATCTTCCACCCCACTGATGAGAGGTGGGCCTGGCAGAGAGCTCTGGTTAAGCCTTAGCTTCAGTTTGGAAGCTGATTTCTCCTCTCCTACTTTCATGTTTCCTTGGAAACGCTTTGTGTTTTCTCCTGGGTCACTATGGCCAGCAGGCTTTCTGGATTTGGGCAGCCTGAGTCCAACAGAGTTCTCACTAACCACCAAATGTGTCAAATGAGTCAAAAGAAGAGATCAGTGGGGAGGCACATTTACAGGTAATGCAGGAGAGGGATTTAAGTGAGAGCCAGGGTCTGTTTCCATGGAAACTCAGCAGTAGACTCTGCTGGTAAATTGGCATCCCTCAGTGGAGATGGAGGATGCTAACGTACAGACGGGCCTTAAAACATGCAGAAGGAAGGGGGTTGGACAAAAAGAACCCTCTTTTGGGGGACTTTAATGCAGCCCCGCCCCACTTGTTAGAAGGGACAAAGTGCTTTCACACACCCTTCCTGCCTCCCCTACCTCAGCTACTCTCCTGAGGTAGTGTATGGAGGAGGCTGGGGAAAAGGCAAGGTCAAGATTGGGAGGCTTTAGGAAGAGGTATCCTGGGGAACCATTAACCCCACCCTCTTCCCTTTTCCCCTTCAATCTCAAGCTCTGATTATAGATATGGACAACAGAACAATGCTTAAACCTTCCAGAGTGAATGTAAGGAAAAGGTCAGGCACTTGGCAGTGGAGACCTGAGCCCAGCACATGGCACCCTAAGCTTGGTAAAAAGAATCGATTGCCTACCTTCCTCCCCACTTTGGGCAGAACTTGGAAACAGGCTCATATAGCCCGTGTAGGATTCCCGGGAGTCAAGGGAAAAGTCTCCAGGGATTGTGTTTGGCAATAATAATTATGAAAATTTCAGCACTCACCCACAATGAAGTAACAAGGCCCCTGATGAGCAGATGGAAAGGGCAGCCTTGCCTGGGACTCTGTAAGTCTCTCTGAAATGTGTGGATGGGCCCAGAGAAGCCAGTGACTTCTTACACAGAGAGAGAGGACTTATACTCATCAGGTCAGAGATGGAAGAGCCCTTAGGGCTCATCTAGACCAAGGCTTCTCAAAGTTTTTTCACTCACAACCCCCTTTCACCCAAGAAATTTTTATGTGACCTCTAGGTGTATAAGTGTAGAGAATACGTATACAAATCAAACATTGACTGATGATAAAACATAATTTCACAACCCCCACCTTCAATTACAAAACTCCATATGTGGCAGCAACCCACATTTTAAAAAGCTTTGATCTAGAGCAGTCTCTTTGCTTTGTAATGGGGAAACTGAGGCCCAGAGCAGAGGAAGAATCTTTTCTCATCTCCTCACTGGGAACTGGCTCAGATTCACATTTTTGTACTGAATCTGTTAAGAAAGGTGATTGTGGGATCAGGCTATCAGTTTAGCCCCTCCTTTTAAAGAGGAAGAACATGAGTCTCAGGACCATTCAGTGACTTGGCTATGACTCTATGGGTGGTATCCCACTTGGAGCATGTGCTGGGCTGTAGCAGGAGCCAGAGGCAGGGCCCCTTCCTTACTGGTCCCATCCCCTGTCAAGAGTCTTGCCCCTGGGCCCCAGAGGAAGATTCCTCCATCAAAGTTCCAGCCAAAGCTCTCCTCCCTGTCAGAACATCTCTGATTAATGAGGCCCTAAGCCTCTGGATGTGGAGCTTTAACTTCATTGTGAAAAGATGAAGAGGCAAAGTGGGAGTGGCTATTTGGTCTTCTTAGGGGCTGCTGGAGAATCAATTTCAGTCAGTCATTAAGTCAATGAGCATCTCTTAAGTGCTTATATGTCAGGTTTTATGCTAAGCATTGGAGATACAAAGAAAAGCATACAAATGCTATCAGGCAGCATGGAAATAGCGAGAATGTAATATCCCCTGGGTAGCTGGCAGTGCCATCAGGAGGCTCCAGTGAGAGAACGTGGGCATCACCAAGTAATGATGACAATAATGGGGCTGATGCTGAAGGTTGAGATGATAAGGAAAATGATGATGATGATGTTAGCATTTGCATAGTGCCTACTGTGTATCAGGCACCATGCTAAGAGCATTAACAGGATCTCATTGGATCTTCATGACAACCCTAGGAATGAGGTGCTATTTATCCCCATTTGACTGATGAGGATACGTCCCCTAATAGTAGTAGCAAGAGGTGATCTTCAACTAGTGTGGTACAATGGAGAAAAGAGTAGACTTAGAATCGGAGGACTCAGGGTACAAATCCTACCTGTGGTACATGCTACTTATGTGACCTAGGGCAAGTAAGCACCTCTCTGGATTTCAGTTTCCTCATCTGTAAACTGGGAAGGTTGGACTGGCTGACCTCTCAGGTCCCCTTTGCCTCAATATCTATGATCCCATCTGTGACTAAGGGCAAGTTGCCAAACCTATCAGGGCCTCAGTTTTCCCTTCTGTAAAATCAGGCCATTGGACTAGATGGCCTCTGAAGTAACTTTCAGCTACAGATCTGTGAGCCTGTGGTTCAGAACTGGGTTCGAATCCTGTCTCTGACATTAACTTGCTTCAAGGTCTTAAGTAAATCACTTCCTTTCTCTGGTCCTCAATCTCCTCCTTTGTAAGTTTGATTGCTTTCTCAGGCCCATCCCAGCTCCAAAACTAAGACCCAACGTACGCCCACGCTCTGGAAGACTTGGAGTGGGATACAGGGAAGGATACATCCTGCTATCCCCAGATATCCCCTGCTTTTTTAGGAAGTCATGTGGAAAAGGGATTGGAATTGTTCTCCTTGACCCCAGAAGTTGCAACTAGGACTACTGGACAGAGTAGAGTAGATTTCAATGTCAAGGAAGAATTTTTCAACAAATAAACTCTGCTCCTCAAAAATCAAAAAAGTTGTCATAAGGTGGCAAGTGGCATGTCACTAGATGTTCATGTAGTCTTCAGGTAGGAAGACTGGAAAGCTAAAGAGCTATTATGGAGACTGGTTTGGCTGCTTTGAAGAGTTGGCTTAGGGAATATTTGAAAGGCATAAAGGATGTAGCAGTGGAACAAGACTGACAATAGAAATCAGGCCTAGCGTGTGTGTGTGTGTGTGTGTGTGTGTGTGTGTGTGTATGTGTGTGTGTATCTGTGTGGATATGAATGTGTATATATGTGTATAAGTAGAAGTGGCAGGGGACTATCTGCCACTAGTGTACCACACTAGTTGAAGATCACCTCCTGCTAATAGTAGTACTATTAGCGGACATGTCCTCATCAGTAAAATGGGGATAAATAGCACCTCATTCCCAGGGTTGTCATGAAGATCCAATGAGATCCTGTTAATGCTCTTAGAATGGTGCCTGACACATAGTAGCTAGCTCAAATGCCTAGCTAATGGTTTGGCCTTGATCTCTTATGCAAACAAGGGCTGTCACAATGTCCCATAGAGCAGTGATCAAGAACTCCTTCAATGAAAATATTTTGAGCGTATCTCTGAAATATATACATATTTGCTAATTTATAAATTATAGAAAGGTACTACTATGTTATTAAATGCATAACAAAACACACAAAAACAGATAGTTAAAAGGACAAGTTAAACATCAAATAATATTTGATCCTAGGGAGACAATAGGGCAGCTAGGTAGCACTGCAGTGGATAGAGTGCTGAGCTTGGAATCAGGAAGACCTGAGTTCAAAATCTGACCTCAGACACTAACTGTGTGACCCTAGGCAAGTCAATTAACCCTATTTTCCTCTGTTTTCTTCTCTGTAAAATGAGTTGGAGAATGAAACAACAAACCACTCCAGTATCTCTGCCAAGAAAGCCCCAAGTGAAGTCAGACATGACTGGAAAATGACTAAACAATAACAGTAAGACAGGGAGGAAATAGGGAGTCATTTGCAGGTTATTGAGTAGTGGAGTAACATGGTCAGACTTGTGCTTTAGGAAAATTTCTTCAGAGCCAAAACAATGGATGAATTGCAGAATGGGGAGAAGATAAATAGTAGAATGGAGATAAGTAGGCTACTACAACAGTCCAAAAGACAGGTGCTGTGGGCCTGAACTAAGGAGCAAGGGGATACATTAGGGAAGACAGAAGCCAGATTATGCTCACCAAGGCATGCTACATGAAAGGGGGTAGAAGGGCACAGAAAGGGCAGATGGCACAAGGACATCAGATCCCCTGTGATGTGGCAAATGGGACTAAGTTTAGGTATTTGGAGGCCCCAAGCATTTGCTCCATCCATTAGATAAAATGCATCGACTTCACTAAATAGCTAGGTGATCAAAATGATCTTCACCACAGACACACATATATTTCCCACCCACCCCCCAAAAATTACTTATTCCAGAAGATTTAGAAAAAAAAAAGAATGGCAGTACCCTAACCATGCTAATGGAATAGAAAGCCAACCAGATTTTTTTTTCCCAGACAGTGAGCTTTCCAAATAGAATGTCTCTGGGCACATCCCTTTGGATGCTGGGTGGATCCAGAAAGTTGTGACGTCTAAAAACTTGTCTTTGTAAGCATCCAAGAGTGATAGCGTTAGAGATGAAAGGGATTTTAAAGTCTATCTAGTTTAGCATTCTCCTTTTCCAGAGCAAGAAAGTGAAGCCCAGAGAGACCAAGTGTTTTGCCCAACGTCACAGAGGTAGAAAGTGTCATCCTTACCACTTGCTCTGTGCTCACACCACAAGAGCGTGAGCCTTCTTGAAATTCTCTCCATCTATCCAAATCTTACCCATCTCCAAGTTTTGACTTGATCACCAGATTTTCCAGGAAGTCTCTCTTCACTCCACGCCCAATTTATTTCCTCCCGTCCTCGGGGAATTTATAATCCAATAAACAATAAACTACTC
The DNA here is from genome assembly GCF_902635505.1 of Sarcophilus harrisii. Taxonomy (NCBI): domain Eukaryota; kingdom Metazoa; phylum Chordata; class Mammalia; order Dasyuromorphia; family Dasyuridae; genus Sarcophilus; species Sarcophilus harrisii. Next base: position 57,026,508 of record NC_045432.1, on the reverse strand, counting down.
AAGGACAGGGACTACTTTGCCTTTGCATCCCCAGTGCTTGGCACATAGTGGACACTTAGTAAATACCTGTTGGATAGGACTGAATTGAATGTGGGTGTGGTCATGAAAAAAATAGCAAGAGCAATGAATAGAAGCTAAGTACCTGCTGGGTAGACTTTACAGTAAGTTCTAGAAGTCCTGAGGAAGAAATGACTTTGGCCTAGAGTGGTGAAAATATAGTTTTGACTTGAAACTTGGGGATGGTTAGGGTTTGGATGAATGGAAACAATTTCAAGAGGGTTCATCAGCCTTTTGAGATATGAGCCTAGAGGAAGAGCACTAAGGATGTTCAGAGTCTAGTGAGGAAGTGAGTTCTTTTCTGTTTAGATGGAGTCATTGCAGATAGTTAAACAGTCAGTCAAACCTTTATTAAGGACTTACTATGTTCCAGATACTTTGCTAAGTGCAGGGGATAAAAAAGAAAGGGAAGAACATGGTCCCTGCCCTCAAGGAGTTGACATACTAATAGGGGAGGCAAAATGCAAACAACTAGACACATACAAAATAGATACGATATAAATAAATGGAAGCTACTGTACTCTCAGAAGGAAGGAAGTAGCAGCCAGGTAAGGGTGGTGAGAGTGGGAGACTGGGTGACAAGAAAAGTTTAATCAGATCAGTGAAGAAAGGACATGGCCTTTTTGGGGAAGCCTTTACTCTGGACCTTTAGTTTCCTCAACAGAGAACTCAAGTTGCAGACCCGCAATCCTTAAGTTCTCAGAAGCAAAGGGTATGTTCCCACTAGCCTCTCCCTGATCTCAGGGCTCCCGTAGATTCTACTGACTCTCAGTCCTCCCTCTGGTTCACTATCACTGCCTAACCCGATCTCAAACTCAGGGATACTGGATGGGCTGTGACCTCTGACCGGCTGACACTTGTGACAGATTTGTGGTTAGATTAGGACAGAGACCATCTCCCTCTTGCTTTCCCCCGTGGGTGACCCGACAAGGGCTACCTGACCTTTAGCCATGGTTCAAGTATTTGTTCCCTGATTGCTTCTTATGTCAGTAAAGTGACCTTTACTGGATGACCTTGGAGTCTTTGATGTCTGACCAAGCTCTAAAGCGTTCCAAAGTGCCTGCTGCAACTGCCTTTGTGGTCGTTGGAACAAAGTGTTTTCATCTGTCATTTTTATCAAGGGAAGTCTTCACATACTTGGGGTAGATACCCCCTAAGCCACTGAGGGGTTTAAGGCCCACTGACTATCCTCATCCTGGATCATCACCAATTGTCTCGATTTTTGTCCTGTCACTGGCCTTTGATGACTACTGTACTTCACTTAAATCCAATTCGTGTGCAAGTAAAGACGACCTATGATGTCACTGGTCCTCTTCGAAAACAAAGGACAAAGAGAACAAAGTGACCTGACAGCCCTGAAGGTGTCATCATGAGATTCAAGAGCCTCAAAGGATGGTTTGGGTGAGAATCAGATTTGCCAGTTTCTCCTTTCTCTAGAATCAGCTGCTCACCAAGTACCTTTTCTACCCTCAGCCAGAGAGGAGGGAGCTCTTTTTTCTTCACTCCCTAGGATAGGATGGCTGGACGGACAGAGATAGACAGTAGATAGTAGCACTAGGGCTAGAGTTGGCAAGTCTTGAGTTCAAATGTAACCTCAGATACTTACTAGCTATGTGAACCCAGGCAAGTCATTAGCCATTTAGTCTCTGTCTGCCTCTGTTTTGCCAACTCTAAAATGGGGATAAAAATAGAACCTACTTTTCAGGATTGCTGTGAAGATCAGATGAGATAATAATTGTAAAGTGCTTAGCACAGTGACTGGCACATAGTATACATCATATAAATGCCTGTTCCCTTTCCCTTCCTTCCTCCAATAACCAATGAATAGACACACCAGAAAGAGAAAGCTAGGTGACACAGTAGAGGGCTGGGCCCAGAATCAAGAAGACCTGAGTTCAAAGCAAGCCTCAGACACTTATGAGAACTGTGTGACTCTGGTCAAGTCATGTCAACTCTAGCTGTCTCAGTTTCCTCACTGTCAAATGAGGATAATCATAGAACTTACCCGACAGGGTTGTAGTGAGGATCAAATGCAATAATATTTGTAAAATGTAGATTGCATACTGTTTGGCACATATCTGTTATTGGGCCATTTCAGTCGTGTGACTCCCATTTTGGGTTTTCTCGGCAAAGATATTGGCATGGTTTGTTAAAATGGCAAAGCAAATCTTTTCCAGCTCGTTTTTCAGATAAGAAACTGAGGCAAACAGGGTTAAGTGACTTACCCAGGGTCATACAGCTAGTAAGTGTCTGAGGCTGGTTTTCGATTCCTAAAGATGAGTCTTCTTGATTCTCAGCACTTTACCACCTAGCTGCCTGCTTGGCACATAGTAAGTGCTTAATAAATACCGATTTCCTTTTCTTCCTCCACCAGTAAGATCTCAGAAAGGTAATTATTTAATAAAGAACATTTATCTTGATCCTGCCCTTCTTTCTGTCTCTGGTAGAATGAGAAGCCACAAGAGTGGCTTTGGATTTGCCAATCCTACTCAAATCCAACAATCGTTTATGGAACTCGGCTAAGCACATGATTCTGTGCTAGGTACTAGGGACACAAAGGTAAATTGGGTTACAGTCCTATTTCTGGGAGACTTTGCCTGGAGAGAAGGAGCCAGCATTATGTGTGAAAGAGAAAAAACATTGGCTTTGGAGTGATGAAAATTTGGGTTTAAGAGAAGTCACATTAGCTGCAAATTTGGGCAGCTTCCCAAATCTTCCTCTCTCTGGGGTATGATATGACCCAAATCTAAAATGAGAAGAATGACTTAGATGGCTTCAAAAAACTCATGCAGCTTCAGCATTCTGAGTTTTCATTTAGGTAGCATCATGGTTGCTGAACCAGATAGTCAAGTCCAAGAGATGCTGGGTACATGAAGCTGCAGTTCACAAATGCGACCACAAGGTGGCAAAGTTGGCAAACCCATAGCTACTCTCCTTGTGTTATTAGCTAGAGTCCGGAGAGATGGTGGTGGGGGCTTCTGGGTAAGCCTAACTAATCACTGGATGGCTTAGGGGGACTGTACTTTTTTCATTCCAGTAGCCTCCCAAAGAAAGATAAACATCTGAAAGTCTATTATAATCACAACGGGGAATACTGAGTGCTTTTAAAAGGAAAGAAGCGAGGTCGATTTCCAACAGACATTTTCTTAAAAGCAAGGAGGAAAATTACCCATTTCAAGAGCATTAAAACAGTTTGGAACTCATTTCTTCTTCTGGAGAGATAAGTAATGGTTCTGGGAGTATAATTTTTTTAAATAATTGATAAAACTAAAAATAACCAATGACTTGTGCTGGCAAGTGTGAGTCTTGGAAGCCAAGGGAAAATTTATTCCCAGAAACCCCAGGTGTCAACAAAACAACCACCCTTTCTTGTTATGTTAAGTGCTGTGGGGGCTTTGATATGACTCACCATTTAAATTTCCTGGGGTTTATGAAAAGATTTTAAGAAGCTGGGAAGAAAGTAATGGAAAATTAGACAAAGTCTTAATGCTTTGTTAAAAGTAGCCCATGGATCCTTTTTTTTTTTCTTTCTTAAGTAATTCTTAACCCTTTTTTTGGCAAACAGATGCTAATGGCCAGAGCACTGGACTTAAGAATCTGGAAGACCAAAGTTCTGTTTTGCCCTGCAGCACTTACTAACTAGCTTGTGACCCTGGGCAAATCATAGAACCTTTATTTGTTAAATGAGAGAGTTGACTTGATGGATACTGCCTACCTCTAAATCTATGACCCCATGATCCCATATGGAGAACTGAGATCAGAAACCTAAAATCAGATGTAGAGCAAAAGCTACCCACATCACTCTTCCCCACTAATGACAGCCATGTTGAAATAATGAAGGGGCAGGAAGCATGGTGTAGGGGAAGGGCTTTCAAACTGTGGTCAGTAATAGAATTGTGTGGTTAAAACACTACTTTGGCATAAACCCTTATTGTAAAATCTTCTAATGCTATTATTTTAATGCCTAATATTAAACCCGATAAAGCTCATTTTAAAAAAAAAAGACACTAAACTTGGGGGTGTTTCATAATTCCCAAGACTTAAATTTGAATTCTGGCTCTGCTTCTGACTAGTTGTATGGCTGTGGTCAAGTATCTTCCCTCCAGCCTCACTTTCTTGTACCTGCAAATTGAGGGGGTTAGCCTTGATGGTCTCAAAGACTTCTTTTCACACTGATTCTACATTTTAAAAAAAGACTCAGTTTATATTTGGTTTCTAAATTGTACCTTGATTTTTAAAAGTCACAGGAAAAGGTAGAAAAACAAAACGTGTTTATGAAAAACAAGCATACCTACCTAGAAATCTGCAATTCTTTATTCTGCTAATGATAACATTGCTTAGTCTGTTCATTCATTCAACAAATATTTATTGAGTCTCTACACAGTGGAAGGTGGTGTAGAGGTGGGTAATACATGAATGAGGAAGACATGGTCCCAGCCTTAAAAAAATTATTATAATTTTGTAGGAAATATGGATAAGAGCTATACAAATGTACCAGGGACTATACACATACATACATACATATATATATAAAATAAAATTTAAAAACCTATAGAAGCCTTTGGTACAGGAGAAAGATGAACAGCCTGGGTGCAGTAGAGAGAGGAGATCAAATTGTGAGTCACTATAAGCCAACATGGAATTGAATAAACAGCAGCTTGTAAGATGCAAGAGGAGATGGTTCCTTGAGACTTCATTATTGTCAGTCCATGGGCCATAGAACCAGGATAGAAGAGAAACTTTCAGAAATGGAGCTGTGACATAGTTTGCCAGAGATTCTGGAGGACAGGTGGTTCCCTGGGAAAGGGAATAGACACCATTTTCTGGGAGCAAAAGAGAATTGTAGGAAATGTAAGCTAAAGGGATCCATTTGGGGATCAGCAACCAGTGAGTGACATTAGCTAAGAAAGAGTAGCCGGAAAAGCAACATAATACAGCCAGCCAGAAGGGCCATGACAGGGTGCACAGACCTGGAGGAACAATCCCCAAGACTCCCATCAGAGCCCTACGTAAGGCGATACTGAAAGTCAGTGGTGTCGATCTCAAAGAGAAACCAGAGTCCTCCTTGGGTTGCCTATTGACTTAGTTTTTAAATGTAATGCTATCTATGTAAGCCTGGGCCTGATTGGGGATGGGGCAGGATAGGTACAGAGAAGAATTGTTCACTTTCGGTTAGTATTATTTTCTATGGATTTTGATATTATTTCTGTTTCCCTTAACTTGTAAATAAACTTATTTATTCTTCAGACTTTGTGAATCTATGTGCTTGCAAGGGGAAATGATGATATCAGTCCCAGGATAGGGTAGGGGGCTGCAAGATGCTGAAGGTCCCAGATTATCTCAGTGAGGTTATGAACCAGAGAAATAAGTTCTCCAAAATGTACCTGTGATAAGTATAGAATAGGGCTCTAACATAAGAACTATAAATACATATATACATACATTTATTTATAGATATACATATATGTATATAAGTATATATATATATATATATATATATATATATATATATATATATGTACACACACAGAGCTATAACACAAGGTGGAATGAAACAAGTGCAATAGCAAAGCACAAAGTGTTATTGGGTTCAGAGAAGAGTGAGACTAATTAAGATCATAAAAATCATGCAGGACTTCATGGAGCAGGTAGCACTTGAGTTAGCGCTTAAAATATGGGGTAGATTTTCAGCAGCTGGATATGAAAAGAAAGAGTCCCATGCAGAGAGAGAGAATGGCATGAAAAAAGACACAGAGGTGTATGAGTGTGGGGAGGGGGGAAGTTTTGTTGAAGCATCAAGTGTATGAAAGGGATTAGTGGGAGATAAAGCTGAAAAAACATAGGTCGGAGACAAATCATGAAGGACCCTTAATTTTAGCCTAAGGAGTTTTAATTCTACTCATTAAGTAATTTTTAAAAATTGAAGTTTTTGAGTAGGGAAGTGATGTGATAAGATCAATTCCTAAGATTCATCTGGCAACTACATGCAAAATGGATTAAGGAAAGAAATTCTCATTTTCTCTTTGTGTCTCTGTCTCTCTCTGTGTGTCTCCCTCTCCAGATCAGTAAATATTTATGAACGTAACACAAAATTTTGACTTTTTAAAATAGTACTTTCTAAGTAAAGTCAAAGAGTGACAGTCTTTTTAAGTCAATCCTCATCAATGTGTAAAACTGAATATATTTTACTTGCTTCTAACAGAATTAAAGTGGCTTGAGGTCATCCAGAAGCTCAAATGTAATGGTTTGAAGCTCCTCTTGTCGGCGATTAAAGCCAAAGTTGTTGCTATTGGGTGTGAAACGGGACAGGATATTCATGAGGCCACGGGGTGACAACCGATCCCGAAACTCAGCTGTCATAAAATAATACACCAGCGGGTCAAGACAACAATTCATACTAGCGAGGCACAAAGAAATGATGTGGAAACACAGAATGCTTTTCATAAAGGAGCAGCTGGAAAAGAGGTCTTGTTTCAGCATCATGAAGATAGGGAAATTGATATGGTATGGGGTGAAACAAATGAAGAAGACCATGGCACACATCAGGACCATCCGCAAGGCTTTTTCTTTCTCACTGTTGTTTTGGGGGGGCATTTGGTAGTCTTGTAAGGATTTCATTGTCTTCCAGGTGCAAAAGGCAATGACACCAACAGGGATCACAAAGCCTCCCAGTTCAGCTACGGTGATCATGGCGATGGAAGAAGTCATGTCAATGTGTCGGACTGCGAGATCGGCAAAGCAGGTCTCACTGGAGGTGTTGGCCAGGCTGGCACTTCTCATGACGAGCAAGGGCAAGCAGGCAGCCCCCACGGTGATCCAGATGGTGGCACTGATGGCTATATCATACCTGCGCTTCCAGTTTCGGGCCTTGAAAGGCTTGAGAAGGAAGAAGCATCGCTGCAGGCTAATGCAAGTCAAGAAGCAGATACTCGCATACATGTTGAGGTACTTCAGATAGAAGCAGAAAAGGCACAGGAATCTTGGGAATGGCCAGTGGTGGTTGATATAGTAATAGATCCGCAGCGGCAGTGAGAGAACATGAGCAAGGTCAGCAATAGCCAGGTTGATCATGAAGATGATGGCCTTATTCTTTTTGCTGATGAAACGCCATAAGACCCAGAGGCCCGTACTGTTGGCCAGAAGGCCTGGGATGAAGACCACAATATATGTGATAGCATACAAGGAGTACTGAAATGGCAGGTGAAGACCAGTGCAATTTACTTCCGTACCGTTCCCTTCCATCTTGAATACTTATGCTGCTTTTGTAAAGAACGCATGAGAAAAAAGGTCTGCAGAAAACAAGGGGAAGGTAACATCAGTCCAACGTATATATGTAGGGGTGCCTATTCTCTCAAAACTGACTTCTCAAGAACATTCAGGTTTCCAGTATACTTTCCCCACAATACACTCATGAGGTAGGGAGTACAAACAGCAGTGTTTCCATTATTCAAAAGGGAAATGAGCTCAGACAGGATATAAAAAGAGAAGTTTATTTTTATTCCATAGACACCACCAGTCTTAGACTATACATCTTATTATAAGACGTGAAGGATTGTACCCAGAAATCAGAAATGGTTTTGGGGTGGTTATTCTGTTTTATAGATTTTTTGGACTCATCACGTCTGTCCTCCTGTCATGCTAGAGTCAGTAGGGCATCGTAGAAAGAGGGTCAGAACTGGAGTCAGACACTGGTTTTGGCCAATAGTGTTCACACAACGTTAGGAAAGTTCTTAAACCTCTCTTTCCTCATCTGTAAGGTGAAGGTGTTAGATTCGGTGACCTCTGTGTTCCCTTTTTACTCTGTGAACCCAAAGGTGTCTCCCTTTACATCCTCACAGATCCTGACAGGCCATCCCCTTCACTATTTTTGAGATAGCCCTGGTTCAATTCAGTTGAAGATAAGGTTGTGAGCACACTGAGGCATTTGGAGGCACTCCCCACCCAGAGATTTCCAGATAGAAATTTTCCCCTGCCATTCACACCACAATTACTTACAGGAGACCTCAGGAAATAGAGGAGTCAGGAGTTCCCTCTACTCTGAGTTTCCAGGGCAGTTTGGGACTTTATTCCCTGCTTGGAAATTCCATAATGCTAGAATTTTATGATCTTCAGAATGATGCCTGCCACTATTTGTATGAAGGAGGCAGAACTTTTCTTTTTCCTTCTTCCCCTTCCACTGGCTGCTTCAGCACCAGCCCAGTCAGTCACGGGCTAAATAACCAATTAAAGTGACCACTGGCCGAGTGACAGCTCAAGCAGCCAGTTACATTAATGTGTCCCACTACTACTGCTGTAGCTCATTTAGTAGGAAAGTCTGCTCTACAGCCCAGAAACTTAGTGAGTTCCTACTATCATAAAGACGCCGACCTCTAAGTCTTTTTTCTAGGTTAAGCACAGTTCCTTATAGGATGTGTTTGTCGACAGTATCTGTAAATATGTGATTATGAGTGTTTAGGGTCAGAGATAATGTCAGTATTCCTCTTTGGTTCAAACTTGAAGGCCAAGCTTATAACTCCCCCAGTATTTCTCATGTTAGGAAAAGTAAATTTTACAGATCATTATATCAGCTGTTTTGTATAGCTTAGTATTCCCATTTTACAGATGAGAAAACTAAGACAGACAGAGGTTAAGTAATCACCTAGAGTTCACACAGCTATTGTCTGAGACAGGATGTGCATTCCGGTCTTCCCGATTCCCAGTAACCTGCCACTGTGTCACACAGCTGCCTCTTTAATTTGTAGAAATAAGGGACATGAATACTTCCTATTACTTTCTATTGGTCACAAAGAGAATTCAAATTGGGTTGACTTGAAAAGAAAGTGAGACTGACTTAAAATGAGCAGATCCTGAGATCTAGAATTAACATACAGTCTGCATTAGCTCTGCTATGACTTGCCTTTTTTTTTTTTTTGAGACGGTCTAAAGCTATGTCTGAAGGAATTAGAGAGACAACTGAAAAGTGAACAATTAAGTCAATCCACTGATTGCTCTAACCATGCCAGTGGCTCAAGTCTGTCTCTCTCTTAGCCTTCTTCTAATGCATCTTGGTGGCCTGGGGGTCAGTCCACCAAATACCTGGTAGAGCATGGCTAGTGGAGTATGAACTCAGGGACAGACCAGACCACCTGTCTATGGTTTGGAGGGGCTGACCCCCACATTGTCCCAAGGAGGATCAATTCATTCAGGGCACATAGTTACTCTGTAAGTTCCCGAGCAAAGTTCCCAAGCAGACAGAGCCCCAGGTCATTCATTTCCCATATGAGCTATCCTCTTAGTCCCTGGGTAAGCGACCGTCAGGTATCTTCCCATTTAATGCGTAAAGCAAATGAAAATCAGATAGGTGAAAGGCACTGGCCCTAGGATCAGTAGAGCTGAGGCAAAGTCCAGGTTTGTCCTGAAGGCAGACTGTGCCGCCAGGGGGTTCTTAGACTGCTCAGCCTGGATTAATACGGCCATTCAGGCAAACAGCCAGGCAATTCAGACAAAAATCCGGCCTGCCCAACTTTTTTTAAGGGAATTCACTATGTAACTGAATTGATCATTGACCAGAGATCCCAGAACATTTAGTGTTTGGAGCTCAGGGGTGTTACTAAATCAACCAGATTGCCCAAAGCCACAGTTCCCTCAAACCCAGCCCTGAAATGTTTTGTTATTTATACTCGAAATAGAGAAGATTCTGCCATAGGGATTTTAAAGAGGAGCAAAAACTGCCATTGAACCAGGGAGAGGCCTGTGCTCACACTGTGTGTCCTCACTGTGTGGCCTGTCTGTGGATGGAAGATAAGGCAGCAGGTAGGGAGTGGTCAATAAAACCTGGGTTCAAATCCTGCCTCAGACACTCACTAGCTGCATGGCCTTGGACAAGTCACTTCATCTTGCTAAACCTCAATGTACTTATGTATAAAATGGGAATAGCACTCCCTCTAGTAACAACTTTATAAGATTGTCATGAAGCTCAATGGGCAAAAAACATTTTGTAAACCTGAAGGTGCTATATAGACAACTGCTGTTGTCTTGTAAAAATGATGAAATGGATGGTTTCAGAGAAATTTGGGAAGATTTGCATTAATTAATACAGACTGAAATGAACAGAACCAAGACCACTTTTTATACAATAGCAACAAAAATATGAAAAAAAACAACTTCGAAAGACTTCTGAACTCTAAAATAACACTGAACAATCCTTATTATTAACAGATAGCATTTCTATTTTGTTTTAAAGTTGGCAAAGCACTATACATATGCTATCTCACATAATCTTCAATGACAGCCCTGTGAAGTAGGTGTTCTTATTATTCCCATGTTACAGATGAGGAAATCAAGGCACGGAGAGATTCGATGGATTGCTCACGGACACACAACTAATAAGTATCTGAAGCTGAATTTGAAATCAAGTCTTCCCATTCTAAATCTAGCATCTGATGATAAAGAGTGGGACGTCATATAGTTTTGAATATGGCTAATGTGAGGATGTTTTGCTTAACTTATTTATTGTTACAAGGTTTGGTTTGGTTATCAGTGGGATAAAGGGGTAGAGAGGGGACAAATAAAGACTTGTTAACTGGTAAAAAAAAATCACAATACAATGATCCAAGACAACTCTAAAGGACTTATGAAAAATGCAATCCATTCCCGGAGAAAAAACTAATAGAATCTGAATACAGATTTCAAGCATACTATTTTAAACTTCATTTTTCTTGGGTTTTTATTTTTTTGAGTTCCATAACGTGACTAATATGTAAATATATTTTTCATGATTACACATGTATAACCTATATCAAATTGTTTGCCTTCTCAATGAGGAAGGTGGGGAGGGAAGGAGAGAACTTGGAACTCAATTTTAAAGACGAATGCTGAAAATTGTTATATATATGTAATTTTTAATGATTTTTATGTAATTGGGAGAAAAATATTAAAAATTTTAAAAAGAAAACAAAAGAAAATTATATTTACAAAGGAAGAGGTCAATGATAATACTTAAAGAAGAACTGTCATATTTTCCAAGTGCCTTTTCACATATACATACACATCTCAATCGTTCCCCACAAATGACCCTGCACAATGGAGGAGGCAGATATTTTGTCCCCATTCACTAGAGGAGGAAACCACAAGTCAGAAAGGTGAATGTTTTGGCCCCGCCAGCCAGTGGTAGAGCTGGGAAGTCAATCCCTGGTCTTCTTCTAGTCCAGTGGCCTTTCTGCTCTCTCCATGCCTTCCTCACCCTGTTCTGTGCCTGGACAATTCCTACTCATTCTTCAAGAATCATCTGCTCTGGACACCTTCCTGGATGAGCCTAATCTCAGTGATCTCATCTTTGGCTGGAAGCCAGTAATGTTTATCATCTGCTCCCATCATTCTGCATCTACTCATAACCCTGCTTTCTATTGCTACTGAACTTGGAGTGTGTGTGTGTGTGTGTGTGTGTGTGTGTGTGTGTGTGTGTGTACCTCTTCTTTTACTAATGTCCTTCATCCTCAGATCTCCAATGTCCCAACATGAGGAGGAGGTGACTCAGTTCTCCAAGGCTCTGCTTCTGGGGCACATGCTTTCAGTAGGTCCTCTCTAGCCAGGAAAGCTTCCTGTCTGGGCTGGTGATGACAGACTGAATGTCTAAACCCTAAATGTCTGTCATTCAAGGATTGGCCTAGTTCAATTCAGGGCAGATTGGCTGCAGGGTGATGGATAGTCAAAGGCCATCTGCTCAGAAGGGCTGCAATATTAGTCTGTGGAAGGAGTGTCCACAATGAGGAAATCCCAGACCCTAGATGGAAGTGTGCCTGTCTAGCGGTACCTCAATTGGAAATTTACTGCCTCTAGGATCACTTAAATGTCTTCAACTTGAAATCACAGGATTCTAGATTTTTCAAAGAGGAAGAACATGAGGTTTAGGCACTGGTTCAAATCCTGGCTCTAGAGCACACTACCTATGTGACCTTCTACCCCACCACTACCCCTGGGGCTCAGTTTCCACATCTGTAAAACAAAGGTCTTACCAGGGCCCATCACTGGGACTGACACTGAGGCTGTGACATTTTCTTCCCCTCTCTAAGCCTCAGTTTCTTTATCTTCCAAATGGGCTAGGTAAGCTCTCGATAAGCATATTTGTTGGAAGAATTAGGAATAAATGAATCTTGAGAAACCAAGCAGTGTATGGGAAAAGAATTTAAAGGAAGTGCCATTAAACTGTGCTTTCTGGATTGTCCACCAGATGTCACAAGTGAGCCATGATTCATTGGTCTTTTTTGGATCTAATTCTCTAATAAAGGAGAAGTCATTTTGAGAAGTGCCCACGCCCTTGTAGCCACAAGAACAGAAGTTTTTGCAGGGTATTCTGGGAGTTTCTTTTCAAATCAACTCTTATTCATTTCTTTCTTTTTTTAGCAAGGTTGGTGTGGTGAGGAAGGGGTGGGGTTGAGGGAAGGCCTAGACTTATGATTTCATGTGCAAAAAAAACTCCCTCTACCATTGCAATCCAGCACCTTCCCTGCAACCGACAATTTTACAGAATTGTGTGGACCACCAAGAGTTTCAGTGATCTATGGGAAGAAGCAGGGCTTAACCCCAAGCCAGTTTTTTAGCCACTAAGTGACACGGCCTCTCTCGTGTTTCTTTTGGAAATTCTTAAACTAATTTAGTCATTAACAATGCTAATAATACTAATTCATTAAACACAAATCTATTAGACACATACTATATTCAAAGTATCATGGGAGGAGTATTGGGAGGAGTATAGAAATGAAGGCAACATCTCGAAGCCTTAATCTCTTCTCAGATATAGACACATACATATTTAAACTTTGTATGTACGTATACTTATGTGTATATACGTCTATCTATGTATTGTATATATTTCTCTCTATATACATATATGTGAGTATATATGCATACGAGTGTATATACACGTACATGTGCATACACACACGAATATATACAGCATCACAGCCAAGTGGAATCCCAAGACCTCGCTTTGAAGTTGCCTCAGCCACTTACTACCTGGCAGGAAAGTCGTCCCTCTCAGAACATCAATTTTCTCATGTGTCAAATGGGAGAACTGGAGAAGATGAAACCAGTCCCTTTCAACAGTATGGTACAAATTTTTCAATTCACGTGGGAATGATTTCCATTTTCTAAACACATCTCAAAGTCCAATTTTTGGCCACTAACCTTGTGGGTCAAACTTCAGAACGGGGATTATGGATCCCACCCAGTGGCATGGGAAGAAGTACAATGTATTGATAAGATGGAGATAAGCATTTATCATAGGCCATCAGAGCTGCAAGGGACCTGGAGATCATCTATTCTATCTAACCCCTCCATTTAGTAGATAAACGGGGGGGGGGGGGGGGGAAGAAAGAAACTTACTCAAGACACTGGTTCTTCTATTCAGGTAACAACTTACCACTTACCACTTGCATGTTTATCATAGATGTGCATAGATAGAATGGGCTGGATGTGCTTAGGGTATGGCTGTACCATAGAGGCAAGCTTTCCCATTCACTCTTCACCTTCCCATCTCCCTCCAGGGTCTATTGGCCCATTCAGCTCACCCTCTTCCTATGCTTGCTGAAGATAAACCAGAGCCTTTGTCAAATCCAATTCACTTATGTAACAGCTAAGGAAACTGAAGTTCAGAGAGGGTAAGAAAACTTCTCATGAACAATCTTGATATTAAAAGTTGAGGAAAAATTTGGCCCTGAAAACCTAAGGTGATGAAACCTGATCCCTATCTGGGTATCAAACTACCTCCCAAAGGAAGTCTTATGACCACTCCATCCTTCATTTTCCCCTCTCCCCTAGCCTCTGACAGCAAGTGGAGTCTGTATGACATCCATCATTCAATGCTAAACTGTCTTGTACTAACATTGTACTAGTACTGATCTTACCTCCCCCAAAAGTAAGCTTCTTAAAAGCAGGACTGAATCATCCTCTTTTCTTGGACAGCCCCACAGCACCTAACATGGGGCTAGACGTGTCCTCAGCACTGTAACTAAAAAAGTACACTTAGAATCATAGCTCAGGATTTAGAGGCAGAAGCAATCTGGGAAACATTTAGTCCGATCCTCCTTCATTTGACAAATGAGAAAACCGAGGCCTAGAGAGGGGAGATGCCTTGCTCATGGTCACATAGTTAGCAGGTAGCAAAATTGGGACTGTGGATTGAAAAATCCAACCTTCCCAAAGGTTGGTTTGACAGGCTTTTCCAGGACTCAGCTGAAGACCTAGACTGAGAGTTCAAAGGGGTCATTTAGTAATTAGCTAGAACATCTGGGCACATCCCAGATGTGCTGTGAAGGAAAAAAAAACCAACTACACAGATGATTTAAAGGCCAAATATAATAAGATGACATTTTATAGGTATAAGTGTAAAAATCTTGCACTTTTGGGGGGCAGGGAAGTGGTACTACAGTGGAGAGAGCACAAGCCCAGGTCAGGAGGACCTGAATTCACAAGTGACCTCAGACACTCAACACATACTAGCTATGAGACACTGGCAAGTCACTTAACTTGACTTAGTTCAAAAATAAAAATAGAAATAAAAGTCTTGTGCTTGGATGTTAAAAAATCGACTTCACACGTACAAGATGCGGGAAGTCTGGTTAAAAGCAGTTTACTCAAAAAAGATCTGGAGGATTTAGTGGACCACAAATTCCGTATGAATGTGGTGGGGCAAATAACAATGTGAACATCAGCTTAGCAGACATACGGTCTAGTGACCAGGATTGGTGGGAGGAGTCAGGGGCTTAGTCCATTCTATTCTACTCTGGTCAAGATCTAACTTGAAGCACCACAGCGTAGAAAGGACATGGATACAAGCTGGAGAATGGCTACAGTCAGGCTATTGAGGGGATCAGCCATCGAGCCATATGAGGATTGTTTGAAGGAACTGGGGATGGTTAGCTTGGAGAAAAGAAGGCTCAGAGGAAGGGCAAATGGCAGGCTAGGATTCATCCAAGGATCTATAATGTTGTCACATGTTTTAGAAGAAGGAGCAGTGCTGGTTGGCTGGGCCCCAGAAGGAAGAACAAGGAACAATGCATGGAAATTGCAGAGGCACATTTAGGCTTCTTGTAAAGGGAAGAGAACCCCCAACTTAATAACAATATGAAGTGTCCCAAAGGGCAACGGGCTACTTCAGGAAGCAGTGAGCTCCCTGCCGGGGACAGCTGCAAGTCAAGGCCAGGAAATACTGAGGGGAGTCCTGCTCAGGTACGGGGTCTCCCCTATGACCCCTCAGGGAGCACATATATCTTTCCAAGCACACAAAATCTCCATGGCATATGGGTCACATTCTGGGTGGCCAAGAACAATTCCAAAAAGAGGCCGCGCTTCCTTCGTGAGCTATAACTTCAGAAGATCGTTTGTGTGCGTGCCTATAGATATGGGACCCGACAATGAACAGCTCACTTATAGATCAGATCTGTGTCTGTGGAAACAGGAAAAGGAAGTCGTGGTAGGGGTTGCTTCTCCTTCAATTTAATTTGCCAATCATTGTTAAATGCCTACTATGGGCCAGACACTGTGCTACGCACTGGGGCACACGGAGATAGAAACAACATGGTCTCTGCGGGGAAGCAGCTGGCTTATTCTTCTTAACTTTTGACAACTCTGCAACAAATTAGAGTTTAGGTTTCTGTGAGAGGGGCTTGAGTCCTGGAAACCCAGAGTGATGTTGGCACTGACGGTACTAAATCTGTTCCTCCCCAATAGATAAGGAAATAACTTCTAAAAGACTTCCCACCACCTCCTAGGTCCCAGGACACTGGAGCATTCCTTGCAGGTGAAGTTCCTGGAGCAGCCCTTGAGTTACAAGGTTTGGATAAGTGCTTATTCCCTATTTGAAAGACGCCTCAGTCTTCCCTTGTGTCATGTATGAATATTAGACCAGGTGATCTCAAAAGGTCTCCTCCAACTCTAAATCCTTTGATTCTATGACCCCAGGAAGCTAGGGACTCAGAAATTCCTCCATAGTGAGGGAAGGGGAGGCCAATGGGTTTATTTTGTGTATACCTCAGGGGCCCACCACTGAGGTTATGAATCGCATCACAAGCTATCCAAACAGCTAATGTAACTTCCTAACTTAACTCACAGACCTCAGATTGCCTCTTCAACCTCCCCATACCATTCACTGGTGAAAACCAGAACCTAGAAATGTCAGCTCAGATACTACATAACTAAGATAGAGAAACCAAGCCTTTATCCCAGGATGCAGAGCCTTAGAGGCAAACATAGCAACTGGAGTCTTTGGACAGCATAGAAACAACTAAACTTAGCACCTGGGTAGCAAACTAATGAGTTAAAAGAAGCTACAAGTTAAAAGGAGCAGTTAGGTGGCACTGCAGTGGAGAGAGAAATGGGTCTGGAGTCAGAAGACTCATTTTCCTGAGATTGAAACCAGACTCAGACCCTTCCTAGCTGTGGGTCACTTCACCCTGTTTGCCTCGGTTTCCTCATGTGTAAAATGAGCTGGAGAAGGAAATGGCAAGAAAACCACAAATGGGGTCATAGAATCAGATACATACCTCAGGATGCTATCCCTAGTCACTGTGCCCCTGGTGTATAAGCTAAGCAGCTTCCCCAGTAGGGTTTAAAGGTGAGACTCAGGCTACTTAATCCAGGAACAGAAAGGTCTAGTGCTAGCTTTGTGACTCTCCTCAGACATCCCAGCTTGCTCTCCACCTAGTTTTGGGTCTGTGTTCTCCAAGGTCTCTTCCCGTGTTGAAAGCCCAATTCATCTCATCTGCAACATTCAGTCTCTCCACAAATAGCTTTGAGCTAGATGGCAGCATGTCTACACTGGAGTCCTCTAGTTTCCAGCCCTTCTCCAAGGCAGTAGAAGACCCTATAAGAACCAGCAGGCAGAACTCTGGACAGTTGCTCAGTACAGCTATCCAAAGGCCCATTGGGCACAGGAAGCCAATAGGTTGTTGTTGCTCATGCTGGGCCATCAGCTCCACTTTCACAAGAAGGAATAGGCTGTGGGGCTACCACTCCTGGAACCTCTAACACTGAAAATAATAAATTTCCTTTCCATTTCACTTTCAGATTCATGATCTCACAAAAGTTGCACCATAACCCTATGAGGTACAATGGACAGCTGTACTTTGCCGTTGGCTTCCATTTCTTTGGTGCTTTAGAATTTCTAAATGATTTTCCTTACACAAATGTTATTATGACCATTCTATGGAGGAGGAAACAGAGGATTAGAGAAGTTAATTGACTTGGCCATGGGCATAAGCTAACACTCAAACTTGGGTTTCTCCTGATTCTAAACCCAGGCTGGTTTCCATCATATTTCCATTTTGCC
This sequence comes from Sarcophilus harrisii, assembly GCF_902635505.1. Taxonomy (NCBI): domain Eukaryota; kingdom Metazoa; phylum Chordata; class Mammalia; order Dasyuromorphia; family Dasyuridae; genus Sarcophilus; species Sarcophilus harrisii. The sequence continues at coordinate 57,009,146 of NC_045432.1, read as the reverse complement.
TCCCATTTTAAAGTTGAGGCAAAAGCACTGTAGCGCATTTCCTCTCCAGTGAGAAGGTGGTCATGTAATTATTAATGGACCATGATAAGTGAGAGAAGAGGGTTGGCACAGGAGCAATAGAGAGCTAAGACCATGGACTTCTGACCACAAGAGCAAACATGAAGACTGGGAGCAGGGGCATGGAACTGGAAAGAAATACGTCTCAGCTGACTCCTCCATATTGTCGGATTAATTCCAAAATTCCAATAGAAAGTAAGCTTGTTGAGGCCAGGGACTATTTCATTTTTGTATCTGTATCCTCCACTTGCACACAGCTTGCCTGATTCATAGTAGGTGCTTAGTAAATTTTTTAATTGAATTTAATTCAAACAAGTGACCATTTAAGTTAGGGGTAGGGGTAGGAGAGTCAGATTCCAATTCTGCAACTTTCTAGCTCTGAGACTTTAGGTGGGTCACTTCCTGTCTTGGAGCCTTAGTTTCTTCAAATGCAAAATGGATACAGTAAGAACTATAATAATTAAAGCAACTGGCAAGGGTCCTTCTTGCCAAGGCAGTTTGTAAAATTCAAAGCATTTTTGAAATATGAATGATTATTCTCCAATTGGTAAATGGTGAAAGGATATAACAATTTTCAGATGAAGAAATTAAAGTCATTTTTTGGTAATATGAGAAAAATGCTCTAAATTACTATTGATAAGAGAAATGGAAATTCAAACAACTCCGAGGTACCACCTCCCACCTCTCAGATTGGCTGAGGTGACAGGAAAAGATAATGATAAATATTAGAGTGGATGTGGCAGAACTGGGCCACTGATGCATTCATTGTTGGTGATTCTGGAGAACCACTGGAACTATACCCAAAGGGCTATCAAACTGAGCATACTGTTTGATCCAGCAGTATTACTACTGGGTCTGCATCCCAAAGAGATCATAAAAAGAGGGGAAAGGACCTACATGTACAAAAATGTTTGTGGCAGCCCTTTTTGTAATGGCAAGAAACTGGAAAGTGAGTGGATGTCCATCAGTTGGGAAATGGGTGAATAAGTTATGGTATATGAATGCTATGGAATATTACTGTTCTGTAAGAAATGAAGAGCGGGCTGATTTCAGTAAAACCTGTAAAGATTTACATGAACTGATGTGAGTGAAATGAGCAGAACCAAGAGAACACGTCCACAATAACAGCAAGATTACATGATGATCATCACAGTGATCCAAGATAATTCCAAAAGAACTGGAATGGAAAATGCCATCTGCTTCCATCGGGAGAACTAGGGTGACTTAATGTGGATCAAAGCATGGTATTTTCACCTGTTTTTGGTTTGTTTGGTTTTTCTTTTGTGTTTTTTGGTCTGATTTTCTTGTACAACATGACAAATATGGAAATATGTTCAAAAGGACTGCACATATTTAATCAAATTGCTTGTTCTCTTGGGGAGGTGGGAAGTAATAGAGGGTGGGAGAAAAATCTGGCACTCAAAATCTTACAAAAATAAATGTTGGAAACTTCAGAAAAATTAAACAGCATTGAAAATTTAACAAGAAATATGAATGACTACTTATTTGACCTCGGGGCAGCCACTCCATTCTGACCTGTATTTTTTTAATCTATAAATTAAAATGGTTGAATTACTTGAGCCAACAAACCTTACCTCCCTTTCCACAATGTAGAATGCCTGTAGGATAAAATTGCTTTTTCCAGACTCACTGGAAGATCTGTATGTTCCTTTTGGGACCAAATAAACATACATGCACATGAATGAATATACACATGAATATTCAAACATTAATATGCACATAGACACACATTAGAACAGGGGTCACTGGATCCAAGCGAGGCCCGGACAAGTAATGGGACTTGCCCAAGATCATGTGAGTGATGTCTTCAGTGAGATTTAAATTCAGATCTTCTCAACCCTACAACCAGTACTTGAACCTCTATCTGGCATGGCATTTTAAAAGCTTGCGTGAGGACACAATGCCTTAACTCAAAGGAATGACTAGCTATGGACATCTGGCAGCATTGCCCAGTGGAGAAAGGAATTATCTGGGAACCGAGAACAACTTTCTATGACCCTCAGATCAGCTGTGCACCTATTAAAGTGTTGTAAAAAAACCCAAACCCATAAAAACCTTTGCTGACTGTTTGGTTCTCTAGAGCCGGGTCATCTATCTTCATCCCTAACTTGGACTTCCCTACCTTTATGTGCCCAACAGGATACATGGGCCAGCTAGCTGTGGTTCAGACAGAGCAAGAGTCATACCACTTCATGCACTGAAGTTCAGAAGCAAACATCTCTTCAGCCCCTTAAGAGCCCCCTTTCCAAGGCTCGGTCTGCCTACTTCACAGCTGCAGGAAGAGATAAAATCCAAGGCTCCCCACCATAAGGCTAGCGCATGGAATGTAATTACTTCCTTCTCACTCCAGGCCCACTGACCTGGGTCTTACAGGCATTCAAGGGGTCAATTCTATTCCCCTGGGGACCCACATGGATGAACTTGCATTGACCCCTTTTGGCAGTTACTGAGGCTTGCTAGCTAGCTATCCTTCCAGGCCTCTTTACAATCCAACCTGGACAATCTGTCAAGCTACAGCCAGGCAGGAAGCAGGAACCCCGGAAAGGAGAGAAAAGGGAGAGGCCCCTTTATTTGTGGGTTAGGGCTGCTCCTGAGTGCCTGGGTATGCTATTTCCTCTGTAGTGGAATAATGTAGGTAAGGCATTTGGAATCTAGCGACAAGAATTTAGAGTCAGAGGACCTGGGTTCAAATCTCAACTATGTGACCATGGCCAAGTTAATTATCCTCTCTGGGCCTCAGTTTCATCTTCTGTAAAATGATCAGAGGAGCTGGGTCATAAGATTTAGATCTAGAAGGAATCTTAGAGATCATCTAGTCTGACAAAGGAGTAAACTGAGGCTCACAGAGGCTAGCAGTTTGTGATCTCTTTCTACTCCAAATCCTATGTATAATAGGATATTGCATTGTTACAATTTTTAAGGTTTTGTTTTACTATGAGCTTCAAAGAAACAGAATTGTGCAGTGATTGCTCAAACCTTTCATTTTACAGAGGAGACTACGTCTCACAGTGGAGAAGTGATTCAGGGCTAGTCAATACAAGAGGGGGCATTGCAAGTCAAATTTCCTACCTGCAGTATGTCTGTTCCAGCCTAATTAGCCCTTCATTATATTCCGATTTCTACTGTGGCTAATGGCTCCCCATTAGGGGGAGGCCCATGCCTTAGTTGCTGAGAAGCAGGGCTGGCCCTGAGACAAACCAGGGATAAGGTAGAAGTTTGTCTGGTGCTCCTCCCCTCCACCAGGGGGCTGTGTCCCAATTACTAGCACCCTGTAGTGCAGAAGCAAAGCATGTGATAAAGTCAACCCCCTGAGGGGCAACTGGCAGGACAGCCAGTTTCTTCCCTTTTTCTGTATCATGGATCCCTCTGGCAATCAGCCTAGTAAAACCTATGGACACCTTCTCAGAATCATGTTTTTAGATGCATAAAATCAGATAAGTAGGTTTTCAAAGAAAACCAATGGTACTGAAATATTCTCCACAATCCCATGATTCTCCTGGGGACCTAAGAATTTTCGACTTTAGTAACAGTCCCAGGGTTATCCTGGAGACTGGCTGCTCCTCAAATCACACCATGTAGGCAACCACCTACAGTACCTACTCATAAGGCTCGCCTTGCTGAGCTGCACTAGGGGAAAGAGTCACAGGGGAAACAGGACACAAAGGGCTTTTCTGTGCTTCCCTACCTGTGAAGTCTCAGGGGGACCCCTTGGAGAGCTCCAAAGTCTTGCAAATCAAATGCTGTTCTCTCTCTCATCGGGCCAGCTGGGCCACTCTTGGAAAATGGGTTTCTGCTATCCTTCCATTTGAACTAAAGATCGGTTGCTCTCTTTGAAGTATAATCACAGAAACCCCAGGAGGCCTCTCAGAAAAAATACGCTCTGTCTTTGTGATCACTGGACTGAACCTCCTATTAGAAGAGGGGCACTGGAGCAAGACACTCAGGAAACGAGCTTTGAAAGGCAGGGTGGCTTCATCCAGCTACTGTTGCTGCCCACCTGCAAAGAGCAGATGGTGGTCCAGGCTAATGCCAACAACCGACTGCGTTTCACCTCTGCTCCATGGTTCCGACTGGGGCTTAGAGATGAGCATGCAGTGGGCTGGAATAGGAAGTACAGTGAATTTGGCTGCTCTGGAGTCTTGGGATCATAGATATAGAGCTCAAAATTCCCTTGGAGGCCAACTAGTCCAACCCTCCTGTTTTATAGATGATCCAACTGAGATTGAGTGGTTAAAAGACTTATCTACAGTCATACTACTAGTATCTGCAGCAGGATTCAAACTCGGGTAATTTAACTCCAAGTCTAGCACTCCATCCTGGAAACTACACTATGACTTGGATTCACACTCCCACCCCTACAACCCCCCACCCCCATCAATTCCCAGCTGCATGACCTTGGGCAAGTCCCTTTCTTTCTCTGATCTGGTTTCCTCTCCTGTAACTGGAAGGGGTTAGCTTTTCCTCCTGTGCAAACTTTCTAATTTGGAGAAAGCCAATGTAATCAACAACTGCCCTCCAAGAAATTGACGACAATTCCCCAAGTTACAGGTGGCTGTGCTTTTTTAAAAAAATGGGGGGGAAGAAAAGAAGGAGGAGGAGGAGGAAAAGAAGGAAAAAGGAAGAGGAGGAAAAGGAGGAAAGAAGGAAGGAAGAGAAAAGAAAAACGGAAAAGAAAAAGGACAAAGAGAAGGAGGATGAGAAGAAGGAAAAGGAGAGGGAAGAGGAGGAAAGGAGGAGAGAGAGAAGGAAGAGAAGAAGAAGAAGAAGAAGAAGAAGAAGAAGAAGAAGAAGAAGAAGAAGAAGAAGAAGAAGAAGAAGAAGAAGAAGAAGAAGAAGAAGAAGAAGAAGAAGAAGAAGAAGAAGAAGAAGAAGAAGAAGAAGAAGAAGAAGAAGAAGAAGAAGAAGAAGAAGAAGAAGAAGAAGAAGAAGAAGAAGAAGAAGAAGAAGAAGAAGAAGAAGAAGAAGAAGAAGAAGAAGAAGAAGAAGAAGAAGAAGAAGAAGAAGAAGGAAGAAGAAGAAGAAGAAGAAGAAGAAGAAGAAGAAGAAGAAGAAGAAGAAGAAGAAGAAGAAGAAGAAGAAGAAGAAGAAGAAGAAGAAGAAGAAGAAGAAGAAAGAGGAGAAGGAAGAGCAAGAGGAGAAGGAAGAGCAAGAGGAGAAGGAGGAGGAATAGTAGGAGGAAGAGGAGGAGAAAGAGAATTGGAGGAGGAGGAGGAAGAGACTGAAGAGGAAAAGGAAAAGAAGAAGAGAAGAAGGAGAAGGAAAAGAAGAAGGAGAAATAAGGAGGAGGAGGAAAAGAGGAAAGAGAGAAAAGGAAGAGGCGCAGTAGGAGGAGGAAGAAGAAGAAAAAGAAGGTAATATTTACACAAAAGTAAAAAGTTCTTGACCTTTTTAGTGTTATGAAGTCTACAGAAGTCTGTGGATTCCTTCTCAAAAACTGTTTTTAAATACATAAAATATATAAGATTACAAAGGAAACCTATTGTATCAAAATCAAATTATTAAAATGGAGTTATCAACATTTTTTTTAAGTTCAAAGACCCCAAGGTGAAAACCCCCTGCCCTAAAGAGATTATTCTTTAATGTTAGAATTTTAAGCACAAGGGCAGACATTTTGTTGCCCCTGAAATTATATCCTACAAACAGCTGCCTATAAACAGGCTGCCCTTGCTGGAGAAATATGTTGACATGGTTACCCAGATACCACAGGTAAACATTCTTTTCCATTCTTAGCAAATAGCCTTGCCCAAGGAACATGGTCTAAAGGCAAAATGCTGGATCTAGAATTGGGCATGTCCCCTTGCTTATCCCCAGTTTTTCCCATTTTTATACTCTAAAATGAAGGGGATTGGATCAAGTGTCTCAAGATCGCTGCTTGATAATGTCTTCCTTTTAGTCTCATAGGAGAGCATGGTGTAATAAAAAAATGGTAGATTTAAAAGCAAGAGGACCTCAGTGGGAAAACTGACTATCACTTACACTAGTGAGTTATTCCATCTTGAGCAAATTATGTCTTCTCTATGAGCCTCAGTTTCCTCCTCTGTAAAAATGTTTGGCCTTTATGATCCCAAAGCCCCAATTTGTGACCCACTTTAGCACTGCAGAAAACAAAGGATAAAGGGTGTATGTGGCAGGGAGGACTTGGGGGGGACTCCTTGGGGTACCTCTTCTGCAGGCTTAAGGACAGAACAGCTAGGAAGCCAGGCCACCTATAGGTGCAGACTAGGATAGGAAGCCCTTCTGGAGCCTTTGAGTCTGCTAGGCTGAGCCTTTTTTCCTTTGTTGGGGGCAATTCATCTGGGGGGAACAAGGTTAGGCCTAGAAGGGCATTCTGCTGACCTCAGCAATCCCTCCGGGTGGTGCCCAGAGGACTAGACCCTCCAGCTGCTCCCCAGTTTGATTGAATGACTCTGAATCACCCTCAGATGGAGGAAGAGCTCCACCTGGACTTGTGGTCATAGAGATTAGGTGGAGCAGATTTCCAGATCTCAGATTTCGGGGGCCCACTTGGCAAAGGCTGTGGTGCATAGAGGGCGGCAGTGTGACTCATGCTCACATTGCACACAGCTGTTCTATTCGTATTGGGTTTCTGGAAGGCAGCTCTATTCCTTCCTTGATTCAACATTTGACCCTCAAATGCCAAATGACCCACTTTATTGTACTAAAATTGACTAAAAGAAAATTGAACATTTAAAAAACCTCCACAGTCAATTCAGTGCATATAAAGATTCTGGATTTTACAGTCCAATGGAAGGGACTAATCCCCTAACTTGACAGAATAGGAAAGTGAGGAAAAGAAGCATACTAGACTTGGATTTGGAGGCCAGATTCAAATCCCAGCTCTCTCCCTCCAAATAACCATGTGCCTTTGCTCAAGTGCCTTTCCTTTTGGCCTCAGTTTCCTCTATCCATAAAATGAGAGGAGAAGACTTGATTTCTAAGGTCCCTTTCTACTCGAGCTCTATGATCCTAAGTACTTGGAGGTCAGAGATTTAGAACTAGAAGAAATTGAAAAGCTCATCTAGTTCCATCCCTTCTTTCAGCAGATTGAAGAGACTGAGGCCCAAAGAAGTCATATAGCTAAGATCAACCTCATCCGATTTATGAACGTCAGAACCACATTTTGAACCCAGGTCCTCTAATACAACCCCATGCCCATATCACATTTCCTTAACACCAGCTGCTTCTCATGAAAAGCCCAAAGTATGAGAAGGTTTCAGTGATCTTGCAATAAAGCTTGTTATTCCACAAATAGAACCATATATAATTCTGCATGCCCTATACCACTTGTGAATTTATAGTCACACTCCAAGCATGAAATTAGCACTATTAAGAACAGACAGAGCCAGATTTGAATGTTCCCAGTATGGAAAATGAAAGGAATCTCTCATCAGAGGCAGGCAAGCCCTGGATTCTCTTCTGAAAATGTTTCCCATACTCACAATTTATAAATACAGGAGAAGAAATTTCTCAGGGTAAGCTGAGAATGAGCCCCACAGCCATCTGACAGCTGGGACTCTAAAGCTTGATGAGAATCCGTTCGATATTTGAAGCCCTGCTGCCCCACCCCAGAAAGCAGCCACTTCAAATGCCCTAGTGGAAGGGAAAATGCCGATCATGAACTTTCTGAAATGACACAGTCTAGAAATGAAAATGGCTTTCGATATTTGAAGGCTTCTTCCTGAACATCAGATTTAAGTTTCTATGGGGTAGCTTATTCTTCTGGCTCTCAGAAAGTACTGTTAGTCAACCATGCTCTCAAACTGAACTGTTCCATGGGCTTGTTAAAAGGAACGGTGTTTATTTTAACTAAGCTGGCCTCCTGGTCTATGTCAATTACATGTCAATTATAGCGTAGAGAAAAGAACTTTCTCTCCAGACAGTCCCGTTTCCTTAGGCGAAGCATGCAGCCAGTATTAGTTGAGCATTTTAACCACTTACGCTTACAGAGGAAATGTACTGCATGCACAGATATTACCTCCCTGGAGCCTCCAGTCTTCCAAGAGAAAATATCCCCCAGTAGGTAAGGAAAAGAAACCAGAAGGAAGCAGCAGTAACTAATCTATACTAGTTTCAAGCCACGCAAGTTTAGGAAGGTCTATTTTTTTAAGGTATCAAGAGAAAGTCAAGAAGAGCCTTACCCTCTCTACACAGATATCCTGTAGGGAACTGCGGGCTTGTGCAGCTCTGAGAGGAAGTAACGTTGTTTATTCAGCAAAACAGGAAAAAAAACCCAAACTGTCCACCTCAAATAGGAGGTAGAGAACTCTGTCAGCATCACTCAGTTGTCTGGGAATGCAATCGTCTCCGAGGTTATTGTGGGCAAGAGAACACCAATTTGGGCTTCGGATAAAATTCATAGTTTCCATGATTTGTGTATGCCTTCAATCAGAAACAGAGTATCTGACTGTTCCCTGCCACGTCTGAGCATTTATTCCAGTCTTGCCTCAGCCAAATCTGAATGGTTAGTGTGTATTAGTAAAAAGAACTGGAAGAAAGATCACTTGGTCTTTACCAAAAAACAAAACAATCCCCCTCCAAAATCAAACCAAACCAAAACCCAAACCTGAATATATCCAAAATGCTAAATTTTTATAAAAAAAAAAAATAAAGACCAGTGAGCAATGGTATCCAGGCTGATTCTCCAGAGTAGGTTTTCATCCCCTTACCTGCTCCTGGAGCTTGGAGGACACTGGGACGATCCCCAAACCCCAGGAGTATATGGACTTCACTGAACTCCATAAGGCTCTCTTGTGGCACACTGATAGTGGGCGGATTTTCTCTCCTTACCTACCCACATTCGTGTCATTTTCCAAAAGCTTCCATGGCTTGTGCTTATACTCCTTATTTGCTCACATTTACCAGTACTTAGTAGTCTGTGACATCCGAAATGATGAATCAGACAGACAGCTCTGAATGAAAACCCATGACCATCAAAGACCAGAGGACCCACCGAAGCCCAGGCCACCTACATGCCAAGTGTTATGCTGTATAGCACTGGGGATTGAAACCGTCCTTCCACATATCAGTATATCCTTTTGACGCAAGGGCTACTGCTTCGGCTGAATGATGTGGAGTCATGTGTTTTGTGATGGAATTGGGAAAGAGTGTGTCAAAAACCCAGAGCTTCCTATAGAGTGTAAAGCCACACTCGCTCATCTACTGTCGCTCTTGATTCTTCATGAATCAGACACATTTTTTTTTTGTTTGTATCTATTTGCAGTCATTTAGTGCCATAGAAGGACTTTTGGTAGATGGCCCCTCTCCTCATGACTCTTTGACCTAGATTTTGAAATACCATTTACATGTAGCAATAAGGAAGGGAAGGAAAATGAAAGGTATGGATGGACTTTGGTCAAAAGGAGACAAATAAAGTCCAATTTGCATACAGTATGATAAGGGTTCCTTTAAAAATCCCAAAGATTCACTAAATCAAGACAATACCTTCAGTATAGTAGCGATATAAAATAAAATCACAAAACATCAACATTTTTATATAGTACTACCAGAAACCAGGAGGAAAAGCTAGAAAGAGAAATTACAGTAACAATGACTATGAAATGTGAAGAATGTTGAGGTGGCTGAGTGGCACAATGAACCGGTGTCATTGGCCTTGGTGTCAAGAAGTTCCGAGTTCAAATCCTGTCTTAATATACTAGCTATGTGACCCTGGGAAAGTCACCTAACATTTTTTGTGCCTCAGTTTCCTCACCTGTAAAATGAGTACAATAGAATCTACCTCACAGAATTTTTGTGAGGATCAGAGCAGGTAACATTTAAAAAGGGCAAGAGCTTTGCAAACCTAAAAGGGCTATCTAAATGCTAGATATTATTATCTTAGAATCAAGAACAGAAGTAAAGGATGTCATCAAAGAAACATGTGCATGAAAAGGAAGACAGGCTGCTCATTTAGTAAGAACAAAAGACAAGTTAAAGGAGTACTACTGGCATCCTTAAGAGAAATAACCCTTAGCATGCTGGGTGTCTTCCCCCTGCCATGTATTTATAGGAAAATATGGTGAAGAGATACACAACATGTTCAGGCATGGAGGAATTACTCGCTTTTGTGCCCCGGATCCCTTCATAAAACAATGCTCTTAAATGCATAAAATAAAACATTTGGGATTACAAAGGTCACCAATTATGCTGAAATATTGTTATCAAAATATTTTTTAAAAAAGAAATTCATGGATGTCAAAGTTCAGAACTTATAAAGAATAGCCACAGCACTGAGACCTTCAACACGTTTGAGTAGATGAGTATCTGGGAATCAACTTATACACTCGAGTCTTATATAAACACAACTACAAAATACCCTTTATAGAAACAAAAGAAGACTTACATATTTGCGGGGAAGTCATTGTTCATAATTAGATATCACCAATATAATACCTATACGACATGAATTATTTTTTACCAATATATAGTGCCATACCAAACTGTCACATGAATGTTTTGTAAAACTAGATAATTTTAAAGTTCATGTGGAGGAACAAAAGGTCTAAAATATCAAAAGAAATATTCTATTTTTTAAAGCAGGACTGAAGGAAAGGTAGAGTGGAATAAGATTACTAGTCTCAAAATGTAATACAAAATAGTAATCATCAAAACTATTTGGTACCAGTTAAGAAAATTGGAAATAAAATCAATAGAACTGAAACAAGTAGGTGAGCAAATCCCATAAGTAATAGTATACAACAAATATTTGTTTGATAAATGCTGAAACACAAACTACCAGGGGAAGGTCTCTCTATTAGTCAGGAGCTACTTGGAAAACTGGAAGACAGTTTGGCAGAAAATGGGTTTCAACAAGCATCTTACATCATATTCCATAATAAACTTCAAATGGATATGGGACTTAAATATATATGATCTCTTACAGGAAAATGGAAGGAGGTACTTTTTGCAACTATAGGTAGGGGAACTATTCTTAATCAAATAAGAGATAAAAGAGATAACAAAAGACAAAACAGATGATTTTGATTATGTAAAATTAAAAATAATTTCCAAGAATAAAATCAATGTAGACAGAAATAAGAAAAGAAATGATCAAGTAGGAAAAACTTGTGTATCAAATATCTGATCATAGTCTGATACCTAAGATGACAAATTTCAATAATAATAATAGCTAGCAATTATATAGTGCTTTAATGTTTACAAAGCATCTTACATTTAATGATTCATTTGATCCTCATAACAATTCTGGGACACAGGTACTATTATTATCCCCATTTTTCAGATGAGGAAACTGAAACACAAAGAGGTTTAGTGACTCACCCAAGGTCACAGCTAGTGTGTATTTGAGGCATGATTTGAATTCAGGTCTTTCTGACTCCAAGTCCTAACTCTGTCCACTGCTCCACTGAACAACATTAAAAACAATGTGACATAGTGACTGGCCATCAAGTCAGGTTCAAGTCCTGTATCTGACACATATTAACTATCTCTGGCCAAGAGGCAATCAATTAGCCTCTTAGTAACTCAGAAGATTCTCAAAGACTACAAATTTATTATGAGTTGCTGATAGATTGGTAAAGGGCATTTCAATGCTAGGAATTCTTCACAATGATGGAATCACAGGCCTAGGGAAAATAATCTAAGATTATCTATACGGACCTGTGACAATTATATACACCAATCTTATCAAAACCATTTATATTATTCATATCAAAGGATATGAAGAAACATTTTTAAAACGAGTTCAAAACCAAAACTGTACCAAATCATTAGTAATAAGAAAAATTAATTAAAAGTAGCAAATTAAAATTGGCAAAGATATTATAAGACACAAGTAGTCATTGTTGGAGAACTACATTGCCGAAGGAAGAGAGAGAAATATACTGTTTGTGAAGTTACAAATTGGTCCAACTATTCTGAAAAACAACTTGGAATTGTTCAAGAAAAACATTTAAAATGTTCAGTCTTTAACCTGGCAATCCCACTACTGGGGATATGGCCCAAGGAGGTCACAGGCATAGGTAAAAAGCCATAAATATTTATAACAGCACTCTTGTGGTAGCAAAACATGGAAACTCAAATGAACACACACTGACCGGGAGAATGGTGGATCAAGTTGTGGCTTAGGAATATAAAAAATAACATTGTGCTATAAAAAAGCAGAGAAGTGTGGGAATAATTAAGAGCAAAATAAATAGAATCAGGAGAACAGGATATGCAGTGAGTAGGTAAAGTACTTCAGATAGGTTTTACTCTAACATAAATTTCTTATTCTGTAAGAGATTCAGTGCCTTTTTAGTGAGTCTGTCTACACCAAAACAAATTTCAAACTCCTTTGCTGCATACAGCAAACACTTTATGTATGTATTGATCATTCCAAAGATATATTTTATCATTCAATCAATTCCCAAAATGTAGAGGGCTGAAACTGTTGAGTCAATGCACTGAGGTCAGGACGGCCGAGCACTTGAGGCTAACTACCGACTGGACAATACTCTATGGGCATATGCTTGGAAAATGGTCCTTCCCACTATCCTGTGCTGGCTCAATGATTGGTCTATACAGAGGATTGTAGGAGGGACTAGGGGGTGGAGTAAAACTGGCCAGAGTCACACTTTGGCTGTAGATGAGGGAGAAGGCAATTGCAGAGATTCTGCTTCCATCGTGTTCAATCCTGCGTCTAAAGATTTTTGCTTATCCTGACTCCGGCTTATTTTGGGGTGTCCTGGGTGCTAGCGTGGTCGTCACACCAAAACATCTTTTATGCTGTGGAAGTGCAATTCTCCATACATTCACATATATGGTCTCAACAGTAGATGGGTAACAGGCTGCTATGCAGATGAATAATGATGTGAATAAAAGCAATACTAACTAGCAATTGAACTCTGATTGTAATGGCCCAAGTCAGTCCCAGAGAAGTAATGGTGAAATATTCCTTCTTTCTCTCAGTAGGGACATGGGGGATTATGGAATATAGCAGAATCTATTAGAAAAGTCTATGTCTAAATGTTTTTAATTGTTATGAGGAAGGGTTCAATTTAAAGGTTGGCAGTGATGGGAGTGGGGTTAATGTTCAGGGAAAATGACTTTAATGTAAAAAAAGCAAAGGAAAACAATAAACTTAAAAAAGGAAATTCAACAACAGTACAAAAGAAAAGAAAGAATGCTAGACTTGGAGTCTCTTGGCCCATGTTTCTATTCTTACCTTTGACTCCAACTAGTTAGGCAGCTAAAAAATGCTGAACTTGGGAGTCAGTACGATCTGAATTCAAATCTAGCCTCAGATACTTACTAGTTGTGGGATTCTGGGTAAGTCACAAACTCTCTGAGCCTTGGGTTCCTCATTTATAAAATGCAAATACTAATACTTGTACCACTCAGAGCTGTTAAGAGACTATAGAAATGGGAGCTGTTATTGTTCACTGCTGCGTTTCCTGCCTCCCTGGGTTACAGGAAAGCTCATGTGGCATAATGAATGTGAAAGGAGAAATGGAAGGAGTCGTTATTACTTCTAGTGTGAGGGGCCAAGAGAGGCAGCAGATATACCATTGCAGATGGCCCATAGCCTGTTCCTTCCCAAGATCCCATGCCGATCCCTGATGGTCTGTTACAAAACAACCAGGAGACAAGTCACAGAATGACAAGTTAGAAGTGATGTCAGAAGCCAGTTAGTCCAACATGTGTTTCCTCTACAACATCCCTTTCAAGTAATCAATTAGCTTTATCCCCCACGAGAATCAATTCTGCTTTCCCACAGGCCCTGTAAGAAAGTTGATAGGTTGCCCCACCCTTACATTAAGCCTTAATCTGACTCTTTGCAATCATCACCCAAGTTTTCCCCTCTAATGTCCAATAGAACAAATCTGATCCTTCTTTCATTTGCCAACTCAAACTATGTGAAGACAGCTAGTGTTCATGCTTTCTCTGCCCTAGTTCTTAGCTTTTCTAGGTTAAACATCATTCCCAGTTCCCTCAATCAGACTGCACATGGCCATAACCTTGATGCTCTTCACTGTCTCTATTGCCCTCTTCTGGGTACTCCCCAGCTTAACAATCTCCTGAAATTGGTGGGTCCTGGAACTGAACACTTTGCTCCTAATGTGGCCAAGGCAGGACAAATGCACGGCAGATTCATTAGTCTATCCCCTAGTCCAGGACTCTACGTTGCTCTCAAGGCCACTCAAGCTGGAATTCACCTTGTTGGCCACCTTTATTATACTCTTGACTGATATGAACATTGCTTTCCACAAAAACAAAAAACCAGAAACTTAATACATTGCCAGAATTATCTGAGACATTGCACAGGGGGAATCAACATGACTGACTGGTTGTGGTAAATGAGAGGAAGTCTGACTTTCAACTAAGGTCACTAGCTAAATGAGGCTACTGGCAGAAATAAGGGGTGTGTGTGTGTGTGTGTGTGTGTGTATACACGTATGCACACATGTGTGTAAGATGTGTGTGTGTGTGCTCTAAGACTGTAAGCACATATTACTATATACTAATTAGCATGAAATATGAAGTCCCCACACATCTGAGGCACCTTTGAAATAGAGTTTTGGGGGTTCAATGATTGACTGAAAGTGAATTCTGGCAGAATGTATGGTCCAACCTCCTACCTGCAGAAAATTCCTTGCCTCCTGAGAGTATATGAATGAGTCAAGCAAACCTGGCTTGAAGGAGGAGGCTTACTTATCATATAGGAGGTGGGGAGGCTAGAAGGGACCCCAAGCTTACCTAGTCTCAGTGATGGTTGAGATGAGGATTTCAATGAATGCAATCCACAGGCAGACAGTACAGGAGGGAGCCTGGCCAGGGGCACCCAGCAGTCATCTCTTCTTTTTCTCCCCAGTTCATTCTCTTTGGCTTTGCTCTCCTCCTGACTAGCTGGTGAGTGGGGCCTCCCACTGAGCCTTCTCTTCTATGTTCCTGAAGGTCTCTTACTCAGTACTGCCCCCACCCCAAAGCTGCTCCCTCCAGGCTGGTGACGATGGCTTCCAAAAGAGAACCCAAAAGGCCTCCATTTGGTATTTAAAACTGCAACCTGGCTCCAATCTCTTTACTAACTGGTGTCAGGAATTGCTAACTTCTGGGGATACAAAATCAACCGTGACAATGGTTGCTGCCCTCAAGCACTGTGAGATCATAGCAGGAGTACCGTGTTCCCCATACCCCAGATTAGGAAGGATCTTGATTAGCTGAAGTTGTGCAGTATATATAGCACTGGGCTTGGAATCAGAAAGACTCATCTTCCCGAGTTCAAACGCAATTTCACATACTTGCTAGCTATGTGATCTTGGGCCACTTATTTAATGCCATTTGCCTCAGTTTCCTCCTCTGTGAAATGAGCTGGAGAAGGAAATGGCAAATCACTCTAGTATCTTTGCCAAGAAAAAGCCACATGGAGTCACAAAGAATCAGATATGACCAAAAAAACGACGGAACAACAATAATGATAATCTGAGGAAATGTCTAGAGAAGAACAATTAGGCTAATGGGGGTCTGTGAGTTCATGTCATCTCCGTTCATGTCATGACAGAAGTTCTTAACCTGTAGTGAATGGGCCTCCAAGGGAATCAGTGAATTTGTTTTTTTTTTTCTTTAAATAACTTTTTATTGACAGAACCCATGCCAGGGTAATTTTTTACAACATTATCCCTTGCACTCACTTCTGTTCCGATTTTTCCCCTCCCTCCCTCTCCACCCTCTCCCCCAGATGGCAAGCAGTCCTATAAATGTTAAATAGATTACAGTAGATCTTGGATACAATCTATGTGTGCAGAACCGAACAGTTCTCTTGTTGCTCAGGGAGAATTGGATTTAGAAGGTATAAATAACCTGGGAGGAAGAACAAAAATGCAAACAGTTTACATTCATTTCCTAGTGTTCTTTCTTTGGGTGTAGCTGCTTCTGTCCATCCTTGATCAATTGAAACTAAGTTAGATCTTGTCTTTGTTGAAGAAATCCACTTCCATCAGAATACATCCTCATACAGTATCGTTGTTGAGGTATATAATGATCTCCTGGTTCTGCTAATTTCACTCAGCATCAGTTCATGTAAGTCTCGCCAATCCTCTCTGTATTCGTCCTGCTAGTCATTTCTTACAGAAAAATAATATTCCATAACATTCATATACCACAATTTACACAACCATTCTCCAATTGATGGGCATCCATTCATTTTCCAGCTTCTAGCCACTACAAACAGGGCTGCCACAAACATTTTGGCACATACAGGTCCCTTTCCCTTTTTTAGTATCTCTTTAGGGTATAAGCCCAGTAGAGACACTGCTGGATCAAAGGGTATGCACAGTTTGATGACTTTTGGGGCATAGTTCCAAATTGCTCCCCAGAATGGCTGGATGTATTCACAATTCCACCAACAATGTATCAGTGTCCCTGTTTTCCCACACCCCCTCCAACATTCTGCATTATCTTTCCTTGTCATTCTGGCCAATCTGACAGATGTATAGTGGTATCTCAGAGTTGTCTTAATTTGCATTTCTATGATCAATAGTGATTTGGAACACTCTTTCATATGAGTAGTAATAGTTTTAATTTCATCATCTGAAAATTGTCTGTTCATATCCTTTGACCGCTTATCAATTGGAGAATGGCTTGATTTCTTACAAATTAGAGTCAATTCTCTCTATATTTTGGAAATGAGTCCTTTATCAGAACCTTTGACTGCAAAAATGTTTTCCCAGTTTATTGCTTCCCTTTTAATCTTGCCCGCATTAGTTTTGTTTGTACAAAAACTTTTCAGTTTGGTATAATTAAAATTTTCTATTTTGTAGTCGATAGTGATCTCTAGTTCTTCTTTGGTCATAAATTCCTTCCTCTTCCACAGGTCTGAGAAGTAAACTATCCTATGCTCTTCCAATTTATTTATGATCTCATTCTTTATGCTTAGATCATGAACCCATTTTGACCTTATCTTGGTGTACGGTGTTAAGTGTGG
This sequence comes from Sarcophilus harrisii, assembly GCF_902635505.1. Taxonomy (NCBI): domain Eukaryota; kingdom Metazoa; phylum Chordata; class Mammalia; order Dasyuromorphia; family Dasyuridae; genus Sarcophilus; species Sarcophilus harrisii. Next base: position 56,992,153 of record NC_045432.1, on the reverse strand, counting down.
GTCAATGCCTAGTTTCTGCCATACTAATTTCCAATTTTCCCAGCAATTTTTGTCAAATAATGCATTCTTATCCTCAAAACTGGGGTAGGGATCAGTGAATTTGGAAGAAAAAATGATCTCTTGATTTTTCACTCACCTTTACCTGAAATTTAGCATTTCTTTCAATGATTTCAAAGCCTAATGCTGAGATTGAGTGCACTGTCATCATCAGACTGCCAAAGGGGCCCAGGACCCAACAATGATCAAGAGCCTCTCTCATGAGGATCAGGCAAAGGAATTGGACATACTTAACCTGAAGAGTAGACCTGGGGTGCAGAGAAAGAAGGGGAGAAGAACCAACAGGAAAGCTGTATTCAAAGGTGTGGAAGAGAGATCACCCTTGTTTAGCTTGGCCCCAAAGGTCAGAACCAGGAGCAATGGGTGCAAGTTTCAGAGATAATTTTAGGCTTGATGTTTTAAAAAGATCCTAATTTTTAGTGCTACCCACAATAGGATGGGCTGAATCAGAAGCAGTGGGTCCCTCCATTTTGGATGTCTTCAAGAAAAGGCTGGATAACCATTTATTGAGAATTATTGAGAACAAGGAATTCTTGTTCAGATTGCAATTGAACAGCAAGAACCTACTATGTGCTGGGCACTGTTGGACTGAATGGTCTCTGGGCTTTCTGTTACCTCTAAACAGTCTGTGAGTATCCACACCTCTATCTGAGTATAAATGTCACATTTCCCCACTATTTCTGCCTAAGCTCTGGGCAGAAATAGTGCTTCCACTGTGCGTTTGACTCACTGATATCCATTATGACTATTGGCTCACTTAGCATGTGACTGAAATTCACTCTGCCTTCCTCCAACTTCATTATTCCCACATTTTAACCACCAGCTAAATCCTTCTTGGTGAGCTGCTATCCATTTTTAGGCCATTGTAAGGTTTCAAGTATAAAACAGGATACACCTGAAGGCTGAAAGACAAGCTATGAACTTTTCCAAAGAAAACTTTGGTCTCATGCTAGGCTACAAATGGGACCAGCTGATGCTTTTTTCAGCCTTTGGTCTCATTGTAAAGAGGAAACCTCAGTTTCCTCCTTGCCTATACTGCTCAGACAAGAATGCAACTTAATCAGAGAATTGCCTCAGTGACCCCTGAGGTCTCTTGTGCTTTTGGTAAATGGTTTTGTTTCATTTTGTTTTGTTTTTTACTTTTTCCTGTGGTGGGGGAGGAAGCAACTGGAACTGTCACTCAGCTAAGAGATGGGAGGAAGGGAGAGAAAAAAGGATGGAAGGCTTTGTTTCAGTCTGCTGGCTGGAGTCATCTGGTGGAGAGAGCACTAGACTTGGAATCAAGAAGACTTGTGTTGAAATCCCATCTCAGAGACTTTCCTAACTGGCCTCAACCATCACCTATAAAATAAAATAAGGCTAATAATAGTACCTATCTCCCAGAGTTGGTGTAAGGATTAGTGGAAAAATATATTTAACATGCTTTGCAAAAATAATAATAATAATAATAAAAGCAATGCAATCAAGATTAAAAGGAAAGCAGAAAGCTAGAAAACAATCACAGTAAGTATCTCTAATAAAGGCCTCATTTCTCAAATATATAGAGAACTGAATTAAACTTATAAGAATACAAGCCATTCCCCAATTGAAGAATGGTCAAAGGATTTGAACAGGCAGTTTTCAGATAAAGAAATCAAAGCCATCTATAGGCAAAGGAGCAAGTACTCTAAATCACTTTTGATTAGAGAAATGCAAATTAAAATAACTCTGAGGTAATGCCTCACATCTTTCAAATTGGCTAATATGACAAAAAAAGGAAAATGATAAATGTTGGAGAGGATGTGAGAAAATTGGAGTACTACCACATTGTTGGCAGAGTTGTGATTCAACCATTCTAGAGAGCAAATTGGAACTGTACCCATGGGCAAGACTCTTAATGTCTCTGAGCTTCAGTTTCCTCAATGTATCAAATATGGATACTTATCCTTGCATTGCCCACTTTCCTAGGTGATATAGCATAGAGAATCACAGACAGTGGGGGAACTCTGGATGAGGCATAAGATCCTTCAGCCCAGAGGGAACCTGCTAACAATGTCTGGTCTGGCTCCCCATTTTCCCTAAGGGCTCTCGGCCTTCCTGAGAAGTGGGGGCGGGGAGGTGACAACCTGTGTTGTGATTGAAGCAGAGTGATACCAGGTGGCAAACTATGTACAATAGCAAGTTGTTTATGTGGCCCCACGGGCATAGTGTTGTTTTTGTTACCTTATATAAAGGGGAAAGTCCTTGAAATAAACAGACTCCATTTTTCCACCATCCTCAGGAGTCCTGCCTCATTACTTCTCCACTAGGAAGGTATATTTTAATCATCCCAGCATGGGGGTTCTAGAAATCAATGGTACATTTTGTCACCCCAACTTGGGGGCTCTAGAAGCAGGACACAACAGTACAATGCCTGTGCATTGTCAGCAAGACTTGAGTTTAAATTTAGCCTCAGACACTTGATTTCAAGCAAATCACTTCACCTCTGCCTCAGTTTTCTCATCTGTAAAATGGAGATAATAATAGCACCTACCTTGCAGCATTGTTGAAAGGATCAAATGAGACAATATTTGTAAAAAGTTTAGAACAACATCTGACACACAGTTGGCGCTTAATAAAATTTTCTTACCTTTTGGGGTCCTTTTGCAGTAAGTATCCTATAAATCTCAGTGTGCTACAGACCTCCCTCAGCACAATGGGCAAACTAGAACAATTTCTTCCAACAGCAATGAAGGCAGCTGCAACAGGTCCTGTAGAGATCTTGAAGCTTAGCAAGACAGCAAAGATGCAATCCAAGCAATCCAAGACTGCAATCCATGGCGTCGTCAATTGCCCATATTTTTTGTCCTGTCACTGGATTTCGATGACTCTAGAAGAGAGAATGAAGCTGATGACTCTGTGCAACTTTGTCTCATTTAAATCCAATTCATGAGCAAGTTGAAACATCACCCTGTAATGTCATTTGTCCTCTTTAAAAATGAAGGGTGAACAACAGCTACGCGAACCATTATTTTAATGAAGAGCTTTTATTACTGTTAAAATGCCAACACTTTTGGGAAGAAGCACCCTAAAATATTAGAGTACCCTTCTAAAGAGGCAATGTGGTACAATGAAGGAAGCACAGGTCTTGGAGTTAGCAAAGACCTGGTTTGCATTTTTATGCCTAGCACTTAGTCCAGAATCTGGCACATTGTACATGCTGAATACATGTTTTCCTTCTTTCCTTCCTCCTTCCTCTAGTAATGTTTTTTGTTAATGTTAATGACCATAGGAATATCAAACTCCCTGGGTGCCAGATTCCTTCTCTGTAAAGAGGCAGGAGTTGGGTAGAGGAGAGATTAGCTCGTCTCTGGGGTACCTAGCGGGTCTCAATCAATGATCCTAAGTGTGACCTTAGGGAAGCCAGTTCATCTCCCTGATTCTCAGTATCCCCCTCTACAAAATAAGGGGGTTTGATCTGATGACATCTAGAGTCCCTTTCAGCTCTACCAATGTGATTCTGTGTCTATTAAAAGTGTACCAAATCCTGACTACCAGTGAGTTTATTAGAGCCCAATCCGCCATCTGTACTTGGTCAACATCCCCAGGGAAAATGAAGAGAACTATCAAAAGAGGGGGGGAGGAATCCTGGTCCTGATGGATTCAGAAGAGTATTTTATCAAACTTTAAAAAAAATTATTTGAGTAAATAGCATTTCATTTTTTCTAATTACATGTAAAGATAATTTTCAACATTCATTTTTATAAGATTTGGAGTTCCAGATTTTTCTCCTTGCTTTCTCTCTCTCTCCCAAAGATGACAAGCAATCTGATATAGGTTTTACATGTGCAATCATGTAAACATATTTCCACATTAGTCATGTTAGGAAAAAAGAAACAGAATAAAAGGGAAAACCACAAAAATCCCTCCAAAAACAATAAAAAGTGAAAACTGGATGCTTTAATCCACATTCAGACTCCATAGTTCTTTCTTTACTATCAAACTTTTAAAGAAGTTAGTACCCATACTTTACAAACTATTCTCAACAACTGAGGAAGAAAGCATTTACCTAGCCTTCTTTTACAAGACAAACATAATTCTGATACCTAAGCCAGGGAAAGATAAAATATAGGAAGAAAACTATAGACCAGTATCATTAATGAATGTTAACTGCAAAAGAAGTAGCACTAAGTCCTAAATGAGTCCTAAATGAAACCCAAGGTAGTGTTCATTTTGTACTTGGCTATCTTTTAACTTACATTTGGGAAGGTCTGATAACAGGTCAGTCAGAAGATAAAGAAAAGATGGCCCAGTTGATTCTGCTTGTCTTTCAAAGAAATCTTACTACTTCCCTGGAGGGATAAGAGAGGATGTGATAAAATGTGGTTTCATTGGGTAGGACCAAAGGATCATTTCATCAGTTTCCACTCAGTGTCTTAAAGGATCCAAGTTCCTTTGGATGGAACTTTTCAATCCCTTTTGTCTCTAAAGTTTCTGACTGTGACACTAAGTAGGGAACTTGCTCTTCCTAAGACTCTCTCAGTTCTAAGACCAAAGTTGGTCCTCATTGGAAAGGGGACTATTTTAGCAACTCACATTGATTTCACTGATGATGGCTTGACAGGTTGTCCAAGGTTCAGAAGATGACCTCATAAAAGCCAGCCCATGCTATTTAAGTTGTTCTTTATTTCTTTAAGGAGTATTTTGTTATTGAATCTCTTAAGTCTTTTGTGTTCTTTGGGAGGTGAATCCCCAGATATTTTATATATCTTGTAGTTATTTGGAATGAAATTTCCCTTTCCATTACTGCATCTTGCTTTTTGTGAATCTTTTGAGATGATTGTGTGGTTTTGGATGTTTTTATTTTTAATATAATTACAGATATAGACATAGACATATTATATAATTTAATATAATTACATTATTTTTCTCTTGATGCTGAACCATACTTGCATACTTGATAAATCCCACTTTATCACAATAAATGATTTCTTAGAAAAATTGCTTTATTCTGTTTGTTGGTATTTTGCTTAAAATTTTTGAATCAAAACTTATTAATTAATTATATTGGTCTATAGTTTTATATTTTCCTGGTTTGGATATAAGAACTATATTTGTCTCATAGAAGTATTCTTGCAGAGTGCTTTCTTTGTCAATTATGGAAAATAACTTTTGAAGTATGGGTTCTAATTATTCTTTAAAAGTGTGAGAAAGGGGCAGGTAGGTGGCGCATTGGATACTGTACCAGCCCTGAAATCAGGAGAACCCGAGTTCAAATCTGATCTCAGATACTTAACACTGCCTGGCTGTGTGACCTAAGTATGTGTCATTTAACCCCAATTACCTCGGCAAAAAAAAATTAAAAAAAAAATAAAAAAGTTTGAGAGAGTGTTCATCTGAATCCATCAGGACCAGGAGTTTATTTGGTAGTTCCTTTATAGCTAGATCTATTTCCCTTTCTGAGATTGGGTTATTCAAAAATCTTTTTTAAAAAACATATGCCTCTAATGATAGTTTCAGTATATGTTTTTGAAGGTTTTTCTCTATTTCTTTTATGTTCTCACTTTTGTTAGCATATAACTACATTAAAATATTCTGATTGTTCTTATTTCTTCAGATTTTGCCTCATTTGTTATTTTATTGATTTGGTTTTTTGTTCTCTTCTTTTTAAATCATTATCTAAGGGGTTATCAATTGCATTGGTCTTTTCAAAGAAACAAGTTTCTTATTTTCTTTACCATGGATTTTGATTTAGATTTATCTATTTCTCCTCTAATTTTTAATATATCCTCTTTTGTGCTTACTTTTGGTTTATTTATGGGCTTTCTAATTTTTTTAAATGCATATTCATTAATCCTCTTTTTTTCTATTTTGTTTAATGTTTGTTTGAAAGGATATGGCTCCTCCCTAGGAACTGCCTTAACTCTATCCTAGAAATGGTATGCTGTTTCAGCATTATAATTATCTTTTACTTAGTTATTGTTTTTGTGATTTGTACTTTGATCCCCTCATTAAATAGGATTTCATTGGTAAGCCATCATTTTGGTCTTTATCTTTTTTGTGGTCCCTGGACTAATTTCTATTTTTATTATATTATACTCTGTAAAGGATGTATTAACTATTTCTGCCTTTTAACAATTGTAGGCAATATCTCTGTGCACAGTCAGGTTTTGTCAAAGTTCCTTTTGGTACTGAGAAATAAATAATATTCATTTGATTCCCTATTAGAAGATACCATAAATCTTTTAAATCTAGTTTCTTCAGCAATTTATTCACTTCCATATTTTTTCAAATGCATTTTTACTGTTGAATGTCCATCTTTATTCATGTATGATTAAGCTCTGATTTGCAGGGTAAGTCATGCTGGTCTGCATCCTGATCACCACTACTTTTTGGAATACATTATTCCATTTCTTTCTACCTTTTCTAGTGGGTATAAAATAGTCTTGTATTATTCTAATTTCCTTTCCTTTGTATTGTGTCTTGGAGTTTGTGTCCTATGTATATGTGTCTTGGAGTTTGCAGCCTTGTTTTTTTCCCCCTGGAGGTGATATGTGAATTTTTTCAATTAATATTTCATTTCCTAAATGTAGAATTTCTGGGCAGTTCTCTTCTATTATGGTGTTAAGGATTTGGAGGCTGTTGTGTTCTTCAGGGAGACCTATGATCCTTAGATTATCTCTACACATCCTGTCTTTGAGATCAGTACTTTTTGCTTGCATAATGAGAATTTTTTTATTGTTAGTTTTTTCCTTCTTTTTTTCCAAGATTGTTCTTAGTGTATTTGTTGGGTCTTTGCATTCCCAATCTATTGTTCCCCTTTTTTGTTTCTTTGGTGTGGCATGCCATTACAGATTCCAGTTTTTGTATTCTGTCCATTATTTTTACTACGCAGGCCACAAATTCTGTTTTTGTAATTTTTATTTTTGTTTTGAATCCTCAGGGGCAGTATATTAGGATTCCATGTTCTCAAATTCTACAGAATCCTGTGTCTCATCAAGTGTTGGATCATTTTCCTTTGTTTTTTAGTATTTATTCATAGATGCCTAAACTCATTTACTAGATCTGGAGGCCACATTTCCTTCCATTATTATTGTTTTTCCTGTTGATTTAGCAGCGTATGTTCAAGATTTTTGAGCCTTCTTCTTCCTGAAGTCTGGTAATTTGAGTCCATTACTCCCCTTATTTTGCCCTATCACTCACTTTCTGACCCCCTCCCTCCTGCTTGTAATTTTCTTGGGGGTTGGTCTAAATATCTCAGACTCTTTCCCTTCTATTTTTACAATGTAGGTCTCTGCACCAAATGACTTTTGAGTCCTCAGAACTGACCCTAGCTAAACATGCATACACAGTATCTTGCTCCTTTCTGTTCCTTTGTGATTCAGTACAGGTAGTAGAATCTGGAGCTTTCCAGTTTTGGTGTTACAGGATTATCATGCTTGGCAGGCTTTTGCTACAGAGGGGCTACACTGCCTAGATATTTGTCCCTGCTGGGGCAAATTTCTGTAAACTGGAATTGAGCTCTTCATGGAACTGGAAAGAGAGAGGGGGAAACATGCATTTAAGGGTAGCTATTTTTGAAAAGGGTCTGGTAGTGGCATGGGGGGTGGAGGAGGGTGCTGAATGGGCTCAGGATTAGTGTTAGTTCATGTGGTTTTTTTAACTTTTATTTTGGATTATGCACATACTAGACTGCCTGGCTGTGTGACCTAAGTGTGTCACTTAACCCCAATTGCCTCAGCAAAAAAAACAAAAAAATAAAAAATAAAAAAGTTTCAGAGAGCGTACAATTAAAGCTGTTTAAACTTTGGTGCATAATTTCTGTTTTGGAGAAGTCTGGGAGGTTATGGGGATTGGAGAAAATGTCTAGTCCTTCATCTTGTTCAAGTGACCTAGAAACCTGTATTTGGATAGTTATAGATACTTATTTGGAGCACTAAGAAATGGTTAAGTGACCAGCCCAGGTTCATGTAGCTAGTATATATCAATGAAGATGGCAGAGTAGATTTGAAGCTCTTTAAACTATGTTTTAGCTTTAATATTCTCTAATTTCAGGGTAAATCTTTTGTGAACTAGTGAGGAACCTCCCCTCTCAGGACTAACTATATTGTTACACTCCTGGGAAATGACAAAGCAGCCTAAAAACCAGTGGTCACATGAAGCAGCCATTGATAAAGTGAAAAAAATACCAGCTCAGAGGTCACAGATCATGGCTCTGACACTTCTAGTGACACATTCCTGGCCAGTAATTTCTCCATTCTGGGCCTCTGTTGTTCTCTCTGTAAAGTGAGAAGTTTGGGATGACAATACTCCCTAAACTAATCTCTTTGTTTAGTGCTATACCAATCAGACTTCCAAGAAAATATTTTAATGATCTAGAAAAAAATAACAACAAAATTCATATGGAAGAACAAAAGATCGAGAATCTCAAGGGAATTAATGAAAAAAAAATCAAATGAAGGTGGCCTAGCTGTACCTGATCTAAAATTATATTATAAAGCAGTGGTTACCAAAACTATTTGGTATTGGCTAAGAAATAGACTAGTTGATCAATAGAATAGGTTAGATTCACAAGACAAAATAGTCAACGATAGCAACCTAGTGTTTGACAAGCCCAAAGATCCTAACTTTGGGGATAAGAATTCATTATTTGACAAAAATTACTGGGATAACTGGAAATTAGTATGGCAGAAATTAGGCATGGATCCACACTTAACACAGCGTACCAAGATAAGATCAAAATGGGTCCATGATTTAGACATAAAGAACGAGATTATAAACAAATTGGAGGAACATAGGATAGTTTCTCTCTCAGACTTGTGGAGGAGGAAGAAATTTGTGACCAAAGATGAACTAGAGACCATTATTGATCACAAAATAGAAAATTTTGATTACATCAAATTAAAAAGCCTTTGTACAAACAAAACTAATGCAAACAAGATTAGAAGGGAAGCAACAAACTGGGAAAACATCTTCACAGTTAAAGGTTCTGATAAAGGCCTCATTTCCAAAATATATAAAGAGTTGACTCTAATTTTTAAGAAATCAAGCCATTCTCCAATTGATAAATGGTCAAAGGATATGAACAATTTTCAGATGATGAAATTGAAACTATTTCCACTCATATGAAAGTGTTCCAAATCACTATTGATCAAAGAAATGCAAATTAAGACAACTCTGAGATACCACTACACACCTGTCAGATTGGCTAAGATGACAGGAAAAAATAATGATGAATGTTGGAGGGGATGTGGGAAAACTGGGACACTGATGCATTGTTGGTGGAGTTGTGAATGAATCCAACCATTCTGGAGAGCAATCTGGAATTATGCCCAAAAAGTTATCAAACTGTGCATACCCTTTGATCCAGCAGTGCTACTACTGGGCTTATACCCCAAGGAGATACTAAAGAAGGGAAAGGGACCTGTATGTGCCAAAATGTTTGTGGCAACCCTTTTTGTAGTGGCTAGAAACTGGAAAATGAATGGATGCCCATCAACTGGAGAATGGTTGGGTAAATTGTGGTATATGAATGTTATGGAATATTATTGTTCTGTAAGAAATGACCAGCAGGATGAATACAGAGAGGCCTGGAGAGACTTACATGAACTGATGCTGAGTGAAATGAGCAGAACCAGGAGATCATTATACACTTCAACAACGATACTGTATGAGGATGTATTCTGATGGAAGTGGATTTCTTTGACAAAAAGAAGATCTAACTCAGTTTCAATTGATCAATGATGGACAGAAGCAGCTACACCCAAAGAAAAAACACTGGGAAATGAATGTAAACTGTTTGCATTTTTGTTTTTCTTCCCTGGTTATTTTTACCTTCTGAATCCAATTCTTCCTGTGCAACAAGAGAACTGTTTGGTTCTGCACACATATATTGTATCTAGGATATATTGTGACATTTTTAACATGTATAGGACTGCTTGCTATCTAGGGGAGGGAGGGGAAAAATAGGAACAGAAGTGAGTTCAAGGGATAATGTTGTAAAAAATTACCCTGGCATGGGTTCTGTCAATAAAAAGTTATAATTATTTTAAAAAGTGAGAAGTTTGGACTAGGCTCCTATCTAGCACCAAATGCTTTTTCCAGTCTAAGAACTAGAAGGGGCCATTTTAAATACAAACTAGTCAGAATTTCCTTTCAATTCTGCCCTCTCCCTCTAGCTTTCTCTTCATTCTTCCTTTCTCTGGTACATCATCTTTCCTTTGGTGTGGATGAGACAGAGAGGGAAAAGAAAGAAAGCAGAAATATAAAGGGGTGTGTGCATGTGTGTGTCCATCTGTCTGTCTTCCACTATTTGGAGACATTGGCTGCCTGCCCTTCTCTGGGCTGGGATGGGAAAGCATCTAGGCAGCATTAGAAAGGCCAACAATAATTCAAGACCAACCACACTGATGATCAGAAGTTAGTGACTCATCTTTGTGGTGTGGTATCTAAGAAGAAGCACAGCAGTGCTTGTTTTAAGTAAGCCTTATTTTCAAAAAAAAAATCAAGCAAAGCTCCTATCCATCAAACATTTTAGAAGTCTTCATCTCAAAGCCAAGAAAAAGGAGTTCCTGGGAAATGGCAATTTATTGTTTTCAATGGCATGCACACCAGTTCTAAAAAGATTATAAAACTCCTTCCTAAAATCTTTCCAAATATTCATCTCTGACCTTGGATTTACCATGTGTCCTGAAGGCACTGGGATAGCCCACATTTTAGCGCCATGTCCCATTTTTTACTATGTCTGGACACACAGCAATGCCACCCGTGAACCTAGACAGGCACCACTTAGAAAGACTGTTGCCACACCAGTGCTCTACATTCTTCAAACTCCAATCCGGCAAGCACACTTAGTTTATTAGGTTGGTATCTATTTGATGCTGAAAGATGAATTGCAAAGCTCAGATAATTTAGTGCCTCAATGACCAAAGCCATTCTACTGTGAAATTCCAGTTTGCAATCCAAATGGTGTCAACCAACTAAAAGCAGGTGTAGACCATGCATTTAAGAGACTAGCCAAGAAGCTGGAAAATGAATGGATGCCCATCAATTGGAGAATGGTTGGCTAAATTGTGGTATATGAATATTATGGAATATTATTGTTCTGTAAGAAATGATCAGCAGGATGACTACAGAGAGGCTTGGGGAGACTTACATGAACTGATGCTGAGTGAAATTAGCAGAACCAGGAGATCATTATATACCTCAACAACGATACTGTATGAGGATGTATTCTGATGGAAGTGGATTTCTTCAACAAAGACAAGATCTAACTTAGTTTCAATTGATCAAGGATGGACAGAAGCAGCTACACCCAAAAGAAAGAACACTAGGAAATGAATGTAAACTGCTTGCATTTTTGTTTTTCTTCCTGGGTTATTTACCTTCTGAATCCAATTCTCCCTGTGCAACAAGAGAACTGTTCATCTCTGTACACATATATTGTATCTAAGATCTACTGTAACCTATTTAACATGTATAGGACTGCTTGCCATCTGGAGGAGGGAGTGGAGGGAGAGAGGGGAAAAATCGGAACAGAAGTGAGTGCAAGGGATAATGTTGTAAAAAATTACCCTGGCATGAGTTCTGTCAATAAAAAGTTATTAAAAAAAGAGAGACTAGCCAATTTTAATTGGACCAGCCAATTTTTGTCTTGTTTAAGTGTTTCATTGGACTATTTATGAATGATGGACAAGGGGTGGATAGTTAGAAGCTTCTTAACCTAAGATTTTACAGGGAAGTAAACAATTTTTTTTCATTTAATTCACTCTCAAGAATACTTCTCTGCTTTGTGTGCTTTGCTTTTGAAGCTATTAACGTTTATTTCCCCTTGTTCATAATGGGACTATTGATTCCAAAGTGACATGTGTAGATGAGTTTGCCCACACTACTATTTTTTCTGTCATCCTATTTTGGCAAATGGGAGAACACTGTAGACTATCGTGGACTTATTTGGAATTAAAAGATTTGAATTTAAGTTCTGGCCCTAATAATGCCCGTGAGATCTTGGACAAGTCACTTTCCCTCTGGGTTTCTATATTCTCTTTAAGTCAAATGAAGGCAATGAAGCCAGTGAAGTTTCTTGAACACTACAGATCTGTACCTTAAGAAGGTGATTTTTGCAACTGTTTAGAAAATGGATTGGAGTGGGGAGGCCTACTAGGACACTACTATGTAATGGCCTAAGAATCAGTGCTGGGGTAGTGGCTCTGAGTGGAGGAAAGAAACAGATGCAAGAGATGGTAATAAGAAGGATGGTGGTACCCTCAACAAGAAAAGAGAAGTTTGGGGGAAGGAAGGGTTTGGAGGAGAAAATAATGAGTTTTCTATCAGACGAGTTGACTTTGAGTTGCCTACAGTACATCCACATTGAGATGTTCAGCAGGCAATGATATAGTACTGGGCGTCAGGAGAGAGAATAAGGCTGGATATGTTGATTTGGGAGTCAATGGCATAGAGATGATAACTAAATCTTCTTCATTAGCTTATCTCCTTCAGCCTCTGTCTCACTTAAAGGAAGGAACTATTTATTAAGCTCCTACTATGTGCCAGTCACTGTATGAAGAGCTTTACAAATATTATTTCATTTAAGACTCACAACAACCCTGAGAAGTGGGTGCTATAATTATTCCCATTTTACAGTTGAGGAAATTGAAATAAATAGAAGTTAAGTGATTTGCCCAGAGTGACATTGCTAGACAGATTTGAATTCAGGCCTTTCCAACTCTAGAACTGTATCCTATGCAAAGGGCTACACAGATGCCTCCAAGCAGCACATGGCAACCCTTTTTTTTTCCTAAAGCAAACCCTTCTACATGCATCCATAATCCCACCCCATGCTGTCTTCTCCCATGGATTGCTTTGTTTTTAATGCTAACTTTCTCTTTTTTCAATTTCTACCTGTTTAGTGGTTGTTTTTCTGCTGCCTACAAATATGCCCATGCCTCCTGAACTCTCAAGATAAATTGTTTCACTTGATCTGACCACCCCCCACCTATTATCCTGTATTTCTGTTCACTTTTTTATAACTAAACTCCTTGAGAAGACCTTATAGAATCAGTGACTCCTTCTCTCATTCTCTTAATTCTCTACAATTTGCCTTCTGACTTCATCATTAAAATGAAACTACTCGATCCAAAATTACCAATGATCCCCTTTTTTACATTTATTTTTCCTAAGTTACATGTAAACAAAAATTTTTATCATTTTTTTTAAAAACTGGGATTCCATATTCTTTCCCTCTCTCATTCCTTTCTGTTCTCCTTGAAAAGGCAAGCAATTTGATAGAGATTGTATACATAAAGTCATACAAATTTTTTTCATATTAGCCATGTTCCAAAAAAAAAAACCACAGACCAAAAAGCCCCAAGAGTAATGGGAGATACTATACTTCAATCTTTATTCAGATTCAGTTTTTTCTCTGGAGGTGGATAACACTGTCCTTAAGAATCCTTTAGAACTGTATCAGATCATTGCATTGCTGAGAATACCCAGTCGCTCACAGTTCATTATTGTACAATGTTGCTGTTACTGTGTACAATGTTCTTCTGATTCTACTCATTTCATTTTGTATCAGTTAATATAAGTCTTTCCTTTCCAGGTTTTTCTGAAATCTGCCTGCTCATCATTTCTTATAGAACAATAATATTGCATTATATGCATATACTGCAGTTTGTTCAGTTATTCCTCAAATGACAGGCATCCCTTCAATTTCCAGTTCTTTGCCACCACAATTATAGCTGTTATTAAGTGTGTTTGCACATGGAAGTCCTTTTTCTTTTTTCTTGGATCTCTTTGGGAGACATACCTAGTAGTGATACATGCTGTGTCAAAGGGTATGCATAGTTTTATAGCCCTTTAGGCCTAGTTCCAAATTGCTCTCCAGTATAGTGGAACCAATTCACAACCACCAAGAGTGATCCTATTTCTCCATATTTCCCACCAAGATGTGATTTTCCTTTGCTGTCTTATTAGTCAATCTAATAGGTATGAAGTGTTTAAATTTGGTTGTCTATATTTTTTGAGAAATGAGGCCTTTATAATAGAATTGCTGGAAAATATTTCCCTCAATTTTCTACTTTCCTTCTGTTTGGCTTCATTGTTGTTGTTGTTTTTGTTGTTTTTTATAAAATCTTTTTAGTTTAATGTAATAATTTTATTACATTATTATTTTCCATTTTATATTCTGCAATGTTGCCTATCTCATATTTACCCAAATTCTTCCTTTATCCATGAATCAGACAGGAAACATTTTCTATGCTCCCCTAAATCTGTTTGTAACATCACCCTTTATCTCTAAATCATGTACACATTTTGAATTTATCTCAATTTATGGTATAAAATGTTGAATCATAGCTAGTTTTTGCCAAACTGCTTTCTAGTTTTTCCAGAGATTTTTATTAAATAGTGAGTTATTCAGACAATTTTCAGATGAAGATATTAAAACCATTTCTAGTCATAAGAAAAGATGCTCTAAATCACTATTGATCAGAGAAATGAAAATTAAGACAACTCTGAGATACCACTACTAACTTCTCAGATTGGCTAAGATGACAGGAAAAGATAATGACAAATGTTGGACAGAATGTGGGAAAACTGGGACACTGATACATTGTTGGTGGAACTGTGAACAGATCCAACTAACTATTCTGGAGAGCAATTTGGAACTATACTTAAAAAGTTATCAAACTGTGCATACCCTTTGATCCAGCAGTGTTTTGTAATGGGCCAGAACTCTAGAGAAATATACTTGAGGCAAGGATTCTTACAATAAGGTGTTAACTCAGTGGACTTAATAAGACAATGGTTATCTAGTTTAGCATAGTGAGTTCTCTAATTCAGTATAACTGATTTAATCTTACAACAAATAATGGTTCCCTAGTGACGTAATGATTGGCTTATACTCAGTATGATGAATGGATTTAATTGTAATAAAGTATTTAAGAGGTCAGAATCAGACCTAGATGGGACTCGAAGAGACCTGAAGACAAGAGACCCTCATGGTGACTGGCCTGTCATCTTTCACTTCTCCACTGAGACCAAGGCCCATCTGAAGGTCCCCCAGAAAGTCAGCCTGGCCCCAGGCAAAGGAAACAGTTGACTGTGAAGGAGATACTAAAGACTTTGGATTTTATTCCTGACTATTCTTGTGATTATTCTGTTGAAAACAAGGCCCATTTGGAGGACCTCCAGAGAGCTAGCCAGAACATTACAGTGTTTCTATTGGGCCCATATCCCAAAGAAATCTTACAGGAGGGAAAGGGATTCCACATGTGCAAAAATGTTTGTGGCAGCCCTCTTTGTAGTAACAAGAAACTGGAAACTGAGTGGATGCCCATCAGTTGGAGAAGGGCTGAATAAGATGTGGGATATGAATGTGATGGAATTTTATTGTTCTGTAAGAAATGATCAGCAGGATTATTTCAGCAAGGCCTGCAGAGACTTACATGAACTGTTGCTGAGTGAAATGAGCAGAACCAGGAGATCATTGTACATGGCAACATCAATATTATATGACGATCTATTCTGATGAACGTGACTCTTTCCAACAATGAGATGACTAATGCCAGTTCCAATGATCTTGTGATGAAAAGAGACATCTACACCCAGAGAAAAGACTGTGGGAACTGAATGTGGATCACAACATAACATTCTCATTCTTTTTGCTGTTGTTCGCTTGCATCTTGTTTTCTTATTCATTTACTATGTAAATGTACAATTTAATTTGTAAATGTACATTTGTACATTTTGTAAGTGTACAATTGTAAATTACATTTACATACAATAAATATATTGTATAAATATATTTACACATATTGGATTTAACATATATTTTAACATTTATAATATATAGGATTGCCTGCCATCTGGAGGAGGGGGTGGGAGTAAGGAGGGGAAAATCTGAAACAAAGGCTATGCAAGGGTCAATGTTGAAAAATTAACCATGCATATGTTTTGAAAATAAAAAGCTTTAAAAATTAAGAAAATAAAAATAAATTAAACACATATTTTGAATTCTTTTCCTCAAAGCTTAAATGTTTGGTTTTGTCAAACACTAGATTATTACAATCATTTACTTTTGTGTGCTATGTGTCTAATATATGCCACTGATCTACCACTCTATTTCTTAGCCAGTACCAGACTGTTTTGATGATTACTGCTTTATTTTACGGTTTGAGATCTGTTACTGCTAGGCCACTTTCCTTCACAATTTTTTTTTCATCGATTGCCTTGATCTTGAACTTTTGTTCCAGACAAATTTTGTTATTTTTTTCTAACTCCATAAAATTTGCTTTGGTATGCCCGTGGATAAGTAGATTAATTTAGGTAAAACTGTCATTTTTATTATATTGGATTAGCCTATCCATGTGCACAACTTATCCTGGATGCCTTGCCATAGTGGAGGGGTTTGTGTAGTTCAATGAAACTATAAGTATATACCTTGTATGATTACCCAAGACAGGTCATATTAGAGAATTCTGACAAAAGGTGATCCACTAGAAAAGGAAATGGTAAACCACTGCACTATTTTTGTCAAGAAAACCCCAGGGACAATACTAAAATGACAAAAGAGATGGAAATAAAAGATGAGCCTCTCAGGATGGAAGGTGTCCGATACACTAGGGGAGAATAAAGGAGGACAACCATAAATAATACCAGTACTAATGAAACATGTGGGCCAGGGCTATAAAACTATACATACCCTCTGATACAGAGGTGTTTCTACTAGGCTTATATCGCAAAGAGATCTTAAAGGAGGGAAAGGGACTCACATGTGCAAAAATGTTTACAGCAGCCTTTTTGTAGTGGCAAGGAACTGGAAACAAGAGTGGATCCCATCAGCTGGAGAATGTCTGAATGAATTATGGTATATAAATGTTATGGAACATTATTGTTCTATAAGAAATGATCAACAGGATGATTTCAGAGAAGCCTAGAGAGACTTACATGAACTGATGCTAAGTGAAATTAGTAGAACCAGGAGATCATTATACATGTCAACAACAATATTATATGATGATTAATTCTGATGAACGTGGCACTTCTCAACAATGAGACGATTCAGATCAATTCCAATGGTCTTGTGATGAAGAGAGCCATTTACACCCAGAGAGAGGACTGTGAGAACTGAGTATGGATCACAACATAGCATTTTCACTCTTTTTGTTGTTGTTTGCTTGCATTTAATTTTCTTTCTCATTTTTTTCCTTTCTGATTTGATTTTTCTTGTGCAGCAAGATAACTGTATAAATATGTATGCATATGTTAGATTTAACATATATTTTACCACGTTTAACATATATTAGATTACTTGCTATCTAGGAGAGGGGGTGGGGAGAAGGGGGGAAATTGGAACACAAGGTTTTGCAAAGGTTAATGTTAAAAAATTATCCATGCATATGTTTTGAAATTTTAAAAAGTTTTTAAAAAAGCTGGCTTGAAGCTTAACATCAGAAAACTAAGATCTTGGCAACTGATACCATCACTTCTTGGCAAATAGAGGGAGAAGAAATGGAAGCAATGTTCTTGGGTTCAAAGATCAATGCAGATGATGATAGCAGCCATGAAATTTAAAAGACATTTGCTCTTTGGAAGGAAAGCTATGGCAAATCTGGATAGCATATCAAAAAGAGAAATATCATCTTGCCAACAAAGGTCTGTAGAGTCAAAACTGATTTTTCCAGTAGCAATATATGGCTATGAGAGTTGGACTGTAAGAAAAGCTGAGTGCTACAACATCAAATTATGGTATGGGAGAGTTCCTTGAACATCAAAGAGATCAAATTCGTCTATACTTAAAAGAAATTAATTCAGGGCACCTGTTTAACATATTGGATTGTTTGCCATCGAGGGAAGGGGGTGGGAGGAAGGGAAGGGAAAAAAAAATTGGAACACAAGGTTTTGTAAAGGTGGATATTGAAAATTATCTATGCATATATTTTGAAAAGAAAAAGCTTTAATAAAAAAAGAAATTAATTCAGGCTATATACTGTTAGGTCAAATACTGATGCTGAAACTTAATTAATTAATTAATCTTTCTAAACTTTTTTATTAAATGTAATTTTTGTTGAATCACAATCTAAAAAGAATGCATTTAATATGTCTGCCTTTGGTTGTGTTTTACATGCTCTAATACATGCTCAGTTTTTGTGTAGGAGTCCTATACCACTAAGAGAAAAGTATATTACTTCCTATTCTCATTCAGTTTCCTTCCAAGTTCTATCATATTTAAGTTTTCTAAAAGTCCTTTTACTCATTTTCTTATTTTTTGGGTTAGATTCATGTAGTCCTTAAAGAGGAAGGATAAAGTCCCCTATTGGTATAGGTTTTTTTGTTGTTGTTTGTTTACTATTTCCTCCTATAATTTAACTTTTTCTTTAAGAATCTGAATGCTAAATTAAGACAACTCTGAGATACCACTACACACCTGTCAGATTGGTTAGAATGACAGGGAAAGATAATACGGAATGTTGGAGGGGAAAACTGGGACACTGATACATTGTTGGTGGAATTGCAAATACATGCAGCCATTTTGGAGAGCGATTTGGAACTATGCTCAAAAAGTTACCAAACTGTACATACCCTTTGATCCAGCAGTGCTACTACTGGGCTTATATCCCAAAGAAATACAAAAGAAGGGAAAGGGACCTGTATGTGCCAAAATGTTTGTGGCAGCCCTTTTTGTAGTGGCTAAAAACTGGAAATTGAATGGATGCCCCTCAATTGGAGAATGGCTGAATAAATTGTGGTATATGAATGTTATGGAATATTATTGTTCGGTAAGAAATGACCAACAAGATGATTTCAGAAAGGCCTGGAGAGACTTACAGGAACTGATGCTGAGTGAAAGGAGCAGGGCCAAGAGATCATTATATACTTCAACAACAATACTATATGATGATCAATTCTGATGGACGTGGCCCTCTTCAACAATGACATGAACCAAATCAGTTCCAATAGAACAGTAATGAACTGAACCAGCTACACACAGCGAAAGAACTCTGGGAGATGACTATGAACCACTACATAGAATCCCCAATCCCTTTATTTTTGTCCGCCTGCATTTTCGATTTCCTTCACAGGTTAATTGTACACTATTTCAAAGTCCGATTCTTTTTGTGCAGCAAAATAACTATATGGACATGTGTATAGATATATAGATATATATAGAAAGTATATGTTAAATACAATATATATATATATTGTATTTAACATATACTTTAACATATTTAACATGTATTGGTCTACCTGTCATCTGGGGGAGGGAGTGGGGAGAAGGAGGGGGAAAATTATAACAAAAGGTTTTGCAACTGTCAATGCTGAAAAATTACCCATGCATATATCTTGTAAATAAAAAGGTATAATAAAAAAAAAGAATCTGAATGTTATACCATTTGGTGCATATATATTTAGTATTGGTATTACTTCACTATCTATGGCAGCAAAATCTAGTTTCCCTGCTTATGTCTTCCAATTAGATCTGTGTTTTTTTGCTTTTGTTTTGTTTTGAGATCATGATTGCTATCCTCCCTTTTTTATATCAGATGAAGCATAATACTTCATACCCCAGCCCCTACCTTTTGTCTGTCTGTATCTCTCTGCTTCAAGCGTTTTCCTTGCAAACTTCATATTGTAGAATTCTGATTTTTAATCCATTCTACCATCTGTTTCTGTTTTTTGGGGTGAGCTTGTCCCATTCACCTTCACAGTTATGATTATTAACTATCATGTCTCTCCTTAGGACAGCTAGGTGGCACAGTGGATAAAGTGCTGGACCTGGAATCAGGAAGACTCATCTTCCTCAGTTCAAATCCAGCATCAGATATTTACTGGCTATGTGACTCTGGACAAATCACTTAACTTTGTTTGCCTCAGTTCCTCATTTGTAAAAATGAGCTGGAGAAGGATATGGCAAACCCCTGCATTATCTTTTGTCAAGGAAATCCCAAATGGGGTCACAAAAAGTCAGACATACCTGAAAAATGACTGAACAAAAACAGCATGCCAGGAACTGTGCTAAGCACTGGGGATACAAAGAAAGACAGTCTCTGCTCTCGAGAGGCTCCCAGGCTACTGGAGGATGACTACAAACAAATAACTATATGTAAACGAGATATGTACAGGATAAATTGGAGATAATCAACAAAAGGAAGATACCTAGCATTAAGGGAGATTGAAAAAAGCTTCTTCAACTTGATATTTTACCTAGTATTTCAGAGAAGCCAGAGAAGTCAGAAAGAGAAGATAAATGCATTGTCACTGGCTGTTTCCCATGCCTGGAAGTTCTCCCTCCTTGTCTCTGAATTTTGGCTTCCTTCAAGTCTTAGCTAAAATTCCACTTTCTGCAAGAAACTTTTCTTGATCCCTCATATTTTTGAAATTATCACCAATTTCTCCTATTTATATATTGATCATATGAATTTGTTTTCATGTTGTCTCCTCCATTTGACTGTGAGATCTTTGAGAGCAAGTACTGTCTTTTGAGATCCTCGTGACTTAGCTCATTTAGAGGGGATGCCATGGATGAGGATCCAGCAAAAGAGACTGAAGAAGAGTAGTCAGACAGGTCTCGAGAAAACCAGGAGAAAACAGGAATAGGAAAGTTGAAGGTAAAAGGAATCATTCTAAGTGTCCAAAACAACAAAAGGTCAAGAAGGAGTTTTGGTCTATGAACCTACAAAATTTATATATTTCAATATGCTTGTGTGTGTGGTTGTGGGATGTGTGTGTGCACGCACAAGTTCATATATACCAAAATACTTGAGTTAAAAAGGAGATATTAATGATGACCAATCCTGGGGGAATTACATCTTCTTTTTGTTATGTGATTTTCATGATATGCTTTCGTGATTTCCTCAACAATGATTCCTTCAAAGGATTGTGTAGCTTTGAAATAATATTAACACTAATGATAATGAAGATATCAGTGCTCATTGAATCAAATTGACTTGAATTAAAAATAGTTGCAAATAGGGAATATTGTGCCATTCTCTGTGAGTTAATTTAGCAGGATTCTGAGGGATTACACTAATCTATTTAGTCATATAAACAGTATTTCAAAAAGGAAGTCATGCTCCTGACCAAAAGCGGGCTTGATGCTCAACATGTACAAGCACGACTACAAACATTGTGCTTTATCAACTATTTAATGAAATATACACCATGTTGTATCTTGAAACTGAATATTAAAAAGCTTTCTAAAACGTGTACAAACCAAAAAGCAACCATTAAAAATAACATATAATTGATTGAATATAATACATCACTGCACAAAGTTGTTACTATATTTCCTAACAATTTCTGCCTTATTATTCTGACCAGTCAAAAGATGGGACTATGATAACAGCGTGATGGAATTCTGGAAGAGCTTCTTGGGGGAGATGTTGATGGGCATCTTGGGGATGCTAGATACCACTGAAACGTTCTTGGAGAAATGAAACCAGGAAAGCCTGTCTCGTGCCATAAAGCAATGCAAGGTACACATCTCTTTAAAAATATATGTATTTGCTTCCTCAGTTACTGCATCAGCCATCCTCTGCTGCCTTTTTTCAGGGTCAAAAAAAATCCAACCCTAAACATTTGGCCTTGAATGGTAGACAAACTCAAAGCTTGTAGCCACAAAATCCAAAGTGTTTTTCATCATCGTCAAAAGTTCTCCATATCACTCTTTGCCATTTCAAAGGGGTTTCGAGAATGACTAAGTTGTTGAAACCAGAAAATCATAGATTTACATTACATGTGGAAGCAACTTTAGAAGTCACCTAGTCCAATACCTTCATTTTATTTGAGAAAACTGAGACCCAAGCAAGTTGTGACTTGCTCAAGGTCCCATGATATATTTATAAATATGTCAGACCTTATAAATCAAAATGAAAATCATTTTCCAAAGCCAATTATATTGTCCACAGCACTTATGGAGCTTCTCTATGGGTATTTATCCACATCAGAAAATCAATCCCTCCTTGTACAGGCAGGTAGATTACAAATGAGGAATGTTGCTTTGCCCTTTTCTTCTTAACAAAGGAAAATACTACCAGAGGAAGAGTAGTATACAAATGAATGAATGAATGAAAAAGCATTTATTAAGTATGCATAATGTGCAATGTAGAGACATCTAGGTGACTCAATAGATAGAATGCTGGGCCCAGAGTCAAGCAGTCTTGAGTTTACAACCAGCCTCAGACATTCACTCCATATCTGACTCTAGGACAAATCATTTAACTTCAGTTTTCCTTAATGCACTAGAGAAGGAGATGTCAAAAATACTCCAGCATCTGTGCCAAGAACACTCTCTGCACAGTATTGAAATACTATGGTCTACAGGATCACAAAGAGTCAAACAGAACTAAACAACAATAATATGTACAATGCACTTCACTTTGTATATCAAGAAATATTTTAAAAAAAAAATAAGAGATCAATAACATTATATTTAAAAAAATGAAATCTCATTAGTTATAGTCCTATCACATGCCTTCTTTGGTCAGAAACTAATTTGTCTATACCTCTCTCCTTGGGCTCCTTTGCTGTTGTACCAGTATACTTGAGCAAATAGCTTTACTATATAGGCCCCTCACTATATGCAAATAAGCATGTGTGTGTGGAGTGAAAGAGTTAAGTCTGAGATATATCAGATTTAATTAAAATTATCAGTTTTTCTTTTTCTTTTTCCCAAGTCAGGTTAATGAGCTTGACCCTTTGGGCCGTAGTTGTATCAATGATTTAATGAAATACCTAATGGGCCATATTTAAAGTGAGATATCCCTTTTAAGGAAGGGATTGCTTGAATCTTTAGGACAAGATCTGTGAGCGCTACGGAATGGGACGTTATCTGAAAAGCCTGTATGTCTTGAGTGAGCTAAGAGACAAAGAACCAGGTCTACTCCCAGAAGGACCAGTGCAATGACCACAGGCAAACTGGAATACACCATTCAAGTCATATTCACATATGTTGACCCAGTTTTGGTCTGTGTCTTCATGGGCAAAGTGAAGAACTGGATTCTCATCCACTGAATTGTATCAACTAGATGAGATGGGATAAGGTCCAATCTCCTTTTTCTTCCCCCCCCAAAAAGGAACTAGGGGCCAAATTTTATCTATTGTTTTTTCCACTTTGCTTATGGAATCCTCACATCTAAGAGACTGGCTTTTTTCATCCACATTATATAAAAGGAAGGGAAAGAGCATTGGCTCCTAAAAAGTAATTCAAGATAGGCTTTTGGGCTTTTTTCTACAGAAAAGAAATATGTACAATGAAAAAAATATGTTTTAAGAAAGGAATATACACACTGAGTGAAATTATGACAATTTACTGAAAACAGTTTCAGCAAGATGGCAACAACTTTTCTCTTCCATCCGAAACATGTCAGGCTTTAATCTTGTTTTCGTAAATAAGAGCCCTCAATTTCAGAACAACAAAAATAGTTCAGACAAACAATATCTCTGCCTCCTTCTGTGAACATTGCCGCTATACTAAGCATTCAGTAATTCCATCTACAATTTGGTTATTACTTTGGCTTTAGGTGCAAGCTATGAGAGAAAAGCAAGGTTTTGGAGATAGGCTTACTCAGCTCACCATTGAAGAGCCACTCTCCCTACTCATAAGCCGGGATCGGATCACTGAACTACCATGGCGGGAGAGTTGGTCACGGAACTCAGAAGTCGTGAAGTAATACAGGATTGGATCTAAGCAGCAACACAGACTTGCAAGGCACAAGGAGTAAGGGTGGAAATAAAGTGTGCTTTGAATGATAGAACAGCTAGTGATAACTTTTTCCTTCACCAAGGTATAAAAAAGGAAGTTTATGTGGTAGGGTATAAAACAGATAAAGAAGACTCCAGCACACATGAAGACCATTCGAAGAGCTTTCTGCTTCTCAGTGTCCCCTTCACAGGTCATACGTGGATGCTGCAAAGATATCACTGTCTTCCAGGTACACCAGGTAATAATGACAACAGGAACCACAAAGCCAGCCAGCTCAGCCAATGTGATCACTGCCACTGAGGCTGCCATCTGCATCTGCCTGTATCCCAGGTCAGCAAAGCATTGGGACTTGTTGGTCAGGCTAACACTTCTCAGGATAGGAAAGGGCAAGCAGGCAGTCCCAACGACAATCCAGATGGTGGCACTGATGGCCATATCATACCTGCGCTTCCAGTTTCGAGCCTTGAAAGGTTTGATTAGGAAGAAGCATCGCTGCAGGCTAATGCAAGTCAGGAAGCAGATACTTGCATACATGTTGAGGTACTTCAGGTAGAAACAGAGAAGGCACAGGAATTCCTGGAAGGGCCAGTGGTGGTTAATGTAGTAATAGATTCGCAGTGGTAGTGAGAGAACGTGGGCGAGATCAGCCACAGACATATTGATCATGAAGATGATGGCCTTGTTCTTTTTGCTGATGAAGCGGCACAAGACCCACAGGGCTACACTATTGGCCAAAAGGCCAGGGATGAAGATCACAATATATGTGGCTGCATAAAGTGAGTACTGAAACGTTACATTCGTGTTACTGCAATTGTTGACTGTATTGCTTGTGCCATTGTTGCCCATTTTGTCTGTGGATGTGTGTTCATTAAAGAGAGACTGGGTGTGATTCCTGCAGAGACCAAAGAAATATATGTAAGGGCATTCATTCAACAACCATTTAAGAAAAAAATTGCTTAAGTGCCTACTTAAGTGTGCACAACCTTGTTCTGGGTACTGAAAGAGAAAGGCAATGCTTTTGCCTTCACTGAGCTCAAAGTTCAATTGGGAGATGTGACACATATACAGATAACTATATCACACACACACACACACACACACACACACACACCATGATCAGTACAAAACAAAATGCCATGTGATATCCAAATGGGAAGAACCTAGCTAACCAGGGGAATAAGGGAAGGCTTCATGCAGTTGGGTTTTAAGAGGTAGACAGGAATTCAACAAGCAAATAAGCCACCCAAGAAATAGGGCAATCAAACACATGGAAATGGAAGAATGCCAAACAAAGTGTTAATCAGCACACTAAGCCCAACTTCACTCTTGAAACTTAAAATCATGCTGCATGTGAGAAAAGTCAGACCTTACAGAGATCATGTGATTAACCCAAGTTGATGGTTATTGGAACAGCTGGGATTTGAACCAGATTTCTTGACTCCCAGTTCAGTACTTTTTCTCTAAGACATCTATGTCACTCTACCTTCTTCCCAAGTTGAGCAGGTCAAGTACATGATCTGGTAAGAATTCCTTGCCTCATCCCACCCTCAATTCTCGTTCTCATGACCTGCCAGGTATAATTGTTTGCTGGGAAAGAGGAACTCTGGTATATCCACAAACTTCTCCTCCAATACCTCACTGGGGTGTGTTGATGGCCCTGAGTCCTTAGAGGCCATGACAATGGAACTCTGATAGATTCTATCAAATGGAAGTGGCCATGGACATGGCATCAGAAAGACATGGTACCTGCTGTCTGATAGTCAACTTAGCTAAGTACAGAGATATTTATCACTAGCAGATTGGCATCCAGCAATGAATTATTTAGCCATGAAACAAAGAAAATTACAAAATGGATTTCAGTCCTGTGTGTCCCCCTCCTGCTTTTGTAGTGATAATGACAAGATGGTGAAAAGGGAGACAGAAGATACTAGGAATCTCATAGGTTTTGACCCACATATAAATATTAATTATTGTTGATCCTCTAAGTATGAGAAAAACTGAGTCACAACAATATTTCTCTTCTTACTCTCAACGTAACCAGAAAAAGCAAGGAAACTGCAGCTAAATGGAAAGATGACCCACAGGCTCACCTCACAGAGGGGAATGAAGGAGCTGGCACACAGAACTGGTTCCCTCATGTGCAAACAAGAGGTCCATTTCAAATTATAATTAGTTGTAGTTGCATGCCAACATCTCTCAGAAAGGATGGAGAAATAGAGAACTTTTGAAGGATTTGATAAAATCCTCCAAACTAAAGCAATATACCTCGATACTCAGTGACTTCAAAATGAATCTCTGAACAGATGAGAACAGTGACAAATAAGTTGGAAAATAACATTCAGGATAAGGAAATTAAAGAAGGCAAAAATCTGAAGTTTGTATAGCAATCTCTATTCCATGAATATATTTTTTCAAAGACAGAAGGATAAAAAAGCAAGTAAATACCAAACAATATCACAAAAAGAATAAAATTAACTACATCTGTCAAACAGGAAATAATTGGTTTTTGAAATGGGAGTTATTTCTGAATCAGGTGCCTGTGTTGTTATAAAACCATTGACTGGTTAGAACAAAGATCTATATTAACATTAAACTGAACAAAAGGATAAAGATGAGAAGATAATATTCTAAAAAAAAAATATGCCTCCCACCTACTTAAAGAAACTTTTGACTGAAAAATGTGAAATGGATAAGTAAAGACATAAATTTTAATTATCAGCATTTCTTAGAAAAGGTTTGATTAATAAAAAATTCCCACAACGAAGAGACCAGAAGAGGCTAGAAAGCACCTCATTCAGCAAACATTTGATCTCCTTGTTGAACATAAGGTTTCTAAGGACAACACTGGTTCATCATGTAAACTCCTTTGTAAAAAGATTACAGAAGAAGTTGGTAAAAGATTACAAGTTGTATCAGCTCTCAAAACAGTGTGAAGTTGCAGAGGGAAAGATGGGCCAGCAGAAAGCTTAATGTAAGACTCCACTAGGTGAGATCATCACTATGATATTTTTGACTGGTGGCAGCCCTCTTTGTAGTGGCCAGAAACTGGAAACTGAGTGGATGCCCATCAATTGGAGAATGGCTGAATAAATTGTGGTATATAAATATTATGGAATATTATTGTTCGGTAAGAAATGACCAACAAGATGATTTCAGAAAGGCCTGGAGAGACTTACATGAACTCATGATGAGTGAAAGGAGCAGGACCAGGAGATCATTATATACTTCAACAACAATACTATATGATTATCAATTTTGATGCATCTGGCCATCTTCGGCAATGAGATGAACCAAATCGTTTCCAACGGAGCAGTAATGAACTGAACCAGCTACGCCCAGCGAAAGAACTCTGGGAGATGACTAAGAACCATTACATTGAATTCCCAATCCCTATATTTTTGCCTACCTGCATTTTAAAAATTTCCTTCACAGGCTAATTGTACAATATTCAGAGTCCGATTCTTTTTGTACAACAAAATAATGCTTTGGACATATATATTTATTTTGTGTTTAATTTATACTTTAATATATTTAACATGTATTGGTCATCCTGCCATCCAGGGGAGGAGGTGGGGGTAAGGAGGGGAAAAATTGGAACAAAAAGTTTGGCAGTTGTCAGTGCTGTGAAATTACCCATGCATATAACTCATAAATAAAAAGCTATTAAAAAGGAAAAAATATATTTTGGATGAAAATAAAAGAATAATGAATAGTTGGAAAATGGAAGTGGCTCGCCAGCATTCTATAGCACTTACTGAATTAAATTACATTAAATCAATCCTCATCAACCACTGAGCACCCATTTGCTACGTGAGAAATGAAAATAGTACTTAAGAGGATTGGGCTGCCTTTAAGGGAAGTGGGCTCTCCCCTCCTACCTACCCACTAGAAGTGTTCAAACAGAAAATGAATGACTACTTCTCAGGGACATTTGTATTCATTACTCCCATGCTTGAAACACTGTCACACAGTAGACCCTAAATAACTGCTTGTTTACTGAGATTCCTGCTCATTTGTGAGTCAGACTCTCTGGGGGTAGGGCACTATTTGGCTGACAGCAGGTTGCCACTTTAACTGCGAAGTTGACAAACAGCCCCTTCCCCACATCAACCATCACTATTGCAGAAATTTTTCTTTACCAGTTGTCCCAGTCTCTCAGCATATAGCCCAATAGACTAAAAAAAACAATGTAGGAGCCTCCTCACTCTCCCTCTCCAGCTAAGTATCAAGCTGGGAGAAGACAGAGAAACAGAATTATAATCAGATCAGAAATCACATGGGGCCAGACATTTCCTTCAGAGAGAAATCATCATGTCAAAGGTCTCCAAGTGCTATCAACACTAATAGCTAAGTATCTAGAAGTCCTTAGGATCCGCTTCTAAAGGTATCAAAGTTTCTTGTTTTGGTTGGTTAGGGGCCTGGACAGGGTCAGAAGTCTGCATTGTCTGGTCAGCAGCCATTTGGCTTCCTAGCTGTCTACAATGTTTAAGGCCACCATTTGTCCAAGTAGAGGTAGGATCTCATCCTTTGTGAGAAGAGCTGCCCAGGTGAAGGGATCCAGCATATACCCTGCTTCTTCCATGTAGCTTTCCTAGGTTTCTCTAGTCCACAGTGATCTTCACTCATCAGGTAGTTAGGACATGCTGTTCTGAGATATGTTATATCAGTGTACTGATCTCCAGCAAAATGTATTGTTATCTTACATGAAATCAGAGGATAGGTTACTATAGACCCATTCAACTGAAAGTAACCCTAGAGATAATACTGTTCAATTTACACTGGAGGATAAAAGGACACAGAGAAGGAAAGTGATTTCCCTTTCAGCCAATCTACACATATTTACTAAGTACCTATGTCCTTAAGGTCACATATCTAATTAGTGACAGAACCATCAGTAAAATCTAGATCTCTAGACTCCACTAGTTACAAGACCAGTACTTTGCATATAGTAGGGTTTTTTTAAACAAGTATTTGTTGAATGAATCAAAGAAAATGGCAGAGCTGGGCTCTAGGCTCTGACTCCATTTTGGTGCTATGTCCACTATCCTAGTTCTAACTCTAAAGTTAAGAGGCTTCTTTGAACTTCAGATACCTAAACTATAAAATATGGATAATTACCATCAAGTGGTAACGCAGGGACATTCTGAGGAGCTTTGGAAATAATACTATATGTTTTTTTTAAGTCACTAAGATCTATATAAACGGCAGCTATGAATCTGATGTAATGGGTAGAGGGATTCTCTTGGAGTCAGGAAGGCCTGGGTTCAAGTTCTGTCCATAACACACTGGCTGGGTGGTCCTGGCCCAATTGCTTAACTTGCCAGTGTCCCATGAAGCTCCCTAAAGTTAGAAGTTAGAGCCAAGCTGCCTTAGGGGAGGGAATTTCTATACTGGGAATTCCCTCCTTACACTGATGAAGCCCACAAAAAATAAATGAAACACGAATATTGTGACAAACTTATCTTCTTGACTAGATTAAGACATCCCTGAGAAGCAAGACGTTGCTTTTATTTGGGGCTCCCATAGCATCTAACAAGGCTGAATATCAAGTGTTCAACAGATATTTGTTGTGGTTAACCAGCTCACATGAAGTCTGAACTCATGACCTCATCATCATCAGTGCTGTGTTCTAACCCACTGAGTTAAACAGAAGTAGCAGTCAGCATATAGAAGCAACTGGGGCCAAGACAAATGATAACCCATGCAAATGGCGGCCCTCCAAGTTTTGCATTTCAGTCCCTAATCCTGTGGTTAGAAGCTACTGAGCCAGAGATTGAAAACAGAATTTATTCTGAATGTCTCCAATTGCAGCTTTCTATGCAATTTAATAAATATTTCTTAAGCTCGTTCTATGTGCCATGACATTGTCCTAGGTAGAACAAAAAAGAGGGAAAATTGTCCCTGATCTAAAGGAGCTCACTTTCTAACTGAAAAAAGGAACAAAGATGGAGAGAGCATGCATCTTTGTAAGTCAAAAGTGCTGGGTTTGAGTCCTGTCACTAGTTACTAGCTAGTAAGTCCTTACCACTGACTAGCTGTGTGGTCCCTTTCCCTCTCTGAGTCAGAGTACACCTATGTAAAATGAAGAGCTTGGAGTACAGGATTTCTGAGGATCTTTTGTGATTCAATAACATGGCAACATTGGGACCTCTTGATGGCAGACCCCTGAGCTCAGAGTCAGCACCAAGGACAGTAGGTGCAGTTCCAGTATTTCCTCTTCCAGGAAAGGACAGAAACCATCACAATTCATTCGTTCTTCTCTAGTATTTTAAAGTTTGCAAGCAACAGTCTCAGGAGGTCAGCAATGTAAACATTATCATTATCTTTACCATTATAGAAATATGTAACTGAAGCTCAGAGATTTAAGAAACTTGCCATGGTCCCATTTTGGGGGGTACAGGTAAATATTGAGCTGAGGGGGAAGGAATATCTGTGAAAGCATACTTTGAACTTTGATCTACATCATTAACGTTTTGCTATCACTTTCTCATGTGTAATTTCTAAGATAAGTGCTTTTACTGAAAATGTAATGGTCAGCTCTTGCTAGGTTAGAGCTGGCCCCAGCATACCCTTAGCTCACATGGCTGTTTGAGACAGGATGAAACTTAAGCTGCATGACTCCAAGAGCAGTATTTGAGCCATGCTCCCCCTGTGGCCTTAGAAAGCCCCAATCAGCAGGTTCCTCAGCATCCCCCCATGGCCTGGAGGCCTCAGGGCAGCTATTTGCACCTGAGACCAGTTCTGACTGAG
The DNA here is from genome assembly GCF_902635505.1 of Sarcophilus harrisii. NCBI lineage: Eukaryota > Metazoa > Chordata > Mammalia > Dasyuromorphia > Dasyuridae > Sarcophilus > Sarcophilus harrisii. The sequence continues at coordinate 56,961,684 of NC_045432.1, read as the reverse complement.
AGGGAACCACCCACGCCTAATCTGCAGCCAGTGTTCAACCAGCAACTGCTTCTTTTCCAGGCCTGGGCCCCAGAAGGTGTTTTGGGCTACAGATAAGATTTGATGGTCTGATGAGCCACAAAGCCATTCGCACCTGCCCTAAGTGAATTGCTCTCCAAACCACCAACAGACTATTTTTTAAAATGATTCACATTAACATCCCAAAAATGTCCAGTCCCTTCTGGAGATCTGCAAAACCCTCATCTAACCACAAAGGCCTCAGCCAACTCCCATGCTGACAGTTATTAGACTTATCTAAATCCTGCCAGTCCTTTAAGGGACAGTTCTCCCAGCCTTCTCTGACTGCTCCAGGCAGTACCAAAATCCTAATTTCACTTTTTCTTCTCTGGCTCTCCTCTCTTCCTCATTCCTTACTTTTAATCGCTTGGCCAGGCTGACGGAGTCTCTCCCCTGCCCTCACTGCCACCACCAGGCATCAGGACCTAGACTACAGTAATGGCCACCTTCCCAAGTGGGCCACCTGATTGCAGGGTTTCCCTTCTCTTCCTGCCAATACAATCTGCCTGAGCCTTCTTCCTAAAGTACTGTTCTGTTCTATTTTCATCTGAAGAAAGTAGAAACTTCTGGAGGAGATATTCCAAACTTTTCACAAAATGACTCGCTTCTCTCTTTTCAGTCAGATCTTATTCTATTCCCCTTAATGTGTGAATCTGTGATCCAAACTGTATTTTCAACCCGTCCTCTCTGGAGAAAGGCTACATTAGAGAGGTAGGCAGGATAACTGTGACCCTTTAGGAGGGAGCATGGTATAGTGGCAAGAGCACAATCTCTGGAGTTAAAGGATATGGGTTTAAAATCATACCTCTGACACTTACTGCCTTTTAGGACAGCTAGGTGGCACTGCAGTGGATAAGAGCACCAAACCGGGAGTCAGGAAGACTCTTCTTGCTGAGTTTAAATCCAACCTCCTGCACTTACTGTATGACCCTGGGAAAGTCCCTGGGTCCTGTTAACCTCAGTTTCCTCATCTGTAAAAAGAGCTGGAGAAGAAAATGGCAAACCTCTCGGGTATCTCGAGTACACAAGAAAGCCCCAAATAAGGCTATAAAGAGTCAGACATAACTGCAAAACAACAGAACAACAGCAAACCTGAACATCGCTTGGCCTCAGTTTCCTCCTCCATAAAATCAAAGGATTGGACTAGATGGCCTTTATTTATAACCCCTCTAAGGCTATTACAGTAGTCACTATACTTTTGATCTCTTCATCCCTGCCATTTCTATCGAGTGAAGTCTCCCCCTTCCTTCAAGGTTTAGTTTAGGGGATACCTCCCCACACTAACCTACTTGCTAACACCCAGCCCCTACCAGGTGAAAGTGATCACCCCCTTCTCAGATTTCTTGGAACACTTTGGTTCTCTCCTTAACTCTTGCTGTGGAGATTTAAGTTCCTCTTTTCTTATTGTGACCCGACCTCCTCCAGTTTAAGAGCAGCCTCTGTGTCTATCTGTCTCCTATGTATCCCCTGCTTTGAGACCAGAGCCTTGCTCCCGTCTGGGTTTAGGCCAGTGTTTGCTGAATGAATCACATCTCCCATCCAAGTCTTTCAAACTTTCTTTCTGTTCTCCTTTTGTGTCCTTAGTACAGCCTCACCATCCAGGCCATCTCATGACTCTGGAGCAATCCTTCATTTCAGCAGCTAGCCTAAGGCCACACACAAGAGGCCCTCCTCAGTGGAGTGTTCCTCCCCTTGACGGCTCCAGTCCTTCCCCTTCACTGGATTCTTGCCCTTTACTGAGCTGGGCCGAGCCAGACTTAGAGTCAGGGCCAAGGGGCGCCACACACCATTGTTTTCTGAGGGCTTCCTCTGTGTGTTTCTTTCCTCAACTAGCCTGTGAACTCAGAGAGAGAATAATGCCCAGCTCTTTGCTTTGCTTTCTTCTATAGATCCAGCACCCAGTGCTGGGAATAATTCAGCACTGAGGGAAAGCTTCCTCTTCCCCTTCCTCCCAACCCCCAAGCCATTTCTGTAGGGGCTAGTGATTTCTCCCCCTTCTATCTGGCTTCTCTATCTAATGAGGATAAGAATGCCACACTATTTCCCTCACTTTCTTTGTATTTTATAAAGTGTGTAGCACTAGGGGGGGTGTGTTATCACATCATCACTATTATGATGAATAATGAATTGTAACTAATGATTAATTAAAAGAAACTCAAACGAGTACCCAGGACAGCAGAGTAACAGAGCTGTTGTTGGTCAGTTATGTCTGGCTCTCTGTGACTCCATTTGGGATTTTCCTGGCAAAGATCCTGGAAAGAGCCTTTTCCAGTTCATTTTACAGGGGAGGAAACTGAGGCAAACAAGGTGAAATGACTTCCTTAGGGTTACAGAGCTGATAAGTATCTGAGGCTGGATTCCAACTCAGATCTTCCTAACTCCGGGCCTGGTTTTTGCTACTTTCTAGCTGTAAGTAAAATTCTCATCCCCCTTCTGAGCTCCTATTTCTCAATTTCTCAAAGTAGGGGTCTGTTGCTGCCTTTCAAGTGGTCTCTCATGATCGCATGACCTGTGGGAGCTTGAGGACTTAACACATCAGCTATTGCATTCTAGGAAATCAACTACTACTTATCTAAGGAAAGCAGAGGCCGACCAAATCTTAAAATGGGAATTATAAAAGGCTGAGAGACCAGGTGACAATGGGAATATGCTGACTGCAAGATACAGGGATACATGGGAAGAGCACTGCTTTGGGAATTAGAATATCTGAGTTATTCACTGTGGAGCCCCAGGCTAGAGATTTCCCTTTTCAGAGCCTCACTTTGTCCCTTTGTCAAATGGGAATGATGATACCTGCATTACCTACTATACAAGATTGCCAAAGTGGAACAGAAATGGACTAATCACTGCAGATCGGGTCTTTGAGACCACCTGTTTTGACTATCTGGTAGCTTCAGCCTCATGGAGAAGCTCCAGAAGTACTATGATACTATGGATACTGGGTGTGGATGTGCATGCATACCCCCTCAACCAAAACATCACATTTAGGAGGCAAACTCCTCAGGCACAGAAGAGAGAGTTTCTAAATCTGAGTGTGCTGGCACAAAAATCGCTTTGTGATTTTATTAAGGAACCACTAGTTTTTTTTTAGGCATAGAGAGACCTGGGGTCACTGTCTTTACAAGGAAAGGTCCTGTGGCCTTAGAAAAGCAGAATGGTAGAGCAGAAGAGTATCAAGTAGACCCTAAGCCTAAGTCTCAATAAAAGCTTTAACACTTGGTTGATGAAATCTTGGCAATGCTCTCACCAAGGAAACACAAGCTTCAATTCCTTGATGTGACCAAAAGCAAGGTACCTGGTGCCTCCAAGCCTCGGTTTCCCCATCTCTCCTATGAGGGTAGTGATCCCTAGTTGCTGAGAAGAGTGCTACGTAAATGATAAATCATTGGAGAAATGAACATAGAACTAGAGTGAGAAAAGGACCTCTGAAGCTATGTAACCCAATCCCCTCATTTTCCATAGGAGGAAATGCCCAAGAAAGTAAAATGAGGTCTCTGAGGGCGGAGTCGATCCTAGATCCTTAGATCTAAAAACCAGTGCTCCTATAATTGTCATAAATAATGGACCTATTCTAGTCTTGAGGAAGATTCATATCATCTCCAAAGTTCTCTGGGTTCATGGTTAAGGGACCATCACTTGCTGGCAGCTTGAACTGCAGGAAGGCTTTAGAAACAAGAGGCCACCAGGGGTCAGTGCTGTGTCAAGACTGGAAGAGCCTGTGGGAAGACTTGGGAGAGATCAGAGTTGGAAGGGATCATAAATCTCATGGAGTCTAAGGCCTATTTTTACAGAGAGGAATGCTGAGGCCCAGGGAGGCCTGTGGACATCTGAATTCATGTCTTCTCACTCTTGTCTACTGCTCTTCCTGGTGTGCCTCAGCTGCCTCCAGAGTAGGAGGATGCTTCAGAGGGGTAGGCAGTCCCTTGCAAGTGTTCTTCCATACTTTCTTCCAGGTTGCCTATAGCTTCAGGTTCCCAATCGGAGATACTGAATTTAGGACCTGTGGCCTCCCTGGCAACTAAGCTGGGGCTGGTATTCACTGCAGCTGATCCCTGTGTGGCACCATAATGTGCTCCCCTGCTAATGCTTGAAACTTCCCGCTTAGCTTCACTCCTCTGGATTAAGCATTGCCCTCTCCAGTGCATCCTCTTTTTAAATCCTAATGCCCTTAAAACAATTACCATCACTGAGCAGTCAGTAAAACTGAGCATATGGACTTTCGTTCTTAAACTGTCTTTTGTTACAGGAAACAAGTAGGTGTGCCAGAGAGTTGTGCCTTCTCTTTCCTTTCTCTGGAAGTTTACACTTAGCAACTTTATCAGTTGGGGGGGGAGGCGGCAATAGGAGAATCTCTCCCCCTTTTTCTCCTACTTTCCCCACAGCAAGAAAGGGAGTTCTTCACTCTTTTTTTCTATGAGGCCAAAAGGGACCCTGAGGGTAGGGGTATTACTTGCTTGTGGACACACAGTTAAGTGATAGGGCAAAGAGTCCGATTTTCCTCTCATGGGAAAAGACCTCCAAAACCAGCGAGCTCAACCTCCTCATTGAACAGGGGGGAAGTGAGGTCCCAGGACAGAAGCGACTTGGGAGTCAGCCTCCTGGCTCTCTCACTTGTGGCCTCTGTGATCACAGGGGAGTCTGGTTCCCTCTCTGACTTCAGAGGGACTTTGCAGCTCCCAATCTATGAGCCTCTGATCCTTCGTTTTTCAAAATAAACCCTGCAGGGAGTCACAATTACAGAGTAATCTGGAAAAACCTTATAAGGCTAGACCATATTCGGGTGTGTATGATAAGTTAAGAGAAAAACCCTTTTTTAGCTTTATAATTGATTTTAACTGCTGGCTCCCAGCTTCCACTTCCAGGAAGTTAAATATCCAAGTTAAACTTTGAGCTTTCTCTTCATCTAGCCAGAAGGAGCCATAGGGGTCACTCTCTTTAATCACCTCATTTTCCAGAGGATATTTAGGTAAAGAGAAGAAAATGGCCACGCATCCCCCAGAGTCACACAGCAAAAGTGGCAGGACCCAAGTCTACTGAACTAGGAACAAGGACCAGCTGACTTTTCCCTAAGGTCAGAATTGCCAGATACTCAAAAGCAAAAAGGAGTTCAGCTTCCAGAAAGCACTTGTGCTCGAGTACAAAAGGGCCTCCCTCAGGTTCGGGGCAATCCAGTCGTTTCTCATGCTCAGAAGCAGTGGCACTTGTTTTTAATGAGTTGGGTCCAGGAAATCCAGACGGAGGAGGTGTTAAACCTCTCAGCTGAAAGGCAAGTACCTCAATCCCTCCCTACCCTCCAAGCTTGCAAAGTGGATTTTAGAACTTCTGGGCTACTTTCCTTTAGAGTAGCTGAAAGCTCTTTTTTCCTTTAAAAAAAAAAAAAAAAAGAGAAATGACTTGCAAAATGTTTGCTTGTGGTCATGAAGCTGACGTTCTGTTCTCATAGGGGGACGGTAGGACAAAAAATGTCTAATGTCCTCTAAGGAATGTGTTTGGGGTTCTTCAGGACTTGGGCCTGGTCATCACTCCTGTTTCCCTAGCTTTAAAAGTGACCTTGGAAAATAACTCTGGGAACAAGGGATTCTCATCCCCACCCTCATTTTGCAGAAAAGGACACTGAGGCTTAGAGAAAAGAAGTGATCTGCACGAAAAAAAGGGCTGCCTCCTCAGGGGCCCTCTAGTCCCCTTTAATTTCATCCCCCCAAGAACTATTTTCTCTCCCGCTCCCAAGACCCTCATCTTAGCTCTACAATGATTCTGAAGCATGTGGCACCAGGCAGGGATGAATAAATATCCCAGAATAAATCTGTCCTCCCGCCAATGGCCAGATCAGGCACACTGACATCTCTCCTGGAAAACAACCAAGATGGATAATGGAAAGAATGTCAAGCCGGAAGACAGAAAATCGGGACTCTTTGCCCTAAACTCGCTGCAGGACAGCAGACAAGTCACTTCCCCTTTCTGACCCACAAGTTCCTCATCTGAAAATAACTGTGTTTTACAAATAAGATGAAATTGGACTAGATCAGGGTTTAATAACCTGGAGTCTAGGGGCTTATTTTGAAAAATATTTTGATAACTATATTTTGACATGTAAGGTTTCTTTTGTAATCTTTCAGATTTGATTTTGTGCATGTAAGATGATTTGGAGAAGGGATACCCAAGGCTTCAGTGACCTGCCAAAGGGGTCCATGATATAAAAAAGGTGAACAGTTCAGCTGGACCAAGTGATCTGTCAGGTACTCTTCAGCTTTGACCTTCTACATGCCAGGTTTCAACCCTGCCTTCTGGGAAACTATGCTCTGCCACAAATTCATTTTATTCTGTGCCATTGGGCTAAATTCAAGCTGAGCATCCCTTGAGCCAAGAGCTGTTGTTGTGATCTCTCAAAGGTAGCCAGAGAAATCCTGGAAGAAACTTCCCCTCAAATGCCGCCTTCCACCTGGAAGTCATGTAGCTTGACATTCCAGCCATCTATACTACTTGAGTTGGGCAACATTCCCAGGTGAGCCCAAAAGGGAACTCCCTGAGGCTCAGAAAGGTGGAGCCACACTGCACTTGTCTGGACTGGAAATTTTTGCTTGCCTATATTTCCAGCTGTTGCAAAGGCTATCACAGTGGATGCTTGCTACATTTCTAGCAACATCTCCTGTCATCCTCTATCCTAACATTCTGGCTTCCCCTCTATCACTAACAGTCACACCAGGCTCCATATACTGAGAAGTTAAAACAAAACAAGCAGATAATAGAGGTAGAAATTATACCTAGTGGGGGTTTGGATAATGTAAAAGAAATGTGACTTAAACTTTCTAATGCCTCATGATCAGATAGCTACACCCAGAGGCAACAACAAAACCTGTTCTTGTTCTCTCCCAACTGGTCATGCTTCTGACAGACTGGGCACAGCTCACTTTCGGGGGTAACCTCTTTTTTAATCACCCTGTAAAGTTCCTGGCTAAGGCCCTGAGAAGTGCTACCATTCAAAGATTTGGATCTAGAGAGAACTCAAGATAGCTTCCCAAGCTGGGGCAGAGGACAAAAGCCCTAGAAATTTTCCACTCTAATAAAAAGCGCTTCTAGAACTAACACACCACCACCACCATCACCACCATGACACTCCACTCCCAGTGATGTTGCTTGATAGACTCCCACACAGCAGAAACCTACAACTTAGCATTTCACTTCTCCAAATCACTAGTTAACCAGCCCTCACTTGTCTATGGTTTGGCACAAAGACTTTTTGGGAACACACAGATTCTTCACCCCAAAATATGCAAACAGAGTCTTTCTCCTTCTTGTCCTCTGAGAGGTAGGAAAATCAAGTCACTTCCCTTCCTTGGGCCTCATTTTCCTCATCTGTCAAATGGGAGGCTTGAATTTGTCCTTTCTAGCCAGGAAGTCCATATTCTGAGGTCTATTCGCTCACTGAGTGCCTAGAGCAGGGCTCCATTTAGGACCCCTAAGTGCTACTGAAGTCAAGGGCTGGGAAGAGGCTACCTGTTGCTTGTCCTTCTGAGCCTAGGCAGTTCCTTCGTCTCTGTGCTCTTCAGCAGCTGCTGGGGTCGTTTCCCTACTCTGGTAGAAGAGCTTGTCTGAGAGCAGAACCCTCAGGAAAGCTTTCAGGTCCCAGGTTCGCCAAGGCCCCTCCTCCTCCTGTGGCCAGCCTCTATGGCTGAGCTAATGGGTGAGATCGGGTTCTGGCTAGACCCCATATGGCAACACTTACCCTAAGGCTCACCCTGGACTGGCAGCGTGGTGACACAGCATGAAGCCTTGGGAGCAGCAGGGCTGGTGACACAGTAGCTTGCTGATAAAATGCACAGTGCTGTATGAAGAGGAAGTTAAACGTGCGTGGTGTCTCACCACAGAAACGAGCTGAAGGTAGATGCCCTAGATAGGTGATGTCATCAACCCTTATTTCTTCTTTGTTTACTTGGTGCAGAAGAATTCACGAGGCCAGAGCCATGCGTTAGAAGACACGAAACCAGCGTCTCCCATGAGGCTCTCTCTCTAGTTTCCTACCCCCCCCCAAGAGTCCCTTGGAAGGCTAAGTCAAGTTTGGGAAGTTGAACAGCACCTTAGAGGCCAACTGGTTCAACTTCTCCCTTTTTTAGGCAGGGAAGCTGAGACTCAGACAAAGGACATGACCCAAGACCACCGAGAACCAGGGAGCAAGATCAGGAATTCTGGTGCTGTGGACCACAGGAGGGAGGCTTAGAGCTCTTTGAGTCCACTCCTGTTATTTTATAAGAAACTGAGGTTCAGAGAAGACAAGCAACCTGTTCCCATTCACACAGCTAACAAGCAGGAGAGTGAGACTTGAATCCAGATTCTCTGACTCCAGAGAGTCAGACTCTTTCCTTTGTATTTCTGTTAGGGGCCAGAAACTGAGAAGGACCTAAGAGCACATCCAGAAGATAAAACCCAAACCTATTTGTCATTTAAAGCCCTTGAATTGTGACTCTAATCTTTACTTCCAGGCTAATTTCCCATTATTCCTCCTTATACCGTTCCTCATAAATGACATTCCATCTCCTGCCTCTGTGCCCTATGCGTGCAATACACTTCCTCCTCACATCCACCTCTAGGACTTCCAGCTCCATTCAAGGCTCAGCTTGTGTCCCCAAAATGAGGCCTTTCCTATATTTGCCACGCCAGTTGTCACCCTTTCTTCCATTTCCCTTTCCCAAATTATTTAGCTTTCCTTGGAATATATTCAATATGTACTGCCTTCTTCCCAGAAGAATGGAAGTTCCTTAAAGGCAAGGACTTTTCAATTGAGTTTTGAAATGCTCAGATTCAGCTTGAGCTCTGCCACATAGTATGCACTTAATAAATGCTTCATTGAATGGAAGTTGAGAGAAGTTCAGCTCAAAGTTTATAAATCATAAGACTATGGATTTGTGGGAATATCAGTGTGCCTCACTTGAGCTCCAGACAAATGAGTTTGTGGGAAAAAAGGTTATACTAGGAAGCCTCTGTCTTAAAGAAGGAAGGACACGCAGGGCAGGGTGGGAGGGGTGTCAAAGTGCATAGGAAGCCTCCTTTAGGCTTCTCCTATGGGCACAGAAGCACACATTCCAATATGTGTGAGTGAGGTTCTGTTATCTAGAAAGGCATAGAGAACTTCACTGGTGTCAGGAGCAGGGTCAAAACTAGAACCCCAGGTAGAGGTCATCCCTCCTTGCCATGAGCTCTCCTAGTATCTTGGAGCTTTCAACACAACTTTTGTACTCAAATTCTACTAATTTTTAACTGTGTCTGTGATTCAAAGCCCTCCTGAGCACCTTAAGGGCAAGGCCCATGCCTTTCTCCAGTGCAGCCCTTATATACCTTAACCAGAACTCCATACCCAGCAGATACTTCAAATGTATTTGTCCAGCTGAGCTCAGGTGAAGCCAGTGCTGGGGTCCCATCCATTCTTCTGACCAACCTGCCCCGACCCTACTCCCAGCCATAACTGCTTGGCTTTACAGAGAAGAAATGGGAGACCACAGTGGCCTATAAAAGAGGAACAGAAAAGTCTCCTTTTCTTTGGGCAAAGCCAGGCACTCTCCAGCTGGTGGCAAGATACCTCACCAGTGCAGGATTCTGTTTCCTTACCTGTAAAAGGAATGTGACAGAGTCCTTTTCACAGATTTAGAAAAAATGATAATGATGAGGCCTAAACGGCTGATTTCTCTCTCCTTTGAACTTGGGACTGAGTCTGAATGCCCACCTCCTTTCTGTATAGGATACATCAGGCTAGATGCATTCTGGAATTGTTTCATGGATGGAGACCTGCCTTCCTCCTCCTGGGCACTCCCTTTTCTCTTGTCAGCTGTAATGCTGACAATGTAATCTTTCCCATCTCCTCTCCTGCCTGTTTGATTGATCCTTCTTAGTCTCCTTTAGGGAATTTTCATTCAGGTCATGCCCACTAACTGTAGGGATCCCTAAGGTTCTACCTTGGGCCTTCTTTTCTCTTTCTGTACTATCTCACATGATGATCCCATCAGTTTTTTTTTTTCAAATTAAATTTATTTATATATATATATTTTTTAATAGCCTTTTATTTACAGGTTATATTCATGGGTAACTTTACAGCATTAACAATTGCCAAACCTCTTGTTCCAATTTTTCACCTCTTACCCCCCACCCTCTCCCCCAGATGGCAGGATGACCAGTAGATGTTAAATATATTAAAATATAAATTAGATACACAATAAGTATACATGACCAAAACGTTATTTTGCTGTACAAAAAGAATCAGACTCTGAAATATTGTACAATTAGCTTGTGAAGGAAATCAAAAATGCAGGTGGGCATAAATAGAGGGATTGGGAATTCAATGTAATGGTTTTTAGTCATCTCCCAGAGTTCTTTCTCTGGGCGTAACTGGTTCAGTTCATTCCTGCTCCATTGGAAATGATTTGGTTGATCTCGTTGCTGAGGATGGCCAGGTCCATCAGAACTGGTCATCATATAGTATTGTTGTTGAAGTATATAATGATCTCCTGGTCCTGTTCATTTCACTCAGCATCAGTTCATGTAAGTCTCTCCAGGCCTTTCTGAAATCATCCTGTTGGTCATTTCTTACAGAACAGTAATATTCCATAATATTCATATACCACAATTTATTCAGCCATTCTCCAACTGATGGGTATCCACTCAGTTTCCAGTTTCTAGCCACAACAAAAAGGGCTGCCACAAACATTCGTGCACATACAGGTCCCTTTCCCTTTTTTATGATCTCTTTGGATCCCATCAGTTCTAAACATCCAGCCCAGTCACTCTCCTGGCTTCAGTCTCACATGACCCCCATCTCAAACTGGATGGCCCACAGGCATCTCACATGTAATATGTTCAAAACAAAAGTCATTATCTTTCCCCAGCCCAACACAGTATTCTCCCCAAATTCCCCATTTCTATTGAAGTCACCATGATCTTTCTAGTCACCAATGTTCATAACATGATAATCATCCCTGGCTCTTCACTTTCCCTCAACCTCCAGATCCATTCATTCTTGTTCCTGTCACATGGACCCTCTTCTCCTTACCTATATAGTCACCAGCTTAAGTTCCAGCCTTCATTACTTCACCCAGAGATGACTGTAGATCCCCATTTCATTTCCCTTTTATTCTGGTTTCTGCTTTTGTCAATCCATCCCGCACTCAGTTACCAAACTAATACATAGAAAACAATCAATCCATCAGTCAGGCCATAAGAATATATTAAGTGTACCAAGTGCTATGATACAAAGAAAGGCAAAAGCAATCCCTTCCTTGCCTTCAAGAAGTTCACATTCTAACAGAGAAGGCATCATGCAAATAATTATGCACATATAAAATATCTGTTACAAATGGAAAGTTATCTCATAGGGAAAGCATTAACAGGGGGAGAGGAGGCTGGGAAAGGCCTCCTGTAGAAAGTGTAATTTGAACTGAATCTTGAAGTCAGGGAAGGTAAGTGGCAGAGGCAAGGAAAAAGGGCAATGAAGAAATAGGGGTCAGCCAGCAAAAAGGCACAGAATCTGGCAATAGAGTAGCATGTTGTGAGGAACAGCAACAAGACTGGAGTCACTGGATTGTGAAGTGAATGGCAAAAATTTAAACAAGTAAGAATTCTGAAAATGTAGGAAAGGGGCAGATTGCAAAGGGCTTTAAGCATCAAGAATTTATATTTGATTTTGAAGATATTAGAGAGCCACTAGAGTTTATTAAGTAGTAGAAGGGTGCCACAGTCACACTTGAGCTTTAGGAAAATCATGTTGGCAGATAAGTACAATGGATTTCACTGGAGAGAGACTTGTGACAGGGATATCCTACAGAAGACTAACAGTTCAGGTGAAAGGTGGTAAGGGCCTACATTGGGAGGTAGCTGTGGGAGTGAGAAGAAGGAGACCTATATGAAATATGTTGTAAAGGTGGAAATGACAAAACTTGACATCAGAGTGAATACAGTGGTGAGTCTGGTGATTCTCCAAGTGATTGAGTGATAGAGAAAACAGAGGAAAGTTGGGAAGGAAAAACAATGAATTCTGGTTTGGACATGTTGAGTTAGAGATGCTCATGAGTCTTCCAATTTGAGATCTCTAAAAGATGGTTGATATACGGAATATAGGAGAGACATTGGGGCTAGATTGATAGAGCTGGAGATAATAGAAGATAATAACTGAATCCAGCATAGCTGATGAGATCACCAAGTGAAATAGGATAGAGGGAAAAGAGAAAAGGACTCACAAACACTCATGCTTAAAGGGCATGACCTGGATGAAGATCCTGTAAGGAAACTTGAGGAGTATTCAGACACATAGGAAAAGAATGAGAAGAGAACAATGTCAGAAAGATGTACAGAAGAGAATCCTACAAGTGATGGTGATGTTGTCAAAAGCTGCAGAGAGATCAAAAGGATAATGACAGAGAAAAGGCCATTCAATCTGACCATGAAGAAATAATAGGTAACTTTGAAAAGAACAATTTCATTTCGATGATGGGATCTGAGGTCAGACTGCAGAGGATTTAGCAGTAAGTGAATAGAAGTAGGGAGTAGACATCCTTAGTACAGATGGTTTTCTTAATTTGTTGAACCAAGAAGGGAAGGAGAGATAGAGGATCACAGCTATTATGGATGGGTAGAATCAAATGAGAGGTTTTTTAAGGATGAGAGAGACATGGTATGTTTTAGGCAGCAGGGAAGGAGCTAGTAGATAGATATTGAAGAGTGGAGATATAAATAGGGAGGGCAAATTGCTGTAAAAATTGGGAGCAAATGAGATTAAGAGTGGTAGAAGCAGCAGTAGGGGAAAATACAAGAATGCAACCAAAAACATCATCCTTGCATGTTGTGGAATAACTTTCACTTGTGCTTTGTGCCCATGATAGGCAGCTCAATTATCACCATACATTTCCAAAGCAGGGGTGGCGGTGATAGAAGCAGCACTAGGGGAAAATACAAGAATGTAACCAACGGTATCTAAAGAGCTTTGCTCTGACAAGGAGAAAAGCCCCCTCCCTCCTCATGTAAGATTGACGTGATGGAGGATATAGTGAAGGAAGAAGTCGGAGTGATGTGAGATGAGAAGGAAGGGAAAGAGGGAATTCAGAATATTCTCAATTTTTTCAGGGTTAGGGAAAACATTGCTATGGGAGTTTGAAGAAGGATGAGAAGATCTGTAAAACATACTCCAGTGAGAATCATTATCTGACTATGTTCTCCCTCCCCCCACTAAAAACATCTTCAATAGCTTCCTATTGCCTCTAGGATAAAATACAAAAATAATCAACCTGGCATTTAAAGCTCTCCACAGTCTGGCTCCCACCTACCTTTCCAAGTGTCACTTTATATTACTCCCCCTCACAAACTCTCCATTCCAGTAACCATATGTACTATTAGTTGTTTGATGTATTGGTTAGTTTTGTTGAGCTTCTTTCCCCCCCTCTCTTTTTTACCCTTTATTAAAGAGGATGGCTCTCTGGGGAAGGGAAGGGAAAGGAAGGAAAGGGAAGAGAAGAGAAGGGAAAAACAACCAAGCATTTATTAAGCACTTGCTATGTGTTAGCCATTATGCAAAACTCTTTACAATTATTATCTCACTTGATCCGCACAATATCCCTGAAAAGTAGGTGCTGTTATTATTCCATTTTACAATTGAGGCAATTAGGGCAGTCAGAGGTTAAGTGACTTACCCAGAGTCACACAGCTGGGAAGTGTCTAAGAAGGGTATTGAGATATATTTGAATTAGAAGATTAAACAAAAGATATCAATAAAATTGTGTTTATGTTATAAGCAATTTCAGAAGGCAGACATATGTCCTTGTTCCCCTAGCAGAATGTCAGCTCTGTAAAGGCAAGGATTGTTTTATTTTTGCCTCCGCATCTCCTATAACACAGATCCTTCCACACAGGAGGCATTTAATAAATCTTGTTGCACTGATTGGAATGTCAGCCTCCTCTTCCTCAGTTGCTGGTGAAATATGTTTTGAAAACCCCACCTTTGTCTCAGATGGAATAAAAGGAAGAAGGCATTTGGGACATCAAAGCTACCATATCAAGAGGAACCTAGGTAGCCCAAAAGCAGAGCACAAACAGGGCTGGTGATGACACGAGGGGGTGAGACTCTTGAGATTCAGGCCTAGAAGAGCAGAGGATACATCGGGGTGGGTATGGAGTCCAGCAATGCAGAATGAGTCCTCCTCCTAACATGTGTGGTCCAATTTTCCTCCCTTATAGCTAGCTGTTTCATTCTTGGGTTTTTTTCCAAATACCACCATTTTGTAGTCCATTTATCTTCCTTCATTTCTTGCTAATCTTCTTATCTTCTCTGTTTTCTTTCCTGAGACCAGTTTTGTCCCATTTCCACATGTAGCTCCTTGCACTAAACCTCCATTTCTCAAAGTAGAGTAAGAGTTCTTTGGAACTACATTAAGGAAGACAGCAGAAGGAAGGTAGGAAAAATATAATGGAGGAGGCACCTAGCCAGCTCCAGGTGAAAACACTAGTAAAGCAGGTTGGGACCAGAACTCAGAGCTGCAGTATTTCTATATATCAATGCACTGAGCACAGAAACCAAGAGAGTAAATGTGAAATTTACTGAAGGAGGTGAACAGGACATAGTTCTCCGTGACACTTAGCAAGATGAGATTCATGATTGTCATAAGATAGCCATGGAAGGGCAGACTTAGTTCAAGAACAAAATAATAACTCCCATTTCTCTGGCTCTGAGATTTACAAAGTATTTCCCTGATCCCTGTGAGACAAGGAATACAAGGACAAATGAAATGTTTTGTTAAATGAAATATAACTGGGATAAATGCAGGCAGCTGACAAGAACTGATTGTTAAATGTTAGTGTATTAATCATTCAGAAATTAGCAAAAACCATAAGTCAGGGCTTGATTTATTATTTCCTTGATGGTCTAGAGTTCAGAAAGTAATAGAGAAGCTGTTAATGCAATTGAATTTAAAATATTTCCTGAGGAGGAGGAGGAACTCAGCAGCAAGCAGTTAGCTCCGGTAGTAGTAGTGATAGTGGTGTGGTAGTAGTAGTAGTACCATCAGTATCATCATCAGTAGTAGTAGTAGTAGTAATGCTGTTGGTAGTACTAGTAGTAGTAGTGATGGTAATAGTACTAGTGGTAGTGGTAGCAGGAGCAGTAATAATGGTAGTGATAATAGTGGTGGTGGTAGTGCTGGTTTTAGTAGTAGCAGCAGCAGCAGTGGCAGTGGTGGTGGTGGTGGTGGTAGAAGCAGCAATAAGGGAAAATACAAGAATGCAACCAAAAACATGCCCTTGCATGTTGTGGAATAGCTTTCACTTGTGCTTTGTGCCCACTGATATAGGCAGCTCAATTATCACCATACATTCTGCTTCTTGTAGGTTTCTAACTGTTTCAATTCTAGCACAGGATGGGTGCATGGGAATGTGTTACAAACACAAGACATCATGTATCATAAATGTTTGGGCTCGACCTAGGAGGAAATGGGTAAAACAGATGCATCAGAAATGAAAGAAACTGAAAGAAGTTGGTTAAGCTATGAGCCTCATGCTTGCTGAAATTTATTTGGCCTGTTTAGACTCAAATCTGGAGCCATGCTCCACAGATTTGTTTCTGTGGAAAACCACATTAAATGTGCAATGGATCCAAGAGTTCTTGAGGGACTTTTTAAAATCTTGAGTGGGGAGAGAAGAAAAGGTGACGAAAAAGGGGAGGGATAGCCCAGCTCAGGGGATTTCTTGAAGTTTCAGAATCTAAAGAAAAATTCCAGCTGATGAGCATTTCCTAATATATCTCATTACAAACTAACCAAAAATCTGCTCTTCTGTAACTCCTGCCTGCTGAAGCTACACAGAATGTAGTTTTTGTCTGCAACAGGGTTATCATCATCCTATCTTCTCTCAGACTTCTCTTTTCAAGGTTCAAGGTTAACAAGCCCTGGGATGATTTATAATCCCCCTATGAT
Source organism: Sarcophilus harrisii (assembly GCF_902635505.1). Classification (NCBI taxonomy): domain Eukaryota; kingdom Metazoa; phylum Chordata; class Mammalia; order Dasyuromorphia; family Dasyuridae; genus Sarcophilus; species Sarcophilus harrisii. The sequence continues at coordinate 56,945,689 of NC_045432.1, read as the reverse complement.
GAAGCTTCTCAACTTCTAACAAAGCCCTGGTGTGGTCTCCCGTACTTGGTCACACTCTACTTTGACAATATCACTATTAAAGTATGGCACCTAGCACTATATACAGTGCTCTCGAGGTGCTCTGACAGAGTACAGGTGGATATTAGACTGTGTGAGGCTCCCCTGCATCCCTTCCCACCTGAGCACCCTGGAGTTCATACCACATATGTGTCACATAGTGCCGAACTATAATCTGCGTAGCCTACGTGAGTCACTGGCCTTCCCTGGGCTTCAGGACCTTCATGTGCTTGCATTGGATTATGTAGTCCCTTATCATTCAGAGTGTTCAAAGGTATTTTAAAAAGAGAACAGAAGGGCTCATGGGGGGTAGAGAGTTGAAGGAAGAAAAAAAAGCAATGATAACATTTTCTTGTTTGACACAAGCTACATGGATTTCATCCTCGGTGTTTCTGGTTTAGGTTGGTTTAGTTCTGTGTGTTTTTGCATATTTCCTGCCTGGAAGAAAATCAAATAAAAACCACAAACTCTAACTTGCTCTGAAAAGAGGCATAGGCCTCTGGCCCAGAGTTTCATACAGAGACAAATCTTTTTTACTAATATTCTTGGTGAGCAAAGTCTATAGAACCACTCTGAGGCTCTCTGCCCAACTCAATGCTTTGGCCTTCTCATCTATTAAACTGAGCCCCTTCTTCTAAAAGTGCAGCATCACTTCTACCTTCTGAGCCTCAGTTCCACCATCTGTAAAATGGAGTAAATATGCTTCTACTACTTATCTCATGCAGTTATTGTAAGTTTTACAGCACCCTAAAAACCTAATTTCTCACCATCACTATTAACAGTCACTTCTTTATTTCTCTCTCACATCTAGACCACAATATACTCATACATCCATAGAAAGATAGCTATATGGAGGGATGGGGAGAGAGAGAGAGAGAGAAAGACAAAGACAGAGACAGAGAGAAAGAGATGGACAGATGGATGGACAACAGATGGATGGCTAGAGGGATAGAAACTAGACCTGTTATTCTTTGGTGACAGGAACTCCTAAATGAAGACGTTTCCTTCTGGTGCAGGTTGGTACTTTCTATTGAACTTATGGTCTTTGAGCATTAGGTAGAGCACTGAGAACATCATGTAGCCCACACATGTGAGAATGCTTCTTGAATGTACCAGCTCTTTACCCACTTTAATACCTCTACACAACTATTGTAACCAGGGAAATTTGGGCATCTCCTTTCCCATCACAGAATCATAGGATTCAACTTAAAGAGATTTTGTAGACTGCATAATCAAGAGCTCACAAGGACCTCAGAGATCATCTAGTTCAAGACGAAACTGAAGCCTAGGAAAATGACTTGCCCAAGGTCACACTGATCATAAATATCAGAAGCAGGACTAAACCCAGTTTCTCTAACTGCAAGTCCAGTAAGGAGGAGGTAAATGTCAGTAGTATCTGTATTCATATTAATAAATAACATGAAAGTTTGCAAAGTGAGATTGATAGAGGTCAATTATGTATCAATCCATGTCTAGACAGATGGTATCCCAAAAGTCTTAATGCTATTTTAATCTTTACTAGTTTAAACTAGACCTTTGAGATACTCTGTACAGACATTATCTCCTTTCTGCCTTACAATCATTCCCTGAATATGTCCTGTAAGTACTATCCACATTTTATAGATAAGGAACCTGAGAAAATATGCCCTATTAGATACTGCGTGGGTCTTGGAGACAGGAAGATTTGGAGTTAAAGGCCATCTCTGTCACCTACTAGCTGTGACATCATGCTGAAATCACTTATCTAATTATCTAATTTAGCATGGTTCAATATGATTGATTTGATCTTAGAAGGAGATATTTTGGGCCAGAACTTGAAACAAGGTACTAAGTACAACTGATAGAAACAATGCTTGTGTTCACACCTTTAGAGAGCTCATAAAAGCAAGAAATATTGAAGTACTCATTGGAGTTCACATGTTTGGGAGATTTCAGGGTTTAGAAAGAGATATCTGAATTCACACCTTCCTTGAAGTTCTTGGGGCCAGAGAGCACGCCGGGAGATATCCCACAATCCCATTCTCGGAGAAGCAGCGTAAATACAGCTTCAGTGAGCCACTCGAGAGAGTTTCTTGGGAACATTCCCAGGGGTCAGAGAGGAGCACTCTGGGAGGAAGCCCACAAGCCCTCTCTCTCGAAGGCAAGAGGGATTCATTGCATCTTCCACCTTGGTGCTGGCTGGAGGCTGAAGAAAGCAGAGGCAGAAGCCAAGGACAAATCTGCAAAAGCTCTTAGAACCAAGCAGAGAGATAGGCCTCTGAGCTAACCGGGCTATATTGAAGGACACAATAAAAGATCTGAACTTTTATCAGCTGGCTGCGATTTTGGGTGATTATTTACTTGTAACTGAAACTAAAGCTGCCTCCAGAAAACCTCCCCGAGAAACCCTCTCTCCCAGAGAGAAGCATCATATTTTATTATTTTTAAAAAGATCACCACACCCCGCCCTCCCCCCATTCCAATTATTTTCATCTAAGTTTCTCCAATTTGGTGAGAAGTGCTGCTCCAGTACTTAGGACAGCTCACTGGGCTCCCATCCCTCCTCACTCCCTCTAACCTCACTTTCCCCCCATCCCCAAGCAGAAGGAAAGGTACCTTTTAATCAATTTCTTAAGACAAATAATGCTCCACAAAGGGGTGGGAAGGGTGAGGAGAACCCTTGGTTCTCAGGACATATGGCTTGGAGGGAAAAGAAGTCCCAGAACACTGCCTGGGTAGAAGAGACAACAGTCCCTATGTGTGGAGCCCCCAGGACACCTGAGACTGTTGCTAAGGAGATACAGTCCAGAACTGGGAAACAGGACCAGGATTTCATTTTGGTGTATGGCTTGGGAAAAGGGGCAGAGGGAAATGTGTCATCTGGGAGCTTCTTAGTTTAACTCCTTATTCTTTCTAAGTAGATGCTAACAATTAGTTCGGCTGTTTTTACCTGGTGCAGGAGGTCTGCAGGTACAAGTGCCAGTGGTGCCATAAACATTTCAGCACTGTAAGGCTATGTTTTGCCAGACCCAGTCTGTGTATGGTAGAGGCCCTCAAAACTGAAATGACTTTGTGGGCACAGCTCTGGGAGGCAGAGAAATGTCCCTCACATTTCTATAGTGCTCACAGCCACTGGTATCAAATTTCTAAAGCTTTAGCTCAGAGCCGGGTAGCCAAGGAGTGCCCCAGACCCTCTGGCTATTCCCTAACTCCCAGGCTCCAGCATACAAAGGGAGGCTCAGTCTTGCCACCAGCTTAAGGTCACCCTTTTGTAACTGCTTCAGGACAGATGCCCAGTTGGGCCTCCCGGCTCCAGGGCTGGAGTTCCTTTCACTGCACCTGCTCAGCTTTTACACTCAGGCACTGGGCCAAGTGCAAGGTCTCCATTGCCACCTGAGGGGCTGGGGAGGGGCCTTCTATAGGCCTGGTCCTTAGAGTTCTGTCTCCCAATTTTCCTCCGTCAAAGAAGCAGAATTATTGGCCTCTGGTCCAGCTGTTATTTAATGAATTCGTCAAGCCTAACTCATAATCAATCGTGTCTTTTGTAGACTTTGGTAGGTAAGACCTGAGAGTGGCAGTAGGTAGACCTCAGTTCCTCTTTTGGCAGACGGCTATTAGCAGAGAATGGTGTGACTCCTGACTCCGTCACCCAGGGCAGATATCCTGCGGAGTTCCTAGAAAGTTTTGTGTAAACTACAGTTCTTATCTCATTGGCAGCAAAGTCCTGTTAAGTAAATATTGATCTTTGCAAAGCAACCTCCAGGCTTTGGCTAGCTCCCCAGCATTTCCCCTACCTGATCCAGGGGAAAGTGTCCCAGCAGGAAAGCAGAAGGGCCAATGGGTCTGGCAATGACAACGGGGCCTAGAGGACAGTGCCCTGGGCCCAGGAAACAGGAAAAACTGAATTCAGATCTAGCCTCAGACACTTAGTAGCTGTGTATGCCTGAGCCAAGTCACTTACCCTGTTTTGCCTCAGTTCCTGCAACTCTAAAAATGTCTAATAATAGTACCTACTTCCCAGGGCTGTGGAGATCAAATGAGATATCTGTAAAGTGCACAATCCCTAACATATAGTGGGTGCTATATAAATGCGAGTTATAATCATTATTATTTACTGCCTGGCAAGTGACCTTGGGCAAGCCAACATTGGCTAGAGAGAATGTTTCCTCATCTGTGAAGTAGGATAGTCTGAAATGGGGAAATTGCAACAATGCAATGTGGTATTTTATAAGAAAGGGGTCATCCAGTCCAACTCTATCACTTAACAGCAAAGAACTGTGACCATATGAGTACTTGACCAAGAACAAACACACAGCTCCTTGAGAGAAGAGCCAGAATTTGAACCCAGTGAAGAGCCAAGTGGCTTTGGAGTCAGAGAAGCCAGACTCACTTCCTACCTATGTGATCTGTGCAAACTAATGCACCTTTGCTACATTCCACCTTCCTCATTTGCAAAGAGAGAGGAGTGGGCTAGAAGTATTGCTAAATTTCTTCCCAGTTGTAAATCTTGCATCCAATGACTTTAGACCCAGTGCTGTTTGGGCTATGCCAAAGGTGAAAGTACTTGAAGGTTATTAAACTAACACTCACTCTCTCACTCTCTCTCTCTCTCTCTCTCTCTCTCTCTCTTTCTCTTTCTCTCTCTCTCATATATATATATATATATATATATATATATATATATATATATATATGCAAGATAAAATTAGATTTTGTTTATTGAAAAGCTTCAGATAATTCTGTTTCTGTGTTTAGATCTTTTCCAACAAAATCAACTAATGGCAATATTTATTTGATTGATGTGGCCCTATGCCTTAGTTTCCTCATCTGTAAAATGAAGATGAGCAGATTATAGTATTTACAGCTGAAGGGGCTTTTGGAAATCGACTCTAGTCCTATCTCTCATTCTCTGAACAAGAAAACTGAGTCTGAGAGAGGTGGTGAAAGTGACAATGGTAAAGGCAGAGTCAGAATTCAAATCCACCAGACCTTCTGATTCTATATCTCATGCTTGTCTCATTGTACCCCAGGTGCCTGTCATTTATCTTGGGTTTCAATTCCCAAATAATTATCATTCTTTTATTCGGAGATAGAAGATTATTTTCAATATTTTCAGTGTTTTCCATTTTCATTCACTGCACTTAAGAATACGTTTTAATTATTCAAGTGATTTTTCGCTTTTAACTAAAATCCATTAGCATTTTCATCTTTCCCTTTAATATTTTTACTGGTCTGCCTTTACATTGAAACTTTTCTTATTCTTTTATCTAACTCCATTTTCCCCACTGATGTTTGGTTGGGCATTGTATTGAATTCACAAATTAATTTGGGAAGTGTAGGCATTTTTGCTATCTTTCCTAACCAATGGCAGGTTATAGTCAATTCCATTCAAGAAATCTTTATTAAGTGCCTAGAAGGTAGAGATAATTATTCAGTTCTTCCTTTATTTCTGGGGGAATTTTTTACAATTGATTTTAGTGCCTACTTAGTGCAGCTTGATGCAAATTATTATATCATGATTATAAATAGACTTTTATTTCTTTTTTTTTTGTTTTTGTTTTTTGTTTTTGTTTTTTTTTTATTTATTTAATAGCCTTTTATTTACAGGATATATGCATGGGTAACTTTACAGCATTAACAATTGCCAAACCTCTTGTTCCAATTTTTTACCTCTTACCCCCCCACCCCCTCCCCTAGATGGCAGGATGACCAGTAGATGTTAAATATATTAAAATGTAAATTAGATACACAATAAGTATACATGACCAAAACGTTATTTTGCTGTACAAAAAGAATCAGACTCTGAAATATTGTACAATTAGCTTGTGAAGGAAATCAAAAATGCAGGTGTGCATAAATATAGGGATTGGGAATTCAATGTAATGGTTTTTAGTCATCTCCAGAGTTCTTTTTCTGGGCGTAGCTGGTTCAGTTCATTACTGCTCCATTGGAAATGATTTGGTTGATCTCGTTGCTGAGGATGGCCTGGTCCATCAGAACTGGTCATCATATAGTATTGTTGTTGAAGTATATAATGATCTCCTGGTCCTGCTCATTTCACTCAGCATCAGTTTGTGTAAGACTTTTATTTCTTGATTGTGTTTAGTAATCTGGAAGAATCTGTGGATTTATCTCATTTATAGAATCAGATATTTGAAACTGCCAGGGACCATAGAGATCATCTAGTTCAAGCATGTCAATTTACAGATGAGGAAACTGAGGCCCAGAGATGTTAAATATGTTTCCCAAGATCACGCAGGTAATCATTGTCACAGCTGGGAATCAAACTCGGGTCTTCTGACTGCAGACATAGCTCTCTTTCAACTGAATTACCCTTTGATATCTGGCTCGTCTCTGTAAGTTCTATCTGGCCACTGGATCCAGAGGGCTCTGGAGGTGAAAGCGAGACAGGTGACTTTACATAGCCCTCCCTCACTTCAATTCACTCATTTGCATGTCATGGCATTACCTCCTTGACATCCTAGTCCTCTTCTAGAACAAAGGACAAACAACAACCAGTAACACCCTAAGGGCAAGACTAGGTTACAAAGCACAGGAGGCTGTAATCACACAGAATAAATGTCTAAGAAATGTGGGGAAGAAGTTGAGGACGGAGAGCCTGGAGAACCAGAGGCAGATCATCTGCCTGAATGGCCTTGGCCAAGTCACTTTGCCTTTTGGGCCTGTTTCCTCCAGTGTATGTATTTTGGAGGTAAAGCTGTGGAAGAGGTATGAGAAAGGAGATAGTGACAGTGATGCCCAAAAAGAAGAAGAAAGAACGTAATGACAATTAAAAAATACAAAGAGAGCAGAAGGAAGTTCAGAAGGGGATATATTGGGGGGTGAAGAGGAGAGGGAAAGAGGTTCATATATCAAATGTTTACTTTTTCAGAAAAGACTAATGATGTGGTTTTCATTAGAATACCAAGAAAACATAGCTAAAAGAAACTTACTTTAACAGAGTATGATATCTCTAGAAAATTTTTGTCCCACAATACTAAATAAAACTCCACTACAGTCCTATGCCAGTGTCTCATTTTAGTGTGCAATAATCTCTTCTTTGACACATATGATCCTCTTTTTTCAATTCTCATTGCATTTGACACTGGTGACCATCCTCTCTATTTGAATATTCTCTCCTCTATGGATTTTTCTTTCTTCTTTCTTTCTTTCCTTCCCTTCCTTCTCTCTTGAATCTTTCCTTTCCTCCTTCCTTCTTTCTATCTTCCCCCCAAACTTGTTCAGACAGGAAGGCACTAATGGTCCTGAGCCCATTACTGTCCTGCAGGGAAGCAGCGAACCCATTCTGTTTCTGACCTAGGACAATTCATCTCCCTTTAGGCAGCATGGTGATATGCCCCTTTTTCTCCTCCCCATTCCCAAGGGGCTACCATGTTGGAGACAGACTTGGTACAGAGATCCAATTAGCTTTAGAATCTGAGTGATCAAGCAGCTTCAGCCTTTCTAGTAGAAGGCAATCTCTAACCTGGTCTTTGGGGATTTTTATGACACTACTGACTCCTGATGTTCCTCCTCTATGTCTTTTGATCTTTCATCATTCATATCACAGGTATTCCCTAAGGTTTTCCATTAGGCTCTCTTCTCTTTTCTCTATATACTCTTTTTCTTGGTGGCCTCATCAAGTCCCATGGGTTTAATTCTTATCTCTATGCTGATCTACATAGTCAGCCCCAGTCTCTCCCCTGAATAGAATGGCATCACCAACTGCCTACTGGATATTTAAAACTGAATTTCTTGAAGGTATCTCAAGTTCAGCATATCCAAAATAGAGGACCTAGCACAATACCTGGCATATAGTAGGCATTTAACATATGCAATGGGATGGATACAAAAGTGAGAGCACCTGACCACCCAGTAGTTTACATTGTACTGGGAAGATACAACTTGTTGATAGGCTAAACATATAAAGGCAGTTGATGGATTGAGCAGTGATCCAGAGAGTGGCTCGCTAGAATATCAGGCTGGGAGAAATCTTGATTCCTAGCATGTTGGGCCTAAATGGACCCTGAGAGACCATCTAATCTGAGCTCTTCATTTTGAAATGGAAGCAGAGACAAAGTAACTTGGCTCCTAACTCTGCCGGGGGCTCTTCTTCTTTGACTTATAGCCTAATCCAACACAAAAATGCCATCTATTCCAGAGAGAAAACTGGAAATACTGAGAATTCTAAACCAAGCCAAATTTAACCCTCATTTTAATTTTGCTTTAGAGCCTCAGGACAAAATAAAGACTTCCATAGTTCTAATGCTCTCTTCCTTCCCCCTCAAAAAGAAGTAAAGAAAATGGGCATAAAGGGCTTTCAAGCTGATCAAACAGCCAAAGGTGTGGATATATAACTGCTTGACAGAGGATAATGTCTGATAAAACCTGTGGATTTCAAAGAAATCCCAAATTTATAAGCAACAGTTATGTGTGGTTTTGTCACGCTGCTCACCAGTGCAGATAAAAGCCCAAAGAGCTCCTTCCTTTGTCTTGATCTCAGGAAAGCCCTCACAAGTCCCTTTGGGTACATCTTCTCTTAGTTCGACTCAGTTATGGTGGCCCCACCTCTCTTCCTTGAACCCTGCTCCCTTCTTATACTGATTCTGCCAGAGAAGTCCCATCCTGGGACTGTCATCAACCCTTCAAGGAACTAAAGAGATTTCTGGTTGGTGGTGTCTTTGCCTCAGCTTTCCTCCTACTTCCATTCATCCTTCACTCAGCCACCAAAGTGATTCTTCTAAAGTGTACATCAGACTACACTGTCCCCATCTCCCTATAACCTGTAGGATCAACTATAAAATCACCATATGGCTTTTAAAACCCTTCATACACTGGCCCCTTCCCAGAGTTTCTGTACTTTACTCCCTTTCACACACTCTTAAGACTCAAATACCCTGGCCTCCTTGTGGATCCTCCCATATAAAACTCCACCATTCAATCCCATTTTCTCTCCAACCCCATGTCCTCTATACCTAGAATACTCTCTCTCATCACCTTCACCTTCTGGTTTCTTTCCCTGGCCTCCTTTAAGACACAGCTCAAATCCCACCTTCTGCAAGAAGCCTTTCCTGGTCCCTTTTAATAACAGTGCTGTCTCTCTAAGATTGCCTGTCTTTTATACTGTATACATCTTAAATGCCCCATAAGATTGTGAGTTCTTTGAGGGCAGGACTTTTTTTTTAATCCCCGCCTTTTAGCACAGTGTCTGGCAGATAGTAAGCACTTAAATGTTTATTGACTGACTAATGAGATTTCCCTTTGTTTTTTCTTCACTGTGGGTTCTTTTTCCTCAGGCAGCATTTATTGGACACTCTCAGACAGCCCTTCTTGGACAGAAATGGGAGCCATTTTCATGAGTTTTGTTGGAATAAAAGACTATGGGAGGAGGAAACAAACAATCTTCAAGTCCTTGAAGGACCTCCAGGTTCCTGCCAGCTCTGAATCTACCATCCTGTGACTTAGGACCAAGTACACCTACAAGAGGAAAAGTGCTAGTTGAAAGAGAGCGCCACAGGTTGAGCCACCATCTGTTTATCTTGGGCTTTCATCAGATGTAATGGAATAACCACCACCACACCTGGTCTCCCGTGGCGTTCAGTATTCCTCAGCTATCTTGTCCTGGATGGATGTTAACATTTTCCAAACTGTGAATAGTCTGATCATTTGCAAAATCTCATTAACAATGCACTATTCCCAAAATTGAAACTGTTAACAGAAAATCCAGGATGCATTATCTTTGTCAAATTTCTTCTTTCCTAGTCCCTAGATGAAGTTGAAGCTTTATGGATCTAGAGTTTGAAAGGATTTCAGAGGACGTCTAGTCCAACGCCGTTATTTTACAGATAAGGAAACTGAGGCTCCTCAGACAGGTGAAATGGTTCTGTTGCAGTAAGCATCAGAGGCAGGATTTGAATCCTCTAACTCAAGAGCCAGTACAATGCTCTAAAAAGGAATATCAACAATAGCAACAATAATAGCAACAGCAGCAGCAGCAACAAAAACAAAGAGGAAACCACAACAGACCACCCACCCTAGTTTCTGGAGCTCTACATTTTAATCTGAACAAAACAAAAATCTAGACCTAGATTGGCTTTGATGGCTAGAGTCACCCTGAGCTAGAGAAGCTGTTTGCTATTTGTCTCTCAAACATTCCCCTTGGATCTTCCATGCTGCACTTGCCTGGCAATCCCCCTTTTGACTCCTTCTAGTCATGGCTCCTGTTCCAAGGAAGCCCATTCTTGTCTCTAACTCCATTTTCTCTTCAGGATGATTCGTTTATTCACTAGCCAGCTTTTAAAATTAGTTCTACCCTTAGATGAAGAAGCTTGGCTCCTTCTCCTGTTGTTCCAGGTCTACTCCCATTAGTGGCTATGTGGCCTTTTCCCTGGAAATTTTTCCAAATGGCATCAGTTTCCTCCAGCATCCAGAAGCATCCTCTGGGGATGGAGGCATGAGTGGGCCAGACTTGTCAGAAGGGGAGCCTGCATGGCATAGTGGAAAGAGAACTGAATTTATCTTAGCCCCTCAGTTTCAGTACCAGCTCTGCCACTAACAAGCTTAAGACATATTACTTCTCTAAGGCTCAATTTCTTCATCTTAAAAAGGGGAAATAGTAAATGCCCATTTTTTATATGTAATGGCATAGTTCCTCTAGTATTTTAAACGTTCTAAGATGCTTTTCTTATCATAACCCTGGGAGGATGGTGATGTTTCCTTGATATGGCATAACTTCTCTGGACCCCCATCTATAAAATGGAGGGTTGGTTTAGATTACCTATAATAATAGGTCCTTTCCAGATCTAGGTCTATGATCTAGTAAAGAATTATTTTGATTTTACACACGAGAAAACTGAGACTGATAAGACAGTAAGTGACTTGTCCATGGGTCTTCTATTGGGCAGACATAAGCTACAATTCAAACTCAGTTCTCCTGACTCTTGCTGCACCTGTTTCTCAACAGTAAGCAAATAGAAGGGAGATTGGTCACTGATAAAAATCAACATTTTGGGTAGTACCAAAGAACTGCAAACAAAGGAGGTGCTCATCAAGGACCCAAGTCTAGCCTTGCCTTCCACTGTTACCATGCAAACACTGATGGGGTTAAGATAGTCATGTAGCCTCATTCCTTCACGGGCACAGACATCAAACTCTCAGTTCTGTTGCTTTTTCCTGCAGTCCTATTGTTGCCTATGATATTGATGGAAGCATTGCACAATAAGGCAGAAGCTCTGGGGGCTTTCCAAGCCATAAATAAAATGGGTGGAGTGGGGGCAGGGAGATGAGAAAAGGAATCCCCCCCAGGGGAGATCAGAGCATCACGGTTACCTCACCAAAAGGAAGGGACCAGGTTTGGGTCAGTCCTTAGGTACAATCAAGGTTAAGGTCCAGTGGTCTATTCAAAGTTAACACAATGGATGTCCATGGCAGACCCGGGGGACTGAAGCTTAGGCCCTGCTATTACTGTACTGATGGGTCCACACTGAATTCACAATCCTCCCTTCGAATACCCAGGGTTAAACCTTCTTGGACACAGAACAAAAAACCCAATTTCTTGGGGCACTATTCTTGTTCTGGCCTAATCTTTAACAAGGAATAATTGTCCAGTGTGTCAATGTAGTAAACATGGTGTAAACTGGACTTAAGAGCCAGAAGAGCTGGGTTCAAATCCCTACTCTGTTACTTCCTAGTTGTGTAAGGTTGACTAGTCACTTTCCCTGAGGCCTCAGTTTTCTCATCTGAAAATTTGGCAAGATTTCCAATCTAGAAATCTGTAAATAGGGGATTTGAGTAGATAACTTCTTGGTTCTCTTTCCACACTATAATGGATCAGACATCCTAGTTCTGCCGAATCCCTCCTCTGTCCCCAACTTGTCCCTGTTATTGTCAAGGGCACCGCCATATGCCCAAACACTAAGTCTTGAAACCTAGGTGTCATCCTTGACCCTCCTTGCTCTTTTTCATGGCCGCTCCTATCCAATCTTATCATTTCTACCTTCAATAAATTTTGCACCCTTTGTCCCCATGACTAGCACATGCTCCTCCTTCCTCCCTTCTACCCCCTAAATTCCCTTACTTTCTTCAAAACTCAGGTCAAATCCCACCTTTTGCAGAAAGCCTTTCCCAGTTCCTCATCTCCCCCCCCCCACCGCCAGTACTTTGTTTGCTTTTGAGATTAGCTTTTATTTATGCTATATGTATTTTACATGTACGTTATCATTAGCATATTGTCTCTCCTATTAGAATAGCAGCTCCCTAAGGGCAGAGGCCATATTTTTGCCAGTGCCTGACACGTTGTAACTGCTGAATAAATGTTTGTTGGCTGACTAATCACATAGCTCAAAAAGCCTTTCCAGATCAAAATCTTGAGCCTATGACATGAAATGTTTAAATCCAAACTCCCAGAGGATCTTGTTATCATCAGTTTTTTGGGATGACTGATTTCAGTGTAATCTCTGGGTAGAGCTTTTTTATAGTAGCACCTGAAAGACACTGATTTCTCCTTGCCGACCTTGGCGTGGCCCACCAAGCTTGTCCCCACTTTTACCAAGATAAAAGAAAGATGTGCTTTGTGTTTTTCTGGTCTTTGCTAGAGAGAAAAATAATCCCATGTGCTTTGAATATTGATATCACCCATTTTCAAAAACCCCTAAATAGTCCATACAAATGTCACTGAGACTTAGAGACTGAAAGATATACTTCCTTTTTTATTTTTTCCCCCTTGGTTGCCCCATGGCACATGATGACATCGGGCAATTCCCTTTCCCACTGAGCCCTTTACCTACAAGAGACTTCAGCTTTGTCTTAACAAGGGTTAAAAAGCTACGAAAAGCTTAGCTTAGAGTCAAGTTCTCTGTATTCTGAGGCACATATAGAAGATTTTAAGTTTTCAGTAACATATAGCATAAAAGAAGAGGCAAGAATGTCCATGCCATTGAGAACACTATAGAGAATAGGCTTTTGAAATATTTACAACTGACTAAAATGATAGGGGCAGAGGGGAGATAGAAAGAAGAGGGAATTTCTTGGGCTAGAGATCCACTAAAGAAGTCATGGCAATGTTGGGGTGGGGGTGCGCTGGTAGAGATAGAAAGGATCCCTCCTCTGGTGGTTAGCAATCCACCAAAGGGCCTCTCAACTGCCCTGTGGGGGTGGGGAGAAGGAATATAGAAAGGAAAGGCTTGGGGATGTAGATGAGTGACATTAGGAGAGCAGATAAGGATGCCTTTGGTGCCCGATTAGTTAATTCTTCCTGAGTGTAGTCAGAAAGATTGATGGAACACAATGCCGAAGACTTCAAGATAGGTCACTGGTGCTCAGAAACCATACACACAACACTCGGCAGGAAGGGCCCCTCTTGACTATTAACTGTTAAAACTAACTGGAGAAAGCTGGAAACCCCCTAATCTCCCGAGGGCTCTTGTGAAGCTCTGTAAGTAAGAGACAAGGTTGTTAAAACAATAAGCCTGACTGATTTATTAAACAGGGACTTTGGGTTTCAGTTTTGAGTGCCTTGTTTTGGTTAAGAAGAGTTTTTTAGATGGAGCCTCTCCAAAATTTTTTTGTGTGGGAGTGAAGTCCATCCTTATAAAAGCTCCCAGATTGAAAGGGCCAAACACCTCAAACCTAGAGTGGACCTGGGAAACAGATGGAACAGGCTTGAGTCAGTGGAAACTGTGTGATGGGACTGGTCTGGGACCAAAGCTTTTTGGAAGCCAGACCCTTTCTGTCAGAAAACAGAAGAGGCTTGATGAGCAGTAACTGGGATGCTTTTGTCCATGACAAAGCCATCTGTTACTCAGAGTATTTGGACCAGCTCACTTCTTTCTGCAGAGTAGTAACACAGCAGTCACCAACTAGTAATGATTTGTCTCTGCTGAATGCTACACTTCCCACATTCTCTTGCCAATTCTTTATAGCCATTCAGGCCCTTTCCATTCTTCAGTCAAGCAAAGATTTGAGAAGCTGTTCCTTGTCCAGCCTCAAGCATTACTAGAGAAACTGTTATAGCTAACACATGTAGCTTTAACCAGCCCTTGTCCTGTGGACAACCCAACTGAAGAATTCCAGAACTGAGACAGGGAATCTCAGAGCTTGACTGAGTCTCAGGAGAGCAGAAGATATGGATTTAGAGCTAGGCAGACCCTTAGATGTCCAATGTTCTTATTGTTTAAGATAGGGAACTGAGGACCAGAGAGAGCTGACTGGGAAGCCTTTCTAGAACACCGTCAACAGTCCTTTCAGCTGCCCTGTATCTTAGGGTCTTGCCCTCTGCAGGCTTTAGTTTCCTTCTCTGGATGATAATGGGGTTAAGGACACAGGACCTCCAAGGTACTTTATAGCTCTGAAGTCTCAAGTTCTAGCATCTGTTTCTCAAACCAGGGCTGGCTGGGATGGCAAGTGTTTAACAATCATTTCTCTAGGAAAAAAATGCGCACAAGATACACTTTTAATATGCATCATTAGTAACCTATATTATTAACAGCATTTCCATCCCTTTCTCAAATCTAGACAATCAACAAAACAATAAATCAAGCCCCCTTATGTAGCATTTGCCAATTTTGAGATGGAAATGCAGCTCTCCCAGTTCAAGTTTGCTCCAAATATACCTGGCAGTCTGAGACCTTAGAGATCTAAGGGTTTAGAGTCAAAAGGGATCCCCAAGGGGAGACACTACAGTGTAGAGAGACAAAAGATTTGTATTTGGAGGAGGACCTGGGTTCAAATCCAACCTTATGGGTAGTACAAAGGCTGAGCCTAACGTCTAAACTTAATTCCCATTAAAGTATTAGTAATTTATCTTAAAACAAGAGCTACCATTCACATAGTACAATATAATATCTCATTCAAGCCATATAACAAGCCTAGAAAGCCGGTTCTATCATTATCCCCATTTTATAAATAAGGAAATTGAGGCACAGCAAAGTCGAGTGGCTTAAGGCTCATCTGGCTATTAAGTGTCTATGGCAGGATTCAAACTCAGGCCTTCCAGACCCCAAGAACAGCTCTCTAGACTATTTCACCTGAATGGCTACCATCTCTGTAACCCTTTTAGACTTGGAAAGCACTTCTCACAGATTCTTTTGCTTGATCATGGCCAAGAATGACAAGAGTAGGGCCATCTTAGAGCACCGGGGGGGTAGAAATCCCCTCAGTTTGCCCCCCTCCCATAAAATGTATCTCTGTGAACTGATATTTTAGTAAAATGTAAATAGTATCTCCAATGCTTATCTCACAGGGTTATTATAAGACTCAGATGAGATCATGTTATCTATGCACTTTGCAAATCCTCAGCTATTATTGATTCTGATTATTAGTCATGAAAAAGGGCTACATTCCTGATCAGCTCTGCCACATGGCATGAATAACCCCCCTTCCTTTCCTGAAGGTGAGGGAAAAAGAAAAGGAGAAGACATGGGGGAACTGGCTGAAAGATGGAGAGGAGAAATTATTCCAAAATCTCTTTTTAGTGGTAGGATTTCAAGCTGGAGAGAGACCAACCCAATCATTTTGTAGAAGAGTAAATTGAGGCCCATGAAAGATGAAATAATCTGTCCAAGGTCTTACTACCACCTGTCAGCATTAGCTACCAAACCCAAGATCTCCAACTCCAAATTCAGCTCCTGGCACACTACTTACTATACCTCAAGAGTTGGAAACAATTCCTTAGCTCCCCCCTCCTCACAAAATATCAATTCACAGAGTGTTAGAACTGAAATTAAGCTTTCAGATGATGCCATTTCACAAATGAAAAAACCTGATTCCAGAGCTTTTAGAAATCAAAGAAAGAACTTTGGCTAATTTTGCAATCAGTGCTGATATTCAAATGGTGTCTGCAGTTTCATTCCTACCCCAGTGGGTATTTCTTTACACATCCTCTAATCAGAATTACTACTCCTCTTTCTTTTATCTTCCTCTTCTATGTCCTTCTGGCTAATCCATATTTAACCGCTTCCTGTTGTTATTCAATCCTGTCCAATTCTTCCTGAAACCCACGTAGGATTTTCTTGGCAAAGATGCTAGAGTGGTTTGCCATTTCCTTCTCCAGATCATTTTACAGAAAAGAAAACTGAGGCATGCGATGAAATGAGCTACCATTTAGACACAGCTAATAAGTACCTGAGGCTGGATTTGAATTCAGGTCTTCCTGACCCCAGGCCTGGCATTCTATCCACTATGCCACCTAGCTTCCGCTGTCCACCCTTATCTCCACCTATCTGTCCTTAACTCGACATCTGTTTCAACAATTAGATATAGTCTGCCCTCATTTTCATTCTGCTTTGCAAACTTACTAACTTGTATTACTGGGCAAATTGCTCTTTGGGGGCCTCAGTTTCCTCATTTGTAAAATGAGAAGACTTCTAAACCTTTTTTGTATCAAACAATCCTTTGGCAAAGTAGTGGGAAACTATGGACAATTTTTCAGAATAACATTTTTAAATAACTGAATGAAATGCTAAATTTCAGTTAGAGATGAGTGTGAAAATAAAAATGTGAGGCTTTTTCCCATTCGGTTCATGGAATCCCTGAAATCTATCGATAAACCCTTTCAGGATTCAAGTCAAGAACAGCTAAAATGCATGAACCCTACATTTCCTCCTAGATTTAGGTTCTAAGCCTCTCTGATCCTAGAAGTATACTAGTCCTTTATAATTCTATCACCTCACAGTACCTAGCAAAATGTTGGGCATAATCCTAAATTCTCAAGATGTGATAGGAGAGCTGAGGCACATAAACAGTTCCAAAAGGTTCTAAGACCTGGACTCTGCCTCCAGTGAATTTAATCGGGAGATTGATAATGAAGAAGAAACACTGCTGCACTGCCAAACAAGTGCTATAGAAGGGAAGAGCTCTGAGAGCTAAGAGACAGAGAAGCACTTTGGTAAGTGGATCTTGAAGATTCGGGACTATAAGAATAAGCAGAACTAGGAAGCATGAATGTGAGGGACAATAAGCAGACCTGTTAGGTTAGAGTAAAGGATTAAATAGGAGATAAAGGTTGAAAAGGTAGTCCTTGAATGCCAGATTAAGAAATCCTATGATCAATTTAACAGCATTTATTAAGTGCCTTCTATATATATACAACAGAAAGACACAAGTCAGTCTCGGGGCTCACAGTCCAATGGGGAAAAGCACCGTGCAAACAATTAGATGCAAATGATCAATGAGGTTTATACTGTTTCTGTGACAATCTAATCCTTTCCCTTCTCCCGTTTTCATTTTCTTCCTCCATAGACTGAAGGCTTAGACACAATGCTGATTCCCTCTAAGTAACATCTTACTTCTCCCCTCCAGTCCTGTCTAAACTCCTTGAAGCAATCTACAGTCAGTGCCTCCACTTCCTTTCCTCTCACATTTTTCTTAATTCGTTATGGTCTGGCTTCTGACCTCATCACTCACCTAAAACTGCTCTGTTGACCAACTCTAAGGACTTTTTTCTCCCTCTTATTCTTCTTGACCTGTCTGTCGCCACTGACACTATGGATCAAACATGAGGCACTGCAGCCAGTAATACTTAGAAATGCAATTGAGCCAGATTACAATATTGGGAAGTATTTCACAAAATAAATAAAAATAGAACAAAACATATATAATGATAATTATTTGTGCATTTCTGAGACAATGTGTTCCAGGAAAGGCCCTGTTTTTCTCCAAGTTACCATAGTAAGAGCAGTTGTCTGCTCCCAATGTGACAGCTGGGCTTCTGGAGAACCCGGGTGGGCGGGCAGGCTCAAGAGAGGATGTATGGCTGTGGTTACTGCCCTGGGCCCATCAGAGCAGGCTGTAGCAAAAGTCTTATGTGTCAAAAAACCACCAAACCCGACCCGTTCACAGAGTCACATTCATCTGTGAAAGTCGCTTTCTCTCCTCCTGCTGAGCTGAGCAAGATTGAGCCCAAGATCTGGCTGAGTCTGAACTGTTCAGGCAGGATCCAAGCTGGGCCCTCCAGGAGGGGGAGCCCCTATCCCCACCCCAGACTCCTGGCCTGGCCTATGTAACCTCAGGCAGCTCTTGCTGGAGGTTTGCCAGCCGACAAAAGTAGAGATAGCACAGCCCTCCCCCTGGCAGGCCAACTTCCAGGCATTGCCTGGATGACATTTCCTCCCTGGGTGTTCCCACCTTTCTTCATGTCTGGTACATCTCAGCTCACCAGCAAACCACAGCACTTGGGCCCCACTTCTTCTGACATTTTAAAGAGCTGGGGGGGGGGGGTGAGGATGGGGAGAGGCTGGAGGTAGAGTACTTGAGCTAAGGAGAGCATGCTTTTGCAATGTGCTAGAGTTAGGAAGGCCTATAGAGGGTGGCCACCTGAGTGCTAATCCCAGGCCAGACTCCAGCCTGTTGTGCGACCTCAGGTTACTTCCCATTTCTGGGCCTCAGTTCCGTCCTCTATAAAATGAAAGAGTTGCACTAGATCAGGGATCTTTAATATGGGCTCACAGATTTCTGAGAGTCTGTGAACCTGAATGAAAAAAAATGATAGTTTTATTCCCATATCACTGGTTTCCTTTGTAATGCTATTTATTTTATTTTATGCATTTGAAAATATGATGCTGAGAAGAGGTCTGCAGGTTTCACCAGATAGTCAAAGGGATTCAGGATACAAAGTAAGGCTAAGAGGCCCTGGACTAAATGATCTCAAAGCTTTCTTCCAGCTCTCACAGTCTCTTATTGTGGCTATAATTGGGGCTTGTGGAGACAACATAACTCCAAGGGGAAAAAAACACAACAAAAACCTGTGGGAAAGGACAAATGTCCCTTCTTCCTCCCCAAACTCAAATAAGCATACTTTTCTTAAAGGAAAGAACCGGTCCCAAAATGTCTATCTTTTAATACCAGAGCAATTATCTCTATATCTTTTTTTTTTTTTTTTTTTTTTTTGGTAACACAGGTAAAACTGTGTCACTGAAACACCAAATATGAGAGTTTGGGTCTGAACAACCAGTTGGTCCAATGCATACTTGAAAAAGAATCCTCACGGAAATCCAGAAGACACAACCCTGTGTTCGCTGGCCTCCCCTAAAGACCTTCCCCCAGTCCATTCCACCTCTGGGCAGCTCTGATTGTTGAAAAGGTTGGCTCAGCTTGGCCAGACTGACTGGTTTGGCCTTGCTTACTTTCCTACCATCAAGCTCAAATTCTTCCCCTTGTCATTTCTATTCGTTGCTTCTGGTTCTGCAAGAAGACCAGTCCAGCAGCTGAGTGATGAACATTTTGGTTGTCATTCAGCGCCTTATCTTTGGGAAATCAGTGATTCTTTTTCACCCACAGCCTCGGGTAGATTCAGGCAGACGGTTTAGAAGCCAGTCCTCCTCCAGGGTCTTTGGAGAGGCTTCATGTGAAGGCAGATGCCTAGCTGGCGGGGGTCAGGGAGTAAGGATCAGACCCCTAGGCTCCAAGCACCTGAAATTCTCAGATTAAAGGTTCATTCCTTAGGTTTAAAACACTTCTACATCAAAGAAGCTTCTGCTAAAATGCAACTCCTGTTCCCCACACCACACCCCAAAACAAGCCCCTTACCCAACAAAACATCCCCAGCTCCTCTAATCCTCAAATCTCCACCAACTGTTTTCTAGCTTCCAACACACTCCAGGCTCTCCTGGTTTCAAAACCAAACAGAACTCAAACAGCACAATTACACTGGCCCTTACTCGGACTTTCTTGCTCCCATCCAATTTCTTCTCCTTCCTTCACTGCCAAATCCCTTGAACCTGAGCTCTATACCCACAGACTCCACAGTCCTAGTTCCTCCAGTAAACCAATCATTTATGCTTTGACCAAAAACCCCGAGTATCTTCCTCTCTCACATTTATTTATTTAGATTTTTTTTTGGACTAGGTGAAAGAGGAGATTCTTTGCCTCATTTCTTACCTAGCCTTAATCACTGAATGGATGCGACCTCAGTCAAACTGAGATTTGTTGAAGATCTCAGCTTAAAAAGGCCAAGGCCTCCCACTGCAACCAGGGCCATCTCTAGCCCCCTTGATCTCTATCTGCCCACTGAACCCAGATGGCTCCGAAGGAGAAAGGGAGTCTGGTAACCTGGCACAGCTCTCTCTCACTTCAATCCAATTCACTCGCACGTCACTGGCATCACCTCCCTGATGTCATGGTCCTCTTCAAGAAAGAAGGACAAACAACAACAACCTAGTCCCTCCAATCGGCTTTCTCTCCTTCCTTGTCTTCTGGGATTCAGCATGTTCTCAAATGAATTCATTTCCTTTCCCCCCTAAAACTGGCTCCCTTTCCCAACAACCTTCCCATCGAATGTCGATTCCTGGAGGTGAGGGTCGGCGGGAGGGCTATTTCCGTTTTTTGTCTTCATGTTCCCAAGGCCCAGCAGAGAGCACAGATTAGCACAGAGAGTACTCCACTTCCTAACGGTTCATCAGACTGAATCCACTGAACCCACCTGGTACTGAGAGTTTCCCAGTGCTCCGATCTACAATCCCAATAATGATCTGCCTACACCAGATGCTTCACTGTGGTGATACCCCTTGGAATTGCTCACCCTTTTCTGTACTTGAGGCCACTGTTCAGGCTGTCATCACCCAAAGTTATACCACAACAACCTCCCTGACTTCCTGGGCTTCTCTCCTCCAAACCATAACGATTACCACTAACAGATGAATTTTCCTAAAACACTGCTGTCATTGCACTATTGATTTGCTCAAGAACCTTCCCCTCCTCCCCATCTTCTATAAGCAGTGTGAAGTCCTCTGCCAGACTTTCTGTCTCCCATCCCCATTGAAACAATTTCTCTTTTATTCACACCTCACACTGCAATTCATTCCAACCTCTAGCCTTCACTCACGCTGTTCTTCTGCTCTCATCTCATCCATAGTGACTTCTCTGACTACTCCATCCCACACTGAATTTCCCCTCCTTGGAACTCTGGTATACTTCCAGTGGGTACTATGACTACGCTGTCACTGGAACTGTTCCTTGCTCCTGGACAATGGTGCTCCTTGAGGGTCAGATTGTGACTTATGATTGGTTTTATAGTTCTACAGCAATGACCACAGTGCTAGACCTATCACAGATGAGAGACAAAAGCAGACCCCAGAAGATACAGCAAGGATGGAAAGGAGGTATGTATGAGCTGGGTGGTGGAAGTACAAGACCACAGAGAAGCGAGTTAATGGAAGACGGCAGGGGTGGGAAGGAGATCAGCAAGTGAGAAGATTTAGAGCTGGAAGAGACAATAGGAATCATCTAGTTCAATGCCCTCATTTTGGAGATGAAGAAACTGAGGCAATAAAAGAAGCAGTGACTTGCCCAAGCTTATACAGATGGTGGTAGAAGAGTTAGAATCATATCTGAGGTCCTCTGATTCCAATCCACTGGCTCTTTTTATTGCATTTCTATTGAGAAAAGAGAGATCAGTAGGTTGGAGGACAGCTAGGATGCGGGTTAGGGAGGATTTCAGGAAATAGGACACCAAGGAAACTACAGACTTGATGATGATTGCCTCTTTGTGCACTAAGGCTGACTACCCACTCTTGACTGAGACGCTGGTACCGTTCTCACATGAAGGAGAAAAAGGCACCATTCTAGACTATCATACCAGTTGGACAATACTACTGAACAGCTCCCAAGGCAATCACTTCCAATCCCATCAAAGGCAAAGGTGGGGAAAGTTCCATGTCTGCTGCCACTGGACCTAGACAGATTGCTATGGGGCTCAGGAAACTCCAATCTGCCCTTCACACAAAGCCCAAGTCTCAAATTTTTCCCAAGCAGTGGTTGGGGATGAGGTAAACATAAGTGAGCACATGTACACACATGCACACACACAGAATTTAAAACTCTGCCCTTAGTTTAGCTCTGACTCTTTTTTAAATTTATTTTTTCAAATTTGTTTTCAATATTATTTTAAAAATTTGAATTTCTAATTCTCTCTCTTCTACCCCTCCCTCATCTACTGAGAAGACATCATGCAAAATATATTTCCAGTCAGCTATATTTCAAAAAAAAGGTAAGAAAAATAAAAAGTGAGAAAGTTATAGTACAATTTGTATTCAGAGTTCATCAGTTCTCTCTCTGAAGGTGGATGGCATTTTTTCTTTATGAGTCCTTTGGAACTGTCATATCATTATACTGATTATGCTTCACCTTGAGCATCCTTACAACATTGCTGTTACTATATACAATGATCTCCTGATTTTTCTCACTTAACTTTACATCAGTTTATATGTGTTTACAATTTTTTCTGAAAGCATCCTGATCATTATTTCTTATAGCACAATAGTCTTCCATCATAATCCTATGTCACAACTCATTCAGCCATTGTCCAATGGATGAGCTTCCCTTTGTTTTCCAATTTTTTGCCACCACAGAAAGTTAGCTCTGACTTTTCAAAGTCACAAAATACCAGAATATCTGAACTGACTTGGAATTCTAAGATCATGGGATCTTACCCCATACCTTACCATACTTGGCTAAAGAACCTCTCTCTATCATTCTCAACAAGAGGTCATCTAGTCTTTGCTGGAAGACTTCTTGTGAGGGAGAATCTCTTGCTTTGCTTATCTTTTATCACTATGCCCTAGAATCACCCTGGACACATTTTTATGTCCTGCTGGGGGGCAGAGTGGTACTATAGTTCTCCTGTACTCCCAATCTAGTTATCTCCTAGTGAAGACCTGCCTAGCCCAGGTGGTTGATTTTTTTACACACTTATTGAAAGATTGATTTCTGCCTCCTCTAAGCATAGGTTTGGTCTGAAGTCTGCAAGCTAAGGTGAACAGCCCATCTGGCAGAATTCCAATATCACTCCCATCCCAGGGATGTTGACATGGAAACAGGTAGTTTGAATCCAGATGGTCTCACCTTGCCCACGGCAGAGTAGGTGGGGATCTCTGAAAGGGGGTAATTTTAGGGGCTGGTAAGCCTAGCTCAAAAACATTTCCCCAACACTCCCTGAAATTCCACCTATTAAAGAGTTTGTCTGAGCCTTTTCAAAGATAAAATGTCCCTGGAGGGTTTAGCTTCTTAGCTTTAGATAAATTAGTTCCTAACACCTAGTTTGGGGATGGGAGAGAGGGAGGAAGGGAAGGAAAAAAGGAGAGGTATTTTTGGAACACATAAGCAAGCACTTTGACAAAAATCAAGTCATAGTGAGGGATCTTGCAAGGAGAGGCAGTGGAAGCAGGACAGCAAAGACAAACTTTTGAGGATTTCAGTTTTTCAGAAGGAGTAGAAATGATGAAGCAAGTCTTCCCTGGACCAACAGTGTTGCACACCTAGTCAATGGCCTATAAAAACATGGTCACCATGCCTATAAAAATAGGGGAACTCACCCTAGCACTGACTGCATCACAAAGTTGTAGGGAATACAAAAATGCTACAGAAATGTGAACTAGTAACCTTATTATTTATTATTATGATTATTGGCAATATGAACTCACATGTAGTATTTTTGGAGTACAGAAGCATGAACTGTTATAGAACTTCAGAGCTGGAAAGAATCTTAGCTATTGATAGAGGAGAAAACGAGATTCAAAGAAGGAAGGAGATTTGTCCAAGACCCCATAGCTGGTCTGGAACAGAGTTAGAACTAGAACTCTTTACATGACCCCAAAGCTATAACGGCAATGCCTTTTTATCATTGCAACCCCCGGGTACAGGAGAGTACATGTAGTGGGAAAGGAAGGCTCAGAGAGGTTCGTTTACTTGCTGAGAGTTAACTAGCTAATATGTTTTGGAGGCAAGATTCAAACTTAGAGGCCCTCAACATGCCAAATCAAGGCCTCTTTCCACAACATCACAATGCCTCCAAACTAAATAACCTTTCATCACCTATTTCTCCCTGCTTGAAATGGTAATATCTGCTGCCTAAATAAAGCCCATTCCTGCTTCCCCTTTCAAAGCATCAGTTGGCAAATAGACCTTGACTTCCTGTTTTGAAGAGACAAGATTTATTGGCTTGGAGATCTCAGTGGAGCCACAAGAACATAGCCAAGGGGGGACAGTCCTCCCCCCAATCTAGCAACATTCCACACCTGCTCCCAAGCTTCTCTGAGGCTAAGTGAGCTTAAAAGGAGTGGGAGCTGGGAGGTGGGGATGGGGAGGGAAGAACAAAGATGGCTAGGAAGAGAATAAGTAAAGCTCCTGGGTTGTATGTTTGGTTTCCTGGCTTCATTGTTGCCAGCTGCTATCCCCTCCCTCTTTCTTTCTGACGTCCCTCCCCCCATGTCAATTTAAGCCTTCTTGTGCTACCATGAAACCAAGAAGATGGATCAGATCTGAAGGTCTTGGAACTTTTGCTTTCACACTCCATTTTGGATGCATAATATTCTCTCCCCTCCTACTCCCACTGATGTCTCTCATTCCCATTGCCAAGTGCACCTTGTAATTCCGATGCACTTGGTTGCTCACTTCCTCCTACTTACTGCCCTTGCTTCTATATCCATACCAAAGCAGTATATATTGTAACAGAAAGAAAAAAAAAAGGTAAAGGCCCTGGATCCTCTACTTTCCTCTGCTTGTGGGCAAATCACTTCCCCTCTCAGAGACTCAATGTCCTCCTCTATATTTTCTCTTCTGTATAATTGGGATAATAAGATTGTGCTACCTACTCTACAGGGTTCCTGGGAGGGAAAAGCTTTTGAGATTTCTGACAAACTTTGAGGCATGAGCAAGACTTAGGGGGTTTGGGTAGGGGGAAGAGTGGAGGCCTAATCCGGCCTGCTCTTTACCACAGGAATGCTCCTTGTTCATACACGGAGTAGACAACTGCATGCATGGTGTGATTTCAGTGGTGCAGGCCTGGCACCCCAGTCTACTTATCTCCCCAAATAATCTCACACGGTACCTGACCCTATAATTCTTGTTTGGGTGGTAGTAGGGTTTTTCACTGGCTACAATGTAACTTTAAAGTGTGTGTATGTGTGTTTGGGGGTGTAACTGCTGATGGATTTGTGCAATAAAGGTAATAATAAAAGTCACGTGGGTAATAGACAACAGCCTCGAAATCCTTTTCTTAACTTTTGTTCTGGCTCAAATTCATTTGTGTGCCAGCTCACAGACAATTCTAGTTAAATCAGTTGTTTGAGATTGGGCCCCAGACACAGAAGGCTAAAAATGTTTAATCTTATCTCTGAAGCATTCTACTGACTTTTGTTCAGCAGCCTCCTTAGGCCTATAGCCTCTAGCTATTAAAAAAAAAAAAGAGATACCAACCTGTCCTTATTAGGGAAAGTCTGATCTAGTTACTCTTCTCCAGAAAATGGGGGCTAAAATAGCCAGAAGATGGTACTGAAGGGACAAAGCCCAAGAGCTGGTAGCAGAAAGAAGTCTGACCATGCCACAGGACAGAGATGCCCAGCAGAGACACTGTACACAACTGGAAGCAAGCATAAAACTAACAACCGTTACAAGACAGTGGAGTAGCATGTTCAGTGCAGACAGCACAATGATATCATCAGAAGGCATCAGTATCCTGAAGTCTAAGAGTCACAGCTTGCCCTGGCTGATATGTTCTCTGGCTCCATGTCTTTCATATATGTGTGTCTCAATGGATGATTGCTAAACATGCAAGCTCTTCCTACTAATCATAAATGTATTTATGGATGAATACAACCCAGGTTAATGAAAGAAATGTTCTATTGATACTTTTCTTACTATACTATTGCATTAAATGCCTTTGCTTTGAACTAGTTGTGTCTTCTGAGTGATTAAAAAGGTAAACATATTGGTAAGGGGTTTGTGAGCAAAGGTCTTGAGAGGCTGCCAACCAATAGATCTGGGGTTGCCATCTAATAAGGAATGGATATGAAAAAAGGGATTACTTAGAGGTATGACAATCTTCCTTTAGATTTTGAAGGTCTATCTGGCTTCTAGAATTGCCAGTAAAAATGAAGATTCCCCCTGGGGAAAGAGAGAAACAACTTAAGGATAAGAATTGACTGACTGCAATTTTCACCTTTTTTGTTGTTGTTTGCTTGCTTGCTTTTTTTTTTCTTTCTCATTTATTTTTTCCTTTTTTGATCTGATTTTTTAGTGCAGCATGATAATTGTGGAAATATTTATGTGTAACACATATTGGATTAGCTGTTGTCCTAGGAGAGGTAGTGGGGGGAAGGGAGGGAGAAAAAATTTGGAACACAAGGTTTTGAAAAAGCGAAGTTTAAAACTATCTTTGCACATATTTTGAAAATAAGTTATTATTTAGAAAAAGAAAAATCTACAGTTAGACTCCTTAGAACATGAGCTATAATGTAATAATTTCTCCATTTTGCCTTTATTGGTTTTCTGAGAATTTTTGTTTAATAACATAATAAACTACACAGTATTGTTATTTTAAAAAAATAATTAAATGACTGGAGAGAGCAAAATGGATAGCTTGGCAACTATATTTAGGAAAGGTGGTATAATAATGATAGCAGCTGACATTTATGTAGTGCTTTAAAATTTTCAAAATGGGATTTTATATATATGTATACATATACTTATATATGTATACATGCCCGCATGTATGTTCCCAGTTAATTTTCATTACACCCCAGAGGTAAAGGCTACTCTTATCCCAGTTGTACAGATGAAGAAATAGGCTGAGATCGCAAAGGTTGAAAATGGCAGAGGAAGAATTTGGACTCAAGTCTTTTGTCATGATCTGGATTCACATCCCAGTTTGACTAAGTTATTATGAGACCTTGGCTAAGTCATTTCCCCTCCCAGTGCCTCAGTTGCCTCCTCTATAAAATGGAGGGGTTAGATTAGATCAGAGGTTCTTAACTTTTTTGTGTCAGAGATCACCTGGATGGTCCGGTAAAGCCAAACTTGTTTTCAGAACAATGATTCTAAATGCATAAAATACAGAAGGATACAAAGGAAACCAACAATACTGAAAAAGTTATTAAAATATTAAAAGTTCCAAATTTACAAACTCCCTCCTCCATGAAAAGTATCCACAAATTACAGGGATGTGGAGTCCAGGTTAAGAACTTTTGACCTAGATGGCCTCAGAGATCCCTTAAGCTCTAACATTCTATGACCTAATCTCATATTCTCCATTCCCTGACAGAACAGGGAAGCAGAATCACAGAGGTGAGAATACCCATGACTTGCTGAGGAAATAATTCTTAGATCATATTCATGAGGTTCACTCATCTATCCAGACACCCTACCCCCTCCAACTTCTCGCATCTCGCATTTTGCCTCTGCTTTCCTCTCTTTCTTCCACAAGGTGGCGATACAGCTGCACTGCCATGCTTTTAGGTCAGTGGCTCAACTGGGAAATGAATAGTATATATAGTATATATATATATTGCTACTTCTTCCCAAAATAACACACACCCTCTAATGATATTTTCCCAGAAGCCACAAAAAAAATCACCACTGAAGATGAAAACAACTGTTACCATTTTCTAGCATGTTAAAAAGTTCACAAAATGTTAGCTTTTTAGCAACACTATCAGGTAGAGGTATTATCCTTATTTACAGCTGAGGAAACTGAGGGAGGCTTTGAGAGAGGAAGTGGATGGAACCTGGATTTAAATTCATCTCAATTATGGCCAACACTGCCGATCCTTGAGTATTTCTTTACTGTGTACTGGATAGGAGAGGGATACAAAAATTCAGTACTTGCCTACCAGGCTACGTGGTGGGGTGGGGAGGGGTTGGTACAAGATCAGTGACAAAAGATATATGCATGGTAAATATAAGCACAAGTGAACAGCATAAGTGGGATCAGAGCTCAGAGAGGGAAGTGGCTATGATCAAGGATAGTTAAGGAGAGTGATGGAGAAGCAGGGGCATGGTTTGCATGAGCAGAGGAGGAAGGTAGAGATAACTTTAACTTAGAATTCAGAGCACAGGAGGGATCCCAGAGATTTGATTCAATCCTCTCATCTTTTAGATGGGGAAACTGAGGACTACAGAGGGGGAAGTGGCTTGCCCCAGCCAAGGTTACACAGCTAATAATAGCTAGCATGGGTGTTCTGATTTCAAGTGCAATTTTCTTTCCACTACTGCTTGTTTGGAGATAACATTCTTTGACTACAACGAAGTTTCTTTTGGAAGTATTATAGATCATAATATAGGAGAGGACAGTGGAAAACATGTTGTGGAATGTCTTCAAATACACACACGAAGGATAGAAACACCACTAAAATAACTTTTTATTGGCTAACATTTGAATTAAATATAAATATTTCCAACAAACAGCAAGGACATAACCATGTGCTCTGTGCCCAGAACTGTGTGGGACTATTTAGGGGAGAGATTTGGTATCTGATGTCAAGAAGTTCTAAGGCTAGTTATGGGGGAAAAAGCCAGGTACATGAAACATATAGAGTAGTACATGATAAGCCTTAAGCTTATGCTACTGTGTGTGATAGAGGATTTGAAAAAGAGCAAGCTTAGTGAAGTCTTCGTATAAGGGCCAAGCAAAGAACAAAAGGGCAAAGAACGAATCTTTGATGCACTGATAGTTCTCTAAACATCAAGGGGAACTCCTACCTCAAGTCAACATTTACCAAGTGACTGCAAGATATAAGCCATTGTACAAGGCACCAGAGACACAAGGATGGAAAATGGCCCAGTCCCTGTCCTTAAAATGCTTCTAGTTTACCAGCAAGATACCAATTTGGGAGTCAGAGGACTTAGGGCCAGGTCTAAGCTCTGCTCCTATTCACCTTTCTCTTACTTGCAAGCCTATTTCATTAGATGAGTGTGCATTTCTTTATGGTGTATGGCATCATCTTTTAGGTCCCTTCCATCTCTCACAGATTTATGACATGTGGTGTATTATTCAAGATCTACAATGTATGCCAAAATAAACATATAATAAAGTAGCCTGTTATGGGCAAAGGATATAGTGATATGGTGAGTCAGGGAAATGTGAGAAGAGACGCATTTCAGTTGAGAAGATTGAGGAAAGTTTCATGGAAGGCATTCCAAAGAGTATTTTTTATGATCAGGACCACTTCTACTACTTCTACTAAATGCTTTTTCCTTTGTCTTCCCATCTAAGTAAATGATTTCCTATACCCTCACCTGAATGGCAAAAGCCCTTGGGAAAAAGGAAGCAAACTATGGCAGTGATAGGCAACAACCCAAAGAAAAACATAGAAGATTCTGACCTTGATCTTCTGGGCCCCCACACTCCCTTCTTGGGCATCCAATGTCCTTAGTCCATTCTCCCAGGGACAGCAGAAAGAGCCCAAATTGAGAACTGAAAGACCTGGGCTAGAAGTCTGGCTCTCTGTGACTTTGGGCAAGCCTCTTGGGAGGCCACAGGACTAAATGAGTTCTAGGGGCCCCTTCCACTTCTAATCTTCTCATTAATGTTTCAGGAGACCCATGATGTCATCTCTGTGGATATTTCCCACACCTTCCCAGTCTCCTCATCCTGTGTACTTCTCCATGTCTTTCCACAGAGCTTTTGTCTCTTTCTTTTGGCATTTCATATATCAGAGGGGTTTGGGGGGGTAGGGGACCTTTTTAAGAACTCTTTTTCCCCTGGGGGAAAGTCACTCAGGGCCACCCTCCAAAATGGCTGGGAGCCCTTAACATGGCAGATTACGTGTCTTGTCCTTGTGTTAAGTCTCCCTCTTTTCCGTGCTCTGAGTTCTTTCTCATCATTGCCTATATCTTTAGATTGCCCTGCCCTGCCAAGGGTACTGCTAAGCCCCAGAGGGCATCATTACTAGGAAGGTAGCTGATACCTATCTTTGTAGGACCTTGCAGGATTTGGAAGACTAGTACTCACTACTAAGCTTCAGCTACAATGAAACATCCCATATAAGTAACCAACATATCAGGGCCCAACCATCCAGTGCTCCTCTGGTCATCTACAGCAGCCCCATTTGAAAATCACTAATGTAACCTGTGCAGTCATTGTTGACAGTGCAGTTCCCATAGTTCACCAAAGCTATCCAGCCAGCATGGGCTCACCCCACAGCCATCTGTGCCATTCAATGCAATAATCGGCAAACTGGTCCCAAAACCTCTGCCAGACCCAGCTCACATTTCTGGGAATTTTCTGCACTAGACTCAAATCTATGAACAAAACTCTGTCTCTGTTTCTAAGGAAGATCTTGGAACCATTAAGAGTCAGGGCTATGTTTCAAGTCCATAAGGAAACCCAGATGGCTTTTTACTCCAAACAGTTCTCCCAGCCACATTCTCCCAGGCTGTAATTTGGCTCTTCATTGTCAGAGGCACGACCTCCAACTGACAGGAGTAGAGGTGTTTAAGTGATTTTGCTGGCCTGTCACTGAGATGGCTGTTCCTGTAATATTCTCTCAAATAATCAGGAAAGTTTCCTTTTGAAATCCAAACAGCATTGCTTAGTGGGAAGAGTACTGGCTTGGGTACCGAGAGACCTGGATTTGAGCCCTGGCTCCAACCATTACTGCCTAGTTGACCTTGGATAAATCACATGACTGTGCCTCTCCAGCCTTGGTTTCCTCCTCTGTGACACAGGAATAACACTTGTACTTTTTAGCTTCCAGAATTGTTATGGCCCATGTAGGGATTGAAATTTGGTCTCATTAATACTAGGCTGTAACCCAGTGATGCCAAACTCAAATAAAAACCAGGATCACTAATCCACATAGAAAGACTTCTTTGGGCCACAGATTGTTGTAGTTTTAAAATGTAATATTATCTATGTTTTTATATTTTCTTTATTCTGTTAACTATTTCCCAATTACATTTTATCTGGTTTGGACCCCAGTGAGGAGTGTTGTGGGCCACAGATGAGTAACATCTCTGCTATTACCAACTGATCTAACCAGTCAAATATTAGTCAGACCATGGAGAGCATACTATCAGGGAGGGGAAGAGAACAAGGATTTACATTGCACCTACTCTGTGCCAGGCACTGTAATTTACAAATATTATCTCATTTGGTCCTCACAACCCTTTGGAAACAGGTGCCATTATTATCCCCATTTTAGAGATAAGCTAACTGGCACAGAGCAATTAAATGACTTGCCCAACACCCTACAACTAATAAGTATCTGAGGCTGGCCCAGTGCTCTTTTTGTTGTGCGATATAGCTGTCTCATCTATTAAAAATATTTTTAAAAATCCACCTTGCGGTCTATAATCCATTTCAGTAGTTCCTCACTATATGCTGGACTTTATCCAACTGTGGACTCTGGATGGCTGATGTACAATGATACCAAGCTAGTATAAAAGCAGTATTCTTGCTCCTATGATGAATGACTCTTTTCCCTCCAAATATTGAAAGTTATTTTAGAATGGGCTTTAAACTTCTCAGGGCCTTACTGGGGGAAAGAGTTAAATCACAGAATCACAAGAGTTGGAAAGGTCTTCAGAAGCCATCCAGCCTGATCTGCACCAAAACAAGAATCCCCTCTTTAGGCTCCAGACAAGTGATCATCTGACCTCCTCTTGAAGATCTCCAGTGAATTCCATGATCTGCCTTGGCAGCCCAAACTACTCTTGGGTAGCTTTACTGCTTAGTAAGATTTCTTTCTGTCCAGGGAAAAAATGTATTCTCTAAGGATATGTTTACTCTCTCTGCCATGTGACAACCCTTCAAATACTTGAAGACAGTGTTCAGCTTGAAGACCTACCCCGATCCCGTAAGACATAGTATCTCTCCAACAGAAATGTCTCTAGGTCCTTCAGCTGATCCTTACATGGCATGTTCTTGAGTTCTACCACTCTCCTAGTCATCCTGCTCTGGCTGCTCTCCAGCTTATCAATGACTTCCCAGAATTGAATATACAATATTTCAGATGTGGGCTGAGCAGGGCAGAATATTCTCCAGATGTGGGCTGAACAGGGCAGAATACAGGAGAAGCAACACCTCATTCCCGAATGCTAGACCTCTCATTGTGGCCCAAGATCACATTGACTTTTTGGCTACCATGTCATACCACTGGTCCATATGGAGCTTGCTGTCTCAGAGGAGCCTAAATTGAGAAGTTGCCCAAAGGTGGGTCATGCTTCATGGTCACATCGTGTCTAAGCAAAGAATCTGGATCCATTACAAGCCTAAGGCAATGATAAAAGCTCCATCAAAATTAGGCTTTGGTTAAGCTCCATTATATGGTGTCAAGCAGACAAGCAGAAATCTTGTTTTGTTTTTAATGAATTTTCCCAGTCTTTCAAGTCATTTTGTTAGATGTGCGAACACGTAAGGGCACACAATGGGGATAAAAAATTCCCATAAATATTAGCTTCAACCAAGAAGCCATGGACAAGTGCCCATAGTACACTTCTGGTGTGCTTTGTGGTGGGCTGTGTGGCACAGTGTGTGATTATAACTAATGTCAACAGGACAAGATTGCTATAACTACTAAGAAGATGACACTGCATGGTCTGGAGAACTATACTTAAGAATCAGAGGACCTGAATTAGAATCTGAATTTCTTAGTATTTGTGCAGCTCTGAGACCAAGTCAATTAATTCCTCTGGTTTATCTTTTCTTCTGCAAGGGAAAGGGATTCCACGAGAACAAGGCCTAGATATTCTCCATCCAGGCACTAGACAATCGCCAAGGTCCTCTTTAGCCCTGTTTCTATGATTCTATGGTTTCTGCTTTGGCGTGCCTTAGCCCAGCAGTGTCAAACATGTGGCCCACAAGTGGCTCACAGCCCTCAGACCCACAATGCTTCCAAATGCCACTGAACCAGATTAAAATGTAACTGGGAAATATTTAACAAGAAAAATAAAAATACAGTAAAACATAATTAATATTACATTTTAAAACTAAGTCAACATGCAGTCCTAAGGGATTTTTCTATACAGTTTGGGTGTACTATTTCTATTTTAGTTTGGTACTACTGCCCCACACCATGGCTCACACTTACTTATATGTAATACTTTCCCCAGGGGACAAAGTGCTTTATTCCACAAATACAAAAAAAAAAAAAAAAAAAGGCTTAAATGTAAATATCCCAGAGAGAGAGGAAACATATTCACATTAATATGTAAATAACTAGTACTTGCTATCTCATCAGTTTCCTAAGAGTAGGGCAAGGGGAGAAGAGATAAAAGCACTGAGTTTCTGAAAGCAGAATGGCCAACACAGAAGGGATACAAAAAAGACGGAAATGGGGTCAGTGAAGACAAACTTCCCATACTTGTTCAGGGCTCATCTTCATCATCAGAATCCTCAGCTTTAAATAACACATCAAGAGTATTTAGAGAGATACTATGGGGAATAAGTTCTCAAGTGCCACCCAAGGCCAGGGAATGGGGTTCTCAAAACCCCAACATGAACATGGTTACTGGTATATTCCTTCTCTAGGGCCTAGTGCTCAACAAACAACAGGGACAAGGTGATCAGTTGCACATTCCCATTCCTTACAGGTTAGCACAGGTTCAGAGCCTGATAAATTATGAGTCATCTCATTTCAGAGCTTTTAGTAAATCTTTTCTTTTTTCCTGAGGCAATTGGGGTTAAATGACTTGCCCAGGGTCACACAGCTGGCAAGTGTTAAGGGTCTAAGGCCACATTTGAACTCAGGTCCTCCTGACTTCAGGGCTGGTGCTCTATCCACTGCACCACCTAGCTGCCCTACTTTTACTAAATCTTAGTTACAGAGTTTTAGCTTTGAAAGGGGCTTCAGAAGCTTTCAAGTCCAATGTAAGAAGCTAAAGAGCTAAGGAAATGCAATTTCTTTTGTTTGCTCCAGAGGGAAGAATTAGGCAAAATGGACCGAAATTCCTTCTGTAAGTATATGTCATCCAGCCTAAGCTTAAGGGGAGCCCACCACTTTCTGAAGCAGGCCATTCTACTAACTGTCAGGAAGAAAATGGGAATCTGCCTTTTAGCAACTCCCACCAATGTCACCTTGCTCTGCCCATTCTGAAGCCAAGTAAAAGAAATCCCTCTTTTCTTTTACCTTTACAGGATTCCCCTTCAAATACCTGAATACAACCATCAAAAAGGAAGCAACATGATCCAAAGGAACGAGTCCTAAATTGGCAGTAGCGAACCTGGGCTCAAATCTCACTTCTGTCATTTACTACATGTGACAATGGACAAGTCACTCCTCTCTCTGGGCTTCAGTTTCCTCATCGGTATAATGATGGGATTGAATTAGATGGTCTCTAAGCAACCTTCCAGATCTAAATGGATGATTCCATAACATTATGATAGTCTTCTTCTTGATGAGCCAAATATCACCAATTCTTTTACCATATTCTCTTCTGGCCCAAATCAGTTGCCTTTCACCTTCCTAGCCACCCTCCTCTGGACCCTTTTTGGCTCATCAATGTCCTTTCTAAAATGTACAATATTCCATCACTAGTCTGACCAGGGCAAAGTACAGGACTCTAACTTCCTTATACTGGAAGGAAACGGCTTCTC
Organism: Sarcophilus harrisii; assembly: GCF_902635505.1. Taxonomy (NCBI): domain Eukaryota; kingdom Metazoa; phylum Chordata; class Mammalia; order Dasyuromorphia; family Dasyuridae; genus Sarcophilus; species Sarcophilus harrisii. Next base: position 56,911,353 of record NC_045432.1, on the reverse strand, counting down.
TTAATGCAATCTAAGACTTAAATACCTTTATAATGCCCTGTCAGATGAATGACTCACATAACACTAGCAGTTCACTACCCCTGGCCCATACTTTTTTATGCTGCCAATTTTGGAGTCCCACTTCCCCCATTTTAACTTGTGATGTTGTCAACCTATGTTGGCATGGGAAACCTCCGCCCCTCTGTGGTATTCATTGCCTTCATGTATAAGGTTTGCCACCAGGACACTTTCACAGATATTTTCTGTCACTCTCATCAAATGTGACCTCTCAGTCAGGTACAAAATTGGAAGAGAATTTGATGGCTTCACTGCCAATAAGATATTAATGATTAAAATGGCGTTCCAAAGAGTTTAAAACTGATTGTGAATGCATAGGATCATGGATCTCTCATAGCAACTGAGAGATCATCTTATCTATTCTGATCATTTTTTAGATGAAGAGTCAGAGGCCCATAGAGGTAGAGTCACTTGGCCAGGTCACACAGAGAATACAGAGCCAGAATTCAAACCCAGAAGCTTTTCCTACTGTACCTTATCACATTTCAGACATGTTAACATGGATAATGGAAATGCCAGAGTGGTATATGACAAATATAATGATATATGGGTGTTACCATAAGTATCTTCTAAGTATCAGGCAACCATGCCAGGCTGCTCTGAGGATACAAAGGTAAAAGAAAATAACAACATCCAAAGCCCTTGTCCTCAAGAAGTTTACATTTCTATTGGGGGGAAAGTAAGTAAATAGAAAATAGATCAGAAGCACAAAGTTATTTTGGCAGGGGAGGGAACAGTGAAATTTTCTTGGAGGAGGTAGCACTGAAGTAGGGCCTTGAATGAAGGCAGAGTTGTGAAGAAGAAGCTGATTCCATGCAAAGACTCTGAGGTGGGAGAAGGAATGCTGGCCGATTTGGTTGGAATGTCGAGTACGTGAGGGGGAGTAACATGTCATCAGCCTGGAATGAGTGATCTGTGAACATCTTCCCAAACCCCAGGGTCTCACTCCTACTGGGGGAAGGGAACTGGCTAGGCTCCAGCTGCAGGCTTGCCTCCTTCAACATTTCTGCTGCAGGGCCTGGAGAGACTCCTGGAACACTAGTTGAGTTTTGAAACTCAAATACAACCCACTGACATGGCTCCTGATGCTGAAAATTGTGCCTGCTATATCAATACCATCTTTCAAAGTAATCTTGTGAAATTACACACAGTAGACAGCCACTGTGCTGTTAAGGGGGAGATGCAAGAAGGAGGTCACATGATCAAAGTTTTGTAAAATGTATTCGGGGGGAAGGGAGGCCAAAAGAGCTACAAAGAATCTGTTGCAATATGCTGCACAGAGATGGTAAGGCCCAAACCCATCTGGTAAGAGTAGAGCAACAAAACATATATAGAAAGAGACTAATGGAAGAGACATCATGAGGGAAGAACAAATAGGACCTGGTAACTGTAGAGAAGAGAATCAATGGTGACTGAGAATGATGGAACCATTAACAGAATTAGAGAAGTCAGAAGGGAAAGTAAGCTGTGCAGAAAAGATAAGGAATTTAATCTTTTGAAAATGGAGTCAGAGAAAAAGCAGAACATCTAAGAGAAAATGTCCAGAGAGCATCTAAGATGTTGGACTGCAGCTGAAAAGAGTGTTCAAAGCAGGAGAGAGAGACCTGGGACTCATCCACATAGATGATAGAGAAGAAGGAGAAAATATAGAAAATAAAAGAAGAAAGCAGAAGGCTGAGGCTAGAACTTTGGGAAATGGCCACATTTAAATGGTACAAGGAAGAAGACCCAGGAAAGGAATTATAGGTTGATGCTCCAAATGCAGGAGGAGACTTGGGACAATTCAGTGTCATGAACATTACCAGAGGAGAGACTTTTAAGGAAGGGCTGGGTCGTCAGAGTCAAGGAAAATGAGCCAATAAAAATTCCCTGAATTTGACATGGATGAATAAATGTGTCCTGGGTTAGCATGCCTAGAAGAGGGAGGAGTTATTCAGATGCCAGGGATCAAAATAACTGGAGCCTCTTTAGAATAGTGCTCTGGGTAGTAATTCATTGCATATGTCCAAGAGAATCCAAAGCCAGGCCAAGAAGACTCAATTATAAGTGTATGGCTAGTTCCGTAGGAAACACTTGGCACATGTTCTAAGTGAAATGCAGGTGTGTTAATTGCTCTCCTAGGAACCCAGCCAGTGTGGGCAGTTCCTGGAGGGACACTTGGGAAAACGTTTAGAAAGCTCACTGTTTGAAAAAAGCCAGGTTGGGTTTCCATTTCCTGAGCACTGTTTGGTTGTTGCCATTCTATCTCATTTTCTAAATCAGTTTTTCCACCTGGACCATCTCCTTCTACCCAACCCTAAAGAAAATGCACAATAAAGAAGAATTTCCATGGCCACTGATATCACAGTATGTTTGATTAAAAATTGATGATACAAGTCAGTGACGGAGATGAATTATACTTTTTCTTCAAAGATGCCATTTTCACTGGAAGACTAACATCCAATGGCAGAAGTGTATAAAACACTGGGTCGTGGAATGTTTGAGCCAGAAGGCCAAGACTCAAGCATAGGTCTTGTGACCCCAGATCTAAGATTCATCAACAATCTAAATTGTGTGTTAAAACAATATCAGTTTTGTAGGCTACAAAGGCTAGTTCTCAGAGGAAAATTATATTAGAAAGAATACTGGATCTGGAGTCAAGAGTCTTGGATTCAAATCCTGCTTCTGCTATTTACTATATATCTAGTTAAATTTAGACAAGTTCTGCCCCATCTCTGGGCTTAAAAAACCAAGGGGTTGTACTAGCTAGTCCCTAAGACTCCAGGAAATTCTAAATCCAATGAATCAATGACCTCAATTTTCTTAAGTAGAAGGCAGCCTCCCCATCACAGGAAGTAAATCTTAAAGGCAACTTAAAGCTCACTTAGTCCTGCCCTTGCATTTTGCAGATGAAGAAACTGAGGCTGGGAGATAGCACATGACTTGCACAAATGTCTCCAGCTTATGAGAATCCAAACCAAAATTGATTTAAGCCAAGTGTCCTGACTTCAGGGCCAGCGGCCCTTTTTCCATCTTGAAAAGGAGAATGAGGCTGGCTAAAGAAGAGAATTCATGGGGAAAAGGGCAGAATCTCCCCAGTGTGGTCCTCATTAAGCTCATTCTCCAATGTTAGCAACCCCTCTCTTTGGTATGCGCTGCTCTGGAGATGCATAGTGAACAAGCTTAGGATAGCCATTAGTATGCAGTGTAAAGAGAGCTGGGCCCACACAAAGGGCAGCCAGACAATGAACAGACCCCACAAGTCCTGAAAAGGTGAAAAGCAAGCTTCTGGCCAAGAGCCACTCATAGGAAAAGAAAACAAATTCAGAAAAGAGTCTTTCTCAAAGTCCCTAGGAAAAAAGAAAGGGGGGGGGGAAGCAAATAAAGGAGGACTCCCAAGGCTATGGGAGAGTGAATCAAGGTTTGTCCTTTGAAAATTCTTTTAATGTGCATTGTTTTTTATGCCACAATACTTCCTAATAATAGCCCCCCACCCCCAGAGTATTCTCCCTTAGGAAAAATACCAGTTAAAATGAAGTCTGTTCCAAAGAGCTAGCACAACTGAGATAGAGTCCACAGCATTTTATATCCACTCTGCCACAGCTCCACAGAGAAGAAGTAATGTCCCAACATCTGTCATCTAGCACCAACATTAGTCACAGAATGACAAGAATGTGAGATATCTCAGCAGCCAGCAGTGCAACAAAGAAATGCCCACTCTAACCCACCCAATAGCTCTAGCCTCTGCTTGAGGACCTCCAAGGAAAGGGAACATGCTAATTCTCAGGGAAGCCAATTCCACTTTGGAAGGTGTGTTTAAGTTTTTTGTTCTAAACTTAATACCAAAATAGAATCCATTTCCATTCTCATATAAGAATACAAAAAGCAGCTTTTAGAGTAAATTGTGAGTCTCCATTTCATACCACTTGCTTTTTTTAAAAGTGTATAATAAATTCTATACCTCAAACTGTTCTGCTTATCTGACTTTCCTTCTGAACCTCCTGTTCTCTTCTGTACATTAAAAAAATCGCTACCAGGGGTTTTCTTTTTTGGCATCACTATTGCTAGTCCTTTCCCCCCAGATCTCCTCCCAATTTAAAAACAAAGACAAAAGAAGAAAAAAAATATCCCTGCAACAAATAAGCTGAGGTAAACAAAATAAATTCACACAGTGGTCTTGTCCAAAAATGTCTCTTTCTGTGCTTGTGTCCAGCCCTTTTCTGTTATAGGAGATAGGTAACATGCTTTATTATTGGTCCTGTCAAGACTGTCAGTCACTGATCAGAATTCTATGAAGTGTTCAAGAGGGCCACAAGCCCCTCTGGTTTCGAGGGCTTTGGCTGCTGAGCCCTTTTCAGACACTTTGAGTGTAACCATCACCAAACTCTCACCTGTGGCTTCAAGAAGCTGCAGCAAATACTTCAGCCACATCCTGATTAAAAACCATTTCAGATGATGGGCTAAGTCAAATTGTGGATAACTGACAGGCCTCAAATCTATGAGCGGGTTAGGGAATGGCTACCCCAAATGTGTGAAGACTTCCTTCAGAATGACTGGATGAGGACAATTTGTTGAAGGTGGCTGAAGCAGGTCCTGTGGAGTGCTTACAACTTGGCTGGACATCAAAGACTCCAAAGTTATTCACTGCATCTCAGGACATCACCTTTCACCCTGACTTTTGTTTTGCCACTGGACTTGAATGACTCAGAAAGAGAGAATAAGGCTGACAACTTTGTGCACCTCTCTATCTCACTTAAATCCAACTCATGAACAAGTCAAGATATTACCCCATGATGCCATTGGCCCTCTTCAAAAAGGACAGATAACAAGAATCATTGATCAGAATGTTCTTATCCTTGTATAGCCTATTCTCCTGGTTCTGATCACTTCAGTCTGTGTCACTTCAGACAATACAGGATTCTCTGAAATTGTCTCTTTTGTAATTTCTTACAACACAATATTCCATTACCTTCACATACCAAAATTGTTCAGCTATTTCTCATTTGTTTAAGAGGTAATTTAAGGCACACCCTCAGATTCCAGTTATTTGCTTTTATCCCCATCTCCTTCATTTTTAATCGCCTCTTTAGGATCAAAGTTTGTTTTATTTGTGATTACTTCCTCCCTGATATTATCCTCCCTTTATACAGTTCTTCCCCCTTCCTCCTCCCACCCCCACTTATTTCCTCAGTTCTTTTTGTTGTATTTCCACACCAAACTCTGTCCTTTGTTCCTTTTGACAAGAGTGAGACTTAAATGATGCCTACTCCTCATCAGTCTTTCCTACACACACACATACAGTGTGAACACACACACACATACAGCACGAACACACACACACACACACAACTTGAACACACAAATACACACTTTTTCTCACAGACCCAATTATAAGAATAGTAAACAACTCTAACCCCTTCTTCCTCCTTTCTATACTAGTATATTCCTTTTCTTCTCTTCAAAAATATAAGAGAACCAATCTTCCCCTATTTTTCTTATTTAACTCCCTCAATAAACTTTAAAAACATTAAATTTCTGAAGGATCACTTGTTTCTTCTCTCTCTGTCACCTTTAGAATGTTATTACTATAGCATTATACAGATCCTTTCAATTACTCAAATTGTCTTACTAAGTTTCTCTGAATTCTTGGTTTTATATTTCAGAATTGCTACTCATCATCTCTGGTCTTCTCATCAGAAATGTTTAAAAATACTCTATTACATTAAGGATTCATTTTTCCCCTGTAAGATCATTCTTAGCTTTGCAGGGAGAGTTATTTTGGTTGTAAGCCAATACCTTTTGCCTTTTGAAATAATAATAATGATAACAAAAATATTAGCATCTAACATTTATACAGTACTTACTATGTACTAGGCATCATGCTAAGAGCTTTATAATTATAATCTCACTTGACCCTCACAATATTCTGTGAAGTAGATGCTAATATTATTCCCACTTTATAGATGAGGAAACTGAGGCAAAGAGAAGATTAGTGACTTGCCTGGATGTAGTTACTTACACAACCAGCAAGTTGTGTAAGTAACTACACAGGAGGCCGGATTTGAACTCAGTCCAAGATCTCTTCTCATTTATAATGAAGCTATCAGGTCTTGTACAAGCTTGACAGTAGTTGCTTGGTAATTGAACTGCTTCTTTCAGGAGACTTGCAGTATTTTTTCTCACAATGTGGGAATTTGAGATTTTTGTCTATGACATTCCTGGAACTTTTCCTTTTGGAGTTTTTTCAGCAAGTAATTGTTGGAATCTATTTTCATTCTACTCTCTGGTTCTAAGACATATAGGACATTTTCATTTATGATTTCTTGAAAAATGATGCCAATGTTTTTCTTTCTTTAATGAAGATTTTCAGGATCTTGATTGATTCTTGATATAATTCTTGATTGATCTGATATTTCCTTGACCTGATTCTCATGCCAGCTTTTTTCACATTAGGTATCTTATATTTTCTTATCCAAAATTATCAAAATCATAGTAATAGGGATAAGGACTGGATCTGACATTTCATTGGCATAGGAAATTCCCTCTTCCAATGTGGGCTACCACTTTCTTTGAAACTTAGAGAACTGCCCAGGGTACTGAAAGGTAACGTAACGTGCCCAGGATCACACAACTAGGATGGATCAGAGGTGAGAATTGAATTTAGATGTTCCTTATTTCAGAACAGTTTTTCATCTACTATGGCATGATGCATCTCATATGAATATCATATTCATCTTACAAAAGGAGTCTGAGAGAGTACTATTTTATTGAGAACAATTTTTATATCACAGGCATTAACTGGTCTTGTGATGTTTAATAGAATTAACTTTTAAATCCTCCTGGGATTTCTCCTCTCTTTTTTATAAGATATCATTGATCAAGTCCTTAATTTCTTTTTTGCAACTAGATTGTCAGAACTAGCAAGGATGGTAGAGTGGAAGGAAGCAGTGCAGCCCAGTTCTGGAAGCAAAGAATAAGAAAGAGAACCAGGCAGAGTGGTGATTAAGAACCACTGGGGTCTTTTTTTCCATATCATATCAGCATGGGGATATAACCAGAGACCTAAGGTCATCATAGATGAATCTATCCATGAAAGCTTATGAAGAACCTTCCAGCTTTGGGATCAGGGCTGGAGCCTGCAGCTATGTATCCAAGGCATGGAGTTCTAATAAGAGGCAATCTTTTAGTTCTGTCAAGCTGATCTGCCATAAGCTTCAAGGAAACAATTAGACTGCATACAAATCAGACTACTTAGGGCACTAAAAGTTTGTAGTTAGCAGACCAGAGCTGGCCTGAGCTGCGCTTGAGGTCCTTGAAGAATCAAACATTCAATTCTTGGAGGGAGCAGAGACAAGACATCAGATAACACAGATTATTACTAAACAAAGCCCCATCACTCTCTCCTAAACACCTAGATACTGATCCTAATCTAAGGTTCCAACACATAAAGATATCATCAATGATAAAAAAATATTATGGATCCCGGAATGTTCAATACACAAACCTAGAAGAAGAGAATAATTCTATAATGCGCAACATCTATAAGAAAAGCCTCAACCAAAACACAGCTTGGTCACAAGGTCAACTAGAATTCCTGGAAGAAATGAAGCAAGAGTTAAAGTTGAAAGTTCCAGAGGAAAGACTTAGAAGGAAAATAAACATCTTAGGAAAACAGAAGCAAAATTTTACTAAAGTGACAGACTCACTGAAAATTAGAATGGACCAAACAGAAATCAATGATTTTATGATGTGATGAGAAATATTGAAAGAAAATCAAAAGAATTTTAAAATAGCAGAAAGGTATTTTCTATCAAAAATAAGTGCCCCAGAAAACAGGCTAAAGAGAAAAAAATTTAAGAATCATTAGACTACCTAAAAACCATATTTCAAAAAATCATGAAAGAAAACTGCCCAGAAATGAGTATGGACTACAACATAGCATTAACACCCTTTCTGTTATTGTTTGCTTGCATTTTTGTTTTTTCTTCTCAGGTTATTTTTACCTTCTTTCTAAATCCGATTTTTCTTGTCCAGCAAGATAACTGTATAAATATGTGTACATATACTGTATTTAACATATACTCTAACATGTTTAACATATATGGAACTACCTGCCATCTAGGGGAGGGGATGGGGAAGGAGAGAAAAAGTTGAAACAGAAGTTTTTGCAAGGGTCAATATTGAAAAATTACCCATGCATATGTTTTGTATATAAAAAGCTATAATAAAGATAATATGAGGAGGAAGAAAGCAATAACATCTAAAAGAATTAGGAAAGAGTTCCTTTAGTAAGTGGCCCTGCAGTTGAGTGTAGAAGAAAGTTATGCATTCAATGAAATAAAGGTAAGGAGAGGAAGACATTAAATGAATGGCAATAGATCATATAAAAATAAAGCCAGGAGATAGAATACTGAATTCAATAAATAGCAAATAAGTCAATATGACTAAAATACAAAGTATGTGAAAGGAAGTGATATGAAATAAATTGGAAAATTGACTTAAAAAACTGCCCAGACCTATTACAACCAAAGCACAAATAGAAGCCACTCTCATCTCCTGAAAGAATCAAAAATATGAAGAAAAAAAGAAAACTAAACAGGGAAAAAGAAGATGGAACTTATCTGACATATACAGACTTCACAAGAAGATAATGATATAAGCATGGAGTAAAGGGAGAATAGGTGTCAACTGAACCTCATTTTAATCTGAAATAGACAAAGAAGGGTAAAAACACCCACAGAGTTTGGTGCATAAATACATTCATGTCAACAAAGAACAAAGGAAGGAACTGGAAGAGGGAATAAAGGGGAAATAAAAGAGAGGGGAGAACAATTTGGGATTAGTCATATGCAGAACAAATTCCTAATTTTGGAGGATGGGTTTAAAAGGAAAAAAAGAAAGAATAAAAACCTGTGATTGGAGTCTGAGTTCAGGGAAGAAAAGAAGCATAGGAGAGTGGAAGCAGAATGCACCATGTAGAGATCACTAGTGATAATCATATTCTTCTCTACTCTTCTCTTCTTTGTAAAGAGCAGGATGGGGAACAAAGAGAAAAGAGGATAAGGACACAAAATGAAGGAAAATAAACAATTAACAACCACAACCATGAATATGAATGACGGAAAGAAACTGAAGATGATAAAAGAATGAACTAGAAGGCAGAACTCAATAGTATTTTGTTTACAAGAAGCGCATTTGAAACAAATATTCAGAGTGAAAATAAAGGGATGAAAAAAATCTTTTGCTCCAAATGAACTCAATAAAGTAGGAGAAGCAACCAAGATATCAGACAATACAACAGTAAAAATGATCCTCATTTAAAGAGATAAAAAAGTAAAGTACATGATGATAAATGGCAGAATCATTAATATCGATTTAATAAATGTGCACTGGATGACACAGTCTCTAAATGTTTAATGGAAAAATTAAACCATTTACCGGGAGAAATAAAGAGTGAAACTATAATAGTTTGGGGACTCAACATACCCCTGTCAGATCTACATAAATCTATCCAAAAGACAAATAACAAAGAAGTAAAGGAGGTAATAGATTTTTTTAAAAAGTTAGATATGATAAGATTTCTAGTGATTACTAAATGGGAATAGGAAAAAAGTATGCACAATTCTCAGCAGCATTGACACCTTTACAAAGAATGATCATACATTGGGGCATTAAAAATCTCACAAAAAATGCAGAAAAATAGAAATATTAAACACAACCTTTATTGACTATAATTCAATAAAATTAGATCAATAAAGGATCTTTTTAAAAAAGCATAGAAAATAAATTGGAGACAACAATTTAATACTAAGAAATGAATGGGTCAAGGAACAAATCACAGAAAAATTAATAATTTCATTAAATATAATGACAACAATGAGGTAATACTGAAATGTATGAGATGCGGTTAAAGCAATCTTTAGGGGAAATTCATATCTCTGAAAATTTTCATCAACAAAAAAGAGGAAGAAAAGATCATTGAATTGAACATACAAATAAATAACTAAAAAGGAATTATTCAAAAAATAACTAAACACTAAAACAGAAATTCTGAAAATTAAAGAGATAAACAAAACTGAATTTTAATTAATAAAATTAGAAACTAGGTTTTTTTAAGGGGGAACCAAAATAGATAAAATTCTAATAAATGACAAAATCCAAATTGTCATCATAAAAAATTAAAAAGCATGCATAAATGATGAAGAAAGAAAATTATTAAAAACCATTATGTACAATTATGTCAATAAAACTGACATTGATAAATAGTTATATCACATAAAATGCCAATATTAATAGAACAATTAAGTGAGCATTTATATAATCCAATTTCAGAAAAAGAAATTGAGCAAATCATAAGTGAATTGTCAAATCAAAAAACACAAAAATGAGATGAACTTAGAAGTTAATTCTGTCAAACATTTAAAGAACAATTTCAATATTACATAAACTGTTTACAAAAAGAAGGAAAGAAGGGATTTTGCCAAATTCCTTCTAATTACACAATAAGGTCTTGAAACCTAAACTAACAGAGAGTCAAAAGAAAGAAAATTAAAAACCAAAATTTCTAATGAACACTGACACAAAATTTTTAATGCATTAGTAAAGAGGTTACAGCAACATTTAATATATAATCAAATGATTATATATTATTACCAGGTTGGATTTATATAAGAAATACAAGGTTCCATATTAGGAAGAGTATAAACTTAACAGACCATATTAATAATGGAAATAATAAAAATCAAGTAATTATATCAAATGAAGAAAAAGTTTTAGACAAAATATAACACTTTTTCTGTTATAAACACTAAAAATCAATCCAGTAGCTATTACACACACTGTATGCCAGGCACCTTGCTAGGTTGTGGGATACAATGCAAATAATAAAACTATTTCTACTCATAAGGAACTTATTTTCTAATAAGGAAGACAAGAAATATATACATAAATATAAAGTAAATAAATACAAATATACAGAAGGTTGTTAAGTACAAGATAGTTTGGGAGGGTGGGCACTGGCAGTGAAGGGACCTGCAGAAGAAGATGGTGCTTGAGCTGTATCTTAAAGGAAGAAATATACCCTGTGAGGCAGAGGTAATGAGAGGGTGAATTTCAGGCATGTGTGAAATGGTCAATGAAAAGTCATAGAGATAGAGTGTAGTGTGTGAAAGACAGAAGGCCATTTTGGCTGCAGTTTAGAGTGCTTCAGGGGGAATAATGTCTAATGAGACTGGAAAAATAGGTTGGCATCAGATTATGTGGTATTTTCAAAGCTAAAGATGAGTTTATATTTTATCCTAAAGCTAATAGGAGGCTACTGAAATTGAGTAGGGGAGTCACCTGATCTGATCAGTGTACTTAAGGAAAATTACTTGGGCAGCAGTAGGTGGATTAGGGTGGCAAAAGACTTGAAGCAGGAGATGAGTCATATGGCTGTAGTAATGATCAAGGCAAGAGGCGATAAGAATCTGAAGCAAAATGGGAGATGTGTAAGGGGAGAGAAGGAGTGGAAAGCAAGATATGTGAAAGCAGAAACAGAAATCTTTGGTAACTGATTGGCTATGTGGTCTGAAGGAGAGAGAGTCTAGGCATAATGGTGAGGTTATGAACCTGGAAGGTAACTTCTTCCTAGAAATAGGGAAGTTTGAAAGAGGAGAGAATTTAGCAAGAAATATGAGTTGTCAACCCAGAAATATATGGACTTTTTCTTAATATAATAAACAGGATCTATTTATAATGAAGATTCAGCATTATATGTAATGGGAATAATAAGATCGGGGTGTATCAAAGATGTGCATTATTATCCCTATTGTTTGTTATGCTATTTTGAATGCTACTTATGGCACTAAGATTTTTTAAAAGAAATTAAAGGAATAAGCATAGACAAGAGACAAACGAGATTATCACTTTTTACAAAGGATATGATGATCTGCTTAGAAAACTCTAGGGAGTCAAATTAATTGAAACAATAACTTCAATAAAGTAGTTGGATATAAAATAAATGCACATAAATCATCAGCCTCTCTCTGTATTACCAACAGAACCCATCAGAAAGAGACAGAGAAATTCCATTTGAAATGACCACAGAATGTATAATGTATTTTGGAGTCTACCTGCTAAGGAATACACAGGAACTATATAAATACAACTATCAAACACTCTTTATAGAAATAAAAACAGAACCAAATAACTGGAGAAATATTAATTGATCACAGGCAGGCTGAGCCAATATAATAAAAATTGTAATAATTTAATTAAATATAATAAATTAATTTACCCATTTAGTGCCATACCAAACTACAAAAAGATTACTTTCTAAAACCTAAAATAAATTGATAATAAAATTAATCTGAAGGAATAGAAGGGCAAGGATCTCAAGCGGAAAAAAAAACCTATCCTGACAGAAGTGAGCGCAAATGATAATGTTGTAAAAAATTACCCATGCATATGTTCTGTCAATAAAAAGTTATAATTAAAACAAAAGAAAGGCAGCTACAAACTCTTTTGTACACTCCTGCCTGTAACTTCTAGATACCTGAGACAAGAAATATTGTCATGTGCACAGAAGAACATGAGAGGATTAAAAATATAAAGCAATAAATTTCCATTTCAAAAAAGCCTATATAATAAAAAATAAATACTATACATAATGTTCAAAAAAAACTATCCTGTAAGAAATTATGGTGGGGAGGGGGGGGGGAGCCAAGATGGTAGAGTAAAGGCAGGAACTTGCCCAACCTCTGATTTCTAAATTCCTTTAAATACTTCCTTCAAATAATGACTCTAAATTCCTTTAAATAATGACTCTAAACAAATTTTAGGGCACCAGAACATCCAAAAAGACAGAGTAGAAAATTCTCCAGTTGAAGCCAACTTAGAAGTTCAGCAGAAAAGGTCTGTGACACCAGGGTGGAAGTCCTGATGCAGGCCTGGCCCCAAAGTCAGCAAAGCAGGATTTCTGAATCAATGGCAATATTGGTGGTTTCCAGACTTCTCAGCCCAGACACACCAAAGAGGACTTGGAAAGTCAGCACAGACCATGCCAGTGCAGCCACAGCTCTAATCCAGGTTCCAGCCCCAGCCTCAGCTCCAGCCTGGCTCTGGCCCCATCATCAGAACCTTTGAATAGGTAGAGATGCAAATAGATAGATGCTTTCTAGACTTCTTGGCCCAGACACACCGGAGAAGACTTGGAAGGTTAGTGAAGATCTGTGGCAACAGGGTAGAAGGCAAGTGTACAGTCACAGCTCTAGCAGCCCTGACCCCCAGCCCCAGTCTCTGTGTTAGCAAAGCAGGATTCGATTGCTTTAGCACACGAGATCTTATAGTTACAGTGTGGCCAGGACACTTTTAACAGAGCAGAAAAAAGGACTTAAAAAAGAGCTTGTGGGTAAGATTCCTAAAGGGATCTCTGAAAACAGCTCCACAAAACCCCTGAAGCTTGGAACAATGCACCCTCTACCCTGGAAGCAGTGTCCTATTTTAACAAAGAGTTAAAAGCAGAGTAATAGGCTAGGAAAATGAACAGTCAAAAGTTTCTGACCACAGAAAGTTACTATGCTGACAAGGAAGATCAAAACACACTCAGAAGATAATGAAGTCAAAGCTCCCACATCCAAAGCCTCCAAGAAAAATAAGAATTAAGTTCAGGCCATGGAAGAGCTCAAAAGGGATTTTGAAAATCAAATAAGAGAAAAAAAGGAAAAATTAGGAAAAGATTTGAAAGTGGTACAAAAGGAAATACAAAAAGCTAATGAGAAGAAGGATGTTTTAAAAAGCAAAATTGGTCACCTGGGAAATGAGGTACAAAATCTCACTGAGGAAAATATTTCCTTAAAAATTAGAATTGAGCAAATGAAGCTGACATTTTGAGAAATCAAGACACAATAAAATAAACCAAAAAATGGGGGAAAATGTGAAATATCTTGTTCGAAAAACAACTGACCTAGCAAATAGATCCAGGAGAGAGAATTTTTAAATTATTGGTCTACTTGAAAGCCATAATCAAAATAAGATCCTGGACATCATCTTTCAAGAAATTATCAAGAAAAACTGTCCTGATATTCTAGAACCAGAGGGTAAAATAGAAATTAAAAGAATCCACCAATCAAAGAAATCCCAAAATGATATTTTTTGAATATTTTGAATTTGAATGAAAACTCTCACGAACACTATAGCCAAATTCTGCAACTCCCACTTCAAGCAGAAAATATTGCATGCATCCAGAAAGAAACAATTCAATAAAGTAGAGCCACAGTCAGGACAACACAAAATTTAGCAACTTCTACATTAAAGGACTGGAAGGCTTGAAATATGGTGGTTTAGAGAGCAGTGAATTAGGATTGCAACCAAGAATCACCTACCCAGCAAAACGAGGCATAATCCTTCAAAGGAAAAGGTGGCCATTCAATGAAATAGAGGATTTTTGAATATTCATGATGAAAAGATTTTCAAATACAGGGCTCAAGAGAAGCATAAGGAGGGAATCAGGAAAATGATGTTTCATAAGGGACTTAATTAGGCTAATTTGTTTACATTCCTACAAGGGAGGATGACACTTGTAACTTATTAGAACTCTTTCATTATTATGGCAGTTTGAAGGAATATATATAGAGAGAGGACAATTCACACATTAGGTGTAAATTGAATGTGAAGGGATAATATCTTTTAAAAAATGATGAAATTAAGGAGGGGAGATAGGAATGTACAGGGAGAAAGGGAAAGGAAGAAATGGAATATTGTAAATTATTCATCATAAAAAAGAGGGAATAAAAAGCTTTTTATAGTGGAATGGAAGAGGGGGAGGAGAGAGGGAGTTACTGAATTTTACTCTCATTAGAATTGGGCTCAAAGAAGAAATAACATACACACTCAATATGGCTATAGAAAACTAGTTTACCCTGCAGGAAAGTAGGAGAGGAATGGGATATGGGAAGGGAGGAGGGTAATAAAAGAGAGGCCATATTGGGGGGAGGGATTAATCAGTAGCAAAACACTTTTGAGCATGGGCAGAGTGAAAGAAAAAAGAGAATGGAATAAATGGGAGGGAAATACAGTTAGCTATAGTACTTGTAAAATCAATTTTGAAGCAAGTTTCTCTGATACGACCCAATTTCTCAAACACAGAGAGAGAACTAAGTCAAATTTATATAAAAGAATAAGAGCCATGCCCAATATACATTCATGCATATACTTTGACTTAACATACCATTATTAGGCATGAACACCAAAAGAGGTTTTTAAAAGGAGGAAAAAGGTAAAAGGACCTATATGTACAAAATATTTGTAGCAGCTCTCTTCTCAGGACAAAGAACTGAAAACTGAGGGGATGTCCATCAATTGGGGAATAGCTGAATAAATTGTGGTATACAATTGTCATGGAATATTGTTGTTCTATGGGAAGTTCTATGAGCAAGATGCTCTGGATGGGGCTTGAAAATATTCCATGGACTCAAGGAAAGTGAAATTACAAAATAATAGCAATGTTCTAGGATGACCAGCTATAAATGACTCTGCTATACTCTCAGTATTACAATGATCCACAACTACTCTGAAGGATTTATGATGAAAATCCATACCCAGAGAAGAAACTGATTGTGTCTGAATACAGACTGAATCATTCTCCCTCTCTGTCTCTGTCTGCCTCTGTCTCTCAGTCTGTCTCTGCCTCTTTATCTGTCTGTCTCTCTCTCTCTCCTCAACTTTATTTTTCTTGAGGGTTTTTTTATTAGGATGGGAGATCTATGTTTTCTTTCACAACATGACTTTTATGGAAATGTTTTGCATAACTTCACATGTGGTTTCTTAATGGGCACTGGGGTGCAGATAAGGGAGAAAATCTGGAATTCAAAAGTTTAAAAAATGTAAAAAAATTGTTTTAAATGTAACTGGGGATAATATTAAATAAATAAAAGTTTTTAAAAAAAGAAAAAATAAATTATGAAAGGGACATTTCCAGAGAAACCAGAGACTTTTAGAACAAGATTCTTTTCCAGAGGGCTAATGATGAACCCCACTACCCACCTCCTGGCAGAGTATGATGGACTCAAGATGAAGAATAAACATATATTTTCGGATATAGCCATAAAAAAGGAAATGGAAAATTTTTGCTCAATTGTGTTTTTATTACAAGAATTTTGTTTGTTGTTTCTTTTTATTGGGGGAGTGGGTGGTTGGAGGGAACAGAAATGTTGGGAATAGGATTCCGCCTGATTCTCTGCCCCAAATCAATAGATAGAAAGAAGGCTAGAAGAAATCACAGGCAAAGAGGGCATCTTTGAAAGTTACATGTTTTGGATTTTTCCTTTTTGGTCTGATTTTTCTTGCACCACATGACAGATATGGAAAGATGTTTAAAAGAATTGCACATATTTAACATATATCAGATTACTTGCTGTCTTGAGGAGGGGGAGGTAAGGGAGGAAGGGAGAAAAATTTGGAACACAAAGTCTTATAAAAACCAATACTGAAAACTATCTTTACATATATTTGAAAAATAAAACATTGAAAATTGTTTTTAAAAGTTACATGTTAAAGTAAGGTCTATATAATAGAGATTTATAGTTTTAAATACAGTTCTTTACTTTTGCTTTATAGATGAAAATTTTCATTTTTATTTAGTGTCTGTTAAGTTTAAAAAAAGAAAATAAAATAGAGAAACACAGAACTTTTGAAATAAGAAGTAAGGACAGTCCTGAATAGTTGGAGACATTAATTGCTCGTGATTAGGTCATTTTGATATAATAAAAACAACAATACTACCTAAGTTAATTTATTCATTAAGTACCATAACAATCAAATTAAGGGATTACTTTATAGAATTAAACAAAATAATAATCAAATTCAGCTATTTGAAAAAAAATGCTTCAAATCACTAATAATTAGAGAAATGCAAATTAAAGTAACTCTGAGGTTCTACTTCACACTCATCAAATTGGAGAAAATGACAGTTTTTGAAGGGATTGTGAGAAAACAGAAAAATTAATATCATTAATGTTAATTAATTAATTTTAATTGATATTTAATTCATAGAGATGTAAATTAGTCTGGAAGAGACTTCAGCCATTATTGAACCCAATATATACCTGAAAAAGAATTCCTGCTTTAGTACTAAAGAGGGAACATGCAACTACCTGACCAATAAGGGGAAGCTGCTACCCCTGAGGCATTTCTGCCTTGGGACAGCCCCAAGTTAGGAAGTTTCCCCTTGCTTCAAGATAAAATCTGCATCTACAATTTCCAGCTATTCCTTCTAGTTCTTCACTTTAGAGCCAGAGAGAACAAGTCGGATCCCAGTTGCACATAACAGCCTTTAAAATATTTGAAAGTTGTTAGCATCTCTCCCCTAAGATTTTTCTTGACCAGCTAAATATTCCAGTTCCTGGAACAGTTCCACAATAACCATGAAATCAGGCCCTTCATGAGTTGTCTTCCTCTGGATGATGTTCAGATGTTTTTCAGTCCTGTCCAACTCTTGGTGACCCCATTTGGGGTTTTCTGGGTAGAGACACTGGAATGGTTTGCCATTCTCTAGCTCATTTTACAGAAGAGGAAACTGAGACAATGAAGTGACTTGTCACACATCTAAGAAGTATCTGAGGCCAGATTTGAACTCACTAGGATGAGTCTTCCTGACTCCAAGTCCAGTACTCTATTATACCACCTAGCTGGCTCCTTCCTCTGGACATTCAGCTTATCTAAAATGTGGTGCCTCGAATGTTTGTGGCAGCCCTCTTTGTAGTGGCTAGAAACTGGAAACTGAGTGGATGCCCATCAGTTGGAGAATGGCTGAATAAATTGTGGTATATGAGTATTATGGAATATTATTGTTCTGTAAGAAATGACCAACAGGATGATTTCAGAAAGGCCTGGAGAGATTTACACGAACTGATGCTGAGTGAAATGAGCAGGACCAGGAGATCATTATATACTTCAACAACAATACTATATAATGACCAGTTCTGATGGATCTGGCCATCCTCAGCAAGGAGATCAACCAAATCATGTCCAATGGAGCAGTAATGAACTGAACCAGCTACGCCCAGAGAAAGAACTCTGGGAGATGATTAAAAACCATTACATTGAATTCCCAATCCCTATATTTATGCCCACCTGCATTTTTGATTTCCTTCACAAGCTAATTGTACAATATTTCAGAGTCTGATTCTTTTTGTACAGCAAAATAACGGTTTGGTCATGTATACTTATTGTGTATCTAATTTATATTTTAATATATTTAACATCTACTGGTCATCCTGCCATCTGGGGGAGGGGGAGGTAAGAGGTGAAAAATTGGAACAAGAGGTTTGGCAATTGTTAATGCTGTAAAGTTACCCGTACATATAACCTGTAAATAAAAGGCTATTAAATTAAAAAAATAATAATAATAAAATAAAACGTGGTGCCTTAGTGCCTCGACACAATGCTCTGAATGTTGTACAACCAAGGCAGAAGGCAAAAGCTTTCCAAGTCCTGGAACCTATACCTGTCTTAATGTGACCTAATATTCCATTCATATCTTTGGCTACCGCCCCATCACTGTGCTGACTCATGAGCTTGCAGTTCACTAAAATTCCCAGTTTCTTTCTAACTGCTGTCTAGTCAGGCCTCTCTAAGCTTCTACTTGTGAAGTTATTATCAGAACCCAAGTATAAAATCTTCCTGTTAGCCCCAGAAAATTACATCTTCTCCTATTCAGTCCAATGTTCCAGCCTATTGAGATCTTTTTGAATTGCATCTTCTAGTATCTTCATTATCCTTTCTGTGTGACTTGCATAATTGATCAGTATGCCATTAATAATATTTTTAGTCAAGTCACTGATAAAAATGCTGAACAGCACAAAGTCAAGGTCATATTTCTTGGGCAGCCCGCTGCAACCTCTTTCTAGGCTCAAGTGGAGACATTAATGAATACTCTTTCAGTCCAATCATTCAACCAGTTTCAAGTATACAGTACTTACCTCTGCTATCATCTAGCCAAATCTCTCAATCTTTTCCACAAAAATAGCATGAGAGATCTTATCAAATGTTTTGCTCAAATTTAAGCAGGCTATTGTTAATAGCATTGTGATTGGCTGCCCCACTTCCAGTCTTTCCCTTCCAGACCTTTCCCTTGTTCAAAATCTTCAATGGCTTCCTACTGCCTCCAGGACATAGATTCTTTTTTTTAAATAATAGATTTTTATTTTTCAAAATAAATGGAAAGATAGTTTTTAACATTCACCCTTGCAAAACCTTGCATTTTAAAATTTTCTCCCTCTCTCCCTGCTTCCCCCTTCCCCTGGATAGCAAATAATTCAACATAGGTTAAAAGTGCAATTCTTCTAAACATATTTATTTCCATTAGAAAAATCAGATCCAAAAGGGGAAAAAAATGAGAAAGATAAAAAGCAAGTAAACAAGAAAGGTGAAAATACTACGTTGTGATTCACATTAAGTCCCTATAGTTCTCTCTCTGGATTCAGCTGGCTCTCTCCATTACAAAGAGCCAAGCAGGACCAAGATTCTTAACCATTTTTATGTTGTGGACCCTCTCTGGAAATCTGGTGAAGTCTACAGATGTTTTCTTGAAATAATGTTTTTAAATAACCGAAGAAAATGCTCTATTTCAGTTATGTGTACATAAAACAGATCTATTTTCCCATCCAAGTTCTTAAACTCGCTAAAATTTATCCATGGACTCCTTGGAAATTAAGAACTTTGCTCTGACCTATTTACCCTAGCTTTAAATAAGATCCTTTCCAAGCTGACTTTAGGCTTTCTTTCTGGCCTTCTTGTACTTTGTTCCTTTCACAAAATTCATGTCCCAAACAAAGCAGACAATAAAATGTCTCTGTATATTTACAGAAGTCCCTTCTTGGGCCTGGGATATGTTCCTTTCTCATTTCAATATTCAAAATTCTCTTTCAATAGGTCAGATCACACACTCCACGCTGTATACAGAGCTTTACCTGTTCTCTGGATAGATGCAGCTAATAGATTGTGTATGTGTGTGTGTATTTAGCTGCATACATATCATGTCCCCCATTTAACTATAAGCTCTCTGAGGGCAGAAGCTTTAAAACCATTTGTCTTTGTGTCCTAAGCACCAAGCACAGTGCCTGGCACTTAGTTAAGTACTCAATTGATGTTTGCTGTGTTAAATTGCTGAATTAGGCTTTACTACCAAAACTGCTTTATAAGAGCCATATAACCATGAGCAGGTCACTCTTCTAGTATTTGTCAAAATAGGAATGTTCTTCCTTGCCCTATCTACCTCATTTGGTCATCATGGATCACATGGAAATGCAAGCCATTGGTATTCTGTCCTCAGATGCCAAGTGTTGGATTAGTCATAAATCATGGACTAAGATCTTCATTAATCCTCATTAGTTTTGCCACCAATCTCTAGATCTCGAATTCATGAATAAAAGTTAAAGAACTTTTAGACTTATCTTATATAATAAGAGGTCCCTTTTCCCCCTCTCTGGATCATCTCCTTCTTCCAAACTGAATGGTTTTCCATTTCAAGAACTTCTCCCTTGGGCAATCCTAAAGAGAAACTAGTCTACAAATCAGCTAACTTTTGAGTTTAAATTTGCCCTAATCTAAAGAGAATACAGCATGGTATCCTGTTCCCCCTAATACTGCCCATTGTGTTAAATTTAAACTCCATTTCTTAGCTTTTCAGATCCTCTCTAAACTGGCCACAATCATACTGCCAACACTACCCCTACTATTAGACAACAAAGTCTCAGCTCTAGGTAAGTCAATTTCCTTTTTGTCCCACATGTTTCCCATGTTCACATCCACCTCCCTAGTACGGCTGCAGCTGTTCCTTCAGCCTGGAATGCTTCCCCCTCCATATTCTGTACATTTAAATTCTACCCATTTTTGAAGCTTCCATGTCCTATTTCCTTGGCAAAGCTTTATACTGATCTATTCTGATTCTCGTTCATTCTCCCTTTCCCTGAAGACCTCTTATACTTAGAATCAAGGCCAAAGGCTCTATGCTTGAGGTCTACTAGACTTTCCTCCTGGGAAGACAGCAAAACAGACACAAGGCCTTATACTACTTATTTTATTTGATAAGTTAGCACAGCGCTGATCGAATAATAGTAACTCAATGAATATTTGTTGAATGATTTTGTCTCTCCTTCCTGCAACCCTAAACAAGTCCTCTGTCACCTATGTAGTTGGCAGTCTCCCCCTGCCACATGTTTGTTGCACTCTAGTCTCTGTTTTAGAGTCACTTCTAGCCCTTGCCAAGTCCCAAGGTTCCAGCTGCTTCTGGCAGAGTTCCTCGGTACCAAGCACCTCTGTAAGGAGGCCTCATCTGTTTTGTCCTCCTTTGTCTGTCTAACACAGGGCTTTCCAGTGCAGAGCTCTAACAGATGTTTCTTTATTTAAACTGTATTCAGTGAGAGGAAGGAAAGAGAGGCAGACACACACACAAGGAGGAAAGAGGTCTGGGTCAGAGAACCACGTTTCTTTGGAGGCTGAGGCTGCCGGGCCAGGAAAAAGGTGCACAGCAATTGTAATTTGTTTTTTCCGTTTTATTTGATTTTTTTTTCAAACAGGAATTCCTTGTTTCCTTAGATACTAATTAAATCTCAGTTGCTGAGCAGCAGCCAAGGGGCTTTCAATGCTCGGATAGATAGCCAAGGGCTGGATTCTGTAGAGCTCCTTAGTAGGAAATTTGAGAGGGAATTGAGAAGGTTTTCAACATAGTGTGTAAGAAGCATACATCTGACAGGTTGTATTTTGTGGGGCTTCACTGAGAGGAAAGAGGAGTTATTTTCTGATTTCAGTACTTCATACACACACACACACACACACACACACACACACACACACACACCCATGCATGCATGCAGTTTCCTAACTACCATACTAACATATTATAGAAGAGAAAAGAGTGCTACATTGTAGATACTGTAGATCATGCTCAGCTACCTATCTCTTTGAGCCTGTATCTCTTCTTGGGAGAATATAGCCTTGCTTAAAGGAAGTGTTATGGAATGGAGCAAACACATGACATGGAATCATGAGAACTGGAGCCAAATCCAGGAAAATCACTTCCCCTTTTGAAACTAAAATGAGGGAGTTGGACTAGTTCATCTACAAAGTCATTCTCTCATTCTCTAGGATTCTATCTTTTTGAAAGGATAGAGAAAAAGAGAGTGCTGTCTAGACCTATGATTTCATCAATATGAGGAACTTCTGATGTGAAAACCCACTCTCTGGCAACCTGTCTGTGATTGATATTTCTAGAGAGATGCCTGTAACAATCAAAGGGGAAGTGATTTGCTAATAAATATCAGAGGCAGAACCGAACTGTCTTGAATCCTTCTATCCACTAGTCCACACTGCCTCTTTTTGGTCTATTATTTTGTGCCAAAATGTGAGACTGAGACTTACGGCAACACATCATCAGAACAAAAGAAGACAAAAAGTGAACAAAATCTGTTAAACCAATCATTTGATATCATTTTTATTTCCCAACTTTGTATGTAATAAATCAAAAGAGACCCTCCCTATAAGAGGAGTGGTTTGGAGTCAGAAGACCAGGGTTCAAATCCTGACTCGTCCATATAGTATTTATCCCTTCTCTGGGCCTCAGTTTCCTTATGTATCAAATGACGACGTTCTACTCCATGCTCCTTGATATCCAACACCAAAATGCTATGATTGAAATAGTTGTTTGACTTAATTCAACATGAAAAATGTTTTAGTGATTAGAATAAAATTCATTTTCTGAGCTGATATAATTAGCTAGGAACTGCTATAAAGTACAAAGCCCCAAAGGACTAAAGAGACTTGGCAGTTCCCTGAAAGACTGGCCTTTAGCCTGGGATGGGCCCAATTCTTACTTAAGCTAACTATATCAACTTTAAAGAATGACTAAATATAGAAACTGTTAAAGTATCTATTAACAAAGAAACCAAGTAGGACTTTGTTATCTTTCTTTTCTTTTTTGAACAGATATATTACATCCTAAAAATGTCTTAGAGAAAAAAAGATTTAGACAAATGCCCTCTAAGTTCTAAGTTGACATAATTTCAAAGTGTGAAGATGCCTCAGAGGGCACTACCCTTTACACAAGCTCCCACAAATGATCTTCCTGCTACTGCACAAAGAGCTTCAGTGAAGGGAAAGTCACTCTCTCCCAAGGCAACTAATTGATCATCAGGAAGTACTTCTTTATAGTGAACTGAAATCTCCCTCACAGTTCCCGATTCTGAGTTATGGGACAAGCAGGCACACTCTCAGGTAGAGTTTTCCTAGTCAAGTCTTTTCTTCTCCCTTTCCCTTCCTCTATCAGTTCCAAATCATACTCTTCTTTATGAGCCCCACTCAAGACTCCCCAAACTCAACCCATAGAGTTCTTTCCGTACTTTACATAAACTATATCATGAAGTCGTTCACATATTCTCTTGTAATTTTTCTTGGATTGTTTCATACATGTGTTTCTCATCTTTTTCAATTAGATAATAACCTATTTGATGGCAGGGATTGTAACTAATGTTTCATCTTTATCCTCCATATTTACTGGATTATAAACTCAGAACAGGGACTTTAGATGCTCATTTATTCCCATTCCCTCATTTTATCATTGAGGAAACTGAGGCATGGAGAAGTTACATAATTTATCCAAGTTCATACATGTAGCAAGAAATTGAAGGCAGCATTAGATAGCAATCTAGAAAAAGATCTAAAGGAGTCAGCAGACCTCAAACTCAAAAGTAGTCTATTTTGTGATATGGGAGCCAAAGGAAACAATCTAATCTTAAACTGCATAAAGAGAGCAGGACTGCAATCCTAGATCTTCCCCTTTCCAATCTCTTCCCCACATCTGACAAAATAAGCTTTCAAAGACATAAGTCTAATCATGTCATTCTTTTGCTCAAGAAGATTCAGTGGATCCCCATTGGCTTCAGGATAAAATATAAAATCATTAGCTTTCACTACTGTTATTTAATATCTTACTAAAAATGTTATCTATAACAAAAAGAGAAGAAAAAGAAATCAAAGGGATTAGAATAGGTAATGAGGAAACAAATATATCACTCTTTGTAGAGGATATGATGGTATGGTTGGAAAATCCTAGAGAATCAACTAAAAAATTAGTTGAAATAATTAACAACTTTGGTTAAAGTTGCAGGATATAAAATAAACCCACTTTTAATTTATATATACATTTATATATACATATATATGTATATATATATAGTTTTATTGTTTCTTGATGTATCATGGAGTTATTAACTTCTACTTGCCCTTCTTCAGTTAGCTTTTATACCTCCTTTTCCATTTGACCAATTCTCCTTATTAAGAAATTTTTTCTCTCAGTAAATTTTTCTATATCTTTTCCCATTTTTGTGCCTCCTTTACCAAGCTGTTGACTCTTTTTTTTCATGATTCTCTTGAATCATTCTCATTTCTTTTCCCAATTTTTCCTCTCCTCTTATTTGATTTTTAAAATTTTGGGGGGCTCATCCAGGAAGTCTTTTGGAGCTTGACTGAGGCTTTGCATGTGGCCATTTTACCACTGTTGCATTTATACATACACACACACACACACACACATATATATTATATATACATATATATGTATGTATGTGTGTGTGTATATATATATCTAGAGAAAGAGAGAGAGAGAGAGAGAGAGAGAGAGAGAGAGAGCGCCAACAAAGTCAAGTAACGAGATAGAAAAACAAATTTTCTTGAAAACAACTGAAGACAATGTAAAAATACTTGGGAGTAATGTACCAAGACAAATACAGAAACTATATAAACACAATTACAAAACACCTTTCACAGTGAGGCCAAGAAAGTGGAGTAAAGACAGGTACTCACTTTAATTTTTCCAAATTCCCCTCCAAACAACTTTAAAATAATACCTCAAAACAAATTCTAGAGTGGCAGAACCAACAAAAGAACTGGATGAAACAATTTTCCAGGCCAAAACAACTTCAAATTCAACAGGAGGGTCTGTCTCATTGGGTTGAGTGTAAAGCATATTCCAGCACAGATGGTGTTCCGGCAAGATAGGCCTTGGATGCAACTGAATTAGTGGCAGCAACTTATGGACCTCTCAGCCCACAGGTAGTAAAGGGACCAGGCAACTAGTCAGAAGGAGATTACAGGTAGGCCTTTGCTGGCACAGGGTACAGGACTTTGCATGGCCCAGTTTCAAGTCCCAGTCCCAGGGCAAGAAGAAACACTAGCAAACTAGAGCTCACAACCACAGGGGAGCCGGGACCTTGGTCACAGTTCCATTGTGGAAAAGCATGCTTGTGGTCACTCCCAGACCAGAGCACAAGATAAGAAAACAGTGACCACACCTCTCTTTGGATCATACCACCTTGGAGGAACTGAAAATATACAGACCTCCAGAACTAGCTCTGAAAAAAGCAGCATAAAAAAACCTGAAGCTTGAGACAGTGTCCACCACAGCCCAAGTGCAGAACCCAACTTTAACATCAAGTTACAAATCAAGAAATAGACTGGAAAAAATGAGCAAACAACAAATAAAAGAATGCAACCGTAGAAAACAACTATGGTAACAGGGAAGATAAAAACACAAACTCAGAGGAGAACAACAATGGTAAAATGGTCACATGCAAGCCCCAAAAGACTTCCTGAATGAGCTCAAAAAGGATTTTAAAAATCAAATAAGAGAAAGAGAGGAAAAACTGGGAAAAGAAATGAGAATGATTCAAGAGAATCCTGAAAAAAGAGTCAACATCTTGGTAAAAGAGGCACAAAAAATGGGAAAAGATATAGAAAAATTTACTGATAGAAAACAATTCCTTATAAAGGAGAATTAGTCAAATGGAAAAGGAGGTACAAAAGTTAACTGAAGAAGGGCAAATAGAAATTAATAACGCCACAAGACATCAAGAAACAGTAAAACAAAAGAATGAAAAAAATAGGAAAAACATGAAATATCTCATTGGAAAAACAACCTAACTGGAAAACAGATTCAGGAGAAATAATTTAAGAATGATTGGATTATGTGAAAGCCATGATCAAAAAAAGAACCTAAACATCATATTTCAAGAAATTATTAAGAAACACTGGTATCCTAGAACCAGAGAGTAAAATAGAAATGGAAAAAATCTACTGATCACCTCCTGAAAGAGATCCCAGACTCAAAACTCCCAGGAATATTACAAATTCCAGAACTTCCAGATCAAGAAGAAAATACTGCAAGCAGCCATAAAGAAACCATTTAAATATTGTGAAGCCACAGTCTGGATGATACAGGATTTGGGAGCTTCAGCATTAAAGAATCAGAAGGCTTGGAATATGATATTCTAGAAGGCAAAGGAGCTAGAATTACAATCAAGAATCACCTACCCAGCAAAACTGATTACAATCTTTTAAGAGGAAAATGGATATCCAATGAAATTGAGACTTTTCAAGCATTCCTGATAAAAAGACCAGATCTGAACAGAAAATCTGATTTTCAAATACAAAACTCAAGAGAAACATAAAAAGGTAAGTAGGAAGGAGAAATCATAAGGGATTCAATAAGGTTAAACTGTTTCCATTCGTACATGGGAAGATGATACTTGTAACTTCTAAGAATGTTATTATTAGGGCAGTTGGGAGGAGTATATACATAGACTGAGGGCATGGGTATGAGTTGACGATGATATCTAAAAACAAAATTAAGGGGTGAGAAAGAGAGATATATCGGGAAAAGGGGGAGGGGAGAGATAGAATGGAATAAATTATCTCCCATAAAATAGGTGTGAAAGAGCTTTTACAGTAGAGGGAAAGATGAGGGTATGGCAATGCTGGAATCAGGGAATAACATGCACATTCAGTTTAGTAGAGAAATGCAAGAGTAAATGAAAAAGAGAGGGAGGTTGATAAAAGGGACAGTCAATTGTGAGAGGTAGTGATAGAAGCAAAACACTTGAGGGACAGGGTGAAAGGAGAAAGAGAGAAAAGTATAAACAGAGTAAAAACAGGATGGAGGAAGATATACAGTTAGTAAACAAAACTGTACATATGAATCTATAGCTTATCACTGTATTTATTAAACTCTAAATTCTATAAGCCCAGGGATGGTTTCTCATCTGAACTTTTCTTTTCCAAAACCTAGCATAGTGTTCTACACACAGTAGGCACTAACTAAAATGTTTCTTGTTCTATAATGGAAACAAACAATTGTAATGCTCTTCTCTAAAATATAATGTTCTCTGGGAGCAGGTTTCTTGGGAGGCTTCTGGGAGCAGCCTTTGTTTCAGTTACAGTGTAATCACCCCGAATGCAGTCAGCTATTAAAGTCCAAATCCTTTATTTTCTCTTTCAAAGTCTTGAATCTTTTCCTGGGGCCCACTTAGCTTTAATAGAGGCCTATCTCTCTCTCCTTGGTTCCAAGAGCTCTTGCTGCTAATCCTTTGTCTCTGCCAGCTTCTGTCTCTAGCTCCCCCTGAATGTCTCCGAATGCAAAGGTTTGTACTTCAGCCTCCAGCCAGCACAAAGGTGGAAAATGGAATGAATCTGTCTCCGCCTCTGAGAGTGGGATTCTCCTCTACGACTTCTGAATGTCCCGGACTGAATCCTAGTTGAGGCTCCTAGCTTATATATGCTCTCTTAAAGGTGTGAATCTTGTAGAACTCTAATAAGTACTAAGTACATTAGTGAGCTAGAGAACTGTTAAGTACCATGCTAAATTAGATAATTATTGTCTCTATCAATTCCAGTGACTTAGCACCTTGTAAGAATCCTAACAAAGGATAAAGTATTTGTTAATCCTTACTATTTGCCAAGCATCTGGGCCACAAATACAAGCAAGATAATGTCTGCTCTCAAGGAGCTAGACAACATAAAAGGGGAAGCTAGATAGAGAGAAGGGTAATTTCAGGTTTGGCTTAGTTTGGCAATGCCTGGGAAGTATAGTATCGAAACTAGGTTCAGGCAAGATAAGGCAAAAGTTCACCTATGAGAGGTCATTGTCTTGGGCACAGTCCACATTTATGTGCAACAGGGATGAAGAGGATAAAAAGGTCAATCGGAGAGTAAATGGCATGTTTTGGAAACACTCTATTTGCAGTTATCTTGACTTCAGTGTCCCCTGCTGTAAAATGAAAGATTTAGACTAAAAAAGGTTCCTTTCAGCTCTCTGTCTTATTGATCCCCTTTATCTTTTTTTTAAGCGAAGACAGGTTTGGATGGGGAGAAGGGGAGAGACTAAGAGGGCCTTACCATGTTAGAGGGGATGGAAATGGGATATGAGTCTGAAAGACTGAAGAGCAAGTAAATCATACATTTTTCCAATTTGGTGCTTTTGCCACAGGTGGAAACTAAATTATAGGTATGAGATCCTCAAAAGTAACATCACGTGCAATGTATGGTCTCTCACCCAGAGGTGAATATAACATAATCCTACAGAACAGAGGAAGAAGAGAAGGAAGCCACTAGCCAAGTTGCTAGACCCCACGTGGTCATTATGTTTCCAGACTCCACCCCTACAGAGTGGCTCTGAGCACGGTCTGACAGACTGCTGTGCTGTGCCCTATGCCCCAGGCCAACTTGGTCAGTGCTGGGGAGAGTTGACCTCACTCGGGGAGTCCAGGACTTCCTTTCTCTCACAAAGCATTCTATCTTAAGCAGAACTGAAGGTCAACTCATTCTGCCAGTGGCCTCTTAAGTAATATTTTCTGAAGCTCTCTTCTAGGCATTGTGACTGTTAAGAGAGTCCAAGTCTACTGAGCCACCTGCTGTCTGGCCTATCTTGATCACTTCACTTCCTCTCAGAAGTGATATGACTGGGCTGTGTTTCTAAAGAAACATAACATTCAGCTTGTAGCTCTGGCTGGGTATCCAATTACACAAGACACTTTCTGGTGTGTCGTGTGCTTTTAAAAACATCCAAATTCAAGATCTAGTTCAGAAAAAAAAAAAAGAAAAAACTGGGGTTGTAAGGACTTTTTACTACTTACTTCAGGAAGGAGTAACTGCCATTTCTTCATAGAGCAACAGATTTGGGGCCTAAATGATCAACTAGTACAACCTCATATTTTAAAGAGAAGGAAAATAAAACCCAGAGAAGAAAAAGGACTTGCTTATACAGTCATACAGTCAATATGGGATTCAAGCCCTGATCCTCTTAGTCCAATGGCCTTCTTGGTAGAGCCCTCTAGTATTCAGAAATACATACCCTAATTTATACTAGTCCACTGGATTACACCACCACTTTGCAAATAGATTATTTACTCAAGGCTAGTTTTTCATAAATGCCTTCTTCATCATCTACATCATCCAAATATAAAGTCAGGAACTCTATTTGGATGTGAGGGTTTGGTGGGAGGGGAAGAAGAGGGGAGCGGGGATGTTGTAGAATCTGTCATTATGTTCCAGTCCAAGCAGACTTTTGGGGGAAATTGATAACTCTTCCAAGTTTGCCCTGGGGGCCCTCTGCCTATACCTTGTGGCCCCTTTCCTCAATAGTTTCCTTTCTACATCCCCAAAGTCTACTTTCTCAGGGCTCTTTCCTATGCAGACCACAGAATTATAAATTTAGAATGAGAAGAGACTTTACAGGACATGTCACTGAGGTAGATCTTCAGTGTTTTGACCCAAAAGATGCTGATAGCATAAAGGCATTTCAGGTCCCCTAAAATGCAAAGGAGGAAAATAATTGGAGTCAGATGGGCATCTTGGAAAGCGAAAAGTCATGACAGGTCCCTTCTCTTTTCCAGAATAAAGGAGCTTGCTCTGATATTCAGATACATGGCCAATTGTGGCTTGGGCAAGAGTTATCAAAAGATGTGAGCAGAGAATCTGCAGCCTAAATGCTGCCGCTCCATCCAGTGACATCAGTGGGAAGGCTTTTAGGGGGATGGGCTATTTGGAAGGGCTGGGCTTTTCCCTGCCTGGCAGGCAGAGGGCTGGATTCAATAAGATCTGGAGACTGCTTTCAGTTTTTGCATTCTATGAATATTAGCTTTCATTAAGTCTAAGAGTTTACAAATGTATCATTTCTTGGCTGAACTCTTAGAAGCCCTTAGCACATTCTGCTTTGTATTATGATTTATTGTCTTTGTCTTACTGCCCCTACTAGACTGGAAGTGCATTCGGAGGCTCCCTGACTCATCACCCAGCGCCCAGAACTTAGCCTCAGGCCCCAGAACCAATCAACCAAAAAATATTTCTGAAGCCCCTAACATAAGACAAGGTATCAGGTATTGATAAGAACCAAGAAAACAATCCCAATTCATAAAGACATTACATTTTGAAGGTAGAGACAATAAATACCTACATATACCACAATTGCAAAGTGAATAAACACGAATATATCCAAGGTGATTAAATCTAGGTAGTTTGACAGAGAAAGTATTTTTTGGGGGGGAGGGTCAGGAAAGACTTCATTTAGAAGGTGGCATCTGAACTACTTCTTCAAAGAAGAGAGGATCTGTATGAGGCAGGGGTAAGTAGGGAGTGCTTTCCAGGTAGGGGGTGAGATGGCCAGTGCGAAGGGAAGGAGATAGGAGATGGAACAATGCATGAAAGAACAAAGATGAGACCAATTTGACTGCATCATAATGTGGGAGAGGAAGAGTATAAATATGACATGTCCCAAGGCCACACAGACAAGTACAGAACCAGGGTTCAAACCTAGCTATTCTCAATTATGATAATAATAAAGTTTACATTGTGTAGCTCTTTGCCATACCAAAGCCTGACAATAAGATGCTCATGAGGTCAGTACTACAGGGATGATAAGGCTACATAATGACACCAAGCCCCATTACTACCCTGTCAAGCCAGAGTTGTCCCAAGCACATGCTCAATGAATCACTCAATAATTAGATATTCTTGCTGAAATGACCAACAATAACTATGTATTGAAAAGAAGAGAAGAAAATAAGAACAGAGACAGGCAGCTGAGTAGGTAAGGAAGTGGTCGTCCTACATTGAGCACAATGGACTGTGCCTGCTACTGAAGCTTCCCCATAAGCCCCTTGCTGACACCAGCTAGCAATGGGAAGCCCTGTCTTCTCACAATATCCTCTGGGGCTTGGCATGAGCTTAACCCAAGGCTTCCCATCTGGCAGGGGTCCTCAAATTTTTCCCAGTGGAAAAATCCTACAGTTAAAACAAAAGTCTGGAAGAATGCTGGTGGTAAAATCCTTTAAAATGATCATCTGTTCATGCCTACTATCAAATCACAGATGTCTCTTTCAAAAACAAACTAGCCTTGGGGTGCTTCCTGGTTTCTTAGAGCAAGAAACACAACCACAGGGATGATGCCTCACCTACCATGCCCTCCTCTGACTGCTGAATTTGGGAGTTAGCCATTCTCTTCCTAAGAGTAAGTGCTTTTCTAGGAACAGAGTTTTTAAAAAGCACAAAGAGGCACTGAATAGAAATGGGGGAAGAGGAAGAAAAGAAGCAAGAGCTTTGAGTTCTAATCTTCCATGCCCCACTGATACAGAATTCAAAAAGCAAATCTTTTGAAAATATTTCCAGAATGAGTTTACCCTGGTTCACATCAGGACTCTTTATTTACTACTCATGTGTCCACAGACCAGACATGTCAGGTTTCTGGGCCTCAGTTTCCTTCTCTGTAAAAAGAAGACTTTTATGTACCTTCCTGTTGAAACTCTTATAATCCTTCTAAATTCTACTGAACAATTGGACTTTACATTTAAAATAGGGGAGCAGTTGTCTTTAGACCTTAATAATTTTGATATACTAGAAAAACAAATATTGGTTATACCCTGAAAGACAGCTACTCCTGATCTAAGGGACTGCACAATTCAGTTATGTTTGTAATGACAACTACAGATTCCACAAGAGACTGAGCCACAATCCAGAACTTTGGGGCTGGCAGATACCCTCAGAAGCATCTATCCTAACCAGAATCAGATTGACAATCTCTTCAATATCATTCCTGAAAACTGGAAATTCTGCATTCCCATGAAGGATCCCAGTCTGGGGTATGCTAGAGTCAGTTCTAATAAACTTGAGAAAAAGTGAACATTAATACCACAGAAATGAGCAAATGCTATCAGTCTAGGCTTGATTTGTTTTCTTGATTGTCTAAATTTAACAAAGTGTACATGTTTGACCTATATTGGATTACTTACTGCCTAGGAGTGGAGGGGGGGAATGGGGAGGGAGAGAAAAATTTGGAACATAAAAATTTTATAGGAGTGAATAGTGAAAACTATCTTTGCATGTATACTGAAAAACAAAAAGCTATTATTATAAAAAAGAAGGTGCTAAAGAAAAATGTTAACGCAGATTAAACTTAAAAGAAGTCTACTTTTTTTTCTTTGGTTTTTTTTTTTTTTTTTGAGAGCTTGTTGTTAAATCTTTATTAGCACATTCCTGCTCCCACTCTCTCTAGATATAGTCTATTCCACTTATGGATAGCTCTAAGTTTTAAACTACAAGGTCAAGCAGAACAATTCTAACTCTCTGCCCATGATGGCCAGATTTTCAGATGTTCAAAGGCCCAGACTGAGCAATAATAACAACAATAATAACAATAATAACAAACAATAAATAACAATTTACGCAGCACTTTACATACATTATTTCATATGAGCCTCAGAGCAATCCTGTGAAAAGATTATGAATATTATTCTCCCACTTTAGAGACAAGGAAATTAAGTCTCACAGAGGTGAACTACTTAGAAGTAATTCCTACTTGTCCAGAGGCACATAACAAATAAATGGCAGAGGAAAGATTTGAAAACAGCTCTTTTTAACTCTAAATCCAACACTGTGGCTACTATATTATAATGCCTCTTCTTTCATTTCTTTATAACTCAAATAGTTCCTTCTCATTGATTCTTTCCAGAGTCTTTTAATGGGGGTTACAGATAATTTGGCTAGAATGAAGTATGAAGTTTCAATAGCAAAGGAGAGTACAAGATAAAAAGAATGAAAGGGTACAATGATTTTAAATTTCAGGCAGTCAAATGTGTTTTGGTCTAAATTATTCAAATAACTGAGAGGAATGAGGATTATAGAATCTTGAATTACATGTTAGTAAATTATACTGCCTCCAATTCAATGGGTAGTTATATTTGATCATATAGTTATACTCCTATCACATAGTTTTATTCTAAACTGGGGGTAAGGTATGAATGATACAGACAAGTGGACACTGATCTGCCAGAACTTCCAATGATTTTTGGTGGGAGGGAGATATAGCTATGATCTCAGGAAAAGTTACCCAAGATTGAAGAGATGTCTTAAAGTGAAATGCACTGTCTGGAGTGGGTATTAAAATAGATATTACACAACTATGGGTTAGCCTAAATGTCCTTGGAAGGTTCTTCCATCCCTATACTTTGATGATTTTGAACTGTCGTGATTATCCTTAGAATTTTCCCTCCTTTTTCATAAAGAACTGTGATGAAACCAAGCAGTGGCCAAAGTGATTGCAAAATGTGATTCAAAAATGCTGTCTTCTTGATAAGGAACTGGAAACTGAATAGAAGCCCATTAGTTGGGGAATGGCCTAATAAGTTATGGTACATGAATATAATGGAATATTATTGTTCTATAAGAAACGATCAGCAGGATGATTTCAGAAAGGTCTGGAGAAACTTACATAAACTGATACTGAGTGAAGTGAGTAGAACCAAGAGAACACTGTACACAGAAACAAGATTATGCAATGATCAATTCTGATGGACGTGGCCCTTTTCAACAGCAATGTGCATCCAGAGAGAAGGCTGTGGGGACTGAATGTTGATCACAAAACAGTATTTTCATGTTTTTTGTTGCTTGTTTTTTTCTTTCTTATTTTCCCCCCTTTTGATCTGATTTTTCTTGTGCAGCATGATAAATGTGGAAATATGTTTAGAAGAATTGCACATGTTTAACCTGTATTAGATTACTTGCTATCTAGGGGAGAGGGAGGGGAGGAAGGAGGGAGAAAAAATTTTTGGAACACAAGGTACTGCAAGGGTGAATGATGAAAACTATCTTTGCATGTATTTGGAAAAACAAAAAGCTATCATAAAAAATATCTTCTTAGTGCTACGCTATAGGAAAGATCACAAGGACGTTTTATGGTTATCTCTGTGTTTTGTAAAAAGAACATTTAGGATTTTCTTTCCCTTTACGTTTCAGATGTACAGTCTCTAGTTTCTCAAAATAAAATTGGAAGTGCTTTAGTGTAAGAACATTCCGCTCTCTTGCCCCCATAAGGAGAGAGACAGATGATCATAGTCTATTCAAACAAGAACTAGATCTAAAGTCAAAATAACTGAACTCTACTCCTGCCTCTACTATCTAGAATCTATCTAGAATCATTCCCCAGCCATTCTATCTCACAGGCCTTAATTTCTTCATCTGACTAGAGACTCTCTAAATCCTAATAATGAGAAGTAGATGGATGGGAAATGAAAGAATGAGTTTTTCTCAGCCCTCTTTCCTTCTACTTCCTCTTCCAGCTGCCCCAGCTGTCATGCCAGTTTTCTTAAATACCTCTCCTCCACTGAAAAGCTTTCTATTTCCAGCTATATCATGCTTAGACTCCACTGAAATCCTTCTCCAGTGAATGATCTAGGCACAGAAGAGATTTATGGCAGCAGAGTCCAAGTCCCAACAGGTTGTGCAAAGGCAGAAAGATTCCCATATCATGCTCTGTGATAGATTGAGTATGGCTGGACTGAATTCATTTGAGGCTCAGCCTAGCTAAGTGTGAAGATGTTCCTTAGGGTTGTGGCTTAAAAAAGACAAACCTGGGGACCACAACAACTCCCCCTAACCATTATGTCCACTACAACATGGAGGAGTTGATTTGTGTCGGTGGCAAACCTGAAGAAAGAGTCAAACCCCAACTATTCAGATTCATTCTAAGAAGCTTCCAATAACCCACCTTCAACCTGCCTTTTCAGCTTTCCCGAATCCCATTCAAGAACCTTCAGCCCCTGTCCTGTTGGCCTTCCTCCCAGTCTCACTATGAGTTGGTCCCTCACACAAGTTTGTCCCACTGATACCTTTCAGCTTTGGCTCTGGTCCTTTTCTCTACCTGTATTGTCCTCAGGTCTATTTAAAACTTACATACCTGAAGGTCCACCCAGGTCCCACAGCCTCCTCCAAGGAAGGCTCTTTGCTGCTGTTTCAGTTCACCTCAATCTCTCTCTTCAGAACTTAAACGGTAGTCAATGTCTACAACACTTATTTGGATAGCACTTGGTCAATGGACCCCTTGTTGAAGGTCTACTCTCTCCGGCCTCCTGAGGTTGCAATTGCACTTCTGATGCTTATTAGGAAAGCTTTTTATGTCAAGTTGAAATCTGCTTCATTATGGGGATTGGAAATAATATTATAGGGACCATTGCTCCCTTCCCATCATCTGTACTATTTGAAACTAGCCTCAGTGTGGAAACCAGAATATTGTTGGCCAACCTGCTCACAGGACTCCTAGTTCACCCTTTTCTATTTCAACCTAAGCATTCGAACACCTCTATTTTGTGGCCTACTCAAGCTGGCCTAGACAGCAGCAGCTGTTTCCAATAAATGGCAGACTGAAGAGATGGGAGATGGAAATAAACACACTTATAGCACTTCACAGCTACAAAGGTCCTGCCAACTTGGGGTGGGAGAAGACAGAAACAACAGGAGTATACAAGTCTGTTGTTTCGTATGCTTATTTCAGAATATGGCTTCTGTGAGGACTCAGCTCAGTGGAAAATCCAGTCTAATGAGGCCCGGAAACTCTTGGTTGATTGAATATGGAACAAATATCAAAGTCCCCCAAATGGAAGGTAAACACACTGAGACATGAAAGTTTTTCCCTATGAATCTGACATTGTCCTGTCAAAGGTATAGCTGAGATCACCAGCCAATGCTGGCAAGTTCAATTAAGTTCCCTTCCTTCAGTCTAAAGGCTTCATTTTGTCCCCTTGCAAAAAGGGGTGTCTTTTCTCTTGCTAAGCCTCTCCTCAAAGGTCCTGTGGGGATCTCAGGTGGTTCCAGGGTTCAAATCCCAATAGAAATACAGTGAAGTCACTTTGTTCTACTTTCAGGGGGACTGCCCAAAGAGGACACAAAGAAGATTCTGAGGCTGAGGCTGCATCTTCCTGATGTCACCACATATGGCATGAAAGAGAGAAAACCAGTGAAAGAAATGAGTGGTTTTGTTTTGGTTTTTTTACATTTAAAGCACTCCAACCATGAACATGACCAGTTTAATTTTGTCTTTCTTGATGAAAAGAACTGAATCAGTGAGACAAAACTCCAACAACTGCCGTTTATAGAGCACTTTTTAGGTGTCGAGCACTGTGCTAAGCATTTTATAATTATCATTTCGTTTGATCCTCACAATCATCATGGGGGCGGGGGGAACTGCTATTATGACCCACATTTTACAGTTAAGGAAACAGGCAGACAGAGGTTATGTCACTTGCCCAGCATCCCACATCTAATAAGTGTCTAAGACAGCATTTGTACTCAGGTCTTCCTGACTGTAGGCCCAGCCAGTTCCCTCTCCACTGCCATCTAACTGATGTCAAATAAAGACAGGGCCACTACACCACAGCGGAGAATTCTGGCATGCATGCATGCATACTGATGCTGAAAACCACATATTAACATTTTCTTTTTCTATTATATTTTGAATTCTTTTATGAAATATTTCCTAATTATATTTTAATCTGGTTCTCTCTAACTAACACACACACACACACACACACACGCACACACACACACACACGAGTCAGCTAGAGGCATATTTGATAACCTCTGGACTGGATAAAGACCAAACTGTCATAACTTACTGGTGGTTTTGATATCAAGCAGACAAACTCCATGAGAATAATAAGTGAAGTGTTGTCGGCCCAAAAGTCCAAGTGGATTATCTCATTCTGTATCATGTCATTCTCAGAAGACCAGGGTCATTCTACTAATAATTATCAATGATATGGTGTACCACATAGATCCCAAGAGTCTTAAAGGTCTCAGATGTTGGGGGCAACCACAAGATAAGCCAACTCATGTAATCAACAGAAGACTAGACTAGTAATTTCTAAGGGCTTCTCTAGTTCTGACATTCTCTGAGTTACAGAGGAGAAAAAGGAGTCCTAGAGAAGTGGAATGAGTTGCTCAGGGAGCCTAGAGTACATTCCAGATCTTCTATTTCCATATATAATGAGTGTTTCACCTGCTTTCTGGAACTTCTTAAGCTAATGCACTATCTTCAGAGCTGCTCTAATTCAAATAGATAGGGAGACTGTTACAGTTTTACTCACAGATTCATTGATTATCTGAGTTGGAAAAGATTTTAGAAGTCACCAAGTTCTACCTCAGCCCTCTAATTTTACAGATGAGAAACAGAGATTCAGAGTAATTAAGGGGTTTGCCCAAGGTCACAATGTACTGTAATTATTGGAAGAGGAAAGCCTCAAATCAAGACTTCCTGACTTTTAGTTCAGTATTATTCTCACTATATACCACACAGACCACCAAATTGGGATATCTGCATTTTACCCAGAAATGCTGCTAGAAACACAACACAGCAATCTTTGCATTATAGAAAAAAAAAGAACTTCTTTTTCTATACAGTGATAATGACCCACAGAGGGATAAATTAATCAAGGACCAATTAGAAAAAAGTGAAAGTGAAAAGGTTTTATTCTTTAAAAGAGAAATAAAAAATATTAAATATCTACTTTGAAAATTAAATAGTGTGAGAATAAAATTCTGTTCAATCAATAAAACAAATAATAAAGCTTTTATTTCAAATTTCTATCATAGCCAATTGTAGGCAAAAGAGGGAGTAGGGCAAAAAATAGAAGAAAGGAAGGAGAGCAGGAATAGACAAGGAGATATGGCCACTCTGCAGGTGCATGAGCGAGCACACAGTCACATATACATACCTGGTCCACACACATACACTGTCTACACAAAGTGACCCAAAGACAATAAAAAAGGTGGGATTTGATGATGTCCAAAGTCCTTTCCAGTGTGAATCTTCAATGTCTTTGTAAGTACATATAATATACACACACATACAACACATACACACATATACATACACATGCAAATATATATGTTACAAATATGTACTGAAGAAGAGATGGCAAAGACACATTTTCATGTAGTATAAAGTTCCGATATTGCAGCTTTTTGAGATCTGCCCAAAATGTTTTCAGAACTGCAGGCACATGTAGAGATGTCACCTCTTGGTATCTGCCATATAGCCAGATGGCATAAGACATGGCTCAAATTTATCCCAGGAGCTAACCTGAAGGGGCTTTAAGCCTCTTTTTATGTTTATGGACCCCTCTGGAAGCCTTCCTGAGGCATAGGGACACCCATTCCCCATTCTCAGGATAACATTTTTTAAGTAACTGAGGAAATTGCTCAATTTCACTTAGACATTAGTGAAAATAAATATGTAATATTATTTCCCTAAGTTCATGGACATCTTTCTACAGAACTCAGTTTAAGAATCACCAAACTAGTTTCCTTAACCCTGTATTACCCCAAAGGAGTCACTCTAATGGTGAGAATTTTAGGCACTATTGGAATTGGACTTGCTGAGGTTTGCTGGAGACACTTGTAACTGGCCTCAGAAATTGGCAAAAATTATAAAAGGAGGCTTGATTTGTTGTTTTGTTGATTGTCTGGACTTAAGTAATAAAGAAAATGTTGATAATACAAATTATTATTCAACAGAGGCAGCTAGGTACACAATAAAAGAGAGTACTGGATCTGGAGTCAAAAGACCTGACATCAGAATTAGCCTCAGACATGTACCAGCTTTGTGGCGTTGGGCAAGTCATTTAACCTGTCTGCGTCAGTTTCCTCAAATGTAAAATGGGGATAATAATAGCTCTTATCTCCCAAGTTTGTTGTAAGGATGAAATGAGATACTGTAAAAATGCTTAGCACAATGCCTGGCACATAGTAGGCACTATATAAATTCTAGATGTTGTTGATATTATTATTAGACTAAATAAAAAGGTATATCATGGATATACTTCAGAGAGCCAGCTGTTAAACACTTACCAGCACATCTATTAGAGAGAAGTAAATGGAAACAAGGAGGTGCTTTGGCATCTCTATTATACTGCATCAATAGATAAACATTTACTCTACCCAAATGTATGATCATTCTTGAATAAACTGCAAAGTTCAGTTGGGACTTCTTAAAGCTAAACTATTGCCCAGATATCTACTAGATATTAATTCACTCAACTTCCCAATATTCATTATAAAACCAAAATTCCCATTATACCAATCACCCAGTTTATGAATTTTCTGTGCCTTCCTACTTTGTATCTCCTGGTCCAGCTAGTTTTCATAACTTATTTGCACTTCTGGAGCAAAGTTAAAAGGAGTCTCATTATAGGAATTCTTGATTTTGTTCATCTACTCTGTACCCCACCCCCCCAATCATCATCTTCCATCTCTTGCCTCAGTGTCTTTGCACAAATGGGCCTTCCTCATTTGAGCCTAGTAGAATCCTTAGCTTCCTTTACAGGGGAGCTCAGGTGCCCCTTCCTCTAGAGAAACCTATCCTGACCTCCCAACCCCAGTTCTTAAAATTACTTTGTGTTATTTTCCACATACTTTAGACTGACTCGTTTACATGCTGAATACCCTAGAAGGGGATCAGTTCCTTAAGAGAGGAGCCTGTTTCCTTTAAGCTTTTGTATCTTAAGTCTAGCAAAGAACTCTGCACATAGTAGGGACTTAAAAGTTCTTTGACTTAAATTGAATCATGAATAATCAGGAGGTGACTCCAACAGAGTAAACTTCCTAACATGTGGAAAGTTAGGATGGAAGTAAAATTTCTTCTTAAAAGAACCTACTGGGTGTATCACATCCCAGCCAAAACATATCCATAGTACAAGAAAGATGCTTCTGGATGCAATACATGAGCAATGTAATATATGACCAAGAGCAAAATATATGTTGGAATGTCTCAAGAAGAAGAGCATTTCCAGCTTTTTTTAAACTCCAAAAAGGAAAATGACAACAACAAACTAACTGCATTTCAAGCTCCTGACCTGGAATATCCTTGGAGAAGATACATGTTTGTGGAGGTATTTGTCAGTGTGACAGACCCATGATTCCTTTGCTATTGGGCATTCCCAAAAAGCAAACTCCTTCCTTCAATGCAAACCTGCCCTAGTTGCTCCTTTGGACAGTCAGAGAGAAGTACTTGAGGCCTGGGAAGTCAGTCTACATCAGAAGTGGAGCTTGGACCCCAACACTTCAGACTCTAAGACTAGGGCTCAATTTCTCATACCACACTACTTCTCAAGTAGTTTAAAACTACAAAGAAATCTTGTTACTTTGGCAGCCTGAGGAGGCTGCCAATATTGGCCAAATATGCAGACTGCCCCTCTGGAAGTGACTCGTGCCATTTTTTTCCCTAGATTTCTTAGGCAATGCCTTCTAAGTGTGGATCCTACATGGAGAATAGGCTTGATGCTGAACTTTCAAAGTCTCCCTATCTCAAGTGTAGCCACTGGGTTCAACAGATGATATTCCTGGCCCTTCCTCATGAGCATACTTTAGTTTCTCATTTGGCTCGACGAGACCTTCCTGCAGCACCATCTCTGTCAGGAAGTTTTGGAGAACTAGGTCTCACTTCTCCTTTGTCCCACCATTCCCTGACTTGCATTGCGTTCCATTTCCTCCCAGTAGAACGTAATTTCTTAAGAACAGGAACTGTTTCATTTCTGCCTTTGTACCCTACTCCCATTCCAAATTTTAGTGTCTATGTACTACTTTGTATCTACTTTGTACTTAGGAGTAACTTAATAAGTGTATATTGAATCCATTCCTTATTGTTTCTCAAGGCAATGAAAAAAAAAGAATGACTATATAAGGAAAATGATGTACACATGCCCCAGGAAGCCTGATGGCCCTGATGAAGAACTTCCAAGTAAACATAGGAATCACTAGACTCACATTTTGTCCAATTAGATTACCATTTATTGTAGCCTCATCTATTTAGAGTTGGAAGGGACTTTGGGGTCCAACTCCTTCAATTTACCAATTAGGAAACTGAGCTTCAGGTAGAGGAAGTAGTTGGCCAAGGCTCCCAAACCTAGTAGGTATCAGAGGCAGAATTTGAACCCAGCTCTTCCTTATTTCAAATCTAGTATCCCATTCCATTTGCCTTTTGTTTAGTACATATAAAAAGAAAAAGACTTTGAGAAATACATATATTTAATTACTGCCTAGCAAACTTTGTAATTCTGAAGGCCCATTGCAAAATTGTTACTGGAATGTGGAAGACTGGAGTAGAGATTAGAGAGGCACAAAACACCAGAGCTGGATGGGATCTCAGAGTATGGATTTTAATCCATAAAATGCTGTAGCTAGAAGAAGTCTACAAATGTGAAATGTAGGGTATCAGAGTTGGAGGGTACTGTAGAATATAAAATGTCAAAGCTGTGTGAAAATGGCATTTAGATTAATGCAAGAGCTAAAAGGGTCATTAGAACATAGGAAACTACTTTGTATGTAGTATATGCTGTATGTGCAGTGGCTACACCCAGGTAAACCATATTGGCAGAAAGGCTAAGCCAGGGTGAAGGTAAATGACAGGCCTGAAATTTGTCAATGAGTTAGGATATCTACCCTAGCAAGTGAAGACTTCCCCTGGCAGAATGAGTGAGTGAGAACAATTTCTAATTGCACCTAATGCTTGTTCTGACATCAAAGACACCAGAGGTACTCACTGCATCCCAGGTCATATGATGGCCTGTCTCAACTTTATTCCTGCCACTGAACTCTGGTGACTCAGTGAGAATGAGGCTGAGGACTTTGTGCAACTCTGTGTCACTTAAAGCATTCATTTGCAAGTCAAGACATCACCCCAACTCACTGGTCCTCTTCTAAAATGAAGGACAAACAACATTAATGTTTTTATATTTATGTAAGAGTCAGGGTTCATCCCACTTAAAATGTACAGAGAAGGCCCAGACTTCCCAACTGAATAAATCACATCCACCCCAATTAATGTAACTATCAAGATGCTCTTGATGAGGTGAAGTCTAGTTTTAGGGGTTCCAGGTCAGGGAACTAAAAATATGATGAGGTTTAGGTTTTAGGGTTTCCTTTCACGGAACAAGGTCTAGACTGAGGGAACCAAAATGAGATTAGGGTTTCTGGTAGGGAGTTAAATGATAAGGTCTAGTGGCAGGTTCGGGGTTCAGGAACCAAATGGAAAGGTTTGGCTCCACTACACCCCCTTGGGATTCGGTGCAAGGGTAGGAAGTTTTGGGGAACCCCCTTCTGGTGGTGCAGAGGTCCTCTGTAAAGGAATTTACAAACCTGAAAATGTAGATTGATAAAAGAGGTTTATTATAGGGATTGGGAAGTAAGGTTAGAAATCCTGACAGAGAGGCATAAAGTCTCATTAGGGAAATAGGTGAGGATAGCAATGGAAAGGAATATTATTCCAGTGGGCAGAGGCTTCCTTGGCATAGCATGGCATGTTTAGAACCTCTGCAAAGAGAGGATTTTAGATTGGCTCTTTTATAATAGGAGCTTTGGCTACAAGCTGGGTTTCAGCTTGAGCTGAAATTCATTTGAATAGAATTGAATGAGTTTCTTTAACTGAATAGGGTTGGAATTCTTTTACCTCAGCACTGAACCAACCCCACCTAGATAACAGAATGAAGCTGTTTATCATGCTTCCCTCGGGTGGGGTCCCTCACTGAGGCAGAATTGAAGGAGATTTTCTCTTTCAAGGAGTTTTAAAGTTTCGAGGTCCCTTCTTCATTCTAAGCTCTAATAACTATTAGGCATTTGGAACCAATCTAAACAAAGGTGTAAACTAGGTTCAAACAACCTAATCAAGTTTGTGAATGAGTGAAGTGCTTTGACCTATTGGATGAAATCAGATGACAAAATGAATCAGGACTAGTTAAAAGAATCAGACATAACCCTGGACCCTGGCATATAAGTGAAGGAGATCCCAGTGGACAAGAGCTCAGCAACTATTTCGGAAGTCAAGCACTGGGAATGCTTGGAGAAGGCAGACATTTTGCTTCTGTACCAGAAAGTGGAAGGTAAGGGGATAAGCAACATTACTAGAAACTAACCCCAGCTCCTCCAGTCTACCAAAAGAACCCCAAAGGGATCAGTAGTTAACTGCCTAGTCAAGCTGCTAGTACTAACAAGGAACTGAGACAGTGATTCCAGAGTTTGCATTACATTTGGAGTACTTGTTTCTCCATTGAATGGAAGTTCCTCAAGGGCAGAGAAGGTTTTCCGATTTTGTCCCTATATCCCTAGCATCTAACTTAGTGCCCAGCACACAGCAGATGCTTAAGAAAAGTTTGTTGATTGAGGTTGGAGCAGGAAGGGTCCTCAGACCTCATTTGTTCCAATCTCTTCATTTTACACAAGAAAAAAACTGAGGCTTAGAAAGGATTAGTTCTAGGCCACAAAGTGGCTGAGCTAGAACTAGAAGAAAGGCTTTTTCAAAAATTTTACCTTTGTAGCACCTGGCATTAATATCATCCAAGCCTCAGTTGTCACTGTTTGGGTTTTGTTGGCTTAGAAAAAGTATAAATAGAAATTGTTTCTTTTTTACACCTCCCCCTCCAGCTTGGTGTTTTGTTTGTTTGTTTGTTTTGAGTAGCTAAAAGAAGTCATTCTTGTTCTCATTTCTGACTTAGTCTTAAGCAGCAAATGGGTGTTGCCTCAGTCAAAATGAGACCTGTTAAAGACCTCAGCTTAAAAAGGCCAAGGCCTGGCACTGGAGCATCTCCTGTAGTTCTGACCTATGTGAGGTCACTGGACCCAAAGGGCTGTGGAGGAGAAGGTAAGGCTGGAGATTCTGCACAGCCCACCCTCGTGGAAATCCAAATCACTCGCAAATCAAGACAACCCTCCCTGACAACGCCAATCTTCTTTTGATATGATGCTGATGCTCTGAACAACTGTTCAATTTGTTGATTTATTCTCCTCTAGCACTGTTAGATTCTGACCCTCAGATCCATTAACCCCTTCCCAACATTTGATGGTAGAGGAAGTGGCTATCCACACTGCTGGAATAAGTAGGGAGTAACCCATGACAGCCTTTCCAGTAAGATGGCAGATCACTGGGCCTTACCATAGGCCTGCCCTTGCCATGGTCTTCTGGCCCTGACCATCCATCAGCTCCTTGAATTTCTAGGCATTGCCAGCTGACCTACCATTGAATCCTAATGACTAAGAGACCTTTCCATCTGCCCTGCAGTCCAGTCCTCTTTTGTGTGTTGTCTACCCTAATCAGGATGTGAGCTCTTGGAAAGTCAGCACTGTCTTACTTATCTATTTATAACCTGATGCTTAGCACAGAGTTTGGCACATAATAAGCCTTTAATAATGGTGATGTATCTCCGTTCCATCAGCTTTGGGTTAAACTCAGTGGGAAGAGAAAGCATTTTGCCTCTTTTCAGGGCCATTTGTGTTTGACAGGCTGCAGAGCAGGGCCCTCCTGATACCCTGGGGGTAAGGGGCATGGTATGAGTATGTGTAGATATCAGGGTAACTTGGCAACCTGTCAAATGGAAGGGGAAATAAGAGCTAGATGATTTCTAAGGTCCCTACCAGCCTCAGCCTCTGGGAGAATAAAGGGGTTTGTAAAAGCAGAGTAGGCCGGCTCCAGGCCTGGCAAAGAGCTAGCAGAGCTGTGTTGTCCAAGTGGCAACAGAGCAGCCCTTTAGTCTCTGAGGACCTCCCTGTGACTTTCAGTCCGACATCTGTTTCTGAGAGACAAGCCTAGTCTCTGCAAACAGAAAATGGGAAATTAAAGGA
This sequence comes from Sarcophilus harrisii, assembly GCF_902635505.1. Lineage (NCBI taxonomy): Eukaryota > Metazoa > Chordata > Mammalia > Dasyuromorphia > Dasyuridae > Sarcophilus > Sarcophilus harrisii. The sequence continues at coordinate 56,866,578 of NC_045432.1, read as the reverse complement.
AACAAATGATACTAATTAAGTTTTCTTGCTGGCAACCAGCAGGGCTCTCTCGTCATGAGCATGCTGCTGCAGTCTTATGATCCCCTTTCAGAAGGAGTCCGACGGATGAGAACAACATCAAAAGAAGTGTTGTGTGATCTTTTCACCTCTGGATGTTAAATGATGTGTTACCCCAAATCTGGGCCAAGGGGCTCGGTGGAGTGCCTTGAAGGAAAAGGGGCCTATTCCCATGGAAACAGTCAGAGGCTTCACTTGTGATGTGGTTTGGGTTAAATTTTTCAAAAACCAGTCTAATACACTGGCTTTAATGGCCAATTTTCCTCAACATAATTACATGTGGAATTTTTGGGAAAAGGCATCAAAACATAAACCCAAAGACACAAGCATTGATTTCATGGAACTTTGACCAATTCTCATGATAAACAAATGCAGGTGAAACCCAACTCTAAGAAAGATCTACAGCATTGGGATCTTTTTTTTTACATTATAGTACAATATCACTATGAAAAATCATATACTCAGCTTATAGAAGTAGGGATGAAGCAGTGATATACCCAGCATCTCTAGGAAGAAAATCAGTCAGCCATAGCAAACAGAAGTCAGGAAAAATCTGAGTTTAAATGCTGCCTCTAAAGTTACCATTGGGAAATCATGGAACCTCTTCCAACCTCAGTCTTTTCCTTGGTAAATTAGGGCTAAAAGGACTAACACCTGCAGATTCTTGCCTAACAGGCTTGTTCTGAGGACCAGATGAAATAGCTTATAGAAAGTGCTTCATAAACTTAAATCACAATTTAAATGTCAGTGGTTATTACAATGAAGAATAATTTGGAAACATTCTAAACATAGTAAAGAATAAAAGAATCTCCCCTAGGTAAATCATTATTCATTTTCAAAAAGGTATTCTTGGCTATCTCTTCAGACTGACCCCAGCCCTACCCCGTTATTCCTCAGAAGCTCCCTGGATCCTTCTGTGCCTTTGTCTTTTTGTTTTGTTTTCATGGGGATTAGCAGAGTTTTTTCTAGGGGGAGAGTTTGGAATGTCTGAGATGAGGACAAGAATTAAGAGAGTTAGCTAAAAGACAATTGCTGCTTACTGGTCGTCTAAGCAGAACAAAAGACCTGTGAAAAATTCAGTGCTGCTTGTGCCTTTCTCACTCCATCTGTTGTTTGACTTTCACATTCCAGTGCCACTTTTCAGTTTTACAGAGGACAGTTCCCACAGATGTGAAGTTGGGGGTCAGAGAGAGGGTAAAAGGGCAGGATTCCCCTGAAGGTTCAAAGTTGTACTGTACTCTGTCCCCCACATGACTTTCTAAGCAAAAGGAAACATTCTCATATTGTACCTCTCCCACCAATTATTCAGTAACATCTGAAAGCAGGGCAGTGAGGTGTCAAAAATGGCAAAGAACCAAACAATAGGTTCCTACCATTCTGGGGCTTAGGATGATAACCAGCTTTCCTTCATTTCCAAGAAAGCTACTAAGAATCAGGTAAGGAATCGGTGAAAGGGATACAGATAGTAGTTTCTCAGTGTGTGAAAGTAGTACTATGAGAGAAAATGAGTGACTGCTCCAAAAGATAAAATAGATACCTTCATTTATATATAATTTTAAAGCTTTTACACAAACAAAATTAATATAACTAAGAAAAGAAATAGTTGACTGGCAGAAAATTTGCATCATATATTTCTGATGAGTCTGGTATCTAAGATATATATATGGAAGTAGCACAAATATATGTGCAAAACCCATTCATGCATGGATGAAGGTACATGATATGAGCAAATGATTCTCAAAAGAATTAACAATCATAAAAGATTTCTCTAAATCACTAATTATAAGAGAAGCTAATCAAAACAACTGAGATTTCACTTTATACCCAGAAAACTGGTAAAGATAACAAAAAGAAAATTCTAATTAATGTTGGAGGAAAAACAATTCTATGGAAAGACAGGAATATTAATGCACTACTTATAGAGCTGTGAATTGGTCCAGTTATTCCTTAAAACAGTTAGGAATTATGCTGAGAGAGAGAAAAAAATGTCCATACCCCTTGACCCAAAGACTCAATCTATAATATTATGCGATGACATTCATCTAGGCTCTAGACAGCAAAGTATATTGGGCTTGAAGTCAGTAGGACCTAACAGGTTCCAGCTCTGTGCCTCTGTACAAGTTATCTCCTCTCTCACTGTGTCCCCTTCATCTCCCTAGGACTGAACTAGACTAAGGCAGAAATAAAAGTTAGCAATATGCCAGTGGAAGTCATGGGTCCTTCCCATAATTCATAATCACAGAGAGGCTCTTTATAGGGAGATTTCAAATTTAGGCAAACATTGTCAATATTTGGCCTTGTAAGAAAATGTACATTATTGACAGTATACTGTCCAAATTCCACAGGCAGAAGACAGCATGTACAGGAGCTTCTCAGAAGTACTTGGCAGTCAGTTCCTTGGGAGCAAAAAACGGCAAACAGAGAAGGGGGAGGAAGGGTTCCTACACCCTGTCTGGGGCTTTTGTCCTCCATGTCTGGATCTTAGCAAAACCTCTCATTTGATCGTTTCAATGCAGGCTCCATTGTCTTCCCAGTTCCAATCCTGCCCTTCACTTTAAAAAGAAACTTGTGGCCATTCTTTTCTCCAGGCAAATGGTGACATTTGGGTTCTTTTCAAACAGAGGAGGAATCTGGGAAGATCTAACTTCTCAGTTTTCCCCTACCCCCACCCCTAATTAAGGGTAGCAGGAGTTTGCAGTTTCTTTTAACATTCATAAAGGTCTGACTCCACATTAAAGGCTCATAAAAAGGCTTCAAGGGAAAATGCTAAGTAGCTGTCTCAATTTCCGGCTCTCAGCCCCCAGATGACCCCATCTGCACACCAGCTTACAGCTCGACCAAGCCCCAGGCCCCTTCTCCAAGCATTTTAAGACACTTACTTATACTTTTGACCAGGTCTCAGCAGTAGCAGGCCAATCTTGGGCTGGCTCTCTGGCTCTTGGGAGAGGAGTGTCAATGTCAGCACCGAGGTCAGAGAGGGGAAGTTCATATTACAACTAGCCTAGCAATCAGGAGGATAAACTGAAGGTGTGTGTCACTTCCCCCATTCACCCCTGCTACTGGTGACTACTGGCTGGAGAAGCCACCACCTGGAAAAGGTAAAGGAGCCACCACCTGGAAAAGGTAAAGGAGCCACCACCAGAACGGCTGCAGGAGAGAAGGCCAGTCAGGGCCTCCCATCCTCTCTAGGATGGAAACAACTCAATTCAGAGAGCAGCAGCCCCATCATCATACTGGGAAGCAATAGGGAATATAGCAGATGGGATGTAGAAGAAGAAACTCAGAGGAATGAGGGCAACTTCCATAAATGAAGTCACCAGGGAGTGAGTGGCAGAGTCCATATTTGAACTCAGGTCTCCTGACTCCAGAGTCAAACCTCTTCCTTCTGCTTCCATGTCTTTTCAGGCCCAGGTCTCTGATCGTGTCAATCGGTAACTGAAGAAGCTTTAATGGCTCCCCATTGCCTTGAACTAACAAGCCTCTCACACTGGCTTCAGCCTACCTCTTCCAAGTGATTTCCGTGATGGTTCCCCTGACACACTTTTGGTGCTATCCATGCATGACATTCCATGTCATCTTTGGTCTGTACCTTTGCAATCCCCCCTTCCCACTTCCCCAAATCTGGAAGTCTTTTACTCCTCAAATCAGGAATTCTGGACTCCCTTCAAAGCTCAGCTCAAGGGCTCCCTCCATCTGCCTGATGCTCCCAGGCATAATGCACTCCTTATCTCACTAGTTTGTATGAGCTAGGTCACTGCTAAAAATGTCATTGTGCCTATGCAAGAGCTATTATTTCTGACAATCAAGGGGAAAAGATGTATTTTGTTGTATTCATAAAGAAATGCCCCAAGCCATTCATTCATAACCATTTGTTTTCACTCAATTTACCTCTTGAGCAGCTAGGTGTTAACAGTGGATTGGAGTGCTGGCCCTGGAGTCAGGAGCACTTATCTTCCTGAGTTCATACTTGGCATATTACTAGCTGTGATAACCCTGAAAACAAGTCACTTAAGTCTGTTTACCTCAGCTTCCTCATCTGTAAAATGAGCTGGAGAAAGAAATGACAAACCACTCCAGTATTTTTAATAAGAAAACCCTAAATGGAATCACCAAGAGTCTGACATAAATGAATAGCAAGTCCACCTAGTATTTAATAGACATCACTCCATCTCCCAAGGTCACCAACACAGACTTCACTCAAAGCTAGGGATTCCTGATCGGGGATCTGTACATTCGTTTGTCAACCAAATAAGGTAACTATTTCAATGCAATTGGTTTCTTGTATAATCCTACATATTTTATTTAATACATTTAAAAACAAGATTCTGAGAAGGAGCCCTGGGGTTTTACCAGACTGCTGAAGGGGTCCCTGACACAAATCTTTAAATCTTTATGTCCTTCTCTCCTAAGAGCCTGGAATGATTTCCATTGACTGTCTGGTCAAGTCCAAACTTTCAATTAAACACATCACCTACTTCTATCTAAAACTCAGCTGTTGGTCCACTTTACAATCTGTTATGTACAATCTGTATCTCATCTTTATAAAGAAAGGATTCAATCAGAGAGGCTCAGGTTCCTTTCAGCTCTAAACCTGTGATCCTATGGCTAACCCAGGAAGCCTTCTGGGATGATTTCAGTCCACAATGATTTCTCTTTTCTCTAAATTCCTATAGTTTATAAACTGTACAATATAATTTAAAACTCCATTACATACTATATTGCATTGTTTTATATTGTTTTACATGCATATATCTTGTCCAGTGAAAGACCATAAACTCTTTAAAGATAAAAATATGCACTTATACTTCTTTCACAATTCCCAAAGCACCAAAACCCAGTTCTTTAAAACAAGTATTTTAAAAATAATTTCTATATTGCTTTTGCTTCCCAGTGACCCAACAAAACCTGCTCACATAGCAAAAATATATAATTAGGAAGAACAAACCAACATATTGGCCACATTTGGCAACTGTAGTTTACCACCACTCTGTTTGAAAAGGAGGAGGTTTGTTTTACCATCTCTTCTCTAGTAAAGCTCATTGACTGCATCAATGATAGTTCTTTTTTAAAACTACATTTCATTGATACCTTTTGTTTTACACTTTCTAAATTTCCCCCTATTACCTTCCCAAAGAGCTATCACTTAAAACTATTTTTTTAAATAAGGAGAAAAAAATCAGCAAAACCAATCAATATGTTGAATAAATATGACTATGCAATATTTTACACCTACAAATAATGCTTACCCCCAAAGTTGAAGAGAGATATTTTTTCTCTATACTTTGAGACCAAACTTATTTTTTATAATTTTGCAACATTCACTTCCAACTTTTTTTTACAGTGTTATAGCTGTTCTATATGTTGTTTTCTTGGTTCGGCTTACTCCATTTTGCATTAGATCATTTAAGTCTTTCTATGTTTTTCTATATTCACATATGTTGTTCCTTGAAGCACATTAACATTCTATCACATTCACATACCACAATTTTTAGCTGTTACCAATTAATGGACATCTACTTTATTTCTAGGTCTTTGTTATCACACACCCCCAAAAAATGCTGCTATAAATATTTTGATCTATATGGAGTCTTTCTCTCTGAGGCTTTTTTAGGGCCATTTTCATTTGCATTACTTTGGTCATTATCCTCTTGGTTTTGCTTACTCTGAATCAATTCAGAATATTCCCAAGTTTCCTTGGATTCATCATATTCATCATTTCTTAGGACATCATATTTCATTACATTCATGTGTCGCAATTTGTTCAGCCATTCCCCAACTGATGGATCCTCCTTTTTATTCTTAGTATCTTCCTGCTCCCAAAAGTGCTGCTACAAAAATTATCATCTCTGATACTTTTCCCTTTGTCTTTGTCCTTCTTGGGGTTTGTGTTCTGTAGGCATATTGCTGAGTCACTGCAAATGAGCAATTTAATGATTATTCTAGTACACTTTCAAACTACTTTACAAAACAAATATCAAGATTTTCTCTGTGATGTCATATGTCTGGGAATCAAAAGGATATCACAAATTCAGAAGAATCCTAATTGCTTGTGACCCCAAGGGCAATCAATGGAAAGGCAAATAGTGGGTCTGGGTAGGCTGAAGCATATTTACAAATGATGACTTACACATGAGAAGTGTTTTAAAAGATGTCATTAAGGACATATATGACTGAAAAACAAGGTAGGCTACTCCTTTAGTGAGGATAAATGATAGCAGATGAATAACCCTGATGCTGCTAAGGTAGCATGAACTATTCAAAGAACTAGAAGAAAGTCTCCAGATCTTGGATGAATCTTCCTTGGAGTATTTATAGAAAGACATAAATAAAGAATCATACAATGATAAAAATGTGTCAGAAGGTTGTGATCTATATTAACAAAGAGTGTATCCAAATCAGTAAGATCCTAGTGCATGGTAAAAAAAAAAAAAATTTGCCACACCAGAAGTTTTCCATGCTGACAAAATCACAGATATTTCTTGTAATCATGTATGGAAAAATTATTCCTTAACACAAATCTGTTTGTCTTTCTTTCACTAGACAAGTAGGACTTGCTAACACCTACTGCTCGTGGTGACCAGTGCATAAAGTTCTTTTAACATTCCTAGCCCTTTTCACATTTCTTTACCTTGCTTATCAAAAGTAAGTCCTTTAATACTGAGACATTCATCTATATGCCTAAGCCCATGTGCCAAAACGAGATTCTCTGTAGACTGGGGAAGAAGAGTGACACAGCCCTGATAGAAAGACCTTGGCGAGTATACCAAAAAAGAAAGAAGTTTTAAAAGCCACCAGCAACAGTAGTAATGTATCTCAGATCCCAGGCACAGAACAGGGCTTAATTTTTAGCATCAGACTGCAGAGGAATAACCAGAGCAGGAATCCCAAACCAAATAGAAGCCTACAATTCTGCCACGGAACCAGCAAAGCCTCCGAGGTGACTGAAAGGGGCAGAATCTAGCAGCACTCTAATCTTCATCAGACCTCAACTCGTGCCAAGAAATTGCAGAGCTCAAACAAGGGAAGCATCAATCTTTGGGAACCCTGAAAGCTTGCTGGTCCCCAGCTTGTTCTTGAGATCCTGAAATACCATAACACTTAGTACTCCAAGAAAGCAGCAGTAGGATCAAATCAGATTTTTCCTCCATAATTGCCAAAGAACTCAGCTCAAACATCACATCCAAAATCAAGAAGAATGAGCAACCAAGCAAACAAACAAAAGAGAATTCCACCATAAAGAGCAATTATGGTGACAGGAAAGCTCAAGACACAAATGCAAAAGAAATGAACAACTCAAAAATGTTCTACAAGTAAAGCCTCAGAGGAGACACACTGGGAAAAAATTCAACTAGAATTCCTGGAAGAGATGAAGCAAGAGTTTTTAAAAAGAGTTTTAAAATGTTTTTATAAATGAAATGAGAACACTTGGGGGAAAAAATTGGAAAAGAAATAAGAACTATGGCAGAAATAATTGGAAAGGGAATTAACAGCTTAGCACAAGCTTGTCCAGGCAACAAAATTAGAATGAACCAAATGGAAGCCAATGACTCCATGAGGCAATAAGAAATATTACAATAAGGTCAAAAAACTGAAAAAAATCTGAAGAAAACGTAAGATAAAAATTACCTTTAATATGTAAGCAAAAATTAAAAACCTATAAAAGAGACTGAGGAGAAAAAACATTAAGAATTATTGGGTCACAAATATCATGACCAAAAAAAGAGCCTAGAGACCACCTTTCAAAACATCTTAAAAGAAAACTGCCCAGATCTCTTAGAAGTAGAGGGCAAAATGGAAATAAAGATTCCAGTGGTCATTTGCTGAGAGAAAACTCCAAATGGAAACTCCTAGGAACCTCAAATCTAAAATCTAGAGTTTCCATGTCAAAGGAAAAAAATCCTCTGAGTAGTTTAGAAGAATTCAGGTGCCAAAGATAACATGTGATTTAGCAGCCACTACTATAAAAGAATAAAGAACTAGAAATACAATATTCCACAAGACAAAATGTATGGACTTATTGCCAAGGAGAACTTATCCATAAAAGCTGAATAAGATGCTACGGTGGGGGGAGGGGGGGAGAAAATGTCTTTAATGATTTAAAGTACTTCTAAGCATTCCTGATGAAAAGACCGAGCTCCATAGAAATTTTCAAATTCAAACACACAAGTGAAGAGAAATATAAAAAGGTAAATGTGAATAAACAATGATAAAGGATCAAAGATAAACTTTATTTTTAGATATGGAGAGATAAGATGATATATATGCTATTATCAGGGCCAGTGATGGTATACAATTACTTGGGAATACTTCTGTTATGTCTTGATAATCTTGAGAGAAGACTAGAAACAGAATACGTGAGAGTGGAGAAATAAAGGAAAAGAAAAGAAAGTTAGGGAAAATTATCTCACAGAATCAGGGTACACAACCAGGTATGTAAAAACATCTAAATATACAAAGAGGAGGGGGTGGGGGGAAATGGCTAACACTTGAATCTCATTTATCAGAATTGGTCAAAAGAAGGACACCTACACACACCTACAATCCACTCATACACTTATGAAGCAGATACAAAAATATATTTCACTGAACAGGGAAATAGGAGGGAAAGGCAAGAATAGGAGAGGGGGGAATTTGAAGGAAGATAGATCAAGAAAACAAATTCTAAACAAAACAAACTTTCAGGATGCACAAAAATATTTTTAGCTCTTCAAGATGCCACATCATGGGAATATGATGGGGCATGCCCATAAATTAGGGAACAGATGAACAAGTTATTTATATATATATAATATATTTGTATATATGTAGATATGTAGATGTGGCTATACATATATATATATATATATATATATATAACAGAGTACTACCTTGCTGATCTCTTTATCAGAGTAATGATTAACCATGATTCCAGAGGACTAATGATGAAACATACTATTCCCCTCATGATAGGTGAAATATTCAGAATACAGAAGAAGACAAATGGGTTTTTTTGGACATGCCCAATGTAGAAATTTGTTTTGATTGATTATACATGTTTTAATGGCTCTTGTTTTTCTTATGTGCTCAACTGAGACAAAGGAGTGAGATGGGAGGGTAAGAAGTCTGATTTTGGCTGCTTAAAATAAAAAAGAAATTTAGTGTTAGTGGTGGGAAAAGTAGAGTAGGAAATCAGACAACGTAAGTCCAATAAGAAGGGGCTTGCTTACTCATAGCAAATTCCAAAGTTCATTTACCTTTCAATGGTACTCTGAATTTTGGAGAGAAAAGGCACTCAGCAGAATTATACAAAGTGACCCTGCCAGGAACCCCAAATTCAATTCTCTTCTAGGTAGGAAGTGAGAAATTGATTGATGTTATTTTTCTGTATTTGTTCATGGTCCCCACCCCTACTCAATAACAATACTGTACACTGAGTTCCTATGTAGGAGTTAGGGACTTTGCCACTAAAATTTGGGACACTTTAACCATAAGCTATGACTAAGCTTATTTTGGAGACTTCCTTGATTAATTTAGGGAAAACAATCAGCCAAAAGAAGAGAAATTAATCCTTTCTGGAAGCCTCCAGGACTTGGTTTGAGCTCAAGGCGAAGGGGCTGCATTCAGGGTAATATTCAAACAAGGGTAATGAAGCCCCTAACTCCTGAAGAGTCGCTCAAAATATTCAATGTTTATTTGATATGGAATACTCTATTTCACAGCACCAAAAATGCATAAGAAACAAAGGATCCACAGGAACCATTTACAATCTGGTTAGAGTCTTTCTTTCTGGGGGTATTTGTACATTACTGTCCCTGAAGTAGTATAGCCCCTCAAACTCAAAGCATGTTTGCTGTTCCTCATATCTAACATTCAGTGCCATATACCATCTCTTTAACGTGGCAAAACTGCCCCTAACTTCTATTTTTTAGAATCTCTGACTTCCTTCAAGGCTAAGTTCCTATACCACCTCTTATGAGGAGCCTTCTCCCATTCCCCTAAACTGTAATGGTACTCTCCTTCTCAAACCTTGAATTGACTTCTATTTCTTGTCTGTTTATAGCTTGTATGTCCCAGCAGTAAAAAGCTACTTTATGAAGGGGATCTACTTTTCACACTTTCTTTTTCCATTCCCAAATACACCTACAGGCAGCTAGATGGTGCAAAGCACTGGGCTTGGGGGCAGGAGTATCTGAGTTCAAATTCAGTCTCAGACACTTATTAGCTATGTGATGCTGGGCAAGTCATTAATCTCCTTTTCCTCAACTGTAAAAAGGGGGATCATAATTGCATCTACCTCCCAGGATTGTGAGGATCAAATGAGATATTTGTAAAGCATTTCGCAGAGTGCCTGGCATATAGGAGACAATTAGTAAATGCATGTTTCCTTCCTTCCTTTCCCAGTGCTTAGCATAGGCATATTGAAGGAAGACAAGAAAATATACATTCCTATATAGTTTTGGAAAAACACATTCTTCCTTCAGCTTTTCTTTGGATGTTTAGTGGTCCCAGTAAAGAAGAGATCTTTCTTCCATTCTGCAAAAAAATTTGGTGGGAAGATCCTAAGGCCTGAAAAAAGAATGGGAGTAGAGCTACCAAAAAGAAGAAGGGCATAGTGTTCCACTACCACATTCAGGTTATCAAGTTAATGATGTATTCTGCTGTCACCCCTCACAAGTCCCTTCCCTGACCAACCAGAATTAATCATGTGACATGACAGTAATTCCAAAGGCCATTTTACTTAAAACAGAATGCAAGATAGAAATGTCAACTGTGAAATGTGAACACTTACTCAAACCATCCATTTCCTTCATTAGCTAGTGATTTTGCAACATGGCTAGAAAAATTCATAGCTCCATCAAGAGTACATGAGAGTACTTAAAATTTCATAGCCTCCTCAACAATTGTCATTTTTCTTTATTGTTTTGTGGCCATTGTGGTCACATTGTGGCCAATCTAAGATATATGAAGTGGAACCTCATTTTTTAATTTGCATTTCTGTCATTATTAGTGATCTGGAGCATTTTTTTTAAACTATAGCTGCCAATACCTTGGATTTCTTCCGCTGAGAACTGCCTGTTCATGTCTTTGACAATTTATTTATGGGGGAAATGAATGCCATTCTTACATGTTTGAATCTCTTCTTTACATAGATATGTTCTCTTGGAAATGAAATCTTTATCCATGAAACTTACCATGAAGATTTCTTCCCAATTAACTATTTCCATCCTAATTTTAACTGCATTGATTTTGTATGTGCATAGAACCTTTTCAGTTTTGTATAGTCAGAACTATTCATTTTATTTTCAATGACCCCTTGAATCCCTTTTTCTGTTCTTGAATTCTTCCCCATTCATAGTTGCAAAAGATACTTTCTTCTTTAAGCCTCTAATTTGTTTATTCCATGACCTTTTAAATATGGATCAGTAATCTATATGTAGTTTGTTGTGGGATATGATGTGAGATCTTGATGTAAATCTAATTTCTGCCAGACTGCTTTTTAGTCCTCTCAGTACTTTTTGTTGAATAGTGAGTTCTTACCTTGGTAGTTATTTATTCATTTCCCAAACTACAACCTCCTAAACTTTCAGAGAATATAAGTTGGGAGTACTCTAGTGTCTGCTTATTATGCTTGCTTATCAGTTTGACTAATAAAAGAAGAAAAATAGGTTTACTCTTGGCATTCCATCTTGCTGCTATAAAAGAAGCATATCACAGCAACCTACAAGAGACAAAAGGGGCATTACCAACTGTCTAAGCAAAGGAACCCATGAATATCAATATCTGAAAGGCATTGCATCTCAGCACCAGAACTATAAAGACTTGAAGTCTTATGACCTGAAAACATCAGGGCTATCCATCTGTTTTCCCTCACCTTAACTACAAAATGGAAACCATATTAGGGAAGATGGCTGCAATGGTTGCTCCCTAACAGGAAAAAAGGAGAGCTTTCTGGTTAGTAACAGCAGGAATTGGGCTTAGATGCACAGTAGCTTTCTGGCATTGAATTCATTCTCTATTTCTCTTGCATTGCCCATGGTTTTCTTGAGAGCTTGTGCCCAGCCTCCTACTTAGAAATGTTCTTCCCCAGCAGAAACCATACAGAGATTGCATCATCACCTACTACACTCTATATAGTTTTGTGCGTGATACATTTGTCAAGGAGAATATATTCTTCCTCCAAATAAATACAGACTATATTTTTGGGACAGTCCTGATTTAAAGGAAATTTTTGCAAAAAAAAAAAACATCCTTTTTAGACTACACATCTTAATATTTTATTTAGAAGACACAGCATTCAGACACAGTGGAAACTGGGCTGGATTAGGGCTTTTGACTAAGGTAAAACATTGTTATCACAGGCTTTTCTCTCACAGAACAAGAATGTACTGTGGTGATGAGATCATAGATTTAGTGCAATAAAGAACGTCAGAGATGCTCTAGTCCAACTCCTTCGATATAAAAATGAGGAAATGGAAGCCCTGAGAGGGTAAGGGACTTGCCCAAAGTTTGTCCAGGTAGTAATTAGCAGAGCTGTACTTTTAACCCAAGTCCTCTGATTCTAAATCCAATAATCTGGCTATCACACCACTCTGGTACAACATTTCCAATGTGTAGAGAGCTTCTGCAGGAAGGGGGAAAAAAGACTCTAGGAGATAGAACTAACAGTGGATAAACCAAGATGGCTATTTTGCTGTGCCTCAGAAATATATCAGGATGTTTTATACACATTAACTGACAATTGACCTCTGTTGAGAAATAAGCAGCTATACATTGTCCATATAAACCCTGACTGTCCACGTATGTCCATTTACATCTTCCCACCCACTACCAAATCCCAGTTCCTTGGCTCAGAGACAAGACTTTTTTCTCTCTGAATGCACAATTGTTTGTTTATGTACAAACAGGCATTTACTCAGGCTACCGACCTAAGAAGGAAAAACAGTCCCAAAATGTCTTAACATATATGAGAGTCAGTCAACATGATCTTCATATAATTTATAAGGTATTAAGTTTCAAATAATGGATCTTTTCAGTTAGCATCTTGGCAGATGATGATAGCATGGCATTCTTCTACAAGCCACCACAGCTCTCTCCCAGCAAAACTGCAAACAGAAAATTGTGGGCCTTGGCCTGAGTCGATCCCCGAAAAAGACAGCCATTATACTCTCTCACAGTTCAGCTATGTATGGGCCACCTGGATACCATCCAATCACATAGAGCTTTCCTACCCTCACTCCCTTTTTCTTCTTTTTAAAAACATTTCCTTGCAAAGGCTAGACAGTGGTTTCTAGGTAAAGAAAGAGCCAACAAATCAGGAGAATGTGTCCTGAAAGGAATGAGAAGGTTGTTTTTTTGTTTTGTTTTTCAAGATTGCCAGTAATAAGATCTGCCTCTGTAATCAATTTTATGTGACACGGTATATGACTTGAAGGCTCCGGTCCAACAGTGGACTCAGGAATCCAGGCTACTGCCAGAAAGGACAAATTAATTGAGGGTGAGAACTGCAGAGGGAGAGATGGAGCTGTTTACATGTGGCCTGAATATAGCTTAAGAGGTTGAAATAAGCACAGAGCTTGCCTTCTATGTTTTTGGCCTCCTTTTCCTATTGGAAGTAATATTTAGAGGTTCCATGCTTGCTGTCCACCATTACCACCATGAAAATAACTATTGAAAGAGCTTCTTGCTTACTTGTTATATTCTAAAATACATTTCCCTCACTCTGGCATTCAGACTTAAATATCAAAACAAGCAGCTATTTCTATACAGAAGAACTATTACACTCCTAGGAGATTTTAAAAAACTCACCCCGCTAGGAGGTAGTGTGGGGTAGCTGGAAGAGCAGTGGACTGAGAATCAGAAGACCTGCCTTGGAATCCTATCTACCAATTACTTACTCGCTATATGATCTTAGGCAATTCCCTGTCTACAATCCAGTTTTTTCATCTCTAAAATGAGGAGGGTTGAACTAGATAATCTCCAACGGCCCTTTCAGCTCTAAAGGTATGATTCCTTCCAGTTTTAGATTCATGCGGTTCCCTTGGCCCAGGGCCAGTCTTATTAACAAGTATGAAAGCCAATCACTTACATGGTATGATTTCAGGATTACTTGGGAAGCCCCTGTTCCCCAAACTATCTCTGCATCTCTCTCTTACACCTCAAAGCCTACCATTCTGACTTGAGGCTTTGCTTCATGTTAAAAATAAATTCACACTGAGCACGATCATTTGTACTTTAGTACTAACAGAGTTTTATATCCTTTCTAAAGGCAGGCAATGTTAGAAACAAGGATATAGGATGAGCACATCAGAGTTGGAAAAAAGAGCATACCCCAAGGGATAAAAGGGTAAGCTGTGCTTGTCAGAAGACAAACTTATTTGGGCAAGATACAATTCCTACCCTTGTGGAATTTATGAATGAACAATAATTGATAATTTTGGTGCTTTGAGTATTTTCTTCACAAGGGTTCCATAAGATAAGTAATACAAGTGTTGTTATCACCCTTATACAGATAAGAAAGCAAAGGCTCAGAGAGGTGCTGACTTAGCCATGATTAAACAGTTGATCAGCTTAGGTATTTGAATCCTTGTTTCCTGACACCCAGTCCAGGAGGGAGTCTTGACCCACTCTTCGCTACAATGCTTCCTAGATTAGGTCCTGATATGACAATTGGAATACAAATAGCAATCCCATCAAATAGTGCAGAATATCCCCAAATTCACATTTTGTCCATGAGCATCTTGGACTAGGGTAACTCAGGCCTGGGTTAGAATCCATGGGATTCCTACTGATGGGAACGACATAAGGCATTTGTTTCCTGGGAGACAGTACAGTGCAACAGGGACTCACTGCATTTGAGATCCCAGGTTGGAATCCTATCTTCCCTACTAACTCACGGCCAAGTCAGTCCCCCTTTTCACTGAATGTCAGAGTGTGAAGGATCCTCACTCCAAATGAATCCCTACCTGAACAAAATCCTCTTGACAACATCGTTTGTCAACTAACCTTTGCTTCAAGACCTTCAGTGAGAGAGAACTCTATCTCTCAAGGCAGACTTTTGGAGCTCATTTTCTTTTTGGACAGCATTATCAGTGATTTCCCCCTCACTGGCAGAGGATGTGCCAGAGGCAGCTCAGACCTGCTCCAAAAAACCAATTGTTACATTTTCAATGTGAGCATTTACAACTCAGAAATTGGGTAAAGAACTAGGTGGGGACAGTGAGAGGGAAGAGGAGCATTTAAGAGATTAGATTTGGGGAGGAAATGGCCACAAGTAAAACAAATTTCAATTTGCTGTTGTTGATTGTGAAGTGAAGATTTAAAAACGAGAGAGGAAAAGCTAAGTCCTAGCCAATGAACTGGCCCTGTGCAAATATGGGAAGGACAAGTAGGATCAGATCATCCCAATTATAGGTTACTAGTGTCCATTTCATTACTTTTTTCCCCCTACCTTCTTTGCCTCTGTAAAGAGGAGAGTGGGAGACAAAAGTAGGAAAAGAAAACATATTGAAAAGGAAACATTTAACCATAACTGTGAGTATTAATGAGATGAACTCACTTAGGACATGGAGAAAGATAGGAGAATAAATTAGAAAGCAGAATCCAACAACATGTTTATGAAAAATACAGAAGAAAAAAAGTAACATGGAGTTAAAATGAGGAGTTGAAGTCAAATCCCCAAAAGCAAGTTTTGTCCCTTTCCCCAAGATTCTCATGATTTCCACACAAGCAACCAGTTCCATCTTGTTTCTGAGAATCAGGTTCAGAAAAGCAGTTACCTTCATTTGTTTCTCCCCCTTTTGAAGGATGAAATTATCCTGAAGGCAAGTCAGGAATTTACTAGCTGCTCTGTTTTTGGCAGAGAGAAAATTCCAGCAGATGTCCAGATATGTGAATTCCCCTATCATGACTATGGAAAGGCAAAGTGATATATTGGAGAGAGAATAAATCCAAGTCAGGAAGACTAGGGTTCAAGGCCCATATCTGACACATCTAGGGTGTGTAACTTTGGACAAGTTATTTAACCTCTAAGCGTCCCCAGATGATTCTTAGATCTTAAAGTTGAAGAACAATTGCCCATGTGTACCAAGAGGAGGAGATTCCTCACCAGGAGCTCCCTGAATTTACTGACCTAGATCACACAATCTCTCCTATATCATGCTTCTAAAACAGCCTTGTTATCTGCTCCTCAAACTTATTTTTATTTTTTTCTCTCCAGGAATAGTGGGGAATCTAAAGCAATCTCTGATCATCTTATTTTGTTTCTACCTGTGTGAATGTCAAATTCGGTAGGGGTATCCCATAGGACCATCCCATATGACAAATTGTGCTATTTTTTAGAAAAGAAATCAGCACAATTGATCAAAATAATGAAAAGTTTTAAAATACGTAGCATTTGTGTACCTCCCATCCCTACAAAGGGGTAGATGGAGTGTCTTCATATAGCTCTTCATTCAAATTCCACTTGATCTTTATAATTTTGTTACATTTACTTTTGAGTTACGGGTACTTTCCAAGTATACTGTTGTAGTTATTGTGTATATTGTTTTCTTAGTTCCACTTGTGTCACTTTGCATCAGTTCACAGAGACCCTTCCATGCTTCTTTGTATTCATGTTATATCAACTTTTACAGAAGAGTAATATTCCATTGCATTCATGTATCACAAGTTGCTTAACTATTCCCCAGCTGATGGGCTTCTATTTTGTTTCCAATTCTTAGTTATCAAGAAAATGCTGCTATAAATATTTTAAAGTTTATGGGGATTTTTTTCTTACTGAAATCCTCCTTAAGGTTTGAACCCGGTAATGGAATCCAGTATGGACATTTCAGTTACTTTATTCACGATTCCAAATTGTTTTCCAAAACACAAATAAAGTGACTAAAATGTCTGTACTCTTAAACAATAGTCAACATTTATACAGTATTTTAAGATTTAAAAAGCACTTTACAATTATGATCTCATCTAATGGGTGCTATTATGATCCCCATTTTACAGCTGAAGAAACTGAGGCAAACAGAGGTTAAGTGACCTCTGTTTAAGTGTCACTTAGCTGATAATTGTCTGTGGTCAGATTTAAA
Organism: Sarcophilus harrisii; assembly: GCF_902635505.1. NCBI lineage: Eukaryota > Metazoa > Chordata > Mammalia > Dasyuromorphia > Dasyuridae > Sarcophilus > Sarcophilus harrisii. Next base: position 56,849,464 of record NC_045432.1, on the reverse strand, counting down.
TTCGGATCTTCCTAACTCTAGGTTCAGTGCCCTATCCACAAAGTTAACCAAAAAAAAATATTCACAGCAACATTTTTTTTGTGGTTAACAGCTGGAAAAAACGATGTGCCCATTTAAGTGGAATGGCTGAACAAACTGTTATATTAATATAATGGAATATTCTTGTGCCATAAAGAACGACAAATTGGAAGCATTCTGGGAAACATAGGAAAGCTTAAAAGAAAGCAAAAGAACAGTCTCCACAGTGACAGCAGTGTAAAGACAACAAAATGCAGATGAAATACACTGGATAACTTGTTATCAAGTACACACCCTTCTATTCTATTAAACAATTCACCAACTTAAAAAATGGGAAACATAGCCATCATATATCATAGTCATATCGTTGGGTGGTGTGCTCAGAATGTTAGGAGTGAAAGGTTGTGTAATGCAACATGAACCTGAACAAGCATCACCTCGATAGTCAGGAGAGTGCTGGTATATTTTTAAATAACCAGTTGTCTTATTAAAAAAAACACACTTTTAAAAGTTTAATCACGTTCTTCATTGCTTTATTAAGTCTAATAAAATAACAAAACAACAAATCAGTCTCTTATTTGTGTTGCTCAGGTTCCAAGTTATAAACTCTCACACTGAAAATTTAACATTTGGTTCTTGCAAACTGGTTCAATCTGAGAGATTCCTGACCCTAGGATTCTTAAATTCTCTACACCATGTTTAAGTTTTTTCCCCCCTTTAATAGCAGACTCCTCATGAGTTTTTCTAATTTTTTAATACTCTTGTAATATGTTTTGTCACACTACTGAATTCTGGATTCTGTTTGTTCTATTCTGGTTTTCAGAGAGTCTTCTACTTAGGTGAGGCTTCCTACCTTCTACTTTAAACTAGTTATTTTCCTTACAAGTACTCTCAATTCATTATTTTTAAACTTGTTTAACTCTGCATTTTTTCCAAGCCTTCATGGACTACTTATAGCCAAATCTTTCTCTTTTTCTATTTGTGATTAATATGAAATTATTTCCTCGTTCTGGAATTTTTTCTTGGGACTCTTTTAGCCCACAGTATTTCTTCATTTTATTAGAGGTTTCCAGCCTCTATACTTGGTAATTCTGGCAAAGGTCCCTCTCTTTTACTATTTATTTAGCCATTTTCTTGGCTTTACAAATTCACTGTTTTGTGCCATAACAGGGGCTGGAGCGAAGCTTGGCAACAAGTCAAGCTAAGCTTTTGGTCCTCCGCAGGTACTTTGGTGCCCCTCCCCGCACCTCACCAGGCATTTCCGGAATCCTATGTAAGGCTCCACCCACGCTTTGCGGAGTTACTCTGAGGCAATTTGGTAGTTGAGACCAGTTCTCCTCCCCTTCTCTGCATCCCTGACGCTGAAGCTGTCAGGAGACAGGTAGAGTCTCCTTTCAGTCTTCTCACCCTTGAGGAACACACTAGCCGCTCTTATGCCCTACCTGACATTGGAAGCCAACACAGGAACGTTGGTTGTCTAGATTCACACCTCGTCTCTTTCCACAGTCTCAAAAAGGACTGCACGAGGCTCGGACACCACACCGCGGCTCCTTCCGTGGTCCCTACAAGTCCAAACAGGGAGCTGCACGAGGCTCTAACCTCATATCCCGTCTCCTTCCACGGTCCCACAGAGAGCTGCACGAGGCACTGACCCTCCGTCTCCTTCCGCGGTCCCAATAGGGAGCTGCCGAGGCTCGGAGCTGCACGAGGCTCTGACCCTCACACCCCGTCCCCTTCCGCGGTCCCAACGGGGAGCTGCACGAGGCTCGGACACCACACCGCGGCTCCTTCCGCGGTCCCAACAAGTCCAAACAGGGAGCTGCACGAGGCTCTAACCTCATATCCCGTCTCCTTCCGCGGTCCCACAGAGAGCTGTACGAGGCCCTGACCCTCACACTCCGTCTCCTTCCGCGGTCCCAATAGGGAGCTGCACGAGACTCGGAGCTGCACGACGTTCTGACCTCACGCCCCGTCTCCTTCCAGGCTTCCAACGGGGAGCTGCACAAGGCTCTGACCTTCACACCGGTCTCCTACTTGGGTTCCAACAGGGAAGTTGCTCGAGGCTCTGACCCTCGGGCCCCATCTCCTTCCACTCAGAAAGGACAGGTAGGCTTAAGCGCGATTGGCCTTCCCCCACAAGTCTCCACTCCGCCTAGAGACTAATGGAGTAGGAGCACGGGGTCTCTCAGCGCTGTCCTTTCCTAGAGCCTGACAAAAGGAGAGAAGGACCCGTCTCTCTCAGCTAGCTCCCTCTCCGTCCATGGGGATGGGCCTTTCGGGTCAATGGGCCCGTGAGGACCCTAGCCACAGAGTTTTCACTCAGCCAGCTCCACTAAAAGGCCAGCTCTTGTGGCCCTGCCCCGCCTCAGCGCCTCAGGCTCCTCAGGACGCCCTTCCCCCTCACGACTCAGCCTGCCTCTGGCAAGCTACTCTGAGTAGTTCTTGAGAGAATTTGTGAGGAAAGGTGGAGTGTGCTGGCCTGAACCAGGCTGGCCATTTTGCCCAGCCCCTGGGCTATTCACTTTGTCAATAATAACCGCTGCTTAATTATCCTCTTCTGCTTTAAATCAGTCACCCTCCCGCGGGCTCCTAAAATTGTCTTTGAAGTGCAGCAGTTTCCTCATATGTATCTTCCTGTAATGCTTTTATCAGTCAGTCAACAAGCATTTACTCCCCCACAATGCAACACACTGTACTAAGGATAAAAAGACCAAAAAAAATAATTAAAAAACCCAATCTCTGCTCAAGGACTTTAAGTTGTATAGGGGAGAGAGATGTTCATATATTTAATCATATACATGTAATCTATACTAGGGCTTCCTAAACTTTTTCCACCCCTGTCCCCTTTTCACCAGAGAAATTTTTACATGACTCTGGGTAGATAAGTAAATAAAGTAGGTATACAAATCAAACATTATCAAATGATAAAATTTGGATCCCCAAATTCAGTTATATGACCCCAAATAAGGTTGCCACCCAGTTTTAAGAAGCTGAAAGATACAGGTATAGATACATATATACATACATACATATACATGCTTATATGTACATGCATATATACACACATACATATATACATTATATATACATATATCAGGTTTGGACTATATGGCCTGGCTGCATACTTAGCCAGTACTATTTATACATGGCAGTACAAATTAATTTTGGAGTTTGCGCAGCTAGGTAGCATGGTAGATAGAGCTCAGGACCTGGAGTCAGGAAGACTCCTCTTCCCAAGTTCAAATCTGGCTTTAGATACTCATGTGTTTAAGCATTCAATTCTCTAAATAAAGTTAAAGCACAACTGTGCTGTAATACGCCCTAGTTGATATTAAAATACCCAACTTCCGTGACTTTATCCCTGCTGAAGACACTAAAGCTAAGGTACAAACTGGGATTAGAGACCCCACTATGCTTAGCCATAAACCGAGGTAATTAAATAACAAAATTGCTCGCCAGAGAACTACTAGCCACTGCTTAAAACTCAAAGGACTTGGCGGTGCCCTAGACCTTCCTAGAGGAGCCTGTTCTATAATCAATAAACCCCAATACACCTCACGCCTTCTCGCTTATCAGTCTATATACCACCATCATCAGCTCACCCCAACAGGGTCCCAAAGTGAGTAAAATCATGAAACCATAAAAACGTTAGGTCAAGGTGTAGCATATGGAGGGGGAAGCAATGGGCTACACTTTCTATATTAGAACACAATGAAATGTCTATTGACACAAAGATATGAAGGAGGATTTGGTAGTAAATTAAGAATAGAGCGCTTAATTGAAATAGGCAATAGGGTACGTACACACTGGCCCGTCACCCTCCTCAATAAAGTAACTTCAAATACCTAATAAGTATACACCAAAAAGAGGAGAAAAGTCGTAACATGGTAAGTAGCTGTGTGACCTTGGGCAAGTTACTTCATCCTATTTGCCTCAGTTTCTTCATCTGTAAAATGAGTTGGAGAAGGAAATGCCAAACTGCTTCAGTATCTTTGCCAAGGAAACTCTAAAGGGAGTTACAAAGAGACCAACATGAGTGAAAAAGGACTCAACTACAACAATAATAATGATAGAGGACTAGCAACAGTTAAGCAGAGGCTTGAATGAAACAAGGGATAGAATTGAAGTATGAAGTATAGTAAGCCAGTTACTGTGGCTGCTTCCTCTTTGTTGGTTGAAGTCTGATTGTATACTCACAGAAGCATCATTCCTTTCTTTTGGACCATTCTCCTTGCTTTCTTTTACCTTGTGGTGTTTCTTCATCATAATCGGAATTTTTTTCGCTATTTATTACTTCAGTTCCAGTACTGGTTTTTCTGCCCATGGGAGAGTGACTGATTCTTTCTCCTCTTCAGTTTTTCTTTTCCTTTTTGGGTCTATTTGCACTCAAGCTTATTTAAGTTTGTAAGCTCCAAACCTTTTTTGATCATCAGAATAATATTTTTCATATTCTGAGGTAACTCTCTTTTTGTCCAAAGATTGCCAACAAAAACTTGGGATCTAGGCAACAAGAATTTATGAATTACTATATGCCAGTTCCTGAGTTCAAATTGCATTCAGGATACAGAGAAAGGCAAAAACACAATCCCTGTCCTTAAGGAACTTGCATTCAGAGAGACAACATGTAGACAGCTATGTACAAGGAGATTATATATGGTACAACAGGAAGGTAATGTCAGAGGGAAGATACTAGCAGTGGTGTGCAGAAACTGGTATAAGGCCATTTGCAGAATGTGGAATTTTAATTCTGAGTATTGAAGGAATTCAAAGAACCAGGAGAGGGAGATGAGGAGGTAGACTATTCCATAGATGAGAGATTGTTGATGCGAAGGCACAGAATTGGGACATAGAGGGTAACCTCTAAAGAACCACCACCCTCTTCCCTTTCTTGTAAATCAAACTCTGTGCTAGTTCTCCCATTGTCTAAAGATTAATAGCAGAATCTCAACACCCAATCCGTGGTTAATACTAGAGCTCAGTAGAGAGACTAGAGTTGGCAATCAATGCAGACAGGATAAGAAGTAGCTAAATAATGCAGTGGATAGAGCCCTGGACCTAGATTAAGTAATCTGAGTTCAAATTCAGCTCTTTGTATCTGTGTGACCCTAAATAAGTCACTGCCTCAGTTTCTTCATCAATGAAATGAGGATAATAAGTCACCTGCCTCCCTGGTCTATTGTGAGAAGAGAATGAAATATTTGTAAATCACCTTTGCAAATAAAGTGTTTTATAAATGCTACATAGGTGATTGTAGCAGCAGCAGCAATAACAGTAGCACCAGCAGCAACAAGCAACAACTAGTAGTAGCAACAGCAGCAAGAGTATTAGTAGTAGCAGCAGCAACAGGAGGAAAAGCAGCAATAGCAGTAATAGTAGTAGCAACAGGATTACAAAGAAAACAAAGTTTTTTTTTTTAATTAAAGATTTTTATTTTCAAAACGTAGGCATGGATAATTTTTCAATAGTAACTGTTGCAAAACCTTGTGTTCCAATTTTTCCTCTCTTTTTCCCACTCCTCCCCTAGATGGCAAGTAATCCAATATATGTTAAACTTGGTAAAATATGTTGAATCCGATATATGCATACATATTTATACAATTATCTTGCTGCACAAGAAAAATCAAATCAAAAAGGAAAAAAGAGAAAGAAAAGAAAATGCAAGCAAACAAAAAAAGAGAAAATGCTAGGTTGTGATCCACATTCAGTTCCCACAGTTCTCTTTCTCTCTTCATCACAAGATCATTGGAATTGGTCTGAATCATCTTATTGTTGAAAAGAGCCACTTCCATCAGAATTGATCATCATGCAGTCTTCTTATTGCCATGTAAAATGATCTCCTGGTTCTGCTCATTTTACTTAGCATCAATTCATGTAAGTCTCTCCATGTTTCTCTGAAATCATCCTGCTGATCATTTCTTATAGAACAATAATATTCCATAACATTCAGATACCATAACTTATTCATCCATTCTCCAACTTTTGAGCATCCACTTAGAGAAAATTGAAAGTTAATGAAAGTAAAGATATAAGTTTTTTCCTAACCAAGTTCTTAGCCCCTCTGAAGTCTTATTTGCAGATATCCTAGGAGTATATAGGCCCTAGGTTTAGAACCCTGGTATAGAAGGAGAAGAGAAGAGGACTCAGTACAGAGTCTTGAGGGACACCTAATAGATGTGACCTGGATGAAGATCTTGAAAAGAAGTCTCAAAAGAGCAATCAGACAGATGGGAAGAGAACTAGGAGAGAGTAAGGTTGTAAAAACCTAAGAAATTTTATCCAGGAGGAGAGGCTGATTGATAGGGTCAAAGGTTGCAGAGAGCTCAAGAAGCATGAGAATTTGGAAAAGGCCATTGTATTTGGCATTAAAAATTTCAAGGCAACTTGGAGACATGGCAGTTTCGGCTCAATTAGTTCTTTCAGTTCCTTGGGACAAAACTTCTCAAATTGTGATTCTTGACTATACATTGGGTTATATAACTGCATATGGGGCTCAATGTTTGATCTGAATGCCTAATTTATTTATCTCTATATTTGGGATCGAGCAAAAATTTCTTGGGTGAAAAAATTGAAGAAGCCCTGCTCTCAGCAGCATGTTGGAGTGAAAAAAGTACTGACCTTAGTCAGGAACTTCCGGATTATTAATCCTGTCTTAGACCCTTAACTAAACTATGATCACAGCTGAGTTACAACCTCTTTGAGCCTCAATTTCTTCATCACTAAAGTGAGAATAATAATAGCCATAGAACCTACCTCACATAAGGAGTAAATGGGCAGCTGGGTGGCACATTGGAGGGCTTGGAATCAGAAAGACCCGAGTTCAAATATAGGATCAGACACTTAATAGTTGAGTGACTTTGGGCAAGAAACTGAAACTCTGTCTCCCTCAATTTCCTCATTTGTAAAATGGACTAATAATAGCACCTTCCTCCCAAGATTGTTCTGAAGATCCAATGAGATATTTGTAAAAAGTTCCTGACACATAGTAAATAATGTTAGCTCTCACCATCATCATCATCATCAAAATGTATATGTATGTCAAGTTACATATAAATGACAATAATTATCATTGAGGGAAGCTAGGTGCTATTACCATCTTCTCACTTATCTCCTCCCTCCCCACAGCATCACTCTAAAGCTGCCCATCCTCCCACTGTGCTTAGCTTTCTACAGGCTGGCTTCCTCTTTTTCAACTGAAACTACCTTCTGTATAAGTTACCAATGATCTCTTAATTGCCAACTCTAACGAACTTTTCTTAATCGTTATCCTTCCTGATCTTTCTGCAGTTCTTGACACTGTCAGTGACCCTCTCTCTTCTCCTTCATGTTCTCTTCTTTTGAGATTCTCCTGATTCTCCTAGGTGTCTGATCATTCCTGCTCTATCTTCTTTGCTAGAACTTCAGGTCATACCCATTAACCAAGGATGTCTTCCCTAGCTCTGTCCTGGACCCTCTTCTCTTCTTCCTCTATACTGTTTCACAGGTAATCTCATCAAGTCCCATGAATTCAATTATAATCTCCATGCTGAGGATTCTGAAATCTTATTCAGAATCTGATGATCTCCAGTCTTCTGTCTCCAATTATTTATTAGACATCCCGACTTAGATGTCCTATAGATATCTTAAAGTCAAAATATCTAAAATTGGACTCATTATCTTTCCCCCCAACCCCCCTTACCTCTTCCTAAATTCACTATGACTGTCAAGATCACTGTTCTCCCACTCATGCAGTCTCCCAACCTAGATGTCACATTCAGCTTCTCACTCCTTTTTTACCCTTCCCCTTATGTAATCTGTTGCCAAACCCATTGATTTTCCTTTGTAAAGTCTCTTGTATATGCCCCCTTTTCTCCTCTAACACTGAAGGCCCTCATCTGGATTACTGCAACAGCCTTCTGGCTGTTCTCCCTGCCACAAATCTCTCCCCACTCCAGTCCATCCTCCACTCAGCTGTCAATGTGATTTCCCTAAAGTCCAGAACTTTTTTTCTTTTTAAAATAATAATAATAATAGCTTTTTATTTTTCATAGTACAAGCAAAGATAGTTTTCAACACTGACCACTGCAAAACCTTGTGTTCCAAATTTTTCTCCCTCCCTCCCACCTTGGCTAGACAGCAAGTAATCCAGTATAGGTTATACATGAAGCACAGAACTTCTTAAAAGTCTGGCCATGTCACCTGCTCTATTCAGTAAGTACCAGTAGCCCCCATCACCCTCAGGATCAAACATAATCTTCTTGTAACCTGCCCTCTTCTTTTTTCTTCTTGCACCTAATCCCTTCCCCACAACCACATTCCCTGAAATTCAGTGACACTGGATTCCTTGCTATTCCTCAAACAAGTCACTCTGTCTTCTGACTATAGGTATTTTCACTGGCTGTCCCTAAGACCTAGAATGTTCTTCCTGCTCACCTCTACTTCCTAGCTTCCCCAGATTTTTTCAAATCCTTGATAAAATCTCACCTTTTGAAGGAATCCTTTCCCAATCCATCTTAATTCTAGTGCCTTCTCCGTCAATTGTATCCATTTTTTTTGCCTTTCTTTGTTTCCCTAGCACATCTCACAACTCCTGGTACATAGTAAGCATTTAATAAATATTGACTGTACATTTGGATTTCAACTTTCTGTTAACCATTTTTAGTAGATATTTCTCTGTCCAAAGATCATTCTTCTTGGCAGAGAAACAGAAGCAAAGTAAAAATTGGAATGTTCTGTCTTCTCTCTCCCTTGTCGGTTAAAATTGTCCCATCCATCCCATAAAAAAGATCCTTTATCTTTTATCTTCCTCTTGTCCTGAACATAGTTAGGATGCCTTTTATTCATTTGTGCCATTAAATAAATCTCAGTTTCTTCATCTGTAAGAAGAAAGGATTAAATTATATTATCTCTAAGCTTCCTTCTAGTTCTCAAAATGTTCTGAAGTCCCTCCCAACTCAGACATTCTGTGTTCTGAAGTTCCTTCTATGGCTCTAGGATCCTAAAAGTCTTCAGGAATGTGGCATATTGAATAGCAGTTAGCTGGCAGTTCCTGAGCAACCTGATAAATCATCCCTGTTTTTCAATTACTTTGTCTGAGAAACATGGAGTAAACATGCTTCTTGACAAACATGGAGCAAAGCTGGTTGCCAGGGTCATTCATAACATCTCATGCTCACCATTCTCACAGCTGTCACCCCGGCAGCTCTCTGGAGAGGCTAGAAACAGAGGTCATCTTGTTCTTGAAGCCTGATCAACTCTATCCTGCTTGTCCTGCGTTGATTCAAAAGAGTCATACAAGGAAGTTGCAGAAAAGCAGATTTTTTTGTTCGATATAAGGAAAAAAAATATTCTGACGATCAGAGCTGTGCCAAAGTGGAATGGGCTGTTTGAGGAAGGAGCAGGTTCCCCTTACTGGAGATTTTTAAGCACAGGCTAGATAAATGTGTTAAGGGTGTTGTATGGAGAATTTAAGGTAGGGTATGGGTTGAACTAGATGGCTTTTGAAATCCTTTATAACTCTGAGATTTTGTGATTCTTTTAAAAGATTATAGGAAAGATGTTTTCCACTCACCATTAAACAAAGAAGCCACAGAAAGGCTACCTTTATTGCTTCTGTATGCCCTTTTTAAGCACCTGATTTTGCTGTGTGCTGCTTCTTTGACTCTTTGTGTACATAACCCTAACATCTGGAGCCATCTCCAGCTGTGCTCATCTATATCTCGTTGCTGAACCCAGATGTCTCCAGAGGAGAAAGTGAGGCAGGCGACTTCACACAGCCCTTCCTCACTTCAGTCCAGTTCACTTACATGCCATGGCATCACCTTCCCGATGTCATGGTCCTCTTCGAGAACAAAGGACAAACAACAACAACATTGTTTCTGAGTTTTGATGTTCTTAGCATTTATTACAGGTTGCTACTTTGGTGTTGGTCTATTCTCTTGATTTCTGGTATTCCAACTAATTCCCTTAGTCCTGCAAACCCTGATAACTCAAATGGGGTCCTGGGAGCCCCAACAACTTGGGCAGACGTTAAATTTTGACCTTATGATGCCTCATACCTCCAATCATTGGTAAGTAATTCTATTCTTCAACTGAATCTACCAGAATGAGGAAGTTATTTTATTTTGAAGTATTTTTCTTTTATTATTGTTATTTAAAGATTTTTATTAATAAACTCACATTCATAGATCTTTTTCATTATAGTAATGAAATAAATAGTTCACGTATTATAACCATAATATAGATTTAAAAACCAAGGCTCAGTGAGTTTGCCTACCACATAGGTAGCAAATAAAAGAGTTGAGACATGAGTCAGTCTCCTAACTGCAAATCCAATCCACTTTCCACTATATCAGCTTTTTTTTTTTTAAAGTCTCAGATTGGTGTTTTCAATAGCTCACATTTATTAAAATGTCTTATGTCATGGAGCTGGAGTTAACAGATCTGTGTTGGAATCCTTTCTCTGGCACTTGGGAGCTGAATGCCCTTCATTTGCACTGGATATCTATGCATCTCTTCCCTTCTCTTCACTCAGACCTCAGGCTCCTACAAGAACCTCCTAATTGGTCTCCTTGTACCCAGCCTTTCCTCTCCAATCTTTGAAGCTGCCAAGCTGGTATTCCTCTGACACATATTTGACCATTCTTCTGGTTAAGCAACTTCAGTGGCTCCCTACTGGCACTAGGATAAGTACCAATTGACATTTTAAGTTGGTCATAATCTGACTCCAAGCTATCTTCCCAGATACTTCCAAACTGATTACAAATGACTCCCCTTCCCATACTCTATATTCTCAGCAAACAGGGCTTCTTGCTATTCTGTGCACATGATTTCCCATTTCTTTCCCAACACCTTTGAAATGCCTGGCATATGCAACCTTTACTTAGCTATGTGAGAGCTCCCTGGAAGGCTCAATTCAAGTGTTGCTTCCTGCAAGAGGAGAGGCTTTTCTCTATTTCCCTAAGTGTTAGTGCTTCTCCCACTTTAAAAAATTACTTTGCATTTATCACATAGAAATTTCACTTTTAACTATCAATGTTCAGGGGCTTTTTTCTCCTTTATATTCCCAGTGCCTGGCACAGTTAGTATTTTTTAAATGCCCATTGAAATGTATATGTCAAATGAGGGATTTGGAGTACTTATAAGACCTCTTTAAGCTCTTATTCTATGATCCTTTGGAGCGAACCTTCTTAAACTATGTGTTGAGACCCCATATAGGGTCTTATAATGAATATGGGGGTCACACAATTATGATTTATTATCAGCAAATGATGATTTCTATACCTATTTTATATACTTATATATGCAGGGTCACATAAAAATTTCTGAGATGAAAAGGGGCCATAGTGGAAAAAGTCTAAGAAGCACTCTCTTGAGGCATTCTTGGAGCCAGCTGGTAAAGGACTCAAGAGAACTAATTGTTAGATTTTCAGTGTGAGCATTTACACCCCAGAAATCAGCAGAGATTGATTTATTGTTCATTTGATCATCTAAGACTTAAGATGTGATAGATAACATGTTAAAATATAGATTAAATTTAAAAGTGTACGTGCGTAAATCTCTACCTGCCCCTCAACCAGTTGTTAAATAGCAGTAACTATTGATCCTATGTCCATTTTATTCTCATAACATATCTAGCAAGTATATAATACAGCATAAGGAATCAGAGGTCTAGAATTGTTTAGTCACTTGACTATAGGGGCAAATACTTAGTTAATAGAGCTAAAATTCAAACTCCAAACTTCCAACTCTAAGTTACATGAATTTAAATTGTAACATTTATTCCAAGTAGGTGTCTGGTTTGATGATGGATAGGACAGGTAGGCTTTTGAGCTGGGGGAAGGGCTGTGCTAGTAAATAAGGTAAGCATTCTACCCACTAGAGACAAATGCAAGTACCTTGTGAGTGAAGGAGGGGACCTAAGTGAGAAATAAAAATGACAGAGCTGAAAGGAGCCTTAGTTATCCTCTGGATCAGGGAATCTTCACCTTTGTTGTGTCGTGGCCCTCTTTGACAGTCTAGTAAAATCTATGAACCCCTTCTCAGTCACATTTCTAAGTGCAGAAAATAAAATACATATGATTGCAAAGTCTTTGGCAGTCTGGTAAAAATCTATGGACCCCTTCTCAGTCACATTTCTAAGTGCAGAAAATAAAATACATATGATTGCAAAGGAAACTAAAGATTATTCCCATATTCACATTTTTCCCATACAAGTTCATGGACTCCCTGAAATCAGGATTAAGCTTAAAACCCAGATCCAGTTCAACCTCCTTACCTTACAGAGCAAGAAATTGAGGCCCAGAGAAAAATGTAACATACTGAAGATCTCACAGATAAGCAGCAGAGACAGGCCTTGAACTGTTCCAACTCCAAATCTTGTACTCCTTCCATTACACCAAAATGTTGACCAGATTTCCTCCCTAACCTTTAGCTAAAATATAAGAGAGTTTTGGGGTAGATTGTAGAGCCTTAGAACAGCAAGGGGAGAGAATGAAATAGATGTTGAGGAGGGCAGGCATCATACTGGGGAATTTTTGGGCAGTCAGAGGGCAGCATAAGGGCACAAGACACCTGGTGGGTGGACAGGAGCAAAAAGGAAAATCGAGACAATATTCAATTATAGTCCATCGATGTGGCAACCTCATGTAGGACCCTGATGGTTTAGTCTGGCAGGTTGCAGAAAGAAAGATGGGAGGGCAAAACAAAACAAATTTCCTCTGCTTTTAAATGTTGCCCAGGGCTAGCCGCTAAAGAAATTTTGAGTTCTCTGTCATCAGGAGCTGATATGGAATGTCCGTTTTCTAGATTCCTCCATTTAGTTCCCTAACAGTCAAAAGAAATCAGTGAGTTTATCAGGAATTCACTGCATGGCCCTGCCCTGTGACCACCACCTGTTCTAGCTATTGATTTATCCAGCCAACTGGCTCCAACCATCTCTCATTGTTGTCAGATGGTCTGTTTGTCCACATTTTCCTGGATCCTGGAAGGCTGCTGCGTGGTGCCCTGTGACTCTTAATATACATTCATCAAGTCCTGAATACTAGATTAAAAAGTCAGTTTTCTTCTAAACCCCAAATAAATCAAAGCCAGCTTGGAAAAGAACATTTTAATCTTTTGACTTGATCCCTCAAAAATTGCTTAGGGATTTGCCATTTGCCAATTCTCCAGGAGACTTTAGATAGCATTGAAAAGGAGGTGTTGGATTTGGTGTGAGATCAAACCTATACTAACAGCTTTCTTTGGGAGATGAAGAAAATGCTTTTAGGGCTTATTCAAAGGAAAAGCAACAAGAAACTGAAGAAACTGAAGCAGTTGGCTAATTCAAATGTGTTTTATTACATCAAATGAACATTTAAAATCCAAGTCAGTCTAAGCAGAAATTAGAGGTTAAGCATCATTTTTATTTTCATGCGTAATTTAAAATTCCATTTGCTAAATATAAATATACATTCAGTCCATTGTCAATGGTTGGTTACATTTTTATTACGGACACATCATCAGGTCACTGGGGCAAGAGCCACTGCAGTTACTTCCTCACTGCCTAAAAAGACTCTGTATTCATTATCTGTGTCCTTTTCTCTCATCAAATCCTTTCCTGCCTAGGCCATTCAATTTCATGTGTTTGGCCCAATGGACAAATACACTCTCATTTATATACATATATATGTGTGTGTGTGTGTGTGTGTGTGTGTGTGTATATATGTATATATGTATATATATATATATATATATATATGATATAGGTTTCATAAATCTGAAAGAAATGCATATTGAATAAGTTAGTTGCAAAAGAAGCAGGCATGTGGCAAAGAAACAAAGAAAAGACCAACTTGGCTTGGTTTTTTTGCTCTAAAAGTAGTAGGAGAGATGCATGTCCAGTCAGGTATATTGCTGTAAATGGCAAGAGCAAAGAAGATTTACTTCTATCTGATTTTCTAACTTAGTTGCTATCTATATATTTAGTGCCTATATTTACTCTGTAGCCGAGGTCTCCATTAGATAAGAAAATGAAGCACACACTGGCCAAAGCTACAGATCATGCAAAGATACAATAAATGTATGTTTTAAGAATGTTCTTTTAATATGATTCCCCCCTCCCCTATCTCCCACTTAACCCCTGCTTTGAGCACAAATTCAGATGATTTTCAACTATAATGTGCCCAAGTTTTCAATCTGAATGTTGCTAGTAAGAAAAGTACACAAATATAAAGGTAAAATAAGCATGCACTTGAATACACCGGCATGTACTATGGTTTATATTGCAAGTATTCTGATCAGAAGAGTCAGTTACTTCAATAACTCTTCTTTCCTGCTCTTACACAAACACGACCTTTTTTGTTTTCACATATACACACACAGAGACATACAAGCCAAACTTAGTTGGTCTGTGCCTTGCATGTAGTAGGTACTTAATTGTTATTGAATTGAATCTGTGTTCCCATTCAAATATTTCAATGAAAATAAAACTTAAAAATGTATTCTTAGAGTCAGTTTAAAGATTGATGAAAACTGCTGATTTGATCTCCAAAAAACAGCCATTCAAAATTAATATAGAAACCACTAGCCTTTGTAGAGAAAGGGGAAAAACTAGCATGTAGCTATGAGTAGTAAGATGATAGGCTTGATTTTCCATTTCCTGACTCGATTCTGTGATTCCAAGTCCAATTGTGTTGTTCCACTTACCATTTGAATGAAAATCGCTAGATAACAAAGATTTCCCCTACTCATTCATTTCACATAGTAAAACTTGAGGAGAGCAAAAAATCTGGGACTCCCTCTGGATGTTATAATGGCATCAGACCTCTAGGTATTGGAAAACTTGGTGTGAGTTACTCCAAGAATCCGGGTCCCCCTTGAGGCAGGCAGCGTCACTAGTTTCTGTGATATTAGACTCAAAGCTGTTGCTCAGGATCTTAACATTAGGAAGCTGTTGTATGACATGGAATGAATGCAAGAACTGTAGCATAGTTAGAGGTTGGATTCCAACATGAGTTCTCCCCCATTAGTCATCGCCTGCTCACTGAGTTCCTCCTGGATTGCTGGAAGAGAAGTCTTTGCTGTCAGTGGTGTTTCAGTCTTGAAAAGTGACTCCATTTTGATCTGGGTGTTAATATAGAGAGACTTCTGAAAGGACTCCAATGTGAAATAATAGATGAATGGGTCAAAGCAGCAATTGAGTGTTGCAATGCACAGTGTAATGGGGTACATCGTTTTGGCAAACCTCTCCAAGGAGCAGTTGGTTATGGCTTGGGAGCGGACCAGAGCATACAGGAAGAGAATAGAGTTGTATGGCACAAAACAGACGATGAAAATGGCCACATGCACAATGATCATCTTCAACACTTTTTCTTTGTTGGTTCCAATCTGGGAGAGTGTTGCAGGTTTTCGGAGGGTTCTCAGTACCAAGGAAGAGCATGTGAGATTCAGGAGCAAAGGAATGATGAAGCCTACCACTTCAATGAATATCGTAATCTTGGACAAATAGGTCTTCCAGATACGCTTGGAAAACCCCTCAAAGCAGGTGGTTGTGGAGTTGGAGACATTGGTTGTGGAGAACAAAGAGGCAGATATCCCACCACTGAGGACCAGTATCCACACTCCTGCACAGACGATAGCAGAGTTTCTTCTTGTTCGGATAGTACGAGAGCGGAAGGGATAGACAATAGCAAGGAATCTGTCAACACTGATACAAGTGAGGAAGAGCATGCTTCCATAGATATTGGTGAGAAAAGCAGTCCCAGAAATCTTGCAGAGGGTATCACCAAAAGGCCAGTGTCTGTTGAAGTTATAAAAAATCTTAAATGGCAAGGTAAAAACAAAGAGCAGATCAGAGAGGGCCAGGTTGGTGATGAAAATGGCAGTCTCACTCCTCATTTTCATCCGACAGCAGAAAACAAAGAGGGACGCACAATTTGTTATGAGACCAAGGATGAACACGACGCTGTAAACTGCGCCATTCAGATTGTACTTAAAAGAGTCATCAGTGAAGCATGTTTGGTTGGTGCTGGAGTTTCCCATTCCAATTTCAGGCTGGGCTTCTGGAAGCTGCTGCAGTGGAATTCTGTGGTGTCCATACACTGGTCAGGAAGCCTTGGGGGGAGCTGAGGAGGTCAAGTGCTGCTTGAACCACCTGCCTGGCAAAAAGGTAACTTCTCTGGGACCTGAATATTGCAGAAAGATATTTTTCTCCTATATGAGACAAAGTGGAACCAGTTAGCACGACAACCAATCACCTGGATTTCAATTACTATTGCAGGAGAGAAAAAGGTAAACTTCCTGTCTACTCAGGTTTGAAGAAAACATTAGCCAAGGCACTCATAAGCAACAGGGGTTCTGGCCTAGTTGAAAGTTTGAGCAAAAATATTCTTTATTATCGCTATTGATAAGAATCATCCTTTATAGTTTCAGACACTTAACAGTTTTCATTATTTTACTTTATCAAATCTTCCCAACAACCTTGTGCAACTGTTATCATTTTTGCTTAACAGATGGAAGAATGGAGCTCAGTTCAGAGACTTCAAATGATTTACCCAATTCCACATGACTAATTAGGAGCAGAGTTGAGGCCAGAACTTAGGTCTCTGGACCTTTCAGGATAGCTTTTTTCCTTCACTGTGTTTTGCTGCCCTTTCTCAAATATGTTTGCCTCTGGCCTTCTTTAAGACAATGTACTAAACAAAACTAAATCATCAGTCATTGGGGAACCTGTACAGCCTCCAGATCTAAGCATCAATGCCCACTGTGCAGGACTTGACATAGAGAAAGCACAGGAATTGTCTGGACAGACCCTATATTGATTCTAAGATGCATTCTGGAAGTAGCAATTTTGTTATTCTTTTTTTTACTAAATCCTTGCCATGAGTTTATAGTCTTATCACCTGGCTTTCTCCTCAAAGTTAAGTCCTACTTAATTAAGGGTTCAGATTGATTGACTTTTAACTGCCACAGTGTCTCCTTGGTTTTCTTTTTACTGGTCCAGTACTGTACATGAGAGATACCCTAAAAGACTGAAAAAGGAGGTGTTCTAGCCAGGATGTGAAAGTGAGCAATGATACTCTGGGAATGTTATTGCTAGTGTACTACAAGGCAATGGTGAGCCAAGGAGTGCTCAAAGAGAGAAGTGAAATCCAAGAATCTCTAGTTCTCTTCCCATTATCTCCACCACCTCCAGGCCATTCATTGAATCTGTTGAAGTTTCAGTTTTTTCCTATGCACAATGGGGGGATTGGACTAAATGGTCTCTGAGAGTCCTTCTAGAACTAAATCTCTGATCCTTTGACTCTCCCAGCTGGTATCCCACACCTACGATTTCTCTTTACTTCCTGTTTTCGCAATATACCCCCCTCCTTCTGCTAGCCTCTAAACAAGAGTTCACCCTAGCTGAGTAGAATGTAGAGGCTGATCCTCTGTGGACATTCATTCCTCAAGCTTCCGCCTGCACCCTGCTTCCTCAGGAGGACTGCTTCTTCATAGGGAAGTCACTGACTCAATCTTCATTGCTCAATATCTGTACAGATTTTGAGGGAAATTTTTATTTATATTTATGAACTGTCTTAGCTTGAAAAGTGCTAAGGAAGTGCTCCATAAGATACTGTGTGCAAGGAGTTAAGTTTTCAAGCCTTTGAGATGAGAAGCCTATAGAAGAAAAGTGGTCTCTCTCATAGAGTGGTCCCACATAGAAAACAAATGGATTTCATATGGATAATACCTTAATCGTAAAAACCATTCCTTTGAAATGTCTCTTTCTTATGTTAATGACCAAAGAAATTTATGCCCTTATTAGGGTAGACATTAGATCTAATCTAAGCCTTTGTGTTGTGTCCTCTATCTCAAGATAAAGAAACTGAGGGTGGAGAGGGAGGTGATTTAGCTAAGATTACCCAGCTACTAAATGTCAGAGAAAGACTTGGACCCACAACTTCTGATTCCAAATCCAGAGTACACTCCATTATATCAAAATGCTCAGCCCCAGAAACTAGGTTAAAATGACTTCTGCAGCTAAGCCAGAAAAAAAGGGGGAAAAAAACCCTTGCCTGGGCTACATAAGCCCACATTTTCCTAAAAATCAGTGCCCTATAGTTTGCACTGTCACCACCACACATGGAGGTTAGGACAAAGGATGAGATACTCAGCAATATAACCCAAAAGGGAGCGTTCACTGTCTGGGAGGATTCATTTTGACAGAAAGCAGGATAAGGGATTCGGGCATTTTGATGGTAGAGAATATTAGAGGGAAAACAGAGCTCCAGACCAAGGGTAGCCAAGAGTGAGGCAGCCCCAAACCCAACATGATTTTGAGTGAGATAACATGGAAGAACAGGACACTGAGGGAGTAGCCTTTTGTGCTTAGGACAACCAGTGGTCTTAGCAAGAACTCCCAAGGCATTTGTGCTTCTGTACTTTTGTACTGGGGTGTAGCGGAATAAGGCCTGGATTCAGTCAGAAGCCTCATGTTCAGATGTCCACCACTTGCTACCTGTATGACCCTAAGCAAGTGACCTTACCTTAGTAGCACCAGTACAATGAGGTGATTGGACTAGGAAACTTTTAAGGTTCTTTCCTGCCAGCTGGATAGCTTCCCAGTCACTTCTAAATCATACCACTTGCATTTCAACTATTCCCCTCCCACCTGAACCTTGGCTTCTGATCTTGGGATTTTGCCTTCTCCTTCTCAAGATTAGGTCTCCACACTACTTCTGACCTTTTCCAAAGCATGCTTAATCATCCATACTCTTCCCCCTTTTACTCCTTTTTAGCTCCCCTTTATGTTTGCTCTTCCCGTGTTTTCAGAAGAGTTCCTTAAAGGCAAGGACTATCTTCCAAGCTTGTGCTTATATCCTCAGCACTAGCACAGTGGCTGACACCTAATAATCACTTAACAAACTGCTCTGGCATTCACTCATTCTTTTGGCCAGGTGTTTAAACCTTTAAACTCTGGCCCACCTTCTTCCTCCTCTCCAAATTGCACCTTTCTACTTCCTTCCAAATGATTTTGTCCAGAAAGGAGACTGAATCCCCTTCACCTTTCATAAGTAGCTTTCTTCAATTAATGCTGTAACTTTTTTCTTCCTCTTTTATTCTTTGATTCTTCTTCCAGGAAGAGACAGAGACACACAGACAAGTAGGGTGTGAGAGACACACAGACAAGTAGGGTGTGTAGTAGATAGAGAGTGGGGGGTTAGCCACTTCAGCTCTTAGAGTCCCCAAAGAATTGCTAAACAATTCTTAAGTCTGCATTAGTAGAGAGAATTTCCTTTTGGTCCAGACCAAAATCAGCAGAAATATATTACTTTGCACTTAATAGGCTGCATTCACATGGGGATGTTCTGTCTCCCTACCCAAAGCATTGGCTCCAGAAGGGCAGGGTCTTCTATTTTTGCAAACCCCAGAATGCCTAGTAAAGGGTTTGGCCTGGAAAGGCACTCAACTAATATTTGTTACCTTGCTAAATTTGTCTTCTAAGTAATCAAACCCTATAAGAGAGAAAAGAACACAGGCAAGAAAATAGTCTTTTCACAATTCTGAACTCAGAAAATGGGAGGGACACCCGTCTGCCAACCAACCTCCTCTCCCTGCTGCAGCACATAGCACCTTGTCTGTCTAGCAGTAAGAGTGCGGTCCTGGGATTTTACCCAGATCATTAGCTGAGTTCTATTTCTGACTCAGTATGTAACTTGGCTATACCCTTCCTCTTCTCTGGATACATACCACCTATGTCCCCATCTTAGAGCTGGGCTTGAAAGGATTCGGTCAGACCTGTGGAAAACTTAGGAACCTGACAGTGAGCAATACTACCCAAGTAACATTTTCTAAACCTTCCCAGACACAACTGAACATTTATGTTGGCATTTCCTTTGCACCTCTGTCTCAATCCAAAAAGACACCGTTCTTCTTCAGGCTCCTTTCTATTTAGAAATCCTGTCTTTGAGTTTCAGCCAAAAGTAGGATCGTGGGATTTTAGAGCTCACAATGTCATAGGGGTTTATGAGTCCAACCTTGTCCTGAGTCTCAGGAAATTGGACCTCACAGAGCAGAGAAATGACTTGCCCAGTGGTCACACAGGCAGTCATCAGCAGAACTGGGACTAGAACTCCAGGCTGAGAAGGATTTGAAGTTTCCTTCGAGGTTGCTTTTGGACTGAGAGGATATCAACCATTTCTGAAGCAGCTATCATGTACCACTGGGATAAGCGATTTTCAGATAGCTCATTTGACCTCAAGGAAAGCCAAATTCAGGAAAGACTGAGTTCCCCTAAGGGTCCCTGGGATCTTTAGGGTGAGTCAGGGCTGGAAACAGAGCCTATGCAGCAGCTGGGACTTCATTCTGTCCTCAGCACCTGTCCTGGATTAAACCCATGTCCCTGGAATTGCTTGGGATTGAAGAGTTGTCTCAATATTAGAATAATAAGCTTACAGAGGCTTCTCCCTTCAAATACTACATTCAGAGTCTCCACCCTTGGTACTATATTTGAGACGAGAGCACATTTGAGCGAAGGGACCTTTGAGCTAATTTAGTCCAGCTGAGGCAACTTGACATCCAGACAGGATAAGGGGCTTGCCCAAAGTCACACAACCCATTAGACAAAGATTGAAAGTAGCCCTCTGGGCTTTTTCTATCCTTAGGGAACACGTCTAAACTAACTGAACAGAATGGAGCAAGAGTCAAGATTTCTTGTATAGTTTTGGAAGAGATTTGTCCCTGTATCTTTGGCACTTCTCTGAAATATCCAACAGCCATAGAGAGCCCAGGGAGACCCAAAGGTACCTTTTATTTGAAGCCCAGCCCTGTCAGCCCATGATGCTCAGTGGCATTCTCTGTTCTACCAGGCTTGGACTTTGCAGATGGAGAACTCTGGGAGGAAGGGTATTTATTCACCCCAGGGAAAAAAATAAGGACTCTATAAGCTGGATTCAAAGAATGGCTTTTGCTTGTGAAGGAGGTAGAACATAGTTACCACTAGGGCTTTTCATAAATGGTTAACAGATTGTACAGCGGACAGAGGCAATGGGCCAACATGTGTGCTTCACATGAGTTGCAAAAGAAAAAAAAAACTATATGCACACACACATTTATGCCCTGTTTTTACAGCCAATTATTCCTACAATTAATCACTTGGTGAGTTCAGTTCATCAGAGAGATGCTTTCCTATTGACAATGGGCAGGAAGCAGGTCAGCTGAAGGTGGACCAAGAAAATCCAACCCAAAATGAATCTTTAACTTTGACCCACACATATGGACTCAATTCAGACAGCTCATTGCAGGTACTCCCATTTTCCACTCTTTCTTTTGATTTTTAACAATAATGAAGTAGGCTAAACTTGGGATCTCCCCAACTCCTGCAGAATATTTAGTCTCTTGGCCCTCCTCAGTTAATAAATCAATCTCTGCAGTTTACAGGGTGGGAACTTTCCAAGGGGTACCTTAAAAGCAGAGTTTTCTCCCACTTTACTCACAGGGTTGTGATGAGGAGCAAATGAGATAATATTTGTAAAAAGTGCTTAGTGCAATACCTGGCATACTGTAGGTACTATATAGAAGTGATTATTCCCTCTCTCACCATCTGCACACAAAGTGCCATGAGCAGAATTAATCATAGCCTGGGAAACCAAGTCCCAGAAGGTGGAGGAAACCTGAAGTCTCTCCCACTGATTCATTTTGAATAGGATTTGCTTAGCTTTGAGTGGTTCAGCTCTCTCCAGTATTTCCTCTTTCTAATCTGGTGGAAGTGTATAAAACTTGACACAATAGAGTCCAGCACTTCCTCTGACACCATTGTATTCTTGCCTATAAATACTAAATAGTGTTGGGAGCTAAGGAATACCCAAATGCTGTGAAAATCCAGGGAGTTCCACATGATCCTGGACAAGGGATGGGTAAGGCATCAGGAACAGTAGAAAGCTGAAAATTGACAAGATTAGGACATTTCCCAGGTCAAAGCCAAGGCATGTCCACTACCGAAGTTCAGGTTATATTATTCTTTGGTTGATATTTCAGAAGAATATCTCAAACATGGCCTAGTTATATGTACAACACACCACATGAAGAAAGCTGCTAAAAGCTTCAGTTCACAATTGATCTAGGATCCCTATCAGCTCAAATTCTAGGCAATTCTCATTTTGTGCTAAATGCTTCACTTGTTCAACCTGGTTTCTATGTTCCAGAAGATCTCCTGGGAGAGCTGAGAGGTATTTCCTGTAAATGGTGGCTTCCCCAGGCTAGATCTGGTTTGCATTGCCCTCCTGGCTCTTCTCCCCGCCTCCCCAAATCTATTTTATTTAACTAGAGTGCTGGGCTGACTGGGCCCCTGATCCAATCAGATTCTATCTACCAAAGGCCAAGCTGATTTTCCCTCCTCTTTTGACCAAAAGTGGCTTCACTTCCCCAATAACTCTTCACCCACTGACCTGGTCCATCACTTGGAAAGAAGAGGGTCGACTGCTCCAAAGCAGTGGGCCAAAGAATTGCATCAGCCTCCTTTCAGTAATGTAGTCTTTTACCCCGACTTGGTTAGGAAGTAAAATGATTGCTCAAGCTACAGCTTTAGCATTGTCTTAGGCCTTGAGACTTGGTATCTCATCACAATAGAGGGACTAAAGGCTTTAGGGGAATTCCTGGACGTACTCATTTCCAAATTCTGCACTCTACCTCTATATCAGCTGGGAATTCTACTTTGTTTCTTACCGCCTCCAAACTGTCCAGATAAGCTTAACGGTTTTTCATTTGGACACCTAATTATCAAATATTCATGTGCACTGATGCAAGGGGACATAAGTACGGACCAAGGGGGCTGAGACTCTAAAGATGTGAGTACCCTGTGTATGTATGTATGAGAGCAAATTAGATTGAGGAATCACGATTTAGAATAATACCTCACATTTCTATTAGCTTCATTAACTGAATCACAAGAAACAATAAGATCATTTTGTTCTGTCCTGGGTCTGGGGGTGGCATTGCCTTTAATAATTCTGAATGGCTGATTAAGGAAAGAAGGCAGAGAATGAAATGGAGAATTTGGTAAGATACCAAATAGGAGACTGGCATCACCAGAGTTTCAGCCCACTGTAGGTACCAGTTGTTACAATACTTTGGCAAGTGACCTAAAATGATAATGACATGCAGGTCCACCTATAAAATTGTAGGAACTGTGACTAGCAACACCCTCTGAGGAGTGCTGTGAGGTAAATGAGGGAGACTCCCTATCTAAGGTGAATTTGCATTTTTCATTGATGTTATTGACTTATAATGTATACATTACCATGGGTTCTCATTAGTGTCTGGATATGTGTTGGTCACTTTTTTAAATGTTGCTTTTGGTCCCAACCTGATTTCATCCTTGTGGGAAAGTCTTAGTGTGGAAAGTCCCTCTACTGCTGCAGAACAATAACCCTTTTGTAACTTCCAAGTTATAGAAAGTTGCTTGGGGCACAGAGAGGTTCAGTGAGTTCCCAGGGTCATCCAGGCAGTGTGTGTCAAAGGCTGGGATGGAAGGAACCCAGGCCTTCCTGATTCTTCCTGTACTACCTGCACCAGGCTGCTTGTCAGATGACAGAACATGCCTAATCCCTACAATGGGATTCTTTTGTCCACTCTGATGTTCTCCCCAGTACCTTGCTGTGCTGTGAAGATGACCCCAAGAGCCCAAAGGCTCATCTTGCCCAGCTGGAAAAGCCTCAAATCTGCCTCTGGAGCTGAGCCATGTGTTTTTTATCAGAGGACCAGCTGGATTTAGTGCTGGCTCTTGATCAGATTAGCTGAGGAGTGGTAAATTTGGGCTATACCCCCCAGGTGGTTTGACAGGGCAGTGGGTTGGGATCTAAAGCACTGGTGGGATGGACAGCTACTTTAATGAACAGGTTGATCTGTTAGATTCAGAGCCGGGAGAGACATTAGATGTTATGTAGTCCAACTTTCTCGTTGTACAAAGAGGCCTGAGGAGGGCAAGTAACTTGACCAAAGTCATCTGAGCAGCCAAGCGGCCGGGCCCAGATGGGCCCTCTGACAGCACATGCCCAGATCTGGCTTCCTTTCTGCTGCCTCCGACATTGCCTAAATAGCCTGTTTGCCAGAGCCACTAGGATGCACCATGGTCAGCTCCTCCTCCAGCCAAGGAGTTATACCTGAGTCAGAGTCAGGGCTTTATAGTCAGCTAGGACCCAGAACAGAAGGCAGAGTTCATGTTTACAGGAAGAGAAGAATTACCGTAGGGATCCAGTAAGACGTGGGGACCCTCTGAGTTGTTTGCTGCAGAAGCGAAGGGTGTTCGGGCAGGTTCTCCAAACCTGTTCACTTCAATAGCTGGGGCTGTATTGGCACTCAGGCCTTGGCTGAAGATTCTAACAGTTCTTGGCTCTAAAGAATCTGAAATTTTTGTGAGAAATACCCAATGAAAAAGAAATGCACAAGTGGTTTTCTTGGAAATTCACATCTTTTAAGTGCCATATTCCCTTTCACACTGACACCCCACAGAGAAACTGTATTATAAATATCCCTCTTTTCTCCTGATGTGAATTTGCTGGTGATAGTGATCATTCCCGATCCCCCTTTCCTTCCAACACATGTTCTGTTCTGGCCATACAGAGATCTAAGTGTGAGGAGAGGAAAGAGAGCCAACTCAGGTGAAGGGCAAGGTGGGGAGGAACAGGCTGTGCTGGAACCCCCATGACCCATCGACCCCAGGCCTGCTTTCTTCCCTAAGACCTGCCACATCCCCATATGGAAAGAGTAACTGGTCATGAAGAAAGAGTATTCCAAGAATGGCCCAAATTGTTATTTGAGTTTACTGATGTGGATATTTCCTCCCACAATGTAACCTAGTCTCTCTGTACATGTTCAGCCTGCTCAACTCTTGTCCATATCCCCCCAGAAATTTGCCATAGGGGTCTACCCGATGTGCTGAAAATCCTTCCCTGTGTTTTCTTGACATTACAAGAATATCATAGAACATATAGTCTATCTAGCCACTTGCTGTCCTTCACTCTTACCACGTAACTAATAGACGATTCTCATTTTTATTAAATTGTGAGTAATTGTGAAGCCTCAGTTAACAAAAATATTTAATTTACCAGAAGATCCCATTCTGGGATGACTTCAAATATTTGGGAAAAGACACGGTTTAGTAAAAATAACTCTGGCTCAGAAAAGTTTTATTCCTGGTTTGCTCAATGACGCTTCCTTTCTCTGGTCCTCAGTTTCTTCATCAGTAAAAGATGGAGGTTGAACTAGATGATTTTTACTGTCCCTTCTAGCTCTTGATATATTCTAGGTTCCAGTTCTAAGGTTTCTTCTAGCATTGACATTCTCAACTATTGTATGAAGGCCAACTGAAAAAAAAAAAGTGGGAAAGAAGAAGGGAGGGGAAAGCTGCACCCTGCCATGGGATTAGCACACTATTCCTCCCTGCAAGAGAATGTAAACCTCTAGAAATGTTCAGATTCCCAGGTGAGTATAAAGATTTCTTCAATTCTCAAAAGGACTAGGAGTGAGTCCTTTATACTATACCATTACTAACTTGAATGAACCATAAAAAATGAATGGCTGATTGCATGCTCCACAATTAATAATTTACAACTTTCCTTGGAGCTTTTAAAAAATACATACTTCCAAAGTGAGTTGATTACCTGAGTTGGGTTGATCAGAATAGATTTGTTTTAAGTCCCTGAAATCCCAGTCTCAGAAGAGCTCGAGACTGTACCATAATGTGTAAGCGCCTCCTTCCTTTCTTTTATTGCCTTAGAAATACTCACCATTCCAATACTCCTCTGGTTATGGAAACTAGGGAAGGTGAGATCCTGGTCATTCCCCCACAAGACACAACAAACATTTTTGTGAGTGTCAATTGTATGCAGAGAACAGTTTGTAAAACTGAGCAGCCTATGGGAAGAGCCCCATAACTGAGAGTCTATACTGATTTTTAACACATCCTAGTTGTATCAAAGTTGGTGAGGCAGGACTTCTTAAATACTCTGTCAGTGGCCCACTTTGGCAGAGAATGCCCTCCCGTCGATTCAGGAAGACTAGTATTGCTGTGAATGAGGCTTAAGACTATATTTGAAGGTTTTTCAATATGCAAAGCCAATTATTCATCAGGCCAGATATCACCACATGGACACTATCATGCCATAAGCATGAAGATTATATCCTTTTATGTCCCAGCCACCCAGAGAAGCTTCTCTGGGGACCAAGCCACTGAGAATCATTACTCAAAGCCTAAGTCTGCTTAGCAGCCAATGATCCTTTTGATGAGGAATTAATCCAGTGGGAACAGCTCATCAAGTGGCCAATTTACTAGTCATTTAATTCTTTCCAAAGAGGTGACACTCCTTGTACAGAGGGCTCCAGACTGGCTATTAGTGATCCAAAGAGATTAGGCTCACAAGCTGCTTTATCTAAAATTCCTTCTCTAGCAGGTGTATAGACACTAGAAAATGAGGAGGAAAACCATTTTTGTCAAATAAGACACAAAAAGCTGGCCTGTTGTATTTTACCTTGAAGAGTATTCCAGCTGTCTACAGGATGCTTGTTCGAGACTCTTTGATAGTCTGGTACTAACTACTCACCTGTACAAAATCTGTTTCAGCCAGGCTGATTTCCTTGTCTCCAAGCACCCCATGAACACCATCTCACACCCCTATACTTTTGTTCATGCTATTCTGCTTAGAATTCCCATAACCCAAGCCACTTCACCGATCAACTCCTATCCATTTTTAAAGATCTAGTTCAAAGTGCTATTACTGAGCACCCAAGGAACCTTCCTTGGTTTCTTCAACCATAGAATTTCAAGCTAGATAGAACCTTATAAGTAATCTACCTTGCTCCCCAACTTTAGAGAGAAAGAAACTGAAGCCCAGGATGAATTTACCAGAGTTCACAGAGTTAGTCTAAGCAGCCATGGCACCCTGTTATTTGAATTATATTTATTACAGTGATCTCCCTCTCTCCTTCCCCGCCCCTCCCTCCTTGTCTGTCTGTCTCCCATCTCCTTTTCTTCTTCTCACTTCCTTAAAATCTTACATTTATCATGACTCATATGGTTCTTACAATTTTATATGAGTATAATTTGCTTTTCTTTCTAGAAGGCAAGCTCCTTGAGCAAGTAATTTATCATATTTATCTTCAGGTCCTCCCTCATAGACTAGAAGTTTTGACTGATTACCTGATATTCTGACTCTCTTAAATGTCCTGTTGATGATGTAAGGCCATCAGCCTAGCAGTCAGAAACCTTGTAAGCTATCTCCATGTTTGAGCTGTATACCATTCTTATCAGCTCCACTAGCAGTAGACTTGCCCCTGTATCTGGACATGTCCTTCAGCTGTCCAATCCAGTTCTCCTTTTCTTTGTTCATAAGTCCCTAAGTCCATATTAGGATCCTTTTGTTAGCCAGCCTTCAAATCTACAGACCATCTCTCTTCCAGAGAATCTATCACCTTCCTTCAAAAGATGAAGTCATTCTTCACCCACTCTGAAGGAGACAAAAGTGAGCAAACCCTTTTATATAGTAACTAGTAAAGATTTTTAGACATTTCTTATCTTTTGGAGGATGCTAGCCCCTATCTCTCTTTGCCAATATTCACCCAGTGAGGTAGGTGGTCTTAGTTATCTCTGTTTTAGAGAGATGAAGGGACTTGCCCACAGACATCAACCATAGAGAGACAATGTGGAATTATGGAAAGGACCCTGATTTTTCATTTGGAAGCTCTGAATTCAAATCCTGGCTCTGCTACTTCTTAGCCATGTGGGCTTGCTCAAGCCACTCTTTCTCTAGACCTCAGTGTCTTTCCCTATAAAATGAGGAATTTGGATTAAATCATCTCTAAAATCTCTTCCAGCTCTCAGCCTCTGCTTCCAAGGCTAAGATTCTTTGTTTTAGACCAAGCAGCCTTCCTGAAAACTGAGCCTAATTTCCCCCTGAGGTCAATGACCAAAGGCTAAGCTTCTAGTTTTCACAAGTCTCATTCTCCCACACAAGTCAAGGGCATGAACATATGAACATGAGCAGAGTGATACTTACACGGTTGTGGCCCTGACCTCACCACCACAACAGCAACAGCAACCACCCAAGCTTCCCTCAAAGAGGGAGCCATCTGACTTCAGATTCGTCTGGGTATTTTTGAACTCCCAGCCCCATACTTTTTTGCTTTTCGAAGGCTGCCTTAAAATTTTGAAGCTAGTGATTTTATCAGCTGGCAAATACCCTCCCTAGCAGGGATCTGATTTTTAGCTTATGACAAGTTAAAAGACTTCATGAGGTATGTGAGTGTGTGTGGGGGGGGGGGGCTACTTTTGAATGTTTCTTGAGCTCCCTGAAAGGGCAGAGCTTTTGGCTCCGATCTCTAGTTGTTGTCTTTATGCTAGTTAGGAAGGAGGGGTTGGTATGATGAGGCTGCTGAGATGGTGAATGAGCCCACCGAGCTTTGAGCCACCTCTTCATAGGGATTGTTTGGCCACTTCCCCCACTGAAATCTTGCCGAATTAAATGGCCAAAATGCCCTGCAAGCGAATAGGGAGAATGCAGATGGACTCAGAAGGAGCTTGGCCCCAAAGAATGGTAGAAGTAAAAACCCAGGAGTGGTTTTCTCAGAAAGGAGTAATACCTGCCCCATCCATTACCCAGGCTCTGGCTTTGTTCTTGAATTAGGCATCTAAACAGCTCGTCACATTTACCCAAGATACAGGTTTTCACTGGACACGGATGAGACCGTATTGATGAATGATTCAATTTGCTGGCTGTCCCATTCCCATAAATCCATCAGCCTGATGCTAGTCTTACGTATAGTCATCCGAAAAGAGACCTCTTCCCCAAAGGCAACTTCTGAGCTTGAGAATAAAAAAAAGAGGACCGTAACCCAGAGCAACAGGAGTTTTTAAAGTGCTAGACACGGAGATGCCTTTAATCTTGCTGGCAAGGTACATGTCGTCTTCATTCCTAGGCAACTAGAGCTTCCCGGGCCATTTGCGTTCACTTTAAGTAGTCCTCAGAACCCTATGGCAGTTTCATTACAGCCCCGCAGAAACGAATGAAATCGATGGTTTGTTGCAGGGGAGCCTCGGGGCCCTGTACGCTCCGAGAGGCAGGGCGCCCACTGAGCACAGCACCCCCCCCCCTCCCAGCCCCACTCCCAAACAACAGACCCAAGAAGACTTACCGCGAGTGAGTGTGTGCTAGCTAAGAAAGTACGTTCCTGGCTGTAGACAGCTAGCTAGCAAGGGGAGCTAGCAAGCTCTAGGTGCCCCGCGACTACGGCAGGCTCTTTCAAAGTGCGTGCCTTTCTCCATGTCCTCCGGCGCAAAGCCACGAACCAAAGCAGCCCCAGCTGGGTCGCTCCCAGCTTCTCACTGCCGAGCGCTCATCCTCGGAGCGGGCAGGCGGGGGCGGGGGCCATTGCTCGCCCAGCCTTTGTTTAGGCACCGAGGCTCCGGAATGCCAGAGCCGGCGTGCCTTTGGCAAACAGGACACAAGAAAGGGCCCAATGTCTGGGGAAGAAGCCGAGGGGCCGGGGAGCACTTGGGGGTCTCAATAGGAAATGCTTGCCATTGGCTCAGGAGGTCTCGTTGGGAGCCCAGAGCCCGCCCAATCCCCGGGGCTGCAGCCGCGCTCGGCTCCGCTCCCGAGTCACCAATCACTGCGCTGCCGAACTCAGCGCGCTGGCCTCCCAGCTCACTGCCCAGGAAAGGCCGGAATTGGCAGCTTAAGTGCCACTTGACAATGGCTAAAGCTTCTCTCCCGGCCAATTAATGGGCAGAGAGAGCCTGTGTCCCGTGCAACGGGGTTGCCTCATCCGGAGCAGCCTAATGAGGAGTGAGGAGCGAAACGATTGAGTGCTGGGAGGCTGTACGGGGGTACTTACCGGCCAGTCTCTTCGGAAAGAAAGAGGGAGGAGAAAGAATGAAAGAGAAATAGAAAGCACAAAAAGGAGAAGAAAGAACATGGAAAAAAGAAGGGCAAAGGCCACAAGGACAAAACGCTCCAGGAAAAAAAAATGCAGAAAGATTGAAGGAAAGGGGGGAGCGGAAGGGGCCACGGATGAAAGAAAGGGGGGGAGAGAATAAAGGAAAAAGGGGAGCAAAACAAGAAAGAAGTTTTGATGGGTACTTACTGTCTTAAACTTGGGAATACCACCGCTGGAAAAGCACCTCGGTCCTAGGGGCCACATGTACACCTTCTCCAGGAAAACTGCTCAGATTCTGAGGCCGGAGGAGGGCCACCCCTCCTCTTAAGTAGTTGGCTGAGAGGAAGTCTAATTAGCCGAAAGGCTCAGGGGCTTGCTAGTGACCAAAGTAAAGGGGACAGATGAAACCTGTTTATAATGGAATGATCTCCAACTATATACTTCCTCCCCTCAGTATTTTCTGCTGCTATAGGTTGCTGACTGGGTCGCCCACGCTTCTAATGTTATCCTCCCACCTCCTTTCCTTCCTCCTTCCCTCCCTCCCTCCGTTCCTCCTTCCCTCTCCCTTCTGCATCCCCCCTCTCGGTTGAACACTGTTAGAGAACTGTACCCAGCCATCTGCAACTTCATTTCTAGCCTGTCCCTCCACCAGTCTCCAGCACCCCTCTCCCCTCCCCCTTCTCTGGCATGAAGCATTCCAACCAGGGGTAAGATGCTTTCTTTCCTTCTCTGGGTAGATCCCTGCCCCAGGAGCATCGGGAGGGGGAAATCCTCTATCTGCTTCTCAAATCCAGCTTTGCCAATCAGCTGCCTTCCAAACAGGACAGGTTTCTCTTTGTTTACCCGGCCTTTTCCCTCAGCTCTCTTGGGTCTCTTCTCACTGGGAGTCAAGGCCGGGTCCAGAAATCATTTTTAGTGAGACTGACACTAACTCGACACCTCTTGACTAATGACAGAAGGCACTGCAAAACAATCTGTCTGTCCCTTGGTCTCTGCTCCCTTTCCATTTCTGTCCCTAACGTGGCTTATATCTCTTTTTCTGCCTCCTCTCAATCTTTCCTTGGTGTTTACTATGTATCTAGCCCTATTCTCTGTGCCACAGTGTACCCAAAGAAGAAGAAACCATAGTCTCTGCACTCCCACAGGCAGCGCAGAGTAATGATACAGTGGATTTGGATCCAGAGTTTGGGGGTTTGAATCGATGCTCTGCCATTTACTCCCTTTGAGAACTTGGACAAATCACTTTCCCTCCATGAACCTCAGTTTCCTCCTCAGTACAAGGTAGATATTGAATTCAATGACTTCTGTGATCCCTCCTAGGACAAAATTCTATGTGCTACCAGTGTGACCAAGGTTTTCTTACTGAGCCTAGGGAGGAGACAGCATTGTGCTGGGGCAGAGCATACAGACAGGAAGGGGAGGCAGGAGACTTGGGTTTGAGTCCCAGCCCTGTCATTTACTGTCTGTATGACCTCATTCTCATCCGAGTCACATTACTTGAGCCTTACTGTCTTTCTTCACCAGTGAAATAGGGGCATAAGATGTTCAGATACTTTGTAACCATAAAAACCTCTTTAGAATTGTCCTTCCAATTAACATGTAAAGATAGTTTTCATCATTCCTTTTTGTAAAATTTTGAGTTCCAGATTTTTTCTCCCTCCCTCTCTTAATCCCTCTTCCTCTAAGACAACAAGCAAAGTAGGTTATAGATTTACAATCATTTTTAGCATATTTACATATTAGTCATGTTGGGGAAAAAATAAGAACAAAAGGAGAAAACCACGAGAAAGAAAAAGTGAACAAAAATGGTAAAAACAGTATGCTTTGATCTACTTTCAATCTCCATAGTTTTCTCTCCAGATGCAAGAAGCATTTTCTATCACAAGACTGTTGAGACTGTCTTGGATCACTGTATTGCTACAAAGAGCTAAGTCTGTCATAGTTGATCATCACATGTAATCTTGCTGTTTCTGTGTGTGGTGTTCTCTTGGTTCTGTTCATTTCACTCAGCATTACTTCATGTAAATTTTTCCAGGCTCTTCTGCTATCAGCCCACTCATCATTTCTTATAGAACAATACTATTCCATTACATTCATATACTGTAACTTATTCAGACATTCCCTAACTGATGGGTATCTGTTCAATTTCTAGTTCCTTGCCACCACAAAAAGAGCTGCCACAAACATTTTTGTACATGTGAGTCCTTTCCCCTCTTTTTATGACCTCTTTGGCATACAGATCCAATAGTGAGACTTCTGGATCAAAGGATATACATAGTTTGTTAACTCTTTGGGCATAGTTCCAAATTGCTCTCTAGAATGGCTGGATCAGTTCACAACTCCACCAACAATGTATTAATGTCCCAGTTTTCCCACATCTCCATCAACATTTATCATTCTCTTTTCCTGTCATCTTAGCCAGTCTGATAGGCATGATGACATGGTACCTCAGAGATTTTTAAAATTTGCATTTCTCTAATCAATAACCACTATAGAAATATGAGCAATTGTTGCAACCTCAGAGGCAACTATGGCGTAGTGGGTAGATCATTGGGCTTGTATTAAAGAAGACCTGAGTCCAAATCCTGCCTCTGATTTCTACTAGCTCTGTGAAACTGTAAAATTCAATTTGAGTTTGACAACTGTGCTTCCATAAACTCCCTAGGACTTATGTGCTATGTTGCATCTCCAGGAGAGGGAGCTATAGCTCACCCAGGTAGTTTCCTATACTGATGAAACCACAGGTCTTCCTTATTATTCTTATTACAGCTTCTTTGGGGGAACAAGGCACATGTATGTGAAACAGAACCGGGTGTAATTGCAAATCAGCAAATTATGCAGATATTAAGTGGAGTGGAAATGCATATCTTTGTGGATCTAGCAAGATCAGTGTACCCTGGAATAAGGAGAGATTTCAGGGAGGAGCTACTAGAGGAAAAAAATGAGCATGGCTTCAGAAGGGGACAGTGAGGAAGTGAACCACTCTAATCCTCTGCATTTTTGTTAAACTCCGACTTTAGAGATTACCTAGAGACCTTTACAGAGGACAGAACTAAGACCTTAAGGGTGGAAACTTGACTAAGATCACTCACTTAACAAGTGGTAATCCACAAAATTGAACCCAGGTCCTTTGGTTCCAAAGCTAACCATCTTTCAATTATAATATCTTATCTCCCTACCTCACTAATTACTTTCATTCTTGAGGCAAGGAATCTTTCTTAGTCTTTCTGTACTGTGCATCTATGGCTTTATGCCTCTCTGTCATGGGCTTCTATCCAGTGGGCTCAAGTCATTTTTTTGAATCTTTTTCAAAATATCTTAAAAGTATTATGGCAGTGCCCCTGAGTCATCAGCTGTTGTTGGCTTGAGGACAGGAATAAAGAAAAATCTGACAGCTACATGATTTGGTCTTTATCTTGCTGAAAAGTCTATAGATGCTGCTAGATATGCATGAAAATGAGAGACCTTACCCCAAACAGTGTGTCCCTGTGGGCTTCCTCTGGAAACTCAAAGAAAAAAAATCAGTATGCTTTAAATTTTGCAACAAAAATTAATGATTTTCCTCTTTAGACCTCAGTTGTCTTTCTTGTAAAATAGAGTTGTAATACACCAAGAAATAAAGATTTGACCCATAGTCGCGAAAAAAATCACTATTGATTAGAGAAATGCAAATTAGAACAACTCTAAGGTACCACCTCATACCTGTTATATTGGCTAGTATGACAGAAAATGAAAATGACAAATGTTGGAGGAAATATGAAAAGATAGGGACACTAATACATTATTAATGGAATTGTGAACTGATCAGACTATTCTAGAGAACAATTTGGAAACATGCCCAAAGGGCTATCACAACTCCTTGACCCAGTGGTATCATTACTAAGTCTGTATCACAAAGAAATTTTTAAAAAAGGAAAAGGACCTATATGCACAAAGATATTTATAATAGCTTTTTTGTGGTAGTAAATAATTGAAAATTGAAGGGATACCCATCAATTGAGGAATGGGTGAACAAGTTGTAGGATAGGATTGTGATGGAATACTATTGTGCTATAAGAAATGATGAGCAGGATGATTTTCGAATCTGGGAAGACTTACACAAATTGATCCAGAGAAAAATGAGCAGAACCAGAAGAACAGTGTATATAGTAATAGCATTGTTGTATGATGGTGAACTGTGAACAGCTTAGTTATTCTCAGTAATACAATGATCCAGTACAATTAGGAAGGACTCATGATGACAAATGCTATCCTCCTCCAGAGAAAGAATTGATGCAGTCCACATACCGAGTGAAGCATAACTTTTAAAAGTTTCTTTCTTTGTTTTTTGGGGGGGGGTCTGCATTTTCTTTTGCAACATGACTGATAGGGAAATGTTTTGCATGACTGCACATGTATAATCTGTATCAAATTGTTTGCTTTCTCAGGGAGGGGAGGAGAGAGAAAGGAGGGAGAATTTGGAACTCAGTTTTTTCTAAAGGTTAAAAAATGTATATGTAATTGAGAAAAATAAAATTAAAAGCTATTAGAAGCAAAAATAGAGAGAGCTGAAAGGAACTTTAAAAACCACAGAGGTCAATTCTCCCTTCATTTTAAAATGAAGGGAACTGAGTCTCATAGAGGACAAAGGGACTTATCCAAAGTCATACAGGTTAGTAAGGAATCAAACCCAGGTCCCCAGCCACCACATCTGTTCCTCTTCCTACTACATGACAGCCTAGTTGAGTACTAACATCTGCTCCAGCTCTAACATGCTCTAGTCCTAGGGAAATAGTGATGGCCAAAGAAATCTTCCCTATATTTATATCCTCCTCACTCTGGCCAACTCTCACAGCTCCTATAGTGCTTTCTGCTGAGTGTTGACCTTTGTTTTGCATCCAAAGGGAATTCTTAAAGTGGGAATTCTGTTGCTGCCCAACGGTCAATATTTACCTCTTGAGTAAATAAGTCTAGTGCACCAAGATTCAGTATCTGTTTAGTCCCAGATTCATATTCATGCTTTTCACAGGCTCACCATTCTTCTTCCTTGCCCAGCTGAAGTTGCAAAACTGTGCCCATGTCCACATTGCTCCTGAGAGCCTGCGCTGTCTCTTCCATTCAGAACTGCACTACAGTGCAAGTCCCAGGCCAAAGAGCAAGAAGGGAGCTTTCCCAGCTAGAAAGGTCCAAAGCTGATCCTCAACTAAAAGAAGCCCTTAAAATCAACTATTCAGGTCTGTGAATCTGAAACATGTCCCTGACACTTTGAATGTTACTCCTGTCGGACTGACGTTGCACCCTTAAATGAGCACTTCTGAAGCCTTTACTCTCCCCTCCAAACCAAAATCTAGTGTCCTTTCTACCAAAAGTATTGGCTTCATCCCAGATGCCAGACATTCCCCCAGAAACCTAGTGCAGACATAGCCAGAAACTCTTTATTCTTGCTATTGATTTGGACCCAGATAATAGTTGGAGAGCATATGAAGCCATAGGATTTCTATATGCTCTTGAATGAAAACTGGGGAACTCATTCATCAGAGCACATATCTGGGACACACACTGAATATAGACAATAAACTGGGCTCAGAATTAAACAAAAGGAGCAGAATATTCTGGATTGCCTTTGGGAAATTATGTAGTGCTTTTTAAAAGAAATAAATACATTTTATTCATATATTTTATTTTTACATCAACTACATTTCCCAATGTTTTCCCCCTCCTTCTCCAAGAGAATCATATGTTATAATAAAGAATAAAAAAGGTTAAAAGTTAAGCAAAGCTAAACAATATACAAAAATTCTAAAATGATATAGAATGCTCCCCATCCATAGCCCTCCATTTCTGCAAAGAAGGAGACGGAAATGCCTTCTTCTTCAAGGCAAATCTGGGTCATTATTATTTACAATTTTGGTTATTTTGTGGTTGTTGTTTCCATTTATATGATCTTAATTGTGAATAGAGTTTTCTTGGTTCTAATTTTTATCATTTCTTCTAAGTCTTCCATCATTTTTTCTTTCAGTGCAGTGATATTCCATTACATTCATGTATCACAGTTTAGCAATTCCCTAATCAATGGGCATCTACTTTGTTTCCAGTTCTTTACTACTACAAAATATTATAATATATGCAGGGACTTTCTTGTTATCCATTTGAGGGATATGTCAAGCAATGCACTCTCTGGGTCAAAGGGTATGGATAATTTTTTGTCACTTTCTTCAGATAATTCCAATTTGCTTTTCAGACTATTTGAGCCAGTTCACAGCTCTACCAGTAGTGCTTTCATGTGCCTGTTTTTGCTCAACTCCATCAGTGTCTATATCTACCTTCTGTCATATTTGTTGTTAATGATCCCAAGCTTCTTCTTGAAAAAAAGACCCATCTATTAATAGCAATATTTTTTCAGTAAGGCTGTATGGCTGCAAGTCATAGAATATTATAGCCTATAAAGAATTAAAATTGATCATCTGAAGGCCAATGGTAAGACTTTTGGTGGGCATGAACAGGCTGCAACACCTATCCCAGACAAAAAAATAATGCAAAAGAAATGCAATAAGGGATGACGTCAAAGAAATATATGATACAAATCTGAGAGAGTCAGACAGATAGTCCGACAGACCGAGAGAGATCAACAAAACAATAAACCAAGCCCTGATTTGTAGTTCGCCAATTTCTTAGGTGTAAATGTTCACCCTAAAGATTTAACCCTCAGCTTCCTCTCATGAGTCAGTTTGAACCTGCTCCAGCATAGCTCTGGGCACAGTGAAAAGAGCACTGGACAGGATCAAGTCTTGGCTCTGCACCTTGCTTGTCCTTGACCTTGGACCCTGCTTTTTCCTCCATAAAATAAGGCTGCTAGATGGTTCATTGCTAAGAAACCTTCCATCACTAATGCTTAAAATCTATAAGTGGCTGAGCCACAATTTATACCCAGGTCCTGACTTCAAGTTTGAGTGACATGAGGCAGCAGGAGCTCACGAATGCTAGCAGTGCCCCTTTCCTGCGTTGCTCATCACCCCTTCTGATCATAGGAAGAGTAATGAAGCATGAGAACAACTTTGGGAAGAAATAGGTCTGAGCAGATGAGTTCAAACTTAGGATTTCTGCCATCGAGATGGAAACTGACTGCTAGAGTTTGGTATGAATAATAATTAATATTTATATAATACTTTCAGATTTGCAAAACACATAAAAACCAGGTTCTGAAGCACAGAGGACAAAGTCACTGATTCACCCACAAACATGTTGCACTGAGGTACAGAGTGATTGATTTGGCTAAAGTTATACAATGATTGCATGAGAAAGCCTCGATTCATACTTGTGACTTTTGAATTCTCAGCTAACCAAGTTTAGCACCTGAACAGAAAGCCAGCCTGGATTAGCTTTCAGGTACTAAGAGCGGGGACTTAGAGTAAGGAGACCTGATTTCAATGTCTGTCTCTGCAACTTAGCTGTATGACCTTCTGAGCCTCAGTTTCTTCACCTATACAATGGAAATAATAATAGATGCATTACTTACCTTATGGAGTTGTTCTAAAGAACAAATTGACAAACATATACAAAAGTACTTTATAATCTTAAAATGCTACATAAATGGAAATTCTGCTCTCCCTCCCTTCTTCCTGAGCCAAGCTCCTTGAGGGCAGGGACCATATCTTGTTTATTTTTCCATCTTCTTCAGTGCCCAACAACAGTGCATCAACTATTATAGGCACATAGTAAATGTTTGTTGGGTATTTATTCAGCCAAAGAGAAGTTCACTCATTCCTTCTCACTCCATACCTGAGGAGTACAATAACAGCACTCTGAATCCCCATTGGATTTGGCCAGCCTCTAGGCCAGAATTCTATACCCAATTTCCATTGGTACTGCTTAACTATTGGAGCCTCTTGAATGTGAATTTTCATAGATGGCCTTTTTTTTAAATGGGCTTCAAGTATTCCTTATATTAGCAACATGAGGTTATCATGGCTCCCTAAATGTACCATTTGAAATCAGGAGACAGTCTTCCAGAGGCAAGAGTCCAAAATGAAAACCATTTGGGCAGGACATTTGCTCCTAGAGACTAAGTGTTAAGGTATATTTGACTAAAATAAGAAGTTGAATTTTTTTAAAGTGTTTTAACCTCATTTATTTTATGCTTTGATACACTCTGAATTCAAGTGAGCAAACTGATTTTTACACCTCCTCAAGAGTTTTAGTAGCATCTATCTGTGATTTGATCATAAGATCAGAAATATAGCTGAAGAATTGAGGAGGAAGAAAAGATGTAAAAGACTTAACCTATGAACCAGAGAATATTAACTTAAATACAGTTTTGTTCATACACTTCATTTTGTAGATAAGAAAATTGAGGCCCAAAGTGGCTTGTTACAGTCTTTACAAACGGTTTCTCTGCTAATTATGGTTCATTGTTATCTATTCAATTAAATCAATTCTCCTAAGCATAGAGGTATTCAATGAGCACTCTGCAAAAATTCTCCAATTTATACTTACTAGAAGTCAATAGTCTGAACTATAGAATATTTCAAAGGAAATCATTTTATTTAGTGCAAGTATATACAATTTCTGGCACCAGATGCAAAGTGCTCATTGAATACCATTATGTCTGATGGCTGATGAAGATGTCCATTTTCAGTGTTTTTTTTTTTTTTTTTGCATAGTCAACCTTTTGATCCCAAATCCTCTCTACTTCAGAGGTGCAAAAGAGGAAAAAACCATTCTTTTAAGAGCATCAATAGGTAAGGGTATGAAGTCCTATGTGGACAGAGGGAAAGAAGGGTGGGGGGATGGGAGGAAGGAGGGAAGGAAGGAAGGAAAGGAAGGAAGAAATCTTCTAACTGACCAATTCCAGGCCAGCTTTACGCCCAGAAGTTGTTTATGCTTCATTCTTGAAGAGGAGCATCACATCAGTGAGGTGATGCCATGACATGCAAGTGACTTGGATTGAAGTGAGGGAGGGCTGAGTAAGGTCACCTGTCTCGCTTTCCCTTCCAGAGTCATCAAGGTCCAGTGGCTAGATATAAATCGGTATTAGAGATGACCCTGGATGCAGTGGGAGACCTTGGTGGTCTTTTTAAGCTAAGGTCTTCAACAGGTCTCAGTGTAACTGAGGCAGCGCCCATTTAGTCATTAAGTCTGCGTAGCTATTGAGGTGAAGAATCTTCTCTTTCACCTAATCCAAAAAAGATCTAAATAAATGAATGAATGAATCTGGGAGGGGAAGACTCTCAGGGATAGCTTACTTACTAGATTTCTTGTGGACCAGGTCTTAAACCAAAAGCAATCTTATTTTAATTGGCTACCCATAAATCCTAGGATGAACCCCTTTTAGGTCCTGAATTGAATTGTAAGATTGAACTCAGATTGAATGTAAATAGCCCCCCTCACCTCTAAATTTGGATTCTTGGAAGCCTAGAGGAAGCTTATCTCCTCTGGCTCTTTTAGTCACTACCAATGTGATCTTGGGAAAGTTATTTAACTTCTCTGGGACTCAGTTTCCTCCTCTGGAAAATGAGGGGCTTGGACTAGATAATCTCCATGGTTCCTACATGAGACTAATGACTCTAATGAGGATAATTTCTAGGTTTTTTGGTTAGTGCTCTAAAACTGTCAAAGCACCATCCTCACAACAGTTTTGCCAGATAGGTAAGGAGAGGATGAAACCAAGGCTCTAGAAGAGGTCAGAGGTCCTTTTGAGATCAAGTGAATGAGTTCAAAACCAAGGAGGGCCTCATCAGCCCATTGGAGTTTCTGTTGTCTCCCAAGTCTATCCCCTCATACTGTGAATCCCAGGTCCCAAGTTCATCATTTCACCCTCTACTTCTGGCCCCCTACATCCTGTGTCCAACATCTATATAAACTCTGTTCTTTACTCCCCCTTCCCCCATCAAAGGACCACAGCTGGAAGTAAGCAAACAAATTCAAATGGAGCACTTTCTAGAATTCCTGGGCCTGACTCTGTCCTAGGTCTGAGGACTTCTGGGGTTTAGAACAAGAAGACTCATTGCTATTTGGGAAATATTTTACTTATTTAGCCTAGGCTAACTCTTCTGATCTAATTAGGCCTCAGTTTTTTGATCTGTAGTTTGAGGAAATTAGACTGATTAGAGAGTGGGAGTGATGGTGGCGATGGTATACGCTAGCCCCCAGCTCTGTCTGTGTTCCTTTGTTCCAGATTACTTCTTACTGATCATATACTAAGAGCAAACCCACTATCAAGGAAAAAGGGAAATGAGAAATGAGGCACTGGCTTGTTTAGGCTTGTCCATCCAGAATTCCAACGTTGTTAGTTCTTTGTGCTAACAACTAAATGTGTTATTTCTCTCAGAGAAATTCATACTTTAGGAAGATCCAATTCTTATCACAAAGGAATGAAACAGTAATGGTGGAATTTCAGGCAGCATGGTATGTGATCAAGGATATTATTATTATTATTATTGCAGAGGCAATAATAGTGACTTGCACACACAGGGTCACACAGCTAGGAAGTGTGAAATATCTGAGGTCAGATTTGAACTCAGGTTCTCCTGACTTCAGGGCTGGTGCTCTATCCACTGCGCCACTCAGCTGCCCCCAAAGATATTATTTTTGAGTGGTGGGTGTCCTCAGCATTTCAGGCATAACTCCAAGTACATAGTTACCTTTTAATAAGTGATCTCTGCACTTAGGTAGATACAGTCTGAAGTTTTCCTCTGAATCCAGTTAAAAACTTTTTTCACCAGATTTTACTCCCCATCTTTAGGGAAGCAGCTCACAAGTGTTTTAGCCTTTTGATGCCTTTTTCTAACATGGATACCCCACCAGTCAGGCTCACATTGTCATAGCAGTGGAGGTGCTCACCTCAGCCAAAATCCTCAATCACTAATATTTGAAGTTAGGCCTGCTTTCTAATCCCTTGTTGTATTAGATTGGTCTGACTTGGCACCTAGTGGTTATAAACTCTGGCTGATATTTTGCATGTTGCAATTGCATAATGGAAAATTAAATAGTATCCAGATTGGTGTTGTATGCCTGGAAACTCTAAGAAATTGTCTTAAGGATGCTGGTGTTTTTCTAGGTCCTGAATTTTAACATAACACAGGATTGCTATCCAAGGAGTTTTAATTACCAGAGTTACCACTAGGCTTATGCTGCGATATGGCCTCATCAATAGCATGGATTCTTGGCTCAAGACACTAGAGCACTCTAGATTTTTATACTCACCGAACTAATTGAGGTATTGTAGCAAAAAAAAAAAAATGAGCCCTATATTTCTTTGCTTTCTGTGTGTTTCCTATTCCTTTAATTCCATGAACCATTAAATAGCTCTCATTTCTATAGTACTTTCCAAATTGGAAAAAACACTTTCTTTGAAGCAACCCTATGAGGGAAGGAGTTCAGTATTAATGTCCCCATTTTATGAATAAGGAAACTGAGGCTCAGTGAGGGGGAGTGATTTGTTCAGGGCCACATAGATAATCAATGTAAGCACTGAATTAGGTCTTCTGCATGCATCCCAAACCAGAGTACTTTAGTACTATACTATCTAGCCTGTTGGCTTACAAAAATACAAAAACAAAGAACCAATCTCCTACATCTCAACAAGTGCTCCTAAATCTGATACCCTGTTCTGTCTGTCCTGTGGGCTTTTGGCCATGGCCTCATCCAATAGTTAGCATTTGACAGAGGTAGTATTAAACAGTTGTAGAGTAATTGACTGTTAGAACTGGGGGGGATTATAAAGATTATTTTGTCCGTTTTCCCATTTTATAGGAAAGGAAACTGAGACTCAGAGATGAGAAGGAATATAAGCAAGTTCACCTAGCTGGTTAAAGGCCAGGCTGGGAACAGATGCCAGGTTATATGCTCCCAGTCCAGTGCTCTCTAAATTATGAAACTGAAAGCTGTATTTGAACCAGGGTTATTACAGAAAAGAAGATGAGCAAAGATTTACAACCAAAAAGATAAAAATAATATGAAGACACTTAGCTCTATCAACCCGGGCTGGTCTACGATAAATGTTCTGATTAACAGAAAGGGGCTATATAATGTAAAGATTGCCTATTTTCAACACTAAAATATTGCTAGGTATAATTGAACCTTTGTTTGATGATTCAGGTATCTTGAGTATCTGAAGATACTTTATTGCCTTGAAGACTATTCTGACTATTCATTTACATCTTCAACAAATGCTTATTGAATAACCAATTTGTACAAAGCACCATGAGTGAATGAAGACACAAATGAAGTATGATACCTAGTCTTTCTCTCCAGGAGGGGAAACAAGATATAAACCTAGTTATAAAGTTCTCTTGACTCCACCTCTGATATTTAACCCATTCCTTAAATCTAAGCAAGGCCAAGTAATAGATGACTTGATGGGTATAAGAGTGTGATATGGTCCTATAATGATTATGTGAGAAGTGAGGATAGCTAAAGACAACAGAAGGGGAATTTTAAAAACTATATTGGGAGAAAAAGGAGTATCAAATGCAAGGAACTATGCTTGGAGTAGAAAGTATAAGGGTAACTTATGAGAGAAAAGGAAGAATTATTCAACTCTTATTTTACTCCTTTTTTCATCTGCTACTTTCCTTTGCAGTGAAAATTACAAAACAAAAAAATGACAGCCTGGGAGTTAGTACTTAAGATAAATAAAGAGATACTAAAAGAGCATCGAGTTCTCCCTGATAATGTGGCTCAGATGAGCTACATCCTTGGCTACTAAAAGAACTGGTGGATGTGATTGTTGAACTAGTGTCAGTAATATATAAAATTATTATTATTTTAAATATAATGTTTATTTTTGTTATTATGAGCATAAGCAGTAACAAACACTAACATTTCCAAATTAAAAAGGGAGATCATATATAAAAATGGGGACTTTATTACATAAAGCTTCTTTTTGAAAGTATATAATAAATTCAACACATTAGTTTTTAAAGCTGACCTGCTTGTCTGGCTTTCCCTCTGAACTTCCTTCTATCAGTGATATATGAAAAAGCATAGAATGAGTTGAGAAAAGCAAACGTCCCAATTTTCAAAAGAGGGAAGGGAACAGAGATTACAAACAAGCCACTGACTTTGATTTATTAGAAAATTACAAAATGGATAATTAAAGAGATGTTTGTTAACTACCTAGAAAGGAAAGCAGTGATTTCAAAGAACCAAAGTGGCTTCATCAAGAACAGGTCATATAAGACTATCCTTATTTCCTTTTCTGACAGAATTCCTGAACCAGTATATGAAAAGAATTCTGTGGATAGAGTTTGCCCAGGTTGTTATAATATTTTTGATCAAGTGTGTCCTGTTTTTCTTATGAAAAAGATGGAGAGATGTAGATTAGGTGATAATACAAGTTGGTAGATTCAAAAGTCTTTTGATGGTCAGACTGAAAGAACAGTTACTAGTATTTCAGTGTCATAATGGGCAAGAAGCCTCCAATAGAATAATGCAGTGATTTGTGATTATTCCTACAATACTGAGCATTTTTATCAATGAATTGAATAAAAGCATAGATGGCATGCTCGCATGATTTACATTTGATACATTAGAGAGAGACAGACAGAGAGAGACAGACAGAGAGAGAGAGAGAGCACTAACATAAGGTATGAAAGTATCAGGATCCAAAAAGATCTTGACAGATTATAGCATTGAGCTAAATATATTCAGATGAAATTCAGTAGGGCAGTCTTACTAAAACTAAAAAAAAATTAGCTTCATAAGCTCAAGATGGGGGAAGCATGACTGTGAACCTCTTTATCTGAAACAGATCTGGGTGTTTTAGTGTTTTAGTGAAGCTCAATATGAGTCAACAGTGTGCTGTGGCTGCCAAAAAAACCTAATTCATCTCATACTGCATCAGGAGGGGCAGAACTTCCAGGAATAGAGAGGTCATCATCCCCTGCCCCTAGCCTGGCCAGACTTTATCTGGAATACTGTGTTCAACTCTGGATGTTACAGTTTAAAAAGGATGTAAATGGGTTGGAGAGTCCAGAGAAAGGGTAAGCACTATGCTTGAAGGACTTGCAAGTTGAGGATAAGTTGAAGAAGCTGGGCATATTTAGCGTTAAGAAGAGAAGACTGGGGCGGAGTACTAGAAGGGAGCCATCTTTAGCTGTCTTCAAGTATTTTAAGTGCTATCTTGTGGAAGGAGGAGTTAAACTGCTTCAGTTTGTCCCCAGAGGGTAGAACCAGGAGTTCTGGATGGGAGCTTTTTAGGTGAATCAAGGCTAGATATCACTGTAACAAAAGGGGAATGACTTTACTGAAGAGGTGAAGGTTTCCCCTCTCCTTGAGCATTGGCTACAAATAAAACAACTACTTGTATATTCTTTTGCATATGGGTTGGACTGCAGAATTCTCTTCCCCATCTCAAATTCTGTGATTGTGTGATCTGTGGTCCACCTGATTCTTTACTATTACTGGTATGGCTTCCACCCTACTTTGTTCCATTGGCAGATGTTGAATGGATACATGTAGCACCTTAACTGATCCTCCTGTCTGTAGCCTCCACCCTCTACATTGCTACCCAAGTACTCATCCTAACACAGCTGTGATTGCCTGCCCTCTTCCTTACTTAAAAGCTTATATTGACTCCCCATTGCTTCCTTTCTAAAGTATAAACTGCCTCCTCTGGTATCCAGGGACCTCTGCATTCTGGTTCCATCCTTCCTTTGTAGCTTCCATTCATACACTCAATTGCAGACAGTTTATTCTTCATTCTGGTTATTGTCTTGCCTTCTCCTCTCCGTGTGCCTTTGCTCCTTCCTGTCTGAAACGGACTCTTCCTGCCACACCCATCTATCTATTCCTTCTGCCATCATAGTTCACCCTCCTATAGAGCTTTAGAGACCTTGTCTTGTTCAAACCTTACAATAACCTAGTGAGCCAGGTGCTCTTACTATTATGCCCTTTCATACATAAGCCAGGAAACTTGATGGCAGCCAAGACTACACCCAGAGAGTCTTTAGAAGTTCAGGACTCTGATATGATCAATCAGCCGAAAAGAAATCAGATGGGAGAAAGGGATTACATGATCGATCAGCAGAGAAGCAATCAGATGGCAGAAA
Source organism: Sarcophilus harrisii (assembly GCF_902635505.1). Lineage (NCBI taxonomy): Eukaryota > Metazoa > Chordata > Mammalia > Dasyuromorphia > Dasyuridae > Sarcophilus > Sarcophilus harrisii. The sequence goes on along the minus strand of NC_045432.1, from coordinate 56,804,552 downwards.
GGGATTACAATTGGGGAGAATACAGGCTTTTTAACCCAACAGAAGGGAAGTGTCCAGTGCAAGCAGCTCCAATGTAATTGCCAGGTGATGAGGAGAGATCTAGAAAGTGGTGAATGGAAGGGACTAGATAGGTTCACTGCCTGGGGCTGGGCAGCTTCTGAAGAGCCTTTCAGACAGGCCTTGGTCTCAGTGGGGGAAGTGCAGGAGGCCAGCCACCACTGTGGTGTGAGATGAAGTGAATCTGTCTCTGAGTCCCTCTGAATCTGAACCTGGCTGAGTTTGTCCCAGCTTATACTCTCTATTCTAATCACGTTATCATAGGTGTCAATCTTGTAGAATAGGTGTCAATCTTGTGGAACTGAGCTAGAGAACTATTAATCACCAAGCTAAACTAGATAACCATTGTCTTATCAATTCCACAGGGTTAGCACCTTGTAAGAATCTTGGTTTCAGAGTTCTGGCCCATAACAGAAACTGAGCTTCAGAGATACTAGGTAACCCCTCTAGGCTCACACAGCCAGTAAATGGCTGAAGAGGTATTCAAATCCAAGTATTCCTGTCCCCAGGACCAGTGCGCTGCCCACTGTGCAACATTCAAGGCTCAGCTCAGCTCGGTCATCTCTCAGCCTGACATTGCCAACTCAAAGTGCTATTTTACTCCTTAGATCAGAATTGTCTAGAGGGGATTGACTGCCTCAGGAATAAGTGGGAATATGCTCCCTAGCGATCTTCAAGTGATTTTCCAAAAGTATAGGTGCTACCCTCCTCAACAAACTCCAGTGGCTTCCTGTTACCTGCAGGTTCTAATATAAAATCCTCTAGTTGGCATTCAAAACCCTTTCAAACCTTTTCAGTCTTCTTATACTTTACTTCCCTCTGCACGTTCTTTGGTATAGCCACACTGACCTCACACACAACACCCCCATCTCCTCTCTCTCTGCCTTTGCATTGGCTGTCCTGCATGCTTGAAATTCTCTCCCTCTTCACCACCTCCTAGTTGCCATAGATTCCTTCAAGATGCAGCTGAAATTTCACCTTTTGCAAGAAACTTTTCCCAGCTCTCCTTTCCTCATGGCCCTTCTCCCCATTCACTTCCCTCTGAGATTCCCTTCTGTTTGCACTGTATTGATCTTGCATGTATATAGTTATTTGTCTGTTGTCTTCCCCACTGGAATGGGAACTTTCTGAGAGCAGAGAACATCTCTTGTGGCTGGCACATCTTGAGAACTTAATGAATGCCTGTTGACTACTGAGGCTAGATGACCAACTTTTTAGATGTTTTAGGGGAGATCATAGTTGAAGTGTAAATTGGAGCCTCTGAGGTCTCTTCGGACTCTGACATTATGTGATTCTGTGATCTCTTCCCTGAACTGTGGTAGCAGTTATTGTCTATACCATAACCTCTTCTAGCATTTAGCATACAGTCCTGGATTGAACTGTCACTGAAATGTTATTTCACATTTCCTAAGTATTTTGTGTGTCATGTCTCCCCAACTGGACTGGGAAGTTCCAAGAGGGTAGAGACTGGTTCTTCTGGATGTTGGACCCTGGTCTGGGGATGAGCATGGGATAAGTGTTCCACCAGTACTAATTGACTTGGTTTGAAAAACACTTCACACATCAATAAGGGGACTATCAAAGAAATTCCATGTGCTGTATGTCTTTAAAGCCTGAACCAAGCAATGTCGTCACTTGGCACCTTCTGCCAACAGGAAACAAGGATTCATTTGTAGCCTCTGTGTACCAGTGTGCCTTTCAGATTTAAACTTACTGTGAGACTGAAAGGGAGTAGACTTTGGGAGCCTCACACCATTACCAATCTTTTGGACAGCCTCCTGTGTGCTTTCTGGCATCTGTCTATCCTGGCCTTCATCTGTTACAGTGATTCCGCTAAGGCTGTCCAAATAGGCATCATTAATTCATTCAACGCCTCTGGTTCTTCTCTACTGAGGACTAATTCATCTTTGAGCTGAGCAACTTGCTTATGAGTCATTTTTCCAGTTTAGTTAGGAAGAGTTTCCAGTCCTTCCAGACCAGATGGAGCGTCCAGTGCCATCACACCAGAAGCCAAGAGGGGGTTGCACTTGGAAAAATCACCTCAGTCCTCCAGACACACACTTTGTGTCGTTTTCTCTGAATAGGTGCAGCTAAGATGCAACTAAATGAATTCCCAAGGCTCAGGATGAGGAGAGGGAGGAAAGGGAGGAGAGGGAGGAGAGGGAGGAGAGGGAGGAGAGGGAGGTGGGAGAAGAGGTGAGGGAGACATGCTAAGAAAGAACCAAAGACTAAGGTAGGATTCAAGCAGAGAAATGTTACAAAAGGGGAAAAGGGAAACCTTGCCCATTTTAGGGGAACAGTTCTTTTCTTTTCTGCCTTCCTGTATAGTCTAGCCCTGTTAGCATAATCCATACCCCTAGAGTGCCCCTTGCTACCAGGAGAGAAACCTTATCTCTTCCCCTATTCCCAAGGAGCAGGTGTTTCCCAACAAAGCTTTTTCGGGTGCAGGTGGAGCCTCTGGCCTTCAAAGAGGATTTGCTGGTTTCTTTATTGCAGTATAGAGGAGAGGAAGAAAAGGATGGAAGAAGGCACTTTTTCTCTGGTAGACCATTGTATGTCTGAACAATGCTGGGCCCCCAAGGCCCAGTGGAAACCAAGAACCCAGGGTTTCTGAAGGAACTTGATCTTGGGGTCTCTTCCACTGTCAGGTAGGGTGATGACATCTAGCAGCCAGACCAGATGTTCCAGGGAGTGGTAGACCAATGGCATGGTAAACTGATCTCTGCCCTATTCTGGGGCATAATTACAAAGGAGAGGAAAATGGGGCTGGGACCACAAGAGTCAGAAAAAAAAACTTACTATTGTGAGCCTGTCATAAGATTAGAGCTAAAGTATAGTTTAGAGATCATCTGTTCCAATCCCCACTTTTTACAGAGGAGGAAACTGAGGCATGGAGAGGAGAAATAATTTGCATAAGATAACATAGTAGTAATCATCAAAGGCAGAAGTGAGAAACCAAAGCAGGGTTTGTACTCAAGTCTTCTGACTCCAGATCTAATATTCTTTCTGTTATACCACAATGCCATCAGCTCCCTGGGTTCCAAACCCAGGACCTCTGAATAAATTTCACAATTACATCAAAAAATTGTGCTTCAGAGCAAAGCAGAAGAATGAAGAAACAGTATCCATGATAGATAAGGAGTTGGGAAAGGCCTACAAGGAGTGCCTTCTCTTAAACATGATGTTACTCTAGCCAATTAGGCACCAGAAAGGAAGCCATCTGGTAAGAGGGAGACAAGGAACTAGGAGTCAGGAAATCTAGGTTCTACTCTCTATTCTGGCACTACCTCTGGTGGTCCCTTTGAGATGGACTCTTGGACTCTTTGGTTCCTGTATACTGCAATACTATTTTAGTATAAGATTCTTCAAAATAAATATAGATGATATAAATGCAAATGACTGCCAGTGCTCCCCTGCCAGTGATTCTAAATCAGGAATTGGAGGACGGTATCATGGCAGTAACTTAACCTGTTCTCTGACCTTTGGTTGGAAGAGTATCTAGGGCAGGTAAACTGCACTTCTCCCAGGTTCATACCTGTGGTGGGTACCACACTAGCCAGACCTGTGAATTAGCCCTACATGTATTTACATGCAAATCTCTCCACTCAACTTCCCACACTATGTATATTCCCATCTCTGTGTCTTTGTTCCTGTTATTCCCCTAGCATACAGGGTTCTTAACCCCTCCTTTATGCCTTTATGGGAAGAGTCAAACTCTTCCCATACTCCAGGGTTCAGCTAAGACTCTAGGTGATGAAGCTTTCTGCCCACAGTTCTAGCCTACATTGATTCTCACCCTTTGAACTTCTGTGGCACTTATCAGAATGGTAGAACTGGAAGGTAATTTATGGAGAGTACCTAAGTTACCTAAAACTGCCTGAATTATAGTATAGATAAGAAACTGAGACCCAGAGAGGTTAAGTAATTTGCCTAATATCACACAGGTGGTAAGTGGCAGAGGCAAGATTCAAACTCAGATTTTTGAATCAACATGGTGGAATAAAGAAGTCAGGAGGAACCCAGGTCTTCAACCTCTCACCCCCAAATTAATAGATAAAATATTACCAAATTGAAAAGCAAATATTTTTAAAAGGACAAGAAGAGAAAGGAAGGGGAACAATCAGAGATCCTCAAAAGAAAAGAGAACAAGGAAATGAGCAATCAACAGAATAAGTCATGCAACACAATGAATAAATCCCATGGATTTAAAGATCCTGAAGAGAAGCCAGCAGAAAGAAAAAACAAATCACCTTAGCCAGTAGCCCAAGAAAGGAAGCTGGACCTAACACAAGAAACATCAAATAGGATAATCTTTAAAGGAAATAAAGTGGGGTCTAATGTTAGTAAAGAAAGATTTGGTGTTGATAAAGAAAGATCTGGCATCTGTAACGAGAAATATATCATTGGTTAAAAACAGAAGGAGATGAATTCATAATAAAACTCACCAACTTGGAGAAAGCAGTGGAAAATTTGAATAAAAGAATGGAATCCAATAAAATTCTCATACTGGAAAGTCAACCGGCAGAAGCATCTGGAAATGCAGCACAACAAGATCAAAAGACAGCTTAACTAAGAAAAAATAATCTTCAAAAATTTTCAAGCAAAAGATAGAACTGTAAGACAAAGCTCAGATAATCTGATAATTAAATCATAGACTTAATAATACAAAATAAGATCAAGAGGTGGACCTCAAAAACCTGGAACAAGTAGGGTACGAGAGTGGTCCTAAGGACATTATTGGCTAAAGTAATAGATTCAAAACTGGATTGGGATCCAAGAGGCCCAGAGAGGTTAGGTGATTAACCTTAAAGGTCATTTAGTTGAATCTTCTCATTTAATAGAAGAGGAGAATGAGGCACATGGAAGGAAAAGGACTTGCTTAAGGTCAATTACACTATGACAGAGTTGGGAGAGGTGGAGAAGAAAGGAAGCTAAAAGCTTTAATATGTGGGGAAAGCTATAAAGTTAATTGAATCAACAAAGAAACTGGGAGGAGAGGGTGTTAACTCTGGGTGGGTGTTGGAATAGTTCCTTTAGGAGAGGACTAGGGAGGGGAAAGTATAAACATTTTTTGAAACCTCCACTAGAACTAATCTAGAAGCTAAAATTAGTCCAGTGGTTGTGTTTGTAAAGATCTGTATTTAATTATATCTTGAATAGCTGGAGTGTAATCAAAACTGGAATTAGACTAACCAAAGGGAAGCAATGCAGAGAACTGCCCATATCCAGGTGTAATGTCAGAAGAAGAGCCAGTCCATTTCCCAGAGTCTGACTGTCAACTTCAAAGGGAGTCATCAGTGAGAGGAAGATAGGCCCTAGAAGAAGGGAACCATGATGCTTGGCTCCTCAGGTGGTGGCATATGGCAACTTTAGTTTGGGAAATGGAAAATGTATACCAGATGGTCTTCCCTTGCTAGCTGTAGCTTTGGAGGTAAAGAAGGTCTTTTATTTTTCTGGTAAGATAAAAATTCTGTCTCCCACAGTGCCTAGAACTCAAGTCGATAGATAAGAGGTGACCAAGATACAGTTGGTATCAGACTACTTCAGCAATAATGATAGCCTAAGCCAAAGGTTTAAAATTTTCTGGTTTGTCATGAACCCTTTCTCAAAATAATGTTTTTAAATTATCAAAAGAAAATACTTATGATTACTAAGAAATCAATTTATTGAAAAAGGGTTATCAACATTTTTCCAAAACCAAGTTCATGAAACTTAGGTTAAGAACCCCTGGCTTAGGAGCTAGTAACTGTAAGAAACCCTCCCCTTTTTGTTCAAGTCTCCAAATTCCTGCTCCCTATTCTTTGCCTTGAGGGGACCAGACAAGGTTCTGGGGAAATCCTTGTAGTCGCTAAAATCAGAGATTGAAGGCAAAGAACAGATGCTGCCTGAGATTCTCTCCTTTCTGCATTGTAAGGGAAAGAGAGAACTCGGAATTGATCAGGGCTATGGCCAGAAGAGGACTTTCCCCTGAGAATCCTGGAATAATCAAGGAGAAGAAAATCAGATATTTTGAGTCTGTCTGTGTAAATCATCAGACTTTAGTGATCTGTTTCCCAAGGGCCTAGAGAATGATGATTATACTGAGAGGTGGTGGGCAAAGAGCTTGAAAAATCTGAGGAATACCAGAGATGTGAATAAACAAAAGGGAAAAGGGAGTAGCAGCCCCATCCAAATAAAGGAAAAAGGCTGCTGATGGATACCAGCTGGCAGGTAACATCCCAGGGCAGAGATAAACAAGTCATCATTCCACAAGGGATAACTGAACCATCAGTAACAAGGAACACAGATTTACCAGGGGCCTATCATACCTGGTCACACAGATCAATCCATTTGGAACAAATGAAGAAAACTCAAGAGTATTGCTGAGTTTAGGTGAAGAGTTCAGTAGCACTTCTGAAACCTAAAAACTTAAAGCATGTTAACCAAAGAGTATAGGAGGACTTTGTCATAGCAATGCCAAAAAAACCAGCATGGGTCATTTGACAATTTGCTTATTTTTATTTGAAGAGAATCCATAATTTCTCTTATGGACTTTTCCAATTTTGGTCTCCTTAGGTCATGTTCAATGTTGATGTTTATTCAGGGAATGGAAAAGACTTTAGAGCAGGGATCTTAACTTGGGTCCACTGGAGTCCATGAATAGATTTCAGGAAGCCCGTGAACTTAGAAAAATTATATTTTTATTTTCACTGACTTTTAACTGAAGTTTAGCATTTCCTTCAATTATTTAAAAGCATGATTCTAAAAAGGGTTCTGTGACAAAATAGGTATAGAAGCCCTGCATTAGAGTATAGAATGTCAAAAGCATATAATATTAGATCCAGATTTTAGGGCCTTCTTTTTGCAAATGAGGAAACCGAGGCTCAGAAAAGGAAAATAACATGCCCGAAATTTATGCTGTGAGTTAGCTGCAAAGCCAGGAGTAGAACTCTAACCTACTATCTCCCAACCCAATCACTGTTCTGTCTATAAATTGTGCTTCTGAATTTCCTTAGCCAATTGAGAAATGGGTGGGAGGTGGTAGATAATGTTCAGTGAGACAGAGTTTCACAAAGTGGTCAGCCTCACTCTCTCTTCCAGAGCCATCAAAGTTCTGTGTAGGCCAAGAGTCAAGACAACTGGCGATGGGCCCCGGATCTAGTAGATGACCCCAAACTGGCATCTTGTATGTCTGATGAAAATCTAAGTATTCTACAGCACCTGCTTCAGCCACTTACATGGCCTTTGAAGCAAATGTTTTTCATCCGCCCATTTTGCAGGTGGAATTCTTCACATTCTTGGGGTAGACAACCCCTAATTCACCAGCGAGTTTGAGGTTTATCAGCAGGAGTACAAGGCACTGAGAGGGGAAGGGACCTGCTCAAGGTCACAGCAAGTTGACTTCCGTATCCAAATATTCAAAGGGTCTGTGATTATCATGAGTCCTGATGTGTGAATTCCCCTCTATCAGATTTGTCCCATCTACTGATTTAGTAGATAATTCTTAGCAGACTGTGTAAGACAAAGCTTCTTAAATTATGGGTCTCGACTCTATAAGGGGTCCCATAACTGGATGTGGGGGTAGAGGTTTGGCAACAGTAAAAGGGTGTGGAATACAACAATCAAAAATTAATTCAAAATTAAATGTGTAATGAATCCAAGGTGTTTCTGGCAGTGCTTGCCCATGTTGCATTGTGCAACTTCATTGCGACCTTGATTCTGAACACACCAAATGCACACTTAGCATCGTGCTGCCAGGAATGTCTCAGCTGAGATTAGAGATGGGGTTGCATAAAAACTTCTTGAGCAAAAAGGGTCACAAGGAGAAAAAGTTAGAGACCTTGATCTAAAGCAAATGAAGGTTCAATGACTTGTCCTGCATTGCACAGCTAATATGTGCCAAAAGTGACATTCACACCTAGGTCTTCTTAAGCCAATAATAGCTTTATCCAGAGGTATGCTGAAACCAGTTTATGCTGGTTCATGAGAGCCAATTGTTAAGTTTTCAGTGTGAGCATTTATACCTTAGAAATTTGGTGCTATAAAGCAGGATGATCTATTGTTAGATTGATTGTTTAGATTTGAGAAAGTAATGGAGAAAATGTTAATATTGCAGATTAAATTAAAAAGTGAATTTAGCACACATTTCCCCCCTCAAAGAACTGGTAATTAAACATTTTCCAGCAGATTCCTGGCTTTGTCAACTATGGCCACTGCCCAATATTGCTCTTACTCTTCCAATATTCCCTTGTCCATTATTATTCAATTAGAAAATAAAATCAAAGGAGAGAACCTAGAGAAGTCACTAGTCTACTGCAAACATTTGAGTTTAAGGAAATAGTGAGCTTGCTGAGTCATTACTGATTCTCCCTTTCCTTCTCCCTCTCCATCCTCTCTCTCTCAATCTCTCACACTCCCTCTCGCCCTCACTCTCACTCTCTCTCTCTCTTGCTCTCACTCTCTCTCTCTCTCATCCTCAAAGTTCATTTTGGCAGCAACTGATCAGGTCTGTTCATAGAAAAAACTGTCAGGAGGACAAATCTTTCAAATACTACAACTTTCATAGAACCTCGAAGTTCACTTGCCCAGTAAACTGACTAAAGACCCACAATTAGAGGATCATAGTTAAGAGATTCAGAACTGGAAGGAACTATAGGGACCAACTAGTCCAACTTCTTATTTTGCAAAATGAGGAAACTAGGGCCCAAGGAGGAGAAGAAAATTGTCTATGGGGGTGGGATTTGAATCCCCTCTTCCTCTGACTACAAATCCAGTACTGTGACCATGAAAGTCCTAGTAAAGTCAAGATATTAACAGTCCAAAGGGAAGAGGGATGATAGAGGGCTTTTACAGATGCCCCAGTCTGCTACAATGCTTCCTCACTGAGCTCCCTGGACACTCAAAATAGATCAGCCCAGCAACACACATAGGAGAAACTCAAATAGATGAAGCTATCATATTGCCCAGTTCATGATTCTCATAAAAGGGGCAGTCCATTCAATTAGACCATCTGTAATCCATGTAGACCAAGGACAGGCACTGCAGATAGTTGTGAACTAAACCTCAAATTAAGTAGCAGAGTGGGTTGGATTGCACTTGGGAAAATCCAGAGCCCTATAAGTGCCTCCCAAGTGCAAAAAATCAATTTAATTAGCACCAATATTCTCCCAGTGGTGTTATATGACTGTGAAACATTGGGTATTATAAACTCTAAAGGCTGACAATTGCAGGTAACCTGAGAGCAATGCTTGAAGTATATCACCCTAAATGATTAATTGAAAGAAGTGATGTAAAAGACATCCTTAAGGATGTGTCACTGGGAAAGGAGATGGATTAATCAGGGATTCCATTTGTATTTGTATTCGCAAAATATCAGAAGAATCAATATATGACTTTCTACATATTGGGTGGATCCTCTTGAGACTTAAAGGAACACATGGACCAAGATCCCACAGGGTGAGAAGGAATGGATATGGAGCCTTCTTCACTGCAGCCCAGGATAATATTTTCATACCCAGGGAGCCACTGAAGTATTTGAGTACTGCTAGCCCTTTTGAACAGCAAGAGAGATTGAGTCTCTATGTTATGTCATTTGATGGAAATAAAGGTGTCATTCTATAAGAGGTTGATGCCTCAACCCTTTTCTGGTCACTAATCTGGCTCATTTTCAGCATGAGGCTGACAAAAGCTTATGGAAATGGCCTGACCTTCATTCACATGCCAGTGTCTGAAGTCCAGTTTTTCTTCTTGTTCAGAAATGAAGGCCGAGCACACACCCTGCCAGGTCCTTGGGTATATCTGGACCTTGATTGAAAATGAACTCAGCCCCTGGGAGCAATCCTCAGCCAGTTTGATTTTACTTTTGGTCTTTGTCTCCTGTTCTTTCTTTCTCATGATGTCTGTATCTCTGCTGCTCTTTCTATACCCAAGTGTTTGGCTTCTTACAGATCATTTAATCCCCAAATACCTTTCACCTAGAAGAAAGTAAGTCTCTTAAATAGCTCACATGGACAGAAAGAGACACGTTATACAACCTGTGTCCTGTAATATAGTCAAGGGGCGGAGTAGGCTGCACCTAAAAAATGCTGGCTATGATTTTAAGAAATGCAAAAAAAAAAAAAAAAAAAAAAAAAAAAGTTTACAGGAGTTATAAAGAAATGCCCCGAGGTGGCAAGGAATTGGCATTAGTAGGCCAAACTGAGACATATTCTTAGAGATACTTTTAATTTAGGAAAATTCTATGCCTGACTCAGCTTGGGGAATGGAGGATCAGGGACCAAAATATAGTTTTCCCGACTAAAGACTTACTATTTTTTCTCCTCTAATGCAACTAGACACTGTTTCACATCTTTCTTAACCTCATTGCCACCATACATATTCAGCTGGACCTTTAAGAATGTTGGTTTTAGAGTCGGAAGGCCTGGGTATGAATTCTGACACTCTTATCATTGTAATCTTGTGCAAATCACTTCCCCTCTTTGAGTCTCAAGTTTCCTTATCTGTAAAATGAAAGAATTAGACTAAATGATTTCTAAGGTATTCTTAAGGAATTTCTGTCTCTAGATCCTGATTCTGAAAGGGAGGAAGCATCTGGAGGGGTAAGTTACCTTTTCTGCCCATTAGTCACTATGGAATGATGTGTGATTTGTTGCTAAGAATTCTAGGATCTCTTTTCCAGAGGCCCATTATAGATCAAAGGATTTCTCTTTTGTTGTTTAGCTGTTTTTCAGTGATGTGCAACTCTTCATCACCCTGTTTGGGGTGTTCTTGGCAGAGATGCTGGAGGGGTTTGCCATTTCCTCTTCTAACTCACTTTTCAGATGAGGAAACTGAGGCAAATAGGGTGATGTGACTTGCCCAGAGTGACATAGAACTCGGGTCTCTCTGACTCTGTACCTGGAGGTCTCCACAACAGCGCCCCCTAGTGGTCCTAAGGATTTATCTAGACAGTCCCAAATCCCTAGGTATAACAGGGAAGGAGACTGTCATTTGACAGGTGAAGACCCATTCTTAAAGATGTGCACATTCTCATTGTAATAGCTTTATCATCACCAGTGCTTTGCTTTCTTCCTTCCACCTTGTAGAATCTTTAACTTCTTTCAAAGTTCAGCTCAGATGCTGTCTCCCATTCAAGGCTTTTCTTGTTCCCTGCCCCCACACCAATTATTTCTTTCCCACCTTGACATTACTTCTGGACAGATTTTGTATTTATTGATGTACATATTATATACCCCAGATATGATGCAAACCCTACCTTGTGTGATGTAAAGCAAATCGTTTCACTCATCTTTGCCTCAGTGTCCTATTTATTAAAATTAGTTGAGTCTATGAAATGGCTGCTGATGTCTCTTTGAGCTCAAAATCTATGATTCTGCAATCTTCCAGAGAAGAAACAATTTCATTTTTATCTCTGCATCCCTCGTGCCTGGTGTTCTTTACACATGATAGGGGTTTAATAAATGCTCATTGAGTTGAATAGCAGGGTTTTCTCATTTAGGAACTAGGAGATTGGGGGGTGGAGGAGTGAGTGGGTGCAAAGAATCCATAGTGCAGCTACACTTCCAAAGATTTCAGGGCTAGTTCTAGAAACAGAAAGAACAACTTTACCAGACAGACCAAGGACACCTACTTCAAAGGGAGCCAGTGAGTCTGTTTTTCAAGAATATAAGAATGAGGAGAAACTACCTGAAAGACAGAGTGTTTTAATAGCCAGGCTGGAAACCTTTTCTGAGTGATTTAAAGGGTTCTCCAATGAACCATGGCCAACTTGGGATTAAAATAAGAAATAAATTCTGAACTCAGACGCAAAGTGTTCTCTCTACTGCTTGCTTTTCAGAAACCTGAAATTGGTCTGATTTGAGTCTAGTGGAGACCCAACCTGCTGTGCAGTCAAGGAGATGACCTTTAAAGAAGTAATTTGTGATTAAGTAAGGACTTGGCTTTGCATTTCAGCCCTTCCCACTCCCCAACCTACCTCTAAGACCTCAGTAAACTGGCTCAGTTGGTAACATTATTTTAATGCCTCAAAAAGAGAGAGACCAGTATGTTTTGCCGGATATGATGAATGCATTCAGTTTGGGGTGTCACATTTTAGAAACACATGCAGAAGTAGAGCACCAGAATGGTAAGAAGACTGGAGGCCATGTCATAGAAAAATATATTGAAAGAACCAAACAAGCAATCCCAGTTTTTAAGAATGGTTATGATATATGAAGAGGGTTTCACCAAAAGTTTTGACAAGCCAGTAAAGCACAGAGCAGTAGACCTGTATTATCTCATATTTTAACTCACACCAGCCACAATTCAGTGTGTAAAACAAAACACAGACAGACAAGGACAAAGGGACAGCAAGGGAAGAACAGCAGCATTTCAGAAGGAAGGAAAGGGACTCAAGTGATTATGGTCCTTTGGAAAAAACTTCCCTTGGATTGAGCACAACCAACTCCACTGAGCTCTCTAGCACTCCTCTTTCTTTAAAATAGTGTATTTTATTTCTCCAAATACATGTGCAGATAGTTTTCAACGTACATTTTTGTAAAACTTTTCCTCTCCTCCCTCACCTCTCCTCCTGCCCAAGACAGCAAGCAATCTGATAGAAGTTAAATTTGTGCAAAACTTTGGACCCTATTTCCATATTATTGTGTTGTCTATCACTCTTAGCTGGAACATAAGAAAGTAGGATAGTAGATTCCAAGATAGAAAGCACCTCATGGTTCTAGTCCAATCCTCTGCCCACAAAGGCAGAACCCTTTCCATTGACGGGTCATGGAGGTCCTTGCTTTTATAGGTCTGAGACAACAAGGGCTGACGATGTATACCAGCCAATATGGTTTGTCTAGGTCCCTTCTGGGGAAATCTGACCTCTTGTTAGAGGATTACACTAGAGCTCATTCTCACACTCATTGGCTCAATAACAACCCCCTTCCCCAATGTCCTAAGGACATGCTAATTACTGTAAAAGTGAGGGATCACATCTGGGTCACCCCAGAAGAGGAAAGAATAAAAATTACCTAAGGTACAGCATAAATCAAGTATAGGACAAATGATTTATTTCAACTTAACCAAAAAGGACTGCCAAGCATAAGAATCATAGCCTACATTAACCAAAATGATTTCAACAAAATTCATTAGTTTAACCTACAACTATACTAACAGTAAGCAGGGAGGCTGGAATTTAAACTTCATCAAGCTACAGAAGAGTTTGAAAAGCTCCTAATTAGCCATTTACGACTTCATCTAGATTGGTATTGTCCAGTCACTTTTAAATACCTGTTGGTGTAATAGCCAAGCTACCTATTCCTCTTTTTTCCTAATTTCTGACTATTCTTTTTCCTCCAAATCAATACTGCCACTCAGGTGGATGGAACTGCCCCTGCTGGAAGATGTCCTTGTCACTGAATCCCATACTTCTAGACCTCTTGAAACTCAGTTTCTGGCTCAAAAAAAGGAAGTAAAAAGGGCAGGAGTTACCACGGACCCCAACACAAACTTATCTACTTATAGCCCCCAGCACCAGCTGCTACATGGGCAGGATTCAGAACACTGGGGCCAGAGAAAGGACCCTATCCATCCTGACCACTCAATGAGGAGAGGAGGCACCATTATACCAGAAAATTGGGGGATGGCTGAGAAGAAGTCTGCAATAAGGGAGCATTATGAGTCTCAAAGAAGCCCATGGGCTCTAGGTCTTTCTTGGGATAATCTAAGGCTGATTCTTCTAAGGCTTTGTTAAAAAAAATATTCTAGATAATGTTGAGAGTACTGTTTGAACAAATGCTTTTTAGTTTCTGTAAACTCGTCCCTGACTTTAAGTCTGAGTTTGATTTTTTTTCCAGTTTTGGTCCATTATTGTTTTTATATGCCTTTGGTTACTTTAACCAGGGGAGTGGTTCTATGAATTTACCAACTCCTCTAATAATTACAGCATGTAAGCTTTTGTAGGTGTTTCTAATTTTCAGAGCCTTCTAAGAGAGTAGCCATTGAAACTCATGGTTCCTCAGGGCTTAAGAGAGATAGCACTGTGCAATGAAAAACATGCTCAACTTGGAGTCAGAAGAAGCATTTATTAAGCACCTACTGTGTGCCAGGCACTGTTTCAGGTGATGGGAATAGAAGAACAAAGAATGAAACAATCTCTGATCTCAAGGAACTTACATTCTAAAGGGAGGGGTCAACGAGTACATATATTAATACATTCAGCACAAATATAAAATAAATACATACAAATACATATAAGGTAGATTGGGAAGGATGGCATTCACAGTTGGGAGGATCTGGGAAGACTTCATGAAGAAGATGGTGCTTGAACTGTATCTCAAAGGAAGAGAGTAACTTTGAAGCTTTGAGGCAGCTATAAGCAAGGAGTACATTCCAAGGATATGAGATTGTCAATGCAAAGGCACAAATAGGAGAAAAAGGGTGTTATGTGTGATGAAAGGAAAGAAGGCCACTTTGGTTGGATAGCAGAGTATAATCCTGGGGAAGTAATGTCCAGGGAAGCTGGGGAGAGAGACTTGCGCCAGGTAGTGAGGGACTTTAGGGAGTTTATATGTTATTCTAGACGTCACTAGAATTGATTGAGTAGGAGAGTCACATGATCATGTCAATGCAAAAATCATCTGTGCTTAGGGAAAATTATTTTGGCAACAACATGGGGGCAGACTAGAATGGTGAGAGACTTGAAGCAATGATACCAACTAAACTGGAGCTTGTTGCAATGATGTTAGCAAGAGGCTATGGGAGCCTGACTAAGGTGGTAGCTGTGGGAGTAGACAGAAGGGCTTAGTTGTGAGAGATGGGGTGAAAATAGAAATGTCCAAGATTTGTCAACTGATTAGATATGTTGGGTGAGAGATAGTTGGGAGGCCAGAATAATGCTAAGGTTCCAAACCTGAGAGACTAGAAAGATGGTGGAGCCATTACCATCAATCAGGGATGAAAGACAAAATAACTGAGCAAGTCAAGCTTCCAAGCATATTGATTTATGATTATTTCTTAATTCTCACAATACTTTCATGTCCTAGGCAGAAATAGAGCAGTTTGGAAATGGGCACAGTTTTTGGGGAAAGATAATTAATTTAATTCAAATCTGCTGATTTTAAAATATCTCCAGAACTTCCACTTTGTTGCGTTGTCCATCACTCTTAGCTGGAATATAAGAGCGTAGGGAAATAGTTTGAAATGTCCAACATATAATAATAGATGATGCAGGACCAAAACTCAGGAAAGAGAGACTGGGACTGAAAGAATCATTTGCATAGAGATAATAGCTAAACTGTTGAAAGTATACAAAATACAGAGAGAAAAGAGAAGAGAGCCCAGGCAAGATTCTTGAGGAACACCCACAGTTAGGGCATGTACTATGGAGGATGATCTAGCAAAGGAAATCAGGGGCTTGAGGCTTAACTCTGGCCCCAATTCACTGCTTTGAGCTGCAGCTTTCTCATCTGTAAAATTTGGATAATAAGACTTTTATTGCCTATCTTATGGACTTGCCATGAGAACCAAATGAGATAAAAGTGCTATGTAATTATGAAGTCTCACATAAAACTAAGCTATTATTAAGTAAGTTCTCATTAGAGATCATAGGATTCAAAAGGGATGATTTCTGGAACTCAGTTTCCTCATCTGTAAAATTAAGGGATTGGCTTCCAAATTTCTGGTCCAAGATCTACTCAAACCCTCTCATTTTAGAGATAAGCACACCGGGATGCAGAGAAATTACACAGCTTTCTCAAGGTCACACAAGCAGCAGAACCACAGTTGAAACCTTGGCCCTCTGACACCAAAACCAGCATCCTTTGTCCTTTGTCACACTGCCTCTTGTTGTCTTTTTCCAGTGGAACAAGTTAGGGAATACTATTCACAGTCTATCAAAATGGCCTGGATAAAAGCAAATAGCTTGTTCTTAAATCTAGGTGATTGGAAAAAAACATCTTTGATGGTGTTCTCTGCTAGAGAAGCCCGATCCATCATTGACCCCTTGCTGCCAGCCTACTACTACTTGTGTTTTTGCTTTTGTAGACGGTTTTTCTGGGGCACAACCCAGCATGAATACCACTCTGCCTGAAGAACAGCTAATAAGCCTGGTTGTTTACTTGAGAAACACGATAGCCCTTCCCTACCTTCCTTTAGATGAACTTGGAAAAATTGTGGCATCTAACCTTTGGCATCTAACAATGAAAAACTAACAATTTTTGCTGCTTTTCAGCAGTTTTGTAATGCAGAATTTTAGAATTAGCAGCTGAACTTGTTTTAAACAGATCTGAGAACAATGGGATTATTGGAGCATTCTAAGTGAGGTAGTACAATGTCATAGCAAAAACACTAGTTTTGGTTTAGAATGATGAATAAGTCATGAAATTCTGATTCAGGGTTCAATTTACTTCTTTGTTAAATAAGGGAATTTGATGCAATGATTTCCAATGTGGCTTCCAGCCCTAAAACCCTATGATCATATGAGGCAACATAGTCCAAAGTCTTCATTTTTTTTTAAAGGACAGAAGAGATTGTGTAAAATCTCATAGCTTCAAAGTGGTAGAGATAGAATTCAAACTCGAATTTTCTGACTATTTTAAACTACATCATCTGTCTTCCTTGGTCTCGATTTTTCTTTCTCTTTGATTTACGCCCATACATGGCCAATTATTTCTCAGGCTAAATTTGTTCGGGCATTCTCCCACTGGACCATACACTATAATTTATGGAACAGCATCCATTTTCCTAGGCAAAATTGTGTTCTTATTTCAGTAAAGAAGATATTCACTTCAGTGAGGCTGCCAACTGTTTTTGTCCCCTGGCTATACAGCTTTGGATGGGCACAGTGCTTGCAGTGCTTCTTTTATCTAAATGGATAGAAATATAGAAATATATATTGTTCTAGAAGAAACGATCAGGAGCATGATTTTAGAGAGATCTGGAGGGAGAGACTTACATGAACTGATGCGAAGTGAAGTGAAATGAGTAGAACCAGGAGATCATTGTACATGGCAACATCTGTATCATATGATAATCAGTTTTGATGAATGTGACTCTTTTCAACAATGAGATAATTGATGCCAGTTCCAATGATCTTATGATGAAGAGAGCCATCTACACCCAGAGAGAGGACTGTGGGAACTGAATGTGAATCACAAATAACATTCTCACTTTTCTTGATGTTGTTCACTTGTATTTTGTTTTCTTACTCATTTTCTTTCGTTTCGATCGATTTTTCTTATGCAACAAGAGAATTGTATAAATATATTTACATAGATTGGATTTAACACATATTTTAACATGTATAACATATATTGGGTTGCTTGCCATCTAGGGGAAGGGGTGGGGAGAAGGAGGAGAAAATCTGAAACACAAGGCTATGCAAGGGTTAATGCTGAAAAATTATCCATGTATATGTTTTGAAAATAAAAAGCTTTAATAAAAAAATAAGAAATATAGAAATATATAATTAAATGGATATAAATCCTATAAATAGAAAACCTATATTTCATCTTCAAATTTTAACAGGGACTGGTACTTAGGTACAGTATGCAATCCTCATGTCAAAGAAACTGGGGAGCCTACTACCAGAATGATATAATGCTATATAGTAGAAATGTAGTAAATAGTAGAAAACTCCCTAATTTGGAACATATTCGCCTGCTAATAATCAAGTGGTTAACTGATGAAATGATGTAACCATACCTGTAATGTGAATCAGATAACCATCACATATTTACATGATAAAGACTGTTTGTTGATAAAGGACTATTGGTTGAAAGTGTTGAATAAATTGGAATGGTCTAACTAGCAAAAGCAAAGCATTGCTTTGGGCTGCTTCTTCCATCCTACCTCCTGTTCAGGTCGTAGAGATGATGATATAAGAGGATGAGCATTGGGACTCCCTATTTGAAGGCAATATATTACCTGTGTATATGAGCCTTTATTCTTTGCTTCTTTATATTTATTCTGTCTTGTTTTTAGATGAAGGAGAACTAGAGATAGCTATAACTTAGTGAGCTTGATAAAGTAAGGATTAAGTATCTCTTCAAAGAGATCTCAAAATGAAAACTCTCAGGAATATTATAGCCAGAGCTCCCAAGTCAAGCAGGAAATATTGCAAGTAGCAAGAAAGAAACAATTCAAGTGTTGTAGAGACAGTCAACATGACACAAGATTTTGTAGCTTTCACATAAAAGGATCAGAGGGCTTAGAATATATTACAGATAGCAAAGGACCTAAAAATACAACTAAGAATAACACAGCCAGTGAAACTGAGTATAATCCTTCAGAAGGAAAAATGGATATTCAATGAAATATAGCATTCTTGATGAAAAGACAGCAGAGCTGAAAAGAAAATGTGATTTTCAAATATGACTCAAAAGACACACAAAAAGGTAAACAGAAAAAAGAAATCATTAGGGATTCAATAAAGTTAAACTGTTTCTATTCCTATATAACAAGATGATATTTGTAACTCCTAAGAAATTTCTCATTATTAAAGCAATTAAAAGGACTACATATACATAGAGAGAGGACATGGGTGTGAGTTGACTATGATGGGATGACTATCTAAAAAACCAAAAACGGAATGAAGCTATAAAAAAAGGGGGATGCACCACTATTATTCCATATTATACTAGATATGCTAACTATAGAAATAATAGAAGGAAAATACATTGAAACAATTAGGATACACAATGAGGAAACAAAGCCATTTTTCTTTTCAAACCATTATGTTGATAGAGTCATGAAGTGATCTAACCATTTTGGAGAGCAATTTAGAATTATGTCCAAAAGGCTATAAAACTTTGCAGAGCCTTTAGCCTAGCAATACAATATTATTACTAGGTCTGTATCCCAAAGAGACCAAAGGAAAAGGGGAAAAAAACATATGTATAAAAATATGTATTTAACTCTTTTTGTCATAGTAAAGAATTGGAAATTAGGAAGATGTCCATCAATTGGGCAATGGCTGTACAAGGTGTAGTACATGAATGTAGTGGAATCCTATTGTGTTATAAGAAATGACAAGCAGGATCCTTTTAGAAAATCCTTAGAAGACTTATATGAACTGGGCAGAAAAAGAAGAACATCGTATATAATGACAGCAATATTATATGTTGACCAAATGTGAATAACTTAGCTTTTCTCAGTAATAAGGATCCAAGAGAGTTCCAAAGGACTTAGGATAAAAAAAGATTCTATCCTCCTCCAAAGAAAGAACTGATGGCGTCTGAATGCAGATTAAAGCATACTGTTTTACTTTCTTTTTCTTGTTTGATTTTTTTTTTGGTCTGCATTTTCTTTTGCAACATAGCTAACATGGAAATATGTTTTTATAAGACTGCACATGTATGATCTATATACAGTTCCTTGCCTTCTCAAGGAGGGGGAAGGGGAAAAAAGAAGAGAATTTGGAACTCAAAATTTAAAAAAAAAGTTTAAAAAATTATATGTAATTGAGAAAATTATAAAATTTTTAAAAATTTTTAATTAAGAAAAAGAAGTGCCTTTCTATCTTTGATCATCATTAGGAGAACAAAGAGAACATTTATGGATGAAACTCATCAAGGGGAGAACCCAAATAAAAATATATGAGAAAAAGTAAAGAATGGGGAGAGATAAACTATAAAAATAGAAAGTTACAGGTACTATCAGTAACAATCATTACATTAAAAAATTTTTGCTTACTGATTTTTTAATATGAAAAAATACTATGGATGCAGGGGAATGTTTATTAGGAAATGACTAATTTGTCAAAAACAAATGTGCCCATGAAAATTTTAAAACAAAAACCTTAATGGGAAATTGATATAAGACTAGACATCTACATGTGGGTTATTATCATTTCCTACAGAAGTTTAATGTGAATGAGTCACCCCAATATTAAGGCCAAAGGAGCCTACAAAGCATCTCAGCCAGCAAACACTTAATCTTCTTGCCAAGTAGAGAGATGTGGCAGCCAAGGACGACAGCAGTTTAAAATATAAATTCATTTGGAAAACCTTACCAAGGAGGATGACGCAATATTCCAAGGAGTATCACCTCATTAAACAACAAGAAGCAGTGGAAGGAAAAACAAGATTGCAGTGAGTTTGGCATGAAACCCAATTAAGTTAAATCATTCCAAGGCCATTTAAATATTAAACTGGAAGAATAACAAACATGAAAATCGCAAAAGATCTCAGTTAACTTTTCATTGACAAACTAATTTCATCAGTTTCATTGGAGTTAACAACATTTGGACTGATATTGGCCACCAATATCAGTCCCCAATGTGCTGCATGAGGAAATAGAAATGTCACTAAAGAAACCAAACCAAACCAAACCAAGTATACACAGAGGATGTCTGTGTTGAAGGTGACACAAGTTGGAGGATGTCGGGAGAGAATTCGCAATATTTCTACACTTGTTCTTAGCCAAAAGGCAATATATTTAAAAGAGAGGAAGATAGTCAAGGAGTGAACAAATTATCGATGATATTACTGCCTTTCCCAAAAGCTATAATTATTAATCTATAAGACTACTTTCTTATCTCCAAAATATCTTCATTAGAGTTCTTTAAGAATATATTAAGGGGATCTTTGGTGTAAGCATGAAAAGAAAAAAGGCAGACGACATTTTTTAATAGATGACATCTTTATAGTCACAGTTAGCTGAATGGTATAGAGAATATTGTTGTTCTTATTGTTGACTATAAAAGATTTAATAAAGCAAAATGGAGCCTTAAAAGAGCTACTGCAATATATTACTCATGTATGTTAAGATCAATCTATATTGCTTGGCAGAGATGTTTGTTTTTCAGCAAGCCTCTGATTATTAATATCAAGTGAGGCATAAAAAACAGGAAGCTGTATGCTCACCAGAGGTCTAAGAGGATATCTAGTAAGAAGGGATTCCCTATAGATAATAAGATCTTCCAGATTCTCATTTTCTGATAATACTATGTTGATCGTAGCAAACTTTGAAATATTGTAAAATCTCCTTTTAAAATTTTATCTGAAACTCATTTTTATCAATGATTCCATTGGTGTGGGAAATTTCCAGTGTGGAACTTTCCTCCATTGACATAGATCAGCAACTTATCTATAAATTATTGCCTTTGAGAGTTGCCAAGAGCCACTGAGAAATGAAATTACTTGTCCAAAGTCATACTACTAGTATACATCAGAAGCAAGGTTTGTATCCAGATCTACTTGATTCCAAGATGATCTCTCTCTACTGATGTTTACTGGCTCTGTGATCATATACACAGGATATATGTGTTAGAGATGACACCTGTTGGAAAATATCGGGAGAGAATTGTCAATATATCTGAAAGAGCAGAAGATATTGAAAGATTTTTTAAAAACCACGGATAGTATTACTACCAAGAAAGTAACAACTCTTCTATACACTTACTTTCTTAAATCTAAAAGATCTTTATCAGAATTATCTATAGAACTTATCGAGGGCATCTTTGATGAAAGCATGAAAAGGAAACAAGTAAGTTACTTCATCTCCCTGACACTCAGTTTTTCTACCTATAAAATGGAGATTTTAACTGTACTATCTATTTTACAAGATTATTGTGAAGGCAAAATGAGATGTTTGTAAAATACTTTGTGAAATTTAAAACTCTATATGTAACAGTTATTCTTAGGCTAGTGATCAAAAATCACATAATTCCTACATTGGATAGAGGATGTCAAGAAGAGGGAGCAGCCTTGTTCTTGGGCCCAGAGGGCAGAGCTAAGAGTATAATGAGTAAGCTGCTGAGAAGTGGATTTAGGCTTGATGTTAGGAAAAGCTTCCTAACAATTAGTGCTGTCCCAAAGCAGAAGGGCGGCATTAGAAGGTAGTGTGTTCTTCCTCACACTTAGTAACTAAGCAATTTCTAGATTATTACTTGTCAAAAATTATTGATGGGATTCCTAATTCAGTTAGTATACCATTAAATGCCTATGAGCATTTAAGGGTTAAATTTCCCTCCCAAAGTGGACCCTGCAATGTCGCATGATCATTGGTAAAAGAAACTCTTAATCTAGGCTCAAGAAGACAAGACTTTGGGAGACATGCTAGTTGTATTTAAGTATTTGAAGGACTGCTATGTAGAAGAGAGAGCAGACTTATTTTCCCTGCAGATAGCAAGAGGAGCAGTGAGAAGGAATTTGTAAATGTAGGTAAGATGTCAAAAAAACAACCCTCCTAATAATTAGAGTCGTCCAAAAGTGGAATAGGCTCCCCTGAGAGGCAGTGAGATCCATCTTCCTGAAAGTCTTCAAACAGGGGTTGAATAACCATTTCTTAGGGATTTTGAGGAGGGATTCTCATTCATGTTCAAGACCAAACAGGAGGCCACTGAGATCCCTTCCTGGGAATTAGTGACTCTATGAAATAACCTCCAGTTCAGTTCTACTTTTAACATTTAAGAAAGCCATACTATGAAGATTTCAAGGGCAGGGGCCTGTGTCATAAGTCTTCATATTTGCAGCACTCAGGCTTAGTTATTAAACTGGCTATTTTCTCTACCCATCTCATACTTCATTTCAAAAGGAAGTGTGATATTGTGGAAAGAACATTCACCTGGAATCAGGTCAAGGTTTCAATGCCAGCTCATTGTTCACTTTCTGTGTGATTTTGGACAAGTCATTTTACTTCTCAGAGCTTCAGTTTTCTCATTTAAAAAATCAGAATAATCCTTGCACTGCACAGAGCTGTTGTGGAAAAAAAAAAAAGCCTTGGAAACCTTAAAGAGCTAGATTGTTATTTTTGTGTTAATTTATTTTGATTATAGTTCTATTAGGAAGAAACTTCCTACCAGTATAGTCTTTCACTTTTGGGGCTAATGGAAGTGGGGGTGGGATTATTCAGTACCACGCAACTCACTTTGTTTTCATCAGTGCAATTGATGATGCTCCCTGCCCATGGCCATACAGGAGGTGAAATATTTTATCAGATGTTACTCAACTGTCTAGTCGAATAGGGTGTAGGGAGAATGATATTCCTTCTCATTATTTGTGGATTGTTGCTATGATTAGCCTATAATTTTGGCTTCACTCTAACCTGCCTTCCTGAAGTGTTTCCGGCAATACAGTTATCCTCTATCTGAACGTAGCACCACCTCAGTCAGAACAGTCAGAAATAAGGCTGACTGTTATTTCATAATGACATTGCCACTTTCTTTGCAGACTTTTTTTCTTATTAGACGCTAATTGCCTCTCCAGACTCCAGTCTATTAAGTTCTGTTTATCTAACATAAGAGAAAAGGGTTGCTATGTTACAATGGAAAAACCCTGGCCTGGAAGTCAGAAGACCTGGATTTGAGCAAGCCCAGCTCAGATTCTGACTAGCTCTGTGGCACTGGGCAAATTACTTTACTTCTCAGAACCTCAATTTCCTTCTCTGTAAGTTGGGGATTTAGCCATAAAATAATAGAAGGAGGCCTGGCATAAGTGTTAAAACTTTGTATTTAAATCCTAGCTCTGCCACGTCCTAGTCTTATTACCTCAGCCAAGTCATTTCCCCACTTTGGATCTCATTTTTCTCGTTCCGTAAAGGGAGGGGATCCATCTATATCCAAAGCTTCTTAAATTATGAGTCATGTAGCTGAATGTGGGTGTCACAAAATAATGATTTGTTATCAATTACATGTTTGATTTGTATGCCTATATACCCAGTGTGGCATAAAAATTTCTTAGGCAAAAAGGGTTTGTAAGTGGAAGAAGTTTAAGAAGTCCTGATCTGATATCTAATATCTAAGGCCCCTTTCATCTCTGAATCAGTGAATTCCAGGTCATGAAGTTGTGGCAGAATGGACATTGGATTTGAAGTCAGAGGATAAAGAATATATGTCACCTTGAGAAAATAACTTTGCCTTTTGGTGCCATTGTTTCCTCAGCTGTAAGATGGAGGTACTTTACAAAGCTGTTGGGAGAATGCAATGAGATAATCTATATAAAGCAGTTGCATAACTTAAAGTATCATAAATGGTGGCAATCATACATAGAGATGAACCTATACTTTAGAACTTTCTAATGGGCCACATGTATTTTGCCCCCAATGGTAAAGGATGTGTGGTTCCACATTGGTGTTTTGGTACCTGGAGCAGGTGAGGAGTGGGCTGTGCCTCAAAAAAGGTCACCTCAAAAGAGACTAGAAGTCATCTCTCTTCATTCCTCCTAAGCCACTGAGTGAGTAGTTTTTCCTCACTTAGTCATCAATCCTCTTCTTGTCATTATGGGGACCAAAGGATCTACCAGAAGCTCCTAGTTGTAGATGTGCTTTTTGGCAGAGGAACCATCTCCGTGGAATGGCAACTATTATATCTGTAAATGTTAGCTTTTATTAAAATAAGGTATGTTGTTGCTGGTCATATATACTGCCACATATTAAAAGCAATAATGTGTTCAGGCAGGAAGAAGACCTTGGCTCCCTTAGTTTTGTTCCTGTGGGTTTTTCTGCTTCTCATTCATTTTCATGGGACAGCAAAAAATTCTTGAGGTTGATAAACTCCCTTCCAATTTGAGATTTCTGATCCTGTATTCCTATGAACTGGGAGGCTCCAAACCTGGACAGCCCTTGACAGTTTGTTGGAATAGAATCTAAAAAGATTCTGTCTAAGTAGTTTGGCAATCAGCAATTAAACAGGAAGCCACAATTAATTTACAACCCCAAGTCAAAACGAGGTCTTTGCTGCCCTTGGTGACCAGGAAGTAGGGATTAAAAATAGACTTAAATCTAAAAGCACTCACTAGCTGGGCCTGTTCTGTATTCCAAAACCTTTAGCACCTTGAAAGAAGAATCTCCTTCTGAAGGGTAAACATCATTCCAGACAAGACTTATAGAAACAGATAAGACTCCTCACTCTTTATGGGAGGAAAAGTCAGTGAGTATCTTTCCCTAGTTGAATGACTGGGTATGTTTGAGGTTTGTACCATTTTAAACAAGCTACAGCAAAAAAAAAAAAATCCCCTGGGCTTTAAGCTAAAAGATTGATGACCATCCACTTTTCCTCTTATCCCAGAGAGGTGCCACTTCAGCATAAGGAGAAAAGCTTCCCAACTTCATGCCCAATAAAGTAGTGCCTAGCAGCGGGAGAGCATTGTCAAGCAGTGGTTGTACGAGACTAGTAGATGGGGAGACTACATGCCATCTCCATGTGTTCAGGATAAATCTCACATCTGACAGAGAATGTGAGCCATGCGAAGGCAGTGGGAGGACAGGCCAAATGGTGGAAGCAGTATGATAATCTTAGAAGAAGAGATCAGTTGCCCTGTAGAGATAGAGGGATGAGTTGCCCCTTTTGTGTGTACCCTGGCCACTCATGCTCTCTAAATGTGTATTCATTTAGACATGCTCTCTCTATGTGTACCTATTTCCAGTGATGGAATGTGTATTTGTGAGAGAATGTTCCAGATTTGTGAGGGAGATGTGTTATTGCTACTGTTCTTACTATGCTTTTTCATTAAATGCTTTTGCTTTGAGTAATCCCATCCTCTGGCAATGGTAAAAGTAAACAGTAGATGCTCACTTAGCTGAAGTTTTGACTTGCTGCAGGTCCTTGAGACCCAAAAAGAACCTTTAATTTAAGGTAGCCTCCTCTGGTACAAGTTGGAGGTGGCTCCAGAAGTTACATTATTATTATAATTACCCCAGTAAGTCAAGATCATATTTGAACACCAAAATGAGTCTTTTATCCATTCTTCAGCACAAAACCTTCTTTGAGGGGTCTTTGCAAAGACATTCACTTCAATAAATGTGAGGCCATCTCGTTGTCCTGACTTATAGCTTGCTATTGGACCCAGATGGCTCTGGAGGAGAAGGTGAGGCTGGGAACTTCACACAGTTCTGCTTCACCTAAATCCAGTCCACTCGCATGTCATGGCAAAATCTCTCTGATGTCATGGTTCTCTTCAAGAACGAAGGACAAACAAGGAACAAAGGAACAAATGCTTCAATAGATACTTTCTATGCATTGTGAGGAATCTAAAAGAAATACAAGGTGTCAGTACAGTAGCTGTTGTCTTCTTGGGGCTTTTATTCAAGATATAACAAAGGTTGAAAGATATATCGAACCTGATGGTTGCTAGTCAATTTGGAATACTCACATAGGCACAAATTACATCAGTAGAAGGAACCTAGAAAACATGGCTAATGGAAACTGAAGATCTCAAGGGTATAGATAGCATATTCATTTACTAACTACATTTTCAGTTCCTAACTAAAGGCAAGTGCTTTAGAAGAGAAAGGCAGATTTGGGAGAGGCAGAACCAAGATAGCAGAGAAAAGACAGCAACTTAGCTGAGCTCTCCCCAAAACTGAATACCTTCACATTATGCCATAAAACCATTTCTGAGGCAGCAGAACCTATTAAAGGACAGGGTGAAATAATTTTTCAGTCAAAGACAGCTTTGAAAATTGGCAGGAAACATCTGTTGCACTGGGATAAGAGTGGAGCACAGTCCAGCGCAGACCTAGCCATAACCCCAGCCAACCAGGAACAGACATTGGGAGCCATGGAATCAATAGCAGCAGTAGCTGCTTCCAGTGCTCTCAGACCACAAACAGTAAGGAAGATTACCAGGATCTCTTTGCTGGCACTGAGGCTCTGAGACTCTGCTGTTTTGCCCATATTCAGATCTAGGTCAGAGTCCTGGGTGGTAGGGAGGAGGAGTGCTAGCCCACCAGAGGTTGTAGTCACAGTGGAGCAGGGATCCTTATCACAATTCCGGGGAAGCAAAGAGTTCTTGTTGGACACTCAGAGCAGAGCAGTAGAATACTAAAGGCCAGAAGAGTAGTAAACACACCTCTCCTTAGATCATACCACCTTGGAAAAACTGAAAACTTACAGATCCCCTAAAGTATCTCTGAAAACACCTGTACAAAACCCTTGAAGCCTGGGAAGTGTGCCATCTACCTGAGAAGTAGAGCCTCACTTTAACAAAGAGTTAAGGTCAAGAAATAAACTGGAAAAATGCTCAAACAACAGAAAAAAAATTGACCATAGAAAACTACTACAGTGACAAGGAAGATTAAAATGCACATTTAGAAGATAAAGTCAAAGTTGAATAGAAAATCTGACTTTCAAATATAGGACTCAAGAGAAGCATAAAAATATAAATAGGAAAGGGAAATCATAAGGGCCTTAATAATGAAAGTTAAACTGTTTGCATTCCTCCATGGGATGATGAGAATTGTAACTCCTAAAAACTTTCTCATTATTAGGGCACTTAGAAATATATATAGACAGAAGGCACAGGTGTAAACTGAATGTAAAGGGATGATACGTTTTTAAAAATTAAATTAAGGAGTGAAAAAGAAGACTGCACTGGGAGAAAGTAAAAAGAATGGGGTAAATTATTTCACATAAAAGAGGCAAGAGAAAACTTTTAGGAGAGGAAAGATGAGGGAAGTAGAGAGTGAGTGAATGAAGCTTACTCTCATCAGAATTGGCATAGAGAGGGAATAACATACTCAATAGGGTATAGAAATCCATCTTCCCTCACAGGAAAGTAGAAAGGGAAGGCAATAAGAGAAGGGGATGTGCTAGAAGGGAGAGCAGATTGGGGGAGTCAGCAGTCAGAA
This sequence comes from Sarcophilus harrisii, assembly GCF_902635505.1. NCBI lineage: Eukaryota > Metazoa > Chordata > Mammalia > Dasyuromorphia > Dasyuridae > Sarcophilus > Sarcophilus harrisii. Next base: position 56,776,970 of record NC_045432.1, on the reverse strand, counting down.
ACAAAAAAACTTTTGAGTACGGACAGGATGAAAGGAGAGAGAAAATAGAATAAATGGGCGTGGGGGAGAAATAGGATAGAGAGAAATATCTTGAACAATCATAACTGTGAGGAAAAAAAAGAAGCAAGTTTCTCTGATACAGGTCTCATTTCTCAAATATATAGAGAAACGGATCAAATTTATAAAAATAAGAGCCATTGCCTAATTGATAAATGATCAAGATATATGAACAGTTTTCATATGAAGTAATCCAAGCTATCTATTGCTATAAACAAAGGTGTTCTGAATTGTTTTTTATTGGATGAATGAAAATTAAAACAATTCTGAGATGTTATCTCACACCTATTAGATTGACTAATAGAACAAAAAAGGAGAGAATGACAAATGTTGGAAAGAATGTGGGGAAAATGAGACATTAATGCATTGTTGGTGAAGTTGTGAACTGATTCAACCGGTTTTTTGATTAAAGCTTTTTATTTTCAAAACTTAGGCATAAATAATTCTCAGTATTCATCTTTGCAAAGCCTTATGTTCCAATGTTTTTTTCTTTCCCTTCCCCTCACACCCTCCCCTAGGTGGCAAGTAATCCAATGTTAAATTGTGCAATTCTTCTATACATATTTCCACAATGATCATGCCGCACAAGAAAAATCAGATCAAAAAGGAAAACAAATGAGAAGGAAAACAAAATGCAAGCAAACAACAATAAAAAATGCAAAAATACTATATTGTGATCCACCCTCAGTCCCCACAGTTCTCTCTCTGGGTGCAGCTGGCTCTCTCCATCACAAAATCATTGGAATTGGTCTGAATCACCTCATTGTTGAAAAGAGCCACATCCATCACAATTGATCATTGTATAATCTTGTTGGGTACAATATTCTCTTGGTTCTACTCACTTCACTCAGCATCAGTTCCTGTAAGTCTTTCCAGGCCTCTCTGAAATCATCCTGCTGATCATTTCTTACAGAACAATATTCCATAACATTCATATACCATAACTTAGTCAGCCATTCTCTAATTAAAGGGCATCCATTCATTTTCCAGTTCCTTGCCACTACACAAAGGGCTGCTATAAACATTTTTGCACATGTAGGTCCTTTTCCCTTCTTTATGATCTCTTTGGGATATAGTTCCAATAGAGACTCTGCTGGATCAAAGGGTATGCACAGTTTGATATTCCTTTGAGCATAGTTCCAAATTGTTCTTCGGAATGATTAGATCAGTTCACAACTCTACCAACAATGTATCAGCCTCCCAGTTTTCCCACATCCCCTCCAACATTCATCATTATCTTTTCCTATCATTTTAGCCAATCTGAGAGATGTGTGATGGTCCCTCAGAGGATTCAACCATTCTTTAGAGCAATTCGGAACTATGGCAAAAGGGTTATAAAACCATGCATACTGTTTGACCTAGCAATGCCGCTATTATATCCAAAAATAAACTTTTAAAAAAAAGGGAAAATAACCTATATGTACAGAAATATTTATAGCACCTCTTTTCTGGTGGCAAGAAGTTGGAAATTGGGAGAACATCCATCAATTAGGAAATGGTTGAATAAATAGTTATGTAATTGTGATAGAATACTATTGTGCTATAAGAAATGCAGGATGCTCCCAGAAAAACCTGGAAAGACTTTCATACCTGAAGCAAAGTGACTGTACAAAGTAACGGCAATATCATAAAATGATCTACTGTGAATTACTCAGCTATTCTCAGCAATTTAATAATCCAAGACAGCTCCAAAGGACTTAAGATAAAAAAATGTTGTCCATCCCAGACAAAGAACTAATGATGTCTGAATACAGATTGAAGCGTGTTTTTTAACTTTATTTTTTTGAGGTTTTGGTCTATGTTTTCTTTCACAACATGATTAATATGGAAATATGTTTTGCATGACTACACATGTATAATCTATATCAAATTGCTTGCTTTCTCAATAAAGAGTGTGGAGAGAGAGGAAAGGAGAGGATTTAGAACTCAAAATTTTAAAACGAATGTTACAAATTGTTCTTAATTGTAATTGGGGGAAAATAAAATATTAAATTTTAAAAAGAAAAAGAAAATCAAGCTAGGGGAAAAATCCAACAAAGGGCAGATTTGAAAAATGAATAGCTGGTTAAGAAGATACTGTCTGAGACCAGGCTTTGTATTTCTATACTATAGCTCAAAATGGAGAAGTAATGGGCTACTGGCCAGGAATGGGGTGTGCCCAGCAAGGGCTGCTTAAAATGTTTTTTTCCTAGAGTCTTACAAATCTTATCAAGAGGATTTCACAATGAAAAGGAATGGATAGGGAGAAAACTGTGTTTATCTGTCATGCTAATAGAATAGCTAGAGTATAGGAAGAACATTAGTAGAGACATTCAAGGAGGTAAATTCATGAAAAGAACTGGCAATAAACCCCTGGCCTCAGGTGTCTGTACAAAATGGTAAGAAGTGGGATTATTAGACAACATAATTTTAGAGAGGGAAATTTGACCTTACGTATTAGAAATTTGGTAGAATGAGACCCATAAATAGATTTTGGCTCTGGAAGGGTACATTTTATTTATAAAGAATAGGATAAATGAAAGCAAGGTGGGATACAGACTAGAATTATATAGTGAGAAGAGATACTTCATTTGAGAAAATTCAGATACCAGAGGAGGAAGGGAGTGATAGACTATATTTGTGTAAAGTTAAAGGCAGAAATAGATAACACATACATATGTGTATCTTGTCATTAGTGGATATTATACACCACCCGGAAAACTAGGCAAAAAATAGATGTAAACAAATTTGAAGCCTGACAAGATGGCATAGTATCCTAATTATAGGAGACTTTAACTCTCCAGATATCTGCTGGAGCTTTTTCTCCATCATAAGCATAAAGAAAAAAAATCTCTGTCCTCAAGGAGCATATGTTCTAGTAGGGGAAGACAGCATGTAAAAGGGAGCTGAAAAATAACAGAGGAATAGAACAGAGGGGATCATGGGGGCAAGGTAGAAAGGCGTCTGGAGCCTTATAAGCTGATCTAGATTTAAAGAGAGAATGATGGGTGGTTTCAGTATTTCCTGAAGTGAAGATTTAAAGAGAAACTCCCCAGGGAGAGGAGGGGGTTACAGCTGGGGAGGTTCTGCCAACATGAAATGACAGCCACTGAGGCAGTGAACTAGACACCTATGTGGTGCAATGGATAAAAGTCAGCCTGGAGTCAGGAAGACCCGAGTTCAAATCCAACCTTAGATATTTATAGCTCTGTGACCTTGGGCAAACCTCTGTCTGCCTCAGGTCCCTCAATGGCAAAATGAAAATGTAGAACTTTACTTGTCATAAGGAGCAAAGGAGGTATTTATAAAGCACCTGGCACATAAGAAGTTTTATTTTTTACATAAATGCTTATCCCCCCTGGTTTGGGGCATGGCTTGAAGCTAACGTACATTGCTTTCATTTCTAAGTTTATCCCTCTCCTTAGTTTTACCTAGTGAGCTATACTTTATAATACAAAATTTTAAAAAGGAAAAATTTAGTAAAACCATCTTCCACATTAATAAATTTTCATCATATATGCAATGTTTTATAATCATTTCCCCACCTCTTCCAAGAAAAGGAGATAAGTTTTTAATTTTTTTCTTTGAGGACACATTTTGTTGTGATTACTGTACAACATTCAGCTTATTTTTTCTTTTCATTTACATTATAACATACATGATGTATAATATTTTGCTGTTTCTGCTTACTTTACTTAGCATCAGTTCATATAAGCCAAACTATTTCTTTGAATCATCAAATTAAAGGGGATTATCTCAACTCTTTCCGCCCCATTACCCTGCCTTGTATAGCCTTCTCTTCTGAGTTTTCTTTTATTATGTGCTATGTAGATTTTGCCTCCCAATTCTGCTTTAAGTCGTTTGACAACAGAGACCATGTGTTCTTCTTCGAGGTCCCCTGACCATTGTATCTTTACACAATAGATATTCAGCAAATGTTTATTGGTCAAAAGACTCACAGGCGCAGGCACACACACACACACACACACACACACACACACACCCCAGTTAATTCTCAATACAATAAAAGTAATCCAGGGTTCCAAAGGAGGAAATAACTAGTATGGTGTTATGGGGAGGAACCCTTTCTGTCATATTTCAAGAGGCTAGTCTTAAGGAATTTTGACTTTGCCCATGTCTTTGCACAGGCTACCCTCTCTACCTGGAATCTTTCTCCCTTTTCACTCTACCCCTGAGTATCCTCATTCCCTTCAGTCCTTCCTGATTCCTTCAGTTGTTACTGTTCTACTACCCCATAATTTTCTACTTATTTTGCATGTATCTTATATTTACTTATCTGTGAATACACATTGTATCCCTTCCTTCTTCCTCCATTGTCTTGATTTCTCTAGTACTACTTCTGTAACAATGGGCAAGTCAAAGAACCTCTTAAAAGTCCAATGCCCACCTCGCTAAAATTGGGATCCCATTATCCATAGTATCTTCTTCCCCAGGTTGTTGTGAGCAGTGTTCTCTCAAATGAGAATGTTGGGAAAGGGTTTTCATAAACCTTAAAACACTATATAAATTCAGTAACTGTCCAGTGCCTTTATGTAGCACTATGCTCACTTTTCTTGTCATATCCTAAGTTGTTTGTGGGTTTTCTTGCCCCCATATGACAGAGCTTCATCTTTATTTGTTATTTATCCTCCTCTTCAATACTTTCAGAATGAAAACAATTAAAAAGTCACTAATAGAAAATCACTTGCCACAAAATGCAAAGACTTGATCTTCATTCACTTCCCTCCATTTTTGTTCAGCTTATATCTCCCCTCTTTGCATTTGCTTCCTTACTCAGAGGCAGGAAATGTTTAATAGACATTCCTGATTACCAGAAACAGCCCTTACTTTCAAATGTTTTACTTCTCTCGCCTTCATAATGAGTGTCTGGTTCTGGTTAACCCAAGCCAGAGGTACACAGTGTGGATGTCTTCAACACGGACTGGCTGTGTCTGCCTTCTGCCAAGGTAACTAATTTCTGCTACCCATAGTCATTTGTTTTTCCACCTACAGATTTTCCAGCTGCTGGTCTCCAGCCACTAGTGAGGTCCTCCATCCCCTTTTTTTGGTCAAGGAAGAAATTATCCCTTGTTTAAGCAAATGGTCCATCCATTGCCACAGAAATGGGGTGAGAAGCTGGTTCTGTCACCTCATAGATTCAGGATATCATCTTAGTTATTTAGTGTAATACAATCTCCTTTGTCTCAGTGTCTCAATTACAAATGCCATCGCCACACACAGTACATCTCAATACCAGAGTCTGAAACTCATTAGTTCTTTTAAGATCTCAAAGCTTTAGCTAATAATAGGCGTCCAAACAATGGGGCACCCCTCTTTGTGACCCTCCCCATCTCAATTCTTGCTCATATCTTTCTCTTCTTTTTCTGCCACACCTCCATTGGTGTCAAGGAATCAGAGAAATAAAAAGTAGCTCCACTCCTCTTACAGATTTAGAGTTCTTCTTAAAAAGCAAGGACAGTACACTGTGATCTAAATAAGCTAGAGAATGTTGGAGCAGGAAGAGACCTTAGAATTTAGAATCTTAGAAATGAAATTACTCTAGAATATATAAAGTTGGAACTGAAAGACTTTAGACATTAGGTGACTTCTGGATCAGGTGAGCAACAAGATGAGCAAGCTAGACATTTTTCCCAATTCTCATGACCTCTCAAACCTCTCCAAAACAGAAATTATGCACCAAAAATAAAGCAACTTCTATTATCTCCAAGATCTAGAACATCTAGAATCCAAAAGAAGATAAAAATACCCCTTCAGGATCTGACAATTACTAACCCTGAGCTTACTTAGCGCCTCTTCCCCACCTCCTATTCTACCATCAACAAGCCTGCATTAGCAAATCCAAGGACATGACACAGGTTTGCATCAAATCCATCTCATCACCCTAGTTCCCTCTCCCTCTTTTTAGTTCTGTGGAGACCCTGGCTCTAGGCTTGCAGAAGTTTGTTTGGGACTTGATGACTAGCTTGGCCACAGCCCTTCAGGAGCAAAAGCCTGCCAGGGACTGCAACCTGGAAGTACTGCTGTTGCAAAGTTGGGAAATTGCAACACTGGGACAGAGAACTGAGAAACAAAGGGAATGGAACAGGTTACCAGGACAGGACACCATGCATGTTTGGAGCTGTACGGCATTTTGCTAAACTTGGGAAAAAAAGAACTGGGGCCAGTTCTGACCACTAAGAGTCATTTGGGACAGATAACTAAGCTGATGAACCATAAATTTCCCAATCGGGGAAGAGTCTCTTGAGATCCAGTTGCCCAAAGAAACCAAATCAGAGAAGAGTGAGTCAGGAAATGATTGATAAAGAAACTAAAGGGAAAAAAAGACTGCAAGTACCAACAATTTCAAAAAGAAAATTCAAAGACTTTGAACGGAAACAGACAAATCAACAGGAAAAACAGTAACAACAAAAGGAAACTGGCCTCCAAGTCTAGTAAAAATGAGTTCAGGCATCTATGAATAAATTCTGCAAAATAAAGGAAAATGATCCAACACTTGATCCATCTTGTGGAGTGTGAGGAGAACGTAGAATGCCAACATGCTTTTCCTGGGTGGTTTAATGAGAAATGAGAATTTTGAGAGCAGAATTTATGTCCTGCACAGCAAAAATAATGGACAGAATTTAAAAGAAAAAAAAACTGAATCTGCAATGGCAAGCATCACCAGAGAAGCAAAAGAAAATAACAGATTGGTGATGCTTAGAACATGGAAGGTTAGACCTGGAGGGGATCTTAGAGATCATTTAATTTAGTTCCCCCCTTTTACAGTTGAGGAAAGTGAGGGTCAGAGAGGTTAAATGACCTGCCCAAAGTCACATGACTAGACTGATCTTAGAACCGCAACTTGAATCCAATTCTTCTGACTTCAAAGTCAATGTGAAAAGGAACAGCAGATTTTACAAAGTCTTTTCTTCATAATATCCCTATGAGGTATGCATTATTATCACCATTTTACAGATGTTCAAATTGAGGCTTAAAGGGGAGAATTTAGAAATGGTTACACTCATTTGAGTAGAACCAGGACTCAAAAACAAGCCTATTGACTCCTATGCTCTTTCCACTAGCTATGAAGTGGGAAACTGCCCAAATTGAGGGAAGTTTCAGAAGCTTGGAAAGATAACCTCCAAATACTTTGCCCCATCTGATTGTCAATGCTTGAAATTCCTTTAGTTTCATTCCTTTCTTATAAGATTTTTTTCTTGGTAAAGTGTAAATCCCACTCAAGAGGTAACCCATTAAGCCTCATCAATCATTTATACCCCACTGTAAATGATTTTCTGATTCTTTTCTGAGACGATAATTTCTTTCAGTCTTTCAGAAAAGAAAAATTGGTTAACGGAAGACAAACTTTGGAGATAAAATAAAAGTATAATGGAAAGTTTGCTGAACTAGACTTAGAATGAATAGATGTGGATTTGAACAGTGATGTGGTATAGTGGGGAAGACTATTAGACATAAGGTCAGAAAACTTGAGTTGGAATCCTGGAGCAAGTCACTTCCATTCTTCGCTACTTAGCTTCTGGACATGTAAGAGTAGAAAGTGTTAGACTTGTAGATGAGATATTTATATTCTTATCGTAACTCTGTATTTATGAAACTATGAAATTCTGGGTAAGTCATACCCCCTCGCTCAGGGCTTAGCACAGTGCCAGGCAGGGTAAGTACTTAATAAACATTTGTTGTATTGCTAACTTGAGTCTTTAAATTTTAATTTATGCATAAAATGGGCATAGTACTTCATAGGGTTGTTGTGAGGAAAGTACTTTTTGAGCCTTAAAGAGCTATATTAATGTCAGCTATTATTCAAATGAAAGAGTTGGTCTAGATGACTCTAAGGTTCCTTCTGGCTCTAATATTCTGTGGTCATATGAATTCCTATTCTGACTCCAGCTATGTTAGTTTACTGCAATAAGCCTCAGTTCCCCATCTATAAAATGGTACTATCTCACAATATTACTGTAACTGGAAAATCAGGTCTTTGACTCGGAATACCAAAATTTAGAGGATGCTGAAATCATTTTCCCTTTTCCAGCAGTGAAGAAATCACTAACTATAGGACCTAATTAGCAAGACTAATTAGTTAAAATAAAAAGCTAACAGATTGTATTCTCTTCTTCCCCTGGATAGTTGTACTCTTTAAGGGAGCTCTTCCCTGACCTGTCCCTTTCTTCTCCTCATCCCAGAAGTGTTCCTGGATTTAGGTGTATTTGGATCCCTGTCAGCGGTATACTAGTAAATGTTTAACAACCAGTTCAGGATGGGGGGAGAGAATATAGGTAGTATGTACTTTTAAGTTTAATCTTCATCATTAACATTTTCTCCATCACTTTCTTAGGTTTGGACAGTCGACAGAACAATAAGTCGGACCCTTATTTATAACATTTGCCAATTTACAATTTGTAAATATTCATATTGAAAAGTTAACAATTAGCTTTTGAAAGAGTAGTCTGAGCTAACTTCAACATACTCCTGCCTACTAGGTGGTATACTGGGGTTTCTCCCACAGTTCCTTCAACAGAATTTGTCTCAAAAAGTTGATGTGAAGACTCCTTTCATGAGTCTTTTCCTGCTTTCTCTGCTAGTTCTAACTGCAGGGCCAGAATAAGGAAAGCATTAGGCAGATTATACATAAGGAAATGAGAGCTATTCCTTCCTCCTACTGGTGTCATCATCTAAGAACCAACCTAAAATGCAAGGTACAGAGAAAAGATCCAGACTAGCCCATTCATCTCTGAGAACAATTCAGTTGGACATAATTGAAAACAACTAAACAAAAACTTTATATAAATAGGTAAAATAACCTGGACCTAAAGAGGGTGCCAGATCTATCAGTTATGCTTATTGTTCTTAGCAGTAGAACTGAAAGGGATCAGGATGAAAACCTGGGTCCTCCTGCTTCCAAATCTAGTGTAGAACCTCATTGAAAATAGAGCTTAAGAACAAGGGGGAGGATAGGTGAATAGCCACACAGACCTGACTAAAAGCTATGTTCCAAATAGCCAAGATTCTGGGAGGAATTTTGTATTAGGAAGTCTTTTATTTTCTTCCTTTGTAAGTAACCACATAGGAATATGCTGGAGCCAGCTTCAACAGCTGATGACTGAGTTTTCAGTGTGAGCCTTTACACCTCAGAAACCAGCAAATGCTACCAATTAGGGTTTGATTTATTTTTCTGATGATTGTCTAGATTAAAGAAACTGACAGAGAAAATGTTAGTAATGCAGATTAAACATAAAAGCATGTCATGCATGCATTAGTTTTTTCCAGAGAGCTGGTTGACAAACATTTGCCAACATGTCCCTGCACATAGGCTAACAAGAGAGTTATCTTCACTTATTCAAAAGCATGTCGAATATAGAACCTGAAAAGCCCTTCACAATCATGTACAGTAAGTACTCAGATGGCCCAGGGAGAAAAGGATTTGCCCAGGCTCACAAAGCTAATAAATGGTCAGGCTTCCACCCTGGCCTTCTGGTTTCAAATTCAGGACGTTTTCCACTAGGTCGCACTGCCCCCTCTCATTGCCTTGATTATTGCAGAATGGGGAAAGGTTACTACAGCTGGAATACATTAGTGTTATTCCAGTCACCAAGTGAGAGTGGAAACCATTCTGGGTTTGTTGTGACATAAGAAAACTAGAGTGAGCTCCTACTTAGAATTAAAGTGACTTAAGATGACAAGAGTTAAAAAGGAAAAAAAGGGGTTCTCATTCTTCATACTGTATTAGAGGAAGTGAATAGAGTAGAAGACCTTTCCATCACAAAGAATATGTATGAATGGGAGGAAAGTAAAGGGATGTGGTAAAAGCTTACGGGACCAAAGTTAGGCTGAAATGCTCAGTTATATGGGGAGCTTGCATAGATCATTACCTTTCATTCTAATACAGTTTGCTTTCCCCTCTCTCTTAGTGGGCTGGAGTGGAAAGAACGTGGGTTCTAATCTCAATTCAACTAGTGCCTGCCTCTCTATGCACCTCGGACAAATCACTTCCTTCCTCCGAGTCTCAATATAATTCCTTGTAAAATTAGGGGCTAGGGTAAATGATCCCCTCAGGTTCCTTGCCTATGGTTATAGGGTTTCCTATCCTACTCCTCTCCACTAACATTTTCCAATCTATGCCAGATCTGAAAGAATTCTTAAAATTTGAACAAAGTTCTTATATTCTAAGCTCTGGTATTGCAAGATACTTTATAGATTGAATTTTCTATACAAAGGCCCCTCTGGCTCTGATAATTTCATGATGTGGGTTCTAAGGTTCACTCCAACTCTGACACTCTCTGGTTCTATGGTAAGTACAGTGAGTTAGGGAAGAGGGCAGAGGCCAGGGATGTTAAAATGGCATAAGAATTAGGAGGAAGGAGACGCTTCAGAGTATGAAGCTTGCTGAGGCGGGGAGGAAGGAGGTAGTAAAAATGGGGTAACTGGCGCTCTAAGCAACCTTCATTAGCAGAGGCCTGAGAAAAAGGAAAAATGGGTCAAATAAGAGGAATGAGTGGAAGGCCAAAGACTAAATAGCCCCAGCTTCATGACCTTTCTGATGACTGGTCTTCCCCCTCTGGGGAGTTTGTGGGAGAGGGGGAAGACAACCTGACTACTCTGATGACTGCCCTCTGTAACCAGGTATATGTAGACTAAAACAGATTAAGTTTATCAGGTCTGTATAATTTATAACTTGCTCAAAACAATTACATTGAGTTGAGGTTTTGTTTGGGGGACATAGCAAGTATTCAGTCAACAACAGTCTCCCTCCTCACTCTGTACCTGTCTAAAACGCTCACAAATTAGTTTATTTCCAAGAGAAAAAAAAAAGCAAGAAACCAGAGTGAGAAGGCTCTTCATGTATTCCAGCTGCTTGGCATATAGGGGAGCTCTCTTCTGAGGTTGCTATATTAAGGCCTGAAGTTAATATGGTCTGAACTGGCCCCGTTCCTTTATTCATTCTCTAAGAAAAACAACTCGAAGCTGGCATCTATAAATGTTCTAAATAACCTTCCAAACATGAAGAACCTTTTCAAAATTTAAAAAAACCTTTTAATTTGGGCGTTGGTAGGTCCATCTAGACCATGAAGGCCTTGAAATAGCTTTTAGAATTCTGGTCTATAGTCCTTATTTCATCTGAATCACTGTGGAAAGAATGAACCCTCTAAGTTAGACTTGGTCTTTTCACTCTTTACATCTCCAGTTAGAAATGGGAAGGCCAAATTGACAGCTATCCTTCAGGCCATATTCAAATGAGCCTTTTGAAGAAAAGAGAAAGTCTCCTAGTAAGCAAAGCTCAACTGAGTAAATTTATGGATTTGAAAGTTTTCCCTTCCTTGAGAGATGGTAACCATATTTGGGGCCTGCTGTTGATCTAAAATAGAAAGACCAGAGCAACTCACCAAGACGGCAGGTGTAGCAGGATTGCAATACTCATTACGGGGAGCAAGGCCATTGCTATTCCAATTACATATCTTTGAAGAAGCATCATCTCCTCATTTCTATTGTAACTTGTTCAGTGATAAATGAGGGCAGAACCTATGTCGTTTTCCTACTTTGTGGCACCAAACCTGATCACAAGGGCTCGTAAAGACTTGTATTGGAGAAGCAAGGAGAAAGTCATTTACTTCCTAGCCTGACAAGATCTAGAGCTTAAATATATCTAAGAAAGAAAAGTTCCCAATTCTCTAGCTGAGTGGTATCAAATTCAAGTAGAAGTGGGAATCATTAATCTACATATGAGAATCCATATGAGTCTCGGGGATCAGGTTAATTTTAAAATGCAAATCTGTGTCTTATTGTGCTGTTGTTTATTTTTTTGTTAAATATTTCCCAGTTCCAGTTTAATCTGGTTCAGCTATACTCGGAAACACTGTGGGTCAAATGTAACCCATCATATGTTTGACACTTCTGCTCTTGTACCAAGGCTTGCCATTTGGTCACTGCCAGTACCATGGATTAGTAATCTTTCAGCCTTTTGTTCTGGTGTGTGAGTGGAAGGCAATAGGGTTGGTGCTCACCAGCTTTTGAAAACTAGAATGTGTAAAGGCATCTCAAGCTGGATAACACTTTAGTCATCTTCTTTTAAGATTTAAAACTTTTAGGACTTAAACTAAGGCCAAATAGATGGAAATGATTTGCCCTTGGTCACACACACAGCAACAGGAGACTTTGATCCTGGCTTCTCACTCTAAATTCCTTCCTCAAGTAGGACAACTGGAATTTTGTTCTAAGATAACGTGGAAAGGATAGGCTTTCTTTAAGAGGAAATGCTTTCTCTTAGTAATGCATTTGCTAGGAGTATATGAGATGTTCAGGAAGATTAGTACTTCTGATGGGAGGGCTTTGGCTACTGAGCCCTTTTCAGGACTACTCATTGGTGCCCACCTGATCCCCAGTTCTCACCTTTGGCCAATTCTCACACAGTAGCCATATGGTAAAACCATCTCAGCAGATGGTTTAAACCAGATTGAGAGAACTGACAGGCCTCAGATCTTTAGGTGAGTTAGAGGGATGTCTACCCCAAGCATGTGAAGACTTTTTCAGGAGAAATGGGTGGATGAGAACAATTTGTTCCAGTGGTCATGAAGGCAGCTAAAGTAGGTTTTAAACCAGGGGTCCTCAAACTACGTCCCATGGGCCAAATGCAGCAGCCAAGGACGTTTATCCCCCTCACCCAGGGCTAGGAAGTTTCTTTATTTAAAAGTCCATAAAACAAAGTTTTTGTTTTTACTATAGTCCGGCCCTCCAACAGTCTGAGGGACAGTGAACTGGCCCCCTATTTAAAAAGTTTGAGGACCCCTGCTTAAACCTTGATCACACATAAAAGATGCCAAGGTCATCCACTCCATATCCAGCCATCTCTGGTCATCTTGGCTTTTGTCTTGCCACTGGATTTGGGTGATTTTGGAAGAGAGATGACAACTTTTGAGTAATTCTGCCTCATTTCAATATAATTCTTGAAATATCAAGACAAATCGAGACATCACTCTGTGATCTCATTGGTCCTCTTTGAAAATAAAAAATGAACAACAGAGACTGCTATCTCCATGCATGGTGTTTTACGATCCTCTGTCAGGCTGAGGATCGTACACTTAGGATGTTTTTTGACCATGCTTTCTACCTAATTGTGAGTTACCTTTCCTCGCAGCCTCACTGGAGCCATGGTCCACACTCTTCCAACACAACTATATTTATAGTTGGACCATCCCCTACGCTGCTATCACTAATGCTGCTGTATGTCAATCCCACCAACTCTTTTTGCCTGTATGAAAGTATGTCTAGTTATGACTCTGCTTCTTCTCCTGCATTATACAGGAGGCAGTTCCCAACTCTTAAAGGTGACTCAAGGATGTTCTATTACCCCCAAGCAATTCTTGAAAGAGGAAAGCAATAGCTCTTGGAAAGAATTGTGTGTAGGTTCTCACAAGAGCCAACAGCAACTAGCCACTAAAATCACTTCCTTGCCATTCCTAATATCTGTTTCCAATGTATGGACCATATTTTGGTCTGAGAAGCATCAAATGGAATCTCAGAGGTCTTTGGTCAACACTACAAGCTCACATTTGAATGATATTGTAGGGTTTACAAGGAACTTTATAACAACCCTGTGAGGTAGAGCTTACAAGTACCATTATCACCATTTTGCAGAGAAGATTAACTTTCCATAGAGCTATTAATTATAATCCATCTTTCCAGATCTATAAACTTTGGATTTAAATGGACCAGTTTTGGTCTTGAGAGTAGTTTTCCAAATATCATAACTCTTTTTAGCTTGTGTTGTTCCCATCCACAGTTGTGGGATTCACACAATTCAGGTTTTCCATAACTCATGTCTGTATCTCCATATATGTGGATAAAAGGGTCCCAAATCTTATATAAGCACTCATGGTTATACTAAATATGTCCGATAGAGGGCACCCTTTATTCTGCCCCACAGGAAATGTAGACAACACATCCCATATACAAGTGATAAAAATCTCCTTCAACTCTGATGAATACCACCTCTCCTCATGGCCCTAGGGTATTTCAGACTCATAGCACCACCCTGTGGTTTGGACTCCTCTTAAAAGGGAAACAAACTTGGAAGTTTTTAGGTAAATGCTCCAACATTCTGGTGAGTCCTTCTTTTCTAGTAGAGAGCCATACATACAAGCCCAAAGGTTTATTCTCTCCCAGGAAAAAGAAATACTTGGGATTGCTAGATAGGCAACCCCTTTCATAAAGGACCTGTGCTGTCTAATCCATAGTCATAGCAAAGGGCAAAGGTGCAGTCTTTTGTTCCCTCGTGTCCTAACTTTGGTTACTCACGACTATTTTCAGCTTCAGGGTCATGTGGATGATTCTCTTTTTTTCTCTAAGAGGCTGGCATTAATGGTCAAAGGATATGAGCAAACAATTTTCAGATGAAGAAATTAAAGCCATCTATATTCATTTGAACAAATGGTCTAAAACACTATTGATTAGAGAAATGCAAATTGAAACATCTCTGAGGTACCATCTTCTACTTCTGAGATTGGCTAAGATGACAGGAAAAGATAATGATAAATGTTGGAGGGATGTGGGAAAACTGAGACATTAATGCATTGTTGGTAGAGTTGTGAAATGATACAACCATTCTGGAGAGCAATCTGACACTTTGTCAAAAGGGTGATAAAACAGTGCATATACCCTTTGACCCAGCAGTGCCATTACTGGGTCTGTGTCCCAAGGAAATAATAAAGGAGGGAAAAGGAGCCACATATGCAAAATGTTTGTAGCAGCTCTTTTTGTGGTGGCAAGGAACTGAAAACTGAATGGATACCCATCAATTGGGAAATGGCTAGGTTATGATATGTGAAGGTAATGGAATATTATTTTTCTATGAAAAATTATGAATGGAATGATTTTAGAAAGACCTGGAAATTTTACATGAACAGATGCTGAGTGAAATAAGCAGAACCGGGAAAGCATTGTACACAGTAACAACAAGACTATGTGCAATGATCAACTGTGACAGACTTGGTTCTTCTTAGTGGTTCCGTGATCCAAGGCAATCCCAATAAAGTTTGGATGGAAAATGCCATCTGCATCCAGAGAGAGAACTGTGCAGACTGAACGTAAATCAACAAATGCTGTGTTCACTTTTTTCCTGTTTCTTCTATTGTTTTTTTTCTCCCTTGTGGTTTTCCCCTTTTGTTCTGATTTTTCTTTCCTAACATGATTCATTAGAAAATATATAAAAAAAGAATGTACTTGTATAACCAGAAAAATGTTGTTTTTACATGTAACTGGGGAAAGAAAAAAAATTTTTTAAAGAGGCTGGCATTACGCAGGAACTCCCCTTTTCTCTTTTCAAGGTTAGGTCCAGGATTCAGAGTATAGAAACTACCCCAAATGTTGCCATCTCTTACATTGAGAGGCTGCCATCTCTGGAGTTGGGATGAGAAGTTGTTTGGTCCTTGTTGGGGTGGGAAGAGTATTGCAATGTATAGATTCCCCTTCCCTTCAAGGAGCCCTTTTTTTACCTGTGTTTGGAAAAAAATGTTAAAAGGGATGAATCTGTGACAAAGACTCCCTTTTATTAAAAAAAAAAAAAACAACACAAATGTTTCATTGTCCTCCCACTATTGTCTGTTCCACAACAGTTGGAGCCAACTCATGTCTCTCTAATAAATTCATGATCATTGGAAATTGAATCTGATAAGAATATCAGATGTAGAGTCCCAAACAAAGGTTCCCCACATCATAAGCTCATTAAGAGGCAGCTAGGTTGTGTAGAATGCTGGTCTTGGAATCAGAAGTTCTGAGTTCAAATCTTGCCTCAGACACTTGATAGCTGTGTAACTGACAACTTTTCTGTGCTTCAATTTTGCCATCTGTAAAATGAGGGGGTTGGTCTTGATGGTCTCTAAGGTCCCTTCTAGCTCTATTATCTATATCTAGCTAAACTAGATAGACTAGGGATTCATCTGATCAATCGATTACCTAAGTAGACTCCTAACTCAAAGCTTCACCACTCTTATAGCAAACTGCTTGTCCAAAGACCAGAGATTAAAAACCACAGCTGTACACTTTCCATATTGCAAAGAAAGTTTCCCCATAGGAAACAGCGTTTCAATTCGCAATGAAGAAAAAAAATATTTCCTGATCATTAGAAGCGGACATTCCTGGAGCACAATGGAGAATGTTGGCTAGCTTGCCAGTTTACAAAACTGGAACATTTGGAACAGGTGAAAATGGAAGCATGATGTCAAAAGAAGCACTGTTCATCTCCCAGAAGCCATTTTTAGCACAGGGACACATAGGGTTCTTTGGTTCACTCTTTCCATTTTTCATCTCACATCCTCGTAAAGATGACCAAGGGAGGAGGTATTTTAAGGGTTGCCTTTTCTTCCTGCTAAGATTGTTTGATCACAATCCTTTTTAGATTTGAATTATAAACATCTGGTGTAATGGAAAAAGCAGTGGACTAGAAGTCAGGAAACCAATATTGCCTCTGTCCCAGGTCTTCCACCAGCTAGTTATGTGACCTTGAGCAAATAATTTTTTCTTTCTAGGCCTCAGTTTCCCTATCTACAAAATAATGTAATTAAATTAGATGATCTCAGGAGCGACAATTCCAGAAATGTGGCAGGAGTAGAAAGCCAGTGAAAATGCCTAAGTCAGGACATGGAGGAACAGCAAGGAGGTCTGTGTCCCTGAATTATAAAGTATACAAGTGGGGTGTGGAAAGATATAAGAAGGTTAGAAAGGCAGGAAGGGAAGAAAGACTTTAAAAGCCAAACAGAGGATTTTATATTTGATCCTGGATGTGATAGAGAGCCATCAGAGTTGACCTGTTTTAAGGAGATCAGTTTGATAGCTGAGTGAAAGATGGATTGGAATGGGTGGTCCAGGTGTGAGATAATGAGGGCCTGCACCAGGGTGGGAACAGTGTCAGAAGAGAGAAGGGAATTATATATTAAAGGTGTTACAGAGATAGAATCAACAGGCCTTGGCAACAGATTGGATATGAGGAGGAGTCAAGAATGAACTTAGGTTATGAGGTCTGGAAGGATATGTTGCCCTCGAGAGTCATGGGATGCTTTGGTGGAAAAGCTAATATTTCCATTTGGGGCTATGTTGAATTTAAGATATCTAACTAAGCATCTACTTCAAGATGTCCAAGGCAGTCGAAAATGTGAGTTTGGAAGTTCAAAATGAGGTTGAGGCTGGGTAGGTACATCAGAGAATCATCAGCATAAAGATGCTAAGGTCCCTTCTAATTTTAACATTCTATACTATTTGTTCTAAGGGACATGTTCTCTAACATTTCCTGTTCTAAGGGCCCTCAGCTCTGAAAACCTCTATTTGAAGGCTCCTGACTGTTTGATCTAAGGTCTTTTCCAACTTCTACAGTTTGTAGTCAATAGTTTCTTGTAGTTCTGACAGCCTGTGCTCTTTAAAGTCCCCTCTGATTCTAAAATTCTATATTTTAAGATTCATTCCACCTTTAACTTTCTGCTCTGACTTTGTGCAGTAAATTCAAACCTACAGCTAGGCACATCAGGCAATTTCTTCAGATATAGAGAATTTCTTGGCCTATCAAAGCAAGAGGCAAAATGGAGAGCCCTATCATATAACCTGTGCAGGGAGTAGTAGAAACTTCAGGCATTGGTGACTTTGGCCTTAGGCTTAGTGGCTTCCAGATCAATCTCTTCCTCTTCATGATGTTTTACATGAAAAACATAAGTTGTTTGTAAAACATGCTTGCACCCTATATATTCTGCTAATATTGCAAAGATCCAAGCTTCAACATCTCCATAGCAGTCACCATTTTCCCCTGTAGATCCTTTTTACAGGC
The DNA here is from genome assembly GCF_902635505.1 of Sarcophilus harrisii. Classification (NCBI taxonomy): domain Eukaryota; kingdom Metazoa; phylum Chordata; class Mammalia; order Dasyuromorphia; family Dasyuridae; genus Sarcophilus; species Sarcophilus harrisii. Next base: position 56,759,113 of record NC_045432.1, on the reverse strand, counting down.
TCATGGAAGCATGGGTATGCTTTTTATTTAACATATAATTTGTTTCCACTGAGTGATTTGTGAAACCTACCAATGCCAGCAGAAGCACATAGAATAACCTACAAGAGGCTAGCATGAGCAAGGTTCTCTAGTAGGATTAGAAGTAAGAAACCATAGCCCCAAACTGAGCCATGGCTCTCCTTCCTAATAACATAAATTGTCACAAACGAGTTTTCTCTACTTTCTTTATCCAGTAAATGTGGCCTAGGATCTAAGAGGTACAATGAATAGGGTCTTAGACTTGGACTCAGGATAGACCCGAGTTCAAATTCTGATGCAGACTCTTACGAGCTGTATAATTCTGGACAAATCACTTAACCTCTCTGGGCCTCAGTTTCCTCATTCGCAAAATGAGGATAATAGCACCATTCTCATAGGCTTGCATGGGCAGCTAGGTAGCACAGAGGATAGAGCACTGGATTTGGAATCAAGATGACTCCTCTTCTTGAGTTGAAATCCAGCTTCAGATACGTACTAGCTGTGTGACCCTGGGCAAGTCATTTCATCTTATTTGCCTCACTTTCCTCATCTATAAAATGAACTGGAGAAGGAAATGGTAAATCATTCCAGTATCTTCTCCAAGAAAATCCAAATGGGTCGTGAAGAATCAGACATGACTGAATTGAACACAGGCTTGTTGTGAGGATTAAACAGAAGAACGTATATATAAAGTGCTTTATAAACCTTACAGCACTATATAAACACTAAATATTATTTTTGTTGGTATTATGCTTCATATGGAAGCAGAGAGTTTACTTTCCCAAGAGCGGTTTTTCTTTTTAATATCCCTGTGAGGTCCAGAGATGAGAAATGATTTAGCTAATATCACATGGCCAATTAATGACAGGACTAGTTTTTGAACCTTGGACTCCTACCTGAGAAGAAATGATCTATTTGTTGACAAAATGAGCAAGATGTTTTAAACTTATGCTAATATTTATGAGGCAGCTTGGTCTGGGCATTAGAAAGATCTGAGTTCAAATACTTGGCAAGACACTTAATCTCTTGATGCCTCAGGAAACTTTAAAATCAATTTACAATAGCTAAGATTTACTGATCTTCATCAGTAGAATAGTTTCTTTACTGAGAGTTGATTATACTAATAAAATCATGGGTCCAGACACCCCTCTACATTACTAAAACTAGTGAAATGATATGATGACATTAACACATGTCATATTTCTATTTGGGAAAATAACTGTGAAATTTCTTGTTTTATTTATGGGATATTTCCTATTTTCTAGTCTCATTTGAACTCCACAAAGTCCCTGAAAAGGAGAAAAAGTGGGTAATTTATTACCCCTGTTTCGCCAAGGAAGAAACTGAGGGCCAGGGAGGATAGATGAAATGAGGAAGCACACCCTACTTTATCACCCTACTTTACTGTGATCTGCTTCGTCAGGCAAGACAGAGAACCCAGGGCTTCTCTTGCTAGTGCAGTGCTCTTTCTAGATGTACTGTAAGGACTTTAAAATCCATACTTCACAACCTTCTAGTTTTCGTTTGGAAGTTCAGACATTTGTACTCAATTCCATGAAAGGAATTATTAGGGAGAATAATCGTGAAATTTTCTAAATAAAACCGGCATGTTTTCATCCAAGGAATTCATGAGTGCTGGAGCTGGAGACTTGATTCTGGACCTTGCTGGACCACTGACTAGTCATGTGACCATGGGCAAGTTCCTGACTCAGTATTGGTTTCCATTCCCTACTCCATAAAGTGAGAGGGTTGGACCAAGGGACCTCTCTAGTCTCTCTGGCTCTGATGTCTCACTAGGCACCGAATCAGAATCATTGAATAGAAGGCCACATAGTGTGATGAAAAGAGCTGAGCAGGGCCTGCTTGTCAGGAGACATATTAAATACTTGCTTTCTGCCAAGCGCTCTGCTAAGTGCTGCGGTTACAAGGAAAGGCAAAAAACAGTCCTTTCCCTCAAGGTACTCACATTCTAATGGTAACTATCCATGTCTGTGTAGATATATATTCTCCAAGGGAAGAGGCAGCCAGAGCTAGAAAAGTTCTCTTGCAGAAGGTGGAATCTGAGCTGTGACTTGAGGGAAAAAGTCAGGAGATGGAAGTGAGGAAACTGAACATTCCAGATATGGGGGACAATTAACAAAAAGGCCTGGCTTCTCTACTCTCCAGTTTTGTTATTTTGAGCAAGTCATTTCCCTTCTCCCTCACTTAGCTTCCTTCTCTGTGAAATGAAAATAACAATCCTCCCATCTGTCCAAACTATTGAGGAAACATTTATGTCACTATAGAAACAGGGCTCATTATTATCTACTAATGCTCCCCCTTTTATAGATGAGAAAACTGAGGCCCAGATAGGACAAATGACTTTTATCCCAAGATCAGATGACTTCTAAGTGACACAGCCAGATTCAGAATTCATGTCTCCTGATTCTTTTCACCACAGTTTAAGGCTATTATGTCAGGAAACATAAAAAAGAGAAATCCAGAAAAGATTAAATGATTAACAGTTGCCTTTTGATAAGGCCACCAAATAATCCTTCTCACATTGAGACCTGTCTTAGGTTACAGAGTTTTATCTGGGTTTTATCGTTCTTGCATCTTTTAACATTGTGATTAAGGGGTGACTGGGAGGTGCAGTGGATAGAGTACCAGCCTTGAAGTGGTGCTCTTGAAGGAGAATCTGAGTTCAAATCTGATCTCAGAACACTTCCTAGCTGTGTGATCCTGGGAAAATCACTTAACCCCAATTGAAAAAACATTGTGATTTATTAAAATTAAGTAAGTCTGGATACTAGGCAGGTATCTAGGTATCGCAGAATGGACACTTGGTTTATAAGGTCAGAGGATTTAGAGCTGGAAAGAACTTGAAGATTCATTTAGACCAACTCCTTCATTTTGCAAAATAGGAAACTGAAATTCAAAGATTGAACTTGTTCTAAGTCATTGAGATACTAAGTATAAGAGCCAGAATCTGAACCCAGGGCCTCTACCCCTAAACTCAAGTGTCACTGCCACTATATGGAGAGAATGTTAGGTTTGGATCCAAAGAACCTGGGGTTGGTACCTTATTAGCTGTGTGACCTTGGATGAGTCCCTTCCCTTCTCTGAGCTTGCAGGTCCTCCTTTGGATAATGAGGGGAATCTACGAGATAACTTGTAAGTCTCTTCCAGGCAGCCAGCTTTCATCCTATGATGAGATGATCTCTAAGGTCTTTTCCAGCTCTGAAACCTACAAATTGCATATGGAAAATCCCATTTGTTTTCACTCCATTGAGCATTTCACAGTGAAGTATGGTGATAACTGTGTGTACAGGAAGGAGAAAACCACCACCCAAGTCATCTGTTGTTCATTGAACAGCTGAATCAATTCATTTTAATCCAAGAACAGCAGAGTGGTTTTTGGTCTACTATTACTATTGAAAGTCATAGTTGCTATCAAAACTACACCAATGGAGGGACATGTGTTTCTCCCACTGTTTTATTTCACAAGGAGTATTTTCTGTCCTGCCAACTTTTTCCTTTGAGGGTTACTGCAAACGTGTTCTACTTTGAGAGAAATTTATTTCCCTCACACACTGAAGATTGAGCTAACAGTGTTATTGTGCCCATTTGGGGGAGGGATCCTATATTCATTTTTTTTTCTGGGCCATAACAAGTATTCACAGAAGTCTGCAAAGTGACTCATGGTCGAAGTCGGGAGAGGCAGAGAGAGATGAGAGTTTCAGGGATGCTAGGTGTGTGATGTACTAAGGAAGAGCAAAATGAATTTCTCCTTAGGGAAAGAGACAGACAGTATTAAGGGTATGATGTTGACTGAAAATAACGGTCCCTTATTGTAAATGTCTTGTTAACTTTCAATTCAGTAAAACAGCAATCAGCTTTGAATTCTGGTTCTGACACAGTTCATCTGTGTGACCCTGAACTAGTCATTTCCCAATCCATCTGAGAGCCTAAATTTTCTCATTTGCACAATGGGGCTAATAAGATTTATAATACCTGCCTCCTAGGGTTGTTGTGACAAAAGCACTCCATAAACTTTACAGCACAATGGATCATAGGGCTTGGAGTTGGAAAATACCTTAGAGTTCATGGGGTACAAATCCCTCATTTGATAGATATGTAAACCTTCAGAAATGTCTTCTCATTTATTAAATACTTAGCATGCACCAGACCTTTGGGCTAAGACTTGGAAGAAAATGACAACAAGTCAAGGACCTGGCAATCCACTTGGGGTGGGGGGAGGAGGGCAGCAGGTACACAAATAAGCATGGTACCAGCCAAATATATTGGGGGTAAAGGCAAGTCAGGCTCAGTGACCTAGGAAAACTGGAGGAGAAAGAAGTCACTTTTTTTGGTCAAAAAGGGAATTCCCCCAAGTCCAGACAATTCCTACATCTTTGGATAGTATCTTTTCCTTCTGACAACTATTCCAACATAGTCCAAATACAACTGGAATCCATTTTCAAATCCATTTGCCCCAGGGAATTGCCTTTGCTGGAACATCTCAGGCTTGGGAACAAGGCCTGTTGGTTGGGTCCAGTTCTTGCCAGAGTCGACAGTGGGAAACAGTTATTCGAAAAAAAAAAACAGATGAAATTCATAAACTCACTCCAATCACTCTTGCTCTAGGGAACTTTTCAGAATGGCTCAGATAACAACACCCCCTTCCTTACTACATGTCGAAGGCAATGTAAGAGACAACTTCAAACAGAGGCTCTCTTTGTCTGACTGGTACTGTAGCATGGGTAGAGATTGGCTTTCATTGGGTACAGATTTTGTTTTTTTTTCCCAAAGCCAAAAGGAAATCAAAGACCTGAACATCAGACCAGTAAAATGATGAGCAGTGAAAGCTACTGAAAAACTAGGTGTGGTAAAGCTCCTAACTCATCTTGTAGTCGGACCCAGACGTAAAGGCACTGGCCGAGCAGTGAGGTCATTCTTCCCTGTAATTCAGTTACAGACTAAATTCAACAAGCATTGGGGCTTGCTGATGTCCACTCACATGGCTTCCATTTAGACTCGTTTTGCATGTATGTCCCCCCTAAGAGTTTTCTTAAAGTGCACAAATCATTTGGAAATGGATATAACAAGAGGAGAATTTACTAATCCAACTGGCAGAAGGAGATCTATTCAAATTTAGTTTAAAACTATACAGTTGAGCAGAGAACCACCAAATGACAGTGATAACAAGTACCTTAGAAACCATTGACCCCAATGGATAAAGTGACTCTCTCAATGAGAGAGTGACTTAGCCAACTTCACACCTCTAGGGAGAAGCAGAGTCCAGATTTGAACCTGAAATTGCATGGTCCAAAAGGCAACAGAAATCACAGAAAGGACCTTAAAAGGATATCTCTTCCATCACTGTCATTAGACAGGACTTCTATCTTGCCTAAGAATGTCTACACATGTTTGAAATAGAAAAAAATTGCCATCCGTTTATGCCTTCATCAGGAGAAGAAAAGCCAGTGTACTAAAACTCTCAAAATGCAGTCAATCCCTCAAGACCGAGAACAACCAGAAAAGGTGGCCAGATCCAGAGGGCTGGATTTGGAGTCACTTAATATCTGTGGGCCTCAGTTTTTTCATGTGTAAAAAGAGGGAATTGGATCAGATCACTTTAATGAAACCCTCCTGCTCTAAATCTGTGCTTTTATATGCTCTTATATACTCTTATATCCTCCAAGCTTTCTTTCTAGATCAGTTAGGCCAGGACATTAAGCTAGATCTCCACATTCAGTGTGGGGAGGATCTGATTACATCTGATTACAAGATAGATACAAGTAATGTTCATAGATCTGAATTCATCTGACGTTTTCAAAGCTAATTGGTTTAAAACTTTTGAGAAAAGTCTGGCAACAAGGATTCTGATGATTGGAAAAGCTTAGTTTGCCTTGAAACTTGTAAACTAAAAATCAAGATGTGCAGTCTAAAGAACCCTTCTCAGTGGTTCTGAGCAGTTGAAGCCTGGAACCCTCAGGGGAAGAGTTCCTTTTTTAAATTCTTAATTTTTTTTTAAAAATTCAACTTTTATCTTAAAATCTATTTTTTTATTAAAGCTTTTTACTTACAAAACATATGCATGGGTAATTTTCAACATTGACTCTTCAGAAACCTTCTGTTCCAAATTTTCCTCTCCTTCCTCCCACACTTCCCCCCCTTAGATGGCAGGTAGTCCAATACATGTTAAATATGTTATAATATATGTTAAATCCAATCTATGTATACAGATTTATACAGTTATCTTGCTGCACAAGAAAAATCGGATCAAGAAGGAAAATAAAAATGAGAAAGAAAACAAAATGCAAACAAACAACAGAAAGAGTGAAAATGCTATGTTGTGGTCCACAGTTCTCTCTCTGGGTATAGATGGCTCTCTTCATCACTGAACAAGTGGAACTGGTTCGAATCCTCTCATTGTTGAAGAGAGCCACGAATTGATCATTGTATAGTCTTCTTGTTGCCGTGTTCTCCTGATTCTGCTCATTTCACTCAGCATCAGTTCATGTAAGTCTCTCCAGGCACTTATACGAACTGATACTGAGTGAAATGAGTAGGACCAGATCATTATATACATCAACAACAATACTATATGATGATCAATTCTGATGGACCCGGCCATCTTCAGCAATGAGATGAACCAAATCAGTCCTAATGGAGCAGTAATGAACTGAACCAGCTACACCCAGCGAAAGAACTCTGGGAGATGACTAAGAACCATTATATTGAATTCCCAATCCCTCTATTTTTGCCCATCTACATTTTTTATTTCCTTCACAGGCTAACTATATAATATTTTGGAGTCCGATTCTTTTTACACAGCAAAATAATGGTTTGGACATGTATACTTATTTTGTATTTAATTTATACTCTAATATATTTAACATGTATTGGTCATCCTGCCATCTAGGGAAGGGGGTGGAGGGAAGGAGGGGAAAAATTGAAACAAAAGGTTTGGCAAATGTCAATGCTGTAAAATTACCCATGCATATAAATTGCAAATAAAATGCTATTTAAAAAATTACATCACTTCAGCACACCTAAAAAAAAAAAGTCTCTCCCAGGCCTTTCTGAAATCATCCTGCTGGTCATGTCTTACAGAACAATAATATTCCCTAATATTCATATACCACAATTTATTCAGCCATTCTCCAACTGAGGGGCAGCCACTCAGTTTCCAGTTTCTGGCCATTACGAAGAGGGCTGCCACAAACATTTTGGCACATGTGGGTCCCTTTCCCTCCCTTAAGATCTCTTTGGGATATAATCCCAGTAGAAACACTGCTGGGTCAAAAGGTATGCACAGTTTGATAACTTTTTGATCATAGTTCCAGATTGCTCTCCAGCATGGTTGGATCCATTCACAGTTCCACCAACAATGTATCAGTGTCCCAGTTTTCCCACATCCCCTCCAACATTCATCATCTTTTCCTGTCATTTTAGCCAATCTGAGAGGTGTGTGGTAATATCTCAGAGTTCTCTTAATTTGCATTTCTCTGATCAATAGTGATTTGGAGCACCTTCTCAAATAGTTTCAATTTCTTCATCTGAAAATTGTCTGTTCATATCCTTTGACCATTTGTCAGTTGGAAAATGGCTTGAATTCTTATAAATTTGAGTCAATTCTTTTTATATATTTTAGAAATGAGGCCTTTATCAGAACCTTTGAATGTAAAAATGTTAGGGGAAGAGTTCCTTACAGAAGGCCCTGCAGCATTTGACACAGTGGAAAGAGCACTGAAAACGGAATCAGTAGAGATTGAATGTCAAATCTGGGCTCTTCTAAGACATACTGGCTGTGTGATCTTAGGCCAGTTAACATTCCTTCTCTGAGCTCCAGTTTGTCATCTGTAAAAAGGAGAGGATAATACTTGTGCTACTTAACCCATAAAGATGTTGTTAGGTAGGTTTTTCATACACTATAGAAATGGAAGCCATTAGAGCTAAGCCCTGATTAGTGTGAATGATGAACACTGTGAAGTGGTTGAATTTTTCAAATTCTTGTTGACTATTTCCACTGGGCTGGAAGCAATTATCATATTGTACATAAATATAACTTCAAATAGTGTGAATTTGAATGTACTAATCGGGATAGGATAAGCTGTTTCTACATATTCTTTCTTTTTTCTTTTTTTTCTTTTTTATTAAAGCTTTTTATTTTCAAAACATATGTATAAAATAACTGTATGGACATATATACATATATTCTATTTAACATATACTTTAACATACTTAACATATATTGGTCAACCTGCCATCTGGGGGAGGGGGTGGGGGGAAGAAGGGGAAAAATTGGAACACAAGGTTTTTGCAAGGGTTAATGTTGAAAAATTATATATGCATATTTTTATTATTATAGCTTTTTATTTACAAGATATATGCATGGGTAATTTTTCAGCATTGACAATTGCAAAACCCTTTGTTCCAATTTTTCCCCTTTCCCCTCACCCCCTCCCCTAGATGGCAAGTAATCCAATATATGTCAAACATGGTAAATATATTACACATTCTTTCTTTTTAAAATTTTTTATGCATTTTTTTTATTATTAGAGCTTTTTATTTACAAAACATATGCATGGGTAATTTTTCAACATTGACCCTTGCAAAACCTTGTGTTCCAACTTTTCCCCTCCTTCCCCCCACCCCTCCCCTAGATGGAAGGTAGTCCAATACATGTTAAGTATATTAAAGTATATACACATTCCTTCAATAACAATATTCAACATACTCAAAAACTTCCCCCTATAACATATACATCCTCGATACTAATATTTTCTCACAGTCTAACTTTAAACATGCAATTATCTATCATAAAACTGTGAAGGATAGCCAATAAACTGGGATCCAACAGAGATCTTGACAAGCTAATGAATTTGGCCAAATCTAATGAGACAAAATGTAATTGGGATAAACGTAAACTCTTACATTTGGTTTCAAAAATCAATTTGACAAGCCCAAGATGGGGTTTGCATGGCTAGGTAGCAATTGGTCTGGAAAAGAAATGGGTTTAGTTTTTTTTTTGTTTGTTTGTTTTTAGTGAACTGCATGATCAGTATTGAGTCAGCAGTGTGATCCAATAGCTCCCCCAAAAACTATTATTATTGAGAGGCACAGCTTCTAGGAATAAGGGGGCAATAGTCCCATTATACTCAGCCTTGGTTAGACTACAATCTGTAGTAATATGGTCAAGTGCCACAGACATGAGATGGTTAAGGACCTCAAGTTCATTCATAGTAGATTTGGTTGAAGGAACTGAGCATGTTTAGCATTAATAAAAGAAGACTGGGAGTCAGGCGGTGGATAGTGGCAGAGTATTTGAAGGGCTGTCATGTAGAAAAGGGATAAGATTTGTTCCATTTGGCCCCAGAGGGCAGAACAAGGAGCAGTGAGTGGAAGCTGCAAAAAAGGCTAATTCAATCTTAATATCTAGAAAAAATTTCTAAAAACTAGGACTCTCCAGAAGTAGAAGTAGTCATGTCCAAAATCAAAAATGTGTCTCATTCTGCTTTCTGAGTCTTTGTTCTCTCATGAGGAGATGGGTAACATGCTTCACCACAAATCCTCTGCAATCTTGGTTGGTCATTACATCGCTCAGAGTTCCTAAATCTTTCAAAATTGTTTGTCATTACAGTGTTCCTGCCATTGCGTCAACTGTTCTCTTGGTTCTCATATCACTGCATCAATTCATACAAGTCTTTCCCAAAGGCCCTTCCAGTTATGAGATTCTGTGATTTTACTTCCTTCATCCCTGTAACAGTCATTTGAATTCAACAAAGATTTGTTAAATGTTTCCTATGGACAGAAACTTATGCTCAGCACTGAAGATATAGAGATGAAAAACAAACCATTCCAGCTCTCAAGGAGCTTACAGGCTAATAGGAAGGATAGAACATATTTGTCCATTTGTATGGTAATATAGAGAGAAATATGGGAAGCAATTGAAATGTTCAGGCAAAGTGTTTTAGTGAATTTTGAGAATGAACAGATGATGTATAGTTGGATTCTAAAGTAAAATAAAGTTCTCAGCAGGTCATAGATAATGTTATTCTAGGCAAAATTAGGTCCTAGATTTCTATGTAAAATCTAGCAATAAAATGAAGTTGTGAGCCTTATTCTGTACACTAATGTTATAATAGGTTTTTACTGCATGTAGAATATTTAAAGTCATAGAATCTTAGCTCTTGAAGGGGCCCTAGATGTCATCTAGACAGAGGTGTCAAACTCACTGCCCACAAAATTTCAGAATGCTTGGGAACAAGAAGTAGTGTGATTGGGCAATATTTAACAACACAAATAAAACCACATTTCCATAGTGCTTGAAAAATAGGGCAAAAATAGAGGGATTGTGAATTCGATATAATGGTTCTTAGTCATCTCCCAGAGTTCTTTCGCTGGGTGTAGCTGGTTCAGTTCATTACTGCTCCATTAGGACTGATTTGGTTCATCTCATTGCTGAAGATGGCCGGGTCCATCATTTATGCCCAGTAAGTCCAAGAATTGGATCTAAGTGACGCAGGCCTGTGCAATGCCACCAGCCTACCTTTCTGCTCCAGAGTCCGCTGAGTCCAGTATCAAAAAGGTGTAAAAAGACTTTGAAGTCATCATAATAAAATTTATAACCACATTTCCATAGTGCTTGAAAACTTGCAAAATGCTTCCCTTGTAACCACTGAGGGGAACAGGTATTATTTTAATTGTTGTTATCCCCATGAAGCTAGTTCGGAGAAATGAAATGATTTGCCTGAAAGCTCATTTGGTGTGATCACACTAAAGAATAATGTTAGTTTGTGTTTTTTTCAATAAACATGCTGCCACCAAGATTTGTTTCTATTTGAGAAATGAATTATTTCTATTTGACACCACTGATTCTAGACCAATCTCCCACTGTAAGCCAGAATTCCCTCTACCATATCATAACCTAGAAGAAAACGTGCTAGGCTTGGAATCTACAGAAGTGGATTTGAATATTAGTAACTGTACAATCTTAGACAAGTTACCTCACCTCACCGAAAATCCATTTTTTCATCTCTTAAATGGGGAGAATAATATTTGCACTACTTATCTTATGTCACAGAAAAAGCACTTTGTAAATTCAAAACACTAAAAAAAAATGTAAGTAATCCTTATTGTCCCTGATGGGTCTGATTTCTGGTTGAATGACCTTAGAATACATGTTTGCAAAGTAAGGATTTCATGAGATAGCTAGGTACCTTATAAGATATATGTCTGTATATCATTCTATAGTATAGATATATATGTGTGTATATAGATGCTGTGCATAGATACTGTATATATTATGTAGTACATATTCAGTACATGTACTTGTAAATATGCTACTCAAAAAGTTTTAAAAAATTACTTTTAAATGCATTCAGGAATTAGACATATCTGCAAAGGAATGTAATCTATACCATCGAGAGAGAGGAAGTATGATAAGTGGAAAGAGAACTAGGTTGGGAATCAGAGGAGCTGGGTGTGAATCCCAATACCCCCACTTACTTGCTTAGATGACTTCAGAAAAGTCACTTCATCTTTTTCAGCCTCACTTTCTCCTCTGTAAAATGATCTCAAATGTCTCTTCTGCTACACTGTGATGTTGAACTTTGAGCTCTATGTTGGTGTGCATCCTTTATTCTTGAAGAGGACCAACGTCATCAGGAGGATTATGTCTTGACTTGTAAGAGAATTGGATCTAAGTGCCGCAGGCCTGTGCAATGCCACCAGCCTACCTTTCTGCTCCAGAGTCTGCTGAGTCCAGTATCAAGACATAGTGATCTATGTCTTGTATGTGTTTTGTGTGACTTTTGTATGTGTCTTTTTGTATGACTTTTGTATGTGTCTTGTATGACTCTAGATGGCCCCATATGCAATGGGAGACCTTGGCCCTTTTTAAACTAAAAGATTTTTTAAGTTTTTTTCATGCTTATGTACAGTTAGCACACTATTTATGCCCAGTAAGTCAGTCACTAAACACTTAGTAAGCACCTACTATGTACCCTATGTATGTACTATACATACTGTATTACATACAATATCATACCAGGCACTTCACTAAATCCTGGAAATACAAAAAAAGGCAAGATAGTCCTTGTCCTCAAGAAGCTCACAGTCTAATTACAAAGACAATGAGCAAACAACTATGCACAGACAAGCCATATACAGGTAAATATGGGAGAAGGCACTAGCTTTAAGAGGGATTGGGAAATGCCTCCTGTGGAAAATAGTGTTTTAAGTAGAATTTTAAGGAAGCCAGTTTGCAGAGATGAGGAAGGGGAGATTTCCAGGCATGGAGGACAGTCTGAGAAAATGCCCGGAACTGAGAGAATGTTTTTCAGTGTTTTGTTCATGGAACAGCACAGAGGCCAGTGTCACTGGATCAAAGAGTACATGGGATGGGGTAAGGTGTAAAAAGACTTTGAAGTCATCATAATAAAATTTATAACCACATTTCCATAGTGCTTGAAAACTTGCAAAATGCTTCCCTTGTAACCACTGAGGAGAACAGGTATTATTTTAATTGTTGTTATCCCCATGAAGCTAGTTCAGAGAAATGAAATGATTTGCCTGAAAGCTTATTTGGTGTGATCACACTAAGGAAGCTGGCCTAGGAGTATCCAGTGGCCTTGGTGGAGCTCTAACTTTTGTCTTTCTTGGGTGACATGACACCAAGCTGGCTTCTTTTACACACAGAGATGTTTGAGTTAGAGAATATAATGGTACCTGAAACAATTGAAGTTTGAAGGGCAAGGATCCTGAGTATAGAAGGTCTTCCTGCAGATTTCCTGCAGACTGTATGCTTTGGGATATGAGTTTCACTTAAAAAAAGAAAAGAAAAGAAAAGACTGTCTTTTATCAGTGTTTAAAAAAAAAACCTCTCTTTCAAATAGTACCAGCTGGACTGGTAAATCTTTGACTTTGTAGGCTGACATAATGAAACAATAGGCCAAGAGGAGTTTGCATTTCTCCTGATCTTCTCACTGCAATGCTGACTTGGAATTCTAATTATGGGAATTTACTCTTATTCTTGACACTACAAACTATTTCCCCTTTGTGCTATCTGCCAGATGAAATATGTATGGTAGGATTTGAAAGCTTGCAATATAAATAATAACTCCTTTTATTTCCATAATTCGAGAAAAATATCTCGAGTTCTCCACTTCATCTTCTTGTCATTTCCATTTTCTTACATAGATGTTGGTCCAGATGTGGTAGTTCTGTTGAGATCAATGATGAGAATAGATTGCTGTAGAAATGTGGCAAATCTGTAACCTTTTCCTTCTATTTGTCCTCCTTAGAATTTCATATGTAAATTATTTGGGGTAGTATGGCTTTGTTGGATTTTTTGCCAAGCCTTTCTGTATCATGGTTCACTGGGAAGAATTCTGGACTTGGGGTCATAAAACCTGAGTTTGAATCCCAGCTCTGCTACTTCCCACATGTGTGACCTTCACCTTGTGCTAAATGACCTCTGAGATCTCAGTCATCACTAGATCTCTGATGTTTCCAGTGCTTGGCACCTTTTTGTGTTTAAGACCTTTTTTTAAGTTGTGTATGTAGCGGTCATCAACAGACACATACATTTCAAAATACAAGAGAAGTGGCTAAGTGAATAAGAAACTCTGAACTTCTATTATGTTCACTTTTAAGATGTTTTTTTAATATGTTTAACATTGTAGTTCTGTCACTGCCCTTGTATTTGTGTTCCCTTCCAGATTTCCTTCTACTTTCTTCTTTTTATTTTATAAGGATTTCTAGATACAGGACTACTTTCTTCATTTTCCTTCCTATTTTTTACTATCACTGTCACCCTTACCCCATCCCCTTCCCATGACAGTTTAGTGGAGTCAAAGAGTGTAAAATTTGGAGTCAGAAAGACCTTACCTCAAATCTGGACATAGATAACTGTCTAGATATATAACCCTGGGTAACTCATTTAAACTGTGCATGACTCAGTTTCCTCCACTGTAAAATGAGAATACTAATAAGCTACTTCCCAATATGTGTAAAGTATTTAGCACAGTGCCTGGCACATAACAGATACTCAATAAATGCTTCTTTCCTTCCTTCCCAAGTTTCTCTGACTCCCCTAAAGAAAGGAATATGCCCTCTCTTAAAACAAATATGTATAGTCACATAAAACAAAATCACATATTAACTATATCTGAAAATATAAGTCTCCTTCTATACTTCTAGTCTGTTATCTCCCTGCCAAGAAATGAGAAACATGCCTCATCATTAGTTTTCTGCAGTTGTGATGGGCCATCATGTTTCATAGTTGGATTCCTTTATATTGTACTAAGCATTGTATCCATTGTTCTCCTGATTCTGGTCACTTCACCCTGCATCAGTTTATACAAGTCCCTCCAGGATTCTCTGAATCCTTCCTTTTCATCATTTCTCACATTGTAGTAATTCCTAATGCTAATTCCATTAGATGCATATGCCATAATTTGATCAGTCATTCTTCTATTGATGGGACCCACTTTGTTTCCAGTTTTTTTCCTACAAAAAGAGCTGTTATGAATGTTTATACACATGGGCCCTTTCCCTTCTTTTTTGATCTCTCTGGTTTATAGACCTGGTAGTGATTTCACTAGATCAAAGCATATGGACATGTAACTCTGGGTTGACTGTCCCAACTCCTATTTGCCCTTACAAATCAAGCCTCCACGGCATGGCTATTACAGCCCCTGAGAGCTCTAGTCCTATGGGGTTAAAAATAAGTATCATTCTACTGATGTCAGCTCAAGCCCCCATTCCAGTGTGTTCTCTCTAGTATTATTAGTTGTTCTCAAATAGACAGCCAGACAATTAGCTTTTAGAAAAAGGGCTAATTATACTAAGTTGGCCTAATAAAAAAAAATCCTCTCAAAAGTCTGCGACACCCTTTCCCCAGGACATACAAAATCCAGGGGAAAGTGGGCTCAGGTTTAGAGAGCATACATGGTAAAGGCCTACCTCACAGCTCCTGGAAATCTTTTTGTTCAGTCATGTCTTCTTGACCATTTTGGGCATTTTCTTGGCAAAGATACTAGAGTGGTTTGCCATTTCCTTCTCCAGCTCATTTGACAGGTGGAGAAACTTTGGTAAGCAAGGTGAAGTGACTTGTCCAGGTCACAAAGTAAGTATCTGAACCCAGATTTGTACTCACAAAGGTGAGTCTTCCTGACTCTAAGCCCAGTGCTCAATCAGCTGTGCCACTTAACTTTTACTGGAGCTCTCAAGATGTCCCCTTCATGTATGATCTAGTTTTTCTCCTGAACCCTCTACAGAACCTTGGATATGCAGCTGGTCTGTCCTTTTCTCTTGGTGCAAACACTGTTGTCACCTGAGATAAAGGGCATTTTTTAGGATGCTAATGAGAAGTCCAATATCCTCCAGACTTTCAAAGTTCTTGAGGTCCTTCTTTGGACAATGGGAAGAGGGGGAGACTGAGACAGAGGTTAAGACCTGGGTGTCTCTTCCTCCTCTACTCCTTTTTATACACTCCTAAGAGGTTTTTCTCTTTCCATTCTATTGTTAGACACTCAAATACTCTGAGTTCTGAACTAGATTCCTGATGTTATACAGGCAGCACAAGGAATTAATGAGATCCTCATCCTAGGAATCAGCTTCTTCTGACATCTACTTGAAATGCCTTTGATTCAGGAGATGTCTAGACCTCTTTCATAATTACTGAACTGTTTTCACCTGACAAATATCTTATTATTTTTTATATCTGGTGGAGTGACTTGATTTCTTTATTCAATCTCCACCCCTACACAAAGTTTAGTGACTTTTTGGATGTAGATCCAAATTGCTTCCCAGAGTGGTAGAACCACTTCACAACTCCACTTGTCACTGTTTTGATGGTGGTGATGCTGCCCATAATAGCTTGTCATCCTCTTACCTAATGCCTTATGAATAAGTTTCTCCTTTAAATTTGTTTTATCTTTGGCATCTATTTCTTATTTCTCTCTTCTTGGTAAAGAGATCAAGTTTGCTGGCTAACATAGTTTGTAGTCACTTTGGGTATCTCTTTTAAGAGACTGCCTTATAATGAGTTAAATTTTTCTAAGTTTCATAAAGTCAGTGTCGATCCATTTTTTATTTTTGCATCAACAGCTTAAACAGGTCTTTAAAAAAAATCTAGTGCAGTTACACATGGTACCTTCATGTCTTTATCCTTTCTTGAACTTTGTTGTTAATTTTGACCTTTGCTCTAACTAGTCAGTGATCTAATTATATACATACAATTGATTCGGAAATGAAGTGAATCCTACATTGGTAACCGGGTACTTCCTGTCTGTTTAGATGTTTCCTGGTGGGGTTTTTTTGGCGATTTTGGGGGGTTGTTTTGTTCGGTTTTAGTTTGTTTTTTTTTTTGGATTCAGTGTCCATTGCTCTCAGACTTTCTTCTTGAAGAAAGTCTTCAAAATATATCATCTTTCCTTATGCTTACCGTCACAATGAAGTCTAGTATTGAAAGATGTACCTTGGTTTGGTTTGGAAGACACTGTCAACTTCTTCATAAAATGTTTCTTATTCAGTCTTTATAACAAATATTGGCATTTAAGGCAGCAGTTATCTATCTGCCTCTAACTAACCCTCATCTGCACTACAAATGCAAACTGCACTGCAGTTTGAGATAAAGAAAGATGTCAGCACAGATATTTTGTTCAATGAGCCTTTGATGATTAGTATCAACAATGCATTAAAACAGGGAGACTCACTAAAGAGGTTTGCACTGTCACTGGGATTCCCTGTACTAAATTAATCTGGAAGAGGGATTGCAAAGAAAAGGTCACATTCTCCACGTGCTCCTTTTTGCATCAAGCTCCTTAAAACTCCAGGGTCTTTTCAATGAGATCTCAAAAGAGAAAATCTGATACTCCATACCAGAAAAAAAAAGTAAATGGTTGAAGTTCAATTCATTAAGTATAGTTAGATATTCAGTCTATTGAGTTAGCACCTCAGTACATATAGCTTGGACAGGCTTTGTAGGTGAAAAATAAGCTAGACCCAAAAATGAAGAGGAAGAAGATAGTAGACTGGATTGGATATGACATATTTCTCAGCACTTTCAACAATTTTCAAGTTGCTTTCTGACATAAAAAAGTCTATAATAACTCTTTAACCTATTATTTTCCTGTTGATGCTGGGAATCATGGAATACCACAATCTGTGAAAAAAAACAAAATTGCAACCCACTCAAAGGACTATGAAGAAATGCATGGTGGGCATAAATCATCTTTGCAATATTACCAAAGATGATTTGAATACAAGATGTGGTATAAGGAACATTGTATAGGAAACGAATGATCAGAAAAGGTAGTGAGACACTTATGTTGCAGGAGTGAAGGATAATAGCTTAACTGCTGCACTGATACCCACAAAATGGAAGCCAGGAATATGTGCCAGATTTTTTATGGTAGAATCTTATTCATTGTAGAGCAAGAATCATACAGGAAAAAGAAGTATAAATGGACTGGAGAATGTTCTGATGGAGATTAATAATATCATTGACATGGCAAAGAATTCATTTTAACTTCCTCAAAATTCTAATCCTATGGTTAAGGTAGGTTAATTATCCCTTTTTTACAGATGAGAAAAATGAGACCCAGTTTGTCAGTTACTTGCTTAGAGCCACTCAGAGAGGAACAGTTCTGAGACTAGAACCCATCTATTGACTCCCAGTATAGGCCAAAATCTCTAGAGCTCTAGTGAGTTTATGCCTCAGTGCATGTATCTTGGGCAGGATTTATAGATTTTCAAAATGTTTACAGCTCTTTGAAATATATCTATTAAATGTCATCTCAGAATAGGCATATTTAGGCTATTTTTAAAGAGCAAGCTTATGAGTTAGGAAGGTTGAATATTATTATCTCCATTTTATAGATGAGTACATTGACACAAAGGGAGGGAATAGCTTTTCTTTGATCACACAGAAAATTAGTGACAGCACAGGAACTGGAAGTCAAGTCTTCTGCCTCTCGCTTATTTCTACTAAAGAACACGTGGATGAGATCATAGAATTAATGACAGGACTTTTCAGATCACGTGACATGGTTAGGTGACAAATCGATCAGCATAATCTCCTAGATGTATTATACTAAGATTTCAGTAGACTCTTAATCTATTTTTGTGTAACCCAAAGAGTAGTCATTAATAAATGTCAACTTAGAGGGAAGTCTCTAGAAGAGTTTCTCAGGGACTTGCCTTTGGCCCTGTGTTGTTGAACATTTTTTACTGATAAGTTAGTTGGTTAAATTAGAGACATTGATTTTCAATTGTCATAGGGCACAGAGGAATAACATATCCGATGACAGAGTCAGGATCCAAAAGGATCTCAACAGATCTGAACAATGTGCCTATTCTGAGATGGCATTTAATGGACGTAATTGTAAAGTTCTAGCTATGAGGTAAAAAGAAAATCAATTCCACAAGTACAGGATGGGGAAATAGTAGCCAGGCAGCAGTTTGTGTGAAAAAGATCTGGGAGTTTGAGTGGAGTACAAGTTCTATAGAAGTCAACATTGTGACATGGAAGCTAAAAAAAAATCTAGAACAATTTATCCATTTTTCAGATGAACAATAAAGCTAAATGATTTTTCTAAAGATCACAAGCTAGGATGCAAATCCAAGTCCTGATTCTAAAATCCAGTGCTTTCCAATAAACCAGACTACTTTTTGGAATGAGTAGGCAATAATTTGTCTCCCATGCCTGCTGTGCTCTCTGTCTTTATTTTTGCCTCTTGGAATTCTAGTTTTGGGGCCATTTATCTCCATGAGACTATTTCTAACACCACCACCCCAGTTAGTGATCTCAAACTCCCAAATTTCTTTGTATATCCTTTATATGAATTTTGTTTGTCTTATTTGTATAGTCATTTCCCTCCAGTCATGAGAGTAGGAACTGTTTGATTTTGGTTTTTTTATCCCCAGAACTTTGCATGGTTCAATTGAGACAAAGACTGAATATGCAATTTTTTTTTTTTTGGTATATGAAATTGTCTCTACCCGCCTTCTCTGCAGCATAATTTTAGAATTGCTTAGAATATGAAGAGCCTGAATGCTTGTCTAGGATCACAATCCCAAGATTTGAACCCACATCATCCTAAGTCTTAGGCCATCTCTCTGTCCACTTGGCAGCTTACCTTCCACACACTAGGAACTTAATAAATGCTTGGTGAATCTAATTAAATGGAATCAGGAACACCTAGAAATAAACCTATTACTCCATTACAACAACCCCGTTAGGTATGTAGTTCAAATTTTATTGCCCCCTTTTACAGATGAGAAAATGAAGGCTCAGAGAAGCAAAGTGATTTTTCCAGGTCATGAAGTCAGGATTTGAATCCAGATCTTCACAATTTTGGTCCAATATGCTTTCTATCACATCAAACTGTTTTTCATCAAAGCTGTCTCTCTTATTTTCTTAATGGGAAATTACTAAAGCACAAATGTGCCCCTGGAGGCCTGTGGATGTTCAGGCAATAATAGAAACGTTTATGGAATCCAAAGGTTTGGGTTCAAATGTGAACTCTGACTTTCACTACCTCCATAACTGTGGGCATGTCTCTGAGCCTCTCTGAGTCTCTCTTACCTCATTTGTAAACCTAAGGCAAACAATACTTGCACTAGGAAAATGAGAGTTAGTATTCTGATTCTTTGTATAATGCCTGTGATCATACATCCCTGAGCTGTGACTTTATTTGCCTAGTTCAGGGCTTCTTCTACTATCCTGAGCTCCCAATAGTATTAAAATCCAATTGGGGAATCTCCCTGCCTCAGATTTCCACACTGTTCCAGCTGCTGCTGTCAACTGACTGATTTTAATGGGGTTTTTTGTGTTGTTTTGTTTTTGTTTTTTGACCTAGGGGATGTCAGTTGGACCCGCTTCATGGGACGTGGCCTCCCAGCTGGAGTTAACAGTGTGGTTGGACTGTTGCTTGGTTCACTAGGGTAAGAGTGTGGGGCGTGTTCAGGGGTAGAGAAGAGTCCAGTTGGAATACGGCCGGGTTCCTCAGAAGGCTTCCAGGCCTGGACTTGCTTCCTCAGACCAGATGGAGAAGAGAGAAGTCAACTTCAATTCTCTCACAGAAAGCCCCATAGGTCCCAAGAGTTCCAGCTAAGGAATGGCTTAATAGTCCTGGAACCTTTGCCAATAACAACCCCAGTTTCCTGAATCCTGATCCAATAGCTTCCCATTTGATGTTCTGCCTCTGGGGAACACTGGGTAAAGAAGGAGAGCAGAATCTGCTTGTTTCTACTGTTTAAAAGACCAAGAAAATGCCAAGCAAGTGTGTTTAGATATCTTTTTGGTTAAGTGTCCATTTTACCCAATGTCACACCACTCATCCCTGGATTCCACTTTTTTCTATATTATAATGACAATGATAGATAACATTTAAATGTATTTTTAAGGTTTGATCTTCATATTCTCCTGCCCATTCATTCACCCTATCTCTCAGGTTGACAGCCCTAGTACCGACTATGGTTCCTTTGCCTCTCCCATCTCTTATATCCAATCAGTAATCAGATCCTATTGATTTTGCTTCTGTATCTGCCCTTTTTAACAGGATTTCCTGACACTATTCTCTCCACCTTTCTAATCTAATTTTTATCTACTACTTCTGGATTAATCTTTCTTACAGATATATATAGTTTTGTCATTCTTTGTGCAAAAAAACCTTTAGTAGCTCCCTGTTACCCCCCAAAGCAATGTTCAACCTTCCCTGACTTCAATGTTCTCAACAGTCTGGCACCAACCTACCTTTCTAGTCTTATTTTTTTTAATGTTTCTTTGTGTTACTACTTTCTTTCACCCACTCTGCATTACATCTGGAATTCTTTCAATTCCTTGATCACACCCTATCTTCTCTCCTATGTGCCATCAGATGTGACACTATTTGTAAAGTACATATAGTAGGAGTTATATAAAGGTATATTCCCTTTCTTTTCCCCTATTGCTTTCACCGTTCTCTATGACTAAAATGTCTTTTAAAGGGCTATTCAAATGGTACCTCTTCCTGGTAGCTTTCTCTCATCTCATGGGTCTATAATGATCTTGCCAGAATGGTTTCAGAAAGACTTAGGAAAACTTAAATGAACTGATACAAAGTGAAATGAACAGAACCAGAAGAACAATGTACTCAATATTATAACAACAATCAACTGTGAAAGACTTAGAGACTATGGGCAGACAGTTATCCAAGACAATTCCAAAGGACTCATGATGAAAAATACTATCTACCTCCAGAGACAACTGATGGACTCTGAATGCACATTGAAGCAGTTTTCTTCCTTTTTCTTGTGTTTTCCCCCCAGAACATAGCTAATGTGAAAATATGCTTAGCATGACCTCATATTTATGATGAGTTTTATATTTCTTACCATCTCAATTTGTGGGGGAGAGAGAGAATCAGGAACTGAAAATAAAATTAAATTGAGAAAAAAATTAAAATAAAATTTTAAAAGGTTACACTGACCTACCTCCTTACAGTGGGGGCGGGGGGGGGGGGAGGAATGACCTTCCTCTTGGATCTCAAGTAGCCGTGTACTTCACATTCCTCAAATGACTTTTAACATAATAGTTTCTATCATAGTTTCATGTGTTTGTGTTGTTTTCCCCTTAACTAGGTTGAAGTTTCATAAGAAAAGGGACAGTATCTTATCCTAGTTTAGTATCACTGCTGTACCCAGAAGAGGGCTTTGTATATAACAGGTATTTTTAAAAAATTTGAGGAAGGAAGGAGAGAAAGAAGGAAAGAAGGGAGGAAAGGTAGAAGGGAGGAAGGGAAGGAAGGAGAAAGTGCATGGACTTTCAGCTAGTGTTAAGCTTGCTGGAACCAGCTCTGGCTGATAGTTAAATTGTCATTGTAAACATTTACACCTTGAAAAATGGCAAAGACTACATACAAATCAGGGCTCGATTCATTGTTGTTGATTGTCTAGATTTTTAAAAGGGATGGAGAATATGTTCATCATGCTGTTTTTTAGACATAAAAATGTGTCATGCATACAGTTGGGGCGGGGGAAGAACTAGTGGTTAAATATGTCCCAGAACAGCATTTCATCTTCTCAATTAATGTGAGACAGTCTTCAAAATAACTTTATTAGAAAAATAAAGTAAAATTTATCAAACCCCTTATTTACCCATTGAAACCAATGTAGTTTTCCCTGTTAATTAGCCATACTCCTAACTTAGCCTGGGCTTCTCCTCACAGGGCCTCTGAAAATTATCTTTGTATCTTCTTCTCTCAGATCTTGCTAGCTGGGTGACCCTAGACAAGTTACTCTACCTTGTTTGCCTCATTAGTAAATTTAGTTGGAGAAGAAATTAGCAAACCACTCCAGTATCTTTGCCAGGAAAACTCCAAATGGACTAAGAAGAGTTGGACAATATGGAAACAATGGACAAAAAATTACTCTCAGAGCCTCAGTTTCCTCATCCATAAGATAGGGATGACAGTACCTCTAGTAACCTCTCCAGAATTGCCGTGAATGTGTCGTATTAGCAGGGCTGTGCTGGTAAATATTTAATAACTGGCTAGGTGAATGTATATTTGACACATTTTTAAGTTTAATCTGAATTACCAACATTTTCTCCATCACTTCCTTAGATCTAAACAATTAACTCAAGGCCTGCTTTGGGACGTTTGCCTATTTCCTAGGTGTAAATGTTCAGACCAGCCCATTTACCAATGAGTCTCCAGAGTCGATTGGAACCCAGATCCATCGTACTTCTCATGGTAGAAGGGAGGGTCAATAAGTTCAACTTCTGATTTTACAGATGAGGTAATTGAGGCCCAGGAAATTTAAATGACTTTTCCAATAACACACAGGTAGTGAATGACAGAACTTGACTTGTGTAGAACCTGAGTTTGAGTACCAGTTTCTATTCTTACTAGCTGTGTCACTTTGGGCGAATCACTTGGACTTGTCTGAATTTATTCCTTCATCTATAGAATGGTCATAATAAATTCTTGCACCGCTTATCTCCTAGCAGTCTTATGAGAAAAGCACTGTGTAAACCTTTAAGCACTATATTAATGTGAAATATTCATAATAATCAGTGAGATAATTATATAATAATGAATGCTAGATTGTCATATAGATTGTGATTGAACTTGTGATTTCCTTGGCATGGGGCCCTTGACTAAGGACTTTCTGTGCCAATGAAGATGGGCATCTGCTTTGCAATCTCAAGATTAAAAGGGTTTCCTAGAGCAAAGCTTCTTAAGCTGTAAATTGTGGTTGAATGACTGAATGTGGAGGGTTGCAAAAAATTTGGCAACAGTAAAAGGTTTCTGAATGCAAGTCAAAAATCAGTTCAAAACCAAATGCATAACTTCAAGGTGTTTCTGATAGTGCTTACCTGTATTGCATCATGCACTTTCACTGCAACCTTGGTTCTGAATATACAACATTCACACTTTGCACTGTGCATGCACAAATGCTGCCAGAAACACTTTGGCATAGATTCAAGACAGGGTTGCATCAAAACTCCTTGGGCAAAAAGGGGTCACAAGGGGGAAAAGTTTAAGAGGCCCTGGCCTAGAGTGCTGGGAGTTTAAGTGAAACAGCTGCTATGTGTCACAAATGGGACTTGAACCCAGGTCTTTGTAATTCAGAGGCCAGCCTTACCATACCATGCTGCTTACTGTGATAATAAATAATCAACTCCCTGTCCTTTTCTAAATCCCCGAGTTGGTACTCCTCAAGCCCTTGTCTCCAATTTTTCAGAGCAATCTTTTTTAGGCCATTAGTCATAGTATTTGTGGAAGACCATTATTAAGTAAATGGGCCTATTTTCCCATGAAGCCTTGCACCTCAGGTTTCCAGTATCAGCAGATCTCCCCAAGTAGTCTCTAACACTTTAATGTAAAGGAGCTTCTGGTAACATAGGAGCCTCCTATAGCTGAGCAGCAGGTAGACTGAAGCTTAGGAAAAGGGGATGGGGAAGCTGTGAACACTTCCCAGTTTGGCTGAAGGCTAGGTTGACCACATAGTTTTCTAAATTGGGAAGGGGCAGGGTTTTGACCATCTGTTCATGGCCTGCCGTTCATCCTTAACTTTCACTAACCTGATATCTCCTATTCTACTCTGAGTTTCTTTGGAAAACCCTTGGAACTTGTTGGCTTTTAAAGCCAGCACTCTGTCCTCCCTCACACTCCCTGTTTGAACTCAGTTTTGGGCACATACATGACAGAATTTGTTTTTGTTTATTGAGTATATTTTTGCTTCCCCTGAATTAACTCATTTCAAACTTAGATTTAGAAGTGCCAGGCAGAGAATAAGAATAGCAAATCTTATTCCTTTGGTTCTTAATGTTTTGTAAAGCATTTCCTCTACAACAACCCTTTGAGGAAGGAAGAGCAAGAAGGGTTATCCCTATTTTACAGATGAGGAAGCTAAGGTTATGAGAGGTCCAACAACAAAACATCAGAGTCAGGATTTTAACCTGTGGCTCTTGACCCTGTCTACACGAGCTCCACTCTACTACATTACAATAAGAGATATCATTTACTTCTGAATTCTAAAGATCTCTCTATACACATACAATGTATTATACTTTGGAATACACACCTTTGAAATCACCTAATCCGACCACTTCTTTTTCTTGTGAAATAAGGGGGCTAGACTTAGAGTAAATGATTAAGTAAATAATTAATGTGTGATAGAGCCGGCTTTACTGGCTAGAGAGCTGATAGTTAAATTTTCAGTGTGAGCATTTACATTTCAGAAACCAATAAACACTAAAAATTTGGGCTCAATTTATTGTTTTGTTGATTATCCAGACTTAAGAAAATGACGGAGAAAATGTTAGTAACAATGCAGACTAATTGTAAATCTCTGCCATGCTTTTTCAGAGTCTGTTGTTAAATGTTTTCCAGGACGTCCTTGAATCCAACATGTATTTATTAAACACTTGAGTTTAATAAATTCTGTGCCAGAACTTGTGCTGGGCACTAGAGATAAAGAGACAAATAGGATGGGATGTGGATATTGCTCTCATGGAGTTTATAATCTAAAAAAGAGAAGTTTAAGTATACAGATAATTATGACCCAAGGGCTAAATGTGAAGGAGAGATCCAGGCAAAATATGGGAAGACTCTAAAGAGGGAGAGATCGTTTTCAACTGGTTTGAGAGTGAGGGGAATCTTTGTGGAAGGCATTGCCTCTGACATGGCATTCTTCTTTGAAGGAAAGAACATACCCTTGCAGCTTCCTTGTAGTATGGTCTTTTATAGTGCTAAAATCTTGGATCTCATGATCTCTTATTTTACAGAGAAGAAAACTGAGGCTAGTTAAATAAGTGACTTTCTCAGGGCCACATAGCTCATTAGTGATAAAATAAGACTTTCATCTGACTGGTTTAATTACAGATAACTTGGTATGATAAATAATGGCAACATGATCATCCTGGAGGTCAGAGTAAAAGGATGGAAGAGAGCCAGTCATCCCATGTAAGAAAGTAATAAATAGAAACACTAAAGAGGGGAAAATGACTAAGAACACCTATACAAGAAAATAAGAACTAGTTTTTTTTTCTTTTTATAAAAGAGCAAAGCAAAAGGAGCTGCGGCATTTTGAAAGCACTACAGAACAACAGAATCAGCTAAAGCACCACAAAATACCTGTGATGTCCAATGTTCCAAAGTCAGGGAACCTGAGAGATAAATGGCTTAGCTTAGCCCTGAAAATAAAAAGTGAGATTGAAGAGAAGTAGAGAAAGAACAAGAGCATTTAGTGAATAAAACCTCAATAGATTCACTGAAGAAAGAATCAAGTTATTGTGACATCAGAAAATAGAAGTGCCCACAGTGTAGATCTGCTTTAAATACTGATTCCCTTAAATCACCTAATTACCCAGACTGTTAGAAATAATAGGAAATAGATATTCCTGCATGTCTTAGAAGTTTGCCACCCACATTCCTCATATCATTTTACATGAGATATACAGAGTTTATATATTATTATATGCCATTTTACAAAGGGTGAAATGGAGATGACTTGTCTAATGTCACACACCTGATAAAGGGCAAAGATCAAATTTGAAGGTACATCCCCTCTCACACCAATTCTTGTGTGCTTGCCACCATCCCCCACTGCTGCCCTCCCAAGGACTCATCTGTAAAATGAACTCAAAGGCATTAGTTGTCTATCTTATCTCCTTGCAGGATTATTGTGAGAATCAAATGAGATAATATTTGTAAAAAGTGCTTAGCACAGTGCTTGGCACATAGTAGGAGGGCAATTGCTATCTTTGGGGCAAATGATCAGGGCCTTGAAGCAAGTTGTTGTTTAGTAGACAAAACAGTATGGCACATAAGGCTGTTTAAATTTTAGTGAATGTCATCTTAACCTACTGATATCTTATTAACAAATATTCAAGGAAGAAAAGCAACCACCCTGTAGAGGCAGCAAATTTGAGGTTAAGAAAGACATGGATTTGAATCCTAGTTCCATTACTTGCTGGCTGTGTGACTAATTTCTCTGAATTTCAGTTTTCTCTTTTATAAAATGGGGATACTTATTCCCTGCACTTCTTATCTCCTTTGGTTATTGTATAGAAAGTGCTTTGCAAACCCTAAAGCCTTCAAAAATGGGAGCTATTATTATCTACTATTTCATAGACAAGCAAAAGATGGAAAAGGGGTTTTAGTGTGGGAATCAAAGACCCAGCTGTGGCCATAAGGAAGCAGTCTGGATGTAGATCCCTAACATATGGGGCTTTGGAAAACAGCTTTGTTAACTCTTGGGAAACGTCTGGCCCCTGACTCTGATCCTTCAGCTTCCCCAAAGGAATGGGGTTTTGATTAGGTTCTAAGAAGGTTTGCATAAGCAGCTGTTAGGAAAGGGAGATTTCTCTACTGTCATCCATCAACTAGTACTTGTTCTAGGGCTTGCTGTGTGTCTGCCTTGCCATGTGCTAAGTACTCAGGATCATAGCTCTATGGCTAACAGGGGTCTTGAGGATAATCTAGTCTAACCCTTTCATTTTACAGAGAGGTAAACTGAGATAAAGAAAGGGGAAGTGACAGGTCTAGATTTATATAGATGAAGTATAAGTGGCAGAGGTAAGATCTGGACTCAAATCCTATAACTCGAGAGGATGGATTGGAGTGAGGAAAGACTTGAGACAGTCAGACCCACCCAACGAGTGTTAAACAAATCAAGGCATGAGGTAAGGAGGGACTGCATCAGAGTATTAGCGATGTCAGAGGAGAGAAAGGGGTGCATTTGAGAGATGTTGCAAAGGTGAACTTAACAGGCATAGGTTGGATATGGAGGGATGTAAATTCCTTTTCTGACAACACTACTTAAATTAATTTACTCCTTTAGTACCATATGAGTAAAACTACCAAAGGATTATTTTATAAAACAGAGGGAGGGGGTGAGGTTCATTTAATATATCAAAAAAGGTCAAAATCTGCAAAGGAAAAAATGAAAAAAGAGAGAAAGGAGTAGTTTCAAACTGTAATATAAAACTGGTACTGGTTAAAAAATTAAGATTTGGCATACAACATAGAGAAGGAAGACAACTTATTAGGCTTGTGTTCGATGATCTCCATGTCCCCAGTTCTGGGGTAAGAACTCATTCTTCAGTAAACACTGCTTGAAAAACTTGAAAACAGTCTGGCAGAAACAAACACTTCACTTCATATACTATGATGAACTCCAAATAGATATGTGATTTAGGTACAAAAAGTAACATCATAAGCAAATTAGAAAGGAGAGAAATTGCCTTTTGAATTTATAGATAGGGGAAGAGTTCATGACAGAACAAGGTCTAGAAGATCATGTAAAATAAAATGGACATAAAATTAACAAATTTTTGCGCAAACAAAGAGAAACATCTAATGGGGGGGGAATCTTCACAACAAGTTTCTTTGTTAAAGGTCTCATTTTCAGAATATATAAGGAAAGAACAAAAGCTATGCATGAACTGATGACTGATCAACAAACAGTCTTCAAAAGAAAAAATTAGTTTGTCAGTTAGGCAACAGACATTTGCCGAGCACCTACTTGCACTGTGCTAAGGACTGGGGATGTAAAGAAAGATAAAAGACAAGCTATCAAAAACCATGTGGGAAAAAAACTCCATATCACTGATAATTAAAGAAATGAAAATGAAAACAACTCCCAAGTCCCATCTCAGAGCCCTTAGGTTGGCAAAGATAGAAGAAAAGGAAAATGACAAATGGAGGAGCTGCCGAAAACAGGCTTGTGAATGCTTTGTCGGTGAACCTGTGAATTGGTCCATCCCTTTAGGAAAGCAATTTGATTCTATCACCCACCTTTCCTCTATTTACTCAACTATGTTTATTCTCTTTGACACCACAATATTTTCTAGTAAGCCTCTACCTGAAGGAAAGAAGAACAGGACACACAGGTACAAAAATACATTTGGGAACACTTTTTATACTGGCAAAGACCTAGAAACAAAGGAGAAGGGTGAACAAATTGTGGCACTTAAGTGAAATGGACTATTATTGCACTATAAGAAAGACTAAAAGATGGTTTCAGAGAAACCTAAGAAGACTTGATAAGCTGATGCATAATGAAGTGAAAAAAATTAGGACAATTTATACAGTAACAAGAGCATTGTAGAGGCCAAGCACTTTAAAAGAATTTTGTACAATGCAATGACCAACCATCAATTTCAGAGGACCAATGACGAATGACGCTGCACAGTTCCTCACAGAGTCAGTAGACTTGGGGTACAGAATGAGACATACATTTTTGAATATGGCTGATGTAGGAATTTTTTAAACACTTGGCCATATTTGTTTATTTAAAAGATTTTCTTTTCTTTTTCAGTTGGAGAGGAGAGAAAATAAATACTCGTTAGTGGAAAATATTTTTTTAAAATAATAACTTTCATTTTCCAAGTGGGCTAACTGTGGCCACCCTCAACAAGCAGAGCAAGTAAACTATATCAATCCAGGGTATATTGAACTACTTAAAGGAAACCAATTGATAAAATGACATGGCATGATTCAGTGTCAAGAACACCAGATTTAGAGTGAGGAGTCCTGGGTTCAAATCCCAGCTCTGTCATTTCTGGGAAATTGAATAAGCCTTTTGAGCCCTCTTGTCCTCAGTTTTCTGCATTATAAAATGAAGGAGTTGGCTCAAATCTCTTAGGCCTCTTCTAGATCCTGTAAATAAAGACTGAAATTCCATGTAATCAATTACAGGCTAATTATTTTTGGAATTCTGCACTTGTGTATGCACTGGTGGAATCTGCTCTGCTGGCACTCAGGGAGAAAGTGAAAACCTCCAAGGATAAGAATCCAGCTAATGATATTTCCTGCCTCCATCATTCCGCCAAGAATTAATCAGAGACTCGGAATCAGAGAACAAGGAGCAGCCAGATGTTTGTGTCAGGGGGCTGTACCAAGAACTCAACATTAGATGATACAGCTGTAGTGAGAGGCATGCTAGGGGAGGCAACATGGTAGAGGAAGGAGCCCCAGATAGCACAGAGAAACCAGAGTTCCAGCTCTCTGGGTGATCTGGAGCAAATCTCTGGGTCTCAATTTTCTTTCTTATGAGATGATGATCTCTCAAGGCTCTTTCAGCTCTGACATTGTATGTTCAAAGGACCCTTCCAGCCCTGATTTCCGCTCTTGCACAGTCCGTTTCAGTTCTAACATTTCTTATTTTAAGATTTTTCTCAGTTATAATAGTTATTTTTAAGATACCTTCCAGCTCTGGCACAGTATGTTCTCAGGACCTTCCCAGGTCAGATATTCTATATTCTACACAGCCTCCAGGGGTGTAGAGAACCCAGTTCCCACAGAGCCAATTGCTCAATTTCCAGTGTGAGTTTTACACCTTGAAAATTGGCAAATACCTGCGGAGCCAAGATGGCAGAGAAGGCACACGTGACTTTCTAAGCTCCTCTCATCCCCTCACAACCAACTGTTAAATTCAGCCTCAAAAATAGCGTTTGACTGCTAAAATTCATGAAGATTAGAAGCAAACAACTTACCAGCTGAAGTCAATCTGGAAGATTGCCAGGAAAGGTTTGTCCTGAGGGGCTAGGAACAGACTAGCGCAGGCAGGGAGAGGCTAGCGTCCTGAGCAGACCAGGGGCGGGGGTGATCTCTGTGGCTAGAGAAGCTATAGAGGAACTCCAAAAACCTCCTTGATTTAAAACGAAAAGGCAAAAATTAAAGCCAAAACAGAGGAACTTCCCAAAAAACGCCAGCCTAAAAGTTGGCTTTAATAAAAGAAGAACCCATAACCCTAACAACCCCAGATGCCCCCAGAGGGTTTTGGGGGGGGGGAACAAACTACCGGCAGGGGGGAAGCCTGGCCCTAACGGACAGGGGGGGGCCCGCCTGGGGCAATAGAATTTCGCAATTGCTTCCTGGGCAGAAACCCCAGGATAGGGCCTTTACAGTGTAAACCCAGCCCCAGGGGGATTTGGTTTATAAAACTTTACCTCAGGTAGCCCCAGGGCAATCCCAACAGCGGGGTTTTTGGGGGCCTTTCCCACTCACCCTGGGCCAGTTTTCCCTGGTTATCCCAGGCCCCGCCTGGTGCCTTTTAGCCCGTGGTCGGGAAGCCCAGGTTATTCTTATCACCCGCAGGGAATTTGGGAACCTCCTTGGCCCTAAGGCAGCCCCAAGGTTTTTAAAATAAAAAATTTGGGGATATCGTACTTTCAGAAAGAGGCGAACCCCGAGGAGCTAATAAACATCTCCAGAAATGTTGCCCAAAACAAAAGGCTTTAAAGAGAAAAAATCAAAAGGAATGAAGAAAATGGGAAAGAAAGAGAAGCAGCAAGAGACAAATAACCCTAAATGGAAATTAAAAAAAACCCCAAGAAGGAAAAAAAAATTTTTAAAAAGAAAAACTAAAAAAAAATTGGAAAGGGAAAAAACATAGAGCAAAACAATAAAAAAACTAATTACATATAGAAAAAGAAGTAAAAAAAGCTAATGAAGAAAACAACTCGCTAAAAGTCAGAACTGGACAAATAGAAATGACTGATTGGTTGAGACATCAAGAATCAGTCAAGCAAAACCAAAAAATGAAAGATTGGGGGGGTGGGGATTGTCAAATATTTACTTGGAAAAACAACAGACCTGGGAAATAGATCTAGGAGAGAGAACCCGAGGATCATCGGACTACCTGAAAATTATGATGAAAAAAAAGAGCCTAGATATTATTTTACAGGAGATCATCAGAGAACTGCCCAGAAGTAATAGAACCAGAAGGTAAAATAGGCGTTGAAAGAATTCATCCAACACCTTCTGAAAAAGACTCTAAAATAAAAACTCCAAGGAATATTGTGGTCAAATTTCAGAATTTTCAGACCAAAGAAAAAATATTACAAGCAGCCAGGAAAAAACAATTCAAATACTGAGGTGCCACAATAAGGGTCACTCAAGATCTGGTTGCTTCAACATAAAAGGATCGAAGGGCCTGGAATCTAATATTCTGAAAGGCAAAAGAACTTGGAATGCAGCCAAGAATAAACTACCCAGCTAAGCTGAGCATTTTTTTCCATGGAAGAAGATGGACATTTAATGAAACACAGGAAGTCCATTTGTTTCAAAGGAAAAAACCAGATTTAAACAAAAAATCTGATCTCCAACCAAAGGCCTCAAGAGAAGTAGAAAAAGGTAAAAGGAACTCTTGAGAACTATATTTCTGTTGTGGATATACATAAAAACCACATGTGTAATTTGATTTTACTGATATAAAATAAAAAAGGGAAATAGAAATGGAAAGGGGATAGTGTCAGAAAAAGGAAAAAGGGAAGATAAAAAGAGGGAAACTACATCCTACGATGAGGCGAAGGAAACCTATCATATTTGAGGGAACTTAGAGAGGGGGAGGAACATTGTGTGAATCTTACTCTCATCTGAGTTGGCTGAAAGAGGAAATAATTGACATATTTGTTTTACAGAGAATCTTCTCTCACCTCATTAAAAAGTGGGAGAGGAAAAGGGAAAAGGAAAAGGAATAATAAGGGAAGGGTACAAAAAAGGGGAAGGGATTCAAAGGGAGGAGGGAGGGATCCTAAAGAGGGAGAGCTATGCGACGCAAGTGGGATCCATAAGTTTAATACTAGGGAAGGGGGTAAAGGGGGCAAGAAAAAGAAAAGCATAATCTGGGGATATTAGGGTGGCAGGAAATACAGAATTAGTAATTTTAACCATAAATGGGAATGGGATGAACTCTTCCATAAAGTGGAGGCGGATAGCAGACTGGATCAAAAGTCAGAACCCTACAATATGTTGTTTACAGGAAAGACATTTAAAACAGGGAGATACATACAGAATAAAGGTAAAAGGCTGGAGCAGAATCTATTATGCTTCAGGCAAGGTCAAAAAAGCAGGGGTAGCCATCCTTATCTCAGATCAAGCAAAAGCAAAAATTGTTCTAATTAAAAGAGATAAGGAAGGAAACTATATCTTGCTAAAGGGTACTATAGACAATTAAGTAATATCAATATTAAACATATATGCACCAAGTGGTATAGCATCTAACTTCCTAAAGGAGAAGTTAAGAGAGTTGCAAGAAGAAATAGACTGCAAAACTATAATATGGGAGATCTCAATATTGCATTCTCAGAATTAGATAAATGAAACCACAAAACAAATAAGAAAGAAATTAAAGAGGTAAATTGAATATTAGAAAAATTAGGTATGATAGATCTTTGGAGAAAACTGAATGGCGACAGAAAGGAGTATACTTTCTTCTCAGCAGTTCATGAAACCTACACAAAAATTGACCATATGTTAGGACCTAAAGACCTCAAAATTAAATGCAGGAAGGCAGAAATAGTAAATGCTTCCTTTTCAGATCACAATGCAATAAAAATTACATTCAACAAAAAGTTAGGGGTAAATAGACCAAAAAGTAATTGGAAACTAAATAATCTCATCTTAAAGAATGATTGGGTGAAACAGCCAATTATAGACACAATTAATAAATTCATTCAAAATAATGACAGCGATGAGACATCATACCAAAATTTGTGGGATGCAGCCAAAGCGGTAATAAGGGGAAATTTTATATCCTTAGAGGCTTACTTGAATAAAATAGAGAAAAATAAGATCAATGAATTGGGCTTACAACTTAAAAAGCTAGAAAAAGACCAAATTATTATTTTTTATTTTTTTATTTAATAGCCTTTTATTTACAGGTTATATGCATGGGTAACTTTACAGCATTAACAATTGCCAAACCTCTTGTTCCAATGAAAAAGACCAAATTAAAAACCACCAATCAATTACTAAACTTGAAATTCTAAAATTAAAAGGAGAAATTAATAATATTGAAAGTAAAAAACTATTGAACTAATAAATAAAACTAAGAGTTGGTTTCATGAAAAAAAACCAATAAAATTGATAAACCAATGAAAAGGGAGAACTTTCCACCAATGAAGAGGAAATTAAAGAAATAATAAGGGGTTACTTTGCCCAACTTTATGCCAATAAATTTGATAACCTAAGTGATATAGATGACTACCTCCAAAAATATAGGCTTCCCAGATTAACAGAGGAGGAAGTAAATTGCTTAAATAGTCCCATTTCAGAAAAAGAAATAGAACAAGCTATTAATCAACTCCCTAAAAAAAAAAAATCCCCAGGACCAGATGGATTTACATATGAATTCTACCAAACATTCAAAGAACAATTAGCCCCAGTGCTATATAAACTATTTGAAAAAATAGGGAATGAAGGAGTCCTACCAAATTCCTTTTATGATACAGACATGGTACTGATACCTAAACCAGGTAGGTTGAAAACAGAGAAAGAAAATTATAGACCAATCTCCCTAATGAATATTGATGCCAAAATCTTAAATAAGATATTAGCAAAAAGACTACAGAAAATCATCCCCAGCATAATACACCATGATCAAGTAGGATTTATACCAGGAATGCAGGGCTGGTTCAATAGTAGGAAAACTATCAGTATAATTGGCCATATTAATTACCAAATTACCAAAAACCATACGATCATCTCAATAGATGCAGAAAAAGCATGTGATAAAATCCAACATTCATTCCTATTAAAAAACCACTTGAGAGGATAGGAATAAATGGACTTTTCCTTAAAATAATCAGCAGCATCTATTTAAAACCAGCAGTAAGCATCATATGTAATGGGGACAAACTGCAACCATTCCCAATAAGATCAGGAGTAAAACAAGGTTGCCCACTATTACCATTACTATTTAATATTGTATTAGAAATGCTAGCTTTGGCAATAAGAGTTGAGAAAGAGATTAAAGGAATTAAAGTAGGCAACGAGGAAACCAAATTATCACTCTTTGCTGATGGTATACTTAGACAACCCCAGAGATTCTACTAAAAAGTTATTAGAAATAATCCACACCTTTAGCAAAGTTGCAGGATACAAAATAAACCCACATAAGTCATCAGCATTGTTATATATCACTAACAAAATCCAACAGCTAGAGTTTCAAAGAGAAATTCTCTACTGATAATATAAAATATTTAGGAATCTATCTGCCAAAGGAAAATCAGAAACTTTATGAGCAAAGCTACAAAACACTTTCCACACAAATTAAGTCTGATATAACCAACTGGAAAAATATTAAATGCTTTTGGATTGGGCAAGCAAATATAATAAAGATGACAATACTACCTAAACTAATCTGTTCATTTAGCACTATACCAATCAGACTCCCAAAAAACTATTTTAGTGACCTAGAAAAAATAACAACAAAGTTCATATGGAAAAACAAAAGATCAAGAATTTCAAGGGAATTAATGAAAAAAAAAAAACAAATGAAGGTGGCCTAGCTGCACCAGATCTAAAATTATATTATAAAGCAGTTGTTACCAAAACCATTTGGTATTGGCTAAGAAATAGACTAGTTGATCAATGGAATAGGTTAGGTTCAATGGACAAAACATCCAATAACTTTAATAATCTAGTGGTTGACAAACCCAAAGACCCCAGTTTTGGGAATAAGAACTCACTATTTGACAAAAATTGCTGGGAAAATTGGAAATTAGTATGGCAGAAAGTAGGCATTGACCCACACTTAACACCATACACCAAGATAAAGTCAAAATAGATTCATGACCTAGGCATAAAGAATGAGATTATAAATAAATTGGAAGAGCATAGGATAGTTTACCTCTCAGACCTGTGGAAGAGGAAGGAATTTATGACCAAAGAAGAACTAGAGATCACTACTGACTACAAAATTGAAAATTTTGATTATATCAAATTGAAAAGTTTTTGTACAAACAAAACTAATGCAGACAAGATTAGAAGGGAAGCAATAAACTGGGAAAACATTTTTACAGTCAAAGGTTCTGATAAAGGCCTCATTTCCAAAATAAATAGAGAACTGACTCTAATTTATAACAAATCAAGCCATTCTCCAATTGATAAATGGACAAAGGATATGAACAGACAATTCTCAGATGATGAAATTGAAACTATTTCCACACCTATGAAAGAGTGTTCCAAATCACTACTGATCAGAGAAATGCAAATTAAGATAACTCTGAGACACCACTACACACCTGTCATATTGGCTAAGATGACAGGAAAAAATAATGATGAATGTTGGAGGGGTTGTGGGAAAACTGGGACACTGATGCATTGTTGGTGGAGTTGTGAACAAATCCAACCATTCTGGAGAGCAATCTGGAATTATGCCCCCAAAGTTATCAAACTGTGCATACCCTTTGATCCAGCAGTGCTACTACTAGGCTTATACCCCAAAGTGATACTAAAGAAGGGCAAGGGACCTGTATGTGCCAAAATGTTTGTGGCAGCCCTGTTTGTAGTGGATAGAAGCTGGAAAATGAATGGATGCCCATCAATTGGAGAATGGTTGAGTAAATTGTGGTATATGAATGTTATGGAATATTACTGTCCTGTAAGAAATGACCAGCAGGATGAATACAGAGAGGCCTGGAGAGACTTACACGAACTGATGCCAAGTGAAATGAGCAGAACCAGGAGATCATTATATACTTCAACAACGATACTGTATGAGGATGTATTCTAATGGAAGTGGATTTCTTTGACAAAAAGATCTAACTCAGTTTCAATTGATCAATGATGGACAGAAGCAGCTACACCTAAAGAAAGAACACTGGGAAATGAATGTACTGTTTGCATCTTTGTTTTTCTTCCCTGATTATTTTTACCTTCTGAACCCAATTCTTCCTGTGCAACAAGAGAACTGTTCGGTTCTGCACACATAGATTGTATCTAGGATATACTGTGCCATATTTAACATTTAACATGACTGCTTGCCATCTGGGGGAGGGGGTGGAAGGAGGAAGGGGAAAAATTGGAACAGAAGTGAGTTCAAGGGATAATGTTATAAAAAATTACTCTGGCATGGGTTCTGTCAGTAAAAAGCTATAATTATGAAAAAAAAAAAGAAAATTGGGAAATACCACAAACAAAACAAATTGTTTTGTTTACTTCTAGTCTTCAAGTGATAGGGAAATGGCTAATAATGAAGATTAAATTTTGAAAGTATTTTTTTAAATAGATTTTTTTCAGAGAGGCAGTTATTATGCATTTACTTCCCACCTGACAGTTTCTCTTCTGGGTTCTCTTTCAACTCTAACATTCTATCTTCTAGTATCTCTCCTAGCTCTAATAGTCTCAATTCTAAGGTCCCTCTTTGCTCTGGCACTGTTTTCTAAGGTCCTTTATAGTTTTAGCATTTTATGTTTTTAAGTTCCACAACTGTGGCATTCCAAGTTTTAGGATCCCTTCCATCTTACTTCCTCTCCACAACATTCTGTGAGTACTCTGACAGAGAGCTTCCTTAGACTGGCACACTATTTTCAAAGGAAGTCATTCCCAAAACAAAATCCTTTCATTGCCACAAGGGGGCAGCCCAGCTCAACCCTTCCTTCTTTAAGTCTTTTCTGGACTGTCTTTCCTGTATCAAGATGAGGTGTCTGGCCCAGCACTTGAATTTGTTTTTCCAGGAATAGGCCACCATTCTCTTCCCCAGTCCCCACTGTGACCAAAAGCACACATTTTGGGCTTCTCTTGCCAGAGTCAAATAGGGTCAACTAGCCCATGTGGGAACTGAACCCATAACCTTGGTCCCACTAGCTCCTTGTTTCAAGCAGCTGAGCCAATGGGCCTGTTAGAGAGTCCAATAGCTAAAGTGTTCCAAGTCATCTCAGAGCTCAGCAAGAACAAGATAGGAAATCGGCCTCTAGAGCCCAAGCTTCGAGGGCATCATTTGAAACAAAAAATTTTTGGTCTCAGAAAGGCTCGGCATTCCAAAAACAGCTGGCTATTACCCTTGCCTGAGACTCCTGATTTCGCAGTTTGTTTCAGTTTCCAATGGGGGACAGTCTTTCACTCTTCTTAGCCGCCCTGAACTTGGCTCATTGCAGCAGTGCGCAGGATAATGAACCCCTTAAGTGTTAGGAAAATTCCTAGGCTGTTTCAACAATTCCACAAGTATGTACACGTTTTTGTTTTTACTCCCATTTTGCCTGCCCTTAAAGATTGACAGAATGCTCTCCTCACCAGTCTCTGTGGTAGGCAGTTCAAAGATTTTTATAACCATTTTCCAGAAGAAAAAACTGAGTCTTTGAGTTGCATGTGCCTTACACGGGGTCAGACAATTAGTGTCCGAGGCCAAATTTGAATTTAGGACCAACATTCTATCCATTGTACCACCTAACTTCCCGGATGCTATTATTGTCTCCATTTTATAGATTAGGAAACTGAAGCTGAGTGTTCAAATGACTTGCTCACTGTCACACCCTTGTAAGCATCTGAGTCAGAATTTGAACTCAGATCTTCTTTACCCTAAGTCCATCTCTCTATCTCTACTACCACATAAACATTGGTTGTCCTGCCCTTTGACTGCTAAATTTTTGGAGGGTCTGTCTAGTAGACCTAACCTTCCACTCTGCTTGTTAATTGGTAGTAGATAGAGCAGGGGAGCCAGCTCCAAGGACCGAGAGAGGCGCTTCCTATGTTGCCATTCCTCTGTTGCATCCTTGAACAACCCATGCTTTATTTGAAAAGGGATAGCGCCTCAGTAACTCCTTTATCTTTGCACCCAACTTGATTTAATTCATTCAACTTCGAGGAAGAGGGACAGGGACTGGATCTGTGATCTCGTTGATCCAGAGAACTCTCAGCTGAGTAAACTCCCACTACCAGCACAGGGTGGTACCTCTCTGCAGTTTTATGGTCTCTGAAGGATTGCCTAGAACAGCACTGACAGGGTGATGTTCTGTGGCCAGTGTGAGTCAAAGGCCAACTCTTTAACCATCGCATGTTATCAGAAGGAAGACTTAATGGGAGACTTCAAAACAATCTTCAGCTATTTAAAGGGCTGTTAATAAAATCAACCCCCAAGCATTTATCAAATTCTTACTGTGTGCCAGGACCTTCATTGCTTAATAACTGTCTGTTCCCATTTGACCTTCTGTGTTCTAAGGACCCTCCCACATCTGATAGTCTCTTTTCTATCTTTCAGTTCTAACAGTTGATATTCTTAGGACTCTTCTAGCATTAAATTCTGTGTTCCTTTGATAGGTCAAATAGAGACAGATTCTGTAAAGGGTTAACTAAAGGAAAGAGAGCCTGGTGTGATGTGACACCACCATTCAGGAACATCTTGAACAAAACAGAGGACAAGATAGGATGACTCCAAGGGGCAGTTGGGCCTTTGGCCAGTGGCCTGTGGGCCAACCTACCCTGTTGACACTTTTCCAGGGTAGGAAGAGGAATAAACAGTGGCCTCACTTACCAAAGATTGTGCCCAGTGGCCTAGCATGGTGAGAATGAGCCTAGCCTGTTTTGGGGAGGAAGACCCTGACAGAGACCCGAATATTTCATTTCATATGTTGGCTGACGGGACAAAAACCTTCTTCGTCTTGGAATGCATGAAGTGGAATTTCTGCTCATTCAACCTTTCTCCCCAAGCTAACAGTAAACACATGTAAGTTATTAACATAACAGAGCATGACCATTTCTCCATGTTTGGATAGTCTTTCCCTCAATGTTTAAGTGAATCTATTTTGCCTTTTTTTTTGTTTTTTAAACAAAATTAATTTCCCTGGCTAATCAAAACCTCATTTGCTTACATCATTTTCAGAACTCTTACAGAGCCCTGATAAAAGGCAGGATGGTGTTCTGTTAAGTGTACCGATGCTCCTGAAGTTGGGAGACTCGGGTCCAAAGCCCTGACCTTGTCATCACTTCCTGTTTTTGTGACTCCATGACTGTCTGAGAGAAGGGTCCTCGTCCTGAAGATAGGGATGATTATCTTCATATAGGGATTTCCCATGAGGAATGTGCTTTGTGAGCTTTAACCAGAACCTAAAGCAAAGTTGCTGGAGATACAGGAGATGATGATGTTGAGTCTAGGGAGGAATGGTAAGGGACCATAGCTCTAGAGCTAAAAAGGACCCGCAAGCCCTTCATTCTGGGCTTGATGAGGTTTGATCTGGGCAGATGAGGAAAACTGAGACCAAGGAATATCGAGTGGCTTCCTCAAAGTTGCCCAGGTGGGATTTGAACCAGGAGCTCTGATTCCTCTTGAGGAATGCCCACCCACTGCCATCTTGAAAAGGTGGGCTTACTCAGGATATTGAGCCCACTTTGGTCATTTAGTGGGGGGAGATGACTCCCTAGAAAATGTGCTCATGTGGGAATGCTACTAAGGACATAGGGGCAGGGGGCATTATCTTTCCTCTCGTACAAAATTTGGTCCTTGGGGTTCAGTCTTACAACACATTTTTGCAAGATATTTTCAGTGAGTTGTGGAACTGGTGTCACATCTGTTTTGGCTACTTGCCCTCCATCTTCCTGCCCAGGAAAGTAGAGTTCTGAGTACAGTTAGCCCCTCACGTACCCAGAGGTGATTTGTTCAGTAATGAACACCTGTCCAGAGCTCAGCCAGGAAGCTCTAAACAACAAAATAAAACAGAAGAAAGAAGCCAGACAGTCAGAACAGATTCCAGAGACCCAGAGAATGTGCAGAATTGTAAAGACCTTAGACCTTAAGTCATAGCATACAGAATGTTCCAGTTGGAAGAGAACTTGGACATTATCTTCTCCAACCCTTTTATTTTATACATAACAGAAAGTGATGTGTTGTCCACTAAGGAAGTTGAAGCCCTGGACTTGAAACCCCAGATTCCAGCTGTAAGGAGAGTACTTACATAGCCTGGGGATACATGGCTACTCATCACCCATGGCTGGTCTCTGAGGTTCTTCTTCAGAGCTGGTTTATCGAGTTTACAAGAGAGACCACTAGAGACAGATACACTGGACCTAGTGAGAAGTGACAACCTAATAACAAGGGAGAAAACTGAAAAAAAAAACCAAAATCAGCCTCAAAACTTCAGAAGATAGAACAGTTAGGCCTTTCAGGGTGGGGGCAGTGTAGTATAAAAGAAAGAGTCCTGAATTTGGAGTCTGTAACTTAGATTAAAACCCTACTGCTGCTACTTTCTAGCCATGTTATTTGGGGCAAATTATAAAACCCTCAGTTTCCTCCTCTATAAAATGGATAGAACAATACCCACACAATTTACCTTACACAGTTGTCACGAAAATCTAATGAGATGATGTATAAAGCTCTTGGGAAGGTTTTCAAGAATAATGATTCACCTTCAAGATTTAGAAAATACTTCTCTGGAACCCTCTTTGAGTCCAAGGACAAGGACTGTTATCCCCATTTTATTGATGAGCAATCTGAGTTGCTGAGGAGTATAAGTAATATCACTGAATTATGCAGATAATAAATGTTAGAGCTAGAATCCAAGTCCAGGTCCCCAGACGCTGTATTCTCTCCCCTACACCACGTAGTGAAACATCACCTACTAAACAATCCACCACACTTCAGTAGGCCCTGGGGCATAGTAATTGGAAGAAGGTAGACTTGGATAGGGGGTTCTGGGCCTACATAGCAAATAAAGGCCTTAGAAAGAAGAGAAGGGAGGGGAAAGAGAGAAATTCTATGAGGGTGGAGGGATTCCTATGATAAGAGTTCTTAAACTCAGGCCCATGGATAGATTTTAGGCAATCCATCAACTTAGGTGGGATAAAAAAAAAATTTTTGGCTTTATTTTCACTAGCCTTTGGTTTCCTTACTACTCTGCATTTTTTGCATTTAAAAACATGATTTTGCTAAGAGGCCCATGGGCTCCATGACTGCCCCAGAGAGTGCAGGACATACAGAAAGGTTGAGATGTCCTGGCCTAGATCATCTTCTTTCCCTCTCCCTTTTCACCTATTTAATTCCTTTCTTTTAGGAAGCAACCATTTGGCCTTCGTATCACACTTTGTTTTGTAACTTTTAAATGAAGGTTTTTATTGTGCAGTACTTGGTCTCATGTTTCTGTCTTCTTCTCCTCTGGAACTGTAAAGCTTCATTATTTCAGGGACTTTATGTTTAGCCTGGACTTTGTAGCTCCTTAGCCTCTAGAACACAGAAGGTTCTTATGAAATGCTTGTGGAAGGAAAGGAGGAAGGGAGGGAGGAAGGAAGAATAGAGGTACCAAAAGGATATTGGAAGGACTCAAAAACAAACTTTGAGCCTTGCTCAGTATTCCCAAGGGAAAAGTTCTGACTCTCACCTATCTTTCCAATATTGTTTCACAATATTCTCTAGTCCAGTCCAACTGGCCTACTAGCTCTTGCCCAAAGGAAGGAAAGGAGCATTTCTTTAGCCCTGTTCTCTCATTTGATCCTCACAATGACCCTAGGGGAAATAGTGCTAATTCCCGTTTCACAGATAAGGAAACTGAGGTCAACAGATTCAGTGATTTACCCAGGGTCATGCAGCTAGTAAATGTTTGAGGGTGATTTGAACTCAGAGCTTTCTGCCTCCAGGCCCAGCAACTCGAACTACTGTACCACCTTTGTACCTCTAGAATGAGGATGAAGAAGGGACCCTGAACTCTAAAAATCCTTGAAGGAGAAAATCTCCTTCAGCTCTGTCTCAGTGAGGGATCCCGCCCCAGGAAAAGCAAACAACA
Organism: Sarcophilus harrisii; assembly: GCF_902635505.1. Lineage (NCBI taxonomy): Eukaryota > Metazoa > Chordata > Mammalia > Dasyuromorphia > Dasyuridae > Sarcophilus > Sarcophilus harrisii. The sequence goes on along the minus strand of NC_045432.1, from coordinate 56,717,112 downwards.
CAGTTTCATTCTGTTATCTACCAAAAGGAATTCCAATCCTATTGAATTGAAGAACCTCATTGAATTCAAGCTCAAGCTGAAACCCAGGGAGTAGATTGGCCAATTTGGGACTCCACCCACGAGCTCCCTTCAGTTTATGTAGCCAAAACTCTCATTATAAAAGAGCCAAACTAAAACCTTCTCTTTGCAGAGGTTCCAAACATGCCATGCTAGGCTATGCCATGCCATGCCAAGGAGCCTCTGCCTATTGGAATAATATTCTTTTCCAGTGTTATCCTCTCTTTATCCTCACCTATTTCCCTAATGAGACTTTCTGCCTCTCTGTCAGGATTTCTAACCTTACTTCCCAATCCCCATTATAAACCTCTTTTATCAATCTAGGTTTTCGGGTCTGTAAATTCCTTTACAGACAATCTCCGAGCTACCAGAAGGGGGTTCCCCAAAACTCCCTATCCTTGCGCTGAATCCCAAGGGGCTGCAGGGGAGCCAAACCTCTCCATTTGGTTCCCTGAACCCCAAACCTGCCACTAGACTTTATCGTTTAACTCCCTGACCACCAGAAACCCTAATCTCATTTTGGTTCCCTAATTCTAGACCTTATCATTTGGTTCCCGACTAAAGGGAACCCCATACCTAAACCTCATCAAGGACATTCCATTGAGTCTGATATGAGATATTCACCTGCTGGTTCCATGCCTGAAATGTTCAATCTATTCACTGCTACTTCTTAGAATCCTTAATTTCCTCCAGCCCCCTCCTTCAGGAGGCCTTTCCTGGTCCCCCTGGTTCCTCCGGTCACTCACACCCTCTCCCTCTTGAAATCAGTCTGTATTCACTTACTTTTATACATGCTGCAGTACTCCCAGATAACGTAAACTTTTTGAAGGCAGGGATTGTTAAATTGAAAAGGGAGGTCTCCCCTACTGCCACAGAGTTAGGAGTAGCCTATTCTGGGGGCTGGCATTAAACAAATTACCCCCTATGGCGTCAGAAGGAGTTCCGTGAGACAGACATTAAACCAAAGTGGAAACCACTGAGCCATTCCCCAGCATTGGCAACATTTCCCAAATGGAGGCAGTGGTATGTTGTCCCTCCCTGTCCCCCAGCCCAATGTTTGTGAAGGTGACCATGCCCCATGTGCTGGAACCTCCTTCAGACAGACGTACCACCCTTCTTTCCTTGGATTCTGCAATCGGGAGGGTCTGTTCCAACCTCGGCCATCCTAGAAATAGCCAGGTTCCGTGGAGAGAGTGAAAAAAAGGGGCTATGGGAGAGAGAGGTGTGTTTGTTTGAATTTGGTATGTGCAGAAAGAGGGAGTTTCCTTCCACATTCAAACATTTCCCTCACCCAAGGATGAATAAACAACTATCAAAGCGTAAGGAGGGCCATGCTTAATAACGATGTACATTTATGAAGATTGTTTTCTCAACTATTTTGAGGTGCTTTACAAGAATGTGCATGTGTCTGCTGTATACATATATACGGTCAGCTCTTGATTATCCTTACCCCAGGGTCACCTCTGTGGAATGATGGGGAAGTCACCACAAAAGGCTCCTCTTCCCCCAAATATCTGTTCTCTTGGCTCAGAGCTGTCACATTACCCAAGCCAGGGAGGTAGATCTTGGCAGCAGCTGTTGAAATGGAAAAGGACATCCCAGAGAGATCACACATTAAGCCAGTTTCAGACTTGACACCTGATTAGGCTTTTTTCGGTGAGCTTAGCTGAGACAATCTGAGGACCAGACTAGAAAGCTGAAAGGGACCTTAGATGGCATCTGAGCCAATGCTTATTTTACAGAGGAGGAAACTGAGGCCCAAAGAAGAGAAATGCCTAAGGTCCCAGAGCTTGGGACAAAACCAAGATTCAAATTCAGGGCCTATGATTTGAAAGCAGAATGGCCTTTCCTGCCCCATAGCCTGCTGGTTCTACTTCTCATCTGTTGAAGCTTGGTGTTAGAAGGTTCCTCTGAGGACCTCCACCCACTGCCTAATTGACTAATCCAATTCATCAGCTAAGGCTGAATTGATGCGATCCCAAGATCCCAGGCATGGAATCATCAGTTGCCCCGGCTGGAAGGAACCATCTAGCCCATCTCCCACCTGAAGCAAACATCTCCAGCATTCTGATCATCCAGTTTGTGCTTAAGTACTTACAAGAATACGGAGCTCACCCGTTTCATGTTGGCGCTTCTAGAATTGTTAGAAAGTTTTTCTTTACATCAATTCAATCCAGCAAATATTTATTATATATTAAATATTTATTGAGGTAACTAGATGGTGCAGTGGATGTAACCTTGAGCCTGGACATCAACTCTGCCTGCAGTCACTCTAGCTGCCATTTAACCTCTGTGGATCTCAGTTTTCTCAGCTATAAAATGGAGATGATAAATAACAGCTCCCTTGGAGACAATCAGATTGTGAGCATCCCATGAATTAACATTTACAAAGTATCCAAACAGTGGCTAAACACAGTGCTGACACAGTGTAGCCAGTTTATAAATGCTTCCTTCCTTCCCCTTAAGCACCCATTATATACGAGATACCTTATTTGTTTATAGTTGAAATCCATCTTCTTTCAACCTCCAATCATTTCTTCATGTTGTGTCCCCTAAGGCCGAGCAGAGCAAGGTTTAGCAAACTTCCTCAGAGTGACAGCTCTACACATATTTGAACCCAGCCCTCAGGCCCTCCCTTAAGCTCTACACCAAGGGAAGCATGCCCATTTCCTTTCACCTTCATCCCTGTGTGGTGTGATCTTCAGTCCCCTCTCCATCTTCATCACCCTTCCTGAGACTCCACGGGAATAATCAGTGAGGAGTCTGATGAAAACTAATCAATGAGGAGCAACACCACCATAAAAGACCTGAAGCCCCATGGACACAATTTTTGGTTTGGACCTGTGATTTCATCAGTGAAAAGACCTGCTAGTGTAGGACTTTTATTCACCAACATAGGTGAAACCATAGTCTTAACTGTCAGAGATCTGAGAGGCTTCATCCCAGGTGTCCAGGGTTCCATGATGCTTCCCTGTTCCCCAGAATCTACTTAAATTTCATAAAGGACCCATCACTCTCATACAACATCTACAGCTGTACCAGTTGGCCAAGAAGAGAATGAATGACATAGTGAGTACAGCACCGTTTTTGAAGTCACATTTCTGCTTTTTATTACCTGTTTCTTCAATGTAAAATGAAAAGATTGAACTCAGTTGCTTCTATGGTCAAATCGATGACCTGATTTGAACTCCCAGCTAGTCTTGCTATTCAGGAGGGAGCAGGGGACATTGCTCAAGTCACTCCCCCGAGCTGGGGCTTCCTCATCTGTAAAATGTTATACTAAAACTTAGTAACTCAGTTGCCTTCAAGTGCTATATTTTAGGAGTCTATGAATAACTAGCCATACCTACAAGACAATCCTGCCTTACTCTCTTCAGTCCTACTTCCAACAGAGACACAGGCCAAACAAGTTTTAATATGGAGAAGGAGGCAGGAAAGAGTCAGGGCATGGGACACAGACCGGAAAGGGAGGAAGACCTTGGCAGCCGAATGTCAGCATTAAGGCCTTGAACAGCTTTTTCTAGAGGCTGCAAACAGAATTTTGTGCTACACATCTTGCAGTGCCTGGAGTAGTTGAAAAGAAAATAACTTCCATCACAGCTCATTTTTTCCTGAGTTTTAATTTGAACTTTGGAAGCTGTAATTCCTTCCTTTCTTAAATTCTTTTCCGAGTGTTTAATTGGCCAAGAAATGGTTGGTTCATAGATTGAAGGGTCGTGAGATTTAACTAGACTTAGTAGGCATCTTACAGATCACTTAGTCAGTCTAGTAATCTCACCTTAGTGAGGGCATACCAGAGACCTGGAAACTGGGTGATTTACTAAAGGCTAGACCACTTCTGGGAAGAGGAGCAAGAATTTGAACCCAGGTCCCAGGACCATAATCATAATAAATGACAGAACAGGAGTTCAAAACCAGGTCATTTGATTTCAAATCTAGTCTCCTCTTGTTTGTTTTCAACAAACTTCTCATATTTCGTATTATGAAAGCACTGTTGTCATCTCTATGGTAACTCCATAGAAGAACTGCAATGTATTACTGATTCTTCACAAAACTTGAAATATCTTTTTTTTATTTGCTGCAATAAACATTTTTTAAGAACCAATTGTTCCCACGATCAGGGAGGCACAGCAAATGATCTATGCACCAGGAATAGAGCAATTACTGTTCATAACCCTAATGAGGGCATCCTATCAAAGATGAACAGATTTAGGGAAAGATTCCTAAACTGAGCCCCATGCTGAAGACAGGAGAGGTAAACGAAGAGGTAAGTGTGGATGTTCTTGTCAGAATCCTGTTGTTTATTACAGATTAGAAAACTGTGAGTGTGACAGTAGGAATGTTCTGGGACTCAAAATAACAGCAGCCAGAGATAAATTGAAGTTGATTTTATTTACAATCTATGGTTGAGTTACTGCCCAGATGATGACATGCAATTGGATTGGTAACTCACTGATTGAGTCCATCAACAACATCTATCTAGGACAGACACTGCAGATGGACAATGAGCTGGGTCCAGAATTGAACAGGAAAGCAGGCTGGAATGCATTTGTGAAATTGTGCAGTGCTTTCAGTGATCCCAAGCTGCTTCCTGATGCCAAATCCCATCTTTTTAACACAAATATTCTCCTGGTGATGCTATGTGACTACAGATCATGGAACACCATGAGCTCCAGAGAATCAGGATCTCAGGTGACTGGAAAGTCATGTGGTGGGTGGAAATAGAGTATATTGGCTTGATTTGGCTATGAGAAGTGTCTAAAAGATATCTTCATGGTCATACATGACCAGAAAAGGAGCTGGGCCAGTCATGGGCTAAGCATTATGAATCAGAGAATGATAGAATCATAGATTTTAGAACAGAAAGACATCTTAGGGGTCATCTAATCTAGTCCCATCTCTTTTCAGAAGAGGAAACTGAGGCTCAAAAAGATTACGTGACTTGTATAAGACAACATCCAAAATGCCTGTTTAACATGTGCTAGGCGCTGTGCTAGTGATGGAAAGACCACATTGAAACAGCTCTTGCCTACGAGGGGGTTTTATTCTAATAGCAGATACATATTCCCAAACGAGGAGATACAAGTTTACTTTGAGAATCTAAGAAAAAGCACAACAGATAATTAGCCTAAGAGCACCATTTGTATTCCTGATATACAAAAAGAATCAAAGTCTTCCAGTATGTTGAACTCTTCTGTTTTAGAGGATTTATGCAAGATATGGATTAGAATCCCACAGCCTGAGGTGCACAATGGATGGAACTGAATGAGTGGAAAGAGAACTCACATCACAGAGATCCGAGATCCATTAGAACCTGGTAGAGCTAGAGCTCCCAAAGAACTGGGCAGACACCCCAGGATCTACCTGCTGTCGCTGGATGGATAGGGTTAGCCAACAGGTGCTAGAGAATGTTATTCCCCCCAAGAAGAAACCTGTTAAACTGTGCATACACTTTGACCCTTGGCTCTGTAAATTTTCTCCAGCCATCTTCCATCCCTGAAATACTTGCCCTCTCCAGTTCTATCTATTGACTTTCTTTGCTCTCTTTAAGTCCCAACTAAACTGTCATCTTTTACTGGAAACCTTCTCCAACCCTGTTTAATTCTGCTTTCCCTCTTTAAAAAGTTTCCTATTTGTCCTGTACATAGCTTGCATGTATATATTCATTCGCATGTTGTTTCCCCCATTAGATTATAAGCTCTTTGATGGCAGGGACTGCCTTTTGCCTCTTTTTGTGTCCCCAGGGCTTATCACAGTACCTGGCACATAGTAGGTCCTTAATAAATGTTTATTGCTTGAATGACTGATCCAGCAGTACCACTACAAAATCTGTATTCCAAAGATATCAAGGAAAGAGGGAAAGGACCCACATGTACACAGATATTTATATCAGTTCTTTCCGTAGTAGTAAAGAAATGGAAACTAAAGAAGTGTCCATCAATCAGGGAATGGCCAAACAAATTATAGTATACAAATCTAGGGATAAGGACTTGAAGCTGTGTTTTCTTTGGTGTTAGGGAAGCTCCAGATAAGGATGCTCCCTCTACCAAAAGAAGTCAGTACCTTCTAGTCTTAGCTGCTTAGAGCATAGGGAGGTTAACCTGGTACATATCAGAGGTGGAACCTGAACTGAGGTCTTCCTACCTACCACATTGTCTCTATTATATCATGCTGCATCTCATCTAAATGTAACAGGATGTTATTGAGCCATTAGGAATTGTGAAAGGGATGGGTCCAGAGAAACCTGGGAAGACTCACATGAACTAATACAGAGTGAAATGAGCAGAATCTGCAGGAAAAAAAAACACATCATTAATAAAAACAGTGTTGAAAGAGTTTGATAATAACAAAACAATTTTCCACTATTTAAAAACATGGCCTAAGGGTGATGGGCAGGAATATAGGTAAGACCATGGTCTCTATCTTTCCTTTGCTCACTTGTCAAATGATCTCCTGACTGATCTCCAAAGTATTTTTGTGACTAGAATCTGTTTACTCACCTTTCGGTAAGTCCATAATCAAACTCTAAAGGAAAACTCATCAGTCAAGCTTCCTTCAAAAGCAGTATTGTATTGTCATCTGCTTAAATAAAAAAGGAAAATATGAACGAGATGACCACTAAAGTCCCTTGTGCCTCTGAATTCTATGATCCCCTAAAAATGCCTCCTAGTTTTGGGGTGGAGTGTACTGAAATTGAAGATGAGGACCCAAGTTCAAATCTCTGCTCTGTCCCTTGCTACTCATGTGACATTGAATAGCCTCTCTGGACCTCACTTCCCTCAACTATAAAATGAGTGTGTTGGGCTAGGTCCATTCTATCCTCCAAATCTATGATCCTTTGTGCCCTTTAAACTCAGAACCAGATTTGGTTTCTTTTTTAAAAATTTTTTTTTGTTTTTGTTTTTTACTACAAGTTTAGCCGTCGTCTATTACACAAGTAGAAAATATTACTAGATTTCCTAACAAAAGTGCTTTCCTAACAACAGTCCTCTGTAACGTAAGTTATTATCAGCATTTTATAAATGATGAATTAAAGTGACTTCTTTAAGGTCACACATATAGCTAGTAAATAACAGAGGAAGGATTCAAATTCAGTACTTCCAACTCTATGTGTAATATTCTATCTACCCTGTGATAGAATAAAAGGAGCAAGTGGTATAGACTATCTAAGGAAGGAAAAGCTAGGGATAAAGGGGCCAGGAAGAGCTTCATGAAGAAGATGGAGTTTCCTCTGGTCCTTGAAGGCTGGATATACCACTCTTAGTGTCTTAGAAGAATTTGTCTCCCTGTTAATAACTACTTCACAAACCATTCAGGGAACCATTTGCCTTTCTCTCTCTTTTACCAGTTGGTGAGTATGAGATGACCTTCATCTGACCTTGATGGCCAACACATGTCAGAGTCTGGAGCCAGAAGACAGGAGCCCAGTACTAATTGGTCATTTTCTTCCCATAAGAATGTGCTGCTAAAAGGCAGATGGAGGAGGAAAAGCTTCAATGACAGGTCTTATTCTGGCATCCTCTACAAGTTGCCAACATCTGTGCGAGCCATTTGTCAGTAGAATAGCAGGCGTACCAGTAAGAGGTTTGAGAAATGAATTTGCGACTGTTCCATAGATCTGGCTGAACATAATTGAATTATCAGCCATCTTGAAATTTTATGGGAAGATTATGTAAGGCGTCCACTAATAGAGAACATTTGTTTGCAATAACTCAAGTTCTCATAAAAATGGTTTCATCAATTCTTAATTATAAAAGTCAGTGGCTCATATGGAGACTTAAAATGGGCTGGAGCTCAGACCCGGCGCCACTAAGGAGGAGGCTGGGTGGGAGTTATGCTGGTGAACTGTGCTGTCAGGACTAGGAACTACAGGCTCTGTGGTCCTCTGTTTGGGCCAATAGTCTTCCTTTTCCAACCCACCCCTTTAACTGTAGCCAACCAAGCCTCCTCTTAGGTTCCTTTTATTTCCCTTTTACTGCTTTCCTCTTTCTTCCATATGTGCTTAGAGCTCTCACCTTCTCTAGTCTCATACTCTTTCCCAGGTGGTAGAAGGGTATGGACATTACCACCATGAATAGGCCAGATGAAACACAAGTAGGTGGTAACTTTTCTCCTCACCTTGGCTGTCTCTAGCCTAGGAAAAAAATAAAAACAAAACCATGGTACCAACCTGTCAAAAACTTCTGACCATAGAGCAGCTAGGGAGCATTGCAGGTGATAGAGCACCAGCCCTGGAGTCAGGAGGACCTGAGTTCAACTGTGACTTCAGACTCATGACACTTACTAATTGTGTGGCCTGGTGAAGTCACTCAAGCCCAATTGCCTCGCAAAACAAACAAAAAAGCAAAGAAATACTGACTGGACTGAAGGGAGGCAGTAGGATAGAGTGGAGAAAGATCTAGACTGCGAGGAAGAGAATAGGAGTTTCAAACCTAATTGTGCCACTTAGTTTGTTCATCACTTCCCCTTAGTTTCCTCCCTAGACAATGAAGATGATGGGTTATATGGCTCTTTCCAATTCTAAAATCTGGCAATTCCAGTAAGAAAGAGTAACTTCATTAGTTTGGGCTGTGGTGGAGAAACAGATATCTCCAAATTAATCACTGTTTCCAAGTGGCCCCCCTCACAGAAAAAATAAAAAGAAGTCTTCTTTCATAGAGTAAAACATGCCCAGCTTGGGAGTTTTTAGGATATTGCTTTCTAAGTACTTCAAAAATCATGTCATGATTTTTAACCTGTACGTTTCAACAATGACTCCCAAAAGCCACTTTTTAGAAATCCCCAACTTAGCAGAGACCAGATAAAATGATCATTTCCATATACAATGTAGAACAGGAAAAGGGGATTCCACATGAAATGTGACTCTCACTTAGTTACATCTTGCTTTTCTCTTAAAATATAAATAATATGTTTATGTGTAATATCATATATTTATCTATTCATATAATATGCATTATATAAATATAGATTATATCTTTTACATAACAGTATGATATGTATATTCTCTTCTATGTTACATATATGAATATTCTATAATATAGTTGTGTCATGTAATAAATTCAACATGTGACTTTTAAAACTGGCCTTTTGGTGATTCTGGCCTTATTCCTATTCTGTGCATTTCTAAAAATGGCTTCATTGACCCACTTTTCTTATTTTTTTTTCTTTCTACTACCTTATCCCTAACCCTCCTCTCTGTTCCACCACTAAAAAAAAAACAAAGAAAACCACTGTAACAAATATTCTTAGCCTAGCAGAACAAATTCTCCTATTAGCTGTGTCCAAAAATGTATGTCTTAATTCTGTTTTGAGTTCATCACCTCCCCATCAGGCAGTGGCTTACATATTTCCTCATCATTCCTTCTAACAGACACTTAAAATCACAGTTAATCCAGTGGGTTTTCTTGCCATCTTAATGACCAGATTTGTCCAATTGCTGGCATTTCCTAAAGGAACTGCTCCTGAAGAATGGAAGAGTTGTAAAGTGTCTAAAATGTCTTGATGGGGTAAATGTGCTCAGATGGACTGTACTGAGTAGTCATCACCTTATAGGAGGATCTCAGTGAATGTTAGGCCGTGACGCCCATGTAACTGCAGACAGTGTGGCTCAGTAAATAGGGGGCAGATTTCAGAGTCAACGTGACTTGGGTTCAAGTCTTAACTCTGACACAGATTACCTATGTGATCCTGAACAAATCATATAACTTCTCAATGTCCTCAGTTTCTATTCTGCCTTGGCAAAAATAGTTTCCATACTCGGCGCTCCTAGAACTGATGAAATCTGTTTCAGACCTCTGCTACCCTTCAAAAAACCACACAATTTTGGTACTCTCTGTATGATTAGGAGCAAATTCCTTCCCCTCTCTGGGCCACATTTTCTTTTTCTGTAATATGAGGATGTTAGATTAATATCCCTTTTAGCTCCAAAATGTTATGTCTTATTTTCTAAGTTCTCTTTGAGCCTTGGAATTCTCTTTCTGTGATTCCTTCTTGGAAAAGCCACTTCTCAGCCCCACACTCTTTAAAGATATCCAAATAACAATAATCGTCGAAGGAAAAGAAAAACGCTAATGTTCCAACTTAAGTAGTAAATTGTGTTCCTATTTTCCATTCAGAGTCCATTTTCCTTCACGGTTTTCAATTGTTGAAAATTTGATTTCAGAGTTTGGTTTATAAATGGACATTGTGTACACCAAAGTGTAGCTTTTTAATGGATTAGAGTGCCTGATCACTGCTATCTCATTAACCCCATGTAAGGAGAAAGTCGGTAGGGCTCCAAATTCAGAACTTAAAACTATCGCCTTGGAAACCAGACATTGGTCTCAGTTCCAATAGGACAGTCAGAAATTTTAAGGAAAAAGAAAAGAAGGAACTCAGTGTTTCAGCCTGAGACCTTTCTTTATCCCCCCAGTTTCTAGTGCCTTTCCTTTCAAGGTTATCTTGTATCTACTTTGTCTGTGTTTTGTATATTCCCACTTATGAACATATAAATTCTGTGAGGACATGTGTTATTTCACTTGGCTTTGTCTTCCTCAAATGCTCATACTTATCAGTCATGACATATTCAGTCAGTTGCCTCTACAACTCTTCTTCCTACTGACCGCCACTACCCTAGTTCAGGGCCTTATTATGTCATCATCTTTTACTGGTACTGTTATAATAACCTCCTAATTGATCTTATCACGTCTCCTCTCATTCTGACCCTATCCTACCTTCCCTGCATCATTACACATTACCTATTAGGGGTGTATGGAGTGTTCAGGGAGGACTGGCACCTCCAGTATGAGGGTTTGCTGAGCCCTTTCCAGGGGTGCTCATATAACTTTGGGCTCTGCCTGTCCCCCAACTCTCACCTGTGGTCCCAAGGAGCTGGAGCATGTGGAGCAGCCATACCCTGGTAAAACTGCATCAGCAGATGGACTAAACCAAATTGAGGGTAACTGACAAGCCTTAAACTTTTCGATGAGTTAGGTGGGGTGCTTACCCCAAGCACATGAAGTGGGACGTAGGTAGAACTGCCTGGTGGAAAGGGCAGATGAAAACATTTCATTCCAATGGCCTTAAAAGAGGCTGAAGCAGGCGCTCCGACAAGCTTTGGGCTTGGTAGGCCTAGAAGATGCCAAGGTCATCCACTGCATCCTGGACCACTGCCAGGTATCCTGACTTTTGTCCTGCCATGGGACTTCGATGACTCTAGAAGAGAGAATGACGCTGAAGGCTTTGTGCAGCTCTGCCTTGCTGAAATCCAATTCACAGAGAAGTCAGGACCTCACCCTTTAATGTCAATGGTCCTCTTCAAAAATGAAGTATAAACAGCAATACATTACTTCCCTTCATGAACACTGTGTTCCTACCAAATCATCCTTTTTACTGTTCTTCATTCTTGAAACTCCTTGTCCAGTCTCCTTGATCCTTTTATATTGGCTTTCCTTCATGCCTGAAATGGACTTATAGGATCATAAATTAGAGTTACAAGGGACCTTAAAAGCCATTGAATCCAACTCCCTCATTTTATAAATGAGAAAACAGAGGCATGGAGAGGTTAAATGAATTCTCCAGGAACAGAACAGTTAAAGGGAACTTTGAAGCTGGTTCTTCCTGATTCCAAGTCCAGTCCACTTCTCACTCTGCCTTGGTGCATTTCCTACTTTATCACCCTGATGGGTATCACCAAAGAATGTGGTTGGTTCTGTCTTCCCTTCCAAATAGGAATAAATCTTAACCCTTTCCAATTTCTTCCCTCCTCCCTCCCTTCTTTCTCTCTGCAGAATTCATCAGCTGTAATGATTAGCTTGCATTTTAGCCTAGGAGATAATACATAGAGGTTCAGGTTCTCATGGTCCCTTTCTATAGCAGATTTGTTGTTGCTGTTGTTCAGTCAAGTTCAACTCTTCGTGACCCATATTGTCATTGGGGTTTTCTTGGCAAAGATATTGGAGTGGTTTACCATTTGCTTCTTCAGTGGATTAAAGCAGACAGGTTAATTGACTTGCCCAGGTTCACAGAGCTAGTACATGTCTGAGGCTATATTTGACTCAGGTCTTTCTGACTACAGGACCAGCACTCTATCCGCCGAGCCACCCAGCTGCCTCAAATTTAAAAAGAACCAACTATTAATACAATTAAAATAGTTCAGATTCCTCAGTGAGGAAAATTTCTATTATTCAAACAAAAGTTTGGCTCTCTGCCCTCATTTAAATTTTTATTCATTTCTATTACCACTAATCTTTTTACATTTGAGGCAAAAAAAAAAAAAAAAAGAAAGAAAGAAAGAAACAGGATACATGCAATATTTTGGTAAGCCAAGCGATCAGCATCTATTACTGGATAAATGTGGGGAGGGAAAGTTAGAGGGGAAAACAAACTTTTTTTTTGGGGGGGGGGGCTCTTCTCTCAGGGCTTGAAGAAGTAAATAAAATAGGTGGTTTGAGCTCAACACTTCTCTCAAGATTGCTGTAGGAGGCCAGTGTCTCTTCTTAATCTAACTTTTCTCTGCCATAGTTCAGTCATTCTTTCAACTGTTGCATCTCAGCCACTAGTCCTTTCTGGCTCAATTCATGAAGTCCCACGTGGGGCTATAAATTGCTTCCTAAACTTTGCAGCCTACAGTCCTCCTCTTAGTCCATGTCTCACAGACTTTGTGTGTCCTAAGCATGACTCCGGCTCACTTTCTGGCTCCAAGATCACAATAAGTTAAAATCACTCTCAGGGCTGAGAGGGAATGTGAGACCTCCTGAAGTACAAATCCAAGGATTCCAGTCAGTTCTTAAATCCCTATTATATTTCAACCTAGGGTTTGAAATCTCGCAGTCTCTTGCAAAATTGTCTTTAGAAGAATTGATATGTGGATAATAAAATGTAGCATCAAATGACATTAGTATTTAATAGAAAAGAAAAGAAAGTTAAAACAGCATCCCAAGTTCCAGACACCTTAGGGTGCCATTTATAGTAAATATACATTAATAATACATGTAATTGACATAGTACAAGGCAGAGCCTTATTGACAGGTTGCTTCGGTGACTGCAGGACTAAATTTCATGTAGTACGGTATAATATATGCCAGTTTTTCAGAAACTCATGCATATGCATGTAATATAGATAGTCATAATACCAACCAAAATCAAAGTAATAACAACATTGATGGGCCAATAAGCAAAATAGCCAAATTATGTATGCATAATTTACTAGTATAGTATATACTATATAACACATATGTATTTCCATTCAAGACACATGTTGTATGGATAAACATTAGTGTTATCATCTGGGTTATTGCTTAATTATTTACCTAGGATATCATAAATTATTCTGGTCCCTGATTGGACAATCCTCAACTGTCTGTGATCTGCTGTGACCTACCTAGCCCTATACTTGTTCTAATGGATGGTTTGGATTCAAACCTGAATTTACAGAGGGCCCAGGCTCACGGTATTACTACATCCTGTGGGGCACATATGTACTCTAGAAGTCTGTATAGCTAAAGTCTTGGTAGAAAAGGTGTTACCTCTGGGTTCATTGCTCCCCATTGTGTGAACCAGTTATTGAGGTACAGTATTCAAAATCTTCACTTGAAATGTTTTTCTGAGCTGGTGTCTGGGTAAGACAGACTTTGTATGACTGACAGGTAATCCTTGTCACTTAAGAGTCCCCTGAGGTGACTACATATGGTGAATACATATCTGCTTACCTACTGGCAGTAAGTGAGCGTATTGGATTGTCTCTGTATGGTCTTCACAAGCCTCTGGGACTATTTTGTAAATAGGCAAATTACTGGCTCCTCCACTGCTAAGCATAGAGGAGTGTTCCATGAATATCATAATCTCTCAGCAGAAGTCTTTCACCCTGTGGAAGGTCTTGACTGTGAACTCAGCCATATTACCATCATTTATTTCTTTTAGTATTCTTCTGGGGCTGAAGTGGTACTTTTAGTACCTGTAGTAAGTTTCCATCTCAGCTGTCATACACTGAGTGTCTAAAGGTTTTCCATCTTCAGAAATTTCAAAGCATAAATCAATATAGATGAAGCTCATATCCAGATAATCAGCAGATAGCATGTAAAACCAGTATCATCATACCTCGTACAATTATATGCATGTTCTAGGAAAGCCACATGTTGATTTCAATAAGATTTTCCTCCTGATCTCAGTATGTAATGCCTTTGGGATGCTACCCTCTTCTACCTGGCAACAATCCATGATTCTAACTTGATGCAATAGATATGTTCTCAAAAGATGCATGTAAATAATTTTTTTTCTAAATTGAGTCCTAAATTGACTCCTCCTCACCCCTACTTCTTATTTTCTTTAAAGCCCAGCTCACACTCTACCTTCTACATGAAAGCTTTCTAGATTTTCCCCAGCCTGAATTATCTTTCATCTACTTTGTTTGAATTTTATTGTTATCCCATATTTTTACATTACTATGATTTCCTCAAGTATACCTCTTTCTTCGCCTTCCAGAAAATGATTTCCTATAATAAGACAAAGAAAAAGAAGAGGGAAAAATCAATATAATTGGTCAGTTCTTTGCATAAGTTTGAAAATATGTGCAATGTGCCACACTCATAGACCTCTCATCTCTGCAAGGGAATAGGGTGGAAGTGTCTTCTCATATCTTTTCTTTTGATCAGTGCTTGTTCTTCATAAATTTTCAACATTCACTTCTGATTTTTCTGTGGTTATTTCCATTTAAATTGTTATAATCATTGTATATATTGTTTTCTTGGCTCTTCTTTCTTCATTCTGCGTCAGTCCTTACATCTCTTTCCATTCTTCTCGGTATTCATGAAACTTATCTTTTCTTATAGCACAGCAATATTACATTCCATGTACATGCCACAATTTTTTTTAGTCATTCCTCAATCAATAGGCATTCATTTTGTTTCCAATTCTTTGCTATTATAAATATTTTAGTGTATTTGAGGGTTTCCTTACCAATGCCTCCTTGAGGCATGGACTTAGTAATGGAATTTCTTAATCAAATGATATGGATATTTTGGTCACTTTATTTGCAAAATTCCAAAATGTTTATATTGATTTACAGGTCTACCAACAATGCATTGATGTATTTATTTTTTCATAACCCCTCCAACATTGACTGGTTTTATCTTTTGTCATCCTTATCAGAGGAATTTGATAGAAAGATTTTTCCCATTTAACCCTTTTTCTTAATTATCTTAAGTCCATTAATTTGATATGTGCAGAAGCTTTTCAGTCTCATGTAATCAGTTATCTATTTTCTCTTTTGTAATAACCTCTATCCCTTTTTTAGCTAAAAATATATCTCCTAGACTGAATATGGATCAAAGTATAGTAATTTAATCTTTTTGTTGTTCTTTGCTTGTTTTTTTTTCTTTCTTGTTTTTTTCCTTTTTGGTCTGATTTTTCTTATACAGCATGATAAATATGGAAATATATCTAGAAGAATTGCACATGTTTAACCTATATAAAATTGTTTGCTGTCTTGGGGGAAGAGTGGGAGAAAGATCTGGAGCACAGGGTTTTGCAGAGGTGAATGTCAATAACTATCTTTACATATATTTGGAAAAAATATTATTGCAAAAATACATATCCGCTACCTATAGCTGTGAAAGGTTTCTAACTTATTAATGGTATGAACTTTAACATTAAGATTATGTATCCATTTAGAATGTATTGTGGAATGTGATTTAAGGCATTGATATAAACTTTGTAATTTAATTTTAATTGAATTTATGTAAATATTTTGTGTTTATATGTAGATTCATCCCCAGATATGTGTATCCATTGTGTAGTTCTTTGGAATGGAACTTCTCTATTATTGCCTCTTGAATTTTGCTATAATTATATAGAAAAAATTGTTGATTTCTGAAAGTTTATTTTGTCACCCACAACTTTCATGTCTCGGTATTTCTGCTGATTTCTTAGAATTTTCTAAATAAATGATTATATGACATCAACAGATAGGGATAGTTTCATCTCCTCTTTACCTATCTTTATACCTTTAATAGCTTTCTCTCATCTTATTTCTATTGCTAGCATTTTGAGAACTATATTAAGTAATTGTAGGGATAGTGAGCATCTTTGCTTTACTTTTGTATTTATTAGGAAAGAATCTAGTATATCCCCATTGCATATGATGCTTCTTTTAATTTTGGGGGGAAGCAATTGGAGTTAAATGACACAAAAATTTAGGGTGACACAAAAATTTGTGTCTAAGGCTGAATTTCAACTCAGGTCCTCCTGACTTTGAGGTCAGTGTTATATTCACTGTGTCAGGTAGCTGCCCTTTGTTTTGATTTTTGATAGATATTTTTTAATGATATCAAAAGGGTTTCTCTATGCCTATTTGTAGAGGGTTTTTTTTAGCATAAATGAATGTTATACTGTGTCACAAGTTTTTTCATCTTCATTTGTGATAGTCATATTATTTTGGATGTTTTTGTTTTTAATATGATTATATTGATTATTGAAAACTTCTTATAGACATATAAATCTAAGATGGTCATGATATATGAATTCTTTCTTGAATAGCTGTAGCATGACAGGATTTTATTTAATATTTTAATTGATATTCATTAATGATATTAATCTATAGTTCCCTATGTTTTAGCCTTCCTTGATTTAGAGACTATGACTATATTTATCTTTTTTTTTAAGTGCTCTCTTTCTCAATTTTTGAGAACAATTTTTATAGTATCAGCATGAATTCTCATGTAAAAATTTGACAATTCTCTTGAGAATCCAGCGGGACTAGGGGGGGGTTTGTTTTGATTTGTTTTATTGTTGTTTTTTTTTTCATTTGGTAATTCCTTCATAGCTAGTTCTATTTCCTTTTCTGAGGTTCAGTTATTTAAGATCTCTCTTTGGTTCTCTGCTTGAGTATTTCATGGTGCTTTTTAAAAGGAATTCCTCTATTTCTTTTATATTTTTAGTGCCAGTAACATGTAACTGTACATTGTAGGTTCTAATTATTCTTTTTATTTTTTCATTTTGTTATGATTTTGTCTTATTTGTTATTTTGATGATTTTCTACCTTGAGATTTGTTAAAGGTTTATCAGTTTTATTAGTCTTTTCAAAAACAATACAAAAACAACAAAGAAACATACGAACAAATATTTCTGTAACTATAGTTACAAACTATTCCTTGAAGTAGTAAAGAAGTAAAAAAAAAAAATTTAAATAGCTGTCATTTTACTTCTCATTTCTAAGTTTTATTTATTATTTCTATAGTTTCTTTGGGGGAAGAGTTTAAATTTATTTATTTCTCCTATGAGTTTTTAATGTCTGCTCTTTTGTGCTTATTAAAAGTTTTTTTTTTATTGGTTGGATTTCTAATTTAGTTCATTCTTCTTTTTTTCTATTTTAATGTATGTTTGTAGAGTTTGCCTTTCTGGGTTCATGCCCTCTCACTCTCTGGTGTCATTTACTTGCAGGAGTTGATTCCTCTTCTCCTGAGGCAAGTGGACAACCCTTGTCAAGTATATTATAGTGAAGATTCTTTTTCGGTATGGGTTGGACTAGATGGCTGCTGGGGTCCCTTCCGACTCTCAAATTCTGTTATTCCATTAATTAGCTAGGATATCATTATTATTATTATTATTATAGTACTCGTGAAATGTTACAATATTCTATGAAGGGAGGTAGGGAGAACATATAAATAATTCTGTCCTTGGCACTGTTCTAGGTCCCTTGGAGAACATTATAGTCACGATGCAAAGAAAAGGCAAAGTGGCACCACCATGGCCAGTGGTACTACAGTGGTATAGTACCCACATAGGCATCTGGGAATGGTAGAGAGAATTAAGGAATAGGAAGACTGGAGCCTATTTCTGGCAAGTAACAAACTGGCTACCATTGTGGAGCCTTGCGTCAGATTTAAATACTTGTGAAGAGAAACTCACACCCAAGTCAATCTTTGAAAAATGGCTACATTGCCAGAATCCCCATGAGACTTCTCTGATGTGGGCATACCTCTGAATGGCTCACAGTGTTGCCATCCTATGGGAAGAAAGCCAAGGGAATTTATGTTGAATCTTTGTTTCTCCCTCTGGGCAAGTTGTGTGCCATGGGTTCCCTCCTAGTGGCTAGGGGTTGGTAAGAGATGGGGAGAGAAAACAGGAGTAGGTGAAGGAGACGGTTAAGTACTGTGACAATTAAGACTTCCTGAGTTAATAGAAGTTACAAGTTTGATACATACTTGTCTCCCAGTACTGTGAAAGCCCTATCTATAACAGATCAGGCCATTGTGTTAAACTATATTATATAAATGCTTAACTAATGACAGGAGTCCTCTGCCCTCTACTCCCTCTAAACCAAAGTCCATGACACCGGGAGAGATTCTGGGATGGCAGAATAAGATCTGATGAGGAATAAGGGAGGATGAATTTGAGATAGGCATCATAATCATCGTCGTCACCATCTTGACTCATCTATGTGTATTCTCTTTAATGTAGATCACAAATATTGACTTAATGAGTAGTCTTTGTGGTCAAAAAGCTCTTCACCCTATGGCCAGCTTGGGGGTAAATCTTTCCTTTCTTATTTAGGCTCAGATAACAAACATACAGTCTACTGGCAGACCTATGTTTGAAGCCCAGAACTTGACATAGGCTTCAAGAATTCAGTATCACATCCAGGCCATGATGAGGCATCAGAGGAGTTTGTTAATAAAAGAAAAGATCATAATTCTTCTCACTTCTGGTTCCTTAAAATGTACAAAGCAGTTCCTGTACTTTAATGCAATAATATAGATAATGAAAATAGTTTTGTCCCCATTTTGCAGTTAAGGGAAACAAGGCTTAGAGAGAAAAAGTGATTTTCTCAGGAACACACAGCTAATAAATAATCAAACAGGGACTCCTCATAGTTTTCAATCCATTGCTCTGTCCAAGATGCCAAACTGCCCCTCTGGGAATAGAGTTAAAATACTTAGAGCTAGGGAAGGCAACACGGACACATCATGAGTTAATACCCGAATCGAGTAATAAGGGGCCAGGCAAGGAGTCAGGGTCAGAAATTGAAATCAGGATACATGTGCAAAGGGGAAAAAACAAGCAGTAGACACAATTTGAGAATAGTTAGGGATAGAATTTGTCAAGCCAGAATCAAAATTCCAAGCCAGGGTCACGAGGCAGAGGAAGCACCGAGCTAGAGCCCAAATGTGCTAGATCCTCTGCAGTCTGTGTGGCCCCAAGGAGGCCTGCCTCACTGGCTGACTCTCTAGTACTTCTTAGAAAAGGGAAACCAGTAACCTGGGAGCCTGGGCCCCTGAGCAGCAGCAGCCTGGAGACCAGTGTAAGTCAGCCAATAATAATAATCATGACTAACATTTATATAGTCCTTGCTATGTGCAAGGAGCCACATCTGACGCCTTCTCATTCTTTAGGAATGAGGTTCAAGGAGGGCAAGGGATGTACTTACCCAAAGTCACTGCCACAGCTAGTAAGTAATCAAGTAGCAGAGTTTCTGTTCAAACCAAGTCTCCAGACTCCAAATCCAGAGCTCTTCTCGGCTTACAAAATACTTCAGTAATGTAAAGATATGCCCAGCTTCTCACAGTTTTGCTGTATCGTCCTACATTTTTGAGTTTGGTCTACGTTTGCTTTTCATTTTGTCTCATGCAGATACTTAGCCCAGTGGAGGCCCAGGAAATTTAACCAAAGCTTACACATGTGAACGCTGGCCTAGTGCCTTTCCAACTACTATCTCATATGCTTCTCACAATATTGCATTGAGGAAGGGACTAGAGCTTTATCATCCCCATTTTACAGGTAAAGAAAATGAGTCTTGGTGGGAAAGTGATTTTGTCCAGTCCCATAGCCAGTAAACTGCTTCTTCCCACACTGGCTCATAGAATATGAAGCTGAAAGGGAACTTAGAGATCCATATTGTAGCTCTCTCCTAGTAGGGTAGAAGCTCCTTGAGGTCAGTGACACCCTCCATTTCATCACACACAGAACTTGGCACCCAGTGGGAACTTCTCAAATGATTTATTGATCAATCTAGGCCCAGCATTTTCATTTCACAGAGAAGAAAGCTGGGGGTCAGAGAAGGGCAAGGATATGTTCAGAGTCCATGGGGTATCAGGTCCTGCCATCTCCTTTCCGATTCCTTGGTAAATTTTCAGTGTGGGCATTTATGCCTCCAAAATTCACTCCAAATCAGGGCTTGATTGATTGTTTTATTGATTGTCTAGACTTAAGAATTTTCACGATAGTGAAAATGTTAATAATGCTGATTAAAGTTAAGAGTGTCAAGCATACTATTTTTTTCCCCAGAGAGCTACTTCTAGCTACTTCTTAAACCTTAGCCAGCACAGCCCTGCCAAGGTGCCACAGCTAGTAAGTGATAGCATTTGAATTAAAGTGCAGGTCCTCTGATCATCTAATGCTCACCATTATACCACACTGCTTGCATATGTTAGAAATACTTGTCTCTTAAGTACTTATCAAAGTAAGGTGTTTTTCATTATTCCATTGCTACCCTTCCCCGAGCTTAAGAAAAAGTCTCATATGGTCTGTTTTTCTCATAAAATCCAAATGATCCTATGCTGACTCACCACATTCAAATTGTGGCTAATTTTGTTTCCTCTCCACTAAATTTACTTGGGAACAAAGTAAAACAATCCTCACATTCAAGGCACCAGAAACAATATAACTGTGTGTGAATGCAGAGACTCCCAGAGTACATGAGGAGCCACACCCTGGAGGTCACGTTTCTGCCTATTTAAACAATTACCCTATTTACTCACATGATCGCATGTGTTCAACTGGATGTTACTCCAAAAATGGGGAACAGGTGGGGGAGGGAAATTTGGGATCCTGCACACCAATTTTGCTACTTATTAGCAAAGGATTTGGGGTAAATCCTTCATTTCTCTGGGACTCAATTTTCCTTATCTTTAAAAATGAAAGAATTTTAATAGGTAGTTTCCAAAATCCCTTGAAGCTACATATCCTATATCATAATAATGTATAGAATGCAAAGGGCAACAAAAGGGAGACAATCCCAAGGGATTCAGGTCTTCTTCTGTGGCTTGCTATTAATTCAGAGATTATTTCCATCTCTGGATGGAAGATCCAGGCAAAATAACTGACAATGAATGAGGCTGGTCTAAAACTAGTAAAGACCTCCAAAATCCAATGGGGCTGACCAGCTGGAGTGGAACTGAGCAGAAAACTTGGGAAATTCTAGCTTAAAAGAAAGCAGAAGCCTGTGGCAGCTGTCAGAGCAGCCATTTTCACAGATGTATTCGAAAACCTATGACTCACCATAGACCCTGCCATGTTAACTCTTTGACCATAATCCCTAGCCCTCCCCTCAGTTTCTTGACATAGCTCAAACCCTAGGCCTAAGGACTGCCTTTTGGCCTTTGCCCTACATACTTTGCATATTCTTGCTCAGCCTTCCTGACCATGATATTACAATAACAACAATAATTAAAACAATTCCATCAGAGCCCAGTGCATCATCTATTATAGGGGAGAGGGAGAAGAGTTAGTAATAGCAAAGTAATGGAATGCAAACAAGGTAATGTACAATATGGGTTTTGTGTGTCTGGAGACCATTTCAGTAGTTGAAAAGGCTTGTTAGGAGCCCAGAAATGCTGGTAAATCAAATCCTAAGAATCAAAGACATAAAGGTCTGGTAGAGGGTGATGCACTGATGCTACTCAAAACACTTGTGATGGAGGGATATGAAGTAGACAGCACTCCTTTGTTTTGATACCACAAGAAGCCAGGATAAACAAGTCCAGTATCTCAGCCAGGTGGCATAAGCAGAAAGGTAGAGATCTCAGAGAATGCTGGAGGTAGATGGGGTTGGTGCCAGAAATGAGTACTAGATTGGACAGAAGCAGAACTCAATTGGACAGAAGAGATTCTATCTCTTACTACCTATGTGACCCTAGGCAAGTCATTAAATTCATTCTCTCTCTCTCTCTCTCTCTCTCTCTCTCTCTCTCTCTCTCTCTTTCATAACTCAGGTTCAAGGGAAATTCACAAAGTGGCTAAGTTTGTTCTGGCTAGGACTGATATTGTGGCAGTACGTGGCTCTGGGACTTTGGTTTTAGAAGTCTTATCTTGGATAATACCAGAAATCCCTCTTTGAAGCAGCAAGTCTTTGATTATATCCAGGGCTTTGCCTTTTTTATCTGTGGCTATAACATCCATTTTGGGGGATGGTAGCCTTCCTCAGTTTCTTCACCCATGTGAAGGAGCTGTTTCTACTCCCCACTGTTTCTCTTTCCTCTCCTGGTCTGCCTTCGTCTCCTTCATCCCATATATACCTCACTCTCCACTTCTCCCTAGACGGCCTTGGACAGTCAACTCAGGGTTTGACAAAAGGATAAAAAATACTGTATTAATAGGCTACCAAAAAATAAAATGAGAGAGATGGACAATAACTGTTGAGGGTCCTTCTAGCTCAAAATCTATAGTCCTGTAATCTTGTATATTTTAGGGCAGGTGCCTAACACTATCATGGCAGAAATGACTTGAGAGAGCTATTGAAAGATTTAATAAAGGCATTGGAAGATTACATCAATAACTGGTTGTTTACAAAAGAGAAAATTTGAATGCCATATCAGCCACATAAAGATAGCAAAAAAGAAACACACATATCTCAAAAGTAGATCAGAAATATTAGATTCCCTTGATCAGCAATTGAAAACCATTCTGATTAAGGTCTGAGAAGGATTCAAAGAAATACAAAGAACGAGATAAAAAATTCAACATCAGCTAAAAAAATTCTACTACAGCAACTTAAGCAAAGAGATCAGAGAGGAAGAATCTTGAAGAAAAAGCATATAGAAAATGTCTAGTTGCCTCTTTAATGGCCAGAGGCTCAACACAAAGGAAATGCAAGTTGAATCAAAATGTCGTTTTTATATAATACATTTAAAACTCTTAATATGTGCCAGAGGAATATAGAGAGTGAGGACTTCAAGTTCCATTCCAGAGATCACATTAACCCAACAGATCTTTTCCAGGCAAGATACTTCAAGCATAAGGAGAAGGCATGATTTTTTTTTTATTTAATAGCCTTTTATTTACAGGATATATACATGGGTAACTTTACAGCATTAACAATTGCCAAACCTCTTGTTCCAATTTTTCACCTCTTACCCCCCCCACCCCCTTCCCCTAGATGGCAGGATGACCAGTAGATGTTAAATATATTAAAATATAAATTAGATACACAATAAGTATACATGACCAAAACGTTATTTTGCTGTACAAAAAGAATCAGACTCTGAAATATTGTACAATTAGCTTGTGAAGGAAATCAAAAATGCAGGTGGGCATAAATATAGGGATTGGGAATTCAATGTAATGGTTTTTAGTCATCTCCCAGAGTTCTTTCTCTGGGCATAGCTGGTTCAGTTCATTACTGCTCCATTGGAAATGATTTGGTTGATCTCGTTGCTGAGGATGGCCTGGTCCATCAGAACTGGTCATCATATAGTATTGTTGTTGAAGTATATAATGATCTCCTGGTCCTGCTCATTTCACTCAGCATCAGTTCGTGTAAGTCTCTCCAGGCCTTTCTGAAATCATCCTGTTGGTCATTTCTTACAGAACAGTAATATTCCATAATATTCATATACCACAATTTATTCAGCCATTCTCCAACTGATGGACATCCATTCAGTTTCCAGTTTTTAGCCACTACAAAAAGGGCTAAGGCTTGATTTTTTTAAAAAGACTTACTGGCATCCTGAAATCAAACGTAAATGAGGAAAAGGGATTTAAAGCCATTAACACCTTCCCAATGCCAGTCTTAATATAAAATTTCAGAACTCTAAAATGGACCATAACCTATAGGGAAACTAAGGCACAGAAAAGTTAAATGATGTGCCTAAAGCTCACACAATTAGAAAGTGTCTGGGGCAGGATTTAAAACTCAGGTTTTCCTGATTCTAGGCCTAAATCTGTATCCACTGTACTATCTAACTGCCTCTAGGCAAGGCCTCCTCTACAATTTGTTATGTAGGGTTAGCTGTATTTTAAAAGAAACGAGGGGTTCTAAGAGGAGTTGAGGAAGTAGTGCATTGCAGACATGGGGGACCTTCTGCAAAAAGATATAGAGCAGGGAAATGTCATTTCATGTCTAGGTTTCAGGCTAATTCATCTTATAGGTTAATTAACCTTGTGGGTTAATTTGATTAGGACAGAGAGTATAAGAAAGTAAGTGATAGGAAATAAGCCTAGAACGGTAGGTAGGAACAAAATTGTGGATAGTCTCAAATGTCAGATTGAGAAGTTTGTATTTTTTACTACAAGCACTGGAGAACCAAGAAGATTGTTGAGTGAGAGAGTGATGTGGCTAGAGCTATCTATGCATCAGGGATAAGGATATTGATTTGGCAGATGTTTGGCATGGATTGAAGAAAGCAGAGACTAGCGGCAGCAAGATCAATTAAGAAGGTATCATTGAGGTCCAGGTAAAGTTGATGAAAGCCTGAACTACAGTAGAGGCTTTGGGAGAAGGGAACAAATGGGAACAATATTATGGAGGTAGAATCCCAAAAGCTAGGCAAGTAATTGGATACAGTGAGGGAGGGAAAGAGAAGAATCAGAAGAATCTCCAAGAGTGGAAACCTGAATGACAGGAAAGATGGTGGTGCCTGACAGCAGTAGGAAAATCTGGAGAAGGGATCACCACAAGGAATCCTGAAGATGCATGTACCAGGACAGGTATGATAGATAGAATGTCAGATCTCAAAGGAGCTTCACACTGTTAGAACTGGGAGAAAATTTGCAATACAGAATGCCGGGGTTAAGATGTACTTTAGAATTCTTAATACTAGAATAAAAATATAGAATGTTAGAGTTGGAAGCAGGAGGGTGCTGAGGCCAGCTCAAACCTAGCCAGTTTTTAAATTTTCAGCATGAGCATTTACACCTCAGAAATTGGCAAACACTACAAACCAGGACTTGGCTTATTGTTTTGTTGATTGTCTAGACCAGAAAGTGAGGGAGAAAATGTAAATAATGCAAATTAAAGTTTAAATGTGTCATGAGTAGATTTTTTTGTTTAACATTTACCAGCATGCCCCTGTTTGGAAAATACCTTGAAAAAGAAAATGTAGACATTTGGAGGAAACAGAGAACAGACTTTTAGAGCTGAAAGAGACCTTAGAAAATAGAATGTCAGAACTATGAAGGATAGTAGAACATATCAGGCCTGAGAAGGGACCATTGAGCATAACAAGTTAGAGTGAGAAAGTCCTTATAAGAGAGAATGCCAGAATTGAAAGAGATCTAAAAATATGGAGAGAACATCAGGGCTGCAAGAGACCTTAAAACATAAGCTATTAGAACTAAAAGGAAGCTTAGAATCTACAACATCAGAGCTGGAAGTGACTTTAGAAGGCAGACCATTAAAAATGGAAGAGATTTTTAAACAAAGAATGTTAGAATGTTAGCAGAGGAAGGGAACTTAGAAGAGAGAATAGCAGAGCTGAAGAGGATCTAGAAAAGAAAATATAGATACTGGACCGAAAATATTAGAACGGTGAGGGTTCTTCAAACATAGAATAGCAGTGCTAATAGGGACCTTAGAACATATATTGTCCAGACTGAGAGGGTCTCAGAACATAGCCTGTTAGAACTAAAAGGCCCCTTGCAATAGAAAACATCTGAGTTGAAAATAACCAGAGAATTTTAGAGCTGGATGATTTTTTTCTCAGTCATCTCAGTCGTTTCTGACTCTTTGTGACTCCATTTGGGGTTTTCTTGGCAAAGATACTGGAGTGGTTTGGCATTCCCTTCTGTAACTCATTTTACAGATGGGAAACTGAGGCAAACAGGATGAAGTGACTTGTCCAGGATCACACAGCCAGTGACAGAGACCCGGAAAGATGAGTCTTCCTGACTCCAGGTCTGACACTATCCACTGCAGTGCCTCCTAGCTGCCTCTTAGTGCTGAAAGAAGCCTTAGAATAGGGACAGCGAGTTGGTGTGGTGGATACAGCACCAGCCCTGAAGTCAGGAGAAACTGAGTTCAAATCCTGACACTTCCTAGCTGTGTCACTTAACCCCAATTGCCTCAGCAAAAAAGAAAAAGAAAAGAAACCTTAGAATAAAGAATAATAAAGCTGGGGTGAGAATTTAGAATATAGAATGTGTTAGTTGGAAAGAATCTTTGTTCATAAAATGTCAGGACGGAGAGAGACAATAAAACATAGATTATCAGAAATGGAAGGGACCCTAGAACATGATATTAGAGTAGAGAGGGACCTAAGAACATCAAATATCAGGATTAAGAGGAATCCTGGAACATATAATTTCAGACTTGATGAAGATCTTGGAACATGGAACATCAGAGCTGAGAGGGACTTTAGAACCTAAAGATCAGCTAGATGATAACTTTAGAATACAGACTATTGGAGATTAGGAGATACTTCAGAGAAGATAATGTCAGATTGTAAGGGATCAGAAAGAATGGGATGCCAGAGAGGAGGGGCCTAAACTGTCAGAGCTGGATTTCATCATCTGAAGCAAGCCCCTCTCCATTTTACAGAGGAAGTTGCTGAAGCCCAGCAGGTAGAAGTGACTTGCTCAAAGTGATGTCATGAGTGAGAATAAGAACCCAGGTGTTCTGGTTGCCTGCCCAATGCTCATCCCACTACACCTCATTGCTTAGAAAATTAGTCCCGAGTATTAATTTAAACCTGATATTTGGGATCATTAGTGATGCAGCCTTTCAATACTTGGTGGTCTTTTATTTCGTTTCTCTTGCTAAGACCTTAGAGGTGGCCTTCTGTATAGAAAGAGAGTGGATTTTGGAGGCAGAGGAGCTGAGATGAAATCCCACATCTATCCTGAGTAAATTAGTTTTCTGATTTGGAGCAAGTCATTTAACCCCTGTCTGATCCTTTCCATCACGAAGTTTCATGAAATCCACAAAATTCGTCGACTAGAGAAGACTAAGACTCAGTTCAGCTCTGAGAGTTGGTGACTCTTGTCAATTATCTAACTCTTCCAGTTGGAGGAAAGCATCTTCAGAAGCATCCCCAGGGCAAGACCACTAAGATGCTTCTCAAGGCAGAGGGGCTATCGAGATTGCCCCCTCCCACAGAGAACTGGGAGGAGCACACATTGTTTGCTCTGGATCATTGAGGGGGTGTCAGAGCCCCCCAAAGCAGTGTTGTTCTGACATCTGGATATGGGCCCCAGTAAGGTTGCTCAGAGACAGAAGAAAGGAGAAATATTAGAAACAGCTGAAAATGTGTTGAGTATATTGTCCCTATCCATACTACAATAGACTGATAATTATTTGCCGAATTGAACTGAATTGATTAGCCATTGTGGCCAACTCATTGGAATCAGCTGAAATAGGGCCTCCACCTTTCTCAGGCTGCACCCCCGCCCCATCCCAGAAGATTCCTAGGATTGATTTGGCACCAAAGCCAGATTCTGCAACCTGAAAAATTTCTCACGGCCCCCTACTGCCAGCCAATAAATAAATCTCAAAGTCCGTCCTCTTTCTTCACTGGGTAAACCTTGAAAGGAGAAATGGGGTGATTTTACTCAGGGCATTGGAGGAAAATAGATGGAAAAATTAAGTTTTCCTTGAGTTTGCGGGGGGAGGGATTAGGTGAATTTGGGGAATAAGGGAAGTTTTTCTTTGGCAATCCTTGTCCCCATTTGAGTCTCCTGACCTTCCCCCAAACCCCAATTTTGTGCCCTGGATCCAAGGTGAGATCTTGCATCTAGAGATAAGCTGTTACTTGATAGGCTATTTCTTCTTCGGTTATTTGGTGGTTTAGGAGAGCAATTCCTAAATTGATGTGTTCGGGGTTAACACCAAATGATGAGATTGAGGGTCAAGCAACCAAGGATTGGAGTCCCATTATGGGAAGAATTCGCAATGGTCGTTCTCTTTGGCAAAAAGGTATTTAGGAGAAGAGCTTACAGACGAAATGAAGAAATACAATAGTCACTGGGAATGGTAAATATGAAATAGATTGGGGGGTTAGCAAGGAAAGGGGTTTTAACAAGTAACAATGGAAGAGACAAGTTAACTCCCAGTGGAACTCACGGTTAGCTGTTATAAAAGGAACCCCCTCCCCCATGAGGCTATAGTATGCCTTAGCTGGCAGGGTAAATTAATAGAAAAGTTTAGCACCCTAAAGGAGTTCATTAGCTGTGGGAAGGAGAAAGACCCCTGAGGCGTGGTAGGGGAATGAGAAGAAAGACTCTGGGAGGCATGGGGGATGGAAGAGCCAGAGTGTCAAAGGGGGAGAGGGATGCTCCAAAAGGGAGGCAGCAAAGATGGCGTGAGCCATGGACAGATTTATAGGGGAAACTTAACCTCAGGGGTTTGACATGACTCGGATTGCTGAACGGGCATAGCAAGGTGGGGCTACCCAGGACCTCCACAGAGGGGAGGACTATAAAGCTGAGCTGATCCCCATCAGTGTCCTTCCCTGCTTGTCTCAGGGAGTAATTTTATCAGTATTTCAATCTTTGTCTGCCAACCCCACCTAGGTACTCAGGACCTCATCAATAACAGCCTCCCCACCTGAATGATCTTCTCCAAGCTCTCTTCTGCCACTGATCCATCCAGCCTAGGGATTCCCCTTTTGGTAGAATCTGAAGTCTTCCATGGTTTTCTACCACCTGTGTAGCCAATCGAGGTCAAATTCTCTAGACTCATGTTTGAGGCCATCAGATTGCGCTCCAGAGCCCTCCACTTTGCACACTCTGTGCTGCAGCTAAACGGATAGCTTACTGTTCCCCATCTCTGCAGCAGGCTTTCATGCCTCCCTGCCCTTGGTGGTTGGTCTCTACACTGTGTCTTCCTCCTGCAGAGAACAACACTGTATCTTCCTCCTACGATTTCTGCTCACAAAACTGCTATCAGACCAGTGGTGTCTCCTTCAAGAAGCCTTCCCTTCGACTGCTCTCTCCTCCTAAAGAAAAGCCATCTCTCCTCTGTCCTTTTAACTTCCAAGGCGCTATGTGTGTGCCTGTTTTCATGTACTCGGTGGACTCTGTGTGATCACTGGCGTATGTGGTTTTCCTCCACTTGACATGTTCTTCCCCGAAGGTTGGTCATGGCAGGTTCTCAAAGGCCCTGTCCGTGGAATGCAAGCTTTGGTGAGGAGCAGGAAGCTGGCGGGGTCCTTAGCCTCACTACTAGTCTGTAAGCATAACGGTTGGGACCTTGTTTCACTTACCTCTGAATCTCCCGCTGCCCTAACCTAGAGCTCTGCATACAGCAGGCACTTAATGAACACTTTCTCATTCATTCATTCAACGGGGATTATAGGTATTAGGAGTCAGCTGGGAAGGAAGCTTAGAGATGGTGGAAGGGAAGTCCCTAGTTTAATGGATGAGGAAACAGCCCACAAAAAGAGAAAGTGATTTGCCCCACAGTCCCCAAGATTGAATGGAGAGTCCCTAAGAGACAGTGAGTTAGAAAGGGAAAAGCGAGCCTCTGCCTTGCATCCTAGAATGCTTATGTGGTGCCTTTCCCAATCTCCCCAGGGCCTGCCCTCCTTCCACAACACTGATCTCCAACGTATTTGCTCTGTTTTACATATTCTTCTGGAGTGCCTGGGATTTCTACTGCCACTGCCGTAGGATGTAAAGCTTCCTGAGGGCAGGGACTGCTTGGCTTTGGTGGCCCTGGCACAGGCCTCTGCTCAAAGTGGGTATTTCGTTGATGCTTGTTGATTGTTAACATGATCCCCATATGCCTCCGCGTGCTCCCCTGGCTACATAGATCTGATGGAGAACAGCAAGTTGGGCATCGAAGGGCACCTGCGAAGTCAACCAGCCCTACTCCTGATCTGTCCCCCTCCACCCAAGTAACTCGCTCTCTGACTCTTCTCTTGCCCAGAGGATTCCAGCAGAGTTGTAGAAGCTCTAAGCAATTCAGGGAACTGGAGACAAGGAGCGAGGCCTAGCAGTGACCGGGAAGCTTTGGGCTTTTAGAGGGAATTCTGAATTTAGGGGCTCGAGACCTTGAGCCAGTAGCCTGGGGCTCAGACAAGACAACCTCTGCTGTCTTTTCCGGCTTGAAATTATAAAATGGCTTTTAGCTGATTCTATAAATGAGGAAACTCGAAGCCAGAAAGGAGCGCTAGAGTTGACGTAAGGCCTGGGTTCAAATCCTGACCCTGCCACTTACTTGCTGTGTGACCTTGGATGAGTCACTCCTTCCCTTCTGGACCTCAGTTTCCTTTTCTGTAAGATGAAGAAGTTGCACTCAATTATAGCTGAGGTTCTCGGCAGCTCTAAATCCAGGCTCCTGTGAATTTAAAACTTGCGAACTCCACTTATTCTTTGCCCCTCCCGATTCTCTGGCTGATTGACACTGCAATGCTGCCATCTGGTGAAGGCCAAGGGAACCTCAGGCTTGCTCCCCCAGACGCCTTGTGTCCTGCTTGGGACAGGCTCCACACGCGTCCGCTCTGGCAGGTAGTATTGCGGCCCTGGCACGCTGCTCAACTGGCACTTTTCCTCAGGGAAACCCAGAAACCCAGTTCTCTCCCAGCTCACTGTGAAAGGGTGGACAAGTACAAAGTACAAACCTTTGGAGGAAAGCCCTCTTTGAGTTCACGAGAGGATGGGAAAGTGTGTGCCTTGGCCCTGTGGGAAGGGGGAACTGTGGGAAGAGATTTTCTCTTGTTTTCCCCTTTGGAAGAAAGAGATCTGGCTCTGAAGGCCAACTTAGACACTCACCCAGCTGAGTGACCGTGGCCAATTCACTCAACTCCATGAACCTGTTTCTTCCTCTGTGAAACCAGGGCTTAGAAGCATCTCTAAGGTCCCTTAGTAGCCTCTGAGCCTGTCTGCAGCAGCTCCAGGTGGCAGATTGTTGGGCAAACTGAACCAAAGAATGAGACGCAGGCTGTCGCTGTACAGTCTTAGTCCATGTCACTGCAGTTTCTTTTTCTTTTTTACATCCAGCGTACTTGGTTTTTTATAAAGTTGGATCGATGCTGTTTGCCTCCTTCCTTTGGAATCATGTGTAGTTAGAGACAACTCATCCCCCTGCTCCCCCAAGACTGATACTTAAACCAACAGATATCAAATGGGACAGCAGCCCAGGTTTGATTTGACTGGATGTGGAGTCCAGTCTTTTGGACTTCTTTTGACCAAAGGAGTCAAAATGAGGACACAAGTGGTAGGGTAGAAAATATGCATTTTTGCAAGGGCCTCAGAAACTGAGTGCTGCCTTATTTATGGGAGTAATGGCGTGAGGGAACCCTGGGTGAGGGAACAGGGGATCCCATTCTGCTTCAGCCACCAACTCCCCAGGATGACCTTGGCCAGGGCACTGTCTAGATCCCAGGTTCCTCTTCCAGCCCTTGGGAATAAAGCTTCCTACTTTACCATGTGCTTAGAGCTGCAGGGAGGCTGCTCCTCACTCATGTCTGGGAAAACACTCTAAAAGCAAGAATGCCCAGATGGCCAGGAGAGATTACCATCAGAGCTCATTGGTTTCCCCATGATGATAATCATGTTTATCCCCAGGCAGATCACTGTCCAGGCTTTAGTTCTGAGATTCCAGTTTGGCTTAGGTGCCAAAAAGACATGTTCAGAAGACAGAAGCAAGGGCAGGTAGTGGAGAATGAAATCA
Organism: Sarcophilus harrisii; assembly: GCF_902635505.1. Classification (NCBI taxonomy): domain Eukaryota; kingdom Metazoa; phylum Chordata; class Mammalia; order Dasyuromorphia; family Dasyuridae; genus Sarcophilus; species Sarcophilus harrisii. The sequence continues at coordinate 56,685,476 of NC_045432.1, read as the reverse complement.
GAACGTGGCTGTGTCCCGGAGGAGCAGTGTCATCAGTGCCTGCTAAAGCTCAGAAGGAGCTTGGAAAGAAATGCTCTAGACCCTAAAAAAGCGTTTTTTGGTGTGTCCTATTTTGGGGGAAAGAGGAGGACAGCGATAATAAGAGCTACCATTTCTACAGCTCTTTAGAATGTTGGGCCTAGAGTCAGAAAGACTCGTTTTCTGGGTTTCAAATGTGGCCCCAGACACTAATAAGCACACCTGTTTGCCTCAGTTTCCTCATCTGTAAAATGAGCTGGAGAAGAAAATAGTAAAGCATTCCAGTATCTTTGCTAAGAAAACCCCAAATAGGGTCATGGTTGAGAGTTATCTTGACTAAAACAATTGAACAAGGATAGGACTTTAAGATTTGCGAAGCACTTTACATATGTTATCTGATCTACTCCTGAAACAAGGTATTAATATCATCCCTACTTTAGAGGTTGCTAAACTGAGGCTGAGAAAGATGAAGTGATGTGCCCAGCACCCCCCTGGCAGGGGGACAGTTAAACCCAGTCTCAGTGTGCTGTCACACCACTTGCCCAATATAGATGGCATGATGCTGATGATGATGACTAACACAGGCAAATTGCTGCTTAACCCTTGATTTGCTTCTCTCTTTCTCCATCATGCCAAATGGTCTTTAAATCGGAAAGGCCAGAGCCAAAGTAGCTAAGAGGGTTCAACGGGAAGAGAACATTCCAGGCCACTGAAAGGACTGACCGTTGTGATTGCCAAAGCACTGTCTTCACTCTTGCAAAGGTCATGTAGAACAGGAGAGGTGCTACAGGATTGGAGAAAGGCCAGTGCTGTGACCATTTTCAAAAGAGGGAAGAGATTAAGTCTGTAAACCACAGCCTGGTGAACCTGGCCTCAATTCCTGGCAGAATTATGGAGGTTTTTATAAAAGGAATGGTTAGGAAACACCTAGAAGAGGAAGCCCTGAGAAGGGAGAAGGGAGATGGGAGATGGGAGATGGGAGATTGCATGATGTAGCAGAAAGAATGGTGGATTTCAAGTCAGAGAATCTGGCTTCAAAACCTGGCCCTGCCACTTTCTGCCTTATGTCAGCTATCTCACCTCTAAAATGAAGCTGTTGGACTACAAGAGCTCCCAGAGTCCTTCAAGCTTTAAATTGAGGATGTTGTGGTTATAAATCATCACAATATTCTTACCCGGGTGTTCTTATCGAGGGCTAGCTCAGTGGATAGTGTCTGGCCCTGAAGTCTTGAAGACCTGCGTTCAAATTTAGTCTCAGAGAATCCCTAGCCACGTAACCCTGAGTGACTCTGCTTTTGTCTGCCTCATTTTCCTCAACTGTAAAAGGGAGATAATAATAGCTCCTACCTTGAAGGGCTGGTCTGAGGATCCAAAGAGATAATATTTGTAAAGCATTTAGCACAGTGCCTGTCATATAACTGTTGTCGTTCATCCTTCATTTTCAAAGAGGATCAATGAGATCACGGGGTGATATATTGACTTGCTCACAAATTGGATGTGAGGCAGAGTTGCACAGAGTCGTTAGTCTTAATCTCTCTTCCAGAGTCATCAAAGTTCAAAAGCAAGACAAAAATCAGACAACCGGTAGTGACTCGAGATACAATGGCTAACCTTGCCATCTTTGATGTCCGACCATGTTCTGAGCTCTTTACGACAACCTGCTTTGATGACCATTATGGCTGATGAAATGAATTGTTCTCATCCGCACAGCCCACTGGGAAAAGTCTTCAGATGTTTGGGGCAAACATCCCTCTAACTCACCAACAAGTTTGAGATCTACTGATTATCCTCAACTTGACGGCCCATCTGCTACCAGGGGTCCTCAAACTTTTTAAATGGGAGCCAGTTCACGGTCCCTCAGACTGTGGGAGGGCCGGACTATAGTAAAACCAAAAACTTTGTTTTGTGGGCCTTTAAATAAAGAAACCTCATAGCCTTCATGAGACTATGAAGACTTCATAATCCTCAGCTACCGCATCTGGCCCGCAGGCTGTAGTTTGAGGACCCCTAGCTAAGACCATTTTACTGGGTTATAGCCACCGTGCATGCTAAAGCTTCTTGGAGCCACAGGTGAGAATTGGGGGACGTATGGATACCAAAAGTGGGTAAGCAGCTGTGGACTACTCAGTATAGTTCAGTTAAGTAGATTCAGAACTAGCCAAACCACCAGAATCAAAGAATCATTATAAAGGCTAGATGTCAACCCAAAGAGAGGTTCTTTGGAAAGTGTCCCAATAATATATCCTTAGGCTTATGCTGTTTAACATGTTCATCAACAACTTAGATGAAAGCATTGATGGCTCGCTTTTCAAATTTGCGCATGACACCCTGCCTTGTGCTGGTAGGGTAGCTAACACATTAAATGACAGAGGCAGCATCCTCAAAAATCTGGATAGACTAAAACACTGAGCTGAATCTAGTAACATGATGATCTCCCTGGAGTTTGTTGAGCAGTGAGGTCAATATGGTCAAACCTGCACTTTAGAAAGGTCACTTTGATAGCTAAATGGAGGATATAGACTGGAGTGGATTGAGATTTGTGGCAGGGAGATCTGAAGATCCTTTTGATGGGATGGAGAGGGGGAATCACTGGGTTCGAGTATTTAAAGAATAGTCCATGAAAGAATGGTTAGAATCGTCCTGCTTGGCCACAGAGGAAAGAATGGGGAGCAATGGGTAAAAGGCACATACTTCAATTTCAGCTCGATGTCTGTAAAAACTCCCTAATGGTGAGAGCCGTTAATTAATGAAGGGACTGCCTTGGGAAATAGTGGGTTTACTACTATCTCTGGAATAAACTTGAATGACCTCCTCCTGGGAATACTGTAGAAAAGATTCCTCTTCACATAGGAAGTGTACTTTGAAATCTACTGAAGTTTCTTTCAACTTGAAGTTTCTGTTATTCTGAATTCTGAAATCCTGTCATTAATCTGAAAGTCTTTCCACTCAGTACACAGCCTCTCCTGGGGGCCTGAAGCAAAGTTCTTCTCAGGCACCTGCTTCATAGGATCATGGGATTTAGAATTGAAAGGGATCTTAGAGATCATCTAATATAGCCAACTGATTTTATTTACTAAGGCCCATAGAAATTAATTGATTTTCCCAAAGTCAAATAGCAAAGAAGTGACACATAGGTCTCTGGATCCACATCTTCTAAATCCAAAGCCATTATGTTTCTTGCTTCACCATGCTTGACATGGAACATAGATTCAATATGCATATCTAAAAACAAAAAAGTCACATTCATCTCACTTCAACAAAGTACCAGGAGCAACTTCACTCTTAATGCATAGTGACTTAAGACTGAGAGTTAAGCAGTGACTCTACTCCTTATGGGGACTTATTCGATCCAGGGATTCTCCACTAAGTTCGTAGGACTTTAGCAATTGATGTCACTGCCAAATATTGCTAACTAGGTCTCTACCCACCCCTCTTTTCCCCCCTTTCCCCACCTCCATCATCCCTCCAGCCCTCCTTCAGTGACTTTTAACAATAACTCTGCCTCCAACCTACTCTCTAGTGACAGTCAAAGTGAGGAATTAAACATAACTTCCTGGAGAAACACCCCATTCATCCTATCATATAACCAAGCACTGAGAATAGCATAATACCTGCTGATCACCCAAAACTTACTAATAGTTTCCTTCGGTGAGCACAGAGTAAATGTTTAATAAAATATTTGGTGAAATGTTTGATTTGAATTGGATATACTGAATAGAACTTCTAAGTCATGATAGCCCACTTTGAACCTGCTTTTACCCAAGCTAAATGTGGTAGCATTGCAATCCTGAAGTCTAGGTGAGATAGAGGAAAGAAGACTGAATCTGAAGTCAGAAGACACAGGGTGGAGACTTGGGTCCTATTACACAAGATCTGTATGATTAGGCAATCACACAATCTTCCTCCCTCAGTATATTCATCTATATGAACTGTCCCAAAAGTCTTGGTGCAATTGTAAACTTTAGTAGCTTAAAACTGTACCAAGTGATTTGGGGCACACTCTAAATAAAAGGAGATTGGACTGGATAACCACAAAACCCCATTGTAGCTCTCCAGTCCTAAATGGGACTATGTCTTGTTCATCAAACAGCTTTCCAGGTTTTAGGCCTTTTGTCCATACCATTTATTTTTTCTTTACCTCCACCATGTCTGCTTATCAAAATCCTATCCATCCTTCAAAATGTTGCCCTTAAATGGCACATATTCTATGAAGCTTTCCTTGATCTCCAACTGGAAATGAGCTCTTTTTTCCTTTGTACCCTAGTGATGCTTGGGTTGTATTTCTCCTAAGGTATATCACATTTGGCTTGATTTGCCTATCTTGTCTTTCCTACTAGATTGTAAACTACTAAAAGACTATATCATATGTGCCTTGGAATTCTCCATATCCCCCCGCACTCTATAGGGCACAAAGTAGGTGGTCGATAAATCTCTGTAGAGCAGAAAGGAATGCAAGGAATGTTCTGGGAAAAGCCCTTTGAGTCACTGATCAGTTTCCTCTGTGGAGACCTCAGCTTCCTCACCTACAAAGTGAGGAAGTTGAACTAAATGATCTCCTAAGAATCTCAGATTACAGATTCTAGGACTTTTCTGGCACTGTCTTTCTTTGCATCGTTTGCCCATACGACATTCATAGGAAAGCTGACGATTTGCCCAACACTGATCCAGAAGGACGACAAGACTTTTGAGTAGCAAATAGGAGAATATATAGAACACTGTATTTGGAGACTGAGGCCCTGGAATGCAGTCAGAAGAGCCCTACTATTTGCTATCTGGATCGCCTGGCACAAGTCATCTCCCCCTCTGGGTTCCAGTTTCCCTATCTATGAAATGAAGAGGTCAAATTAGATTATCTTCAAGGACCCTTCCAACTCTCATACTCAAACATTATGATGTATGGTGACATCAGGGCATAATAATACAGTAATATTGCTTATCTCACAGGCTAGTAGGAGAAAAATGTGCTGTAAATCTTAAGGAGCTAAAGATATAGACGGTGTAATAGTGGTAATGATGATTATGAAGGATGATCATGATGATCTATCGACCCAAAGTGTCTAACATGTTTTGTTTTCAACCAAAAGCAGTAATGGGCCCCAAGAGAGCTTTTTCTGCCCAGAATTAGAGCACTAGCTGTTACAACACTAGAAGCTAGTTGGTACATCTGTAACCCCAAGGAAACCACCAGCGATAAGCACGCCACTGCCTAATCATTTTGCTGGGGCCTCATTAATACACATGTATGGCTGATCCTTGATGAAAATACAAGAGAACAGGCACGCTTTCACTAACAATTTTCCATTGCACACCCTGTTTTCACAGTCACATGAGAGAACATAAGGTCCCATTTTATGACAAGCCAGGAGAGCACTAGTCAGTCTTAAAAGTTGCCCTTCTACAAGGTGTTCCCCGTGTATATTCTTCAATCACACAAGATTCTCGGATACATGTAACCAAAGTTTGGACAAAGTACAATACGAAATAACAGATACACGTAAACAAAAACATATAAAATAAAGGTTTTTACCATTTTCATGGAGTGTGTCATTTGCAGAGTACAATGGAAGGGAGATCCTCTAGACATGGAAGTTCCTTCAGATAATCCTGGGTAATAGCACCATATCCCAGAATGCCATAGGGCTTACTCAGTGAGATCCTCAAGCTCTCAGAAGAAACATGCATAACATTTCACACGAGAAAAATCAGGTTGATGAATCATACCTATGGATAACATTCAATTGATGGGCAGACGCTTTAGTCCTCATCCCTGTCTGAGACAGGCACTGTGTTTAGACAATGAATTGGAATCAGGGATTACATAGAAAGAGGAGAGCATAATGGGTTGTATTTTGAAAACCACACAGTACTTTCAACAATGCTAAAATGTTCCCTGACGCAAAATTTAGCTTTTTACCACTGTTATTCATCAAGTGATGCTACATGGATGTCAAATCTCTGAAGAATCATCATTGTAGGTGATCTGAAAGACAATGTAGAACCCCACATGTTGAGGATAAATCAACTACAGCAAAACATATTATCGACACTGATTTGTTAAGAGAAAGGGATTAAATATCTCTGTAGTGCCTACTGTGTGCAAAGTACTGTGCTAAGCACTTTACAAATATTATTTCATTTGATCCTTTTCCAGGTGAGGACACCCAGGCAGACAAAAGTTAAGTGGCTTGACCAGGGTCCTACAGCTGTCAAAGTATGACTAAGCAGGAAGTTTTTTTCTATCATCATAATTACAGCAAGTTCCAAAGTCTCTTTAGTGCTTCTTTATGCTGAAAAAGATTATTTTGCTATCACTCATTTTTAAGAACAACAGATTTTTTTTGTAATCCTCAACTTTTTTCAGAACTGAGGAGCTTTTCTTGTGTCTATTTGGGGACAGCTCCAATTTTCATTTATTTTTAAGCATCTGATACTTTATTTTTATTTTTTATTAGAGCTTTTTATTTACAAAATATATGCATGGGTAATTTTTCCAACATTGCCCCTTGCAAAACCTTTTGTTCCAAATTTTCCCTTCCTTCCCTCCACCCCTTCCCCTAGCTGGCAGGTAGTCCAATACACGTTAAATATGTTAACGTATATGTTAAATCCAATATATGTACACATATTTATACAGTTATCTTGCTACACAAGAAAAATCAGATCAAGAAGGAAGGAAAAGAAAAACTGAGAAAGAAAACAAAATGCAAGCAAATAACAACAGAGAGAGTGAGAATGCGATGTTGTGGTCCATATTCTGTTCGCACGGTTCTCTCTCTGGGTATAGATAGCTCTCTTCATCACTGAACAGGTGGAACTGGTTTGAATCACCTCATTGTTGAAGAGCAGCTCCAATTTTTAGAAAGCTTTTCCTGTCATCAAGCCTAGATGTTCTATCTATGGTCCTACTTCTGCCATCTGGGGCCAGTCCGATTGCCAGTCAACAAACATTTTCTTTGTCTACCACATGCCTGACACTGCACTAGTTCAGGTCCAAAAAGAACAAATAAAAGTCCTTTATTTAATGGCCTTCTAAGTACTTGAAGACAGCTATCATGTATGTTTCTCCCATCCACCCCAGCCTTTTTTCCACTTAATTTAAACATCCCCAATTTCTTCATTTTTCCTCATGTTGTATGAACTTAAAGCCCTTCACCATTCCAATTGGTTCTTCCCTTTTGCACTCCAACTTAATCAAAAAGCTTATTTAAGAAGCTTTTCCTCCATTTCTTCATATATAAAATAGGAATAAATATTAGTATCTACCTCCCAGAATTGTGAGGATAAAATGAAATAATATTTGTAAACTGTTTTGCAAACCTTAAAAAGCTATAAAATCCTAGTTGTTATTATTATAATCATCACCATCATCATCATCATCAATGACCTTTCTACAATGAGTGGCCTAGAACTGTATCATACTTAACATGTAGTCTAAGCTTAGTATTCACCTGCCTACCTGAACACTAGGTGTCCCTTATAGCTGTCTAAGATCATATTAATGTTTTAGGAGGCATATTTTGAGCCTTCATTGAAGATCTCTTTCAGGTGTATTGTTATTTAGTAATGCAGACTAAAATTACATTAGCCTTCCATTCTGGAAAGCAGTTTGCGATTATGTATACGATGATGAAAATATCCATACTCTTTGACTCAGTTTCTCCTGTTGGACATATATACCAAGGAGATCACTGATAAGAAGTAAAGCTCCATAGGCACTGAAATATTCATAGAAACACTTTTTGTGATAGCAAAGAACCAGGAACAGAAGTGGGTGCCCGTTGATTAAGGAATGGCTAGAAACAAATTATGGTCCCTGAATGTGAGGGAATCTTAATAAGCTGTAAGAAATGATGTGTGTAATAAATATAGAGAAGTAGCAAAAGATCTGTATGAACTGATGCAAGAGTGAAGTAAATGGAGCCAAGAGAACAATATACATAGTAATTATAACAGCACAAAAGGAAAGTATGGCCATAATAGACTGAAAATGAATGTTGCAAAATCATAAAGAATAAGCTTGGCCCCAAAGAAAGGATCCATGAAGATACTTCCCACTTACTCCTTTGGAGAGGTGTTAGGATGGAGAACATTGCATATAATGTCAATTTTTTTCTATGTGTTCATTGTTTTTACTATTTTTTTCACTTCTTCCTCTTTTTCTTTTTTTCAAAGACTTTGTTATAAGGACTGGCTCTCTGGAAGGGATGGGAGAGATTGGGAGAGGTGTTGGCACAGGAAATCTAGACTATGTGAAAACAAAATATATATGTAGCAAGTGACTATCCAGGGCCCCCAAGACCACAAGGCCAGGTATATTGTATTTCACTCCTTTCCCAAGGTGCTCTAATACTCTTGGGGAGGGTGGAATTTGAGTATGTCCAGTCTCTCTGCCATTAGTTCTAGCCCCCACCAATTTTATTTTCTCCATTTTAGGGTTTATCTTAATCCTAGTTCCATTTAAAATGTTGGCTTTTACAAAGAAATATTTGTTTCAAAGGTATAAGAAAAATAAATATACAAAGCATCCCCACTTTAAAACATGAAGCTATGATTCCCCCTATCTAGCACTACCTCAGTTTCTAGGGAGGGGAAGAGGATTAGGTTTACAATTTAGCTTAGTCCCTGTAGGTCAAAGTTCTACCAAGTTCCAAGGTCAAAACCTCTCTTGGACTCAATCCTGGCTCCTCAGGTCACCCTACTGGACTAGCTGCAACATCTAGCCCGGAATCCTGCCTCTAAAGTTACCATGGCTCAAATCTGGGTATGATGCTTAGAAACTGAAGGGGTAAATGAACTAGACCCAAATCTCAAGCCTGATTCACAGGGCCTAAAGGAGACAAGGGACAAAATCGTCCTTCCCTCACACCGATATCAATTCGTGGTGGGCATTGATGTCGATGTGAGGGAAGGACTATTTTGTGTGCCCACAGTATCCACATAGTAGACACTACTCTCAACCCCACCTTCCTCTGACCCTTATTGAATGGCATCTGCAAATACACACCATCATCCCTTAGACCATATCTAATCTGAACTTTCTATCTTCTTTAGCCCCTATAACAGACTGTGCGTATATAACTATTTGAATTAATTCATTAAGATTTATCAAGAGTCATATACTCTCTTTGAGCCTCACTTTCCTCCTCTGTAAAATGGGGATAGTAATATTTGAACTTTCCATCCCACAGAGATGTTTAAGCAAAGTGCTTTGCAAAGTGAAATGTACTGTGTACAAAGTAATGGCAATGTTCTGGGATGCCCATCTGTAAATGACTTTGCTATCCTCAGCAGTATAATCATCTACAACTACTCTGAAGGACTTATGCTGAAAAATCCTATCCATACCCAGAGAAGGAACTGATTGTGTCTGAGTACAGATTGAAGCCTTCTCTCTTTAAAGAAAAACAAAGGAAGGAAGGAAGGGAAAAGAAAAAGAAAGAAGGAAAGAAAGTAAGGGAGAGAGGGGGAGGGAGGGAGGAAGAAAGGAAGGAAGGAAGGAAGGAAGGAAGGAAGGAAGGAAGGAAGGAAGGAAGGAAGGAAGGAAGGAAGGAAGGAAGCTTTGGAAAACTTAGAGCATTGTAGAACTAGCAGCTACCATTTTTATTTCCTGTAAGCTATACTGGTGGTTTGGGCAGATTTTCATCCCACATACCACTGGTAATTACCAATTAGAAACTTTGACTGCTTGAACAATAATCATAACTCACAGTTCCACAGTAGCTAGGTGGTATAGTGGCAAGAGCACTGGACTTGGAATGAGGAAGACTTAGATTCAAATCCTGCCTAGGATTTACCTAATTATGGGCAAGTCACAGCCTCTCTGTGTCGATTTCCTAATTGATAAAATGGGAATAATGATAGTGCCTACTTCCCGTGATATATGTAAACATCTTGGCAAACCTTAACGTGTGAGATAACTGTTACTTATTATTATTATTATTTAAGCTTTACAAAATTATTTCCTCATAATAGCCCCATACACTAGGTAGTGCATTATTTGTCCCCATTTTATATATGAGGAAAGCCAAGCTCTGAATGTTTTAGGGATTTGACCAATGGCTCACAAGCTAGATTCAGACCCTGATCTTTTTTATTCCAAATCCAGCCTGCTCTGCCAGGTTTCCTCTTCCCCTAAGATCAAGGACTATGTCTTTTTTTTTTAAATCTTTACATCCCCAGCTCTTAGCCCTATAGTAGTTAATGAGTGTTGAATGAAGGCTGATGTGGGTAATGGTGTCCGTTTCTTTATTCTTAGAATGAAGGGATTAGACTGAATCTGAAATTTCAGATGCATAGTCTGAACATAGAGTTCATAGGCTTTGCGTGGATCATAATATTCAATTGCGACCTGAACCAAGTTAAAATGTAACTGAGAGCTATTTAACAAAATAAATTAGAATAAAATAAAACAGATAAGAGTAATTCGTGGTTTTCCAAGTCAACATGCAGCCTATGGGGATTCTTATGTATGTTTAGTAGTCCTTGTTTTTTTGTGGGTTTTTTTTTTAGTTTGACACCACTAGACAAGATGTACTGTTTTTGTTCTCATTGTACTCATTATCCCCGGAAAAGCCCCTGGAAGGGATATTGCTTCCCTTGTAAGGTCTCTGTGTTATAGGTTCTCAGATCCCTTCTAGTTTCGTTTTTTTATTTGCTTGTTTTCAACTTAAAGGTGACCTGTGTGTGTGTTTGAAAGCTGAGAGTATTGAGGAATTCAAGAGGGAGAGACTAAGGATATTGGTGAGGGAAAAGAGAAAGGAGAAGTCTAGCGAGATCTTGCTGGAAGACTATCATCTTGGAGGGAGGTTAATCTCAAATTAGATAGAAGGCTAAGACAAAGATATTTGGAGGCTGATGGTGAGATTGCTAGAGAAAGAAGTTGATTCTGAGGGTAACGACTTCAGTAAAATAGGAAGCTGAGAATGAGAGTGAAGTGAAATTGGGAGCTATGTTTCGGAATAGGTGTCTCAGGGAGCACTAGGTCTGGAGTCAGCAGGATCTGAGTGCAAATCCAGCCTTAGGAATTTACTAACTGTGAAACCCTGGGTTTGTCATTTAACCTCTGTTTGCCTCAGTTTTCTCAAGTGTAAAATGGAGATGATAATGGGTCCTACCTCTCAGAGTTTTTGTAAAGATCAAAGGAGATAATTGTCAAACTTTTAGCATGGTGCCTGACACATAGTATGTGATATATATATATATGTATATATATATATATATATATATATATATATATATATATGTAAGTTAGGGTCCCCATAGGAAATCAGAAAAGGATGAATTGGGGCACTGCTCAGTGATATAGTGCTTTTAACTCCAGTCACATCTGTATGCTTTTCAATGGAACTTGTACAATAATCCATTAAGGGTAGAAAATTCCACATTTCTTCCACATGGTAGTCATAAGACTCTCTTGGGGAAAAATAGAAAAACTGAGCTTCCCCTAAAAGAAAATGCATGATGTTCCTAAAGCATGTAGCCAGAAGCTGGAAGTTCCCTCTGGAAAATATGCTATTTTCATTTCTGTGGAAGAAGTAATTGGTCAAAAAGTCAAAGTGTGCAAAAAAGAAGGTTGATGATACATAATGAAAACCTGTTGCTAGCATAGCACTTAGATGCTTCTTCATCCCAGAGGCAATTGAGGTGGCAGGCTATAGTGGACAGAGGGTTAGCCTTGAAGTCAGGAAGATCAAATTACAATCCTGCTTCTAACTCATCCTAGTTATGTGACCATTGACAATGAGCTTACCTTCTCAATACCCAGGGATATGGGCTGCCTTGAAAAGTGGTGTGCTTCTTCTCTTTGGAGATTTTCACCAGAGGCTAGGTAACTGCTTGTTAAAAATGTTCTAGTGGAGATTCTTTTCAGGTATCAGTTGGAACAGATGGCTTTTAAGGCCCCTTCCTACTCTTAATTTCTCTGAGTCTGACTCAGTCTTTACATTATAGAAGACAAACGAATGCCTCCTCCAAGTCACTTCAATCAATGGAGATGTCCAATAGCTTTAATCAGCATAGAAGTACCTGCCATTTAGATATGTGAGAAGATAGGAAATTCAATAAGATGAGAATAGAAGAACTAGACCCAGGAAAACAAATGGGACAAGAGTAAATGAGGGTCAGCCCAAAATGCTAATGAAGTGAATCTGGGAAGAATAGAGAAGAGCTCTGGAAAGGTCTCTGAATTTCCAACTCAGAAAGGTCATTTTGCAAGTACTTAGATAGATAATCAAGTCTACCTTAAAAATAAGTTCTGATCATGGGAACAATTTTGTCCCATGTAGACCCTACATAGAATTTGGAATTATCTTTTGGCCTGCCCAGGGGGAATATTTCCCATAAATAGTCACCTTTCCTGGTCCCAAACCACCCCTTGAATAGCAGTGACCATCTCACAAACACCACGAAGTAGACTGTTTTCACACCATCATCAACCTGAGTTCATGCTGGGCCATGAATAAATTTAAAAGAGTGACTAATATATTCTGAGAATAAGCCAGCTTTTCAAGTGTCAAAGGCATTCTGTGCGGACCTAGAAACCCAGCCAAGCTAACTTGGGTAAACCTTTTGTCTGGCTGAATATTGCCACATGCTCTTTAAAATTAGCGACCTCCAAGATGTGGTTGCAGAGCATGAGCCCTTCTGGCTAGAATGAAAATAACATGAATAAGAAGCCTGCTTCTCAAAAGTGAAGTAGATCTACTTGGAGATTGGGAAGTAAAAAATTTAAAGTCAAGTATATATCCGATACCTAAGATAGGTGCAGCACTATGCGAAGTGTGGCTCCCCTCAGAGCACTATGCACTGAAGAGATTTCCCCCAAATTGGCTTGGAAGCTTATACTGAGATTGAAGAACTAGAATAAGTAATAAAAACTAATGCACCTTTTACTTCAACTCACCTCCACAACTGGATGCCATCACTTACTAGTCCCTAATTTGAAGGATTCCCCCAAGTTTTCCCCCCAACCCCAGATGACTTTTCCATTGTTATTTCACATTGCTCTCCTTTACAAATTCAATATTCCACCCAAAGTGGCTTTCTTGTCATTCTCTAAATATTCTACCATTTCCTCCTGCCTATACCTTGTCATAAGGATCACCGGATCAGAGAATTCAAACGGGAAAGGTCCTTAAATGTTACCTAGTCCAAACCCTTCACTATACAGATAAGTAACATAGAGGCCTAAAGAGGGGGCATGACTGTCCAAGGCACATAGGTGACAACATTGAGATTTGAATCTGGGTCTTTGGATTCCAGAGCTAATACTTTCTAGTCCTAGAATGTTGAAGCTGGAAGAAGCTTTACAGGTCACCTGTTGCAAGTGAAGAGGTCAGTGACAGTGCAGAGAGTTGTGGGAACCCCTTTGGTCGGTGGAGAGGTCCTTCATAAAGGAATTTACAAACCTGAAAAGCTAGACTGGTAAAAAGAAGTTTATTATTGGCATTGGGAAGTCAGCCTTTGCATGCATGAATAGAAGGACTTAATTCCTTGGTGGCAAGGTCCCGACAGAGAGATATAAAGTCTTTAGCAGAAAAATCCTACCCTAGCAGAAAAAGTGAATAAGGTCTTGTTAGGGAAATAGGTGAGAAAGATAAAGAGAAGGTGATGAAAGAAAATAGCAGAAGATTGCTACTATGCCAAGGGGAAAGAGAGGTCCCTTGGCATGGCATGTTAGGTCCTCTGCAAGGAGTGAGCCCCAAGTTGCCTCTTTTTATAATTGAAACTTTGGCTAGAAGCTGAGGGCAGCTCTTGGTGGGAGCTGGGAGCAGTTTGAGCTGTAATCAGATTAGAAAATCTTGGAATTGAATGAGTATCCCTGGACTAATCTCCAACTCAACAGAGTTGGAATCTCCAGCTCTGGCTAAATAGGAGTGGTCCTGTACTCAACTAGCCCTACATAGATAACAGAATGAAACCACTTTATCTTGATTCCATGGGGCAGGTCTCTCAGAGGAGAGCTTAGCAACCCCCCCCCCCCGCCAAAGTCAGAGAGAAAAAGAGAAAGAGTTTGGGGCTCCCCTCATCCCAATCAGCTCATTTTGTAGTTGATCAAATGAAAGTCCAGGTTGGGAAGGGATTTACCCATGGTCCTACAGCAAGTTAATGGTAGTGCTAAGCTTAGAACTCTTAGACCAGAGTCCTTTCCATTGCACCCCATTGCTTCTTTGCATGTTAATGCCTTCTCAGCTGGGCCAAGTATGTTGTAGTCCACAAAAGGGTTAAAAATATAAGGGGAAATGAATTACTTCATGTGTTACACCACCACAAACTTTGATTATATCACATTTCACTGTTGTTTATGTCTCTAGTCACATACACTTCTCTTGATAAGTAAACCTGATTAACAGGACTTGCTAAGTAGTTGAAAAGTGAAAGTTATTCTTACCATACTGACTAATTGCTTTTTTATGGAAAATATTATAAAACACACACACAAACACACACACACATACATACATACACACCCCAAAATATATCACTGATTCCCCAAGTCTGAACATGCATTAGCTCATCCATCTTAGTTTGTGCATTTGTGCATTTTGGCTTATCCAGTAGATACCAATATACTGGATGAGAACCCACATTTTCTTATTGCAGTCAGAGAAAACAGAACTCAACAATTAGTTCACAACAAGTGGTCCTGGTAATGTGATCTGCTGTTCTTTCTCCAAACAAAACTACTGCCTGGCTTCTGAATACACCTCTGCCTTTGCACAGGCTGTTGCCTATGCCTGAAATGTTGTCCTTTTCATTCTTTACCACTTGAATTCTTCTACATCCTTTAAAGACCAATTAAAATTCCCCCTCCTCTAGGAATCTTTCCCTGGTCTAATTCTCTTCTGCTCCTTCCCCTCTTATTCCTGCCTTTAAGATACATTTGTCTGATCACTCTTCATGGAATTAGCTCATAACTATTCACTCTTAATCTTCAGTGATCTTCAGACACAATGAAATATGTTTTCCTAAGCTACCTTTCATGATATCATCATATTAAAGATCTTAGTTCTAGACTTTGTTAACCATGTTGACGAGTGAATTAAACTTGGAGTTGCTGTCTGCATGTAGCCTATAGATTCTATCCATCTGAAATTTACCCTTATTTGTCCAGTAATTATACACACTTTTCTTGTATGATTTCGGAGTTGCTGTCTGCATGTAGCCTATAGATTCTATCCATCTGAAATTTACCCTTATTTGTCCAGTAATTATACACACTTTTCTTGTATGATTTCCTTAAGCATGATTCTAGGGTCTCTTTCATTGTGATTTGGGGGGAAGCCAATATCATCTAGACAAATTGTGTTCAAGGTTAGTTGGTTCGGTTTTTAGAGACCTCGAGTTCAAGTGTTATTATCTTTTTATTATGTTATAATATTTGTTGGTTGAAAAGACAGTGTGAATAGTGGTGAAAGAGACAGCCTCAGATTCAAGGTTCAAATTCCATCTCTGTCACATACTATCTTTGTGTCCCTAAGGAAGTCATGCCCTCAAGAAACTTTCTAGAATTGTAAATTGCAAACCTACTTTGGTAGAGGGAGTTTCCTCTACCAATAAAATCACATTTTAGATTTTTCAAAAGTATTGTTTCATCTCTGAATTTTTTCAGTTCTCTCTTTGCCATTATTTTTTTTTTCAGTAATCTGTTCTAAACCACAAATTGTCAGTTGTCTTTTCAAATTCTTCTTTATGAGCATAATTTCCTGCTTTATACTTCTTTTAAATATTTTATTTAGCTTCTCAACCACAATGGAGCTTCTTATGGCAGCTCTGATGTCATTTGGTTGAGAAGGGGAGGTATGTTGTATTGAAGCCTCCCAGTAGGCTCCTTCCACACTACCCTTGAGACTTTGTTATGTACTTCTTTAGTGTATTTTGTAATTACCTATGTTGATATTTTTGTCTCCTTATTAGACACTAAAGTAGCACTAGATTCCAATCCTAACAGTGCTATTTCATTTCTCTGAGCTTTAGTTCTTTGTATGTAAAATGAGAGTTTATACTAGATGACCTCTAAAATCCTTGTTATTTATAAATTTATGATTCTGTGAAGTTCCTTCAGGGCAGGGACTATGTCTTAGCTAAACTTTGTGTAGGAGAATTCAGTGATTTTGGTTGCTGTTGAGAAGTAGGGTAAAAGTTACCAACTCCATCTGAAACTTTTTCTGTCTTGGTCCAAAGTTGATTTACATGGCAGTCAAGAGCTTCATGGGGACTGGAAAAGAATCTCCTCACCCCAGATCTACCCAACTCCTTTGCAATTTGGCTAAGTAGTAACTCTGAGATGATGTGAAGAGGACCTCATCATTTTAACCCACAGATATCATAGAAATTAAACAAATTTTAGCTCATAACTCAGAAAAGAGTTTAGATGGAGGGATACTGAGGAGTATCTAGAGAAACTTCCCTCAAGTCATACCTTGTTAGTGGTAGGGCTGGAGTCCAAGGCTTATGGCATGACCATTGCTGATCACAATATTCTGAATATAATGGATGCTTAATAAATGATTATTGAATGAATCATCACAATTGATCTTGTACCTATGTCTCTGCCATTAGAGTCTTGCTATAACAAGTTTTAAGTGACTGATGAAGGATAACTATACATCAAGCTTGGAGAAGGGACACTTGGCCAGTTGTCACTACAATGATTTTGATTATCCTTGATTAGCATGGTGATGCTAACAAAAAGAAAAGCATTAGCAATACTTTGATTAGTAAGTGAAATGCTGAAGTTGTTGAAAAGTAATGTAGATCAGAGCATTAAGTGTTATGAGTGTGGTTTCTTTTTAAAAGTATAGTTACCGGGGCAGCTAGTTGGTGCAGTGGATAGAGCACCAGCCCTGAAATTAGGAGGACCTGCGTTCAAATCAACTTTCAGACACTTAACACTTCCTAGTTGTGTGTTCCTGGGCAAGTCACTTAACCCCAATTGCTTCAGAAAAAAGAAAAAAGTATAGTGACCAAAAGGCAGAGACAAGAATGGTGTGTGTGTGTGTGTGTGTGTGTGTGTGTGTGTGTGTACAGACAGACAGGGGTAGCCTATGCAAATGCATAGAAGTGAAAGAGAGAAGAATGGGATCAGGGAAAATGCAATATTTTGCATATAAAATTAATATTACTGCCCTGAGACATTTTTTAAAATCAGTGTAGCATCTATCCTTTCTTTATGTGCCACCCCTGTCCTCCTTGCCATGACTAATGGGGCTGGAATGCACCTGGGGCTATCAAACAAAAGAGGAACCAAAGAAAAGACTGTGTGAGCAAAACTTTTGAGGAAGAAGGCATGTCCTGTTCCCCACCCCACCTCCAGCTGTTAAATGATGATACAGGAAGAGCTGAAGAGCCTGCAGCAGAAGTGACCTGACTGATAACCATGGCATGGATTGTTCAAGGATGAGGCAGAGGAAAGGCATCACAGGAAGTGCCTTTCTCAGTACTTGGCACTGACTCCCATGCTCTATTACCAATTAGCAAGCAGAAGGGAGAGATAGGCTGCTACACAGGCTATGTCAGAAGCAGTCAGAAAGCAGGGTCTGGACAGAACAAAGTAGATGCCAGCTAGGTGGTGCAATGGTTAAAGAGATGGATTTAGGGTCAGGAAGACCTGAGCTCAAATTCTGACTCAGATACTATGCACTGTTGAGCAAGTCATTTAGCCTCAGTATCCTCGTCTTTAGAATGAAGATAATGATAGCACCTACTTCCCAGAGGTATAGTAAGGATTCAATGAAATAGTATATGCAGTGTGCTTTGCCACTCTTACAACTTATATTTTGTGGTTGTTCAGTCACGTCTGATTCTTCATGACCCTATGGACCAGAGTACACTAGGCTCTTATAGCCTTCACTGTCTCCTAAAGCCTATCCAAGCTCATGTTCATTGCTTCCATGACACTATCATCTCATCCTCTGCCATTCCCTTTCCCTTTTGCCTTAAATCTTCCCCAATGTTAGAGTCTTTTCCAATGAACCCTGACTTTTCATTATGTGACCAAAGTACTTAAGCTTCACTTTCAGTTTATAACCTTTTAGTGAATAGTCTGAGTTGATTTCTATTATTATTATAAATATTGACTTATCTGATCTCCTTACTGTGCAGGGGACTCTCAAAAGTCTTCTTCTCTAGCACCATGATTTAGAAGATTCTGTAGTGATCAGCCTTCTTTATAGCCAACTCTCACAGTCATGCCTTGTTACTGCAAAAAACATAGCTTTGATGATATGGACCCTTGTTGGCAAGGTGATGTCTCTGCTTTTTAGTCTCCTGTCCAGATTTGTGATAGCTATTCCTCCAGGGAGCAATCATCTTATAATGTCATGGATGCAATCACCATCTGCAGAGATCTTTGAGCCCAAGAATATAAAATCTGACACTGCTTCTGTTTCTTCTCCTTCTATTTGCCAGGAATTGATGGGACTAGTTGCTAAGCTCTTAAGATTTTTTTTAAAAGTTAAGCTTCAAGCCATATTTGGCTATTACTATTATTATTGTTTAAGTACTTGAATTATCTTCCTGAAAGTCCTGGGTTTGGGCATGCCTGCAAACTGGTATGGGGCTCCCAGGGTCATAAAGGAGCCATGAGCACCCAGCCCACATAAAAGTCATTTTTAACATATTTGGTCTTTCTTTTGTTTGTGTGGCTATAAGGAAAGAAACATATACATTTCAGCCTTGTTTATATGATTAACTCCATTGTGCCATACTAGTGTGATTATTTCAATTACGACATCAAAAAGAAAAGAGGTTGTAAAGCCTCCTTGATGAATAGGGCCTGAGTCAAGAGCCTAAATGAGTATATACACAATGATCACACCTCAGACTGATGAGATGAATGCCACTACCCACAAACGGAGCCAAGTGAGGGTATGGAGATAAGCAGCTCTCTTAAAACCATAGAGAGAGGACTTGGTATTTCCCCTAAGTGTCCTCTGGTGTTGTGTAAAGAGCATAACTGCTTAGGTGGACACCTTATTATTGAACAGGATCAGGCAAATGAGTTTTAGGGCTCCTGGTAATTAAATCAACTTCAGCTTCAAGAACTTAAGAGAATCACCTCTGTGTACATGATACCAGAGTAGGATTTATTGGGAAACTTTTTTAACTAGTATTGCTTGTTAAAACTTGATTGTTGGGAAAGACTTACTGATGCAAAGTAAAGTGAGCAGAACCAGGAAAACATTATATATTATAACAATAGTATTGCTATTATACTAGTATAATTACTAATAATTACTGTGTATTTACTTATCTCAGGACTCTTTATATAGCACTACCACCCCTAGAATGTAAGCCCATTGAGGGCAGGGATTGACATGCTTTTGTCTTCATATTCCTGTTGTCCAGCACAAGCTAGCCTCTTAATTAACGTCTGTTAAATTGGATTGTTGAATCCTAACAATCTGAAACTATTTAGTGTATGGGTAAACGGTTCTATATCCCCTAACATGGCCTGAGGGCATCATTGTATTACAGCTCAATATAGTTGTATTTGTAATGATAAGATTGAATCAACCATAGAAGGTAAAAATTCATTTATTATACTTTGTCTACTGAGGCAAGAAAGTATGTTGTGCATTTTAGGAAGCTTTTCATCAAAAACAATTGAAGTCCTCCTAATTTTTTATATTTAAAAGAGTAAAATTAAGTGGTCCCCAACAAAACCAGATACACAAGACAGTAGGGTATATCAGAAGAACTTGATTTGCCCCCATTTAGGTAATAATCAGAAAGCAACAGTGGTATTAAGTATGGAATGTTTTTCTAACATGCTCAAGGAGTCTGGAGCTGAGTCTTATCTTTCATAGACTCAAAACTGTCTTGAGAGCAGCACAGTTGGCCAACTGATAATGATAATGATGTGATGATAATCAGTGATTGTTCCAAGGCTTCAGGAAAGAATCCTAGGATGCTAAGCCTGGTTCTGGTATCATAAGATCAAAGGATTTTGGAGTAGAATGAGAACTTAGAGATCACCTAATTCAACACCTTCATTTTACAAGGGAAGAAACCAAGACCCAAGGAGATTTTTCTTTTTCATGTCTTTCCTAGGTTCATGATTTTAAAAAATATTTATCGAATAATATTTCATGATTCTATGATATCCATTGTGTGGCCAATGCCCTGCCCAACACAGTGTCTCTGAAATCTAGATTATCTTTCAGAGTTGCTATAGCAAAAAATAATTCACTCCCTTGCTGACAACCTAGTGATGAGTCTTCCAAATCTGGCTAGATTGGCATTTCAGACAACAGCACTCAAAATTCTGCCCTCAAAGCCTTTTCCATCTGGATAGAACCTGCTGGGGCTTGAGCTTTGCTGACAGCGCCTTTGAAAATACATACTTATCTACCTCATGGGAGAGGTTTATGTTTAATATATGCTGATTTTTACAATTTTATACAGTTTTTTTTAGATTATACATATACATTCTTTTTTACATATATCCATATGAGTCATGTTGGGAGAGAAAAATCAAAACAAAAGGGAAAAACCATGAGAAAAGACAAAACAAAACAAAAAAGATGAAAATAGTATGTTTCAATCTGCATTCGGTCTCCATTGTTCTCTCTCTGGACACAGATGGCATTTTCCACCCAAAGTTTATTGAAATTGACTTGGATCACCAAATTGCTAAGAAGTGTCAAGTCTACCATAGTTGATCATCATACAATGTTGTTGTCACCGTGTACAATGTTTTCCTGGTTCTGTTTGCTTCACGCAGCATTAGTTCATGTAAATCTTTCCCAACTTTTCTAAAATCAGCCTGTTCATCATTTCTTATAGAAAGATAATATTCCATTATTTTCATATACCATAACTTATTCAGTCATTTTCCAACTGATGGGCATGCACTCATTTTCCAATTCTTTGCCACTACAAAAAGATATATGTTGATTTCTTTAAGATTCACCATACATTTTCAAAATCTTTTCAATGGCTAAGTTTCTAATTTAGTGTTAGAGTGTTTGGACTATATTTTTCTATTCAAACATGTCCTGTCTTTTGGTCTTTCTCAGATAGAAATACGTCTTTTCTTCTTCTTTTTGAAAAACTTAGTATATCATCAATTCTAAAATAATCAACCCCTCACTTTAATGAGAATAGAAGGGAAATTCAGGGGGAAATGATCAATCATAGGATTCCAACAACTGAAGGGCTGTTACACAGAAGAGGGATTAGCTTTGTTCTTTATGGCCTTAGAGGACAGAAATAAGAGCAGTTGGTGGAAATTACAAAGAGGGATATTTAAACTTGAAGTAAGGATTCCTATGAATTAATTCTATTCAAAAGTGGAATGGGATGCCTCCAGATGTAACAGATCTTGTCACTAAAGATCTTCTAAGTGGAAGTTAGATGACCATTTTGGGGGATATCATAGGTAGGGATTTGTGTTCAGAGACCAGCTAGCTGGCTTATATACCATACTCTTTTAGGATTTCTTTCCAGCTCTGTCATTCTGTGAGTACCTACACAGTCTTCTTCTGGTGGGGATTCAGGTGTATTAGAACAAGCTCAAGCTGGTTTACAAGAGCTTATTGTTCAATTTTCAATGTGAGCATTTATACCTTGAAAATTGGCAAACACTATAATTTGGGTTTTCATTGATTGTTTTGTTGATTGGCTAGACTTAAGAAAGAGTTGATAAAATGTGTCCTAAAAATGTGTCCTTTATACATTTTCCCATAGAGAATCAGCCGTTAAACATTTGTCATCATGTTGATATGAGAATATCACCTTGCTTTTGGGAGGGTGACAATGGGAGCCAAGCAGGTGAGATTGCCTAAGTTGACCCAAGACTTGAATGAGACAAACTCTGTGCTCACACAACATCTCACATCCAATGAAATGGGAAACCCTTAGCCCTTGTTAGGCATCTGGTCATGTGGAAACATCTTGACATTTGAGGGTTACGAGGACATGGACAGAGCTCTAGAACTTTTTCCATCTCCTTTCTTATGTAGAAGGGAATCAATAGATAACAGGTTTTGGAAGACTTGAAGTGGCTATTGATAGGAGACCAGCTTCTAGTCTAGTTTCTCTAGCTTGTTTGGCTTCTGATGATCACACATTCTTGCTGTTATTGTGTTCAATATATTCCTAGTTCTGCTTGTTTCGCTCAGCATCAGTTCCTATAAATCTTTCCAGGCCTTTCTGTAATCAGATTATTCATGATTTTTTTAGTATAAATAGGTATGTATTAAATTTGTTATCCTCCTTTTAAGCTGTTTTTAAATTATTGTATCTTTTTATTTACAAAACATATACATGAGTAGTTTTTTCAACACTGACCCTTGCAAAACCTTTTGTTCCAAATTTTGCCCTCCTTCCCCCCACCCCCTCCCCTAGATAGCAGGTAGTCTAATACATGTTAAATATGTTAAAGTACATGTTAAATCATATATATATATATATATATATTCACACACACACACACACACACACATATTCATACAGTTATCTTGCTGCACAAGAAAGATCGGCTCTAGAAAGAAAAAAAAACCTGAGAAGGAAAACAAAAATGCAAGCAAACAATAACAGAAACAGTGAAAATGCTATGTTGTAGTTCACACTCAGTTCCCATAGTCCTCTCTCAGGGTGTAAATGGCTCTCTTCATTACTGTTGTTTATCATTTTTAATAGAACAATAATATTCCATTACCCTCATGTACCACAACTTGTTAAGCCATTCCTCAATTGATGGGCATCACTCCTTTTCCAGTTCTGTGCTACCATAAAAAGAGCTGCCACAAACATTTTTGCACATGTGGCTCCTTTTCCCTCCTCTATAATTTCCTTTGGATACAGACCCAATAGCAGCACTGCTGGATCAAAGGGTATATACAGTTTGATAGCCCTTTGGACATCGTTCCCAAATTGCTCTGCAGAACAGTTGGATCAGTTCACAACTTCACCAATAATGTATCAGTGTCCCAGTTTTCCCACATCCCCCCCAACATTTATCATTATCCTTTCCTGTCATCTTAGCCAATCTGAAAAATGTGAGGTGGTACCTCAGAGTTGTTTTAATTTGCATTTCTTTACTCAATAGTGATTTAGAGCATTTTTTCATATAAGTGGCTTTAATGCCATCATCTGAAAATTGTCTGTTCATATATATCCTTTGACAATTTATCAATTGGAGACTTGTTTGGCTTCTGGGAAGTATCACGGTACAATCTGGAATGCTCATTGTATTGGGCTCTACATGAGCATTGGCATGCCATTCAGCCTCTCTGGCTTCTTATTCTAAAAGCTCAAGAAATGGGACTAGATGATCTCAGGGGACTCTTCCATCTCTGGCTCGGTGATTCTAGAGTCCTATGACCTGAGTCTGAACCTTTATCTGTGCTATTCTACTTCCTTACAATCTGTGCATAAGGCGACACATTATTAAACTCACTGCTCAAGCAAAGTTCTTGAAATAAGTGCAAGTGCTCAGAAAGCCAAAAATGCAGATGGAAAACTGAAGTCTTAGAACAGAAAAACACCAGACCAAAACAGTCTAGGAGAGACAAAGAGACAGAGAAAATATTTTGACTAAGCTCCCAGATGGAGAGAGAGAGTGGATGTGTGTCCTGTACAATGCTCACCATTTTGCGGTCTTATAGTGAGTTGACATCCAGTAAAGGGGAAGTGCAATGAAGTGGAAAAGGCACTGGACTTGATCTCAGACCCAGAAGGCCTGGGTTGGAATCTCAACTTGTTTGCTTCCTATCCATGTGTCCAGGAGCAAATCACTTGAGCACTCGGGAACTTAGCTTCATGGAATCCCTGAAAGGGACCTCCTTGGCCAACTAGTTTAACCCAATTGGAAGACCAATTGAGTCCAATTCTCACTTGTAAAAATACTTACACTAGTTACTTCACGAGGTTGTGAAGTACTTCCAAGTACTACAGAAAAGGGAGCTATTATAAATACTATCCTCCTCAGTTGACAAACAATCCACGATTCAGGTCTGGAAAGAATGAATCTTTGCTTCTCTAGCAACCTTTTCTAGGGTTCTCTAATAAGTCATCCTCCTCTATTGAACAGGAAGAACCGTCTGGCATTTCCCTTTTTCTTGGCTTTTCTCCCAGATCCTCTTGGCAGCAGCAGCTACGTTGATAATCATTATGCCAATAATGGGTGCAAAGAGAATTGTTCTGAGGCTGAAGAGCAGCAATAAAACTTGCCACCTACTCCCACTCACCAATCTTTTCATCTATAAAGAGTCATAGAAAGTTAGAGCTGAAAGGGACTAAAGAACTCACTGAGACCAACCCTTTTACTTTAAAAAGGAGGAAACTGAGGCCCATACAGGAGAATGGATTTTGCCAAAGTCACACAGTTAATAAGCGGCAGAGCCAAGACTAGAGAACTTGACACTCTTAAAATCGACCCCAAGCATTCCTCCCTTTAAGGCCATGACCTATTTCAAGAAGGTGAGGGAAGAGTTGAGGAGTGTGAGCGGGGCTGCCATTATCAGAACCAGAGTCATCTGGCTCAAAATCCACTTCAAGGATCCATTTCATTTGAATTGGTCTCTTCATGGGGGTGTGGGTGTAGGGAGAGGATTAACAAGGGATTTCTAGTTTCACTCTTTGAACAGTAAAGAGGGGAGATAGCAAAGGAGAGAGTTTGGGTCTGCTGGCTACCTCTGGCTGTGATCCTTCATTCTCATTCTCTATAGAGATTAGGAGAGGAAGAAAAAGGAAGGAGGAGGATGCAGTATGTTACACTCTAAAAAGAGTCATGTCAGAGAGAAGAGCAGAGAAGCAATCTCAGGCAGTTAGAAAGTATCACTCTTAGGAGTTACTTTGATCTACTTTGCTTATCAGTCCAACAGATCCTCTATGGGTCAGTTCCGTGGGATCATAGGTTTAGAGGAGGGATCTTAGGAACCTTCTAGACTGACTAGCTCATGTGTGACTCTTATTTTGCCAGATGTCCAGGCCCTCCTTTCTCCTCATGCTTCCATTTCTTTCTCCCCAGATGTTTTTGTGTTTAACTTCAAGTTGGAGACTCAAAGATGTCAATGAAGGGAAAGTTCCTGTTTGAGAATCTAGTATGAGCCGATCACTGACAGGTCCGTAGACCTCAATGATGGACAACTGTGCTCTTATTCAATAACTTCATTCATTAAAGGAGGCAAAACGGTGTGGTAAAACTGTTAGATTTGGACTCAGGAAGATCCGAGTTCAAATCCTGACCTTGACACGAGCAAATCACTTAAGCCTAGTTTTCAGTTCATTTTGTTGTTGTTTGAGAGGCTATTAGGGTTGAGTGACTTACCCAAGGTCACGCAGCTAATAAGTATTAAATGTCTGAGGTCAAATTTGAACTCATGTCTTCCTGTCTCCAGTGCCATTGCTCTATCTACTGTACCATCTAACTGCTCCTAGCCTCAGTTTTTTTTTTTTAATCATAAAATGGTGGCAATCACCCTTCAATTCTTATATGTCAGGGCTGTTTTGAAGATCAATTGAGATATCATATGTAAAGTACTTTACAAACCTTCAAACTCTAGAAAAATTTAAACTACTACTTACTAACCACATAGATAAAGCAAGAAGACAAAAAGAAGGTAGAACAAATAATATATTTGTTTCATATAGATCCAACCTAGCATGCCCGCTTGAAGCACCTTAAGATTCAACCACCAGAAATGTTAGATAGAGGAAATTAAAGGAGAACTACTTCCCTGAGTCCAATTTGTATCAAGAATTTCTCAAAGAGCACTAGGCAACTGTAAGTGTAGGCTTGTACCAACTTCCACTTGGTCAAGAGAGCCAAGAGTAACCAGCTTGGCCTTCAACCCTGGCTCACATCCCCTCATTTCCTCACCCAGGCCTTCCCTGCCCACCTGAGAAATCAAATTCTCTTTCAGCCTTCCTTTGAGAGTCTGTAGCACTTTATGTTTATATCATTTATTCAAGATGTCACAGAATGTCAGAACTGAAAGGATCCATTCCCTCAGAGTCCTACACAGAAGAAGTGACTTAGCTAAAATCATGTGAATAATGAGTAGCTTGTGATTCTACTGTCCCCCCTTTGTTTATTCTGCTTTATGTTCGTCTTGTCTCCCTAAGCACACTGTTAGCTCTTTGGGGACAGGCCCTCATTACTCATTATCTTTATCCCCTCATAGTCCCTAGTGCCTGTGAACTCTTCCAGAACAGTCTCTACACTTTTCACATGCTCTTTGATATAAAGCAATACATAATAAACACCCAATAAGAACCAATTACTAAGGCCAGACATCCCTCAACATTCTTCTAAGTCTCAATTTACAGATCATATGCACAAATCTCTTCCTCTGCCTAGTCACTGAGCATTCCAAGGTCTCTTTGAATCACTTCAAGGTAACCTGCTGAAGAATATCTTGTAAAAGAGATACACATTGATGATTCGTAAGAGTAAACCAATGGGATAAATTAATAACTTCAAGAGCATGGCAGCTGTGTTGCAGAAGTTAAGCAGCATTAAAGTGTGCTTGGGTACACCCAAAGAAGTGACATCGACATCCTTTAAGCACTCCAGCTGATAAACAATACACTCGGCGATGACAGAAATCCAGATGAACTTAGAAGCCACCTTAGCATATCTGATGGTTCTTATGTGGCGGGTCTCAGCTGGCAGGAATGTGATCAGAAAGGCTTCCAGACTCACACAGCTGAGCAAAAGGGAGCTGATATGGGCATTTGCGGTCTGGAAGTTTTGCCATAGGCTCATCTGAAAAGAACATGATGATCTTTCACCACGGGAGGTGTCCTGGATCATGGCAAACATACTAAACCCCACCAAGATGTCTGCCTGGGCCACATTATGAATAAATACCACCGTGGATTTCCTGGAAATGTTGGGAGACATCAGGAGCAGAAGGACATACAAACTAGCACACAGGCCCAACAAGCTGATGATGGTGTTGGGAGATGGCAAGATGAGATACTGGATGTATTTGAACACCAAATACCTGCGGAGATCTTTCATATGATCTCGCTTGGTGAACCCTCGGAAGTGGAAAAGATTCCTAAAAGGATGCAAAGAAGGAAAATAAATTAGAGTAAGTCCATAGGTCAAATAACAGACTTCTGCAAACCTAGGTGTATGTTTCAGTTTAGCCTGATCCACTCTCTTCAGCAAACCAGCACACATTAAGATCTTTCATATGTTTGCTTAAACCCCCTTCAGAGCAGGCTGTGTATCCTCATCAAATCTTGCACCTCTTGTAGTGGTGATCAGTGATAAAGGGAATGTCTGGGTTCCATTTCCATGCTGTTTTTCCATGCAGATGAAACTTTGGTTCATACTTGTTCTTATTGGTTCTCATGAATTAAGTTGCAGGGAAGAATCAAGAGCAGTTCTATTTCTCCTTACATGGATTCATTAATGCATCCACACAGAAGAGAAGCTTAACTGAATAACTGGGACAGGACTTTGCTGGAGGAAGGGTGTGATTCCTCCAGTTGGCTGCAACTCACAGGACCCTGAAAATGTAGGAGTAGATAATAGAAGATCTGCTTCATTAAAAATAAACTACCTGGGAAGATTGACAGTCAAGTCTCTTGTAAGTGGGTGTGCTAGGAGCATAGGATTTCAAAGTGGAGAAGATCTTAGAGAGGGAACCCTCTCGTTGTGCAGAGAAGAACAGAAGCCCAGAGAGTGGAAGAGACTTGCCCAGGATCACATGAAAATAAGAAGCAGAATCAGGATTTGAATCTAAGCCCTCTGGCTCCCAAATCAATGCTTTCTCTAGGATACCACTTAAAATGGAAGAAGGATTAGCATTCTTTTAAAAGTGACAGGGAATGGCTTATGTGGCTAAGTGGTATTTGTAGTAGAAAGAGCCCTGGACCTGGAGTCAGGAGGGCCTGAATCTAAATCTGACTTCGGACACTCAACAGGCAAGTGGTTTTTTAGCCTTCTTTATATCACTTTCCTCAGCTGTAAAGGAAGGATATCTTGTAGGTTGTTGTGGTAGTTGTTGTGGGAATCAAATGAGATAATACCTGTGCCTGGCACCTAGTAGATGCTTAATAAATATTTATTTCCTTCCCTGTTTCATTCCAATCCAAAATGTTTCCTTTCATATTAGTAATACACGTGTCTGGCAGTGATATCTCCTCCAACTTTGTCTGTACTCTTATGCTCCCTCCTTCCTATTCTTTGTCTTCATCATATGCTACCCAGTTATTCCTTCTTGTGCACATCTTAGCTCCTCAGCTTTAAACTCCTTGAACAATGAAATATATTCCCCAAATTTTCTCTGATTAACTGAGGAAAAAAGGGGCTCCATAGCACTCATCAGAGCAGATGAGGGGAGAGAATGGCCACAACACAATGAAAGGGCAGAGATGCATGGGGATAGACTGAGCCAGACAAGCCAACCAAAGAGCTTCCCACCCTACTGCCCCACGCCTGCTCTGCTTCTGAGCTCTCTGCTTTGGAATCACTACTGCTTCTTCTGCCTTCCCTTTGCTGCTTAAGTCCTTTGGATTTTGGTGCCTGAGAAAACCCTAGTTCTCAACTAGGTCTCAATGTAAAACTTGTCACTCTTTAGCCAGTAGGAGCCTTCCCCCAGTATCTTTGATAGCCCCATTCACTGGCACATGTATCAGCCCAACTGCAGGAATATGATAGAAGTGATTGCTTCATATATGTATTTTGTTCCCTATATCCCTTAGCCCATAAAAATATTCAATAAATATGATTATTGATTAATTGGGCCTTCAAAACTCAAAAAAGGAAAAACTATCTATCAGTGGCTCTATTCAAATAGCTTTTTAAAAGATTAAACAGGGTTGAATTTTGGGTGAGAAGGTGAGCAACACTGATAACAAGTTGTTAAAAGTTGGAATGTTGAATGAAGCTTCCCGGAAGGGGTGAGAGAGATTGGAGGCATCAGGATACAATGGGAAGAATGCTGAACTTGGAGTCAGGAAACTCTGGCACCTCTGACCTGAATGGTCACAAGTTGAAGTCAGTTGACTTCTCTGGGCCTCTATTTCCTTATCTGTAATATGAAGAGATTGGACCACATGACCTTGAAGGTCCCTTCCAGCCAAAGATCTATGATCCTCCCCACATTTTCTCTCATTAACTGAGGAAAAAAGAAGCCCCAGAGCACTCATCAGAGCAGGTAAAGGGAGAGAATAGCCTGTATCAAATAATAAAATATAAAAAGAATTCCAAAGGAAACTATTTAAGTCCAAAAAAATGTTCGTCTATGTGTCCTTGTCACATCCATTAGGTAACCTGTTTTATGATGTTTGGTACCAACCAATGTGGTTGGACCAGTTGGTGGGTCCACTCATGAAACTTCAATTTCTACCTATATTTCAGAACCTCAGATAAGGCATATCCTGTCCTATCAGATTATATAATAATCCTAGCTAATTTATATCTATATAAAATTATACCATCTATTATCCCTAGCTTTCCTTACGTGACTGGTTTACCTTCTTTTCTGGTCTCACATCATCAATAGTATGCTGCAGCCTGTTTCTATTCACCATACATCTTTTTTGATGGATGCCCAATTGCTGCACTGGGATCCATAAAACATTAAAAGACCCCAAGAAAGGCTTCCAGTACAGTGGGTGGATCCACTCTAGAGAAATACAGGATATGGACAAGAGTCAAAAAGGATAATGACTTGGCTAGATTGCGTTCTTTCCGCACCTTAAGTTGATGGAGAGTGAATAGCCATGCTGAAGAGGTCACAGACCCCTTGAAGCATTGAGGCATGGTGCAAATGTCACTCCCAGCAAACGAGGAACTAGTATTGCCAGCTGGTCAGTCCTTTGATTGTTAGTACTGCATCCGGGTAGCTCAGATCTGAACCCCTCTTCATAAAGGGGGAAGATCTATGCTATCAGCGTTCATATAGCCTTTGTGGAATTATGATCTTGGAAAGGGCACTGGTTTTGGCATAAGACCAGGTTCAAATCCTGCATCAGGTGTATAAATAAAAATTATTAGTATTGTGACCCTAGGTAAAACATGTGTAACTTCTCTGTGCCTCAGTTTTTCATCTGCAAAATGGAGTTGGGAATGTTTTAACTCCATAGCCTCTTAAGATTCCCTCTAGCTCTAAATCTATGATTCCATGATTTTATAAAATGGTAAGAAAATAAAAAGGCATGTATCTCCCTTTTTTGTCCCCACTATTCAAGCTCTGAATGACGGCCTTACTGCTTGGCTCAGTATTACTGCTAGAGTTACTGCTTTGAGGTAATTTTACCGTCTTTTAAAAAGCACCCATTCCCGTAAAACAGAG
Source organism: Sarcophilus harrisii (assembly GCF_902635505.1). NCBI lineage: Eukaryota > Metazoa > Chordata > Mammalia > Dasyuromorphia > Dasyuridae > Sarcophilus > Sarcophilus harrisii. The sequence continues at coordinate 56,655,195 of NC_045432.1, read as the reverse complement.
ACCTTTATTGGCACTTTGTCTCTAAATCCCATGCAGAGTACTTCAAACCTTAGAACTTCTCCCTAAGGCAAAAATCTTGAAATGCTTTTATTTTTCCCATTAGTGGGAAAGAAACTCACATTTTCCATTCTCCGTCTTTTAGCAGATTGCTCATTAGTAGCTAGGAGCACGGCAAGGCCAAGTTCTCAGGCAGCCTATTCCAGTGCCAATTTTGCAGGCAAACATCCCTCCCCTTGCCCCTCTCTCTGTTTTATGCCCTTAAAATGTAGGCACCCATTATTTGTCATTTGGAGACCCCAAAAGTGGCAGAGAAAACTCCCACCACCACCACTGGCCTCTGGTCAACGAGAGCCATAGTTAACTGGAAATGAACACCAGATGTTCAGAAAGAGAAACAAAAGCCAAGTCTGAGATGTTAACCATGAGACTTGAAAAGCCTTGGCGCCCTAAACATTCTGGAGATCGGGCACTGCAGAACACAGTGACCTGTGTAATAAATAGTTAGGGTTTAGGGAACATATTCCCTTTTTTTCAGTTTTTCAGTCATTGACATATGCCAGTGGTCTAACTAGACTTTAAAATATTTGTTTGAATCAATCCCTAAGTATCTGTTAAACACCTACTATGTGCCAGGTGCAAATCCAAAGAATGAAACAATCCTTCCTCTCATCTAAGATTCCATGGAGTGTGATTGATTGATTGATTGCTAAAAGTAAGTCACTAACTTGGAAAACATTCTGCTTCTAAGAACCATACTCTCATCATAACCTCTGTAGGAAAGGGTTTTGATTGCCATCTTTGTGGCAAGTCAGCAAATTAAAGCCCCTCTTAGAAGATGGGGAGGAAGGGTATCTTGGGATGGCTGTGAAACCCCTAAAATTATGCCACGCAGGCAGCTACTTTGTATACCCATCAGACTGGCCTGGCCCCTTCTCTGCCCTGTGTGTGTCACTCACTGACTGTGCCATTTTTTTAATTCTGGGTCGCTCTCTCCCTCTGTCTCTCTTGTTCACCTACCTTCCGCATCCTCCTTCCTATAATGTAATAAGAAGAACTAATATTTGTATTATTTGAAGTATACAAAAAAATTTATATGCATCATTTTAAAATAATCTAGACTACAAATATTATTATTTCCATTTTGCAGATAACAGAGTTGAGGTTCAAAGAAATTAAATAACTTGTCCAAAATTATATAGCCAGTAAAGTTTAAGATTTGAAGCCTAGTCTACTACTCCAAATTCAGTACTCATTGTACCAGCAGGAATGGAAATATAATTTGTTTCATTTATTTAATAGTTCTATATTCCCTCATTTTCATTTTAAGTGTGAATTTAACATTTTAGATTTATCCTTCAAAACAAAACTTTTTGAAGCTTTTTTTTTATAACTTCAGAAGAATATGGGTATAAAGCTGGAACAGCCCTCAGAGGTCATCCTTCATTTTACAGAGAAGAAACTAAGAAGACAGCTAGATAAAGTGACTTGCCCAAGGCTACACAGACCATGACAGCTAGAGTCAGGTCCAAAACTCAAGTCCTCTGCCTCCAGGGTCAGTTTACTAGCTCCCTGCTTCTGTAGCCTGATTGATCCCCACCTCCCACCCCCCACTTCCCCATGGATATGTGGTCCCTAGTAGATGAGTAATTCCCCAGTGCTAGGCAAGGTTTGTATTTAGAGATGGTGGTAAATAATGTGATGAGAAAACAGTAGGAGCTTGTGGGAGGAGCAAAGAAGAGAGTTCCTTTAGAGGCAATGTGGTGCCATTGAGAGCACATTAGATTTAGAGTAAAAAGAGGTCTTCTTCCTGGCTCTTCTACTTACTAGGTAGGTGAACCCTGTCTCAGCTACTTGAGGTAGTGGGGGTGAAGATGAAGGCTCTTGGTAGGTCCTCATGATTGCCATTACTGGCTTAACTGGCTCCTTTCCCTCTCCTCCCCAGGAGGTAGGCTCCCTCTGCATTGTGTCCCAATGCACGAAGTTGGAAGCCAGCCACTGCAATATCCAAGACTCTTGACACACTACTGTGATCCCTTAGGGAGAAGGAAGAGCTTTGGAAATTTCATAAAGAAAATATAATACACTTACATCAGTCCTGAGGCCATCAATAACGTGGGAGTGGAGGGGAGATATCTAAGGAAAGAAAATAGCAGTTACTACAAGATTTTTTTTAAATTTTAATAGCTTTTTATTTACAAGTTATATGTACGGGTAATTTTACAGTATTGACAATTGTCAAACCTTTGTTCCAATTTTTCCCCTCCTTCCCCCCACCCCCTCCCCTAGATGACCAATACATGTTAAATATATTAGAGCATAAATTAAATACACAATAAGTATACATGTCCAAACCATTATTTTGCTGTACAAAAAAGAATCGGACTCTGAAATAGTGTACAATTAGCCTGTGAAGGAAATCAAAAATGCAGGTGGGCATAAATATAGGGATTGGGAATTCTATGTAATGGTTCTTAGTCATCTCCCAGAGTTCTTTCTCTGGGCGTAGCTGGTTCAGTTCATTACTGCTCCATTGGAAATGATTTGATTCATCTCATTGCTGAGGATGGCCAGGTCCATCAGAATTGATCATCATATAGTCTTATTGTTGAAGTATATAATGATCTTCTGGTCCTGCTCATTTCACTCAGCATCAGTTCGTGTAAGTCTCTCCAGGCCTTGCTGAAATCATCCTGTTGGTCATTTCTTACAGAACAATAATATTCCATAATATTCATATACCACAATTTATTCAGCCATTCTCCAACTGATGGGCATCCACTCAGTTTCCAGTTTCTGGCCACTACAAAGAGGGCTGCCACAAACATTCTTGTACATACAGGTCCCTTTCCCTTCTTTAAGATCTCTTTAGGATATAAGCCCAGTAAGTTTCTACAAGATTTTAAAAACAACTGAAAGCATCCACAGAATCTCCATATCAGCACCTGGTGAGTCACCCACAAAGGCTGTTGATACAATGCGTTCACCTGAGATCCCCAAGATTATAAAGCCTGAAGGGATGGACTTGTACTTGTCAATGTCTCACTGGTTTGAGATGTTGGAGTTCTCTTGGTGTAGTGGATATGAGGCCAGCCACTGTCTTTAAAATCCTGAAGACCTGAGTTCAAATCCTTCCTGTGACCTACATTGGCTGCTTCCCTTAACCTCTCAATGCTCTCAAGCATCTCTTTAAGACTTCCAGTTTCAGAGCACTTGCTGATCTGTATTGGTAGTTTCCCTATTCAGAGATCCTTCCCTATACCAGTGAAAGCACAGTTTTAGGCCCCATCCCATTCCCCCAAAAGATATTCTCTCCATCAATCCTAACCAGCCTCTCCAGACTTGTGAGGCAATGTTTCACAGTAGACAGAGCCCTGGATTTGGGTTTGAATCCCACCTCAGACATTTAATATTGGTAGCCCTGGACAGCTCATTGAACTTCTCTGGGTCCCAGCTTCCTCATCTATATATAATAGGAATACTAATAGTATTTTCCTCCTGGTATTATTGTGAGGATCAAATGAGATAATGAATATAAAGTTCTCAGCAGACCATATTTATCTTCCATTATCATTATCAGCATCTTACTCTTCATTATTATTCTTATAAAAATTCTGTAGTCAGTCCTTTGACCAACCTGGTGATGAGCCTCTCCAGCTAGTTAGATTGGTCTTCCAGCAAAAGACATAGCCTGTTACCAGTCCCACACTTGTAGCTTTTTCAGTTTGCTAGAACCTGACAGAGTATGCACCCAATTGGCATAGTCTTTGAGAACCCAGGATCGCCTCCACATCATGATCGGGCATCCCTAAATCCTGGTAGATCCTACCACACAACTAATGCAGATCCATGGTTTTGATGACTGCTAATAAATACTAACAATAATGTCTCATCTGCATCTACCGCTTTATAGTTTTCAGAGACTTTGTATAAAAATGTATCGTTTGAGGAAATGCAGGGCTTGAAGGCATAGAATCAGACCTGGAAGCCACCTTAGAGGAGATCTGCTCCAAACTGGACCTGAAATGGCATCCCTTTTCGGAAGGAGCCAGACTCTATGCATATTCCACATTGTGATAGGCAGAAGGCTGGGCAACCCACCGGCCAGCAAACCAGCTTAGTCAGCACGTAGATCTTGGACAGGCAATGAGCTGTGCCCAGAATCGAACAGGAGAAGGATGGCATAGACTGCATTTGAGGGACCTTCTAGACTTTTCAGTTATCTCAAGCTACATTCTATAGTAAAAGCCCAGCTCTTGAATACCAATATTCTTCAGAACATGACTGAAATCATGTTCTTCCTGCCTCAAGTTTTTTCCTGCTCTAATCCATCCTCCACAAAGCTATCAAAATCAATCAGAAATGATTTTCTCTAAAGCACAGTTCTGACCACATTACTCCCCTGTTAAATATACTCCCTATTAGCACAAAAATTAAATACAGACTCCTCTATTTGCTCTTTGCTTAAAACCTCATCACAGTCTGGCTCCAGCCTACCTTTCTAACCATTATTCTCCTTCAGACACTCTATGATCCAGTCAACCTGGCTCCCATGTTCTATGAGCCTTTGCCCAGACTGCCCTTTATGCCTGGAACACACTCCCATCTCACTTCTGCCTCCCCAGTTTCTTTGTTCCCCCTTTTACGTACCTAACAAAAATTAATTTAATTTCCATTAATTTTGTATGTATTTCTTTGCGTGCAGATCACACATGCAGCCTACACCCTCACTTCCCCCACCCCTTTCCAACTCTACTCTCTGTTCCCTAAAAGAACATCATAACTTCGATGGCAGGTACTTCTTGCTTGTTTTTATATTTCTCTTTGTTGGTTGGTACCACCTGGAACATAGTAGTATTTACTACTTTTTTCATTCATTTATTCATGGTATCTTCTGTTATAGAATGTAAACCCCTTGAAGGTAGGGAGTATATAATTTTTGACTTTGATCTCAAGTACCTACCACCATAACAGGTTCTTAAAAACTGCTTGATGATTGATTGCTTGACACCACAGTCTGAGCAGAATCGGAATTGCAAGTGAAGTGCCCCCAAGACATTGGAGAGAAACATGGTGGGTATAAGTAGACTGCAGTGTGCTATCAAGGATAACTTTTAGGAGGAATATAGAATAAAAGACATCATTGAGAACAAGCATAATCCTAAAAGGAAGTGAACCATTTGTAGCAAGTATGAAGGGAACTAGTCTATTGGCAGAAGGAGGCCGTCCTCTGCCGAAGATGGACTGAAAGATCTGGATAAGAAGATTTACACAGGGGCATCCAGATGGCGCTGCAATGGATAGAGCAACGGTCCTGAAGTCAGGAGGATCCGAGTTCAAATTCGGCCTCAGACAATACGTACTAACTGTGTGACCCCTTAACCCCAAGACTCATTCAGGCTCTATTTGTGCCACATCCTGGCTCGTTGATGCTGGACAACTCAATTAAGTTGTCAGTGCTCAGACAGCTCTCTTAGGAGTAGACACTGGGGAGATGGTGCTGATCTGCATTGGGAAAGAAAGTTCCTCACTAGGAGCCTCCTATACTGAGAAAATCACAAGGCTGCTTTTAAAAAGAGAATCATTGAGTGAGTGAAACAAGTTCGATGACCAAAACTGATGCCTTAGTGTTGAGTCGAATGTTCTCAGACGTTATCTTACTTCTGCTTCCCAGATGGCCGTTACAGAGGGGATTGCCCTCTGCGTCATTGTCTGCTCCATTTGAGACATGTTGAAATGCATGTTGTTACAGTCGTTTTTTTCAGTCCCATCCCAGTTTCTTGACCCTATTTGGGGTTTTCTTGGCAGAGATACTGGAGTAGTTTATCACCTCTTTTTACAGGTGAGGTAGTAACTGAGGCACTGAGAGTAAAGTGACTTGTTCAGGGTTACCCAGCTTAGTATCTGAGGCCAGGTTTCAACTCAAGTCTTCCTGATTGCACCACTTAGCTCCCCTGTTGTTATTCCATATTTGAGCTTAAAACAAGGAAGCAGACATGCATAAGTGACCTCCTCTCCCACTCTCAACAAATACACATACAAACACATACTCACAAACACAAATACCCACTTTCACACACTCAAGAACAGGAACACACATGCTCATGCATTTGCACTCAAACATCCTCACACATTCACACTCAAAAACACACACTTAAATACACTCAAACTCACACATTTACTCACAACACACACTCAAACACATTCATGCACTCAAGCACATACACATATTCACACCATCATTTACTTGCATAAACACTCAAACATGCACTTATACACACTCATTCACAAATATACATTCAAGCACACACACACTCAAATTTACATTCTCACACACATTCAGATGCACCCTCAAATACATTCACACACACATTCACATTCATGCATACACATTTAAACACACTCAAGCACAGTCACACACTCAAACACATTTAAATACATTCACACTCACAAACACTCAAGGACACACCCCATATACATACATTATTACGTACACACACACACACACACACACACACACACACTTTCATACTTCCTGTTCTAATCAGTTGTTCGGTTGGGCTGACTGGTTGACTCCTGTCAGTGCCAGAACCAGCACTAGGCCCAGCCCTCAAGTATTGTATTTTTCTCAGCCTCAGTATCGAAGTCATAGGACCAAAGGACCATAGCTTTAGAACTGTAAAGTGAGGCCCTTGGAAGAAGAAAGGATTTGCCCCAGGTCCAGCAGGTAGTAAATAGCAGAGCCAAGATTCAAAGCCTCGTCTTTGGACTCTAAAATCAGCACTTCTCACTTTCTTTAAAGGGCAATCAAGAAAAAGATAGAGCATATTGATCTGAACATAGGCACATCCTCAAAATAAGATTCCTTTAAAAGAACAGAAAATGCTTTTAAGTATGTACTGAAAAGGCTTCTTTGTTTCTCCAAAATTTTTTTTGTTTTTTCCAGTTCTTTCCATTCAAATGAAAAATGCTTTATTCACAAGCTTATTGGTTCTCTGCATTTTCATCGCCTTTATGACTTCATAATTACATGCCTCACTCAGGTTTGATACAGTTCTGAAAGGGATTGAGAGTGCTATTTAAATTGATAGGATAGCTTAAGGAGGAGCAAGCAAACATATGGCAAATATGTCTTCTCCTTGATTCTTCTTTCCCTCCTGGTCTGAGCAATCCTTCTCTATCTCTTTTGCTGGATCTTCATTCGCATCACCCCCACTAACAATGGTGATCCCCCAAGACTCAGTCATAAGTCCTCTTCTCCTTGTTTATTATTTCATTTGGTGATCTTGTCAGCTCCCATGGACTCATTTATCATCTTCATGCAGAAAATCCTCAGACCTAATTGTCCAGAACTCATTTCTCTCCTGCCGTGCCTCACATGTCCAACTGCTTTTTCGCCATTTCAGAATGAGTGTCTCATAAACATCTTAAATTCAACAGGTCCAAAATTGAACTCTTTATCTCTCTCCCTAAACCCTCCCCCTCTACTGAACTTTCCTGTTACTGTTAAGCATACCACCATCCAACGTGGCTCTCTTCAACAATGAGAGGATCCAAATCAGTTCCAATTGATCTGTAATGAACAGAACCAGCTACACCCAGAGAAAGAACACTGGGAAATGCGTATGGACCACAACATAACATTTCTACTCTTTCTGTTATTGTTTGCTTATATTTTTGTTTTCTCTTCTCAGGTTATTTTTACCTTCTTTCTAAATCTGATCTTTCTGGTGCAACAAGATAAGTGTATGAATATGTATACATATATTGCATTTAACATATTTAACATGTATGGGATTACCTGCCATCTAGGGGAGGGGGTGGAGGAAAGGAGGGGAAAAGTTGAAACAAGTTTTTGCAAGGGTCAATGTTGAAAAATTACCCATGCATATGTTTTGTATATAAAAAACTATAATAAAAAAAAGAGTACCGCCATCCTCTCACAAAAGCTTTCCATGCTAAGGGGCATCCTCAATTCCTCACTCACACCCCTCATATCCAATTAATTTCCAAGTCCTGTCCAGCACTACCTGTGTAACATCTCTTATTTACACTCCTCCTGTCTCTCCTCTGACAGTACAACAACTTTGGTGCAGATTTTCAGTTACTTCATGCCTGGACTATTGCAATAGCCTTCTGTTTGGTCTCTGTGCTTCAAGTCTTTCTCCACTCCAATCCATCCTCTATTCAGTTGTCACAATGACCTTGCTAAAAATTAACCCAGGTCTGACCATATCAATCCCCTGTTCAATAAACTCCAGTGGTTCACTTCTTGAGGATCAAATATAAAATCCTTTGTTTTTCCAAAGCCCTTCAAAATCTGTCCCCTTCCTAGATTTTTAAGTCTTTCTATACCTTTCTTTCCTATGATCTGGTGACAATGCTGTTGCTTGCACGTAACATGACATTCCAATGCTCATCTCCCAACTCTGAGCGTAGTCACTGGCTTTACTGGGCTGGAATGCTCTACCTTTCTCAGCACTACCTCCTTACTTCCCTGGCTTCCCTCGAGTCTCAACCAAAGTAGAAGCCTTTCCTGGTTCTCCTTAATCTTAGCATCTTTCTTGTGAGCATACCCCCAGTGTATCCTATACTTATCTTGCTGATACATAGTTGTTTACATATTGTTTCTCCGTGACACTATGAGCTCCATGAGAGCAGGAAATGTTTTGTTTTGTTTTGTTTTTTGCCTTCTTTTGTATCTCTAGTGCTTAGCACAGTGCCTGGTCCATTGTTGACATTTAATGAAAAGCTACTTGTCTGACTGACTGAAATATATATATTTCATGGGAGAAGGCACAGCATTTCAGATCAGAGGACCTGCATTCCCATTTCCAATTCTTCTAGTTTCTACTTCTATGAGTCAAGTCATTTACCTTCCCTGAATCTCAATTTCCTTATCTATAAAATGAAAGACTTGAACTAAGTAAGTGACTTCAAAAGACCTTTACAGCTTGAAATCCTGTGACCCATAAGACTTGACCCTCAAGGACCAGTCCATGTCCATATTATAAAATAGATGAATTTTATCTTTGATCTATTCTGACCACCTAGGATTCCCATCACCAACCTTGGGTTATGGAACCTCATACACATACTCTGGATCTTTTCCAACTCCTAACTCCCACCTAGAAGAGAGACCACAGGCTGTAGAGGGAAGATCACCAGATCTGGAGCTGTGTGATCCAATCTAGAATATTGACTGTTACTTCAGGATAGTAATTTACTTTCCATAAGCCTCAGTTTTCCTCTGTAAAATTGGGCCAATGATACTTGTATTCACTAACTCCCATGGCTGCTATTTTCCTTGAAACAGGAAAGACTGTTTCCTTACAGAAGTGCTTCCTAGTAATACAGAAACAGGGACTATTATTCTGTGTAATGATCACATATGTGATGGGGTCTGAGAGTCTAGGGAAAAAGAAGCTCCCCTTGGGTCTCCCCCATTCTGTTTACTAGTCCCTGGAATGCATTTAACAAAAGTCCAGATCTTTCATTTCATTCCACATTGGGACATCTGGCTAATTAACCTCTCCCAAAGGACCATTATGACTATAAATTTACCCAAACCCAAATAGAAAATATTAATAATATAGTCTTTCTGAGAGGATGGGAGGTGAGGATAGGGATTAGTGAGGCAAGAATCATAGGTATTAGAGTTAGAAGGGACTTTAGCCTTAGTTAAGACCAGAGGTTCTAAACATAAAAGTAGGGAAAAAATTTACATCCAAGATTTCTGAAAAAGGCCTTATTTCTAAAATATGTAGAAAATTGACTCAAATTTATAAGCTTACAAGCCATTCTCTAACTGATAAATGGTCAAACGAATAGGAAATTTTCAGATGACAAAATTAAAGCCATTTCTTGTCATATGAAAAAATGCTCTAAATCATTGTTGATTAGAGAAATACACATTAAGACAACTTTGAGATACCACTTCATACCTCTCAGATTGCTAAGATGACAGGAAAAGATAATGATAAATGTGGAAGGGACACTAATACATTGATGGTAGAGTTGTGAACTGATCCCACCATTCTGTAGAGCAATTGGGAACTCTGCCCAAAGGGCTATCAAAATATGCATACCCTTTGTTTGCAGTGCATCTACTGGGTCTGTATCCCAAAGAGATCATAAAAGAGGGAAAAGGACCCACATGTGCAAAAATGTTGGTAGCAACCCTTTTTGTAGTGGCAAGGAACTGAAAATGGAGTGGCTGCCCATCTGTTGGGGAATGGCTGAATAATTTATGATATGAATGTGATGGGATATGATTGTTCTATAAGAAGTGATGAGCAGGCAGATTTCAGAAAGGCCTGGAGAGACTTACACGAACTGATGCTCAATGAAATGAGCAGAATCAGGAGAACATTTTACACAGTAACAAGATTGTGCAATGATCAACTATGAATGACTTAGCTCTTCTCAGCAATGCAGTGATCCAAGGCTGTTCCAAGGACTCATGGTGGAAAATATTGATCACATCCAGAGAAAGAACTGTGGAGTCTGAATGCAGATCAAAACATACTATTTTCACATTTTTTTCTTTCTTGTGGTCCCCTTTTGTTCTGATTCTTCTTTCACAATATGACTAATGTGGAAACATGTTTAATATGATTGTACATGTATAAACTTTATCAGATTTCTTGTCTTGGGGAAGAGGAAGGAAAGAGAGGGAGAGGGAAAAATTTGGAGCTCAGAATCTTACAAAGATGAATGTTGAAAACTTTCTTTATGTAAAATTTATTTTCTTTATTCTTGGGATTTTTGTCTGTGTTTTCTTTTACAGCATGACTAATAGGAAAAATTGTTTTACATGGCTGTACATGTATATTCTATATCAAATTGCTTGCCTTTTCAATGATGGCAGAAAGGAGAAAGAGAATTTGGAACTGAAAATTTTAAAAAATACAAATGTTAAAAATCATTTTTACATAGAATTAGGAAAAATATAGTATTTTTAATTCATTAAAAAAGTTGAAAAAAAAGCATTCCCAAATCTAGCCCAATCCCCTATGGGCTTCAATGTCAAGGTAGTCAGTGCAGTTGAAGTGCCAGGCAAGGGACAGGCTGGGGTTTTTCAAGAAGAAAGAAGATGAAATAGACATCAGCATAAAGGAAGCTTACCTTTTCACCATTCACCCAGCCTCTGAAGGACGGCATGGACAGAGCTTTGACCATGAGCAAGCTTAAGGACAAAGGAGTGAATATATATTTAACAGGAAGAAGCAGGAGCTGTGGCCAGAGCAGAGGAAGAGGAGATCAGTCAGGAGAGGGGACCATCATCCAATGCAGACTGCCGAGAGATCCAAGAGTCCAAGCTGACTTCTAGGAGGAGTTGGAGATAATCTAAGGCATCCCAGATTCCTGGCTACCCCACCTGACTGGGCAGTGACCCACTAAAAGGTTTCATCCTGCATGGAATAGCTTGATGATGGATATTCACAAGCTTCCTATGGAAATATTTTGGAGAAAAGTGGGTTCTGAATTTTAGCCTGCTTGCAAACAAAAGAGGGGGTTGAATATGAACTCCCGAGCTATTTTTTTTGAGCTCCTTGATTTGAAATTTTCAGGCAAAGGGTCTGAGAAACAGCTACAGGCTCCTAGCCCACTGGGTGCTTTAATGGTTTAGTTTTATTCTTTATTTGTGGCTCTAGACTTTCCACATGCTGCTGCTCACCATAGACAAATCCCCTTGCCTTTCAGATGATTCAAGAACAAATCTTAATCGGGCAGTCTTGAACAAGGCAGAGCTGTGCCACCATTGACTTCTTCAGTTCTAGCTCCACTTCTAGCTCCACTTTCCCTCTGAGAGGTCACCTTCTGATGGTGGGGGCGGGAACGGTGTGCTGCTCCCTAGTTCCTGTTCAAAGAACCTCAATCCTCAGGCAGTCTATTGATAAAAACTCGGCCAAGTCATGGAATATAAGGCTCTCTTGCCCCATTGGAGGCTTCCTTTGCCACCACTCCCTGTCAGGAAATGGGTTAGAAGGGTTTTGAATCCTGTCCTTAGCCATCTTCTGAAATGTGCCAAAGGAAACCCACTTCAAAAAGTATATTAGGCTGCTGTGTGCAAATAGTGATTTGCAAGATGCAGGATGTATAAAAGGGTAACTCCCAACCACAGCAAAGATAAAACTACACACACTCTGTGGCAAAGACATCTGAAACCTGACACCACAGAATCTAAGATGGCAGGACTGTTTGTCTTGAGATTTTCTTCGAGGGATTTCTTCAGAATTCTTCAAGAGAACAGGAAACAATAGAACTATTTGCATATTAGCCATATTATCCAGATTGAAAAATGGAATCTTAACCCAGATTTGGAGAAATTGGTTACATGATGTGAAGTTTCAGAAAGTGGTCTGGTCTAGTACCCAGGATTTGAATATAGAAAACCTTGGTTCAAATCCCGGTTTTGCCAAGATGATTCGATAAGCATAGGTAAATTCATTTGCTTCTATAGTCCTCCATATCTTCTCTCATAAAATAAAGGTTTGTGATATGAGGGTGTCTTCAAGAAGGTCAAAGACATAAAGATGAACGGCTAGATGGCACAGTTGGACAGAGTACCAACCCTGGAATCAGGAGGACCTGAATTCAAATCTGGCCTAAGACACTTACTGTGTGACCCTGGGCAAGTCACTTCACCCTGATTGGCTCACCAAAAAACTTATAAACGAGTTCAAAGAGATAAAGAAAAACCATATATATCACAGGTAACTATGCTTGTACAAAAACACTCACCATGAACTGAGAGATGTATAATAAATAATAAAATAAATGGGAAACAAACTGGCCAAAAAATCACATATATATGAATATAATGGAATATTGTTGGATCATAAAATCCACAAATACAAGGAATTCAGAGATTTGTGGGGACACTTATATGAATTGATGCTGAGAACCAGGAGAGCCACATCTACCACAATGACAATGTAAACAAAAATCCTCAAAGGAAGTGAAAAAATTAAAACGAAACACAATGAACCATCTTGATCTGCAGGACAGTTGATAGTGAGGAGGACTACGGGCACGGGGTGTTGGGTATGCTTTGCTGTTCAGTTTTGTCCAACTGTTTTTCTTTGTTCCAAAAGAGTGTTCAATGAGTGGGAGGGAAAATAACTTGTGCTGTAAAAACCAGAAGGCCTCATTCACAAAGAAAGAAAGAGGTTCCTTTAATTCACATATTCTCTAGTTCTGTAATCAGCCGGGATGGAAGCTAAGAGAGTTTCAGAGCTACAAGGAACTTTAGTAACTACTTAGTCCAACCCCTCCACCACTTTCATACATCCAAGATTTTGAGATCTGGAGCTGGAAGGAACCTCAAGACCATCCAGTACAACCTCCTCACTTTAAAGATGAGGAAACTGAGATCCAGAGAAATTGAATAGCATACCCAAAGACAAAAACTTATGAGTAGCAGACCCGAATATTATTTAAACCCAATCCTTTGCTTCTAAACCATATTACTATATCATATTATCTCGGTAAGCCAAGGAGGACATTAAACCAGCTATGATGTGATCACTACAGATGCTCACCACTACTTCATATTTGTATAGTTCTGTACAGTTTTCCAGGTACTTTATTACTATTGTCTCATTTGATCTTCACAATAACTCTATGAAGTAATGTGAGTATTATTATCTCCATTTCCAGGCACAGAAACTGACACAGAGAAATGAGAAGTGACTTACCGAAGCTCACCCAGCTAAAAAGTGACAAAACAGTCATCCGAATGTGAGTCTTCCTACTCCCAATGCAGGGTTCTTTTCATTATCTAGTTGTAAAGAAGAGCCGTGTCTGGAATGTTGGTGATATAAGGCAAGCAGGATCTGTTGAGCTTTAAGTGAAAGAATTTGGGTACTACATTCCAAGGCAAGCGTTGCTCTTCTCATCTATTGTCAAGTGGGTTCCATTCTGTCTCTTTCTCAGTAATCCCCACTTTCAGGATTAGTTAGAGGCGTGCCGTTCAGTTACCATGCAGAGATATTCCCCCCCAAAAAAAGACTCAGAAAAGAACTTACTTGGAATGGTGAGCCAGCCCCGTTCTCTTCACTAGTGTTACATGGAGCCAAATGGCACCAGGGCCAAAATCACTTAATCTTTCTTCTTCCTGGAAATGTATTTAATTGTGGACCTTGAGTATGCTGTTTATCTAGACTGCACCATAAGGAGTCTGTAGGCTCTATGCCCAACGGCAGATTTCATAAGAAATATGTGAATCATAACTGTTAATAAGCCTTTATGCAATCTGGAGGAGGTAATCCTTCTATCCTCACTGTACAGCTAATTGTCTTCAAGTTTCCATGAGGAACTGAAGACTGAAGCCCTCCTCTGTGGTAATGCAGTCTAAATTTCCGGACAAGTTAAAGCTTGGGTTCAACTGCCTTTTGAAGGTTCTGACACACCGAGTTGTATCCATGATGGACTATGCCAAGGGTGTAGTCAATGGGACCACTGCCACAGGCAAAGTGTGGGGCGGGGTTAGTCCTTCAGCTCATGGCTTTCTTCCACAGCCATTGACTCATCCAGTAAAAGCAGCATAGAACGTACTAAGCAATAATGATAATCACTTTGTATCTGTGTAACCCTTTCAACTTTCATGGGAATAACAGAATTTAGAGAGTTTCTGGTCCAAGCCTCTCATTTTACAGAGGAAGAATCTGAAAGCCAATAGTTTGCCCAAGGTCATATGTCAAATATTTGGTACATTTGATTGGGGATTTGAACCTGGGACCTTGATCCACTGGCCTTTCTATTCCACTGTGCTGCCTCTTATTGTAAGACTTTGACAAGCTACTTCTCTTCTCTGGATCCAATCCCAAATCCTCTTTTTGGTGTTCAAAGCCCTCCAAAACCTTGGGCTTCCCTTTCCAGGCTTCTTACCCCTTTCCCTCCTGGCTTCTCTGGCTTCCTCCAAGTCCCAGATCAAATTCCCTCTTCTTTTAGAAGACCCTACTTACTCTCCTGAATCTTAGTCCCTTCCTTCTCCTGATTATTTCCAATTTATCTTATACGTAGCTTGTTTGTTCAGGGCTGTTGCATGTTGTCATGCAACATGTTGCATGTTGTTGCATGTAGCTCACTGGACTGTGAGCTATTGCAGAGCGGAGACTTTTTTGTCTTTTTTTTGTCACTAGCTTTTAGCCCAATGCCTGTCTTATTGGCTGTTCAGTTGGGTCAGACTCTTCGTGACCTCATGGATCATAGCACACCAGTACTCTCCCTGGCTGGGATTTTCTTGGCAAAGATACTGGAGTGCTTTACCATTGCCTTCTCCAGCCTGTCACATGGGAAGTGTTTTAATAAATGTTTATTGCTTCTGGCTTCAGTTTCCCTCTCTGCAAAATGGGAGAATTGGACAAGATGATCTCCAGAGTCCCTCCTAGAATGAGCATTCTTGGACACTATGAAAATCCCATTTCTTTTTGGTGGTCATAAAAGCTATCATGCCATCACCCAGCATTCGGAGAAGAAGTTTTCCATGAATGTCAAGATGGTGACGATGCCCTGGCAAGAGCATAAACAATTCAGAGAGCCCAGAGGAAGAGTCTGATGACCTCAGCTGAGCTTTAGATGAATAACTGATGAAATAACAGCAACATACGTATATTTATGTTGCCAAGAGACTATCTGATTCTTCAATAATGAAAGGGGAATATAAACTAATGAATAATAATGAATAAAGAGGCCCTGCAGCCCAGCCAACCTGCACCAACAGCTTGCAAAATCAAGGTGGAGCTTGTGAGAGTTCTGAAGCATCTCATTCAACCCCCTCATCTTGCAGAGGCCTCCAAAGGATCACACAGACCCACTAGGCCGCATTCCCTCATTGACTGGCAATTGGGTGGGGCTAAACCCCTGCTCTTTGAGGACCCTGGATGCAGGAGCAATTCAGTCAAATTTCTCTTAATGAACACCAGCCTCCAAGCCCATTGCCAGAGCCCTTAGAGTCGCTCTTAGTCGCCCAGAGCAAGCTGAACTTGGAAGCCTCCAATAAGGGCAATGAAACACAGCCACGTTAAAAGGCAGAGGGCCCAAATTTACGTCCCACTTCTGCGTGACATTCTCTCGGCCTTAGTTTCCTCCTCTATAAAGTAAATGCAAAGCTTGGACTAAATTATCTCTAATGGTCCTTCCAGTTCTAAATATACAATCTAAAACCTTTGCCAGGTAGTCTCCCTTCTTCCCTATTCCTGATCCTCCATCACCTTTCCTTACCTAATCATATAGCTCTGATTCCCAGTTCCTCAGGGCTTTTCCATTAGGTACTGAAAATTGAGGCCATTTCCCAGGGTCCTCTGTTACTGCTGACCTAGGGGTGCTTCCAAAAAATAATACAGACCTGAGTTTCCTGCATATATATACAATCAGCCTATTCATTCAATTTAATAATAAGCATTTAATAAAGGTTTATTTGTTCTAGTCTCTGGAGATTAAAAAAAAGAAAACACACAAAAATACAGTCCCAGCCTTCAGGAATTGGAGGGACAACCACTACACAGATAAATAAAAGGTAGCTTGAGGAGAGTGTGACAATTAACAAATGGGAGGTTGAGGGAATACTTCCTATGAGAGATGGCATGGTACCTGAACAGTGCAGGAAGACAAGAGCTTAAGAGAAAGGGACAAGGAGGGAGGACATTCAAGAATGGGGAACAAACAGCCTTGGCTAACACAGAGAAGAAAGGGCTGGGACCCAGAGTCTGTTGGGCCAGAAAATGTAAAGTGTGATAGGGAGGCACAAAATAAGGCTGAAAGGGCAGGTTGTAGTCAGATTTTGGAGAGGTTTGAGTCCCAGACTGGGGAGCCTAGAGCTTATCTTAGACTCAGTCTTTTGAGCAGGAGAATGGCAGCTCTATTGAACGAATGGCAACTATGCTAGCATGATATTCATGCTTAACATTGAAGATGCAAAAATGGGAACCACAGTCCCTGGATTCAGTCACTTCCTAGCTTGGGACCCTGGAAAATCACTTGACCTCTTTCAGCCTCAGGTATCTCATGTATAAAATAGGGGTGATAATAAGAATAGTACCTTTCTCCCAGGTTTTTATGAGATAATATTTATGAAGCGCTCTGTCAACCTTAGAGTGTTATATAAATGCTATTATGGATATCATTATAGTTAGGCAGGGCAGCTTGTAACCTATTAAGGAGGATAAGAAATGTTCACAAGTAAAAATATTACACGAGGAAGAATGTGATGAGACAATATGCTCTAGGAAAATAGAAGGAGAGATAACACACAGTAAGGGTAGAAGAGATTAGGATGTTCATTGTTGTGCTTGAGCTGGCTCTGCAGTACAAACTGACTGTGAAGTTTCCAGGGTGAGCATTTATACCTCAGAAATAAGCAACAGTTACAAAGTAGGGCCTGATTTTTTGCTTTGCTTAATGAAGCAAAGAAATGATGGAGAAAATGTTTTAAAAAAACGATGGAGAAAATATTGATAATGCATATTACATTTCAGTGTGGCCTGTGTATCTGTGTGTTTGTAGATATGTGTATATTTTACCCCAATTTGAGTTGGGGGTAGCCTCAGAGGTGGTCCCACATAGAAGAGGAAACTAAAGCCCAGAGGGGAAAGTGGTTCACTCTGCAGTAAGGAATAAAGACAAGCTTGGGCCCAAGGCTCAGCTCCTGACTCCCAGGCCCATGTTCATCCCTTGGTACCATTTCCTGCAGGGATTCCTTCTAGGATTGCTTCCACCTTATCTCCTAAATGCCCTCCTCCCCTGCCATGACTTTAGTTCCTATTTCCTAAATTACACTCCTAACCTTGTCCAGTTTCTTGAGTTCTTAACCACCAGTCCCATGGAAGTGAAAAACGGAAATAGTACAAGGTGTTAGATATATTTATCAGCACAGAGGCCTAGAGTCTTCTGGGGTCTTGAAAGTTGTGCTAGCACTAGGATTTTCAAAAACAAAGATTTCTAGCCTGCAGACAAGGTAAATTTCAGAGGGCTGGGGATATGTGATGAGTCTATAGGTAAGACTGATTTCACGGTGTTTGTGATTGAAAATTTGTTGATAATATCCTTTCTAAAAGAACTTGTTTATAGTTATTAATCTAATCTGACAAGCATTTTTGCTCCTGCTACATGCTAGGCATTGTGTTACATACTGAGGATTGAAAAACCAAAGGGACAGTAATCTCTGACCTCAAGGAGTTTACATTCAGCTGGGGAAATGCAAAATAGAAATAGCTACAAGTAGGAGAAGAAACCTCTCACTTTCTACCTCACGCTGCCATCATTTGACTTCTCTCCCATGCCCCTAGTAAACTCATTGGGAATCTCATGATCTTGCAAGACCTTTGTTACATACAATATCCTCTGTCTCTCAAAATGGAGAGTGGAGCCATAAACACTTTCATTTAAGGAGAGTGAACAGGACGGACCTCATTTGCAACTCAGCATTTGATGTTAAGTTCCTTGAGGGCAAAAACTATCTTTCGTTCTCCTGTCTGTATCCCCAGCACTTAATGTAGTGTCTGGTATATCACAGACACTTAATAAATGTTTATTGTGTGTTGAGAGAGCGCTAAGGGAATCCAAAAAGGCATTCTGTAGTACATGGTAGATGAAATGAAACTTGAAGTAAGCAAGCTGGGGTTCATACTCCCATCAGTCCTAGAGAAAGGCAGTCCCCAGGGTTTCTAGAAGGGTTGCTGGACAGGAAACTCTTTTTCAGGGACTAGGGACTTTGTTCCCTTTTGACTCTGATATACTTTGATTCTCTGAGAAGCAACATAGTGAAACATTCACTTATTAAAGGAGACATGCTATTTCAGAAAGCATAGCTCCATTGCTAGAATATCGTCAGCTAAAAGTGGCTTCCACGGGTTAAGAGCTTTCTTGGCCATTCTCTATACATTCTTTGAGAATGCAATTCTATTTCCCATATTGCTTGTTAAAAAAAATCAAGTGGTGAAAATTGTTTTAGTCATCAGTTTACTGATGCTTTCTTTTCTTAGATTTGGAATACCCAAACTTCTTGGAACTATAGCTTCAAATTATAGTAGGCTATAAGTCTCCCCCAAAGCCCCAAAGCCTAATATTAAATTTTCCTGAGCATGTATACCTTGGAAATCAGCAAATCTTACAAGTCAGGGCTTGCTTTCTTGTTTTGTTGATTGTCCAAACTTCAGAGTTGTGCTTCTATCTGAGTGTAGTTCTGATCACGTATATGTCAAGAAACAATTTGGCGTAACGTGTAGGATACTAAACCCCGCCACAACATACACACACTTGTTGCTTACAGAGGGGTATGGCAGCAAGAGGGCTGGATTTATAATTAGATCCTAGTTCTGTGCTTTAGCACCTCTGTGATCCTGGACAAGGCAATTAATTACTCTAGATCTCAGTTCCTCAACCAAATTGAGGAGATTAGACTAGGTGGCCTCCGAGTTCTAGATCTGTGACCACTATGATTTGATATAAATTATTTCACTTGGCATATGAACTGGTCTTCTGGCTGTTCCCCATACATAACATTCTGTCTCCAACTTCCATACCTTTGTTCTAATGTTCTCACATATCTAGAGTATCTTAGGAATGTTAATTTTGCAGTTCAATGAAGGATGGCTGGAAAAGGAAAGAATAATAACTCATCTAGAAATGAAAAGTGTTTTAGATACATTTTCCCATCTAGGATCCCCAGCTATTTAATAGTAAGATTAATACTGAAACTCATTTCTTGTGCTTCCTAGTCCAGGGAATGCAAGGTGACACAAGTACAGTGGAAAAGCACATGGCCTTGGGTTGGATCCCAGTTCTGCTGCTTAGTGCCTATGGGATTTGGAGCAAGTCATGTATGTTTCCTCATCTGGAAATTGAGAGTGTTGGGGACCAAATGACCACCCGACCTCATCATTTCTTTTCCATGACATCCCTTGCACACATTCCTCTTCTATACTCATAGAATGTGCAAGCTCATTTAGGCTGACGTTTGTTTTTGCATGAATTATCACAATAGATGGCAATTCGTTCTCTCTGCCTTGAGTGTCTCCTCACTCTAAGCCATTTTCCATACTTCCCCCAAAGTGATTTTCCTCAAATGCAGCTCTCACCATGGAACACTCCACCCCCATCCTCACTTCAACTAGCTCCCTATTACCACTGAAGTCAAATATAAATTCTTCTGTTTGACATTTAAATCTCCTCCCACCCTCACTGCTTTCTTCCTTTACAGCCTTCTTAATACATTAGTCCCCTCCATATACTTGACAATGCAGTCATATCGACCCACAAATGTTTCTCCAATACAATGTCTTCTTCTTCTCCATGTCTGTGCCTTGGCCATCCGCCATGTCTGAAATATTCTCCCTCCTCATGTCTGCCCGTTAGAACCCCTGGTTTCCTTCTAGATTCAGTCCAAATGCCAGTCTTTCATGATAACGCCAGCTGCTAATGCCCCCCCAAAATTACACTGTATTTATTTTTTATATATTCTGTTCACATTCGTGTAATCTCCCCAATTAAACTGTAAGATCTCTGTGGATAAGAGTAGTTCATTTTTGTCCTCATTAACTCTGTGCTTAGCATATAGTAGGGGCATAATAAATTCTTAGTGATTGATTCTACGAACCAGTGATACCACCTCTGTCATTTCCTAGCTGTATGATCCTAAACAAGTCATTTCATCTTTCCAGTCCTAAGTTTCCTCTTCACCAGAAGAGAGGATTAGGCTAGATGGCCTGTAAGATCCCTTCCAGTTGTGACTATGATCCCATGTTCATTTCTCTAGTGCTACCAGAGATTTTTGTAAAAACAAAAGCAGACCAAATTCTTCCTGACCACAACTCCGTGAGGCAGGTAGTATTATAGCATTGTTCTCCCCACTTTATAGAGGAGACTAAGTCTCAGAGAAGAAGAAAATGGCTTGCTCAGGGTCACAATCCTTGGAGTAAGTAAACTGTAGGCAGGCCAGAACAAACTACTAAATAGAGTTTACAGAAATTCTCCTCATTCTAGGTCATCGAGCAGCAGAGCTCATTCCAATCACCTCTTCCCCATCTAGAAAAGTATCAATGGTATAGGCAGGGCTGTGCTAGTAAATGATTAACAACTGACTCTTTAGGGAAAAAAACATATTCAGAACACACTTTTAAGTTTCTTTTTGTCTTTTGGACACATCTGAGCCTCTTCAAATGTGACCCCAGAACTATATACTATAATATCTCAGATATAATATGACCAACATAAAATATTGCTTCCTGTGCTTTGAACATCATGCTCCTTTGAACCCATCTCACATTAAAAACACAGCAGCTTTTCTAGTTTTCAGAATGATGCATATCAAGCTTGAAAACAACTAAGACCCTCAGGTCTTTTTCATATGAATTGTTACATAGAAAACCACATCTTCCCCCACTACCTGGTAGTACAGTTATTTGTTTTTAACTTAAGCAAAGGATTTTATGTTCGTTCCCATTATATTTTATCTCGTTAGAGCTGGCCCGTCATTACAGTCTGCCAAGACCTTTTGGACTCTGATTCTATTAGTTGTCCCTCTAAGCTTTGTGTCTTCTGCAAATTTGATAAACCCATCATTTGTGTCCTCATCTAAGTCATTGATAACAGTGGTAAACAGCCCTGGGCCCGGGGCATGCCATTAAAGGCCCTGCTCCTGACTAATGATGATTTATTAATCAATACTCTGTGTGGCCATTAGAATCGACTGAGACTGCAGTAGCTGTACTTTCATCCAGCCTACTGTTCTAAAGTTGAAAGCTATTTCTGAGATCGTTAGCTCTCCTCCTTTTACAAAAGAAGCAACTGAGATCAACATAGGAGAAGTGATTTATCCAAAGTCACATTGCCAGTGCATTACAGAGCCCAACCTCAAAGCTATCAGTCTAAACTCCTGGCCCAAAGCCCTATTACAATACACCAAAAAACTCCATTCTTAAGCAATTTCAGTCATCTGGGATTCCTCTAACTGTAATTTTCAGAAGGAACCTCTCCCTTATGCCAGCCCCCCAGAACCTATCATGCAGTTCGACTCCTGAGTCATCTCTTTCTATAGTCCCGGACACTGAGAAACCATGGTCTGAGCAACGGCCTCCAGTGTAAATAGAATTCTCAGCCCACAAAGAGAGCCCCAGGCATGACAGGCAGACTATGTTTTCCAAGGCACAAAAGAGAACTTTTGCATTTTTGAAGGGTTTTCAACAACAAGAAACTCATATCAAAAGATTTTTCAATGAACAGCAACAGAAATTTCAGTGAACCCAAACCTTTCATTTTGCAAACATTGCAGTTAATTCCAGCTGGGGATAAGTAACGTGACATGATAGAAAGAGTCCTGGCCTTGGCATCTGAAAAATCCAGATCTGATTTCTAGCTCCCACACTTACTAGCTGTGTGATCCGAAGCAAGTCACTTTCCCTCTTAGCCTTAATTTCCTCTTATGTAAGATGCAAACAACAATACTTGTGCTCCTTTTCCCACAGGGTTACTGTTAGTAAAGTACTTTTCTCATAACAATATGGGACTTGAGGAATACAAATATTGCTACCTATCTCCATTTTAGAACTCACAAATTTCAAGTTTAAAAGGATCTTGGAGATTAAATATAGTAACTACTTTCTTTTTTATATCCTTTTTTAAAATAGTATTTTATTTTTCGAAATACATTCACCTTTGAAAAACCTTGTGTTCTGAATTTTGCTCCCTCTCCCCCACCCCCTCCCCAAGATAGCAAATAATCTGATATAGGTTAAACATGCGCAATTCTTCTAAACATATTTCCATATGTGTCATGCTGTGCGAGAAAAATCAGATCAAAAGGGAAAAAAATATAAGAAAGAAAAAAACAACAACAACAAAAGGTGAAAATACTATGCTTTGATCCACATTCAGTCTCTATAGCTCTCTCTGTGGATGCAGATGGCACTTTCCATCACTAGCCTATTGAAATTGCCTTGATTCACCTTATTGTTGAAAAGACTATCCATTTATGGCTCTCTTCAACAATGAGACGATTCAAACAGGTTTCAGTTGTTCAGTGATGAAGAGAGCCATCTACACCCAGAGAGAGAACCATGGGGACAGAGTGTGGACCACAACATAACATTTTCACTCTTTCTATTGATGTTTGCTTGCATTTTGTTTTCTTTCTCAGGTATTTTTTTCCTTCTTGATCCAATTTTTCTTGTGCAGCAAGATAACTGTATACATTTGTATACATATATTGGATTTAACATATTTAACATGAATTGGACTACCTCTCCAGCTAGGGAAGAGGGTGAGAGGAAGGAGGGAAAAACTTGGAATAGAAAGTTTTGTAAGGGTCAGTGTTGAAAAACCACCCATGCATATGTTTTGTAAATAAAAAGCTTTAATAATTTTTTTTAAAAAGAAAAGACTATCCATCACAGTTGATCGTCCTATAATCTTGTTGTTGCTGTGTACAATGTTCTCTTGGCTCTGCTCACTTCAGTTACTATCAGTTCATGTAAGTTTTTCCAGGATTTTCTGAAATCATCTTTCTCATTGTTTCTTATAGAGCAACAATATTCCATATTCATATATATATTCATATAATGTATTCAGCCATTCCCCTCAATTTGCAGTTCCTTACCACTATAAAAAGGGTTATTTGACATACAAACATTTTTGCATATGTCATAACCACTTTTTCTTTTATTTCAAATTAAATGCTTTAATTTTTTTACTATTACACACAAAAACAATTTTTAACATGTGTTTAAAAAATTTTGAGTTTCAAATTTTCTCCCTTTCTCCCTTTCCTCTCCCCTCATTGAGAAAGCCAATAATTTGATAAAGGTTATATATGTGCAGGCTTGCAAAACATATTTCCATATTAGTCATATTGTAAAAGAAAGCAGACCAAAAAAATTTAAAAAGTAAAAAATAGTAGGCTCTTATCTGCATTCAGACTCCATTGGTTCTTTCTCTGCAGATGGATAGCATTTTACATCATAAAACTTTTGGAATTGTCTTAGATCTTTGTATTTCTGAGGTTAACTAAGTCATTCACACTTGATCGTAGTACTACGGTGCTGCTAATTCTGTGTACAATCTTCTGGTTCTGCTCACTTTACTTTGCATCAGTTTGTGCAAGTTCCTTCAGATTTTTCTGAGAGCTGCCTGCCCATCATTTCTCAGAACAATAGTATCCCATCACATTTATATAGTACAACTTGCTCAGCCATTCCTCAGTTGATAGGCATTCTAACCCAGGTCCTCTGATTTAAGTCTAGAACTCATTCCCTTTCATACCCCTTCAACCCCTACTTTGAACTTCTGACTACCAAACCGTGCTGTTTTATCTTAGAACTTCCCTCAGCACCTGGAGTCTCCTTGCCCTGAAATATCCAATCACCTATGTAGACTTCTCAACCTGGAACATCCCTCTGTAAGGTCTGCCCCTTCTTCCACTGGTGAGTTCCTCTTGGAATCTCCATTTTGTGAAGCAGCCCGGGCCAGCCTTCGTTCACCTCCTGGCTCTGTATTTGCCTTCCCAACTTCAAAACCATTCCCTGACCCCCGTCCTTCCCTTCCAGTTTTTTGGCTCCCTTTTTGCATATTGTCTTCCCTCATCATAATCTTAAGGGCAGAGATTGTCTTTCTTTCTGCTTATATTTGTATCCCCAGTGCTTATCGCAGTACCTAGCACACTATAAGTTCTTAATAAATCCCCGTTTCCGTCCTTCCATCATTTGATAAGACACTGCTTCTTATGAAGAAACGGAAGCCTGGAGGAGGGGAATCTCTTTGCTTAAGGTCACAGAGGCCAGGTTAATAATAGGAAGTCATTAATGGAACCTAAATTCCTGTCTTTTTTCAGAATTTCAGGAGTGTGAGACTAAAGCACTGGATCAAAACCCCAGGCCCCAGAGCAGGTTCCTTGTTTGGAACAGATGAATGACTTTTCTTTACTCGTACGTGATCTGGTGTAATCACACCAGAAATTGTGAAATTATCATTTGTAAAAAGGGACCATAAATTTGAGCTTGTAGTCCTGTGGCAACTTGCCATGGCCTCCTGGATATCAGTGGCTTAGTTGGATTTCTTTTGCCTTTCTTTTTTCTTCCTTTGACTCCTTCCTCTTCTTTAAGGTTCAGCTCTGACGTGAGCCTTCCCTATCTCTTCAGTTGTCTGGACTCTTTCTATAAATGACCTCACTTCATACACATACAGTAAGATGGAAGCTTCTCAATGACAAGAATCATTTCCTTTTTTGTCTTTTTTTTGTCCCAAGTGCTTAGCACAGTACCTTGGTACACAGAAGGCAGTTAATAGATGTTTGTTATGGAACTGAACACAAAAGACTGTATACCAAACTTCCCTTAAGTACCAGCACATCATTTGGAGAATAATTGCCAGCCTGATCTCTCACTGTGGAGTGAAAGGCTGTCCCTTGTCCAAGGAATTTCAGGCATCAGTCAGTGGAGGTCAGGTGGCTGGGGTGAAGGGGAATATTCTCAGAACCTCTGACATCACACTGTGGAGGTATCCAAACTCATCTCCCCATTGGGGTTCATCAAGGGTTGACTTAGGCAGAAGATAGGAAAGTCCACACTCAGCCTCTCATTACAGCCACTGCTTCTCCTTCAGTAACTACTCTTTAGAGACTGTGTGGCAATATGCCACGGCCTCCTGGCTTCCAGTGGCTTATTTAGATTTCTTTTGACCTTTCTTTTTTTCTCCCTTTGAAAGATCAAGAAACTAAAGCCACATTCATATTTGTTTACTTCCGGTCATCAACTTTTCACAGCTAAGATTCATTTCCTGAATGGGAATAAGCACTGATTGCCGTGGTTATATTATTAGTTAATGAGTGCGACTAGCTTCTGTCAGAGGAAGCATGCTTTAGAGGAAAGAGTGTTGGATTTAGAGCCAGGAGAAACCACCTCTAACATTGCATGACCTTGGACAAGTCATTTCCCTTGTATGGGCCTCAGTTTCCTCCTCCAAAAAATTAAAGAGGAAATATCAGATAATCTCTAATGTCCCTTCTAGTTCTCAATATATGACCCTATGAATCCCACCTCCAACCTGACTAGCAATGTGACTTTGGACTTGCCCTTTCTGAACTTCATCTTCCCCATCTACAAAATGCAGATGACATCATATCACCGGGAAGGACTGTGGTGAAGGAAACACTCTGGAAGTCACAAAAGCTTATTTAAATCAATTATTACTACTAATAATTTCCCAAACTGTGCAGAAAAGCCTACTTATAGTCAGGTCAAACCCAATCTCCTGAATGCAGAGAAAACTTCTTCTCAAACCATAGACAGAAGAGCCCTTCTTAAATGCCAAACAGTTCCCCCCCTCCCTCCGATATCAGACTTTTTGACTAGATACTTAATGGGTTTCCAGTGAGTTTGGACTCTATATTGGTCACATAGTCAACAGATATTTCCAGTATATCTGAATGAGACTAGACTTCAGAGACCATGACATCCCACTTGTACCCAAGCACAAACCTCTACAATATTCCCAAGAAATAGATAGCTGATGCTCAGCCTCCCATGAGAGGAAATTCCTTTCTTCTCCTCTGTTCTCTTCTCTTCTTTCTTCTCCTCTTTTTTTTCTCTTTCCTCTCCTCTCATCCCCTTTCTTCTCCTCCTCCCCTTCCCTCCCCTCTCCTCTCTTGCCTTTTTCTTTTTTCTCCCCTCCTCTCTTCTTTCTCTCATCTCTCTCTTCTCCCTTTCCCTCATAACCTCTTTTCCTTTTATCTTGACTTCTTTTCCACTAACTAGCACGTTTTTTTTTCTCTCCTTCCCATCTGGCGCCTTTTTCTCCAGGCTGGCCTGGTCAGTTTCCCAGCACTCTAGTGTATGGGACGTGCTGAATTGGGGCGTGAATGTAAGAAGGCCTCAGTGGTGATACCAGTGAGCAGTGTTGGGTTCTGTCTGTTAGAGCTGACTCTAGTGTACCCTTCCTCTTTACATTCAAGCATATCCTAACTTTCCTAGGAGGACTTGATGGAAAACCTCTCTTGAGTTTAATCCACCCCACCCACGACTAGAACTCCTTAGAGAGTTGTGTTCAATCTAATTCAAGAAGTTCATATACTTTTAGAAGAGATATAGTTCATATGCAAGGTAATCCAAACAACAAAAAACAACAACTAGGTGCCAGATATCCTGGTGAGTGCTAGGGATACAAAGAAAGGTGAGATAAAATAACAATTTTTTGTAAACAATCTCTCATGTCAAGGACCTCATGAGTCGAATGGAGGAGCCATTATGTACAAAAAAAGATATATATTTTACAAGATAAATTGGAGCTAACCTCATAGGAAAGACACTAAGATTAAGGGAGCTCTTCTCAATTTGGATATCTAGATCAGGAAGGAATCTAAAGGGTCCATCTGGATGCAGATGTTCTTGGCCTTTTTGGTGACACAAGTCCCTTTGGAAGTCTAACAAAGCCTATGGAGCCTATCTAATAATCATGTTTTAAAATAATTTTAAAAAACAAATTTTAGTTAGAGGTAAAGTGAAAAAATCTATTTTTTTCACCCAAGATGATGGATTTTAGGTGAAAACAGTATTATCTAGCTTAACATTTAATTTTCACAATTAGGAATTGAAGTCAGAAAGGCTGACTTGGCCAAAGTCACACAGCTCACAAAGTGAAAATCCAAGATTTGAATCCACTCTTTTAACTCCAAATCTTGCCCTTTTTCTCATTCACCACTGCTTTTTGTGATTATTATTATTATCATTATCACTAGCAGTAATGTTCCATTCTTTTTTCTGCATCTGGTTTGGGCTATTTTGAAAAGCCTTTGCACCCCAGATGTCTTAAACTTCCAGAAGGAATCTCTTCTACTGTGCAACAATTTTAATTTTAGGAAATTCTTCCATCAAACCTAAATCTGCTTCTCTGCATCTTCCTTCTCTCCCCCCCCTCCCAATGCTTTGAGTTCTGGCCAGTGGGGAGAAGCAAAGTCTGATCACTGTTCCCCTCCTCTGACCACTCCTTTGTTCCAGTTTAGCAAACACATTAAGTACCAATGATGTCCCATGTGGAGATCCACAGAGAAAAGTAAAACCAGTGCCTGCCCTGGAGAATTTTCAATCTATGGGTATATTCAAATGTAGTAGAGAATATAAAGATGGATGACAGTGATATTCATAGTACTTTAAGAGTTCTGAAGAGTACTGTCAGCTGGTAAGGCTTTGTAGAGGAGATGGGACTTTAGCTGGCTCTTAAAAGATGGGTAGGAAAAGTGAGGCCAAAAATGGAGCAAAGAATTCATCATAAGCCTCAGTTTCTACTCTTTTGTCCTCTGGCAGCTAGCCATGGATTATTTAAAACCTGGAATTGTATTAGCTTAATGGTTGAGTGCTATCTGCTACGGTAGAAGCTCAGCAGAATCTGTCCTGGGGCCTGAAGAGGAGGATTAAGGACTACCAACATTGTACCTGCCCTTAGCTTACCGGTGGCTTCTAACACATAGGAAATGCAATTGTAGGTTGTCGCTAAAGAATTATGGGATCAGGTTTGGCTGGAAGATGGCAGATAAAAGAGCTTTTGCTTTAAGCCTTCTTGTATTGTTTTCTTTCAGTCATTGCAAGAGGGGCATTGTTAGAGGCCCAGCCTGACTCAGGCTGCTCTGGGAGTTCAGCTTTGAGACTGCAAGGAAATGAGACAGGAATAGAGCAGCTAACATTGACTTGGCCCTAGCATGGAAAGGATACGCAATGCAGAGCGGCTCTTCTTGAGGCTCCAAGGACATGTAGGGCCCTCTCTTCTACATACTTCCCAACCAAACTAGACTTGAACTTACCGTGAGGTCTCTTGCCTCTGTTCATTGAGGTGAACAATCCCTATACTTAAAATGGATTCCCTCCTCTTCTCTACTTAGCAAAGTCCTTTAAGATGCAGCCCAAGTGCCACTTTCCCAACACCTCCCCCTTCCTACCTTGACATGTCCCTTCCCTCCCAAGTAATATACCTTGTCTGGATCCTTCCTTCACCGCCGTTCTGCCGTACCGTGTATTACATTTATCTCATGGAAACATGGGTGTCCCCACTCCGAGTAGAGTGTAAGCTTCTCGAAGGCAGAGACTGGGTCATTTTTCATCTTTGAATGGAATTCCTGGTGTCAAGCTCAGTGCCTTGCATTGAACAGTGAGCACTAACTCAATGGCTTGTACATTTTTATGAATGTATGGAGGTAACAGGCTAAGCAAAGCTTTAGGTGTCACAGGTAAAGAGATGGTCATTTCCACACACACACACACACTCCTCCTCTAAGTCCACAGAGCAGGCTATCCACTCCTTAGTAATGGTACCTGGCATAGCCTACCTTATGAGACTCATGGACTGTCAAAGCTCAGAGAAACCTGTGACAGATATGGAAACAGAGGTGAATCGAAGGGGGAAGAGATGTTCCAGGACTACAGCTGGGATCTCCAGGCTCCTGATCCACCACATCTGCTGGCCAGATGCCTTATATTACATGACTCACTTCTTATCTGTGAACCTATCCGACTCCATGAAAGCAGGCACTGAGTGTTATTTGCTTTGTCTCTCCTATAGAGTTCTTAGTCAGGGTTTTGCACACTTGATCATTTACCAGATCTCCACCCAGAAAACATGTGTTGAATGAATGAACAAGTGATTCCCATAGATAAGTGACCTCTGAAATACAGCCTGCTTTAATGGAAAGTGTTTTAGAGCAGGTATCGGAAGATCTGCCATACAGACCCAGCTCTGCTGGTAGTCAGTCACTTGACCTGGAACAGGACACTTGAACATGTGTTTCCTCATCTGTAAAGGGAGAATGATAATCTCTTCTTACCTCACCCAGTTGTTAGACATGAGCTAATGGACAAAGACCCAGCATCCAAATATAAGCCATTATTAGCATCACTCCAAGACAGCTGTTCCTAGTGAGTTTCTCATAATGATTCAACCCAAGCTGTAAGAACCTGTTTTCAGTCTGATTTGATTGATGCCACTGAATACATAGAAGTCATTGTTACTCACATAAGGGGCTCTTAGACCAAATGTAAAGTAGTTTATCACAGTCAATACCATCTAGCATCAAGAAAAAGGAATCGGCGATAACTCTATATTTCGTTGTAGGTGCCAAATGGCTGAAAGGGAACATCTTCAGCTTAGCAACAAATTGTGTTTTTAATTGGTTTCTAGGACACGCATACTTTGGGTCTGAATGTTTATGAGTCCAATTAGCAAGTGTAATTTCACCAAGTGCATGTGCCCAAAGGCCTTGGCAATACAGAAACTTTTTCTTTCTTTTTTTTTTTCCTCTCTGGGCAGATTCATTACTCCTGAGAAAATATCCCATACAAAGTAAAGCATGCTCAGACTTCTTTCGCTCTCTGAGTACAGTCTCCAGAAGAGCCAGTCTTGGGCAAAACTGATGAATTGGCAGAAGCCTGTCTTTAGCCTCCTCTCGCTGCCTCATTGATTCTCGTTCTACTTGATTCCTTCACCGTGTCCAGGGCCCAACATTCCCTCTAATTTTTCTAAGTCAAGGACAGGGAACCATGGGATCTGAGCTACTGAATAGAGAGTTGATATTTTTAGAGACTTAGAATTTGGCTTAATGATATACTTTGTAATGTAAGAAAATTGTCATAGAATATGAAGAGTCCCCTGAACAAGACTGATACAGTTGAAGGAACAGCTTCCAGAGCCCCTCGGTCCGTATACCTTTCTTGGCTAAATACTGCAAGTAAAATGGGCACAGACTGATTGCCTTCAGGAAATTACACAGTTCTTTTCATGACCTCATTTTTCTGTAAAACACAAACTTATCTTTTTAGCCTCAACATTTTTCCAGTGATGTATGGCTACTAGTCATGGAATACTACTTTTTCTGGAGAATCGAAGTTCTGGAGAAAAGAAGTTCTGGAGAAAAGAAGAAGTATCCCACAAGATAATGGATGCTTAAAATATTTCCAGAAAACAACTCATTACAAATGATAAGTGCAGTGAACGATCAGAGGATCGTGGTTCTAGCACTAAAAGGAGCCTCTGAGTTCAGCTGGTCTGATGACCTATTTTACACCCAAGGAAACTGTGTCCCAGGAAGGTTTCCTGGGTCCCCCTTGCCCCACAAATGAGACCTTTCTTCTGATATTGACCTTGTCCCCTTGCCAGGGTCTGATCTTGCCTTGACCTGGGATGGTCTTCCTTTCCAACTTTCTCTCCCTAGCATAATACCTTACAACAGTAGGCAATAAATGTCTGAACCAACAATATTTTTTTTACATCAACAAATTTGACACACCATATTCTTTGGTCTTTTATTTTTGTAAAGAATACCTTCAATATATAGAGACCATTCTCATAAAGATTCTGTGGATTTGAGAAAGTAAGTATTTGAATCAGTAGTTACAAATATCTTCTCACTTGCCATTTGGGATATTAATATTATCCCGATCCATGATCATTATATTAATCATAATATTCATACTATTAATATTATCCATGATCATTCCTTTGAAATCTTCCTCTCCGCAATATAATCTACAAACACTCTTTTCAAAGATCCGAGGGTTAAAACATGTTTCCACCACCTTTCCTACTAAGCTTAAAATGAAAATGTGCCACATTACAAGAGAGGAGAAAAGAAAGAATACAAAAAGGATAAATTAAGTGCTTCACAACTTTATAAGCTGTATGACCCTTGGCTGGTCCATTAGCCTCTCTCAGCCTCAGTTTCCTTAGCTGCAAAACAAGGATAATATTAGCACCTCACACATAGGGAGGTTGTGAGTATCAAAAGAGATAACAATGCTGTATAAATGCTACTTAGTTAATACCCATTTTATTAAGTACATGCTTATTAAGCACTGTGCTAAGTACAGAGGATGCAAAGAAAGACCAAAAAAGAGTTCTGCCCTCAAGGAGCACATGTTCTGATGGGGGAGAAAATTTGCAATCACAGAAACTGCCTAAAGAATGAATAGGAGTAAAGTCCAAGAGGAAGGCACTCGTAGTTAAGGGGACTGGGTGAGGGGTGCCAAAAATTCCAGGCATAGGGGATGCCCTTGAAAAGGCATGGAGATATGAGCGGAAATGTCATCTTAGAGGAAGTACAATGATCCCAATGGAACTGCATCAAAAACTACATGGAGGGTAAGTAAGGTCTAAGAAGACTGGCAAGGAATGAAAGGGACACTTTATGAGGAGTTTTAAATGCCCAAAAGAAGATCTTTATAGTGAATCCTGGATGTGAACAAGGGAGACAGTGGTCTGCCCCTAACCCTACAATTGAGAAACATTCCTTGGGCAACTAAGTGGAGGCTAGGTTAGAGGAGGGAAAAAGGAGGCTGGGCCCCCATTTAGAAGGTTTTCCCAATAGTCCAAATTAGGGCTTCTTAAATTTTTCCACTCATGTCCCTTTTCACCTGAGAAATTTTTACTCACCCCTGGAGATACAGGCATATAAAATAGGCATACAAATCAAACATCTAGAAGAAATCAGGATTTCTTTTCACAACAACCACATTCAGCTTATGTGGGTTACAACTCGCAGTTTAAGAAGCTTTGGTCCAAAGAAGCGGTAATAAAGACCTGAACTAGGGTTGTGGCTGTGCAATACAGAGAATGTCATATATGAAAATGTTGTCAAAGTAGAAATAAGATTTGCTGATTTGCTGATAGATCAGATATGTGACATGAGATAGGTTGAGGACTTGCAGATGATACTGAGGCTTGTGGTCCCGAGTGGCTAGGCTATGACATTGGCCTTCTTGCTTTGCTCCCAAAAGATAACCTGTCTCCTACTTTGGTCATTTTCTGCAGCCTGGAATTCTCCCTTTCCTCATCTCCATCTCCTGCCCTTCCTGACTTCCTTCAAGTCTCCTTTAAAATCCCACCTTCAACACAACATCTTTCCTAATTCCCCTTCATACTATTATCTTCAGTTTCCCCTGTATATATTTTCATTTTCTCTAGTTGTTTTCATATTGTCTCCCCCATTACACTATGGGGTCCTCGAGTACAGGGACTGTGTTTGGCCTTTCTTCGTGATCCCCATCACTTAGCATAGTGTGTACAACATACCAAGCATTTGATAAATGTTTGTTAACTGATTGATTGACTGACTGACTAGGAGAGAATGATAGCACCCTTGACAATAACAGGAAAGTCTGGAATTAGGAAGGCTTGAGATGGAAAAAGAGAGGAAGGGAATTTGAAATTCAAAATTTTTCAAAATGAATGTTAATATATTGGATTACTTGCTATCTAGGGAAAAGAAGGAGAAAATTTGGGAGCACAAAGTTTTGCAAGGGTGAATGTTAAAAACTATCTTAGCATATATTTTGAAAATAAAAAGTTATCACTTAAAAATAAAAAGAAATAAAAGAAAATATATGAGCAAATAAAAAAGAAAAAGTGAATGTTAAAATAGTTTTTATGTGTTAACTGGGGAAAATTTTGAGGAGAGGTCTTTGATGAGTAGGTAGAAGCAGGGAGTGCTATGAAAAGTTTGTTGGAAATTTGGAATGAGTGAGAAGATTTGGAAAAGATAGAGAATTAAGGACAAATACAATGTCTGCCTTGCTCTATGAAGGTCCAAATGAAGTTAGAAAATATTAATTTGTAGTGGACCCAGTTGGCATGGTTTTGTGACTTCCATCTCCATTCTGGAGCCAGCGAAGAGGAATGAAAGAGACAGGTCGTGGGAGTAATTTAGGGCTGAGGCCTGGAAGGATATTACCAGTGAGCAAGGAATTTGAAAGTCGTAGATAATGCAGAGTTGACTTGGTTCACTAGGATGTTCACACAGGGAATGGAGAAGAATGAAGCTAGTATGGATTTGATGGCCTGGGAAAGAACATGGATGGAGGGGATGGAGATCACAGTGAGGATAGCAACAGCTTTGGATGAAAGGGAGGTGGAAGAGGATAGGAGAGCATCTATCCAAGGCAAGGAAGGGGAAGAAGGAAAAGGCATGATGGAGGATGACAAAGGGGCATAGAGAAGTTTTCCCTAGCACCAGCCCTAGGTGTTCCCATACTTTTTTCTATATGACTTTACATCAGAGCACAGAGAAGTTTTCCCTAGGACCAGCCCTAGATGTTTCCATACTTTTTTTCTATATGACTTAACATAATTTAAGGTAAGGTTAGAGCAGGGAAGTTCCAAACCAGAAGACAAGATCATTGACATCTCTTGATAACTTTCTGAGCGAGGCAAGTATACTAGTATAAACTATACTATTTAGCAGAGATGAAACCAAATGAGAATGATTTCCTTCCTGTCCCACCCCAAGGAAAATTGCTTCCCAAACCAATGACATAATGTACAAATCCATTTAAAAGGTTAGCTTCAGCCTTAGAATCTTTAATTGAAATTGGAGTTTTATATTACCAGTCCAGTTGGACTCTCTTACCGGCAGTTAGGTTACATCTAGGAAAATGATATTTCCCTAGAGGAAGCATTACTGGGGAAAGACATATCAGACTGAAAACTAAGGAGCCTTCGTAACTATGACAGTTTAATTAGGTGATAGCATGATTTCTAAAGGCCATGCAGAAGAGGTAGTAAAAAAAAAAAGAGACTGGAGCATGGTAGTTTAAATAGAATTGCATGGTCCCTGGGCCTAGGAATTTGTGAAGAGACAGAGACTGAGGAACTCAGGCCGGCTGCCATGTGATTTAGCCAAAAGAACCTAGACTGCAAACCAGGAGATCTTAGTATCAGTAAGATGTAATCCAAAGAGTGATAAATTGGGGATCAGGACCATGAACTGAAATCCTGGCTCTGCCACTGACTGAGTGCCTTTGAGCAAGCCCCTTCTTTTTCTCCCAGTGCCCCCCACACACATTTTGTATATAACAATATATGTACATATTGTCTCTCCCATTAGAACATAAGCTCCTTGAGAGCAGATACAATTTCATTTTTGTCTTTATATCCCAAGTGTCTGATACAGTGGTTGGAACAAAGTGTGCATGTAATAAATATATACTGATTCATTTCCCCTCTCTGAGCCTTTGTTAAATTGGAGGGGTGTTAGCTGTTCCACACTGCTTGATGTCATCTGCATATTTGACATAAATGTCATATAACCCTCCATCTAAAGACGTTGATAAAAATGTTAAACAGTCCAAATACCAAGCACATACTAGAGACTGACTTCTAAGTTGACATGTAGCCATTAATGTAGCTATTACTCATTTAACTAATTTGGAATCTACTTAACTATTATCATCTAGCTTACATCTCTCTATATCATCCACAAGGATGGCAAGTGAGACTTGGTCAGATGCTTTAGTGAAATCATTCCCTTGACTGATTTTTATAGTAGCCCTGTCAGAATAAGAAATGAAGCTAGTCTCCCTTAACTTGTTCTTGGTGAAGCCATAGTGACCCTTAGTGATCACTTCTTCCCTTTCTAAATGGCCATAAACCAGTCTTTAAATAAACCATCTCATAATTTTGCCTAAAATCAAAGCCAAACTCATGGACCTATGGTTTCAAACTATACTTTCCTTTTAGAAAATTGGGATATTTGCCCTTCTTTAGTCTGTCCAGCTATGGTAACTTGAACTCAACTAGCTTTGGCAACAAAGCTCTCCTTTACTGGTGCCTCACTTATCTTTGGTATCATTATTCTCTTGTTCAATCTTTCCCATTCCTGTATTATCATTTTCCTTGCTCTGACTTCTTAGCCATTAGGACTGTGGTTTGGTTTCCTTGGAATGCAAGAACATAATTTAGTAATTCATTCATTCATACATTTACTGATCATCTGCACTGTGCTAGTCATCATGAAGATGATTTAAACACAGTCTCTGTTCTCAAAGAGCTTGAGCTTGCAAGTAAGTAGAAAAGGAGTTAACCCCTGATTAATATAATAGAAATTGGAACAAGCTAAATGCATGAGAGGTCTAAAGTGCTATGGCTTCCTTCAAGATTCAGGTCAGATCCTACTTTCTGCTGGAAGCCATTCCCATTCCATACCCAGCATTGAGATTACCGTCTATACTCTGTATATATTTTGTAAACACATAGTTATTTACATGTTACCTCCTCAAATAGGTGATCTCCTTGATGGACAGGATAGAGTTTTTGCCCTTCTTTGTATCTTGAGGACTTAGCACAGTATATAGCCCATAGTAAGGAATTAATAATAATAAATACTTGTTGACTGACTGACTATGAGATCAGACAGTACTAACTTCGAGGCCTTTCCTGAGCATTAACCTACTTCTCACTGCAACATTTACAAGGATTGGCGATTAATCTGTGAGCATTTAAGTGCCTACTGTAGGCCAGGTCCTATACAAGATGCTAAGGACTCAAAGAAATAACATGGTACCGATCTATAACTGCCTTGCCCCAAAAGGGACAAATTCAGAACCAGTACTTGGGTGGAGACCTTGACATCAGCTTAAGAGCTGCTCATTATTCAGAGTAACCTAGATCACAAGGAGGAAATCAGCTCAAATCATCCTGCTATCAGTTGCAACCCTGAGCCCATGCACCCTATCTTCAACTAGATCTGTATTCAAACTCAACATAGAAGTCTATGGGAAAGAAATGATGTGGTCAAGGGTTTATGAAACTTTACATACTCGCAGAGGAATGAACAATTCCAGAAAAAGGTGTAATACATATTTCTTAGAAATAGTTTCTAGCAGTTGAAGGTGGACTGAGAACTTTGTATTCATTCTTTTAAAAGGCTTTAACAGCACTAACAAACTTCAGTATAACTTCTGAGAAGATTGTGACCCTGGGCCTATGGCTACAGAGTCGGGTCTTTGAAGATTATCTACACCAACAGCCTAAGAAACTGATGAGAAAATCAGACAAAGGAGCTAACGTGGCCAAAAAGGAAGACTTCTGGGCTGAGATTCAGGAAACCTGGTACTGGGCCCTGCTTGGCCATATTCTGTCTTCTAAGATCCCTTCCAATTCTGATAGTCTGTGTTTCTCAGAAATGGAGCAGTTCCAGGAAAATCCCAATAAAGCAATACAAGAATTGATGTACCTAACTATCTGTGGCGATTTTGACAGTGATATGAAGATAGAATGACTATAAGCTATTAATTTATTCATCTGTGAAGAATCAAAGCATGCTGTGTGTAACAAACATCAAAAAAATGGAACAATGCCAGCAATAAAAGATTTCCAATGGGAACACCCTGAATCCAAGTATGTGTTAAAAAAAAAAAACAACATAAGACATGGCTCCACTAACATTTCATTTTTTAGCAAGGGCATAAGTATTGCCTTGAGTCATAGTTGTGTTTATGTATCCTTGACCCTTGGTATTTTTTTCCTTGGAGTCTCTAGCCAGAAATGTATTCCTTAATCCTTTAATCTTCAACTCTACCTCCAATCATTGCTTAGTCACCTAGAAGTCAGCTTTCTCCCATCACAGCTCGACCAAGCATGAATTACAGAATTCAAAAGTATCTTGTTCTGGAAATTTTGGAAGAATTTTAAAATTCTACAGTAGCAAAGAGAACTTTACAAATGCATGCTTTCACAAACCGTTCAATAGAAATAAGATATGTCAAAGTTCTAGGAAAGGGGGGGGGGAGAGGAGACTAAGAACTGTACAATTTTTTTACTTCCTAGAAATATTACATTAAATTTTGATTGCCTAGATGGTAACCTCTTGTGACCAACAAGGGGACATATTACAGAAGGAAGTGAATCATATTAACATTGACATTCTCACTGTAAATGCAACTATAAAGCAAAAGGAAGTTGTAGCTAAGCGGAAAGATGGTTCACAGGCTCACAGGAAAGGTAAATAAAGGAACTGAGAGTTGGTTTTATTATGTGACTATAAACACCAAGAAATTCTTCATGAGATACTTGAGCATTTAGTGCTTATGATAAATATTTTCAAAAATTTACTTAAAGATGACAGCTTGTATACCAACACCCATTGTAGGAATAAACAAGTAGAAAAATTCTGTGAAGAATGCAATAAGACCCTCCAAATTAAAACAATATATATTTGAATACTTGGTGATTTCAATACAAAAAGAGAAGTAGGAGAGGACAACGAGAAAATGTATCCTTAAATATGGCTCAAATCAAGAAATGGTAGACTCCAAAGGCTTATAGACTAGACAAAAGCTTCATGCTATATCAATACCATGAGTACTTTACAAAGAAAGGAGCTCTAACTTGGCCCATTTAAACAAGTTATTGATGCCAAAAATGGAAAACTGATACAGGAACAGACATTAATATGGACTATAACGATTTTCTATAGAAATATAACAGTTATTTGCCAATCTAAGGAGTTTTAATTTTATCCTACAGCCAAATGCTTTTTAAAAAAAAAAAATACTTGAATGGGGGAGTGATATTCAGATTTGTGGTATCAGAAGATTATTTTGGTAGATGTGGGGGGGAAGATTGAAAAGGAGTAAAATTGGAAAACTGGAGTCAAATTAGAAAGATCTTGCAACAATCTAGACAAGAAGGGGTAAAGACATGAACCAGAGTGGTTGTAATGTAAATAAAGAGAAAGAGCAAGATTCTAGAAATACTATGTAGCTAGAATGAACAACTGATGGGACATATGAACCATAGAACAGAGAATGGAATGATACCATTGACAGAAAGGGAGGTGATGCCTTCTAAGGAAATAGGAAAGTTTGGATGTTTATTATTTATTAACTTATATTGGCTTTTGTCTGGATTTATATCAACTCC
Source organism: Sarcophilus harrisii (assembly GCF_902635505.1). Lineage (NCBI taxonomy): Eukaryota > Metazoa > Chordata > Mammalia > Dasyuromorphia > Dasyuridae > Sarcophilus > Sarcophilus harrisii. Next base: position 56,616,528 of record NC_045432.1, on the reverse strand, counting down.
ATGAAAACAAGTAAAACATGTAAAAAAAATTTAAAAGAAATTTAACTACTATCAAATAATTGCTGTAATAAAGAAATCGAAAGAGCCTAGAAACCTCTTTGGCCAGGAATTTCTTGAACTTCTTGCCAAGTAGAGCAGAATGGCAATCAAGGGGAAAACTGACTTAAAATATAAACTTATTCATAAAATCTTAGGAAGAAAGATTACAAATAGTATTGCCTGTATTAGCAGAGTGTTTGACACATAGTAAGTTCTTAATAAATTATTTTTCATTCGTTCATTCATAAAATTTTGAGAAGCTGTAGAGAGAAAAAAGCAAATTTATAGAAAACTTGTCAAAAGGCATATATCATCCAAAAACATGAGGATGAAACTGGAAGAAGGAAAACAAATAGATGAACAGCAGACAAATATCTGTCAGCATTTATGTAACAGACTACTTCTTTTCATCAGGGATAGCAGAGCCCTCCCCCATTTGTATTCAAATATCACTCCCCCCAACATTTTGCACGGAAGAAGTAGAAACGGCACTTCTACTTCTACAAAAAGAAAAAAGATGGGAAAAGCAGTTGGACAGGATCAGGTATACACAGAGGATGATGCCCATGCTGGATCTGGGACAATTTTGAGAATATTGAGAGAAACTGGAAAAAATTGTGGAAATTACTTGTCCAAAAGTGGGGAGATATTGATGGAAGAATTGTGAGCATTCCAATAAATATGTCTGCTTTCTCATCACTACAAATCTTGAAAAATAATTTATTCAATTGTGGTATATGAATATTATGGAATATTATTATTCTGTAAGAAATGACCAACAGGATGATTTCAGAAAGGCCTGGAGAGACTTACACGAACTGATGCTGAGTGAAATGAGCAGGACCAGGAGATCATTATATACTTCAACAACAATACTATATGATGACCAGTTCTGATGGACCTGGCCATCCTCAGCAACGAGATCAACCAAATCATTTCCAATGGAGCAGTAATGAACTGAACCAGCTACGCCCAGAGAAAGAACTCTGGGTGATGACTAAAAACCATTACATTGAACTCCCAATCCCTATATTTATGCCCACCTGCATTTTTGATTTCCTTCACAAGCTAATTGTACACTATTTCAGAGTCTGATTCTTTTTGTACAGCAAAATAACGGTTTGGTCATGTATACTTATTGTGTATCTAATTTATATTTTAACATATTTAACATCTACTGGTCATCCCTGCCATCCGGGGGAGGGGGTGGGGGGGTAAGAGGTGAAAAATTGGAACAAGAGGTTTGGCAATTGTTAATGCTGTAAAGTTACCCATGCATATAACCTGTAAATAAAAGGCTATTAAATAAATAAATTTTAAAAAAAGAAAAAGAAAAATAATTTATTCATGTATCAAAGGCCTCCTTGATAAAAAATATTCAAAAGAAACATTGATTATTTCATACATAATTTTCTACAGCAGGCCACATCTTTACAGTTGCATCGTTGACTTGAATAGAGAAAATAAGATTCCACTGGGGTTTGCTAACTGATTTTTTTAAAAAGCCCTATGGCACCAAAAGGTCACATGACCTCCCTAAGGTTACCCAGTTAATAAGTAGGAGATTGATATCCTTGTTCTCTATGCCCAAATCCAGTGTTTTCCCACTATGACATGACCACCCAGCTTGGGGAAAAATTATGACAGGATTCAAGTTTGTCTAAAGCCTCGCCTTTCTGCTTCCTTTTCCTCTTTGTAGCAACCCCACCCCAGCCCTAAAGCCCTAGTTCCTTCCTGTTTTGTAGCCTTCTTTCCCTATCAACACCAATAGAGATCTGCAATCACCATGTATGCTGGGGGACGAGGGGAAGTGGTTTAGATCTTCTAAGGATTTTTATTTCTAAGTATTATCCCTAATTATGGAGTAAACTATGCTTATTCAAAAGTAATGAGTATTATATAATTGATTTCATTTGCTTGCTTTCTCAATGAGCAGGGGGACGAGGGGAAGTGGTTTAGATCTTCTAAGGATTTTTATTTCTAAGTATTATCCCTAATTATGGAGTAAACTATGCTTATTCAAAAGTAATGAGTATTATATAATTGATTTCATTTGCTTGCTTTCTCAATGAGCAGGGCTCACTGGACTGAGAGGGATGGAGAGAATTTGGAATTCAAAATTTAAAAATACTGTTAAGATAAATAAACAGTGATTTAACTTTTAAAAAGTAAGTGTTTAAGGGAACAGGGAGATAATAGACGGAAGAGAGTTTTCTTCTTGTCCTCTGAAATGATTCTAAGCCACAAGCTGGCCCATTAGTCTTTTGATCCTCTCAAAGGACCATAGGGAGTTGGGATGGGGGAGATGGAGCAGAAAGAGTCTCTGGATGACCAGAATGGTCTCCTATCCCATCCTTTGTTTCTTACCTTCCCATGCTGCTTCTCTTCAAGCCCCCAAGATTCTAAGAATCTAAAGAAGTTACTGGATATGACAAAATATATAGAAAAGACATCTGTGCTGGAGGTGATGTAATTTTAAGGACATTCAGGAATAGATTTTCCAAAAGAATGGAAAAGATCGCAGACAGAGAAGAAACTGGAAACGTCTTCCCTGTCTACTATTTTTTAAAATCTATTTTTTAAAAATTAGCTTTTAGTACATGATCTATATACTTGGTGAAGGTATTGTTAATGAAAATATGAAAGGCAAGTTTTCTATAACACAACCAATTAAGAGCTTTAAAAACTGAAAGAGCCTTCAGTAGTTCTTGCTTATTGATCTCAAAAAAACATTTGTCGTGATAAAATAAAATGCAGGCTTAAAGCTTTCCTAAAATATTCAAACTTACATCTTTTAAACACCAACATTCTGGTGATTCCACATGGCAGATAATCCCAGAGTTATACGGTTTCAGAAGGCCCAAACTTGGCATGCCTCAACAGGCAAGAGAAAGCCATATGATGGGGAGAGGGAGACTGTAGTATACGCCAACCATAACACATCAAAAATGACATAAAAGATACAGGTACCATAGAACGTTAGAGACAGAAGAGAACCTAAAGCTCATCTATGCTGTAGCCTTCATTTTACCAACAAAGAGACAGAGGGGCAGACACGTGACAGGTGGTAAGGAGCAGATCTGGAATCTGAGCCCCAAACCCCAAACTCCAAAATTAAGGCTCTTTCCACTGTAGTGCTCTGCACCTACCATCAAGGATACATATTACAAGAAAAGAAGGCAGGCTGGAAATGGAGGAAGCAGGATTGTAGGGTAACAGGAGGACAGGCCAGTGAAGTGGTACTCTGGCATCCGAAGGCCTATCACATAGTAGATGGATTTCCTACAAAGCATTTGCAAGTCAGGATTAGGTGTTACATCAGATGAGAAGATATGAGTTATAGATTGCAGCCCTGGGGGGGGGAGTCCACAGGGCCATCAAAGCACACAAGAAGAATCATCATCTCCTCACTTCTTGGGATCTTTTACTTCCTCAGGATGACAAACTGGAGGCAGAGAAATCCTTTCACAGATCTGATGGGGAAGAGGGCCACAGAAAGAGAAGCAGCTTTCAAAGATGTCAAATTGCTCAATGGTATATTGGGAAATTCCAGTTGATAGCTAGAAGTTTTAGGTGCTTAAAAAAGGTTGACATCTTTTAAGCTACTATCTTTATTAGCCACAAGGGCCTTCTACTATGTCTGGAATGCGATCCTTCATTGTTTCTGCCTGTGCAAAGTCCTTTCCCTGCAAGGTGAAGCTCCTGTACCATCCCCTCAATGAGGTCTTCCCTGACCTCTCCAAGTGAAAACATTTGCTCTGGTCTCTCAGAGACTTGGGATATTTTCCTTGTCCCTTCACTCTTCCTCTTCTATTCCATTCATCTGTACAGTCAATGCATTTTCCCTTTAGAATATAAGTTTTTGTTTCACAGAGTTCTGAAAAGGGACCCAAAAGCTCATCTTGTCCAACTTCTTTATTTTCTAGAGGAGTAAACCTAGACCCAGAGAGTCCACGGGCCTCTCTACATACCTGAGCTGGTGGGAAAGCTGGTGTTGGAACCCAAATCCTTGTACTCCAAGTTCAAATCATGAAGGAAAAGACTGTTTCATTTTTGTGTCTCTCCTTCCTTCTCTTCCCATTCACCACAATAAACTAACTATAAGAGCAGAGAAGTAATTTTCAAAAGTTTTATATTTATGTCTCTATCAAGTATAGTGTCTTGAATATAGTAGGCACTCAATAAATGCCAGTCGGAGTGAATTGACAAAATAAAGTTTTGAATTGAATGTAATTGAAACCTTATGTTCAATATGCTCTATAATATTCTATTTCTAATATAGTTGGTGGAGTGCAAGAGAGAAGACTTGAGCCTTGAGGTGAAGAGGAAAGTCCTGGCAGTTATTGCCGGAGCTCTTGGTCAACAACACTTAGCCTAGGCCTGGGTTCCCCAGAGATCATTAGGTGTGTGCTCAGATGATCTATGGGAGAAACTTCCCCACTTTGCACCTTTCTAGAGTAGAAAGAGAGCAGCATACGGATCCTAGTTCTTGGAACCTCCTCTTTGTACCTTCGAATTAAGGGAATTTTCTTAGCCTGCTTTGAGAAGTCGATGCAGGATAGTGGAGAACAAATGACAGAGTTGGAATCCTGAGACATGCGTTCACATCCACCTCTATTACAGGCTGTCATGGAGTAGTGTTTAAATGTTAGCTCTTCCTATTGTCTTATACCTAAATGGTGGTTCAGAAGGCACACGGGAGGATTTGTGGCCATAGCAGGATAAAGAAGAAGGACACAGGGAAAGGAGAGAGAGAGGTCACTTGGAACAGAGGATTTTCTGAGTCCTGACTCTCATTTCATCCCACTCTGCTTTCTAGCAACTTTGTCTTTCATGGAACCGTCTATCAGGGACCAACAGGCTCCTTTACAATGAAAGTATAGCCAAAGGAACTGTCCTCTTTTTGGTGTCAGAGATCCTGGGTTCACATCCTATAACTCTGGCCATTACCCTTCCTCTTTCTGAGTCACAGTTTAGTCACCTGCCAAATAAGTTCATCTGACTCAGTTTCTAAGGCCCCTTCCAGCTCGAAATCCTGTGAGGTGGTAGGGACTTATCTAGTACCTCTCCCAGCATTGTCGTTGTTATTGTTTGTGCTTTCTTCTCAAAGAGGACTAAGACATCAGGAAGGTGATACCCTGTCATGCAAATGAACTGGATTGAAGTGAGGTAGGGCTGTGCAGAGTCACCAGCCTCAGTTTCTCCTCTGGAGCTATCTGGGTCCAGTGACAAGATATAGATTAGGGCAAGTAGAGATGACCCTGGATGCAGTGGGGCCTTTTTAAGCTGAAGTCTTTAATAAGTCTCAATTTGACTAAGACAATGTCTAATTAGTGATTAAGATTAGGTAGAAATGAGGCAGAAAATGGCCTCTTTTACCTAGTCAAAAAATAAAGATATACATATACCTCTCTGGGCCTCAGTTTCCTCTTCTGTGAAAGGAACAGATATTTAATATGTCTCAGATAACGGTGCCAAATTAATTCTTAAGGAAGATGTTTGTTTAAAAACTGTAAATCTACTATCAGCCAAATAGGGATCTCTTTGAGATCAAATTTAAGTTAAAAGGAGCTTTCTTTGGTAACCGATATTTACTCCCATACAGGGTAGGTGTTGCAATATTCTTTGATGCTCTTCAGGAAAGGCTCTTTAAAAACCTAGGATCTTCACTAATAACCTAATGGCTCTCTAAGTAATTGAACTCATGCTAGCAACTACTCAGGAAGGGATGGTTTTCCATGCAATTTTTACATTTACTTTTACAAAGAAAAATAAATCATCTTAGCACATTTAATTGAAGTTTCCTTTTGCACTTAAGAAAGATACAGTTTTTAGTTTGTCAAAGCAAGAGTCCTGGCCAAGGAGGAGGAACACATAAAGACCCAGGCAAAATCCTGTTTTTCACACCCTCCTCCCTGTTCCTTCCTGTACTCTGGACAACCTCCTGCTGATCCTTGAATCTCCTGTCTTCCTCCCTTCCCCTGCAGTCTCAAGAAGGGGCTGTTCTCCCTCATACAAAGAAGGTTACCCAGAAGATTAAAGGATCATGGTATTCAGAATTAGAAGGAATCTTGGCTACCATATTCCAGAGGTTAAAGTGATTTGCTCAAAGTAACATAGCCAGTTTAAAGGCCTCTCCTTTTCCTACTAACATCATTGGATGGATGGATGGATGGATGGATGAAAAAATGAATGAATACATGAATGAGAAAGCATCCAGTAAACATTTACTGAGTACAATCTAGTAGGGGTACAAATACAAAATCAGATATGGTACCCGCTCTCAGGGAACTCCCATTCTAAAAAGGGAATATGGCATATAAAGGAGGATTCTGCTACAAGTCAAATGGAAAGACTAAGGGGCCTTAGGGTTCAGAGATACCTATTTAAATGACATTGTCTCTGGTAAAACCACATCTATTTCTGATGTGGAAATGTGATTATGTCAAGTTCTCTGGTGTTGAAAATTTTCTTTTCTAGCTCTTTAATAGCCGACCTCTTGAGGAGAAAGTGGCCATCTCATATTTCCATAAGTTACTTCCTTCTGTAATAGCTGTGAGGGTTGGGCTGAAGGCAGGACTGATGGTCTGGGAAGTACCACTCTTCTCAGGGCTCTTGGGCTGTGCACCTCAGGCCGGCTCCACCTGATTGATTGCAAGGGAAGGTAATGGTCAAGGCAGTGTCAATGGTTTGACTAACCTGGCTCATGCTACATCCTTTCTTCCTCAGTATCCTTTATTGCTTCAGCCAGGCCAGTTTGCCTGTCTCTGCAGTTTCTTGGCAGTTGGCATTAGAGAGGTGAGGGGAGAGTTGTACCCCTACTACACAGGGTGTGTTCCTCTGGACAATGGCTATAGGCTTTGAGCTAGAAGCAGGTGTGAGGAGCACTGCCATTCCTAGGGTTCTTGGCTTCTAGGCCGAGCCACAGGTTTCATCCTCCAGAAAACTGGAAAATTGGCAATGAGAGTTATCTAAAAATGAAATGAGGTGGCTTGAGGGAAGGGGAGTTCCTCATCCTTGGCAGTCCTTAAAATGAGACTAGATGATCATTTTTCAGAGATGTTATAGTGAAGATTCTTCTTTTTGTGTGGGGAAGACTAGATGATGTTTTCCAACCCTTAAATTCAGTTGTGCTATCTGGCTGCCTCTTCTGAGATCTGCCTGCTCCCTCACATACAATCATGGATTTAGAACTGGAAGGGCCCTTAGAGACCATCGAAGTCCAGAGAAGTTAACTCACTTTCCCAAAATACACAGCTAAGTGGCAAATCTGGGTTTAGCAATAGGGTGGTGCAGTCTACTGCTGTGATTTTCAAAAACCCCAAGAACGCGAAAGAGAAAAAAACCTTTTGGAGAAAAGCATAAATAGGGGTTAACAAGATGGCAAGTAATACAGAATTGGTAATTTTAACCATAAATGTGAACGGGGTAAACTCCCCCATAAAGAGGAAGCGATTAGCAGAATGGATTAAAAGCCAGAATCCTACAATATGTTGTTTACAGGAAACACACCTGAAGCAGGGAGATACATGCAGAATAAAGGTAAAAGGATGGAGCAAAATCTACTATGCTTCAGGTGAAGTCAAAAAAGCAGGGGTAGCCATCCTGATCTCAGATCACAAAACAAAAATTGATCTAATTAAAAGAGATAAGGAAGGGCACTATATCTTGCTAAAGGTAGATAAATAATGAAGCAATATCAATATTAAACATATATGCACCAAGTGGTGTAGCATCTAAATTCTTAAAAGAGAAATTAAGAGAGCTGCAAGAAGAAATAGATAGCAAAACTATAATAGTGGGAGATCTCAACCTTGCACTCTCAGTAAATCAAATCACAAAATAAATAAGAAAGAAGTCAAAGAGGTAAATAGAATACTAGAAAAGTTAGATATGATAGACCTCTGGAGAAAACAAAATGGAAAGAGAAAGGAGTACACTTTCTTTTCAGCAGTTCATGGAACCTATACAAAAACAGACCATATATTAGGACATAAAACCTCAAACTCAAATGCAGTAAGGCAGAAATAGTAAATGCATCCTTTTCAGACCACGATGCAATAAAAATTACACTCAACAAAAAGCCAGGGGAAAATAGACCAAGAAATAATTGGAAACTAAATAATCTCATACTAAAGAATGGTTGGGTGAAACAGCAAATCATAGACATAATTAATAACTTCACCCAAGACAATGACAATAATGAGACATCATATCAAAATGTGTGGGATGCAGCCAAAGGGTAATAAGGGAAATGTCATATCTCTAGAGGTTACTTTGCAAAGCAGAGAAAGAGAAGGTCAACAAATTGGGCTTGCAACTAAAAATGCTAGAAAAGGAACAAATTTAAAACCCCCAGTCAAACACTAAACTTGAAATTCTAAAAATAAAAGGAGAGATCAATAAAATTGAAAGTAAAAAATTAATTAATTAATTAATTAATTAATAATTAATTAATAAAACTAAGAGTTGGTTCTATGAAAAAACCAACAAAATAGACAAACCCTTAGTAAATCTGATTAAAAAAAGGAAAGAGGAAATCAAAATTGTTATCTTAAAATGAAAAGGGAGAACCTCGCACTAATGAAGAGGAAATTAGAGCAATAATTAGGAATTACTTTGCCCAACTTCATGGCAATAAAGTCGATAACTTAAATGAAATGGAAGAATACCTTCAAAAATATAGCTTGCCCAGATTAACAGAGGAAGAAGTAAATATCCTAAACAGTCCCATCTTAGAAAAAGAAATAGAACAAGCTATTAACCAACTCCTAAGAAAAATCCCCAGGACCAGATGGATTTACATGTAATTCTACCAAACATTTAAAGAACAATTAACCCCAATGCTATATAAACTATTTGAAAAATAGGGACTGAAGGAGTCCTACCAAACCCTTTTCAACACAGACATGGTACTGATACCTAAACCAGGTAGGCTGAAAACAGAGAAAGAAAATTATAGACCAATCTCTAATGAATATCGATGCTAAAATCTTAAATAAAATATTAGCAAAAGATTACAGAAAATCATCCCCAGGATAATACACTATGATCAAGTAGGATTTATACCAGGAATGCAGGGCTGGTCAATATTAGGAAAACTATTAGCATAATTGACTATATCAATAAGCAAACTAACAAAACCATATGATCATCTCAATAGATGGCAGAAAAGATTTGATAAAATCCAACATCCATTCCTAATAAAACACTTGAGAGTATAGGAATAAATGGACTTTACCTTAACATAGTCAGGAGCATATATTTAAACCATAGTAAGTATCATATGCAATGGGGAAAACTGGAATCTTTCCATAAGATCTGAGGAAGAAGGTTGCCCACTGTCACCATTATTATTCAATATTGTATTAGAAACACTAGCCTCAGCAATAAGAGGTCGAGAAAGAGATTAAAGGAACTCAGAATAGGCAGTGAGGAACCAAACTCTCACTTTTGCAGATGATATGATGGATACTTAGAGAACTTAGAGATTCTACAAAAAGCTATTAGAAATAATCCATAACTTTAGCAAAGTTGCAGGTTATAAAATAAATCCCCTATAAATTCTCAGCATTTTATACATCACCAACAAAATCCAACAGCAAGAATACAAAGAGAAATTCCATTCAGAATAACTGTCGACAGCATAAAATATTTGGAATCTATTCACCAAAGGAAAGTCAGGAATTATATGAGCTAAATTACAAAAAACTTTCCAACAAATAAAAGTCAGACTTAAACAATTGAAAATATCAAGTGCTCTTGAATAGGCCTGAGCAAATATAATAAGATGGCAATATTCCTAAACTAATCATTTATTTAGTGCTATACCAATCAGACTTCCAAGAAAATATTTTAAGGATCTAGAAAAAAACAACAAAATTATATGGAATAATAAAGGTCAAGAATCTCAAAAGAATTAATGAAAAAAATTAATGAAGAAATAGCTGTACTGATCTAAAACTATATTATAGCAGCAGTCACCAAAACCATTTGTATTTAAAAATACATTAGTTGATCAGTGGAACAGGTTAGGTTTAAAGACGAATAGTCAACTATAGAATATAGTGTTTGACAAACCCAAAGATCCTAACTTTGGGATAAGAATTCATTATTTGACAAAACTGCTGGGATAACTGGAAATTAGTATGGCAGAATTAGGCATGGACCCACACTAACAATCCGATACCAAGATAAGATCAAATGGGTCCAAGATTTAGACAAAAGAACAGATTATAACAAATTGGAGTTATCTCTAGACTTGTGGAAGAGGAAGAAATTTGTGACTAAAGACAAACTAGAGACCATTATTGATCACAAAATAAAATTTTGATTACATCAAATTAAAAAAGCTTCTGTACAAAACAAACCAATTAAACAAGATTAGAAGGGAAGCAACAAACTGGGGAAAAACATTTCACAGTTAAAGGTTCTGATAAGGCCTCTATTCCAAAATATATAGAGAACTGACTCTATAAGAAACCAGGCCATTTCCAATTGATAAATGGTCAAAGGATATGAACAGACAATTTTCATGATGAAATTGAAAATCATTAATACTCATAAGGAAAGAGGCCCAAATCATTATTAATCAGAGAAATGAATTAAAATACCACTGAGATTACCACTAACCTTCCAGATTTTAAGATGACTAACTGGGACACTGATACATTGTTGGTGGAGCTGTGAACAATCAACTATTCTGAGAGCAACTGAATTATGCCAAAAGTTATCAAACTGGCATACCCTTGATCCAGCAGTGTTTCTACTGGGCTTATACCCAAGGAGATACTAAAGAAGGAAGGGACAGTATGTGCCAAAATGTTTGTGATGTTGTAGGCTAGAAGCTGAAATGAGGATGCCCATCAATTGAGAATGGTTGGTAAATTGGTTATATGAATGTTATAGAATATTATTGTTCTGTAAAAATGACCAGCAAGATGAATACAGAGAAGCTTGGAGAAATACATGAACTGATGCTGAAATGAGCAGAACCAAGAGATCATTATATACGCCAACGATACTGTATGAAGATGTAATCTGATGAAGGGATTTTGACAAAGAGACCTTAATTCAGTTTCAATTGATCAATGATGGAAGAAGAACACCAAAAAAAATGGAAATGAATGTAAATTGTTTGATTTTGTTTTTCTTCCGGTTATTTCTACCTTCTGAATTAATTCTCCTGTGCAACAAGAAAACTGTTTGGATCTGCACAATACATTGTATCCGATATACTAGGACATATTCAACATATAGACTGTTTGCCATCTAGGGGGTGAGGGGGAGGGAAAATGAACAGAAGTGAGTCAAGGATAATGCTGTAAAAATTACTTATGGATTCTGTCAATAAAAAGTTACTATAATAATAAAAAAGAAAAAAATATATTAAAAAAAAAAAGAAAAAAACCTTTTTTCCTTCAAAATATTTACCTTCTCCCCTTTTCTGGACCATCATCCATATCCAACTAGCTATGTGTGACAGTACTCCCAGTCTCAATCCTTACTGCTTTTTCTCTCACACCTTCGTGGACCTCATCAGCCCCAAGATTTAACTATCACCTTCCATGGATTTTTCAGATCTATATTGTCACCTCCAGTTCCGTGTCTCTAAGTAGATGTCATATTGGCATCTCAAATTCCACATGCCCAAAACAGAACTCGGCATTTTTCCTGCCAAACCCTTCTTTAACTCCCTGTTTCTGTTTTTCTGGTGAAGCCGGCTCACAGCCTTAGCATCGTCCTTGATCCTTTCCTCTCCCTTACTCCCAAATCCAATCAGCTGCCATGTCTTGTCAATTCTGTTTTCACAATATGTCCCATCTCCATCCCTTTCTTTCTACTCACACATCCACCTCTCTGGTCAAGCCCTCATGACTTCTCACCTGGACCGTGACAACAGCCTTCTCATTTGTCTCCCTACCTCCAGGGTCTCTTCCTTCCAAACTATCTTCCTCACAGCTGTCCCATTGAAAGTCCCAAAGCACTTCTAGTTCACTTCTTTCTAGGATACTTGTTCTAGGATCAAACATAAACCCTGTTCAGCTTTTAAGGTCCTACAAGAGTCTGGCTCCAGCCTGCCTTTCCAAGCTTACTGTATAGTTCTGGCCCAGCTGCTGTCTCTCATGCATGACATTCTTTCTCTCACGTCTGTCTTTGCACCAGCTGATCCCCATGCTAAGAACACATGTCAGTTTTTGCCTCACAAAATCCCTTCCTTCAAAGCAACCTGCTACAGGAAGCAAATCCTAATTCTTGCCAGTTGCTAGTACTCTTCCCCCCATGCCCCAAATTACTTCGTACAGATTTGGCTTAATTTCCTCTGTCCATGGGTTTCCAGGGACAGTAGCTGATAGCCCTACTGTCCTCAGTCCTCTTCAATCTTCATCTGGACTGCTGGGTTCAGTTCTGGGCACTGTTCCACGAGGACCCTGATAAGCTAAGGTATGTCTGGGGGAAGGCAGCCAGAATGGGAAAAGACCTTGAGACCGTGGTGTGTGAGAGTCAGCCGGGAGAAGAGAAACTTGGCGGGGGGAGGAGGAAAGGTGGCAAAAGAGCTGTCATTAAGTATCTGAGGAAGGATGACAGTTGTTCTGTTTGTCTCCAGAGGAGAGGGCCGGGAGGGCCGGGACTGGACGTTGCAAAGAGACAGATTTAGGCTCACTGTCAAGAACCTTCTCCTCACAATTACAGCTGTTCAGAAGTAGAAAGGGCTGCTTCAAGAGCCGGCAGATTCCCCTTGCTAGAGTTCCACCCTTAGAACTCTGACTGTCTTATATTCTATTTTCTGACTGTGGAGGGTATGTCCAGGAAAAGTCAATCTATGGTAACCAGGTTAACAAGCTTAAAGGAGGAGATTTGGAAAATGTCTCCTGGATGTCCTAAGGGTGCCCATTGACCTTTTGACACTACATTAAGAACAGTTAATCCATTTCATGGATCTTCAGTTCACATCACTATACCCTTTGCCTTAGCTTCTAGAAGGAAGAAATAGAAAGACAGAGAGAAAAAGAGAGGGAGGGAAGGAGAGAGAGGTGGAGGGACACAGAGATAGACAGAGATGGGGTGGGGAGAGAGAGAGAAAGAGAGAGAGAGAGAGAGAGAGAGAGAAAGAGAGAGAGAGAGAGAGAGATGGACACACATACACACACAGAAGACCCATACAGACTCAAATTCAGTACTTTAGACAGAAAGCCTGGGTATCTGATCTGGTGGGGCTTCTCCATGACTTCTCCATGACCCAAGGAAGTGATGGGATACAAAGGAAAGAGTACTGCAATATGAGAACCTCATCTCTAATAATTTGCCAGGGTTAAACAAATCTGTCCTCATGGCCTTACTGGAAAACTCAAGTCACGCACCAAAGAGCAAATCCCTACAGCCGATGGCCACATGACACAGGGCAGGAAAAATGAGTGCGAGTTTGTAAGGGGAAAGATGGAAGGAGTCACAAAAGGTCTGGGCAGAGTGTGTTTAGGTGGTGCACCAAGGTGCTAATTCTGGGTACATTATGAGGGCACACTTGGTGATGGAGAAGTCACCTCCTTAACAGTTTAGAGTACTTGATCTACTTGGGATTTCCTACAGGTTGGAAGCTTTCCAGCGAGAAGCATGATATGTTGGAATACACATTAGACAAGAGTTGGCTTTGCTACAAACTTATTTTGTAAGACTTTAACAAATCACTTTCCCCTCTGGATCTCCTCAGTAAAACTAATGGATTAAACTAGATGACTTCTAAGAGCCCTTCTAATGCTAAACTTCCATGATTAATTACTCACATTTCTTTGTAGCTCAGTGCGGAATTCAAGTCTTAACTAGATTCTGGGACCTTGATTTGAGTCAGAGTGAGCTTAACTGGTTTTAATAGAATTTAAATGGAATCTTCAGATGTAGTGAATTGTAACTAAAATAACCCATATTTAATTAGCAGGTGGCTTGCTGCCTGTTCATACATAAGAGAAAATAGGAGAAAACATCCTGTCACAGAATAGTATCATTTTGCAATAGTTCTCCATGATAGTAAGAAATTAGGCCCCGGAGCCTATCAGAGCTGCCATATTAACCAAAAAATCAGTGTGTATTGGAGTGGCCTGATGGTTTAGGCCTCACTGGATCCAGCTAGGATCCCATAGCTAGCCTGACTACTGTTCTCCTGGCTATTTCCAGAAATTAGTTAGCTCTGTCTCACTTTAACCCATTTCAAGCTCAAAATAAGCTATCACCCAATATGTCATTGGTTCCCTTTGAAAACAAAGGACAAGCAACAAACTGTCCATCAGCTGACTACTTGATTTGCACATTGGGGGGGCCAGTCCCTCTCACACTTTGTGAAATGAGTCTGGTGCCAGACTCTATTCTATGCAAAGTGCTTTATAAATACTATCTCATTTGGTCCTCACAACATCCAGAGGACATAGGTGCTATTATTATCCCCATTTTACATTTGAGGAAACTGAGGCAGACAGGTTAAGTGACTTGCCCAGGGTCACGAACAATAAATGCCTACGGCTGGATTTGAACTTGGGTCTTCCTGTCTCTAGGCCTAGTATGCTACCCATTGCACCACCTCACTGTTTCAATCTTATAATGTGGAATATCAAAGCTGGAAGGGCTGTTAGGAGCTACTAAAGTCAGGAAACTAGTTGTTTGAGTTTCTTCTTATCAGTGAATTCTCTAACTGGGGCAGGGTTAATCAAAGGTCAGAATCTAACCTACTTTTCCTATAACGCTGTTGCTTTGCAGTAATTGCCAACATCAACAGGATCTTGTCTAAATTCAGAATGATTCACCTAAACATTTCCAGCAAGAATGTGTTGAAAAAGATAGTGTGTGCTTATCGATATTTCACATTGTTTTCCTCTCCTCTGATTGTTGCAACATGAATTTTCTCTGTTGCCTCTGAAATGAAAGTGCGAAATTATGCAAAGTTAGGACCTAAGTTTAGTTATGCAAAACTATATTAATTATTCACTTAGCACCCAACAAACTTCACAGGAAGATTGAGGCTTAATGTGATTATTATATAGAATATAAATGTGGATATGTATTACAAGAGACATAGTAGCAAAGTAGCTAGAGAGGGAAGGAGGAAATAAGTATTTATATAGTTTCCACTATGTGCCAGGGTCTGTGCTTTTTTTACAAGCAATATTTCATTTGATCTTCACAACAACCCTGCAAGGCAAGTATTATTATTATCCCCATTTTACTGTTGAGGAAAATAAGGCAAAGGGAGCCATGGGCTAGATGGGTGACACTAGGCAAGTCACTTAATCCTTCAGTGCCTATGCACCTCTCTAACCTCTTTAAATTATATAACTTGCAGAATAGGTATCATTCTGGTTTGAGAGGCTATGTTACTTCACTAACATTCCCTTTGCCAATGAGATCAAAAGTCCAGTCCAAAATGTGTATATGAGAGAGAGAGAGAGAGAGGGAGGAGGAGGAAGAGGAGGAGGAGGAGGAGGAGGAGGAGGAGAAACAGACATAGAGAGAGAGAGAGACAGAGAGGGAGGAGAAACAGACAGAGACACAGAAAGAAGGGGGGACAGACAGAGACAGAAACAGATACAGAAACACAGAGAGACAGAAAGAGGGACAGAGACAGAGAGTAAGAGCACACTAAGATAGTCCTTTCTTGGTATAAAGGTGACCACAGGAAGATGACTACAGATGAACACAGGGTCTGAAAGCTACTACCATGCATTTCATAGTTTGAGGGGACATCAGAAGTCCAGTAGTCCAGCTTCCATCTGTCCAGGAATTGCCAACATCCAGCTTCCCCTTGAAGACCTGTAGCAAAAGGGACTCCTTACTCCCACTCCCTCCCAAGTAACACATTCCACTTTGAGCTGCCCCTAATTTCTATAGAATTGTCCCATACTTTCCATTGAAATCTGCCTCTGCCTTTAGAGACTTACATACTAAGTGAAATGAGCAGATCATTGTACACAGCAACAACAAGATTATAATGATCAATTCTGATGGACATGGCTCTCTTCAACAACGAGATGATTCCGACCAGTTCCAATGATCTTGTGATGAAGAGAGCCATCTACACCCAGAGAAAGACTGTGGGGACTGAGTGTGATTCACAACATAGCATTTTCACTCTTTTTGGTTTTGTTTGCTTGCATTTTATTTTCTTTCTGATTCTTGTTTTCCAGTTTGATTTGATTTTTCTTGTACAGCTAGATAATTGTATAAATATGTATGCATATATTAGATTTAACATATATTTCTACCAAAAAAAAAGAAATCTGCCTCTGAAAATTCCCCACATAGTTCCCAGTTTTGCCCTCTAGGGCCAAATGGGATAAATTTAGCCCTTCTTCCAAATGAAAGCACTTTTACTACTTGTAGATAGCATCTTTTTTTTCCTTTAAACTAAACATCCCCAGTTTCTTCAGCTAATCTCATATAGTATGGTCTCTATTTGCCTTCTCCAACCTTAGATCATTCCCATTGGCAGAAAAAAACAGTAGATAGAGCTCTGGCCCTGGACCTGACTCAAAATTCAGCATCAGACACTTCACATTTACACTGTGTGTGACCCTGAGCAAGTCACTTAACCCTAATTGCCACCTTCACACACACACACACACACACACACACACACACACACACTTAAAAAAAAAGAAGAAACAGAAGCAAAATAAGACTGAAGTTCTGCTTTTTTCTGCACAATCAGTTATCATCTTCTCATCCACACCAAAAAGCGGCACTATGCCTTATTTGGCCTTCCTCTTATCTCAGACATAGATTTTTTTAAAAGCCCTTTTAATTGCCCTTAACATTGAGAGTATATAATTAAACTGTTATTATTCTGTTTTCATCCTCTGTTACTTGCCCTTACTTCCATAATCATAATTTATATGTGTTTTTTTAAAAATCTAAATGGACCAATGAGTCCCCCATATCACCACATTTGTTTCTTTGGACAGATCCTATCTTTTCTTCTCATCAAAATTGTTGTATTCAGAAGTTCACTCTTGTGAACTATCCATCCCTCTTGATCCCACCTCCCTTGATAGAATTTTTAAAAATTAGATCTGTCTTTGAACCTTTCAAAATTTATTCTCTTCAAATATTGAGCACATAGCTGTTTACTCCCCTCAATTAGTCTAACATGGAGCATTTCTTTCTCACCAAAGCTCCCATCACTTCTACTTAAGCAACGAGTTTCTTCTCAGTCATATTCAGGTCCAGTGTCATAATTTCCTTTGTCATCTTTTGAATAATGAAATCATAATTAAAACAAGTTAGGGATTTTTCACTTTTCTCCTCTGTTAAATAAGGGAAGTTGACTAGATGGTCTCTGATGTTCCTTTTAGTTCTAGATCTATTGTCCTACAATTCCAATTCTCCAGCTTTTCAATATTATAATATCCTTCAAAATATATGGGCTCTGATATTCTTTGTTCTGAGGTTCTTTTCAGCCCTGACCCTAGGGAACTCATTGATGGCTTGTTCAATTTCCTTTTCTAAGATAAGATTATTTAAGTATTCTATTTCATCTTCTTTTAACCCGGGCAATTTATATTTTTGTAAATATCATCCATTTGAATTAGATTGTCAGTTTAACTGACATATAATTGGGCAGAATAGCTCCTAAATGTCTAATTCATCCTGTAATTTATTCAATTTTTCCTTTCTGAATTTGGATCCTATGCCATTTGGTGCATATATGTTCAGTATTGATTCATTCTCTATGGTAACTTTTAGCAAAATGAAGTTTTCCTGATTATCTCTTTTAATTAGGTCTATTTTCACTTTTGCTTCACCTGAGAATATGATTATTATCTTTGTCTTTTTCAGTTAAAGCTGAAGAATACATTCGAGTTTGTTCCATCCCCTTATTTTAACTCTTTGTATATATTTCTGTTTCTTGTTTCTACTCTATTTTGCCAGCTTCTTCTGTTTCATGGGTGAGTTCATCCCATTCACATTCACAGTTATGATTGCTAATTATATATTTGCTTCTGTTGTATTCTTTTATATTTATCCTTCTGATTTTATCCTATCCTCTCCTCAGAAGTCTGTTTTTCTTCTGCCCACTGCCTCTCTTAATCTGCCTTCCAGATTATTCACTACCACCTCCTTTCCATCCTATTTCCCTGTGGAGTAAGATCAATTTCCATATCAAACTATGTGTGAATTCTTCCCTTCCTGAACAAGTTTAGATGAGAGTGAGATTCAAGTGTTGCCCATTCCCTCTTCTATTCATTTTCCTCTGCATTTTAGAAATTCTTCCTTGCATACCTCTTTTGTCAGGATTTTCTCATTCTTCCTTTACCTTTCAAACCCTTCTCCTAATGCATCCCTTTTTCTTACTCTAATTCTACTTTTGATATCATCCCAATATAGTAGACTCACACTAAATTCTTTATGACTCCTTCTGACTACCCTAATGATGATAAACTTCTTAGGAATGTGAACAGTCTATCCTCGTTTATTAATCCTTTATGACTCCTCACTCATGTCCAAAATGCTACTCTTGATTCTTGTAATCGAATGTCAGATTTTCTATTCAACTCTAGCCTGTTCAATAGGAATACTTGAAATTCCTCTATTTCATTAAATATCTATTTTCTCTGTAGGATTATCCTCAGTTTTGCTGAGTAGGTTATTCTTGATTGGAATCTTTGCTCCTTTGCCTTCTAGAATATCATATTCCAAGCCTTCTGCTTCTTTATCACGCAGCTGCTACATCTTTTGTGATCCTGACTGTGTCTCCATTGAATACCTCTTTCTGGATATTTTCAGTATTTTCTCCTTGACCTGGGAGTTTTTATTTGAGGATTTCTTTTAGGAGGGGACTGATGGATTATTTTAATTTCTATTTTTCCTTCTTTTTCTAAAATATATGGGCAGTTTTCTTTTACTAATTTTTTGATATGTAATGTCAAAGCTCTTTTTTGTTCGTGGCTTTCAAATAGATCAGTAATTCTTAAATTATTTTTCCTTATTCTGTCTTCC
Organism: Sarcophilus harrisii; assembly: GCF_902635505.1. NCBI lineage: Eukaryota > Metazoa > Chordata > Mammalia > Dasyuromorphia > Dasyuridae > Sarcophilus > Sarcophilus harrisii. Next base: position 56,597,508 of record NC_045432.1, on the reverse strand, counting down.
TGATCAGTTATTTTTTTCCTATGAGATATTTCATATTTTCTTCTATTTTCCCAGTTTTTTACATCCTTTTATTATTTCTTTATGTCTCACAGAGTCATTCGTTTCCACTTGGCCAATCCTAATTTTTACAAAGGTGGTTTCTTCAGTGAGGTTTTGTATCTCTTTATCATTTGCCTGATTCTGATTTTTTAAGAAATTATTTTCTTAGGCATTTTTCTGCCTCTTTTACCAAGTTGTTCTCTTTTCCTAATTTTCCCACATAGCTATCAGTTCTTTTCCCAATTTTGTTCTATAACTCTCATCTGATTTTTTATCTTTTTTTTCTCTTGTAAAAATGTCTTTCTTTAACTCTCCTATAAATTCTTGTTGGGCTTATATCCACTATGCATTTTTCTTTGAGGCTTTGTTTGTAAGATGTTTTCAACTCACTGTTTTCTGAGTTTGTGTCTGGAGCTTCTCTCTTTCTATAGTAGCTTTTTATGGTCAGATTCTTTTTTTTTGTTATTGTTGTTTGCTCATTTTTCTGACTTACTTCTTGACTTGGGACTTTATATTAAGAGTTGGACTCTACTCTCTCCTTTGGGTGAGAGAATGTCTATTCTGATTTGTATCCCTATCATTCTGCTGTTTTCACAATTCATTCTGGATGTCTGTAAGTTTTCAGTGCTTCCAGCATGTTGTGATCTGGAGAGATGCCTGGTCACTGCTCTCCTAGTCTGTACTCTGGTTCTTACACAGGTAGGATCCTGCTCTCTCATGACCGTAATCACTCTTTTCCTCTTCATACTAAAACTGTGACCCATAACTGGATAATGAGTGATAGAGATGCCAAATGGCACCCAATTCTATGCCCCATGCTAGGACAGTAATCTCCTGAGATCTCTTTCTGAGCAAGTGTTAAGTCCCCTTATCATCCCTAAGGTCTTAGTTATTCCTCCACAGCCACAACTCACTGCTGCCATCACTGCCTAAGTGCCACTTTAGCTGTGCTGCATTTCTGGATTGTCCCTAACCTAGTATCCATAGAGCTCACTTTCTGTCTTCCTAAGATACCTATCCTGAGCTGGAAAAAATAGCTCACTGTGACTTTGTCTTGAGTTTTTTTCTCAGAATTCTGGTCACTGAAAAACAGTGATCATTGCAGAAGAGGTTTGAGGGGGAGCTTTTGGCAGTTGTGGCCTCTCACTCTGCCATCTTGAGTTCACTTTTAAGGAAGTCAATTTTATGTTGATTATTTTTTAAAAATTATGTATATAGATTGGTAGAAGAGAGGGAGGAAGGCAGTCCCAGAAAGACTAGCTCCAGCAAAGGCAAGTTGAAACAAGTGAATCCTCTGAAGGAGTGAGCCATTAGGTTGGCTGGAGTGGAGACCTAGAGACAAGGGGAAGAGTTCCAAGGATATTCTAGGACTCTAGCTATGTGCTGAGGCCTCAGTGGTCATAGGAATGGAAAGAGGGGACAAATCATAATGACACGATGTGACCTATAGTGAAAGTACTGTCTTTGGAGTCGGAAGGTACTGGCTTGATTCTTCTCTGTTTTGAACAACCTGAGCAACTTTAGAGAAATTGTACTCTAAAATAAGGGAATTGGAGCAGATGACCATGACGACTTGTTCTGCCTCTAAGCTCTGTGTCACTGACGACCTTCAGATCTACTTGTCGAAGGCTAACTTCTCTCCCAACCTCTCATCTTTAATCTCCTTGTTAAATACTTTGAACTAGAAGTCCCGTAGACATCTTTAACTCAATGTGTATAAAACTGAACTTATCTTTCCCGCCCCAAACCTTCACCTCTTCCATATTTGCCTCTTACTATCGAGGGCTTCACAATCCTCCCAGTCACCCAGTCTTGCAACCTAGACCCTGCCATCCTCGACTCTTTGCATGCCCTCCATGCTTCATCCAATCTGTTCTCAAGTTCTCTTCTTTTTGGTTTCAGAACATCTCTCATATATACTCCCTTCTTGATTGTCACACTTCTAGCACTCTGGCACAAGACCTTGTATCACCTCATACCTGGACCATTACAATAGTCTCTCTGCCTCAGATCTCTCCCCATTCCAATCCACTCTTGATTCCGAAGTCCAACTGATCTGCCCAACACACAAATCTGATCCCATCAGAACCAAATATAACATCCTCTATTTGGCTTTTGAAGCCCTTCATAACCTTCCTACCTTTCTGGTGCTCTTATACCTTACTCACCGCCATGTACTCTTGGATGCAGTGTCACCAACCTTTTTGCCCTTCTTCAAACAAGACACCACATCTCCCCACTGAACATTTCCTTTGGCTGTTCCTCCTGCCCAGAATGCCCTCCCTCCTCATTTCGGCCACCTGACTCCCCTAGTTTCCTTCAAGTCTCAGCTAAAGTTCCCCCTTCTACAAAAAACCAAACACCTACAAATCTCTCTAGGCCAGTTTTAATCTTAGTGCCTCACCTCTGAGCCCTGATCTTTCCTGTTTGTATCTTGTTTGTCCATGGGTATTTTATGTCTCCCTCTGCTCCTACTGTGATCTCCCTCAAGGCAAGGACTGTCTTTGACATACCTTCGTATTCCCAGAATTTACCACAGTGCCTGGCACATAGTAGGTGCTTAATGAATACTAATTGACCTGATTTGACATTGAAGAGGGAGAATCAGCAAGACTTGAGTCATTTTTATTCTTTTTACTTTCACTTTTCTCTTCTTCCTGCCATTCATTCACTTCCCTAATCCCATCCAATCTGTTACCAAGACTGAAATCCCCCATAGGAGTGGAAGTGAGTGTGTTCATCACAACACAGAAACTGGAAAAAGGGAGCAGGTGAGGAGGAAGGAGGGCTTTGAGAAGTCATGCCCAGAGAAGTATGCTCCCTTCCCTCTGAGGGTGAGTAGGCTCCCTTTAAAGAGAAGAACAAGAGGGCTGAGGACTGAGCTTAGAGGAATATCTGCATTAGAGACTATAGGATTTACAGCTAGAAGGGGACTCCCCTAGGGATTATCTAGTCTGCCTCCCTTGTTTTTCAGATAAGGAAACTGAGACCTGGGAGGGCAAGTGTTATGGGGTGAAAGGAGGACTAAATTTGGGATCAGAACGTTGGACTTGAACCCTGGCTGTGCCACTTTGTGCCTGAGTCTTATCACCATAGAGCTAGAGAGGCAGCTAGTGCATCCCATTGGTAGATGAGGAAACTGAGGCCTGGGGCAGGAAAGTGACTTTCCTAAAATGGCATAGATAGGAAGTTATAGAAATGAGATTTGAACCCAGAGTCTCTGATATAGTTTATGGTATCTACCTCCCAGTGTTGTTATATATTAGATCAAAGGAAATAACATTTATAAAAAAGCAAAACAAAAGCAAACATTGCTTAGCCCAGGGCCTGGTACACGGGAGGCACTTAATAAATGCTTTTTCCCCCTTCCTCTAACTCCAGAGCTAGTGTTCTTTCTTTTGTGCCCTAGTTTCCTCCTGGAAGGAGACAGAATGGTAGGAAGAGAAAGGTGAAGGAGAAAGGGGCAAATCTGATTCCCAAGTCTTGCCGATCGTTTGTATGTTGGCTGAGAGGAGCTCTAAAATCCTAAGCCTTGCCGTGGTCACGTGGCCACTCAGAGAATAGATTTGGACTCCAGTTGTGTCTCCTAGAACGGCATCCTAAATTCCAAGCCAATGGACCTCACAGCCCATCAAATCCATCTCCACATTTTACAAAGAAAGAGAATGAGGCCAAGGGAGATTGAAAGGATTTAGCTAAGGACACACAGAAGTAGGATTTGAACCCAGGTCTCCTGATCCCCGACTGTGTTCTTTCCACTACATCAAGCTGATTTCATAGGATTTAAAACTGGAGGGACCTTAGAGGCTATGTAATCCAAGGAATCAACCTTTCAGGTGTCTTGGAGCCCCTTCAGCAATTTGGTGAAGTCTGTACACATCTTTTTCAGAACAATAGTTTTCAGTAATGGAGGGAAATGCTCAATTTCAGTTAGAGATCAGTCAGTAAACATTTATTTAGCACCTAGTATGTGCTGGGCACTGTACTAAGTGCTGAGGCTGTAAGAAACAGTAGAAGCCAGGCCCTGCCCTCCAGAAGCTTCTGATCTAAAGGGAAAGACAACATGAGAATAGCATATGTCCCAATGAGACAAGCTAAGTAGGAGGTAATGCAGAGGGGAGGCCATCCTGGAGAAGGCACAACATGGGCTGGGACTGGAAGGGAGTCAGGATGTGGCTGTGAAGGGGGAGAGCACGTCTCGCAAGCAGCACAGTCGGGGAAAGCCCTGAGCCAAAGATGAAGGGACTGAGAAACAGCCAGGAGGCTGGATGAAGATGTCACTTTTGCCCATCCAAGTCCCCAGAGCTCCTGAAATCTGTGCACGGATCCCTTGAGGGGATCTCAAGTCAAGAACTCCTGATCTAGTCCGACCACTTCATTTTGCTGATGAATAACTGGGAGCAGCAGAGAGTAGAAGAGACTATGGAGAGGTCACATAACCCAAAGCCAGAAGGGGAAACTCAGCTGTTCTGATCCCAGACCCAGGGCTCCTCCTCCTCCTCCTCCTCCCTCTCCTCCTCCTCCTCCTCTTTCTCCTCCTCCTCCTTCTCCTCCTCCTCCTTCTTCTCCTCCTCCTCCTCCTCCTCCTCCTCCTCCTCCTTCTCCTCCTCCTCCTCCTCCTCCTTTTCCTTTTCCTCCTCCTTCTCCTCCTCCTCCTTCATCAAGAGCCAGTGTTTGGATAGTCCTGAATTCATATATTATACAATTTTGAATTGAGGTTAAAAGGTCTCTGGCTTACCTCCAGCTTCCTCTCTGGGCTGTTTACAAGAAACCCCAGTTTGCCACACACACTTCATTGTTTCTGCCCAGTCTTGTTTTGAATTGTTAGAAAACAATAATTCAAACCATTAGCAGATAGGATGGTTTCTTATTGCTGAGATGAAAGTTTACTGGGAGAAACATCCCAATCCTCAGAGTGGAGAAAGGGCTTTTAAACATCAGGTACCTGGACTGACCCCCTAGGAGAAAATCAGTTCCCCCTGGGCTTTCACAACCCAGGACAGAGCCTGTGAGAGTGCTGGGCCAAGTCCTGGAGAGCCAGGGCAGTCCCCAGCCTAGTGGACTGAGGCCTGGCATGCAGGCCTCACATCCGCCCAGATTCAAACTGACTCCAACCACATTGACACTGTCCAGCAGAAATCCCTAGGACCCCCTGGTGAGGTGATGGAGCTGGGCAGACAGCCCATGGCACCAGGGCCTCAGTTTCCTCATCTGTAAAATGATAGCATCAGACTAGATACTTTCTGAGGACCTCCCAGCTACAGAGGATCCTCTAATCCTGATGACAAAACTCCCTCTAACAGCCACAACCAAGAATCTTCGTGAGCTCTGTGGATAACAGAGGAAGTGAATTTCCTGGGCTGTACACACAGGATGTCAGAGATGGGCCTAACTTGATACCTTCCCCTTTCAGATGACCTTCTGCCTACTCTGTATATATCTATCTCTATATATACCTCTTCCATGATATGTCTCCTCTGTATCCCCAGTGCCTAGCATAGAAGAAGTACTTAACAAATGAGTTTTGTCCAATTGACTCCAAAGGCAGCTTTGTATGCACTGCACCACACTGCCTTTTTTTGAGGCAACTGGGGTTAAGTGAGTTGCCCAGAGTCACACAGCTAGGAAGTGTTAAGTGTCTGAGGCCAGATTTGAACTCGGGTCCTTTCTATGCTCCCTGAGAAGCTTATCTTCTCTTTCTGGCTCCCTATTCCTGTCCACCTAATTATTAACATACATAATGGGGTTTTGTTCTGCTGATGATGTGCAATATGGAGGTGCCAGAGACCTGCTTATGGGAGAAGATGTGGTCCCCCACCACATGGGTAGAAGGAGTCTTCTTCCATCACTGCACAGTTGGAACCCCCACTCAAGTTCCAAGTCTTAAGCCTCCCCCAGGCTTGATTCCCGGCACCATGGCTGCTCAGGACTTCCTAGCTGGTTCAGGAGCAACACCAGGCCTGCACATCTGCCTCCAAGGTTGCCATAGCTCAAGTTCCTGGATCTCGAGACTCTACTACCTGTGCCTGGAATTGAAAAGGAGAAACGAAAGAGAGCAGACCGAACGTTCAAGCCTGATTCCCCTCAGCCAGCTCAGTTCGTGGTGCTCGTGCTGTGGGTAAACAGGGTCTTTACTCACCAGGACCCAGATGGAAAGACAGAGAGAATGTCCACGTGTCCAAGTGTCTCAGTTCCAATGTGCAGCGATGGAACAAGGCTCCTTCTACCCACGTGGTGGGGGACCATGTCTTCTCCCACAAGCAGGTCTCTGGCACCCCATATTTTGATATGGTTTTGGCCTGTATTATAGCTACCTGCCCCCTACTCCCACTGGACTCATGAATATAAGGGAGAGAGCCTTTTCAAACTTTGGGTCCCTCACAGTGCTCTACATAGTGAGCACTTAACACATACGTGTTGGTTAAAAGCAATTTAAAAAAAATTCAATCCTAGAAAGGAAGTCCAGAGATCTCAGTTCTCCTCCAGCTCTGTGCCTAACTGGCTTAACTGACTTTAAGCAAGGCACTTCCTTTCACTGTGGTCTTCCCTTTACTCCTTTATAAAGTTAGAGGATTGGGCAAATCATGGATTCTTTGTCAGGGGCCTATGAGCTTAAAAACAATTTTGATCATTGTATAAGTATAATTGACTTCCTTAAAACATGTTTTATGTTATGCATTTAAAAACAATTCTGAGAAAAGGGTCCACAGACTTCCCCAAAGACTTCACCACAGACTACCCAAAGGTTCCATGATCCATCAAAGATGAAGAACCTTGGACTAGATGTTCCAAAAGGCCCTTTCAGCTCTGACTTCTGCTTTAAGGACCTGCCTGGCCCCAGTGTTCTGTGTTTCCAGGCCCCTTCCAGCTCTAACATCAATGTAACATTCTACCTTCAAAGCTTTGGTGGCCTATTCCCAAGCTGGGTTCTGAGGCCCCTTTCAGCCTTAGCAGCCTGTGTTCTGGGGGCCCTTTCTTCTCTGACCTTATACATTCTAACACTTTTCCCACTCTACATTCAGTAGTTCTGCTAGAAAAGCAATAGCAGATTTGTCAGAATGTCAGGGATGTTCTCCACATGACAAAATACCGATTCCTAAGAGCTTGGATGAGAGCTGGTGGGGCAGTGGTTTCATTCCAGTGAGAATGGGTATCTTTGAAATGGGCAGAAGCTGTGGGGAAACAGCAAAGAGGCCACTTAGCCCCATGGACCAGTTGCTTTGCCCTAATACCTGAATGCTCTTAAGTAATATTGAAACACCAAACCAAGCTCAAAATCACAAAGCAGTAAAATTGCCCATTTTACTCAACATACACTTATCAGGAAATGATAAGATCTCCCTCTTGAGCTACTGTTAAGTTGCCAGGGAACATATTAAAGAGAATAAGGAAGAATGAAACCTGAAACTGTGGTGAAAACTTGTCTCAAACTACTAAATTGCTCTGGCAATCAAGAGGTGGGGAAGCGAAGACGGTGCTGATAGAAGACCCTTCTGTTCTTAACCTCACAGTGCATCAGGAAATTTGACAGAGGTTCCTTTTGTCATTCTCTCAAAAATATGTGAGGAGGAGACAGGTGCAAGTGGCATGGCATCTAGCTATCTATTAAAAGCCGGGTTGACACAGAACAGGAAGAGGAAGTTTCAGTTCATCCTATCTGCCTCATATCTCTAGAGAATATGAGTGATGAAATGAGCCATAAGCTGAAGCTAGCACAAAAAAGCCCCTGAGTGAATTTGTCAAAGACACAGCACAAAAACCTGCCCTGCGTCTTGAGAGCTGGCATTTCGACGAAATTCTACTTGGATCAGCACCAGCCATCAAATTAAGAATGTTTACTGAGTATTGTGAGCAATAAACAATTATGAAGAATACCCTTTGGGCATACTATTCCTCCCAAGAGATCAGGAGTTCTTAAGGATAAATCTCATGTATTTTCACGTCTTTCCCTATAAAGGGAAAAAAAAAAGAAAACAAGCCTTTATTGAGTGCCTACTGTGTGCCAGGCACTATGCTAAGTGCTTTTTAAACAGATAATATAATTACTAACATTTATGTAGTGCTTATCGTGTGCCAGGCAGTGGGCTACATGTTTTATAATTATTATCTCATGTGATTCCCCACAACAACTCTGGTCCGTAAATGCTATTATTATCCCCATCTTACAGTTGAGGAAACTAAGGCAAACAGGGTGAAATGACTTGCCCAGGGTTACACAACTAGTAAATTCTGAAGCTGAATTTGAACTGAGGTCTTCCAGGCCCAGCACTCTATCCATTGTACCACCTAGCTGCTTCTATAAAGGAGGTGGAAGAAGTAACCACCTCCATTTTCCAAGTTCGTTTCCTCATTCCCTGTCTCCTGCCTACCCTCCCATCTCTCTTCCTTACTTCTGAGCATTCAGTCCTTGTTTCCAACAGGACTAAGTTCTTTTGTTTTATTATTTGTTAAAGAGTTAGACTAAGACTCTCATGGGGCACATATGTGACTGGGCTAAGAGACTTGCTGAATCAATTAACAAGCATTTAGTGAACATCTCCCATGTGCCAAGCAATGTGCTAGACCCTGGTAATGCAAAGATTAAAGAAGTGAGATTATCTCTGCTCTCACAAAGCTCCCATTTTATAAGGGGGAGTAAGAAAGCATTCTAGAATCCAAGTTCTAAAATCCACATTGGAAAGAGACATTGAGTCTGGTTGAGGCTCATCAAATGTAGCCATTAGGCCAGGCTTTGGCCAAGTTCTGTGTATCTTTTAGAGGTAGTTCTGTGCTCTTGTGAACACGGGAGAGTGATAAGGTTGTGATGTTTATCACCCTACATATCACCAATGAAATGCTTTGTCTCACCTCCATGGCTAAATAGGTATTCTATCCCCTCCCAAAGTTAAATCAAAGAATATGGCCTTCCAGTATACAGAGGTACCACTTTTAATTACGAGGTATGCAATTCTCATGGGAAAGAGGACTATTTCAGTGAAAGGAAGGTAGCTCTATAAGCTCCCTAGAGAAAAAGACTCAGTGTTACCAAAGGATGGGTCAGGCTTTGCTATTCTCATCAATACAATGATCCATGACTACTCTGAAGGACTTATGATGAAAAATCCTATCTATACCCAGAGAAAGAATTAATTGTGTCTGAATACAGATTGAAATATACTTTTTTTTTCTCTCTCTCTCTCTTTCTCTCTCTATTTTTCTTGAGGTGTTTTTAAGGAGGAGGAGATATATATTTTCTTTCATAGCATGACTTAAGAATATGTTTTGCACCATTTTACATGTGCTTTCTTAATGGGGACTGGAAGAGAATCTGAAACTCAACGGGTTTTCTTGTTTTTCTTTTTTGTATCAAAACCTTTTATTTTCACAACATACGTGTGGATAATTTTTCAACATTCACCGTTGCAAAATCTTGTGTTCCAGATTCCCCCCCTTACCCCTACCCTGTCCCCTAGATGGCAAGTAATCCACTACATGTTAAACATGTTAAAATATATGTTAAATCCAATATATGTATATATATTATATATATATTTATACAATTATCTTGCTGCACAAGAAAAATCAGAACAAAAAGGGAAAAAATGAGAAAGAAAACAAAATGTGAGCACACACCAACAAAAAGAGTGGAAAATGCTATGGTGTGCTCCACACTCAGTTCCCACAGTCCTCTCTCTGGGGGTAGATGGCTCTCTTCATCACAAGATCATTGGAACTGGCCTCAATCATCTCATTGTTGAAGAGAGCCACGTCTGTCAGAATTGATTATGATCTTCTTGTTGCTGTGTACAGTGATCTCCTGGTTCTGCTCATTTCACTCAGCATCAGTTCCTGTAAGTCTCTCCCAGCTTCTCTGAAATCATCCTGCTGATCATTTCTCACAGAACAATAATATTCCATAATATTCATATACCACAATTTATTCAGCCATTCTCCAACTGATGGAAACTCAGTTTCCAGTTCTTTGCTACTACAAAAAGGACGGCCACAAACATTTTTGCCCATGTGGGTCCCTTTCCCTCTTTTAAGATCTCCTTGGTATGTAAAGCCAGTAAAAACACTGCTGGATCAAAGGGCATGTACAGTTTGATAGCCCTTTGGGTATAGTGGAATTCAGTGTTTTAAAAACAAATGTAAAATTTGTTTTAAACATAACTGGGAAAAATAAAAATATTTAAAAACTAAAACAACAACAAAAACACCAAAAGATGTGTCAGGAAGCATTTATGAAACTTATACTCTATTCCAGGCATCTAGGTACAGTGGCTAGAGAGAAAACATCTCTTCTTGAGTTCAAATCTGGTCTCGGACCCTTCCTAGCTGCATGACCCTGGGCAAGTCACTTCAACCTGTTTGCCTCAGTTTCCTCGTCTGTCAAATGAACCAGAGAAGGAAGGGCCAACCCACTCCAGTATCTTTGCCAAGAAAACCCCAGATCGGGTCACAAAGAATCAGGCATGATTGACAAATGATTGTTCCAGAGACTGTTAGGCACTGGGGAGACCTTGGCAAAGATGAGACAGTCTTATTCTAGTAGAATCTGACATTCTTTGGAGAAAACCAATCTTTATAATGTAAGCATATGCAAAATATACCTTGCATTTGCTTGGCACAATTTCTTGGGGTTTGGGGATGTGGTAGAGGAGACATTAACAGTTGTGGGAACAACAGGGACACAGGAAAGGACTCCTGGAAGATGAGGAGCTTATGCTGAGCTTTGGAGGAGATGGTGAATTCAAAGAAGCTGAGATAACGCGGGAGGGTATGCCAGGCATGAGGGGAGAGACAGTCCAAAGATACAGAGGCTAGAGATAGAGCATCCTGTTGGAGGGAAGCAAGACAACCAGTTGGACTGGCCTGGAGAGTGTGTGAAGGGGGAGGAATGTGTCATAAGCCAGAAAAGATAGGCTGGAGCCAGATTGTAAAGGGCTTGAAAAGCCAAACAGAGTTTGCCTTTGAGCCAAAAACAATAAGCTTCTGGAGCATGGAGAGAGGAGACTACAACCCCAAAAGCAAGGTTTCAGAACTTGGAGTCCATGAGCTATTTCACTATAATTTATTTCCTTGGTAATGGTATGTATTTGATTTTATGCACATGGTTCTGAGAAGGATCCCCATGCCCAAGGGCATCTGTGACACACAACAGAGATGAAGAACCCTGGCCTAAAGGGTATATATTTTGTCTGGCTGTGTGATCTGGGGAAAATCACAAGTGTTTGGGGCTTCTGTTTCATCATTTGCAAAGTGAGGGCATTGAGCTAGATAATCGCTAAGGGCTCTTAGTCTTCCAACCTTCTATGCCTAGTGACAGACTAGGGATTGTTCTTAAACTGGTAGGCTCACCTGGGAAGCTGCTAAAATCCTGTGGACAGCATTTGATAAAATCCAACATCCATTCCTATTAAAAAAAAATACTTGAGAGTATAGGAATAAATGGACTTTTCCTTAAAATAATCAGTAGCATCTATTTAAAACCAGCAGTAAGCATCATATGTAATGGGGACAAACTGCAACCATTCGCACCCAGTAAGATCAGGAGTGACACAAGGTTGCCCACTATCACCGTTACTATTCAATATTGTATTAGAAATGGTAGCTTTGGCAATAAGAGTTGAGAGAGAGATGAAAGGAATTAGAGTAGGCAACGAGGAAACCAAATTATCACTCTTTGCTGATGATATGATGGTATACTTAGAGAACCTCAGATATTCTACTAAAAAGCTATTAGAAATAATCTATACCTTTAGCAAAGTTGCAGGATACAAAATAAACCCACATAAGTCATCAGCATTCTTATATATCACTAACAAAATCCAACACCTAGAATTTCAAAGAGAAATTCCATTTAAAGGAACTACTGATAGTATAAAATATTTAGGAATCTATCCGCCAAGGGAAAACCAGAAACTTTATGAGCAAAACTACAAAACACTTTCCACACAAATTAAGTCTGATCTAACCAACTGGAAAAATATTAAATGCTCTTGGATTGGGTGAGCAAATATAATAAAGATGACAATACTACCTAAGCTAATCTATTTATTTAGAGCTATACCAGACTCCCAAAAAACTATTTTAGTGACCTAGAAAAAATAACAACACAGTTCATATGGAAAAACAAAAGGTCAAGAATTTCAAGAGAATTAATGAAAAAAAATCAAATGAAGGTGGCCTAGCTGTACCAGATCTAAAATTATATTATAAAGCAGCAGTTACTAAAACCATCTGGTATTGGCTAAGAAATAGACTAGTTGATCAATGGAATAGGTTAGGACAAAGGACAAAACAGCCAATAACTTTAACAATCTAGTGTTTGACAAACCCAAAGACCTCAGTTTTGGGGATAAGAAGTCACTATTTGACAAAAATTGCTGGGAAAATTGGAAATTAGTATGGCAGAAACTAGGCATTGACCCACACTTAACACCATACACCAAGATAAGGTCAAAATAGATTCATGGCCTAGGCATAAAGAATGAGATTATAAATAAATTAGAAGAGCATAGGATAGTTTACCTCTCAGACCTGTGGGAGAGGAAGGAATTTATGACCAAAGAAGAACTAGAGATCACTATTGATTCAAAATAGAAAATTTTGATTATATCAAATTGAAAAGTTTTTGTACAAACAAAACTAATTCAGACAAAATTAGAAGGAAAGCAATAAACTGGGAAAACATTTTTACAGTCAAAGGTTCTGATAAAGGCCTCGTTTCCAAAATATAGAGAGAACTGACTCTAATTTATAAGAAATCAAGCCATTCTCCAATTGATAAATGGTCAAAGGATGTAAACAGACAATTCTCAGATGAAGAAATTGAAACTATTTTTAGCCATATGAAAAGATGCTCCAAGTCATTATTAATCAGAGAAATGCAAATTAAGACAACTCTGAGATACCACTACACACCTGTCAGATTGGCTAGAATGACAGGGAAAGATAATGTGGAATGTTGGAGGAGATGTGGGAAAACAGGGACACTAATACACTGTTGGTGGAACTGTGAATTTGTATAGCCATTCTGGAGAGCGATTTGGAATTATGCTCAAAAAGTTATCAAGCTATGCATACCCTTTGATCTAGCAGTGCTACTACTGGGCTTATACCCCAAAGAGATACTAAAGAAGGGAAAGGGACCTGTATGTGCCAAAATGTTTGTGGCAGCTCTGTTTGTAGTGGCTAGAAACTGGACAATGAATGGATGCCCATCAATTGGAGAATGGTTGGGTAAATTGTGGTATATGAATGTTATGGAATATTGTTGTTCTGTAAGAAATGACCAGCAGGATGAATACAGAGAGGCTTGGAGAGACTTATATGAACTGATGCTGAGCGAAATGAGCAGAACCAAGAGATCATTATATACCTCAACAACGATACTGTGTGAGGATGTATTCTGATGGAAGTGGATTTCTCTGACAAAGAGAAGATCTAACTCAGTTTCAATTGATCAAGGATGAACAGAAGCAGCAACACCCAAAGAAAGAACACTGGGAAATGAATGTAAACTGTTTGCATTTTTGTTTTTCTTCCCGGGTGATTTTTACCTTCTGAATCCAATTCTCCCTGTGCAACAAGAGAACTGTTTGGTTCTGCACACACAGATTGTATCTAGGTTATACTGTGTCATATTTAACATGTATAGGACTGCTTGCCATCTGGGGGAGGGGGTGGAGGGAAGGAGGGGAAAAGTCAAAACAGAAATGAGTGCAAGGGATAATGTAAAAAATTATCCAGGCATGGGTTCTGTCAGTAAAAAGTTATAATTATGAAAAAATAGCTATATAAGCATATAAGCTCTAATAAAGGAATTTAAAAGCCAGTATTTTTAAGTCTGTAAAAACATCTGTAAGATCTAAAAGAAACCATCAGTGTATGTTACATATAATAATAGCATTCTTTGACATTTTTGTTATCATCTCTCATTAGAACCATAGAATTTTAGAACAAAAAGGGGTGAGAAAATATAGTGGTGTGCAAATTAATTGGGATAGTAGCATAAAATAAACCTTACAACTTTTTGTATCTTTCAAAAAAAATTAATTATGTATCATGAATTTCATTTTCTGCAATCACTTGTCTTGCATGATTAGACATTGAATTCACAAGATAATTTTTCATTCTTCAGGAAACCAGTTTTTACCACATTGGTTCTTAAGTGTACTTTTGATTAACAGGTCATTTTTCCAAGCCTAGTCTTAATTGTAACTGACAGATTTCCAACAGGATTTAAATCAAGCAAGTTCCCAGGTCACTGAAGCACGTTTATCTCTCTCTTGGAAACATTTTATAATTTTTCATGACATTTGGCATGGTACAAGGCCATATTGTGGTATTCTCTCTCCACCTGGGAGCTTCTATAATTCTGGAACAATTCTGCTTTTTAATCTATCAGTATATTTATTTCAGGTGGCACAGTGGATAGAGTACTGGGCCTAGGGTCAGGAATACTCCTCTTCATGAGTTCAAATTGCCTCAGATTCTTACCAGCTGTGTGACCCTGAACAAATCACTGAACCCTATTTGCCTCAGTTCCTCATCTGCAAAATGAGCTGGAGAAGGAAATGGCAAACCACTCCAATGTCTTTGCCAAGGAAACCCCAAATGGGCTCACAAAGCGTCAGCAACAAAAACGATTAATATTTGAGTCCATCATTTCCTCGATGAGGACAAGATATCACAAGCCCACTGGACATTTTTTAAAACCCCACAACATTTTTGGAGGTGGATTTTTACAGAATGATTAAGAAGTTCAGATCTGATAAGCTCACCTCATCTGAGCCAATGGTTCTAATGCAACCTTGAATACAAATTACATTTCTTCAGTAAAAATTCTCTTTTTATAATCTTCAATGACAAAAGTTTTTGTCTTGTTTTGTCTGCAATAAACGGGCCAAATGCCAAAGAGAGGATTTTATATACAATCCCAGAGGTGTTGAGGAGCTGCTGGAATTTTCTGAATAGGATGGGGACATGAAGGAGACATGATCAGCACTGTACCTTAGAGAGGTTGATATGACAGCTGAGGGGAGGATGGACTCAAGTGGGGAGAAACTTGAGGCAGAAAAAACAACCAGAAGGATATTTTGATGGTCCAAGAGTGAAATGATGAGGGCCTGTACCAGGGTGGTGGCACTGTCAGAGGCAAGAAGAGGACGTATACAAGAAATATTACAGAGGTAAAATCAACAGGCCTTGGGAACAGATTGAATGGTGGGGGGGTGGGGGTGGGTGAGGATGACACCTATGTTTGTTTCAAGCCTGGATAACTAGGATTCAAATTTAGACGTTGGGACAAGACAAATAGATCTGAGAATCATCAGCATAAAGGTGGCAACTGAATCCATGGGATCTGGTGAGATTGCTAAGGTACATAGTTTAGAGAGAGAAGAGGGCCCTGGACAGACACTGTGTGGTATACCCACAATTAGTAGACGTGACCTGGATGAAGATTCATCAAGAAGACTGAAAAGGAACCACCCGATATATAAGAGAACCAGAAGAGATCATTGTGACAAAAGTCTAAAGAGTTTGTATAAAGATAGAAAAGAAATGGATGATCAGTTGTGGCAAAGGCACATAGAGGTCAAGAAGGATGGGGATTGAGAAAAGTCCATTGGAATTGGCAATTAAGAGATCATTGGTACAGTTGAAAGATGAAGTCAGAAGTCAAAGTACAGAGACTGAAGAAGAGAATGAAAGGAAGTATGAGCACCAATTGTAGACCATCTTCTCAAGGAATTTAGACAAAATGGAGGAGAAGTGTAGATCAATAGCTATCGGGGGTAAATGGATAAAAAGAGAAGACTTGGGCATGTTTGTAGACAGGAAAAAAGGAGAGATTGGAGACAAGTGAAAATATGGGGATGGTAGAAGGAGGTAACATGCTAGAGGAGCCTGGAAGGAATGGAATCACTTTGATTGGTTTTCTTGCTATTCAGAGAACCTATGTCATGGGGAAGAGTCTGGGTACCAGTTCCATCTGAAGAGCTTTGCTTGCTTTCTGAAGATTGAGTAAGCTGTTTAACAGCAATAATTTTCATTTTGGAGTGATTTTTTTTTCCTTTTTAACCATACCTTCCTTTGTGATTCAGCATGACTGATTCTATTTCATTGTGGGCTTGAATGATCCTTATTAGGATTCATCAAACATAAATTTTGAGCTGGAAGGAAACTTAGAGATGACCTAGTCCAATCTCCCCCTCCTTTTACAGATGAAGGAACTCAGGCCTAGAAAGGCTAAATGACTTGCCCAAGACCACACAGGTGGTAAATATTAGAGCAGGATTTGGACCTAGGTCCTTTTGACTCCAAAGCTAGTGCTTTTTCCATGGTACCAAGCTGTCCTTGAAATGCTCCACTCCTCCACACAAACAATTACAGAAGTATGGAGGACTTGAAGCAATAAATACAACTTTTCAATATTTCTTTGGATTAATAACCGTTCTTTAAAAACGAGAATTATAAGCAACAAAAGAGATCACTGAAATTCCTAAGTATGGCATGAAATCCAGCGCTCAGGTAACAAAGAGAACTAATTAAAGGCATGGAAACTAGCTCACTCCAGTTTCTTCTGGTAAAGGGCAAACTTCTGAGTCAGCCTCATTTAAGTAGCACACATACATGAACACTGTCACAAAAGGAAACCATTTCAAATACTCATTTGTCTCAAGTGAGTCAAATAAGACTGAAGAGCACAGAATGGCAGAGTGGGAAGGAGCTGCAGAACAATGGCTTCTGATAATCTAGTTTATTAGACTTGAAGCCTCTTTTGGGCAAGGACTATGTCTTACCTAAACTTTGAGCAGGTGCTTCAGTGAATAATTTCTGCTCATTTGAACCTAGAATGTCAGAGCTGAAAGGATCCTTAGAAAAGGAAAAAAGCCATAACGATCATCTAATCCTTTCATTTTATACAGAGAGAAAGCGAAGCCCAGAGAATGCCATTTGTGTATGTAGGTTCATAGATCAAGAATTACAAGAGGCCTCAGAGGCTATCTGGCCCAGACCCTTCCCCTTTCTTACAGATGAGAAAATGGAGGAGGAGTAAAAAAAGTATTTGCTTAAGATCACACAGATAGTAACAAAGCTAGGATATTACGCCTTTAAGCACAGTGAAGTACAGGAGTTTTATTACCAATAAAAATCAAATGCACAGTTTCTTTGCAACTCAGTAACCCTGATGAATGTATGTCAATGCTTTCCCTTTTGGGCCATTTAATGATCATCATTGGTTTTTCCAGGAAAATGGCTTGGTGTGAGAGAGAAAGGGATGATTGATCAGATTCTGTACTATATGTGTGGTTTAAAATCAGCTGCATCTGGGTAAACTTGATAAGAAAGGTTGTCTAAAAAGTTTTCTTGAACAGATTCCTGCTAACCAAGTGGGGCAATGTGTAGGCACCTTGGAATCCTTCCTTTCCTTCAAGGGTAGTTGAGTAGACATCCCTTTCCTTGATCTCCATATTGGAACCTTCAGAAGGACTACCTTCACATCCCTCTGCCACCTTCATCTCATCTGGCCTTGGATTCTAGCTTTGTGTGCCCCAGTTTTAGTTCCTCAGTTTAGTCCTTTGGAGTGATGACTGTGCTTCTTGTCCCTTTTTATCTTCCCCCATTGCCTACAATAAGTACTCAAATAGACACTGAATTCATGGGTGGACTTGGGGCTGTTTGCCCTTAATAATAGCCCATTTCTACCGTGTCTCTCATTTTACAAAAGCTCTTTTCTCCCAGCAGTCCTAAGAGCCCAGGATCTAGACCTGGGAGGGGAGCACGGTTAGAGCAGCTCCCTAACTGTGATCTCTTGAAAGGCAGCCCTTGCCACAAGCTTTTGTCTGAACCTGCTGTTCTTCTCCTGCAGAGCAGGATTGCTATGGCAACAATCCAGCATCAATAGGTTTAAATCAACCTGTCCCACACTACAGTCTAATCACAGCTCACACCTACTATTGGTGGGTGAACGGTCCAGCCCTTGAGGACTTCTGCTTCACACTGACAAGAAGTGCCAACGTTGAAGGATTTTTGGCCAAAGGATCAAAAAGCTCATCTAGTTCAATTCCATTTTATAGGTGAAGAAACCGAGGCCCAGTGAAGGGAAGGGACTTACAAATGTTTAAAACACAATTGGTGGAATGGAATTAAGTTTTATTCCCCCAAAATCATATAGATAGTAATCACAACCTAATCTCTATTTCCCAAAGTAGATTGGGTTAACTCATAAAGTAATGGATTTGCATTCAGTGGAGATCTTCACATAGAGGTTAGATGCCCACTTGTCAAGAATCATAGCTCTCTGGCTACAGAGGCTAACTTAATTAGCCTCTTATAATTCTAATCTAGCCTCTCATCTTACACTTGAAGAAGCTGAGGCACAAGGCAATTCAGTGACATGTTCAAGATAACTCAGGCAGCATCAGAAGTGGCATCTTCTACTGATTACACTGTTAGTGCTCTTTCCATTGTACTTTGCTGATGGTCATAGAGGGAATTTCCCTTCAGCCACCAAGCATTTATTAAGCACCTACTACATGTTAAGCACTGAGTACAAAGAAAGATAAAAACAGTCCCTGCCCTCAAGATTCCAATCTAATGGTGGGGGGGGGGGGAGACTACACATGAATAACTAGGTTAAACAAAATATATACTGTGTAGATAGAAGGTATCTGAGAAAAGAAGGCATTTGTAGCTGAGAACACTGGGACAGACCAGTTTTCAAAGGAAAGTTTTGAGCTTCATTTCGAAGAAAGACAGGAAACCAAAAGACATAGATGAGGAAGGCTATACCTTCTGGCATAAGGGATGACCAGAGCAAAGGCACAGAGACCGAAGGAATAACAAGAAGGCCACTGTTATGGGCCTAGAGGTGTGTGGACAAATGAAGGTGGCCACATTGTGAAGAGCTCTAAAAGCCAAAAGGAGGGTTGCTTATTGGATTTTGAAAGTACTTGAGAGCCACTGGTGAGTGGCCAAGCAGGGCATGACATGCACAGACCTACAATTTAGAAAAAAGAATGGATTAGAATGGGGAAAGATTTGAACCAGTTAGTCTAAGCAAGAGGCAGCGAGGGCAGCTATGTGAAGGAAGAGAATACCAAAAAGAGAAAAGTTGTGAAGGAAGAAACAAGACTGGCTTCAGGGTGGATATATTGGGTGAGTAAAGGTGAGGAGGGCATGAAGATTGTGGGCTTTAGTGACCAGAAGGATGGTAGTACCCCTTGACAAGAATAAGGAAGTTTAGAAGATGGGAAGATTGATGGGGAGAAGAGGAGCTAATGAGTTCGCTTTTGGACCTGCTGGGTTTGAGATGTCTATGGGACATGCAGTTTGATAAAAAAAAAAAAATCAGTTGGTGATATGTGATAGTAGCTCAACAGAGATTAACACTAAATAGAAAAATCTAGAAATCTTTTGCATAGAGATTATTGAACCCATGGGAGATGATGACATCACTAAGTGCAACAGTAGAGTAGAAAGAGAAGAGGATCCAGATCAGAACCAGATCCAGATTAACCCCTAGTTAATGGGTGTGACCTAGGCAAAGAATAAGCAAAGCAGGCTAAGAAGAAACAATCAGACCAAAGAACCAGGAAGGAGTTGTGTGATGAAAAGCCAGAGAAAAGAAAATAGGTGATCAACAGTGTCCAGTGCTGCAAAGATTGAGAAAAAGCCTTTAGATCTGGCAGTGAAGAGATAGATCATTGGTATCTTTGGCTGAATGAAGAAGTCAGAGGCTGAACTGGAGACAGTTTAGAAGAGTGAGAAGAAAGGCAGTGGATCTCTATAGTTCATATGACTTCCTTAAATTTAGGAGGGAGAGGGGGGGATAACATACAAAGGCTGGAAGAGATGGAAGGCCTAAGCAAAGGTTTTAAAGATGAGAAAGACATGGGGGTATTTGTAGGCTGTAGGAATGACTGAAAGTAAGAGAATGGAATGATAGTAGGGACAAGCTGATGGAGAAGTCAGGAAGGAATGGGATCAGAGATAAGGAGAAAGGCCACCTCTCCAGGTGAGACTGGTGAATGGTTTCAGTTTCTAGTTAACTATGAAGGCCTTAGCTGAGAGGGAGTAATGAGGATCTGTCATGTGAAGCTTCTGGAGAGAAGAAAAGCTTTGTAACAGTTCCCAGTATCCCAGGGCTGGATAAGGAATCCTTTAGGGAGAAGCTGAATGTTAGCCTTGCTGTTGCCGAGGTCCATCTGAGATTAGATGACAAATTTGTAAGGGACACAATCGATGAAGTTTTATGACTTCCCTGAGCTCTGTGCAGCAATGTGTATGAAGAGAACTGAAGGAGGCCAATGATGTAAGTGATCCAGACTTGGGGATTCGACAAGGAAAAATTTATGATAGATAAGCAAAGGGTCAAGGAATGTGAAAGTAAAGAATAATGTAGAAGTGAATTGGTTTGCCAGAGGTTAAAGTAGGGAAGGGAGGGGTTAGTGTAACCAACGTAGGGATGATGGCCTGGGAAAAAACCTGAGGGGTCGAAGGAATGGACGTCGTGGTGAGGCTAAAGACTAGGCTTGGGAGTCCTAAAGCATAGGAAGCGAGACACTGTGGTCTATGCAGTGCCTATGAGGGCAGTTGCTGTCACCCACTCTTTTTTATCGAGATGGGGGAAACTGAAGCCTAAGTGACTAGTCTATGGGTGAGCCATTAGGACATGGCAGAACCAGTATTCTGATTTGGAACCCAGTGTTCTCTAGTACTCTTCATATTTTCATCCTTATAGCATCTGCATAGTCACATGGCTATTAAGTGACAGCTAGGAATAAAACCCAATTTTAATGGGAGAAGACTTAGAAAAGAGTCCAAATGAGAAATACCAACAGATTTAGATCTGGAGAAGACCTTAGAGATCATGTAGTCCAACAACCCCTT
This sequence comes from Sarcophilus harrisii, assembly GCF_902635505.1. Classification (NCBI taxonomy): domain Eukaryota; kingdom Metazoa; phylum Chordata; class Mammalia; order Dasyuromorphia; family Dasyuridae; genus Sarcophilus; species Sarcophilus harrisii. Next base: position 56,576,586 of record NC_045432.1, on the reverse strand, counting down.
TTTACAGAGGAGGAAACAGAGGCCTAGAGTAATTGAGTACCCCCGGGGTCACATAGATAGTAAATGGCTAAGTAGGATTTGAACCCAGGTCTGCAGTATATGTGTGTGTGTGTGTGTGTGTGTGTGTGTGTGTGTGTACATATGTTTAGATATGTTCATGTACAGGGGTTCTATACATATACCTACACGCAATGAGAGTTTGGAAGGAAGAGTGATCTAATGAATGGTTAACTGAATATGGAGCAGAAGAAATTGCCTCTTCTCTCCACCATTGATGCAAACAAATTCACAGCCTGAAAAATGTTGAGAAACCCTCTTCTGGGAGTTGGGCAACCCAGCTTTACATCATCTCTGGCATCTCTCTAGATTGGAGGGAGACAAAAGAGAGCACTTAGAAACGGGAAATAGGCCCAAGGCCTAAAGGGCTGGACTATAAAAAATAATCAAAGGGTTAGCTTTGGCCAACCCATTTCTCTTCCTTTCTCTTAATCTGTGTTCTCAAATAACCCCCCCACCCATCTCAAGCACTTAGGAGTCATTTCCCTTCCTTTTATGTAATAGTTCCCAGGGTTCTGTTCTTTAATGCACAACAAAAACTTGGGGCAACTTGATTATAATCCATTTTTACTTGGCCAGTTATTGGGAATTGCTATCTCCATCCTGAGGAGAATTACTAAGGTTTCCCTAAGGACTGCAAAACCCTTGAGGCTCCATATCATAATGGCTGTGTTAGCTCCCTGGGTTTAATATAAATTATTTATAGATCAATTCCTCACCATCACCTTTGGAATCAAGCAAAGGCTTAAGAATCAAAGAATTGTCATTGCATTTCATTAAGGTGGTCATTAGAATCTGAGGCCCAGAAACAGGAGATGTTTGGGCCAGAATCGCACTGAGGCCATGATGGACACCAGCTCTTTTGTGCTGGTACCATTTCCAGAAAGTCACAGTGATGATGTACATCACCTGGGATGGATGATACTAATACTCTTTAGCACAAACTCTTTGGAATGATCAGCTAGCTCTTATCTAGTAAAAAGAAAGGCTCTGAGGAATGTCATGCCAGAAAGATCCATTTTGATGGCCTTACGGGAAGAAGGATTGGGAAAAAATATGGAATATTAGCTGCAGCTGGGAGTGAGGGAAGAAGCCAATACTGAGACAAATCATCATTGGCCCTAGCACTCAGGAAATATTTGAGAGAATCACAGACTTTCAGAGTAGGGAGGAACTTCATCAGTCATCTGGCCTAGACCTGAAAAAGACTTCCCCCATGACATACCTGACAAGGGGCCAGACAGCCTCCTCTTGCAGACCTACTGCCTCCCAAGGTACTTAATCCATTATACTTTGGGATAGGACCATTTCTGAAGCTTCCTACTGTTATTGTTGTTTGCTCTTGAACTAAGCAAAACATGTCTAATCCCTTTTCCACATAAGAGTGCTTCAAATATTTGAAGACAAATCTCATGTGTGCCCCCCACGAGTCTTCCCCTTTCCAAGCTTAGCATCTTCAGTTCCTTCAAACGATCCTCATATGACATGATGTTAAGACCCTTCACCAATCTTGATTGACCCCCCTCTGAATGCCCTCTAGCTTCTCCTTCCTAAAATGTGTTATCCAGAACTGAACACATCACAGCTATGGTCCAACCAGAGCACAGTATAATATGACTATCAACTCACTGCCTTTCAGCAGGTGATCCCAGGTCATACTACTGACTCCTGTGAAGCTTTCAGTCCATGAATACCACAGATTTTTTTCAGATGAACTAATGTCTAGCTGTACCTCTCCTATCTTGTACTTGTGAAATTGATTTTTGAACCCAAGTATAAGACTTTACATTTCACTATGACTCATTTAGAGTTTTCTTGGCAAAGAAACTGGACCGCTTTGCTGTTGTCCTCTCTGGCTCATTTTACAGATGAGGAACTGTGGCAAACAGAGTGCAATGATTTCTCCAGGGTCACACAGTTAATATCTGAGGCTGGATTTGAATTCATGAAAATGGATCTTCCAGTCTCAAAGCCCAGTGTTCTACCCACTGAACCACCTAGCTGTCCTTGGGGATATGAGGGTACTGCTATTTCCAAAAATCTTGAGTTCAGGGTACTGGGCTGGATCTGAGGGGAGAGAGTGGTCAAAGTGGTGATAGCGATCTGACTTGTCTGACATATGTTGCCTCTTGTCTCTTTCCCAGGGTGCCTGGCTGTTTCAACAAGGCTGGCTTGTCTTTCCTATGTGTTCTTTTTCTAAATCCTTTGAAAGCTATTCTTTGAAAATCTAAAGTGCATGTCTCTATTCTGATTTCATTTCCTCCATCACAAAATCTAACATGGAGCAGTTATTTCCCTTCAAGTTTCCCATCATTTCCACTCCAGAAACCAATTCTTCCCTGTTGATAAGAATCAAATCCAGAATAGAATTTCCCCTCATTTGTTTCCCCACTTTTAGAAGGATTAAAGTATTATTAAGAGAAGCCAAAAGGTTATTAGTTATTTCACCTTTACAGAGAGAGATTTGCAGTGAAATTCAGTTGCCCATCACTCCTATATCATGCCTTTGTATCAGGCTTGTGGGCTGTTTCCTAAACTCTTTTGTCTATTTCTCCCTCCTGTCCAAACAATTAGAAGTATACGCTGATGACAATATGACTCCTGTGCTTCAGTCTCTGTCCCCCCTTCATGCTCCCAACAGTCCTTGACTGGTTTTGTTGTGCATTTGGCACCGATCACATGTTTTAAGTAATGATAATGCTGTAGGAAAGAGCATCCCTCTCCAGCCCCATAGACTCAGAATGCCCACCTTCAGATCCCCTGGCTGCCACTTAGTCAATATGTAAGCATGGACAAGTCACTTGAATGTTCCCACATGTCATCTGCTTCACACCTAATGTGAGGATGACAGTATTTAGACTATATGTATCTCACAAAGTAGAGAGGAAAGAACTGTGTAAATCGGTACATAAATGTGAGTTCTTTTCTCTGCCGATGTCATTAGTCATTTTTCCATGTGCGTATGATCTTGTCTCTCCCACCTAGCCAGCAAACTCCTTAAGGACAGGGACTGAGTTTTATCCTTGTCTGTATGCCATATAGGCAGGTGCCAAAACCCCTCATCTTCATCATCTTAGCTACCTTCCATTTTGTCAATGTTCCTCCAGAAGTGAACACAATACTCCAGATTTGATCAGAATAAGAAAGAGGGAAGCAACAGCATCACCTTCCTCATTCTGGACGTTTGGTCTCCCTTTGGCTGCTGTGTGACGCTGGTGGTCCAGGTTTACAATCCATTAAAACTGTCAGATCTCTTTTCACAAGAATTCTTTCTAGCCATATCACCCTTCCACCCTGCCACACACACCTCATCTTGTACTTATGTGGTTAATTTAAATTTACAATACTTTCCTTTGGGTTTACAATAATTCCTTTGGGTTTCATTTTCATCTTCTAACCAATTTGGCCTTTCCTTCCAGCTGGTCAAGAGCTTTTAGGAGCCCAGTTCTGTCACCCAACATATTAGCTATATCTTACAGCTTCAAGCCATCTGCAGATCTGCCAAACATGCCATCTATGAATTCATCTGAATCACTGCTAAAAATGTTGACCAGGGCAGAGCTGTTCTGGGCATCCCTAGGGACTAAGTTCAAGTTTGTTAGAGATCCATTAACACACATTATCTGGACGTAGACTTGCAATTCAATCATAGTCAACCTAACCTAGCTATCTTCCAACTAACATTTTAAAAAAAACCTTCTGTAAGGATTTCATGAGAAACTCTGTGAAATATCTTATTAAAATCCAGATGTTCCAAGACTTCACTGTTTCCCTGATCTACCTGTCTAGTCATACTAGAAGAAAAAGAAATGAAATTCATTTTGCATGAGTTTGAGTGAATCCATGAGGGCTCCTAGTGATTACCATATTCAGGTCTAAGTGTTCATAAATCATCTCTTTAAAAATCTGCTCTAGAAGTATCTAGGAATCGGCCTCAAGCTTACCAAGTTATGGTTTCCATAATACACTTTCTTCTTTTGGTTAAAAATTTAAGAGAGCATTTCATGTCTACTGTCTTTTGGAACGTCTCCATGATTCTGCAAAAATCTGCAAATTGTCTTAGAAGCCTGGGAAGATGTGATTCATCTGAACCAGGATAGAGGCGTTCATTTAGAGTAAGCCACAGAGGCCATCTACTTCGATTCATGCCTGAATAAGTATCTCATAAAACATCACCAAATAGTCTTACAACCTCTGTTCAGAGACTTCGAGTGAGAGGGAACCTCCTGCCTTCCAAAGCAGCCTTTTCCATTTTGGAATAGCTCTAATTATTAGAAAATGTTTTCTTATATTTAGCTCAAATTATCCTCTCTGCAACTTGTATCCATTACTCCTCTTTATGCCCTTTGGGGCCAACCAGATCAAAGCTAACCCTTTCCATGTTATAACTCTTCAGATATTTGAAGACAGCTCTTATATGATAGCTTATCTTCTCCAGGATGAACATCCCCAGGTCTTTCAAGGGATCCAAATGGATGTAGTCACAGGGTCAATAAGCAGCAGGTATGGGATTCCAACCCATGTCTCCTCTGGTTCTCACTTCAGTGTTCTCCTTACACACTATGCCACTTGTAAAAAAACACTGAAGTGTGAGCTAGATTGTGAAAAGATTTCAAGTAACATATGGAATTACTTTCTACTCTACAAGGTCTCTCTCCTTCTAATATGACAGAGCAGGAAGCCATTTGTCCAGAGTCTTTTATAACAATGCTTCCTTATCCCTTGTAAATAGTCTCTAAAACATTGCCTCGCTCTGAGCACCTCCAAGAACCTCCACTTCAAATTAAACAAGTGATGATCTTGTCCCTTTGGGACCCTTGTCCCCAAATGGGTGTCTACTCATCTTAAGACTGATAACCATTCAACATCAACACCACCTGGTAAAGAACTCTGTGTTATGTTTGCTGGCTTAGCTAGGACTTCCACAGGCCTGAGTTACCAAAAGAACAGATTTTTGTCTGAAATCATTCAACAGGATTTCACGTTTTGAAGGAAACTTCAAAATCTAGTCCAGTCCTCTCATTTGACAGAGAAGGAAATAGAGGACAAGAGAGGGGTATGTGACACAGTAAATGAGAATCTTAAAGCTGCGAAGGATGGCAAGCGGCCACCTGACCCAAAGCCAGCACTGGAGGGATCAGAGCTGCAAGGGACTTGGGAACAGGGAATATCTGAACTGACAAACATGAGAACAAAGAATGTCAGAACACAGAATGTCTCAACGTGGCATCATAGGAAAGAACAGTGGTAGTGAGGGGAAGGGGAGAGGACACATTGTAAAAAAACAAAAACAAAAGGTATGGAGATGTAGAAGGTATCAACAATTTTTTTAAAAAAGAACATTGGTTCTTAAGTCAAAACTCATGGATTCTACTTCTTCTTCTTACTACCTGTGAGCCTATGTATGTCGCTTTCCTCCCTTCCCCACAAGGTACAAGATTACTGTAAGAAAAGCTGGTTTTGAACATAGCTATAGAAATATGAGTTCATATTGTACTATAAGAAATGATGAGCAGGATGCTCTCAGAAAAACCTGAAGATTTGCGTGAATTGATGCAAAGTGAAGTGAACAGAACCAGAAGAACACTGTACACAGTAACAGCTATATTGTATGATGATCGACTGTGAATGACTTAGCTATTCTCAGCAATATAAAGATCCAAGACAATTCCAAAGGACTTATGATAAAAATTTCTATCCACCTCTAGAGAGATAACTGATAGAATCTGAATGCAGATCAAAGCATGCTGGTTTTTTACTTTATTTTTCTTGGGGTCTTTTGATTGGAGTTTTTTTTTCAGAGTTATGATTAATATGGAAATATGTTTTGCATTAATACACTTGTATAACCTTTATCACATTGCTTGCCTTCTCAGTGAAAAAAAAAGGCAGAGTGGAAGAGAATTTGGAATTGTTAAAAAAAAAAAAAAAGAAAAACAGTTTAAAAGCAAGTTTTAACATGTATTTGGAAAAAATAAAATAGCAAAGAAATATGAGTTAGTATAAATAGTATCATAGTTTTAAAGCTAAAAGAATTCTTAGGCATTATGTAGTCTATAGATGAGAAAACTGAGGCCCAGATAAGTTATGATTCAATAGAGATAATAATGATAGTAGCTGATGTTTGTAGATTGCTTTGTTTTCAAAGCTCCTTTGAGCCTCACGACAACCCTATGAGGTAGGGGGGATTTTTATTGTCCCCATTTTACATAAGAGGAAAATCAAGCAAAAAGTCATACAGGAAGAGGGTAAATTTTTCTCATTCACACAGGAAGTAACCTGTCTGACACTCCTTGGCCTCCTTTGCTGAATCATTAGCCATGTTCCTATCCCATGAGAATGGATCTCTTTCACTTCTCTCTTTACTTTCTTCTTCAATGACATAATAAGCTTCTCTGAGTTAGTGTCATCTCTGTGTGGATAATTTCCAGATCTATATAACTCTTTCTCCTGGGTTCCAGTGTTCCATTACCAACTATTTGCTAAACATCTCTACCCATGTGTTTCATCAACACCTCAAATTCAGATTTGCCACAATAGAACTCATTAACTTGTCCCTCAACCATGCCCTTCCTCCAAGCATCCTTCTTTCTGTTGAGTCATCCCTCCAGACACCCAAATTTTCAAACTCAGAATCTTCTTTGTCTCTTTTCTCTCTCTCACCTGCCATATATGGTTTCCTAGTCTTGTCGATTTGGCCTCGATAGTGGCTCCCAGTCATCTCCTTCTTTCCACTTACACAAACACATGATTCAGACTGTTGGCATTTCTCACATGGATAATAATAATAACCTGATCAGTATCCCTGTCTTTAGTCTCTCCCCTCTCTAATCTAGCCTCCATGCAGCTGCCAAAATCACCATTCTAAGGCACATGTCTGACCATGTCTCTCTCCTGCTCAAACACCATCAGAGGCTCCCTCCTACTTCTCAAATAAAATGTAAACACCTTTACCTTTAAATGTATCCCTAGTTTTCTTCCAATATAACTCTCCAGGCTAATTTTATATTTCTCCTCTTCGCACATTCAACAATCCAGCCAACCTGGCCTATTAGTTCTTCCTAATCTTGGTACTCTACTTCCCATCTCCAAGCCTTCACACAGGGTCTCCCATTCATGCTTTCTCTCCTCACCTCCGTTTTGCACAATCTTTACTTTCTCTTCAAGCCTCCGCCCCGGTATCTCCCCGGTGGAATTCCCCCAAATGTTAGTGTTCACTCACTGGCTCTCTCTCTCTCTCTCTCCCCCCCAAATTACTTTCTGCTTACTTATATCTCCTACCATCTCCTTGAGGGCAGAGACCATTTCATTTTTGTCTCTATAATACTAGTCACCATGGCCTAATAGTCCTGGGACGTGGGTTCAAATCTTGTCTGACTTTTATTAGCTGTGTGGCTATGGATAATTTACTCAGGCCCTCCAAACAACTCCATAGGTTTCAAATGAGTTCCGACCTGCCTCAGTGGTAGAAAGTCTTCTATTTCTCTTTGTCTTAGCTCTGGTTCCCTCTTTTTGGATCATGCTCTGTGTCCCACGGTTTCCCCTGAAACCTGAAATTTGGCTTAAACCTGAAATTTGGCTCATGACTAGGTTACTATAGATCAAAGGGCTCTCCATTCCTGTACAAGAAATCAGGTTACTGGCACTTTAAATAAAGGTCAGACTATTTAACCAAAGAAAATTTAAAATGTAAAGGATACAAAACCAAGAATCTTTCTCTTCAGAGAGGTCACCTCTCCTGGACTTCTACAATCCTTCAGGCTTATAGCACTTCTTATTGTATGCCATTTCGGTCAAGTCCAACTCTTCATGCTTCCATTTGGGGTTTTCTTGCAAAGATACTAGAGACATTCCCTTCTCCAGATCATTTTACAGATGAAAAAACAGAGGCAAATAGGGTAAAGTGAATTGCACAGAGTCACATGGCTAGTAAATGCCCGAGACTGGATTTGCACTCAGGTCTTCCTAATCCCGGGCCTAGCACTCTATCTACTGTGCTACCTTGCTTATAGCACCACCCTGGCATTAAACCCTTCATCCCCCACTCGCACTCCGAGGTTCTAGATAGTTGACATCTATATATGGACCTACACAGTCCATCTAGCTCATAGTACAAGTGAAGGATGAAGTCTAGTTTGCCTTCTCCACCTCATGATGAGTTTATCCCGTGCTTTCCTTTTTGGGGAGTGTCAAGTGGACACAGCAGAGATAAAGCAGGGAGCGTATGAAAATAGGTTTCATCTCCTTCCAAATTTTGCCCAAAGAAGGAACTGCTAGATGCTGTGAGCTAAGTATTTGGAAGGGGAAGTACACTGTAGCAAGAAGCAAAGATAATTATCAGGCCAGGGGACGAAGCAGTGCAGTTTAACATTGATCAGATACCTACTATATGCAAAGCAAAGGGAAAAGAAACACAAAAGTGTTCAAATAAACCATCCTATCCTAGCTAGATAGCTGGTCCTTATTGAGCTGGTGATTTATAGAAGACAGTTCCTTACCACCTTCCCAGATGCCTTTTCCCCCTAGATAGTAGACTCTAGAAACAAGGTTCAAATCCAATGTATATATTCAGAATTGTTCCTGCTTCCCCATCAGAAAGCCCCTCCTAAATCTGACTATCAATCTATGTGACCATAGCAGGTATTTTCCCCTCTGGGCCTCACTTCTTCTGAAACATGAAGGTTAGGGGTATCACTTAACCCTCTGTAAAATGAGCTGGAGAAGGAAATGGCAAACTACTCTGCCAAGTTGACCCCAATTGGGCTCATGAAGAATCAGACACAACTGAACAACAACCTAATCTCAGCTCCTCTGGGTTTCACTTTCCTCATTTGTAAAATGATTGGGCTGGACTAGAGAATGTCTAAGGCCTCTCTCAGAACCACATGTTCCAAGGCTCTTCCCAACTCTGGCATTCTCTGTTCTAACTCTTTCCATGATCTCTACAATTCTCTGTTCAATGATCTTTCCCCAACTAGGACATTGGATCCCCTAGGATGTTTTCCATCTCCTGTGTTTTTGGCATCTATGAATATTTCTAAGGCCTTTGTAGTTGGTAACCTGCCTCATCTTCAGCAGGGTAAAGACCATGTCACCCTCCTTTTCAGGAAAATTCTATTGACTCTCTGGTAACACCAGAGTCAAGGAGAAAATCCTCAGTTTCATTTTTGAAGCCCTTTACACAATGAAGCCCTTCATTGAAGGGCTTCAAATCTGGGCCCTTCAATCTGGGCCCTTCCTGCTTCTTCAGTCTTCCTACACTTCCTTCCTTCCCCTTTTGCCGCTCTCCCAGGCAGCCACCCTGATTTCTCCCATTGCCATGCCTTTGCATTGGCTGTCCCCCACATCTCCAATGCTTTCCCTTCCCACCTTTGCCTCCTGACTTCTTTCAAGACTCCACTCCAATTCGGCCTTCTCCAGGAGGCCTTTCCTGGTCCCTCTCCTCTGCTAGTGCCTTTCCTCTGAGATTACTTTCCATCTTCTTTCTATATATCGTATGTGTACCTAGTTGTTGGCATCTTGTCTCCCCCACTGGAATAGCAACTCTGGAGAACAGAATAGCAATGACGGAGAGTAGAAGGACCCTCCAGGACCTTACAGTCTAACAGGTCATCTGAGTTTGGGAAAGCTAAAATCAAAAATTCCCCCCCCAAAAAAGCAAAGTTCTATTAAAAAAATAAGAAATCAATTTTCAAAAGACCATGGGAAGAAGCAGCTTCAGTATAGTGAATGGTTCTAGCCCTAGTGTTGCCTCCTGCCTCGCTTCAGCCTTGAACTTGACTTCGTTCTTTCTCACAGGATAATAAGCCCAAATCTCCTAGCGGGATGATCCCCTATCCTACCAACATTTGCACTTGGAAGTTCTACCCCACAGGGAGGTCACAGTCTGGTGAGTTTTTTTTTTTTTAGATTTGACACCTGTGGTAGTTTCTGCAATATTTTCCAATTGAGTGAAGATTTAAATTACTCCCAAAGACCTGGTCTTTTTAGCCCCTCTCTTAAAGTTAAGACTAAATTCAATCTGTAGCAAGTGACCCGGGACCACTTTTTCAATTGACTTCCAGACCATTGGCTTCAAGAGTTGTGTCCATGCCTAACCTAGGACAGCAAGCTTTGTTACCTTGTAAGCAACTCACCCCACTGCCCCATCTCTCCTCCTTTTTGTGGCTGAACTCCTTGTTTGCTCCATCTATAATTAGCACCTCCACTCTCTTTCCTCTCCTCTCTGTATAATTCTCTACAGTCTGGCTTCTGACTTCATTCAATTGAAATTAATCTCTCCAAAGTCACCCAGGGATCTCTTAAATGCCAAACTTAGTGGCCTTTCCTCATCCTTCCACCTTCTCACTCTCTCTACACCCTTTGACATGGGATTATCCTCTTCTTGATATGCTCTTCTCCCTAGGTTTTTGTGATGTAGCTTGCTCCTGATTCTCCTTCTGCCTGGCTGATCCATCTCTGTCTCCATTGTGGGATCTTCATCCCCTTCGGGCCCTCTAATGGCTGATCATAGGTGTCCCCAAGGCTCTATCCTGGGCCCCTCTGGTTTTCCTTCAATACTATTTCAGTGATCTCTTCAGGTCCCATGGATTCAATTATCATCTCTATGCAGATGATTCTTAGATTTATTTATCCAGCTCTAACCTCTCTCCTGGGCAGCTGGGTAGCACAGTGATAGAATGCTAGGCCTAGACTCCAGAAGATCCTTCTTCCTGAGTTCAAATCTGGCCTCAGGCACTGACTTGCTGTGTGACCCTGGACAAGTCACCTCACCCCGTTTGCTTCAATATCCTCATTGGTAAAATGAACTGGAGAAGGAAATAGTAAATCATTCCAATATCTCTGCCAAGAAAACCCCAGAATGGGGTCATGAAGAATCCAAAAGACTGAACAACAACAGCAAACCTCTCACATCTCTGTCTGTAATACTGGACTTCTGGAACTAGATGTCCTGTCCATGCCTCAACTCAATATGCCAAAACTGAACTTCTTTTTCTCCCCAACACTCACCTCTTGCAAACTTTCCTTTCATTTTTGAGGGTACCATCGTCCTACCTGTGACCCAGGTTCAAAATGTAGAGGAGGCGTTAGCATTTAGGGGAACTAGGAAAGGTTCCTTGCAGAAGGCCAGATTTTACCTGAGGCTTGAAAGAAGTGAGGAAGTAGAAATAAAGGAGAGAATTCAAGACATGGAGAAGAGCCAGTCAATGAAAAGGGACTGTCAGGAGATGACATGGCCTATGCAAGGGCCAGCAAAGAGGCCATCACCACTGCACTGTAGAATATATCATGGATGGGGGCAGCTAGGTGGTACGATGGATAGAGCACCAGCCCTAAAGTCAGGAGGACCCGAGTTCAAATCTTGTCTCAGACCCTTAATACTTCCTAGCTGTGGGACCCTGGGCAAAGTCACTTAACCCCAATTGCCTCAGCAAAAAAAAAGAATATGTCAAGGGTAATAATAGTATCAGAAAACAGGAATGGTAGGAAGGGGTCAGGTTATAAAGGGCTTTAAAAGCTATTAAATAGTAGATTTCATATTTGTTCCTGGAGGTAATAGTGAGCCGCTAAATTTTGCCAAGTAGGGGGATGAAGTGATGAGACTTGCACTTTAGAAAGAGAGAACATTGCCTGATTTAACCATGCCCACAGACACCAGCTTAACCGCATGGACAGACGTGGTTAGAAACTTTTGGGAGGATGAAGAGAAAAGACATTTAACATAGAATAAAAGACATCTGAGATCTAATCCTTCACTTTATAGATAAGTTAAACATAGTCTCAAAGGAGGTGATTTGCCCAAGATCTCTCAAGTAGCAGAACTGGAATTTGAAGCCAGGTTCTCCATCTCCAAGTGCCGTTTTGACCATTCTATGCTGTCTCTGTGAAGCTACTGAAAACCCATGGTTGCTTCAACAAACAGTGAAGAGTGTGGAACTGCTACCAATTGGAAACCAGGGGTCACAAAGCAATGGAGCCATATTGTGGAACCATGGATTGTTTGAACTAAAAAGGACTCTAGAGGTGAAAGAGTCAGAGATTTAGAGCTGAAAGGACTAGGTCATCTTGTCAAAACATCTCATTACAGAGGGAGATATCGAGGCCCTACGATAGGAGTCCTCAAATTTTTTAAATAAGGGGCCAGTTCACTGTCCCTGAGACTGTTGGAGGGCCGGACTATAGTAAAAACAAAAACTTTGTTTTGTGGGCCTTTAAATAAAGAAACTTCCTAGCCCTGGGTGAGGGAGATCAACGTCCTCAGCTGCTGCATCTGGCCCACAGGCAGTAGTTTGAGGACTCTTGCAGAGAGTATATTAAACTGAAGCAGAGGGAGAGGAAATGACCTGACCAAAGGCACCAGTTTGGGGGGCACAGGGGCCCTCATCTTCCTCATCCAGCAACCACTGAAGGAAGGCATCTTGGGAGCACACAGAAAAGCCCAGCAGAAAAGCACTGCAACAGGATCTCTGGCACTGACCCGGGGTCTAACGATGACCAATTGTTCCCCACACTTACCCCTTCCCCAGGGCCGAGACCTCAAGTCTTGTCATGATTCATCTCCAACATTCTATCCTGGGAAGGAACACAGCACTAGCTTCTTCAGTCTCCTCAGGACCAACTCTCCCACGCCTCCCACAGTTGGAAAAGTCTAGTATATTAGCTCCTAGAAGACACAAATGTGTCCTGTGCACCAAACAGGCAACTCCTTGGACAGCCTTCGATAGCTTGACCTTTGGATTCAAATGAATCCTGCCCCAACCAAGGAAAAAGAGCTCAGTGGTTCTTCCCTCTGTGAAGAACAACTCACAGGTTCATAGCATCTTGAGATACAGAATCCCTGACCTTTGGTCTGCTGCAGAGGCAATCCTATAGGAGAAAAAGAGATTCAGTATGGGAAAAGACTGGATCAACAAAGTTAGATACTAATTTTAATTTGAAGCAATTAGCATTTAGGGGAAATGTTCAGAAATCGGGACATCATTCCTGTTATGAGTGTGCATGTATGTGAGTTTGTATTTATGTATATTGTATGTATGTATATTACCTTCTCAAGTAGGAGGTGGGGGAGAAAAAGAGAGAGAGAATTTGGAACTCCAAAACTTTTTAATAAATGTTAAAATTGCTTTCACAAGTAAAATAAAATGTAATTATTAGTCATACAGTTATTAAGAGATACTTGTAACTCTTAACTGTTACAAGTTAACTGTATCAATAACTCTTTTTTTTTTATTTAATAGCCTTTTATTTACAGGATATATGCATGGGTAACTTTACAGCATTAACAATTGCCAAACCTCTTGTTCCAATTTTTCACCTCTTACCCCCCCACCCCCCTCCCCTAGATGGCAGGATGACCAGCAGATGTTAAATATATTAAAATATAAATTAGATACACAATAAGTATACATGACCAAAATGTTATTTTGCTGTACAAAAAGAATCAGACTCTGAAATATTGTACAATTAGCTTGTGAAGGAAATCAAAAATGCAGGTGTGCATAAATATAGGGATTGGGAATTCAATGTAATGGTTTTTAGTCATCTCCCAGAGTTCTTTTTCTGGGCATAGCTAGTTCAGTTCATTACTGCTCCATTAGAAATGATTTGGTTGATCTCGTTGCTGAGGATGGCCTGATCCATCAGAACTGGTCATCATCTAGTATTGTTGTTGAAGTATATAATGATCTCCTGGTCCTGCTCATTTCACTCAGCATCAGTTCGTGTAAGTCTCTCCAGGCCTTTCTGAAATCATCCTGTTGGTCATTTCTTACAGAACAGTAATATTCCATAATTTTCATATACCACAATTTATTCAGCCATTCTCCAACTGATGGACATCCATTCAGTTTCCAGTTTCTAGCCACTACAAAAAGGGCTGCCACAAACATTCGTGCACATACAGGTCCCTTTCCCTTCTTTATAATCTCTTTGGGATATAATCCCAGTAGTAACACTGCTGGATCAAAGGGTATGCACAGTTTGATAACTTTTTGAGCATAGTTCCAAACTACTCTCCAAAATGGTTGGATTCGTTCACAACTCCACCAACAATGCATCAATGTCCCAGTTTTCCCGCATCCCCTCCAACAATCATCATTATTTTTTCCTGTCATCTTAGCCAATCTGACAGGTGTGTAGTGGTATCTTAGAGTTGTCTTAATTTGCATTTCTCTGATTAATAATGACTTGGAGCATCTTTTCATATGACTAGAAATAGTTTCAATTTCTTCATCTGAGAATTGTCTGTTCATATCCTTTGACCATTTTTCAATTGGAGAATGGCTTGATTTTTTATAAATTAGAGTTAATTCTCTATATATTTTGGAAATGAGGCCTTTATCAGAACCTTTGACTGTAAAAATATTTTCCCAGTTTATTGCTTCCCTTCTAATCTTGTCTGCATTAGTTTTGTTTGTACAAAAACTTTTCAGTTTGGTATAATCGAAATTTTCTATTTTGTGATCAGTAATGATCTCTAGTTCTGCTTTGGTCATAAAGACCTTCCCCTTCCACAGGTCTGAGAGGTAAACTATCCTGTGTTCCTCTAATTTATTAATAATTTCATTCTTTATGCCTAGGTCATGAACCCATTTTGACCTTATCTTGGTGTACGGCGTTAAGTATGGATCAATGCCTAGTTTCTGCCATATTAGTTTCCAATTTTCCCAGCAATTTTTATCAAACAGTAAGTTCTTATCCAAAAATCTGGGATCTTTGGGTTTGTCAAAGACTAGGTTGCTATATTTGTTGACTGTTTTATCCCTTGAACCTAATCTATTCCACTGCTGTATCAATAACTCTTAATGACATTTATTAAGAGTTACAAGTATCTTCCCATGTAGGAATGTAAACAGTCTAACTCCTTAAATTCTTTATAAATCCTCTCCCCTGTTTACCTTTTTATGCTTCTCTTGAGTCTCATATTTGAAAATCAAATTTTATCTTCAGCTCTGGTCTTTTCATGAGGAGTGCTTGAATGTCCTCTATTTCATTAAATATCCTTTTTTTTCTCCTGAAGGATTATGCTCCGTTTTGCTGGGTTGTAATTGTAGTCCTAATTCCTTTGCCTTTCTCAGTATCATATTCCAAACCCTCGGATCCTTTAATGTAAAAACTGTTAAATCCTGGGTCATTCTGATTGTAGCTTCACAATAATTTGAATTGTTTTTTTCTGGTGATTTGAAATATTTTCTCCTTGACCTGGGAGTTCTGGAATTTGGATATAATATTCCTGGGAGTTTTCCTTTAGAGATCTCTTTCAGGAAGTGATAGGTAGGTTCTTTCGATATTTATTTTACTCTCTGATTCTAGGATTATCAGTGAAGTTTTCCTTGATAATTTCTTGAAATATCAAGTCTTTTTTATTTTGGCTTCCAAGTAGTCCAATAATTCTTAAATTACTTCTCCTGGATCTGTTTCC
This sequence comes from Sarcophilus harrisii, assembly GCF_902635505.1. NCBI lineage: Eukaryota > Metazoa > Chordata > Mammalia > Dasyuromorphia > Dasyuridae > Sarcophilus > Sarcophilus harrisii. The sequence continues at coordinate 56,561,108 of NC_045432.1, read as the reverse complement.
CAGGTCAGCTATTTTTCCAATGAGATATTTTGCATTTTTCCATTCTTTTGATTTTGTTTAATTCTTGATGCCTCAGGAAATCATTAGCTTGTGCTTATCTAATTGTAATTTTTAAGGAATTATTTTCCTCAGTTAGCTTCTGTATATCCTTTTCCCTTTGGACTTGATAGAGTCGGGAGTCAGGAGGCTTGATAAGAGTCCCGACTCCCAACTCTAACCCTACTTTTTAAAGAATTGTTTTCTTCATTGCTTCATTTCTGCTCCAGAATTCATTTTGAAGAATTATTTTATAGTTCTTTGAAGATAAATTTGGAAGAATTAAATTGAATTGTTCGACCATTTTTGTTATACCTCAAGATATTATTGATGTAGCGCTGTACTTATTGATGATTGGGATATGGCTCTGAAAGGGTACACCTTATTCAAATGGAAGAGGCTAAGAAACGGAGGGCAAAGTCAAGAAGCCTTATATATTAAGATATATTTAAATGAGGAAATCTAGGAAATGAGACTAGGGCACCATGATACAGATCAAGGGTGAGGATGTATGGAGGCACAACCAAAATCAATACTGTTATCAGATTATACCATAGACCTCCTAGACAGAAAGAGGAAATAGATAAGGAGGTCAGGAAACAAATCTGAAGTCCAGCACAGTGGACACTCTAAGCTTCCAGATATCTGCTAGAGATTTTCCTGCCAAAAATAGAACATCTAATAACTTACTGGGTTACTTTAAAGATAAATTCTTCAAAGGATAGAGGAACCAATGAGGGGAATTGTTGTTCTGGACCTGATACTCACCCACAAAATAGAATTGGTTGCTGGGGTAGAAATAATGGGAACTTCATGGGTAGGGGAGTATGTGACCATTCTATCCTAGAAATTGTGAAAAAAATGTGTGAAAGCTAGGTGTAGTCTGACACACTCCCTAGTTTTGTGAAGAATAGATGCCAAACCAGAAATTGGAAACTGAGTGGATGCCCATCAATTGGAGAACGGCTCAATAAATTGTGGTATATGAATATTAGGGACTATTATTGTTCTGTAAGAAAGGACCAGAGGATGATTTCAGAAAGGCCTGGAGAGACTTACACGAACTGATGCCGAGTGAAATGAGCAGGACCAGAAGATCATGAGATATTTCAACAACAATACTATATGATGATCAATTCTGATGGATGTGGTCATCTCCAGCAATGAGATGAACCAAATCAGTTCCGAAAGAGCAGTAATGAATTGAACCAGCTACGCCCAGGGAAAGAACTCTGGGAGATGACTATGAACCACTACATAGAATTCCCAATCCCTATATTTTTGTCCGCCTGCATTATGGATTTCCTTCACAGGTAAATTATACACTATTTCAAAGTCCGTCTTCTTGTGCAGCAAAATAACTATATGGACATGTATACATATATTGGATTGAACATATACTTTAACATATTTAACATGTATTGATCAACCTGCCATATGGGGGCGGGGGAAGGATGGGAAAAATTGGAACAAAAGGTTTTGCAACTGTCAATGCTGAAAAATTACCCATGATATATCTTGTGAATAAAAAGCTATAATTAAAAAAAGAATAGACTCCAAAGGGTTTAGAGAAAAGACAGGTAAGATCTCATAAGTAAAACTGATAGGGGAAGTCAGCCCAGGAAGGATGGAAAGTGAAATGCCGGAGCCACAAAGACAAACAACTCTTGTGGGTAAGAAAGGGGGGATCCAAAATGATCAATATGGATGAACAGGGAGGCAAGACTTTTAAAAGACATGTGCAAAAGACAGAAGCAAGGACTGATAAAGAAAGATGAATCAAAAGTGTGGCATAATCCTATGAGAATAGTATCAGGCGGAGCCAAGTCTGCTCAAGCTGGAGATGTTTAGCCTGTATACATGAAGGGTTAAGAAGGGAATATGATCAACAGGTATTTGTTAAACACCTACTATGTGCAAGCACTCTGCTAGGTGTTAGGGAGAAGTTAAGTTGCCTCTACTTTCAAATTGCTTACATTTTACCAGGGAAGCAACATAAGGGGGAGGGGGGGAACCAGCTGCTACTGGGAGGAATCAGGAAAAGCCTCATGTAGGAGGCAGTACTTGAGTTGACCTCTGAAGCAGGCTAAGGATTCTAAGAGGTTGAGCTAAATAAAGAGGATACTCCAGGCATGGGGAAATAAGGCCTGTCTGGTTCCAGTTAACTTGAGCCACACTTGAAGGATTCCATTAATTGTGCTTGGCCCTAAAAGGCAGGACCAGAAAACGATGTTGGACAAGTTGCGGAGGTGACTGATAAAGAACGAGAGACTAAAAAGTTTGAGAGAGAACGACCCTCAGAATTTACCCAGTCTCACCCTAGAGGCCACGGGAAGAAATGGGACTTGTCCAGGGTCACATCTGCCCCCCCTCCCCGCCCACCCCCCGAAGTAGCAGAATCAAGATTCCAATCAAGTCTGCAGATCCTAGATCCGGTAATCCATCCATTCATTCCATAAGCACCTACTAAGTGTCAGGCACTGGCAGTACAAAGGCAAAAAGAAAACTGTCCCTGACCTCATTGAACTTATTTCTCTAAGTATAAAGTCTGTGTGCATGTACCCAGTCACACACACACACACACACACACACACACACACACACACATACACACACACACACACCCCTGTGTGTACACATACACATAGACATATCCACCCACGGTGCAGATTCCTTCTGTTACAGCATGCCGAATTCAAACCAGGACAGTAGCTTTCCAAATATCACGTCCCCCCAAAGGCCTCCCCACCCTAAGTCTATGTCCACATCTGTGGTAAACTCAAAAGAAAAGAAAGGCCGAAAAAGTGAGGGTGAGCCTTCCTGAGAATCAAGTTTCACAATCTTGCCAATCGCATTAGCATATACTGGTAGGATCCACTTTTCCCCGCCTACAGATAATCCAGCTCCCCCCCCCCCCCCCAGCCCTAGTCATAAAAATCCTCCCTGCTTCCAGTAGTCTCTGCAGCTGCACAGTTTCCTGGGGAGTTCGGAAGAAGAGGCAGAGGAGCCCACCCCCACACAACCTGCCAGCTTTCACCGCCCTTTATTACTGCCCCCTTCCTCTCTGCCTTCCTCCCTTCTCCCCTCTTCAAAGCCAGAGCGGGTGGGGTCAGGACGGGGGGACCAATGTGAAAGAGGAAGGAGACGTGAATATTGACTAGCCAGCGTGCCCTGCCCTCTCCCCACCAGGCAAGAGGTCGTCCTCCATACAGCAGCGACCTATGTGGCTACAGAGGCTGCCTTACACTCAGGGCAGCACCATGTGAACAGTGGCTGCTCACAAGGCAGGACGGGACAGCTCGCAGCAGCCAGCATCCGGCCCAGCTCTCCTAGGGAGGGAAGCCCAGAGCCAGCCAACTTGAATTGCCCGGACCCCCTGGGACCGGCTTCTGGGGGTGACTTGCCGACGGGCAGCTTCCAGCCTTTCCTGAGGTAAGGAGATTCCTTCAGCGAGCAGGTGGTAGAAAAAGGCTATTTGCCAGCCTCTCTCAATCCCCAGGAGCCTTTGGGCCCCTTTGGGGGCTTCCAGTGGGGCTACTCTGGGAAGGCTCTTCCTCCTCCTGTCCCAGACTGAGATCCCCCAAGGAAGTCGGGAAGCCCTGTGTTTCCCGGCTGGCTAGCAGGGGCGGTGCTGGGGAGCTGAGCAGGTGACACCTGCACCTTCCCAACAGCCCCAGCACTTCTCAGGTGAAGCCTGACTAGCGAAAAAGCTGCTTTAAGAGCTGTGGAGAGCCTCCCTCCTGAGCTTCGCTTCTGCTTTGTTGAGCCGGAGTTTCCTTTCTTGAGACGAAGTAGAAAGAGAGTGGAAGCCTAGAGCACTGCCCCTTGCCAACCATTTACTTCCCCTCCGCTTTAAACTGAGGGTCTTGAATGCCTCCTCTCCTCCCCCTCTTAGAAGCCCTGGCTTCCTTCAAGATTCAGCTCAAAGACCACCCTCTTCAGGAGGCCCTTCCCTGGCTCCCGCAGCTGTCAGGGGAGGGGGGGGTCTAGTCTGCAGGTATCTGGGGTGGATCTAGTTTCTATTCTGTCTCCACCATTCGAACGTAAGCTCCTTGAGGGCAAGAACTGTGTTTTCTGCCTTTCTTTGTCTGTCCCGAACTTATCCCCGGGCCTGGCCACAGAGTAGGGGCTCAATAAATGCTTGTTGACTGTGAGTAAGGTAGCACAAACACTAGCAGCAGCATCCCCATTTTAGAGATGAGGATTTACCCTTGATCCCCCAGCTCATAAGTGGTCCAGCCCCGAGGAGAGCCCATCTTCTTCTGGCCCCAAAGTCAGAACCTTCCAGACTTGACAGACTGCCTATAGTTTAGTTTATGCTCTGAGCTCCCTCTCGGGTCTTACGTTGCATGTTCCAAGGCCCCAGCTCCAGATCTGCCCCATCTCGGCCATTTTCCAGCTTTTGACCTTCTCGTCTTCGAAGGGCCTAAACCCAAAGGTCAGACATGGTCCGTAGCTTCCCAAGCCAGACATTCAATTCAACAGCAAAGACTTCCTGAGGTCTTACTATATATGTATGGTCCGGGCTTCACAAAGTTTACTGGCTCTAACATTCTAATCAAAAAACTTTAGGGAGGAGGGAGATCTTTCTACTCTGTGGCAGCAGTGAGAAGGAGAAGAATAAGGCTCAGGAAGATGACAGAGTACCTCTCTGTTGCATTTTCCAGTTTGCAAAGTGGTACGTAGTACAGGCATGCCCATTTTCCAGGTAAGACACCTGAGGCTTGTAGAGTTGAAGCTATTCACCTTTAGTAGCACATTAACAGTAGCTATACTATTTCTATATATTATAGTTGGCTCAGGGACTCAAGTCCAAGTTTTCTAATTCCAAGTCCAATGACTAACAAATGGGTTTCAGAAGCAAGTGAACAGTTTTGCCGGGGGAGGGGGGAGAGAGGCCATCTGGAGTTGGTTTGATTTGTTCATTCTACCTTCTAAACCTCAGACTAGGTCCTGGAAGCTGGAGCAAACGCGAGGGGGGACATTAGGCAGGTATCATATGAACACCACTTGTAAGATAAGCCTGGTTTAGAACCATTTGGGGTTTTTTTTAATTTCTAGATGTTCTCAAGCCCTCCTAAATCATTTCCATGTAAGTTGCTATACGTGACGGACAAATGCGAGACTTCTGCCTTTGCGAGTTGTCTCGGACAAATGGCAAGTACTTTATCTGCACAGCTAGCCAGCTATTAGAGTCAGCTCAGCAAACGATTCAACAAAGTTAATTTCCGTGTGATGTTTGGAACTGGGATCACAAAGAGAAAAGAAATCAAATCACTCCCTGTCCTCAAGGAGCTGGCATTCTATGGGGGCCATGCCATATAGTATCAATCACTCCACATGCATTTATTAAGCCCCTACTTTGTGCTCAGCAATTTGTACCCACATAAATAAAGAAATACCAAGTAATTTGAGAAGGGGTGAGTACTAACAATTGGGGGGGCTCAGGAAGGGTCTCCTATGGAAAGAATCTAGGAATTCTCTGAGGCAGAGTTGAGAGGGTGTCATAAGAAGTGGCGGAGGATATGGCATTGAGAGATGGAGTGTTAAGTTTGTACCACAGAGTGCAGAAGGGGGACAAGAGGAACCCTGCCAGACCATTAAGTGGGAGCCAGATCGATGGAGAACTTGAACACCAGGCGGAAAAGGTAGTGTTTCATCCCAGACGTAAGGAGGCGCTGAGTTTCAGTCAGAAGACCTGCGTTCAAATCCTGGCTACATCACCTACTACATATATATACGTGGTCAGGACACTTCATCTCTCCGGGCTTTGATTTCTTTATCTGCCAGATGAGGGGGTTGGGATTAGATGGCTTTCGAAGGCCCCTTTTGGCTTTCAATCTGTGATCTTAATCTGTGGTCCCTTTACTGGCCCCTGTATCACTATGGTTTGCATAACCATGCTCTGAGCTCTAATGATAAGACTAGAAATCTAGACCAGGAACAGGAAGATTGATCAATTCAGTGAAGACAATAAATTGAAAGAACCCTAGAAGTCATCTACTCCAACTCCCTTCTTGCAGAGAAGAGGAAATGGAGCTGGGGTATCTGCATCAGCATCCCCCTCTGTCAGAAAGTTTGGGAAATGTTGTAGACACCCAGCCACAATGAAGAGAATTCCCCAAACAACCGGACGGAAAAATTCGGGAGGGGTTCTGTGTACTCTCCAGTGGCATTCGCGTTGCTGAAATCCAGGGGAGACACAGCTGGTCATAGTCCAACATGGGGATGAGACCCACTAAAAGACAACTCGAATTCACAGTAGCCCTCGGTCACTGTGCAAGAGAGGGTTGAAGGGCATGCTACGTAAAGTGATTGGGAGGCTGTTACTGACCTGAGCAGGGAAGACCATGTGGAAGAGGGGCCATTTGAGTTGGGCTTCAAAGGCTAGCTAGGAATTCAACAGGGCTGGCTAGATGAGGTAGAGAATAGAGAACTGGGCCTGGAGTTAGGAAAACTCATTTTCTAAGTTCCACTTCAGCCTCAGACACTCACTAGCTGTGGGACCCTGGGCAAGGCAATTCATCCTATTTGCCTCAGTGTCCTCATCTCTCAAATGTATTGGAGGAGGAAATGGCAAACCACTCCAGTATCTCTGCCGAGAAAACCCCAGATGAGGTCACGAAGAGTTAGACGGGACCGAGACAACTCAACAACAGTAACGACAAAAGGACAACTTAACAACAATAACAGAGGAGGGGAGGAAAGGAGAATCTCGGTGTTGAAAATAACAGTAGCCAAGGCCTGGAAGAGAGAACGGGAAGGTGGGATTCGTGGGGCAGAGAGCAGGCCAGCTTCCTCAGAGGAGGTAAGGTTGAGAAACCAGAGTGGGGCTGGGGGGCGGGGAACAGGGCCTTGAATGTCAGGCGATGGAACCTGAAGACAGAAGTAATATACAGGGCAGGGCTTCTCATCCTCATCTCCCAGATGACGTCTCTTGACTTGGAGTCGAGATGATAGCATCATCCACTGGGAAAAACATAAGATTGCAAGTCTCAGCGGGACTGTGTTTGAGATCCCCCTGGGCTACTCACTCACTACCTGTGTAATTTCAAGGTCCCTTCCAGCTCTAAATGTAGAATTCTCAGAGTTCAAATCTGGCCTTAAGATACTTCCTAGCTGTGTGACCCTGAGCAAGTCACTTGACTTCTATAAGCCTCAATTTCCTCATCCATCAAATGGGGATAATAACAGCTTTGACCTCCCAGGATTGTAATGGGGATCAGATCAGACCGTGTATATAGTAAAGCACTTTGTCAGCCTCAAAGTGGGATTTCAAGTGAATTATTGTTACTATAATCCTCACAGGTGGGGAAAGGATGGCTTAGAGAATGACTTGGCCAAGATCATCTACCTATTAAGGGTCAGGGCTGTGACAGGTCTTCTCATTCCAATCCAAGGATTCTTTTCCACCACCTCATCACCTCAAAAACAAATTTTCCTTAAGCGTCTGTGTTATTTGGAAATAGGCCTAGCCCAGAGCCAATGTGGATAGGCCTCCAGGGGCACCATCCTTGCCCTCCAGTCTAGCCTACCCCCAGTTCAGCTTTCGGAGATCTACTGTCTATACCCTTCTTCCCCTCTCTGCTCAAACCTACCCTCAGAGGAGACCTAACGAGCCCAGGGGAGGTGAGGCCGCCGAGACATCAGAATTCTAAACATGATGCTGTACCTGAGAAGGAAGGAAGGGCTGGGTGACCATTTCAGGAATTTCAGGCAAAGACATGCGTGGGCAAGCAATTGGACAGCAAAGGGTCCTTCCCAGGGCTTCTCAGACCCCACCTGCTCTTAAGGAAGCCTGCCTACGGTCATAAGCTCACTTCCTTGCTTTGTATCATTTTTCAATTTGTTACCGATTGCTTTTATCTTTTATGCCACAGATATTTCCCAGCGTACTTCCTGTTCCACAAAACCCTCCCTTATAACAGAGAAAACCAAGTTAAGGTACCAATCACAGTAACTTTCTGCCAGGGTATACCATGTGCAGCATCCCTCTCTTCCAAAAGGAGTGGGGCACATTTCATCATGTGTCCTCCATGCTGGCTGGCAGCCCGAATGAGTCGGGGGAGATGATTTAGGCAGGCAGTCTTGGTGTCTCTGTGGCATGTGTCGCCCCAGGTTATGGCCATGTCAAACACCGAGACACCTCAGGGAATGAGAACAGGACCCAGGGGATTCCCACCCTTCGGAGTTTCACCTCTTCTCACTAGGAATTTGGACTCTTCTCTCCACGCCTCATTTCAGGCTCTGGCCTTAATGTACGTTGGAACCTGGGATACAAAGAGGCCCAGTTCTCCCATCTCACCAGGAATTATCTGGGGGTCTTTGTCTCATTTTTCCACAATTCTCAATTTCAAAGTGGAAGGGACCTGAGAGGGCATTTAGGTCGACCCATGCCCAAGAAGGAACTCCTTCTACAGTGTCCCTCACAAGTACTCATTCAGATCCTGCTTGAAGACCTTCAGCCATGAGGACCTCCCTGCCTTTTGAAGCTGCCCATCCCACTTTTGAATAGCTCTGATTATTGGAAACGGCCCCCTGTAGAGAGCTGCCACTTTTACCCATTGCTTCTAGCTCTGGAACCTCATAAATGAGGTGGCTCTATGGATGGAACACCAGGCTTAGAGTCGGGAAGATCTAAGTTCTGATTCCATCTCAGATACTTACTAGCTGTGTGACCTCAGGCAAGTCACTTAATTTGCGTCAGTTCCTTTTCTGTAAGATGGAGTCCTAATGGAGAAGGAAATGACAAACCGCTTCAGTATCTTTGCCAAGAAGGTCCCATAGAAAGTCAGCTACAACCAAACAAGTGAACAGCACCCATTCACCTTCCAGATATTCAGACAGCTGGTGTGCCTACCCTAAAGCTAGTCTTTTCCATACTAAGCACTGTGGGACTTGCTACTCATATGGCATGATCTCAAGGCCCATCCCGGTGGCTCCCCATGGATGTACTCCCACATGAGAGTGTGTTTAGAGATGCTTCCTATCTCTAAAATTACTGATTGACTTCAGAACTACTAAAGAAAAGTAGATTATGTCCCAGTTCTGCAGTGTGAATTTGGGAAAGGGCTTCATTCCATAGCTAAGGAAATTCAGCTTCCACGAAGGGGGAGAGGACTTCCCCAAATACCTAGGTGGTGCTGAGCTTCTGGCGCTTGCGCCTTCCCACTCTCCCACTCTCCAGTAGGATTTCTTGGCTTGAAATACATCTGGCTTGCCTACCCTCCTTTCTTTTAAGAGTCACCTTCCTGCTCCTTGATAAGCCCATCTCCTCAAGGCAACTGAGGATCCAAAGCCTTGACTTCCCATGCCAGCTCTGCCACACACTTGGAGAAGTCTCTTAACTTTTCAGCCTTACCTTCCTCATCTATAAAAAGAAGGCCCTGGAGAAGAGGACATTGACAAAAACTAGTTAAATAAGCCCAGTGTACTAGGAGGAAGAGAGGAAAAGGGGGGATACGCTTAGGGAAATATCCCCGAATCCCATCTGTGACTCCAAAGGAATGCTGACCACTCTGTTAGTTTATTAGCCTTATGTGACACGCTCCAGATTGGGGCCATTGGTGAGAGGCTTTGTGCCCTATCTGTATCTACCTCAGTATAAATCCCTACGGCCCCTAAGATCTGCAGACCATTGGAGCGATCGAGTTATTACTTCCTAGATCGAGCCAGCCTTCCGAGAGCAGTGACATGGGTAGCCTCATTTCCACAGGCCACACAGAGAAGGGAACCTGACAGATGCGTTGAGGTAGACCACAGATACATTCGAGTCTTCTTGCCTCCTCCCCTTGAGGTTTAGAGATCACTACAATACGCCCTAAAGTCAGGCCAACTGAGTAGGGGGAGACTTTGTGTCTGCTCCCCAGAATTCTGCACTGCTCAGAACGAGCTGTGGCCTGCTGGAAATCTCTGATCTCCTTCCTGGCTGATAGCCACAACAGGAGCCCGACTGACCCTGAGAACACTGGTGAAGATGGGTTGGCCTTCAGCAGCTTGCTGTCTCCTGGTCTATCTAGCCTAATTACCCCATTGTTCTCTCTAGTTTCCCTCATCTGTAAAACGGAACAATAATCAGAGAATCAGTCTCAGAGTTGTGCATGCATCCCAAGCCCCATGTGGAGATTAGTGACAATTTTTTTAAAGTGCTCCCCAAAGGCTAGATTTGCTGTTTCCTTTGCCAACAGTTCAGGAGGAAGGAAAAGAGAGGCATAATAGCAGTGGCCCTGGCCAGCATTTCTAAATCCATGGAAAGCTGGCAAAGGGCTATATGAAAATTATTTCAGTTGATCTCCACAATAACCCTATGAGGTCAGTGCTGTTATCGGCCCCATTTTTCAAATGAGGAAACGGAGGCCCAGAGAACTTAGGTGATTTGCCTGGCGGCACACTGCAAGTAAGTGTCTGAGGTCAAATCTGACCTTGGGTCTTCCTGACTCTAATACTCTGCCCCTTTTTCCTTTTTCAGGAAAAGGAAACAAGCAAGTAAGATAGTCATCTTTGGAAGCTCTGAAGTACGGGCATGTCTTTTTAAGGTTTTAGATCCATTTCATGTGACTCTAATGTTTTAGAGGTAGAAGAGACCTCAGAGCCCCACCCCTTTTCCTGAGGAGGAAACTGATTAATGAAAGAGAAGTTAAGTGACTTGTGACACTTAATTGGAGTCAGGCTAATTTCTGTTTTCCACACCCTTAGGTTTATGCCATTTGAAGCTGTGAGGGACCTTAGCAAATTTCAGAGCAATTCCCCCAGTCTATATTTAAATGGCCCCCTACTGGGGGCCGAGTACCGAGTTAGACTTGTGAATGTTGCAGTTGGTTTGCCACTTTAACTGAAATGGGGTTGGCTGCTGATAGCTCTGCTCAGAGAGCCCTGCGCCATGAGAGCCAGCTGCTTGGGATGAAGACGGGGTTCTACCTTGTACCTCTCCTGAGCTAGACTCTTGGACAAATTCCAGACTAAACATTTCAAAAGTAAGTGCCCTCTGATGGGGATCCTGGTGGGGTTTTCAAACTCTCTTCCTCATGGAAAGTTACCAAGAGGTTAGCAAAAAAAAAAAAAGAAAAGAAAAAAAAAAAGTCAGTTCCACCCAGAACATTGGGGTTGGGGAATAAGGGCTGGGTGGCTGTCCAGGGTGGCAGAAGGTTTCCGATGCCAGTGACTGAGAGGCATTCTATGTGGGAGAAGGAACTAGGACCTTGACAAATCACTTAAATAAGCATCCGACAACTAACTGGCCTCATGCTGTAGGGATGGGGGCTGGAGCCACGAGTTCCCTAATATGTCCCACTTCCTGGTCAGGAAACTCCTGCTGCCAAGACCAGACAGCATCTTCTCTGCAACTCAGTCTTAGTCATTTGCCTAGAGTTTCATGAGATTCAATGATTTGTCCAAGGTCACACAGCCACCATGTGTCACAGGCTAGACTAGCTTCAGGTGTTCTAGACTTTCAGGGCAGCTCTTTTTCTACCATGCCTCTGATCTTACTCCCAGTAAAAAGGGGTTTCATGATTAAGCTGCCAACTCCCAGAGCAGAAGTGAGAAATCTCATTCAATTTGACAAGCAATTATCGAGGGCCTCCTTATATGGCAATCATTGTGTGGGATGCTTGGGATCCAAAGACAAGAAAGAAGGCGTCCCTGCCTTTAAGAAGCTGGCAATCTTCTGTGCTGTAGACCATGTAATCAGAAAAGGAAATAAACTGAGGGGGAAAGAAGTCAAAACTAGAGAGAGAAGAGAATCTTTAGTCCCCTCTCCCTCCCCTGTTTTATAGAAGAGGAAACAGAGGTTTAGAGAAGTTAACCGACTTGCTCAGGATAACAAAGGTCCTCAGTAACAGGACCAGGATTCAAAGCAAGAGGAAGATGTAATAGAAATATAAAAAAGACACATCCCCTGTTCTCAAGGAACTTACATTCTAATAAGGAAAGACAACACACAGAGGAGAATGATAATCAGGGAGAACAAGCAAATGCAGACAAGGCCCAAGGTAGTTGACTAAATGGTAATGAATGCAGAACTGAAGTATGATCTGGTGCCTAGGGCCATTCAGTAGATGTAGTTGGCTAAATGGTCTGGTCGGAGTGACCAATCGCATGGCTTGGGATCCTAGGGCAAGAGTTCCAAAAATGAGTAGACTCATTTCACTAGAGCATAGATTCAGGAAGAGCTGCATATGGAGGTGCATGGCTCATGTCCGGTATGGAGGGTGCTGGTCCAAGCAGGGTAAAGCATTTCATCATCATGGACAGGAAGATGGTGAGATGGCCTAGGTGGGCGATCGAATGAGGTGTGAAGTTGAAACATAGTGCCATGTTGACCATGCCTTTCTTCCGCCAGATCCAGAAATAGTCATCAGGCTCACCCAGGATCTATTATCAGACAGCCACATCCTGGGTCTGTGGATTTTGAACAGTTTCCAGCCCTAGTAGCCTGTATCCATCATTGTAGTTATCGTGATCTCTCTGGCTTATCCTCTTCCTTCCTAAATCTAGGACTGTCTTCATTGCTCCCTTCCTTCTAGGTATGATTCTCGGGTGTCTTCTAAATATCCCAGACACCTAATTCTTTTCAGGACCCATATCCTTTGTCTTTTTTTTAATTGTTTTAAACTATTTTCAGAATTCTGAATAACTCTGCCCTCCTAAAGATGTCAATCAATCAGTCAAAAAGCATTTACTAAGTACTTAATGTGGCTGGAGAGACAAAAAAGGCAGAAATACCCTCCAGGAGCTCCCATTTTAATAGGGGAGACGATGTACTAACAGCTGCATGCATACAGCCCTAGACAGTACCACTGGGTGGACACTAACAGTTGGGAAGAAGGAAGGAGGGAGGGAAGAGGGGTCTGGAAGGGCTTCTTGAAGAAAGTGGAATTTGAGCTGAATCGTGAAGGAAGCCAAAAGGCAGAAGGAAGGAGAGGGACAGCCAGGCCAGCACCCAGCTCACGAGGACTCTTAAATCTCTGTTAAATGAATGAATAAAAGCATGCCTTAGGTAAAGGCTGCTTTTCCTTTGGGGGAAGCGGGGGTCATGGACCCTTTGTGCAGGCTGGTGAAGCTTGCTGGGCAGCTATATCCCAGAAGTTCTGTAGGTTGAAAGTCTCCCAACTCACATCAGGTCTAAAAACTATAGGGATTTCAAAATAGTGGTGAACATAAACTCTCTTTCAAGATAACCACAACAATTATAATAGAATATGAAAATATCTGTGGTTTCTATTGGTGAATTTCAGGGAGGCTGTGAACTCAAATAGAAAATTATATCTTCATTTTCACTAACCTATAGCTAATTCTCCTGTGTTTTGTTATCTATATTTCGTCACTGAAAGAAATGCTAAATTTCAGTTAGAGGTAGTGGAAATAGAGATTGCATTGCCTAACCAAGTTCGTAGGCTCCCTGAAATCTATCTGCCCACATAAAGAACCTCTGCTTTCTGCCGTTCTCTTGCTACATGATAGTATCTAGTATATCTGCATTGACTCGTCTACTCCCTTCCTTTCTTTTCCACATTCTAGTTGTTTTCTTACTTGGTATAACTTACAGCTTACAGAGCATTTTGTGTTGAGTTTCAAATGACACCAGGTCATCTGTATGGAAATGTACAACAGGAAATGATTGGTCTGGAGCTCAGCAGATGTAAATTTGGAACTGCAGATGTTGATTTGGAGAAGCAGCTACATAGAGATTATAGTCAAAGCCAGAATAGGAGAAAAGATCTCTAAGGGAGTGTGGAGAGAGAAAAGTTGAGATCTAAGAACCCAATATTGAGGTTTCATAAAAACTAACTGGAGCAGTAACCCCAACAAACCTTTTTCAAAACCTGTTGTAGATCTTAAGGCAGGCCAAGAAAACGTGTCTGGATGGAAGGCAGCATGTTAGAAATCACCACCATAGTATGCATTTTTATGCCGAATGACTGAACGAATGAAACTGTGCGCCAAACACGGTGCTGTTGCTGGGGACCCAAAAAAAAAAAAAAAAAAGACAGTTTTTCCTTTCTAAGAGGGCACATTCTTGGGAGGGCCCCTTTGTTAGTGCAAGGCTGAGTGAGGTCACTGAGGAGTAGATTGGCACATCCCATCTAGGAAGAGGGGCAGAATTAATTCAAAGTTTACCCTTCCATCCCTGAAGAGAGAGGTAGTCAAGGCCATTGACCATTATCCTTAGTAAGGAGGCTGTGGAGGAAGTGTGGCCTGAGAGGGAGGAGTGAAATGATACATAATGAGAATTTGCTTGAAATTGTGGCGCTTTATAGTTTGCCAAGCGTTTTCCTCCCAGTGATCCTGTAAGGTCTTATTGAGTCAGGATTACCAGCTCCTGTTGTTACACGTGTAGAAGCTAATAGGGTTCAGAGATGGAAAGTGTAAAGAACAACAGATGAGGAGGCAGAAGGCAAGAGTTCCAGTCCCAGCTCTACCATTTCCCACCATACTACCTGACTTGAGTGAAGTCACTTCTCCTTGGGCCTGTTTTCCCATCTAACCGGAGGGTGGGTAGTTTCTCAGGGGAAGAGATTATGTTGAATTTGTGGCAATTAAGATGCCTTCCAGCCCTACGATACTCGGCTTCAGCTTGAACCTCCTCTCGCTAGCTCTTTTGGCACCATCCTCATTAACCACGGGTCATCCAGCAGCATCGATTGTGAAAGACTAGAGCATTGCTCTAGCCACTGCAGGGGAGAGATGAGTTGGGGGTGAGAGTTAGGTACAGGTGTGAAAGAGGAGAAAAAAAAGAAATTCTCAAGCTGGAAAGAACATAGTCCAAGCTCCTCATCTTATACATAAAGAATCTGACACTTTTCCAGTGTCACAAAGCTAGAGAATGACAGAAAGAGGACTTGAAGCCAGCTGGGTCCTCTGATCGCTAGCCCAGAATAAACCCTTCCTCAAGTAGCATATGGCTTAGAGCAGCTGGTGCCCTTAGTTTCCCCTATTCTAAAGCATAGCTCACTATCGGATTGATTGATGTTTTTGCTGGGGTGCAAAATGAGTCAGAAAGGATGCCATTCTCGGCCTTCTGGAGCTTGCTAGCTTTCCTGGATTGCAGAGGGTATGTGAATGATCTCGAATCTTCTTGATCAGGATGCTGCCTCTGCCAACACAGACCACTCTGAGAGATGCAGGAATTTACTCAGAATCACACAGCTAGTGTCATAGGCGGAATTTGAACCCACGTTTCCCTGGCTTCAAATCTAGCATTCTAGCCATCATACCACACTGCCTAGAATACACTGATTTACGAATTGCCCAAGGCCTGTTTCTAGAAGACTTTAAACGCATCTTATTTCAACCTCACAGCCCTGGAAAAGTTGCTTTGTGCAGGGTCACAAATGAGCGGTAGGGCTCGGCCTCAGACCCTAGTATTTTGGCTTCGAGCCCATTATGCTTTTCACATCTCCACAAGGCCTCTTCAGGTTTCAAAGGTTGGTCATCCAACAATAACCAAAGAAGAAGAGGAAGAAGAAGAAAAGGCAGTCATATCAAAAGAGTTGCAAATCTCTTTACATAACTTGTTCAGTGAGGTACACTATCTCATACCGGATTAATTAATCTATTGGCTTTTAACTAAAACCTCCTATGTTCAAATGTTTACTGTGGCCAGGAGCCTTGAATGGGAGGAGTCCACAAAGTTAACTGCTAGCTGTTTCTCAGCCCAGCATCTCTAGCCTCCACGCATCTATACAAAGCCGAATCATTCAGACCAGGAATTCCCTCTCTCTTCATCTCTGCCTTATAGAATTCTCTTCTTCCTTCAAGGACCCAACTCAGCTGCCACCTCCTCCATGAAGCCCTTTCTGCTGACCCCTGTTGATAGGGGTTTTGAGTTTACCTTACCTCTACACTTAGTCTTGAGTTCACCTTATCTACACATATTGTCTCCTTCCAGTAGAATGTCAGTAACTTGAAGTCTGGGCCTGTTTGGTTCCTTCTTGTCTTTTTCTCCCCAAGGCCTTAGCCTAGCGCTTTGCAAATAAACGGCATTTAATAAACATTTGTTGACTTGGTTTCTCCAGTTATTAATTATTTATTAGCTTTGTGATTTGCGCAGGCCTTGGACAATTCATATACTAAGAGCTAGAATGGATACTCGAGGCTCGTTCCAAAGACCTTATTTCCATGCCGTGATCCCGTGCTCATCAAGTGGCCTCTGGGGCCTGTGGTATGATTGGCCCCTCTGGAGCACCAAAATGTTTACATTTCCCTTGAGGTTTCTCCCAACTGTTATCTTTCCCATCATTAGGATAATCCAGAAATCTCATTGTAGGATTGTATTTAAGGCCAGGAAATCCTAGAGTAGGAGTGTTTTTCAGTCTCCTTTTCAAAAAAAGTCAACCATATAGCAATTTCAAAAGTCCCAGTGGGGTTGTCCTGCCTCAGGCCTCTGTACCCGGCGAGTGTGGAATCAGAGCAAGGCAACCTGGCAGAAAGGCTACAAGCCTGGAGTCAGCTGGTCAGGACATCCTCTCCCTAAGATGGTACTAGGGACATGTGGACGTTGTATTTCTCTCAGCCCTTTATTTGGCAAATGAGGACAAACTGAAGCCCAGAGAGATCAAATAACTTACTCAGTGTCATCTAGGTGGGGAGCGGCAGGTTCTTTCCATTGGGTCATCCCCCTGACTTGGCTTTCAAAAGACTATTACGGTTTTTTAAAAGCAGAAAAACTGGCCTCAAAATAAGCTCTATGTTCCCCTTTCTCTACTTAATTTTTTCACTAATTTCTCATAGCTTAAAAACACAGTAAGTTCAGTGTATATTTTTCACTCATCTCCTTTCTCCTGGTCAGAAATATCCCCTTGTTGTGTCAATATTGACTCTTTCAGACAGACCTTTTGATTCCTTGAACCAACTGATACCTTCTAAATTGGTGAGGCTCTTTTTTTTTCCACCAGAAGCGGGTGTGTTTCATTTGCTTTTCTTCACCAGAGGATCAGCAGTAATGTCAGCTCCCCAAATTTAGACTAATTGGTTACAGATGGATATTTTGAGAAACGTTCACAAGACACTTTCTCATCCAATCTTATGGGAATAAAATTCCCAAGTCAAAGTGACTTTTTCTAAGGGAGAGCTAAGTCCGAGGGTGCTCGGCTACTCTGTTCACATTCTATGGTTCCTTAACAAAAGCTGCCCTTTAGCCCTAAATTGGGTTCTTGGGGCTGGCTGAGGACCTTGAGGCTGAATAGTTCCATTTAGGGCTTTTAAGAGAATAGAAAAATGAGTGTGCACAATAGTTAAAAAAAGAAGACTGAAAAGTACTAAGACTCTAGGATTTCAATGGCTCAAACTTCAGAATCCTACAGTAGGATGGGCAGTATATTGTAATGATGAAAGGAATAATGGAAGAGAGGAGCCTCAGGGGAGAGATGTTAATGTTTCTGGACTCTAGGGGCACAGTCTCAGAAGTCAGAGCAAGGCAGTTGGAGTGCATTGCTGTTTTCTCTAGCCAAGCAGGCTGTCGAGGGGTCCAGAATTAGCTAGTTAGGGTGCCATGTCCCTAAGATGACACCGCCGGCCCTCTGACTTTCCTTTTCTCTTAAGTGCCTCCTGCCAACACTCATAGCTGCTCCTTTAGCTCTTCAGAAGCTACGCCCAGTGGGAATAAATCACTGAATCATTATGACAGCAATGACTATTCCCATTTTTCTAGCACTCTAAGGGCATCCAATGCTTCCTCTAACCAAGGACTCTCCAAGGTCTCCTGTATTCTCTGGCTTCTTCCTTTCTCCCAGGCTCACTAACCAAGCTGACACTCCACCATTAATGAAATGTTTCCTATAGTAAGACTGACCTATTAATGGACACCTCCAGAGAAAGTAGACCAACAGGTGTAGAATTAGTGCCTACAAAGTGTGGCTCACAGGAGCCAATCAGATAATGAATGCTAAAGCAGAGCCGAGCAGATAAGCATAGCACAGTTGGACAACTGAGCTAGCAGATGAGGAACAAAGGAGACAGAAGGACCAAAGAAGACATTTGGGGTTCTAGCCTTGGATACTAGACTGCCAGCTGCCAGAAATAAGGAAACTCCAATTTGTAAAGCCAAAATCAATCAATCAAAATCAATCAAAGGAAGCTGGGAGTCTCCGGAAGACATTTTAATGCCTTTGAAATCTTAGAATGAGGATTCCCCTCAGTGATGCAGACCACAACCTTCTTATCCTATGTAACTCTTGTCCAAGACCTCCCACAAATCCTCCAGGGGAGGTTCCTCTAATTTAGCTCTCAAGACATCACATGCAAGCTTAGCCATTGTTTATTCCTTGTTCTTGCTGTATAACTTGTCTCTCTTCCCTTTCTCTCCAATGACAGCTTTCACATCCTCCCTTCTGTGACTTCCCTTGTTGTGATGTGTTACAAGCTGCTCATGCCCATGTGCTTCTCTGTTGTCCTCTGAGTGACCTCTACCTACATTACTCGTAGTCTTCAAGTATCGTTAGAAAAATATCGCTCCTAAAAGATTGATGAGACTGCTTTGCGGACAAGATTGGGGTCGCCAAAATCACTGTCATTTCCCAAAGGCCTGTTTTTGTCCTCCTGTTCAATTCTGGGCCTAGCTTATGTCCAAGTATATGTGTTAAGTAAAGGTACGGGTTGCTTTACCAACTTCATCCACAAGGTTGGTTATTCCTAGGCAGAAGATACTTAGGCCAAGTTCTTTTGAATGATTAGGAATCTTTAAGAGATTCCATGATATCCCCACAAATGAGATCATTTGTGCCTGACACAGTTGCTGCTTTATTCCCTTCCCTTCCCCTCACTTCTTGCATTTGATATAATCAACGCAAGAATCTCCTCCAACAAGATGTCTCCTTTGTATGTATACAAATCATACAAAATCACTTGAAATATAAAACAAAAGAGATGACTTTTTCATTAACTCTCGGATTATTAATATCAACCAAGGTAGAAAACAGGGATAAGTGTACTAGCCAAAGGTATTTGCTACTGTCGTGGAGGATGTTCAGCAAAGAATTCACAGGGAATAAGGAGTCCCTCTAGCTATTAAGAACTCACACTAGCTTTAGCTTTACAAGAAATTTATACATTTGATCTCATTTGATCCTCTTGTAATCCTTTGAAGAAGGTGCTATCATTATTCCTATTTTACAAGTAAGGAAACCGAGACTGAGAAATTAAGTGATTTTCCCAAGATTACATAACCAAGGAACTAAGACAGGATTCAAAACCCAGAGCTTCCTGATTTCAAGTCAACATTCTATCCACAAATCATTTTAAATGTCTGACTCTTATTTGGGGAAGCTCAGCCTAAAGGCAGGCCTATTGGGCTTTCAGCAGTACAAGGTTGCTGTTAGAACCTGAACTCTGTAAAGAAGTAATTTGGCTCAATTCTCACTTGCTTACCTAAGAGAAAAGCAGCTTGGGGCAAAATTCAGCCTCATGGTCTAAATAAAATAATGGGCCTCAAATGGTTTTTTCCATCTGGGTAAAGACCGCATAGACCAGAATCTATTCTATCTGCTCAGTCTTTGCCAAGGCAAAGGTGATATCAACCCATGCTCACCAGAATACGTGGGAGAGCCTTGAGCAAGTCCCTCAACCCTTCTTGCCTCAGTTTCCTCATCTATAAAATGGAGTTGACTTGAATGCCTTCTAAAGTTTTTTCCAGGTCTAAATCTAAGACTATAATCATATCATTCCTTGTTTATGAAACTTCTGGAGGAAAAGGTATATGCCTTTTTAAACAATAGCACTAAAACCCCATATCCTTTAGGCCACTCGGGAACCCACACAGGCCACCAAGTCAGCCCAGAACAAGCTTTAGCAAAATCTAATAAACTGATTCCCGTTCAACAGAACTCTGTGGCAATTCCATACCCAAAGTTCAATATAGTGGCAATTTGGTCTTCATCTGCTTAGAATGCTAGTGAGTTCTCAGAAACTCAAGAAGACTGATTGTTGAATGTGAGCTGAGAACAGACCAAACGGTCCAAAGATAATCCTCTGAACCAAGGAACCAACTGCAAGTGGGACCAAGGGAGCTCAGCCTCAAGCTTTGGGACATTTTTAGGCCACAAGCATGACATCTTTAAGACTGGGTTCAATATCTCAAACTTTTTGGAGTCCCATCTCTGAACCTCCTCTCTTAGACTTCTTCATTCTCACTCGTACAAAACCCCCCACTGTAATGGGAACCATATGTCTGGGCAAGGAAAGCATGGAGCTATAGGATCTAGATCATCTCCAGTCCCAACTCTCTCATTGGACAGTACAGGAAACTGAGTCCCCGAGGAGTAAAATGATCTAGTCAAGCTCACAACGTAACTCCAGGCCCTCTGCATTCCAAATCCAGAGATCCTTTTGCTAACAGAGCACAGCAGCATTTACTGAATGGCCACTGAAAGAGATTTTTTTAATGATCTCTTGCTTGCCATAGCTTTTGGCCTTTTGGCAATCCTCATACTTCCTGACCTCTCTGGGTAGTTGTGACACAGCTCTTTTGAGGTTCGATATATCTGACTGCTCTTTTTCAGTCTCCTTTCTTGCTTCTTCATCTATCATTGGTTCTTCTGCCTGCTAACTATGGATGTCCTTTAAGGCTCTGTCCCAGGCCCTTGTCTCCTTTCTGTCTGTACAATTTCACTTGGTGATCTTATATGTGTGCTCACTTATCATCTCTATTCAGAGGTGATTCCCGAATCAGGTCCTCATCTTTCCTCTGACCTCAGTCCTGCATCCCCAACTGCCTCTTGGATCTAAAACTCTGTATCTCATAGGCACTTCAGAGTCAACATGTCTAAAACAGAACTCATTACCTTTCTGCCAAAACCTTCCCCTACTCCAACTTCCCTGTTACTGTTGAGGGCACCACCATCTTCACTGTTCCGCAGGTTCCAAATTTTGATGTCATCCTTGACTCCTCAGTCTCATTCACCCTACATGTCCAATTTGTTGTCAGATTCCCCCCCTTACAAGTATCTCCTCTCCACTCAAACAGTAGCTGTCCTAATTTAGGCCCTCATCACCTCTTACCTGAACTATTGGAATAGCCGTCTTAGTGGTTTTCCTGCCTCAGGTCTCTCCCTACTCCAAAAAATCCTGTCAAAATGATTTTCCTGCAGTGCAGGTCTGATCATGTTACCCCTTCCCCAAATCAACAAGCTCCTATTGTTCCAATTACTTTCAGGATCACATATACATTTTTTTTAATTCAGTATATAAAACCCTTCCATACCTAACTCCTAACTCCTTCTGCAGTCTTTTTACCTGTCCATATGTTCTAGGATATGGCCACAAGGGCCCTCTTACTTTTCCTTGAACAAGATACCCCATCTCCTGACTCCTTGCTTTTTTGGCTCCCCAATACCTGGAACGTTCTCCCTCCACACTTCTGTCTCCTGGCTTCCTTTGAGACTCAGCTTCCCAGTCTCCCGGTTGCTGGTGTCTTCCTCTTTGAGGTAACCATCCATCTTTCCTGTCCATAGTCGTTTGGGTGTTGTCTTCCCTATTAGAATGTGAGCTCCTCGAGAGCAGGGACTGTTTTTGCTCTTCTTTGGAACCCCGGAGCTGAGCACAGTGCCCGTCTCCTAGTAAGTACTTTATAAACGCTTGTTGACCAGCTGACTGAGATACTCACTCTTCGTCTCCAACTTCATCCCAGCCCACTCCAGAAACAGTTCAGAATCCCACTGGAAGCTGTAGTATCGGGTCCCTTCCAACTCTAGACCTAGGATCCTCTGGTCACTTACCCTTCTGTCCATTCGAAGTTGGAGCAGAGTGTGGCCGGGCAGTCCCTTGGGTACTGAAACTTGAGAATCTAATGACTTATGCTCCTTAGGTAGACATTGTAGGTGAATCCTAAAGTTTTATAACTTTTCTTTCTCATGTCATCTCATGCCGTCGGAGAAAGCAAGGCAATAGCATCTGCATTTACTTGATGTGGAAAACTATCAAACCTGAAGTTCTTTTTCTCAATACATAAGCAACCCAGCTTTGATTAATGGTCTCCATATTAGAAAGGAACTTTACTTAGTAAATATTCAACAGATTTTTCCTGAGAATCTCCTGTGTACATAAGCCCTTCAATGTCAGGTGTTCTAGGTTCAGGGGTGTGCCGGAGCCAAGTTTAAACCAGCGGGCGAGAGCCAGTTATTCAGGTGTCAGTGTGAATGTTTACACTTCAGAAATCAGCAAATGCTCCAGATCAGGACTGGATTATTTTACTGATTTCTGTAGTGCTGGAGAATGTGGAAATGATACAGATTCAGCTTAAAAGTATATCCTACATAGCATTTTTTTTTTCAGAGAGCCGGTTGTTAAACATTTACTGACACACCCTGGAACACCAAGCTATGTAAGATCTGGTGATTTGGGGACAGACAATACATATGAATCTGTGAGATAACAGTCCCAGAAGCCCATCTTCATGCCATTGCACAAGGATGTGGATGCTAAAGGTCAAAGAGTAGAACAAACAGGCATGAGGAAGAAAATCCAGGAGGCCATTGGAGGCCTTCCTGCTGCCTCCAAACAGATGATGGGGTACCCCAAGTCCTTCTCAAGTTTTTGTTCTCTATGTTGCCTGCCTCAACAGTTCTCTCAAGTCTCCCAGCTCCAGCCCTCACCCTCATGCTGAAAATTCTTGTCCCTGTCTCCAAATCTGATTTCTTTCCTAAGCTGCTACTCATCCATGCCTTGTTAGCTGTTTCCTCGAGGGCTCACCAGTTTCTCACCCTCAACATGGCAGGAAACTGAGCTCATTATTTACCTTCACCAGACTTCTTCTTCCTCCTCGCCTCTTTCTACTAATAGCCCTCTATCTTCTCAGTCATCTGAGTACAAAGCTTGAACCTCACACCCTACCTGTAAGTCAGAATCCTGTCATTTCTACTTGTAGAAAAGCTGAGGTCCTTCCAGCGCTGGATCTTTAAACCACGATTTTGTATGTCTTCCCCCTCTCTGCAATAATCTAGTTACCTAGCTCAGGACTGTCTTTATTGTATGTCACCGAAACTATTACGGCAGCCTTCTTCCCAGACTCCTTGCCTCCAATCTGCTCTCTACTCAGCTGACAAACGAATCTTTCTAATGTGCAGTCCTCGTCATATCCGTTTAAAACCCTTCCATAGCTCCTCGTTGCCTACTGAAATCAAAACATTTTTGTCTGGTGTTCATGACTCTTCACAATCTGATTGAGACATGACTTTACAGTCCTCTCTTTTAGTACTCGTCTCCAATTGGGGGACTCCTAGCTGTTTCCCTCAAAAATGCCCTTGTACTTCTCCCCCCCCTCCCAACTTTGCTCATGACTGCTTTTTCTATTCTATTTGGAATGCCCTTTCACCCTACCCCAAAGCTGCCTTTGCAATTCCTAGCCACCCTTCAAGACCTATCTGAAATGCTAGCTCCTCCGTGAAGCTTTCCATGCTTTCTTGAAATGGAAGTTCGCCTTTTTTTAATTACTAGCACAGACTTTACCTCACTTAACTAGTTCTTCAAACTTGGGACTAGACCCAGGGTCACCAGTCTCCAAATTCAGGGTGTTTTCCACCAGCACAGAGGCTGCTTCTGTGAACTGTTGAATTCTTGTCCTTTTGAACTTCAAAAATAGAAAGTGATGAAAACTATAACCAAACACTCTGGACAGTTAAGGGAAATTTCTTGGTGTAGTGACAGAAGGTCCAAGGACTAAAGGTTGTATGCGCACAGGGCCAAACATCTGGATGGAAACTCAATCAATTGCTGAAAAGTCATCAGTCTCAGCTTGTTTTCTAATCACCGTTTCCAGCTTCCTTCTGGGGTTGGGAAAATGGAAGGGGTGGGGGAAGAGTAATAGGACAAGAATCCTATTGGGGATCCCTAAATATGGTAGTGGCTCTTTGATCTCCACATCACCCTCCTCCTGGGTCTGTATTTAGGCCTGCCAAGCTCCCATAACCTCCCCCAGAGGAGTTTAAGCAAACTCACTTCCTTTTTGAATTGGACGATTTCGGCTTGAGTCGCCTTGGTTCGCGTGCCAGCCCACGAGCACCGGACTGCGGGCAGAACACAATTGAAAAAGGAAAAAGGGTGGCCAAAGAAGCGATCCCTCCACTTTGCAGACAAACATTTGTTTTTAACCTTGGAAAGCCCTCCGTGGTCCTCTTTTCCACATTGTCTGATGGAAAATGAATTCCCAGAGCCTGCTTGGAGTCTAGTGGAAAAAGTCGTGGTGTGGTGTGTGGAAGGTCCTGGGTAAGTCTGTTAAATTCTCTGAACCTCAGCTCTCTGAGCCATAATAATGCTCGTACTCCTTAATTCTCAGGAGACGTGGTGAGGAAAGAACTTTTTTAAAGCTTAAGGGATGGCGGGTTCTTAGTCATTTTCTTGTTTCTTTACCATTACTGATCTGTGGTTGTACTTCTCTGATAAAGGGAGATTGCAGAGGCTTGCCAGTGAAGGCTAGGAGGCCATCAGTAGTGTATGGGCCTTCCGGCTTCTCCATTTCTACCCAAATCCCCAAATTAAGTTACTGTGATGGATAAACATCTGAGCCCAAAGGTGAAGCAGCCTGTGGTGGGAGGGAAAGCTTTGTTCAGGGAGCCGGGAGGCCACCCTCTGGCACTTCCTAGAGGAACTGTGAGCTCTAAACTAAATACTGCTTTCTCTAGTAGCCAGTACCAAAGGTTGTTCATCTGCCAATATAGTCTATGTTCTGACCTTGAGGCTAAAACCCCACAAAGAGGAATTCATGGCTCACTGAGTTTAGACAGTGTTTTTCCCTTGACCCAGTTACACAAGGTCTTTCTCGGGTCGTCCCCCTCCCACCGATTCCTTTGGGCAGCAAATGGGTCACAGCATCAGTTGTTGCTCCTGGGCTGTGCCCGTACCCTTCACATTGGTTTTTGCTTTTGCACTTTGCATAGTTGACCAGGGGAACATTAGAAGATAATCCACCTTGTAGAGATTTGTAGTTTGTCAAGTCCACAAAGAACACCTTCCCCAGCTCCGTCATTTTAGAGGCGAGGATCTCATGTGATTCCCGAGGGACTTGTTCCAAGTCATTGGGCTTCACAGGAGGGGGGCTGAGATTGCGGTCCAGATGGGAGCCCCTTTCCTCACAGTCCCTCCCTCAGCTTTCTCATCTTCCTAGGTTCCTAATTTCATTCCATTTCAAATGACTCACTTCAAAATTTCCCAGATGCTTGTTCCTTCTCTTTTTTTTTTCCATTGGAGTGCCATGAGCTAGATTTTGAGAGAGACGTTGGAGTGGAAGTGGGTGGTGAAAGTGAAGTGAGGCTAGGCTGATATTGGCCCACTCCCGGGGCTGTGAATCTCAGCTTCCTCATATATAAGGCAGAGAGATGATATTCCCTATAGCACCTGACAGGATCAGAGATTTGAAGCTGGAACAGATCTGAAAGGTTACCGAGTCCCACCAACATACAGAAAGAACTGGGAAGCCCTAACCCTGTGACTTTCTTAAAAAATGTGAGCTGTTATTATTATCATCCCTGGGAAAGAAGGCTTTTCCTAGCCTATAAAAAGAGAGACAACCTATAAAGCCTATAAAAAGAGTAGCTAGAGGACAGACATGGAAGTCAGGAAGCCTTGGCCTCTGACTTAGTCGCTTACTCTGTCAGGCCCAGTTCTCTAGGCCTGGAAGCTGATCGGCCATGTTAAGAATCGTACCCAAAGTAATCACGCTTGGAAAAGCCAAAAGCGTTCGGCTATCTCCTCATTTTCTCTGGTTTCTGTCCTCCAGAGAGCTGAAAACTTCAGATACTTGAAAAGTTGAACATGAAGCAAACAATAAGGAAGATAGCATAAAGTCTGCTGAGATGCCGAGGTTCTCTGAGCTATAACTACGCCATAGGCTTTAGACGGAAGTGGGGGTGAAGGATAGGGACTGGACTAAGAACAGCCAGTAGATCCAGGTTCAAATCTTACCTCCTACACTAACTTAATGGTATGACCAGAGGGGCAAGTAATTTGTCATTTAACCTCTCCAATTTTCAGTTTTCCCCATTTATAAAATAAGAACAATCACTTAAGTATAAAAATAAATGCAACCCGATGGGGTTGTTGTAAGGGCTCAATGGTGCAGCCAAAGAATCCTAGGCTCCAGAGCCAGAAAGGACCTCAGCGATCATCAAAAGAGCAGATTCGGACTCCCTTAGTTCATAGAGGAAACTGGGGTCCCAAGATGATGTAGTTAAGAAGTGACAGACAGCTGTCAAATCCTAGCTGCCACAAAAAAGATCTGAGGGTTATAATTGGCTATGAGCTCCACATGAATCCCAGTGTCAAAGGAAGAAAGGCCTGAAGTAGCCCTCTGGTGTCACACAACTCATTCTAGAAAAATAATCCTCGGGGAAGCTAGGCGGTGCAGTGGATAGAGAACCAGTCCTGCAGTCAGGAGGACATGAGTTCAAATCTGGCCTCAGACACTTAACACTGAGTTAAGTGCACTGTTAACTTGATGTTAACATCCTAGCTGTGACTGTGGGCAAGTCACTTAACCCAATGCCTCAGCAAAACAAAGAAAAGAAAAAGAATCCTTGCTGCACTGTGCCCAACAGATGGCCAGCCATGTGCAACTTGAAGAACCCCTGTGAGAGGAGCTCACTGAAGCCCCAGACAATCCATCCTACTCAGGGGCAGCTCCGATTATTATGGGTTTGGCCTGGTTTGGGTTTTTTCGGCACAACACCAAGCCTAAATCTGCCCTTTCCCTACCATCATCTCTCCATCGTGCCTCACTCTGCCTCCCGGGGCCAAACGATAAGACTGGTGATTCCTTTGTCATAAGATAGAGACTTTGGAACACTGGAATATAGCTCCCATTGGGATGGTCTTTTCTGCAGGCTCAGCTCTCCCAGGTTGCTTCCACAGATCCCCAAATGGCCCTTCACTATCCCGGTCACCCTCCCAGAGAAGCTGTGCTCTGGCCGGGGCAGCGGAGAGGCTGTCCGCGGCCTCCGTGGGCCTCTCTCGTTGTAGCCCAAGAATTCCACAGCCGAAATCTCATTTTAGTGAGCTGAGGACCATCTTGGACAACCAGGAGAGTGACGGGCCTTACATCCCCATGGGATGAGGACGGTTGAAGGAAGAGGAGATTTAGCCGGGAAAAGGGCAGTCTAGGAGGGACCTAAGCGCTCTCTTCAAATAGTGGAGGGGCTGGCATGGGGCAGAGGGGCTGGGGCGCTGCACTCCGCTTGGCCTCCTCCCCAGTGGGAGCTGGCTCCCAGTGGGGTCGGCTCCAGATTCTCCCAGCAGCTCCGGGAGCTTCTGGTTGAGTAATTAGGCTGCTTCTTTATCCAAGTCCCTAACAAGCATTTTGACTGCCTCTGGCCCAAAGTTTTAAAAGACACTTGAAGAAAACCTCCCTGGGGATTTTCCAATGATCAGTGAGACCGTCCAGTTCGGGCTAATGCTGTCACACCTTTCCATTGAGGGTCTTCACTCAGATATGCAGCGCAGGGCGGAAACCCACCTCAATAGCGCCATCTAGTGAGGAAACGCCTAGTAAGGAACTAGGGTGATGCTATTTCAAAGGTGGGGCCTTGAATACAGTCAGCTTTCTATCAACTGTGCAAATGAGGAGGGAATATGGGAGAGTGACTGGTCCCCCTGAAACCTTCCATCCTGCCATAGCTGGGCCTACAGCCCGGAAACGCAAGAGAGCAAACATGTCAGGGAACTGGGCAACAACCAGGAACCGGTGCCCGGAGGTGGGGAAAGGCGACACCAGCCCCCGTGTCTCCAGAGCCCTTTAAGGTTGCAGTGTATTTCTGCACGTGCACTTTCAGTTCATCCTCACCACCACAACCCGGTGGCAAGGATCCTTAGTCCCGTTTTAAAGGGAATTCCCTCCTAGAAATTCCCATCTTAGAAATGTGGAATGACTTGACCAGGAGCATTCAACTAGTGAATGTGTCCAGGGCAGGATTCCCACTCAGCTCTCTCCAGATGCCAAGACCAGAGCTTTTTGGTTTTGACTACAGTATTCCATGTAGAAGACATCTTAAAGGCTCTCCCCTGATGATCCCTTTTCAATCATTTGTCTTGTACTAGTGGCTACTGAAGAATGAAAGATCATTTAGCCATAAAAGTAAAGTTCCTGGGAGAGCAGACAGAACTGATTTTCAGACAGCAAATTGGGGCAAAGTCCCTAAGAGTTACAGGGCGTGTGACCAGGATGTCCGTCTGGTCAAGGCCAATAATGTTAAAGGTCAAGGCCCTCTTTCTCCGAACTATCTAAACATCCCAACCAACATCGCACTGGAGCCTCTCTTCCAGCATAGAACTGGCCTCCTTTGCTCTAGGGAGAGTGATGAGGCAGCCATTGAGATTAGTATTGTGGGATCGACTCATGGCTGGTCTCGTGCCCGAGCCAGACCCTTGGAGAAGGCTCTACGAACCAGAGCAGACAAAGCTGAGAAAGCCCCAGACAGCAGTCTGGAGTAGCAATGAGGGTCCCGAGCAAAACTGGGTTCCTAAAATCAAATCCCGCTGTAGTGCTGCAGATATCTAGCACTGAGCGGTACTTGGAGTCTGGAGCAACTTGACCCCTCCTCCTCCAGTGAGCCCCCACCTTCCCAGGTGCCTCTTTGATCACTTTGTCTTGTCCACGGAAGCACAATGCTAGCAGAGGGCCCAGTCCTGCTTTGTTTTTCCTTGCAGTGGCTCTGTCTCTTGCTGCTCTGCTCCTAGGCCCAGGCAAAGTCTGCTCTTCATGGCCGCTGGAGCTCCCTTGCTTTTCTCCAGTGGCTTTAGTACTTGAATTCTCCCATACTTCGCTCTTGCCATATCTTTGACTGTGGTGTCCTCACTGGCTTCCCCTCTGAAGAGCTTCAGTCTATGCCTCTGAGTCCCCGAAGCTCAGCTTTCCCAGTAGATCCCAAGGCTCGATTTGGGCAGATTCAATCATCACCCTCAATATCTGAGGACCTGGGAAGAAATGGGATCACAAGCCATCCAGGAGGCATCATTGATGTCAGAACAAAGTCTCCGATGTGGGATAAATGGGGATGTGTACACCTTCTTTCATTGGGATACCTGACCAGGGGGATTGCTTTTTCCCTCGTGCCTTGCTGGTCTTCATCAGGCATCCTGCAGAGGACCACAGGGCTTAGAGGGAGAAGGAATCAGTCATAGAAGTCACGTAATCCAATGCCCTTCCTTTACTACTGAGAAAATGAAGACCCAGTGACTCGCTTGAAATAATGTAGCTCATAATAAACAGGCGATCTTAGCAATTCCGTTCTGCTGGTGTCCTTCCTCCACACCCACCCCTCCCACCTCAACTCTCCACCAGCCCTGGAAGAGGGCAGACCTGGATTCAAACCCTGGCTCCACCACTTGGGTCATGCTTGACCTTGGACCAGTCACTTTAACCCTACAAGCAAACCTTAGATTTCTTAACTGAAAAGTGAGGGGTTGGACTAGTGATAGGTCACATGGATACAGCTTTCATGCCAGCCTGACGGAACGATAGAGGGGCAAAGAGGCTAACAAATGGAGCGTTATTAAGCTGCAGAACAGGGCAGAGGGCAGAGTTGTAGTAGAACAGAGAGAGACCAGCTACTAGAACAAAAAGGCAGCCCCCAGGTCTGAGAACCAACTGAGCCCAGTTATGCTCCGAGAAACAGGCTGTTCTGAAGTGGGATGAGATGGGGAGGCCCCCATTCCATTAGCCATAGGGCAACCACTGGTCATCCAGGAAGACCAGGGGCCCACAGCCACAGGAACCCTCTCAGTCCCTGGCCCTATAACTGAAAGCTAAAAGGAGCCTGATTCAAATCTTTAGTGCTACTTGCTAGCCAGGGGACCGTGGCCTCGGTTTCTCTGGACTGCAGTTATCTCATCAGAAGGATGCAAAGCCCCTTCCATTTCTAACATTCTGCAGGCCCGGAGTGGGGCTCTTGGAGCCCCATTCAATCCTGGGCCTGTTTGCCTATTTGCTTTGAGAACCTGATGCCCACCAGGGGGCAGATTGTCAATGCTGAATGCTGGCTTTCTCTAAGGATGAGCGAGGAGCAGCAGACTGACCCTGTCATGGAGAAAGCCTCTGAAAAACAAACCAGAGTGTGTGTGTTCTCATTTCTCTCCTCTCTCTCTCTCTCTCTCTCTCTCTCTCTCTCTCTCTCTGTCTCTGTCTCTCTGTGTGTGTGTATCTCTCTCTTTGTCTCTCTCTCTCTCTCTGTCTCTGTCTCTCTGTGTGTGTGTATCTCTCTCTTTGTCTCCCCCTCCCTCCCTCCCTCCCTTTCTCTCTCTTTCTCTCTCTTTCTGTATGTGTGTCTCTGTCTGTGTGTGGCTCTCTGTCTCTCTCTCTTTGTCTCTGTCTCACTGTCTCTCCCTCTACCTATCTTTCCTTCCCTCCCTTTTTCTCCCTTCCCCGTCTCTCTCTGTCTTCCTGTGTGTCTCTCTCCCTCTCCCTCCTTCATTCCTTTCATCCCTCTCTCCATTCCTTTCTCTGTCTTTCTCTCTTCCTCTCGTCTTTCTTCCTCTCCCTTCCTATCTCTCCCTCTCTCCATGAAAGAAAGTTAATGGTAAATTTCTTTTTGTCTCATGCCCACTCCACTTCCAGTTTATAACCTATTACCAGTTTGCTTTTTGGAGCATCTGTGGGATTCTTGAGAGTTATCTTTACCTCTTCTGCCCAAGAAGTTGTTTCTCCTCTTTCCCTCCTTTCCACCTACTTGATGAAAATCAGAAAGAGGAGTATTTAGTAAAATGTTTGTGCGCTGCACCTCTCCCAACATGGGTGTTGTCCAATGGGGCAAACGCTGAGTGGGTGCAGCCCCCTTACGTAATCATTGAATAAGAATGTCAGCAAAAGTCTATCGAGCCCCTACTATGAGCAAAACCCTGAGCCAGGCCCTGGGATATGAAGGAGGCTACAGAGAAGAAGGTGTGGACCCTGCTCCTGTGCTGCGTGGTGTAACGAGAGCAAAATTAGCCCAAGAATCATCCCCCAAGGTAGAATGTGTTAGGTGCGGCAAGAAAGGGAGAGACAAGGGCAGCAGGAGTTGGGAGGAAGACGATCCTTTTGGCCAGGCCCATTAGGGCAAGCGGCATGGACAGAGTGCCATTTATCCTTGAAGATGAGGAAAATGTTGATAAGCAGAGATAAGGGCAAGAGAATCCCAGCAGAAAAAGAACACGAGCCAAAACACTGAGGTAGGCCAGCTTCCGGTGGAACAGAATGTGGAAGGCTTTCAGTGCCTACCTGCCTGAGGATTTGGAATCTGATTCAGTCAGCATGGGGGACAGCCGGGGGAGAGACTCAAGGCTGCGGTTTGGGTTTTCTTCTTTGGGGAGCCGGGGAACCCCTGTAGTCCGAGTCTTGAATTAGGAAAATTAATCTGGCAGCATATTGGTAAGGGCTGTTAGAGGCTAGGGGACTAGTTAGGAGGTCTGAGGACCTAATGAACAGTGGGAAGCGAGCAGATCCAGGATTACTGAGTAACTTGTTATACATGGGATTCAAGGAAGATGTCTAAAAAGATGCCAAAGTATGTAGTCTGAGAATCCAGGAGTCCAGGAGGTCTTCCCATTAACAGAGGGAGGGAAGTTCAGGAGGAAAAGCAGGACTCAGGGGGACAATGGGATTTCAGTTTGGGATGTTTGGAGTTGGAAGTATGGTGAGATTTCCAGATGGAGAGAGATATTAAGTGGATCGTTAGGAATTCCATTCTGTGTTGTCAATTTTAAAATCAGAGAGTTAAACCTTTGACGTATATGTATCTCTCTCAGAAAAAAACAAACAAACAAACAAAACAAACTTACCAGACAAACACTGATTTAAAGTTTCTCTTCTATCAAATGAGAGTTGGGCTAGGGTGACCTCAAAGGTCCTTCCAGCTCTCATCTTCTGTGATTCTAAATTAAGCTCCTTTTTCCTTGCATGTGGCCCTTGCTTGATTTTTTTTTCCCCTGTGAGTGAAGTATCCCTCGGTCGGAAAAAAAAAGACTCCCTATCCTGGCTTTAACATGATACATGATGAAGTTATGAAGTGGAACATGAGAACTTCCTGTAATTGGTGGCCTCATAAAAATGGACATGATGGTTTCATCTTTATATGCTAGGTGCCAAGCGGACATTCCCAGAGAACCATGAACGGTGTAGGAAATATGACAGGACCTGAGGTCGACATCAGCTGCCTCTCCACTATCGATGACTTCCGCAACCAAGTATACTCCACCGTGTACTCAATGGTCTCTGTCATCGGCTTCTTCGGCAATGGCTTTGTGCTTTACGTACTCATCAGGACGTACCATGAGAAATCAGCCTTCCAAGTATACATGGTGAACCTAGCCGTGGCCGATCTGCTGTGTGTGTGTACGCTGCCTTTTCGGGTAGTTTATTACGTTCAACGAGGTATCTGGTCCTTGGGGGACTTCTTGTGTCGACTCAGTACCTATGCTTTGTATGTCAACCTCTACTGTAGCATCTTCTTTATGACCGCCATGAGCTTTTTCCGTTGTGTGGCCATAGTATTCCCAGTCCAAAACATCAATCTGGTGACCCAGAGAAAAGCCAGGGTCGTGAGTGCGGCCATTTGGATTTTTGTTATCCTGACCAGTTCGCCCTTTTTTCTGATGAGCAAACCCTATAAAGCTGGGAATATCACCAAGTGCTTTGAGCCCCCCCAGGACTCAAAAAGTAAGAAAACGGTGCTGGCCTTACACTATGTCTCGTTATTCTTTGGCTTCATCATTCCATTTGTTACCATAATTGTCTGTTACACTATGATCATCTTGACCTTATTAAAGAATTCAATGAAGAAAAATCTGCCCAGTCGTAAGAAGGCGGTAGGAATGATCATTATTGTAACAGCTGCCTTCTTGATCAGTTTCATGCCTTATCACATTCAACGCACGATCCACCTTCACTTTTTGAACAGTGAAAATAGAACCTGTGAGTCTCTCCTGGCCATGCAGAAATCGGTGGTCATAACCTTATCTCTGGCAGCATCAAATTGCTGTTTTGACCCACTCCTCTATTTCTTTTCAGGGGGTAACTTCAGGCAAAGGCTGTCCACTTTTAGAAAGCATTCTCTTTCTAGCATAACCTATGCACCCAAAAAGAAGATCTCCTCCCAAGAAAAGGTGGATGACTTAAGCAAAGAGTAGGGTCATCCTGCCAAGTGAAATCTCTCTTATGTCAATGAGAAAAGTTAACTAAATAGTTATTTGCTATAATCAGATAGATAGATAGATAGGTAGGTAGATAGATAGATAGATAGATGTGTGTGTGTGTATATATATATATATATATATATATATATATATATATACATATATATATATATACATATATATATATAAATATTTAAATGTCACAAAATATAAACAGCCTGCATCTGGATATCTTTGCCTGCAAAATTTGCTTAATTTCTACATCTACGTTGTCAGGCCTGAAGTACCAAAATTAAGTTCACAACCAAAAACCACATTCTATATAGTATTGTTACCTTCTATATCTGTACTTTACAAATGAGTCTTAGTCTAAAAGGTGTAATAAACAATTCTACTTCACATGATGGCCTAGCCTAAGGCAGCGATTTGATTTTCCCTAATGTTCATCTTTGCAAACCCAGCCGAAAGGACCTCGTGAACTTTTTTGCAGTGGTAAGAGCACTTTCAAGGGACATTGAGCGGCGCACAGAATTCCTCCATGGCCCAAAGAAGCAATGTGCCAAGAGCCAGAGTTGTGTAAGACATGGTAATGACTGTCTTCAACATGTGGCCCCTTACAGGGAGACAGTTACAGCCTGAGGAAGATCTCTTTGGTCAAAGACCAAATCTCAGTTGGGCAAAGTATATTCTACTCTCTTTTGTCTATGTCTCTGCACCATCCTTGTCATAATGAAATGTTAGTGGAGTTTCTTTTTGCAAAGAATAAGGCCATCCATAGTCCCTCTTCAAGGGAAGCATCACAACTGATTTGCTGAGGAATAGATTACGTGATAGCTGTATGTGCTTTATTACTGGGATTAAAATTTAATACTAGACATTTTAAAAGAAAATTTTGATCTTTTTGTTCATTTTGGTTTTAATTGTATATAAATAAGTGTATAAATATATGTCAGTGTGTATGTACTCATGGGAGAGACTATGTTCTATTAAATACATTTGGGTGAAAATCCACTATAAGCTATAATATTGTTTTGTATATTTTCCTTTTTTAGTAGCATGTTGACAGGAATGTTAAGGAAATGTTTACATTGGTTTTTATGTTACAGGAAAATCTTTGACCTTTAAAAAAAATAGCTCAGTCATGTGTGAAAAATATAATCGTCATGGGTCAACTCATGCTAAAATTTTGTCTGTTCCTCCATTCTGCGATTCAAAAAAAAATCCTGCCAGGTGACCCTTCCCCGAAAAGTGAACTGATCACAGTGGGAAAGGTTATGAAAGAAGCTCTAACTAGATACTCTGAATGCATTTATTTCAGTGTCATTTCCAGTGGTACAATACCCTGAAAAGCCTGCCAGACAAGCTCTGGGGTCCCTTCAAGGCACTAAGGTTCCTTCTCCCCTGATTCTCTGGGGCCTAAGTTCCCTCCTATCTCAGACATTCATTGTTCTCAGGTCCCTCTTCGGGGTGACATTCCACTTTTGACTGACATTGTGCTATCTCTTCCAGGTTTGAATTATTTGTCTGAAATCCATCTCATCTCTGATATTCTATCCTAAGACCCTTTCTAGCTGACACTCTACGTTCTAGGGTCCTTGCCACTCTGCTGTTCTATGTTCTAAGGTTGCCAGCCATTCTGACAATCTCTTCTATGGTTCCTCCCAGAGCTGGCGTTCTGTTTCCTAAAGTCTCTTTTAGTTCTGATTTTCTCTGTCCTAAGATCCCTTTCGGCTTTATTATTGTACGTGCTCGCGTCATCTCTAGCTTTGACATTTGCTGGGACATTTCCTTACCTTCCTGATAGTCTGTGTCCTAAGGTCTCATCCAGCTCTGACAGTCTCTGTTCTAAAGGGTAACCCAGCTCTAACATTTGATGTCAGGCATGGGATCTTCTCAGGAGAGAAATAATCATAGCTGCCCCCAATTTGTTGCTGCTTAGCATTAGTCAAGTATAAATTGTATGCCCGTACCTTCAGCATACCATCCTGTAGCATTTAGCGGAGTTGCCAAGGACCTAGGAGGCCATAGTCCGACCTCCTGACCTGTCACAATATGCGTGGATCCCCAGTGATAGCACAGAAAATTGCCAACCAGTAAGGCTAAGGAATGGGAGTAACAAGTTGATCTGATATTCTAGTAATCAAGAATTCACATATTTCATACATGGATCCCCAATTTTCAGAGAGATGAGCTGTAATAGACGTCACATAAAGATTAATTAGGCTTATCCTCTTGCTGTGATGATTCAGGAGACCCTTCAGGATTTTATAGACTCTGAAATCGAGCTTGATATGATGATTAATTACTTCTGTTTCTATGGTGATTTAAGATCTACAATGTGCCTTTCCCCATAATGACCTTATGAGCTATGTAAGCCAAGTATTTTTATCCTCATTGTATATAAAAGAGCAAAATGAGTCTCACAGAAATCACGATTTGCCCTGAATTCCACAGAAACCAAGATTCAAAGTCTCCTAGCTATAAGCCTAGTGGTCATGACATCATACCATACTGCCTAAAGATAGGGAATTGCTGCTTGGAGAATGTGAGCCAAAAGAGCCTTCCATACTCCAGCCCATCCAACCTGTCTTAGTACTACTCCCAACACAAATCCTCCACTCCAGTTGGGCTGTTCTCCTCACCAACCATCTCTCTCTGTTGTCTCTCTGTCTCTTTGCCTCCTTCCTTCCTGTCCCTCCCTCTCTTTTTTCCCCACTCTCTTCTCTTTTCTTTCCTCTTATCCTCTTTTTTCTTTCCTCCTTCTCTTCTTCCTCATCTTCCTCTTCTTGTTCTTCTTCTCTGTTTCTGTCTCACTCTGTCTCACTGTGTCTCTCTGTTTGTCTCTGGGTCTCTGTCTCTCTATATCTCTGTCTTTCTGTCTCTGTTTCTCTCTGTCTCTGTCTCTTTCATAAATTCTTTTCACCCTCTGCTGTTCTGACCACATGTGATGTATGTCTCCTTCAGAATGGAATGGAATAGGCATTTATTAAGTACCGGTTGGGTTCCAGGCACTGTGCTAACCCCTTTGAGAATATCATCTAATTTGATCCCTTTCTCAATCCATCCAAATCCAACCTACCCTTCAAGGCCAAAGCAAAGTCTTGCCCTCTCCAAGAAGTGTTCTGTGGGCCACACCAATCTGTACTGAAGGCTTTCTTCGCTACATATCTTTTTTTTACTCCGAGTCCCTAGCACAGGATTAGCCCATAATTGCCCTATATTTCTTTTAAGTACATGAACAGTATCTTCCCAGTTGGTTAACAGCAGCTGGTACCTGGCAGAGCATTGTGCTAGGCACTGAGAATACAAAGACAGAAATGAAACAGGACATCAGAAAAGACCTCATCATCTAGGTGACGGCTTCTGAAGGCAACAAGAGATGGGAGGAGAGGATAAAGTGCATGCATGGCAGGCCTCGGGGATGAGTGCAAAGTTTCCCAAGTAACGGCTAGCTCCAGGAGAGTGATCACTCGGTTTCACTCCACAGCACCTAAAACATATTAGATGATTGGCTGATAGAAGACCATATTCCAAAGAGCTTAATATTTAATGCCTGAAACTTAGCAGACAACAAAATTGACACAGAGGGGGTCGATGATTATTACTCGACACAATTTATTTATGGACTGCCTATTGTATGCAGGGCCCTCTGCTGTGTGTGTATGTGTGTGTGTGTGTGCATGTATGTGTGTGTGTATGTGTATATGTATGTGTGTATGTGTATGTGTATGTGTAGCTAGAAAAATGAAAAAAGACATTATCCTTGCCTACAAGGAGCTTACAATAAGTCTCCAACTAAACAAAACCAAAGTAAGGGAAAATAAGTATTTTCATCAAAATGCTATGAGAGTTCAGCAGTAGGAAAAGTAACTTCCTGCCAAGGGAACCAAGCGAGGATTGATGGAGATAGTCACATTTAAGCTGGGCTTTGAGAGAGAAAAGAAATTTCAGTCAAGAGACCTGAAAAGAGGGCATCTCAGAGACAGGAAACACCACGAGCAAAGGCATGGACTTGGAGCTGAATGGGGCCCAGAGGGAACGAGGCATCCTGTGTGTTTACTGAGTGTGTTACTGTCCACCAGTGGATTTTAGCCTTCACTATGATACATAGTACTTTGCTTATCTTATGTACGCACACAAAAATACATACTGGCAAAAATGGGTTTTCTGGCCTTAAAATTAGGGGCATTTTTTAAAAAATATTTAAAATGCCATCTCCTTACTCCACTCTGAACAGTGTTATATCCTAGAAAACTACCTGTACCTTAATCCAGCTTCTGATGTGGGCCATGGGACTTGTTTGTAGACAACAAATAATCTATTTGGCTCAAATTTAGGTACACAGTACATGAAGGTGAGTAGTGGGGGAGAGTGTTTGACCAGATTTTCCTCTTTCAAATATAAAGGTCAGCTTATGTCCTTTGGATAGAAAATAAACATTCATTTGAAACTCCCACGCAGGTCAACTCTGTGCTTACTGTGATGCCTCGGTGCCCTTGGGATCTCACAGATGTCAGTGCTTCCATCTTATGCTGCTCATATCTTCCAGAACCAAGGTTCTCCCTACCAGGCTGGAAGTTTGCCTTTGAGTCTTCACAATTTTGTTGATGCTTGACCTTGGAAACAGATTTTTTTCTTAACTGAGTGCTTAACATTTTGAAACAGCTTGAACTGATGACTTCTTACTTAAAGGTCAGAAGTTTAGTAGGGAAAAAAAAAACCATCTTCAGCATGAACAAATTGTGCTGTGTGAACATTTACTAACACACCCAAAAAATGATCATTTAGAACCTAAGGCTTGCATTAAGGGCCATGGAGAAAAGAAAGCAGAGCTACAAGAGACTTATAAATACCCAGTGAGCCATCTTGTTAAAGATGTAGAGCCAGTGACAACACAGGACAACCTCTTATAACATACACACTGGTAGATTTCCAAAGTATGCTTATCAAAAAGCAAAGTTAACACAAAATTTAGAATAATTGTTTTGCAATCTTAAAAAAATTATACATGACAGACTTTTCAAATAAAAGACAATTCCAGACAACTTCTCAAAAATCCTGAAAGCTGATGAATTAAAAATGGAGCACCTCTGACCCCACTTCCCTGATTCCTAGTCCCACTTCTTTAAGCTTTAAAGTCTGCTTTCTCCTTTTGCCATTTTCAATACTGTTATTGTATACATGACCTCCTACTCTCCTCACCCCGTCTATCTGTCTGCCTGAAACAGTATGGTGAAATAACTAGAGGGCCATCCTTTGAGACAGAAAGACCTGGATTCAAGCACTATTGCCACCGGCAATCCCGGCACCTCAGTGGCCCAGGCAAGTCTCTAAGACTGTAAGTGTCCAACCAACTGCCATCCTTCTATACTTCAAGATGAAACAAATCCATGGAGAAATTACTAAGTGCTTATTATATGTCACAGACCGAGAAATCATTTTTTAAAGGCAGTAACTATCCCAGCCCTCAATAGATCATACATTATAATGAGGGAAACAACGTGTACATATATAGGAATATGCAGGAGATTTGCAAAGTAGATAGAAAGTAACCTTAGAGGGAGGTGAAAGCCCTAGCAGCTGGTCACAAGTCCTGACCAAAAAAAAAAAATGTCGGCATGTTTCTAAAGCAGAAAGAGATTCATTCCATGGCTGCCAGAGAGGGAAGCTAGAAGATTCCAAATTGGAAGGAATCCCTCTTCCCCCTCCCCCATTTTATAGCTGAGAAAACTGGGGCCTTGAGTGGGGAAGCATCTCAGCTGAGTAGCCACATGAAAAATTCAGTTAACTTCATTCTTTAATCAACAGAGTACTAATGGAAATACATGATTTAAGAGCTATAGAAATCACAAAGCTACGTGGAAAACTTGGATTTCATCACATTCAGATGCTATGCGATGTAGATCTAAGTATGTCCAATGACAATGCGTGAAGTGTTCTCTGGCCCCCCATTTTGTAGACATGAGCAACATAGAACATGGAAACAAGGAACCAAATTATACAGAATCATCATTTCCCTTTGGCTAACCTGGAACCATTCAAATGAATGCCATCAAAGCATCAGTTTTCCAACCATGGGTGGCCCACAAAAGGAAAGCTTTTCGGAGGGGGGAGGATAACCATTAAGTAGGGTATAAGGTTCAATTCAAATATTGGCCCCTACAGCAACAAGGGCTTCATTAATGTGAGTGACACTCTAGCAACCCCTACACTCTCCCTCACTTTCCTTTTTCTTTCTTAAAGCACAGCGAGAACTGGGCCAGTGGGTATTTGGCCCGGGACACCAGCATCCAACGGGCTCACTTTTTTGTCACATCGCAAAGGTCTTCTCTATGCCCCGTGGTATCTAGCACAAGTGTTCCCGCCCATGATATCCTACATTATTCCCTTGAGCTGGAATAGACATCACATAGCATAGCC
Organism: Sarcophilus harrisii; assembly: GCF_902635505.1. Classification (NCBI taxonomy): domain Eukaryota; kingdom Metazoa; phylum Chordata; class Mammalia; order Dasyuromorphia; family Dasyuridae; genus Sarcophilus; species Sarcophilus harrisii. Next base: position 56,521,565 of record NC_045432.1, on the reverse strand, counting down.
AGGATCACTAATGATGGTTTCTCCAGCAATGGTCTTAGGCTCCATCTTAGCCCCAAGATCTCAATTTCTCTGTCTTTTTTGTTACATATTTTTCCTTGGAATGTCTTTTTTTAGAATATTTTTTTCTTTTGATTTCACACGTTCCCTCTTTTCCATTGCCCAATCACCTCTTTTTAATGAGATGTAATACTGAATTAAAATGTATGTTTATTGTGTGTCATATTCTTTGTTCTTAAACACCAGATAAGTAAAAGAGTTTACATTTCTTTCATAAAAGCCAAATTAAGTTGCTTTTTATTTGGGTGGAGTCCTCAATTCTTAGAGAGGGGGGGATGTCTGTGTGGGGGGGGTTTTTAACTGTAGGGCAATGGCCCATGGTAGAAAAAATATCCCCCACTCCTAGGATCTAGTATAGACAATATTCTCTTTATAGGCTAGCCTTCCAAATGCCATTTCAAACCTTCTCATCAACACCTAAATTAGCCTACCTCTCATAGCACACTAGATTTTTAGTCTTGTCAAACTGGTTTCTGCATTTCAAGAAAGTTTTTTTTATCCTACCGAAACATCTTCATTTAATTCTCTAATAATCAGGTTAATTTCTGCATATTTAAAAAAGAATATCAATTTCTGGCATCGTGAGTGTCAAAATCCACTAGTTTCTCCCCCCAGCACCTGGATTTTGTTTGATTCTTTCCAGGAGCAAAAAAGTACCCCTTTTTCCACTCAACCTTTGTTGTCCAATCCATTAGCCATTTCTTTCATGGGCTGCCGTGATCAAAGAACATCCAACCTGTTAGTAATTAGCATCACCTAAAGGCTGATCCTTGAGCTATTAGACTTAATTAATTTGGGGGACTCTACTTGGAGTGGCCAAAATTTGGTGAGACTCACCAAAGTTTGTACTTCACTAATAGAGTCTTCCAGGAGTCGAGGTCCCTCATCTCCATGCCATGATGAGGAATCAGAATGAGATATAAGGAAAGAGGCCATTTGTGGGTTGGCTTGGCTTTGGGGGGACTGGTAGTGTGATTTCATGGATATAGGGAGCTCCCATTGAGTAAGTTCCCAATACTAGTGCAGATTAGTTCATAATCTTAAAGAGTTACTTGAGGGACTGATCAGGGTTCAAGGCAACACTCAGATGATCTGAAGTCCAGTATAGTCCAGGATAGCCAGAGCCATTCCAGATTTAACCCTCGGATACAAAAGAGTGGTCAGGAGAAATATCTTAAGATGTTGTCCTACTATAAAATACCAAAAGAAGCACTCCAGAGAATCTCAAATCCTGAAAAAAGCTCTTTGTTCAGCCCTAGGACCCTGTTTCTCCAGGGCGCGGGGGGGGGGGGGTCAACATTTAAAAAAAAACAAAACCTTTTATATAACTGCTAATTTCTCTGAACATTTGTGCACCATGTCTATTTCCTTACACTTCATATAATCCCCAGGGTCGATAGCCTGTAACTTTACTAAGTTACAGAGCTAGACTTTCCATTCTAAATTACAAAGGCATAACTTTAATTTTGCTGAGCAGACTTTCTTAGAACACCCGTCCATATGGCATTTAAATTTGTATCCGCAGGGATTACCATGAATCTGACCTCTACAATCCTTCTTGATAGTTGGTCACTTGATCTGGGAAATGTTATGTATGTTGCTAGTGCTATCTTAGAAATTCAGCACAACTAACTTATCATCTTGGAAGCTGCCCTTCTCATGTGGAAGGTCACACAATGGCTGTGTCTACAAAAATCAAAAGTAAAGTGGGACTTTTAAAATATTCCAGATCACCAAAATGACCCATTTCGGTGCCTTCACATCATTTTTGTTTTAATAAATTGAATGGCCAGTGGTGTCTCACTAACAGGCAGAAATGTCATAGGGTTAAAAAAAAAATGTGTCCTCTATTTTCTTAAAAAGGTAGACTTCAGGATCAGCTTCTTCTCTGGAAAATATTTATTAAAATCAGTATTTAATTTAAGTCTTTCTGAAATATTAAAAAAATCTAAATAATTAGCAAAGGAAGCCAAGAAAGTTCTCACTTTTCCATATAACTACCCATTTTTATTTGTGATAAGATCTTCATCTCCATTGGAGCCCTCTCCAATCAGGGCCTCATTATGGCATGGGGATGAGCCTTGGGTTTGGTCAAAACAAGTTCTGTCAGGTTCTCCCAAACTGGAAAAGCTTCCAGTCCAGGCAGTATGCTATCACAGCTAAAGTAGGAGAGACTTATTGCCGGAAGATTAACAACTCCCTTCAATTTGTCTTTCTCTTATGTGGGGGAAACACAGCAACACATGAAACTTTCTTATAAAATGTTGGGGACTAGAGTCTTCTGTGGTCAGTGTAAGATTCTTCATTATGCAATTAGATCTACAGCAAAAGCTTAACAGTTAAGAAGACTCTTTCTCTGCATAGGGCATTTTTTTTATTGTTAAAAAGATGCCATTTCAGCCCTTTTCTCATTATCTTTGAGACCTGAGCTGTACGGGGCCTCACAACTAATGTGGTCCAGGCCAGGAATAGCAAGTGACTTGCTCAAGATCTCTTTGTACCATGCTGCCTCCTAATCTTATTTCCTCGTTGTCTCTGGGGCATGGTTTGTAGTGATTAAACATAACTGAGTCTTTCTCTCCCATTTTGGACAGATGCTAATAACAATATGTGTTTTACAGGTATTAGAACTAAAGAGACTTTGGAAATGATCTATTTTTATCCTCTCATTTTACAGAGAACCATAGTTTCTTCCTCTAAACAACAGGCATTCTTCATCCATTTAGTTTTTCCTATGTGAATAGTCGAGTTTAATTCCTTTGAATGATTATGGATCTCACTTAAGAGGCTCTGCAGTGTTCAGGGGCATGATACTAACACTATCATCTGCAAAGTAGAGCATCTGGAGTACCTCACCATTGACAGAGAATTATTCTTCACTGGGGATCACTGAAGACATCCTTCATGAAACTAACAAACACCTTTGAGGAATATGTTTCTCCCAGTTTTATGATTTGTTTGATATTATTAGAGATTATCTCTAATAACTGACAAGATTGAGGATTGTACATTTTCTCTGATCCTTACTTCTCAAATCTCTATAAAAGAGGAATTATGCACAAGAAAATAAAGGACTTTTACCTACCTCCTCAATTTAAGACACCAAGCATCCTGAGGATATAAAAATCCATTGAAATAACAGCTGAGAAGGCTCATCCATAACCCTGAATTTGATCACTTAACACCCCCACCACACATTATGCTCTCTCAAGGCTGTACAAGCTGACTTACCACAGAACTCCATTCCCTCATGTCTCTTTCTCTCAGTGCCACAGAAAACCAAAAGGCAGCAACAGCTTGCTCTGGTTGGGACTGTGTTATGGCTCTACACTGCAGGTATACTCAACTAGATAAATGAGGATCAGAGAGTACTTTCTGATGTGGATTAACCAGGTCTACCTGAGTCAAAAGGCCTGGCATCCAGCTGAAGCTTATTTAGTGCCCCCAAAAAGTCACTTGGGGTAGAGATCTCTGTCTAGCCAGCGAAATGTGAATTGCTCAGCATGGAAGTCAAATGAGACAGCTTTGAGGTCCAGCCCTCAGGGGAACCAAAATCAAATGGGAATCGGTCAGAAGGTGAGCAACAGGGGAATAAAAGGGAGAAAAAAGACTGAAATTACCAAAGATCTCAAGAGGGAAAAAACTTGAACATTAGCAGATAAACCAATAGGGAAGATATTAATGACAGAAGAGGAAAAAATAGAAGAGAATATGCCCTCCAGATCAACTAAACAAATCCAGACATTATGAATAAATATTTCAGGATAAAGGAAAATGAATCAATACTTGATGGGGAGAAGATCCTGTATATCCCCAAGAGAACATGGAACCACAGCATGATATTACTCAATGATTTAAAAAAGAAATAAGAGTTGTTAAATCAAACAAAATAAATAACTTACATAGAAGAAATTGTTGGCAGAAAAGAAAAATTTGAATCCCTGGTGGCAGGTCTCACCAAAGAAACAAAAAAAGAGAGAAAAATTGATTGAAAATGTAAATGAGTAAAGAACAATCTGAGAAGAGAGGCAAAAAAGATCCCCATATAAGCAAAATATACCAATTCTGAAGACGGACTGTATAGAGACAACCTGAGTATTATTCGTCTCTTAGAACTACAAGAAACAATACAAGAAAGCTTCCTCAAACTTCTTACTTAACAGACAACAAATTGCTAGTTGAAAGAATCTGCGATTTGTCTCCAGAGAGAAAAAAAACAGGCTGAAGATTACAGGTCACATAGTGGTTAAACTTTAAAATTCAATGACAACAGGAGAAAGACCTTTAAACATAAAGGAAGAGAAATTCAAATAACACAAGAGTGTTCTATGTCTACCAGAAACAGCAGAAGGGAATGGAATATTGTCTTCCAAAGAGCAAAGAAGGCCATGATACAATCCAAGATGACATACCCTGAAAACAACCCTAACTTATTGATGAAAGCAGATGTACCTTCAATAAAAGAGTTATTGTTCCTCCAAAGAAAACCAGACCTAAACAAATTATTTGCTTTTCAAACACCCCAGACAATGTAAATAAAAAAAAAGATATTATTCAAAGGGTTGTCTACCAACTTTACCTTTCTTGCCTATCTTTCAAAGAATCTTGTGTATTTTTGGCATATACATGAAAAAATCTTTTAAGGTGGTATTTTGCTCCACTGAATCAAATGTTTTTGTTTGTTTGTCTTAAAGTATAGCTATCCCTGTTTTGCCAAGGCTGTAAGTACCAGGGCTACTCCTGGACTCAGTTTCAGTCTGATTGACATGGGAGTTTTGACCTGTTCTACTTCTTACCTGGCCTACCTTGTCCCTCCATAATTGCTCAACGTAGAAGTAAAATGCCCCGCACCTACTCCTGGGGTCTCCCTATTAAAGATGAACTTTCTGCAATTAACCCCATTGGTTTAATCCCCTATAGCTCAGAACTCCAGAACTCAAGGAATCTTCAAGCCTTGGCCTCCCTGGTAACTAGGATTATAGGTATATATCACTACATTCTGTAGTAAGCAATTCCTTTATGATCAACAGACAAGAAGCACACTGAGGACTTCTATTTTCTTCACCTTTCAGCCAAATGTGCGATCATAAAGATGAGTTCTAGTATTGTTGTTCACTTGTTTCAGTCATGTCCCACTCTTCATGACCCCATTTGGGGTTTTCTTGGCAAAGATACCAGAGTGGTTTGCCAATTTGTTCTCCAGCTCATTCTAGAGATGAGGAAACTGAGGCAAACAGGTTTAAGTGGTTTGCCTAGTGTCATACAGGTAGTAAGTATCTGAGACCAGATTTGAATACAGGACGAGTCTTTCTGACTTTAGGCCTGGTACTCTATCCACTGTGCCACCTAGTTGCCTATGATCTGTTATGGTAACTCATTTACAGAATCCTGCCTTTTCCCTTCTCATCATAATACCCTTAATACATGTGGACGTTGTGCTCTTAAAAATTTTGTAAACATGATTGGAAAATAGGGATTATGGATTAATAGTTGTTAGTCCTCTCTGGGTAATAATAAATACTTTAGTAGTCTCCCCTTTTTCAGGTACCTTAAGAAGCAGTCTTTCGATGACCTCACAATTGTGTCCCCTCTGTCATGAAATACATATATTTATGTGTATATATATATATATATATCTTACACGCACATACACATATACATATATCTTCATGTACATACATGTTGTAGGTGTTTGTGTGTATATAGTTATTTATTTCTATTTGGTCTAGTTGAAGAGGAAGGGGAGAAAAGAGTTTATTATAAACATCTTTCCTCATCTGTTTTCCTTCCAGTTTTGTTCTAAAACCCCCTCAAGATTTTTTTTAGTTGGGTCTCTCCCCAAATTTTCTATAAAGCTGGTTTCCCAAAAAACATTCTCTGAGGAGAAGCGGGAGACGTAGGAGATATTTCTCCTAAGAAAATTCAGGAGCTGTAAAAAATCAACACAAAATGTATTGTTTTTAAAATACTGGTTTCCCATCACTACTTTTCCCCATGTCGGGAGATGCTGCTACTCGTGAACTTTCATCACCCTCCATGCATCATGCAAGGATTCTTAACAAGCTTGTCAGGTAACCCAAAACGAACCCCGACCAAGTCATGACTGATACCCTTGCCTCCACATTCACTATCCAACTCTGCAGCTAGTTGGAAAAGTAACAGAGATTTGGCCATTTTTCAATCGATAGCTTTCGACATGCTTCTTTTGAAGCATGTGATCAAGTCTGTCTGGGAAAGTGACTCAAGAAATGAAATGCCCTAAATTGGGGAACAGCCTTCCACTGTCAGCTGACTAAAAGTAACACCTGGCATCAAGAAACTCCTTCCTGGCAGTCAACTTTCTCATCACCACACAGTAACAGTAGCCCCTAGTAAAAATAATCTGGGTAACATGTTACAGTAGAAAAAAAAGTTATGGCAGCAATAACCCCTTGCTCTTTTGAAAAGATGGCATATATGTGGCATATGTATATTTAAAGAAGCTCTAAATCTGTCCTGGTGCAGCCCTGCTGGATTAGTCTCTGAGCAGAGGCCAGTCAGCTGTAGGGAAAGATCTCTTGCTGCTTGTTGAGTGGGAGGATTCAGGCTAAGACACTTGCCCCCCCTTCCCCCTGGCTGGGAGGGGAGGTGGAAGCCTGGCCGTCTGTGAATGTATCCTGCCCCAAAGCCCAAGAAAAAACAAATCCCATTTAAAGAGGGCTCTCCCCAAAATGGCACGAAGAACTGTTTTTATTAGCACAATCGTCTTTTCTGCACTCTGAACAAGGAGTATTCATTTCCACCTCTCGGTCTCCTGGCCAGAGCCAGCTGCGGTGGCTTCTTCGGCAGCCGCCCGGGTGGGAGGGTCAGCCTTCTCTCTGGTCCTGTACAGTACCGGGGTGAAGATGGCTGTGTGAAGCCTGGGAGGGCTGCGGGAGGGCAGCAGCTACAGAGGGGATATTTAAGATGTGCTGACAGGATTCATCCTGGACGAGCCAGTTCAGTTGAACAAACATCCCTGGGCCCCCTACTACAGCAGTACGGGGTGAGAAGCAACCTGGAGTCGTTGATAGAGACAGGAAGACTTGGATTCCAGGCCCCCTTCTGAAACAGCCTCGCCATGTGACTCAGAAGCAAGTCCTGAACCTCTAAGCCTGGAAGTCACAGAGAAGACATTGACCTGCATTGGGAGAAGGAATTTCCACACTGGGGAAGTCCTCCTACCAGTAAAATCTCACACCTAGTCTCTATCCTTTTCTTGTAGCGAGGGAGATCAAGGAAAAAGGCCCTAAGCCTGAGCTCCTGGGGATGAGGGCCAGTATGAGAGCCCAGTAGGACATCATTTGCACAAAAAAAACTTCAGCTGCCTACTGAATACAGAGCCTGCGTTACAAATAGTCCACAATCTGGCCCCCAACCCCCTTCTCCCTCTCCAGTGTTATCGCCTCCTACCCCCCTCCCTTCATGTCCCGAATACGCTGGCCAAGCTGGACTCTGCAATGTCCCCCAACATATGTCCTGGTGTGTATTGATCTCAGAAACTGGATCGATGTCAAATTTCCACTTCACTTTTAGCTTTGAAGACGAGCTGTTGCATGACCTTACACATGAGAAGGGCAGCTTCCAAGATGTTAAGTGTGCCTTTGCTCACTTGGAGCTCAGGCATCTTGAAGGCTCACAGCATCTAGCATGCCCTCCCCCAACATCTCTCCACCTGTCGAAACCCTACCCATCCTTTAAAGCCCAGCTCAAATGCCACTCACTCCATGAAAACACGGCAAGAAAAATTTCAAGGGAAATAGGCCCTTCTCCCCCTCCAAAAATAGACATCACTGCTACCGCCTTCTCTGCTCCCCCCTCCCCAGAAGTCATCTCCTCCTCTCTAAAGTCTGAAAGCATTTTCTCGGTACTTCTCAGGCTCTAGTTTCCTTCTACTCTGCCAGGACTGTATTGAAACGTTTTAATTGATTTTTGTTAATGATATTGCCCCCTGGTCGTGTAGTTATATTGATTTTTGTTAATGATGTTGCCCCACGATCATGCCGTTGTATTTATTTGTGCATTTGCTATTTCCACTGCTTGATTGTAGAACAGTCAAGTTCATGAAGTCCAGCCCCCTCATTCTACCAGTGAAACGAGTGAGGTTGAGACGTGCCTGGGGAATAAGTGGCCGAGCTGCAATTTGAACCTCGATTCGACTAATTCCAAACCCAGCATTTTGCCTTACTCGTTGGAATGATCATCATTTATATTTTGATGGCCTTTCAAGGCTCTCAAAGTCCGTTCCTCACAATAATCTGGCAGCGTGGATAGGGAAGGTAATTATTATCCCCACCTTTACAAAGTGGGGAGGTTGAGGCTCGGTGACGAAGCCGGAATTCAAATCAGGTTTTGCTGGCCAGCTGGGCTAATGCCCAACACTCTCCACTCTCCTTCCCCACCGCCCCCAACTATCTCTGCTTTCTTTTCATGGACAATGCAAGGCAGCAACAAAGTATGAGGACAAAGTCGTTTTATCTTTTTCAACTTCCAACACTTGCAACAAAGAAGAAAAGGGTCCACTTGTGCCAGCTTTCCTGAGGGTTATCATCAATCATTTGTTTGGGTCCATTTTAAGGCATGGAGGCCATTTCACATTTTTGAGAGATAACAGTATCAAAACCTACTCAGCCTCAAGCCACTTTGGACACGGGCTTCCAATAAACTGGCAAAATCCTATCTTCACGGCTCAAATTCTTAAGTCTTTAAAACAAGTGAAGGCCAAATGCTTCCCTTCCCAGCATACAGCTGGGAGGAAAATGATACGCATTCTTTACAAAAGTTATCAGTAGACCGATGCCCAAAATGTCTTCTTTTTTCCCCGGTTGCTTTTGTTCCAATCAGCTCCAGGGAAATGATAAGACCCAAGTCTAGGAAACTCATGAGCAACTGTGTCAAAAATGGAGAGGCTTAGTGACCTAGTTTTAGAGTCAGAAGATGTGGAGCCACATCATGCCTCTGTCTCGATATGGTGCTCTTGGACAGTTACTTGATCGCTCTGGGCTTCAGTTTCCTCAATCATCCAAAGAAGGGGTTTGACTTGATACCCTATAATCTCTTCCAGTCCTACATCTATATGACCTTGGCTCCCTTCTTTGGGTCTCAGAGTGGAGTTGAAGTAAATGACCTCTCTATTTCCTTCTCTTCCATCTCTTAAAGCTCTGAACCTCGAATTCCATAGCTCCTCAAAGACTCCAACGTGGGAACTCTAAAATAATATGTATACTCTCTTTTGATAAATAATAGTGATTTCTTTACAAGAGTTACCATCTACTGCCCCCAGATCTTATATAACTCCAAAAGCGGGGAGGGACAGCACAAGGAGGGGCAGAGGGAAAAACTCCAGATATACTGTGATTCTTTACTGTGAACAAGGCAGTTTTCATACTACCTTGTTGAATGTAATATACACCTTTAAAAATTGTACCTAACAGAAGTTTACGGTTTCTTATACAATCCTCTTTTTGTTCTCCATATCCTAAATTATTTTGTTTGTTGATGGTGGTTAATTTCCTAAGAAAACAGTAGCTACTCTGATCCCTAAAGAAGTTGCTAAGCCAAATTTTAGGCATTAAGATTCATTAGAAAAGTCCCCTCCCTTATCTCAGGTATTTGGTTACACAGTAATTTGGGGACTCTTTTCAGAAGAAGGCCTCAAAATCACTTCTCTCTGCCCCTCTTTCTGGCTACATTCATCTTTTTTAGGACTTCTCTTCAGCCTCTGGCCGATGCCCATTTTGATTGTTCACCTCTTGCTCTGTTTTGGGAAATGGAAGTCAGACTTGACTGGAGAAAAAACCAAGGAAGAAACCGGAAGGGCCTTGCTGGAAGAATTAGCCTGGTTCTGCTTAGTTCCCAGAGGCAGAAGTAGGAGCTATTGGGGAGGAAGTGTAGATGTAGAGAGGAAGATTTCAGCCCAATGGTCAGAAAAAAAAACTTCCGAAGAAGCCAAAGTATCCCAGAGAAGGGCCCACTTTAAGGAGCTTCGTCCTCCCAGTGAAGGGCTTCTGGGAAGAAATCTGGGGATGGAGGATCAGGAAGTATGGCATACTCCAAAGCATCCTGGATTTGGAACCTTAAGATTCAATTAAATTCTAGGGCTCAATGTCACAGCCTCCATTTACTAACCGTGTGGCTGTAGACGTTGGGTTTCGGCACTCATAAAACGGGGCTGAGGCTCGGGCTGTGCTTCTCACAGACTTGGTGTAAGAATTGTATTTTTCCAGGGGCAAAGTACTATATAAATGTGAGATGTCACTACTCTTCACCTACCCAGGTTAAATTAAATTTTCTCATTTGGCCTCAGGAATTTGCACCAGACTGAGCTAAAAGTAATCAGCCTTTGTGAACAACTTTCCTAGTATATAGAGAGAGATGGGGGAGGGTAGGAGGGAAAAGGACAGAGAGAAAGACAGACAGAGTTGGAGAGAGACAGAGACAGAGAGAAGATAGAATCAGAGACTGTGTTAGAGAGACAGAGACAGAAAGAGACAGAGAAAGGAGACAGATAGAGAGAATCAGAGAAAGAGATAGAGACAGAAAGAGAGAGAAGATAGAGACAGAGACACAGAGAAATACAGAGAGAGACAGAAATAGAGACAGAGAGGGAGATGGAGAGATAGAGAGAGTCATAGAGAAAGAAAGAAAGACAGACAGAAACATGGAAATTCAGAGGCAGTGAGAGAGAGAAAAAGGCAAAAAGAAGACAGAGAGATAGAGACAGAGTTAGAGAGAAAAGAGACACAGAGAGAAATACAGAGAGACATAGAAAGAAAGAGACAGAGAGAGGGAGGGAGACAGAAAGAAAAGGAGAGTAGAGAGAAAGACAGACAGACAAAGGCAGAAGCAGAGAGAGATAGAGAGAGGGAGATAAAGAGAAAGACATAGAAAGAGGAGTCACAGAAATTCAGAAAGACAGAGATACACGGAGAGAAAGGCAGAGAGAGACCTAGAGAGAGAGACAGAGAGGGAAGAAAGACACACAGAGAGAGAAGACAAGAGTCAGAGACAGAAAGACAGGAGAGGAGAGGAGAGAGACAGAAAGGAGAAAGATAGAGAAATAGAGACAGAGAGACCAAAAGAAGACAGAAAAAGAGAGAAAAAAACAGACTGACAGAGAGAAAGAGGAGAGGGAGAAAGACGGAGACAGAGACATATACATACAAACTTTATATATAACAAACCTTCCTATTATCAATATAGATATATTAATATATACACATTATGTATAAGTATATATATATATTACATATGTAATTACACATTACATATATAATCTGTTGCATATAATTACATATTGAGTGTGTGTTACAATACACACACATAGAATTTCAAGCAAACTGATAAAACTAGTGATATTTAGCCTGGGAGAGAAAACAAGGAAGAAGGGAGGGCAAGAGGAATACGCAAGCTGTCTTCAAATATCTGAAGGCCTGTCATATAGAGGAAGCTTTTGCTTTGTTCTCCTTGGCCCCCAAAAAACAGAACTGAGGGAGGGTGAGGGGGTGGAATTGCAGAAGAGAAAATATAGACTGTATCTCAAAAAAAACAAAAAAATTCTTAACAATTAGAGCTAGCTGCCAGGACTCTCCAGTCAAGGTTACAAGGGAGCCAGCCTTCTCACATATTCCTCAAAAAAGAAAAAAAAGGCGCACAGAGGAAATGAAGTGTACCTTTAGCAATGTGAAAAAAAAACAACAACTGGATAGGTCTTGAAAGAGGCTTATTATTGTTGTTGTTTGTTGTTGTCTGTGTCGTTGTTCAGTCATTTCAGCTATGTCTATGTGGACTTTTCATGACAAAGATACCAGAGTAGTTTGACATTTTCTTGTCCGATTCATTTTACAGATGAGGAAACTGAGGCAGGCAGTGACTTGCTCAAGTTCATACAGCCAGTAAAGTATCTGAGACTTGGCACGCTATCTACTGTGCCCCCTGGCTGCCCTGCTCAGAAAAGAGGCCCTCCCTGAAATGGATTTAAAGAATATAAGCAAGAATTAACCCTAGTTTTCTTTAATCACAAGAACAAATAAAAGAAGAACTTATAGAAACTTAAAAATCAGGGAGGAACTGAACATTCAAAGGTCATTGAATTAGCAGCCACCTGAGGCATAGGAAAAAAAATTCCCTGAGACACACAGAGGGTAATGGGACCTGTGGAAGTCTTGTAGCTAGTCATTCTGAACCTAATCTTCCTGACTTCAACCTCATCATTCTGTCCTTCATATATTTCTCAAGAACAACATGATACAGAGGAATCCCTCTATATTCTTGCCTTTAATTCTTGATCTTAAGTGAATGTCTTAAAGGTCCTGTCTACCTCTAACAATGATCCTTCAATCTTATAAACTGAAACTAGAATTGAAAGGATGGAAAAAAAAAAGAAAAAGAAAAATGATGAAGAAATCATGGGGGGAAAGGTCAACATAGAGTATGTGATGGGAAGTCTGAAGAAAACAACTGAAACCATCAAAATATTTGAAAAACTGTCCTATGGAAAAGGGCTGCCAGAAGGCAGAATTAGAAGCAATAGGTGAAAGTCACAAATTCAAGGAAAGATTTCCTAACAATCAGAGCAACGTCAAAGTAAGTCGTTTGAAGGTAAGAGATGAACATTTGCAAAGCATATGAACTTTCAAAAGTTTGCAAAGAAACATAAGCATTTCAAGAAAGTTTTGGAATAAGAACCAAGCCAACAAGTAAGTACTTTAAAAAGATTAGTGTTTAAAATAAATCACACTTCTCACAACAATAAAAAGTAGTTGTTAAATAGTGCGAGAATCTTTGCACTCTATTGGCTAAAGAGTTAGATGTTCCAGAAGCCTGTTTCAAATAGAGAAAAATTTAAAATCAGAGCACAGAAGGAGGAGAGAGGAAGGAAACCCCACAGTAAAACATCAATCATATGAAATAAGGGGGAAGTCCATAGTTAAAGAATCCTATGTATTATCAGTAGAAGATAGTGGAATTTTATCTAGTTATTGCTATAAGAACCAACAAGATTCTATCTCCATCTTATAAACTGAATAATAATTTAACCAAGAATGGTGTGGAAAATGCAAATAATCGAATATAAAGCAATGAAATTATTCAAGAAAAAATAAAAGTTACACAGAGGATTAAGAAGTAATAATCAGCATTGTGTTCTTTACCGGAAATGAATTTCATATAGAATGATTTGTGAGGATTTACACTGAAAAGATTAGTTTGAAATTTACTGTGCTACTGCCAACACAAAGCAGGAATGGCCCCGATGATAGGAGATAAGGTGAAATTCAAGCCAGAAACCATTAAAAAAGACAAAGGGAGATCTCAATGGAAGAAGGAAAAGACATACACACATATATATACACATATAGGAACATGCATACACAGATACATATGGATAAGGATCTACATATAGATTTTTTCTGAGCAAACATAGAATGTACACTGAGATCAATCATGCACTAGACACAAAAAAAGATAAAGGTAAATATAGAAAAACATTTATCCACCACACTTAAGGATCTCAATGCAATGAAGTTAGTAGTAAAAAAAAAAAAAAAAAAAAAAAAGATACTTTGAATTTTAAAAGAATAGATCCAAAAAGACAAAAAAGTTATTTAACAAATAGCATGTGGATGAAAGAGAAAATTGTAGACAGTAGTGGAATATATCAATGATAACAATACAGCGGATAGTACATATCAACATATATGGAATGCAGCCAGAGCATTACACAGAGTGAAATTTATAGCATCGAAATGTTTATTTCAGTAAAAGCGGGAGATACTCAGAAAATGTGCACTTTTTTAAAACTCAAAAAATTAGCAAGAGAAAATAGAAAAAGAGAAATAACCAAGATATAGAAATAGATTTGAATAATGTTATATATAAGCTACCTTCAGTATAATTTAGGAACCAGAAAGGACAAAGTAAAACTTAATTGCTTATTGTTTGAAACAGAATGATGGAGATCATTGAGTAATGATCAAAAGAAGAAGAAGCCTCTCTGATTTAGATGTAAATAGCTGAAATTTGGGAGTTTGGGTTGGCAATATACCCAATTCTTAGTTTGAATGCAAGCTAAATAGTACTTGTTGTAAATTCATTTATTGTATTAATAATAGATTTATTTTTCTTAATTAGGATTATCCAGAAGTGGACTGAGCTGGCCCAGGAGGTGGTGGTTCTCCATTGCTGGAAATCCTCAAACAGAGGCTGGATGCCCGACCACTTGTTGAGAATGTTAGAGAGGGGATTCACAGTCCTTCGAGGATTAGGCCAGATGTCTACCCCGGTCTCTTCCCGCTCTTCGTTTTCACAATCCTGTGAGGTGAGCAGCACAAATACTATGGAGCCCAGGAGATAAAGCTGAGGTTCAGAGGCAGTAGAGGGTTTGCTTGGGGTCAAAAAAAAAAAAAATCCTTGGTAAATAGATGAACCAGAACTTGAACATGGGTCTTCTAATCCCTACTTTTGCGAGCATTCTTCCTACAATACTACATTGCCTGTAACAAATGAAATAGGATTATGTCTGATAGCTCATTTTGAACATTCTGTTTGTACAATGTACAAGCCATTCTAGACACCCATTTAAAATTCCCTTGTTCTCCTCTAAAAGAATAAATTCCACAGCATTGATTTTATTCTGCCCAAACTAAAAAGAATCTTGTAATTTATAGTGGATATTTATATGGGGGGGGGGGAGAGGGGAGAGGCAGGAAGGATATTTAACTAATATAGCTGAGCTCCTCCCCCCAACTTGATCCATTTCCCTTTTGCCAGTTTTTCTGGTCTCCCTCTCTATGGATCACCCTTTCCTTATGAGTCTCTTTTAGCAGACCCTTTCTTCACTGGCTAGTCTGATGCTGTTGAGGCAGCAAGTGAACAATTTATAGGTCCGAGACCCTAAATTTCTATTGAGTCCATTTGACCACTACCTCCAAACCTGGCCCAATCTCACTTCCTCGTCTTGACTTAAGGAGAATCGTAATTCTCAGTTCACTTATTATCAGTCATTGGCTTGTTAAGACTCAGCATAAGGAATAAGAGAAGCTCAGAGGCAGTGGGGGGGGGGGGAAGGCAGAACAATCCAGATATGCAGTGTGCTTTGGGAACGTTTATGAGTTGTTGAAGGAAAGGGACATGTATATTATACCTGTCCTTTACTATAATTCATAGATTCATGGGGGGCCTCTGAAGTCATATAGCGTAACTCATATTTTACACGAGGGAACGAGATTCAAAGATGAAGTGTCTGTTAGAGCTAGGATTTGAACTCAGAACCTCTGACTACAAAGCAAGCAATCTTTCCAAAATATCACGATGCCTCCTGGGAATTTATTATTTACTGAATGCATTTTTCTCATCTATCTTATGCTTAAGGAAAATTAGGGCTCGTGTAAGTCATGTAAGTCATGACTTAATATTGCCCAACTTTTTCTTTTACTTTTTCTCTATCATAGGATGAAAATCCCCCAATACGTTAACAACAGTTTTTCTGATCCCGGGGCAATGCCCGACCTTGTACTGAAGTCAAACAAATAGAGGGAAAGAAATCAGTCTAACTGTTTGTTGGAGCTCCCTACGTTTAGAAGGGAGCTGAGACTTCTCCCGGTGGGTCAGGTGACTGATTTGTTGAATAAATGATGGTTGATGTTTCCAACAGTCAGGACTCAAGAGAAGGCAGCCTATGTTGGCCAAAGTTGAACTGAGGCCAAAGAAAACATTAGTAAAGAAAGAATCCGAAGAGAAAGTGTAATTTTTTTAAAGCATGAAAGTTGTATATGCTATATTTAGATAACTTACAAGGGGTTCTATATTATGACTATCGATTCAAACAGATGCTAATCTTTTTGTTACTAAATTATCTAAGTATAGTCATTCCATTTAGATTCATTTACGATTCAATTTAGCTTAAAAGATTTTAATTAGAGGAAAGTTATTCATGCTTCAGAAAACTAAGGCTTTAGTGTAATTGGCTGTAGATTATTTTAAGCTTTAATTTGTTTATTTCAGGGAACCCCTCTACAAAGGCTTAAACAAGCTATCAGCTAAGGGATTGCTCACTGTAGTTTTTGACTGTGTCCCTCAAAAATGGCTCCTAAACTGAAGCAAAAACCCAAGCCACCAGCCCAAATGCCTGTCGTGGTCTAGCAGGAGAGTGACAAGCCAAGCCTTTTTTTTTCCCCAACTGGACCATTTGGCTTTAAACATGGTTCCTCATGCTTCAAAGAACCTGTCTATGTGATATGATAAAATGAAGCAGGAAACATTTTTAGCTAAAGAACACATGATCTAAAGCAAACCCTTCCTCTTGCATCCGCCACACAGATGCTGTTTTAGGAGGCAGGGGGTGGGGGGGTACGAGGGTTGTTGCATCACAAACATGGCCGTTGCCTATTGTCTGTGACCACATTGGAGGCCTTTGCATCTTCATTTGGATGCCACAGCTCCATGCCTTGACCTGTTGGGTATCAAGGACAGGGCTGGCCCACATCTTTGGGAACACCTATCCGTCCCATTCTGAGATGCCTTCCTGCCATTTAGTTATACTCAGCAACAACACAAAAAAGCTCTAGCTCCGGGGATAGCAATTAGGCTATCCCCACAATGGTGTGGATAAGGCCCTTTTCTTCTGTGCACTTGGAAAATGTATGTTCCCTAGAGTGCAGAGAAGCAAAAATCTCATTAAAACTTAATTTTAGGACTTCCTGTGGCTTTTGATTCTACAACTCCACCTGCTTTAGCAATTTTTCATTAATTTTTAAAAATTTCTCAAAAGTATTTTATTTTCACAAATACATGTAAAGATAGTTACCAAGATTCATTTTTATAAGATCCTGTGTTCCAAAATTGTTCTCCCTCCTCCCCAAGACAGTAAGTAATCTGATATAGGTGATCCTATTAAATGTACAGTCCTATTAAATGTATTTCCATATTAGTCATATGAAAGTAGAATCAGGAAAAAAAAACTGAGAGAAAAAACTAAAAAGTGAAAATAACATGCTTCAGTCTGCATTCTGACTCCATCTTGAGTCTACTGGAACTTTCTTGGATCACTGTATTGCTGAGAAAAGCTAAGATCATCACAAAAGCTTTCTGTTACTGTGTACAGTGTTCTCCTGGTTCTGCTCACTTCACTCAGCATCAGTTCATATAAATAATTCCAGGGTTTTCTGAAATTAGCCTGTTGCTCATTATTTCTCACAGAACAATAATATTCTATTACATTCATATACCATACTTATTCAGCCATTTCCCAATGATGGGCATCCACTCAGTTTCCAATTCCTTTAGCAATTGTTCTTTACATAAAATTATCTTATTTTGTACTTCTGTCTATTCAAACATGTCATGTTTTTTTTTTTCTGGGCATGCACATCTCCTGGTAACTAGATGATATATATATATAAAATGTAACAATATGCAGATTATTCAGGAATAACAAAGGCCTAACTAGCCAACTGAAAAACAACTGAAAAACACTCCAATTCAATGTTCTCAGCTGCTTCAACAGCTGATTCAGATTGCCATGAAGTCAACCCAACTGATTTTTTAAAAATTGCTTTTTATTTTCAAAACACATACAAAGAGTTTTCAGCATTCACCCTTACAAAATCCTGTGTTCCAAATTTTTCTCCCTCCTTTTCCCCTCGTCCCGTTCTACTAGACAGCAAGTAATACAATATATGTTAAACAGGTGCAATTCTTCTATACATATTTCCACATTTCTCATGCTGCACAAGGAAAATCAGATCAAAAAGGAAAAAAATGTCAAAAAAAGCAAACAAACAAGAAAACAACAACTAAAAAGGCGAAAGTAGTATGTTGGGATCCACATTCCATCCCCATAGATGCAGACGGCTCTCTTCATCACAAACCTATTGGAACTGGCCTGAATCACATCACTGTTTAAAAGAGCCAGGAACATGAGAATTGATCATCACATAATCTTGTTGTTGCTGTGTACCATGTTCTCTTAGTTCTACTCACTTCACTCAGCATCAGTAAATGAAAGTCTCTCCACAGGCCTCTCTGAAATCCTCCTGCTGATCATTTCTTATAGAACAATAATATTCCATCACATTCATATCTAGTAACTTTTCCCAGCTGACAGACATCTCCTCAGTTTCCAGTTTCTTGCCACTACAAAAAGGGGCCGCTACAAACATTTTTGGACACGTGGGTCCTTTTTCCTTTTTTATGATCTCTTTGGGATACAGGCCCAGTAGAGACACTGCTGGATCAAAGGGTATGCAGTTTGATAACCTTTGGGCATAGTTCCCAATTGCTCTCCAGAATAAACCAACTGATTTTGTGGAATTTGGCCATGGATATAGACTGGGGGGGGGGGGCGGGAAACAACCCAATTCAACTGTGCTGAAGCCACTTCAGTTATGTCATGGCCACCGAGTCAGGTCCGGCTACAGAGCCATTACTGGTTCTGATCTGAATTCTTCTTGACAAGCATAAGTGGCATCTTCAAAACCTTTTCGCAAATTGTATTTTAACACTGGTCAATAAAATATACACTAAATCGTCTAGAAAGCACTTTGCTATTCCATGATCTGTATTATACTGAGGGCCAAGCCACAGTCCCATCAACATGGTTGGGAAAGGGACCTCTCTCCATAACACAGGTGGTGTACTTATCTTCCAAAAGTAGCATTAGAAAAAAGACTTCACTGTAATTATGATTAATGTTGGAATACTTGTATCTCACTTTAAGCGAGGAGTTAGCCAACTTTCTTTCTGCCTTTGGAGTAGATTCCAATCTGAGAGACGGCTGTAGCTTTAGAGTCCGATGGCAGGTTTGAGGCTAAGCTTTGAAAAGAGTCCTAAATCACCAGGTTTTCTAGAAGGGGGAGCAGGCAGAATGCAGGGAAGGAGGTGGGATATGGTAGTGCCATCTTTTTTTCAAAAAGATCCGCTTGGAACAATCGTTTACTATAACAGCCCACAAACCCCAAAATATCCTTTCAAGTGAGTAAGATAAAAGGAAAAGGAACAGGAGTTTCAAGGAGTCTTTCCATGGTGATCAAACACTGGATTATTATCTCCAGGGAATCCTTCATGCCAAGCTTTAGAAAGCATATATTCTCAACGTCAAGAATGTGAAGCATTCGCCCCTTAAGAACTTTTGTGCTCTGGGTAGGAGAGTCTAGAACTCGAGATGAAAAATAAATCCACTATATAACACGGCATCATTAACCAGCTTTCCCCGTCCAAGACGATTGAATCAAAACATGAACAAAGTGCTTGCTTCGAATTTACGGGGCCATACGACTTTGGCTTCAAATAGAAGGAATTTATTGTGATTGTATATTTCTACTATCTTTAAAAATACACCAGCTTTTAAGTAAAAGTTACAGACATCTTTAAATAGACTACACAGAGCAATAATTTTTTTAAATGTAAAGTTACTTGAAAATAGTTGAGTAAAACAATCAAAAAAGACT
Source organism: Sarcophilus harrisii (assembly GCF_902635505.1). Taxonomy (NCBI): domain Eukaryota; kingdom Metazoa; phylum Chordata; class Mammalia; order Dasyuromorphia; family Dasyuridae; genus Sarcophilus; species Sarcophilus harrisii. The sequence continues at coordinate 56,502,045 of NC_045432.1, read as the reverse complement.
TGGAAATAAAGATACCTCTCATTTGAATAAGCTCCACGGGACAGCCAAAATTGTTTTTCTGTAGAGCTATACGAGTAAGATAAGAGCATAAAGGCACTCTTACCTAAGAGCCTAGAATTCATCTGGCCAAGCGTATCCCTAAGGAAGTTTCTGCGAAGCAAGTAGTATTTTGCCAATGGCTTTTGTTGCAAAATCTGAGATTTTCACTGTAGAAAAGAAAGAATGAAATAAAAACAGGATACTAGATGTAATGAAGTTATTCTTTCAGAATTCAACAACCCTTCAAAAATCATTGATTTCATTAGATTTAGAAGTGGAAGCTCATCTCCACAGGTTCCTACCCTTTTTGTGTGTAACATGGACTCCAAACCCCTTCTCAGAATCATGTTTTCATTGAAATGCACAAAATGAAACACAGAGGGTTGCAAAGGAAAATGGTTACATTGAAATATTTGAGTTAAAATATTTGAGAAACAATGTCTCAAACCCTAGGTGGGAGCCCCTGACCCAGTTCAACGGCCTCATTTAGAGAGGAGGAAACTCAGATGCAGATAGGGGGAAGGGACTTCCCTGAAGCTCACACTGGTCGCAAAGGTAGGAGTCAAGCAATCAACAAGCAATTTATTAAGCATCTGCTCAGGCAATGTGCTTAGCTGGAGAAATGAATACTATATATACCGAGAGATGTGCTCACCAGGAGCTTACATTAAAATTGAGGGGAGAGGGAAATAGAGCCCAGCATAAAGGAGCCGCATATACAGTGATGTGGAAGGCAGCGACAATTGAGCGTAGCCAAAAAGATTTCTGGAAAGAGAAGACGGAATCCAATCATACTAAAAAGGAATATTTAATCTATCTTGATTGCCAACACTTGGAGAAAAGTAGGTTTAATAGAGGGGAGGCTGAAGAAGTGGGTGGTACCTTTAAATTTGAGAGAGTCTGAAGTCATGGTGGGCACTGTGAAAAGGTTAAAGGTTAACGATGACGCTTCCTTTGGGAATGTTTTCAAGTCTGAACCCCTCAAAAGGTCTGGACAGGTGCCTTCTTCAGGCTTCATTTCCTTGGTACATAAAAGGGCCGGTTCTATGGCACGTCTTTTGGAGACAGAGCCTTATTTCCCAATGTCTTGGATGCTTCAGTCTTCCCTAAAGGCCTTAGATTCCTTTTCATGATGAATAATCGGATCGAAAAATCTAGAAGTGGAAGTATCCTCAGAGATCATGTCTGTCACTTGTGAGAAGGCTTCTCTCACATGAAAGGGACCTCTCTTTCTCTAATAGAACACTTGGCCTAAATCTATCCTTCACCTTCCTTTGTGACCTGCCTTCTCTGCCTGCCTTTGGCTGGTCCTTGTATTTGGCATTTTTTGTCACTGTACTGGTCCCTGCCCATGAGACTGGAAGCGGGGGGTGGGGGTGGGGGGTGGGGGGTGTTACTCGGTATCTCTAACTGAATCTTACTACCATTACTACCAGCAGCACAAAGATGAAAGGAATTTTCACCCAACTTGGATTAAATGTCTACTGCATAAGGAAGACCCTATGCCCTTGAAGGGAAAGGTGAGGCTCTGCTAGAAGAAACAAGACAGTCATGGGCCTTGCTTTCCCAATATGATGACCTTTGCCCTTCCACTCTCTAACTGTATCCAAAGCAATATAGCTGACACCCAGTTGGGTGTTTAAAGTACACAACTTCTGTCCTGTAATGTGAGGAAAGCTCCAGATAGGAGTATATTCTCTCTAGGGAAGTTACAGTAGGATCAGGATCAGGATCAGGTCCAGTTCTGCTTGACAGAGAATTGCAGAGTCTCTTTGCAGGTCTACCCTCGCTTCAATCTGAACTGGCTGCTGCCCAGTTCTGTCCTTTGGGCTGCTCTGTCCTTCCACCCACAGGTCCAAACACTAGGGTGATTTACCTCTGCTTCTTGGATTCTGAGGAGGGGATGGGTGGCAGAGCTGGGGGGCAGGCTCCCATGTTTTGGAAGCTGCCCTCCATTTCAGGGCCAAACTGGTCACTTCCCACAGCGGTGTTCCTGGACTGCCGCATTAGGTGTGTCCCTTTCCAGCCATCTGCTCAACTAGCTACCCTCTCTTTCTTCACACCCTTCTGCCCTTGGAAGAGGAATCAGTGCAGTTCTGCTCTGCCCCAAAGAAGCAACTCGTGTGAGCTGCAAGGAGGCAAATGTGGGCAGGATGTCCGAAAAATAAGACCTGCTCCCAGTTACTCCCAGGGGACATAGTGTATTCTCCCTCAGCTCCTCCTTAAGGTGAAGGCTCCTGCTCTCTCCCAGGGCCCCCCAGCAGCAGTACTTCAGTGCCTACCATACAGTAATCACTTAATCAGTTCTCGCTTTCTCCCTCCCCACCCCTGTGGTCCCGGGATTCTGGCTCTGGCCGTGGTGGGAAGGGGATGTTTCCTGGGGCTTGGGTTTTTTGGTTGATTTTGTTTTTCCTCTCCTGATAAATGTTACCATTTCTAGAACTTTTCATTCCAGTTTGTTGACTGGAGCTTGTCCCAAAGTCACTTATGATTTGGGGAGGTTTGCAGAGTTATTTACTGTATTTCTTCAGTGGCCCTGACCTTTTCCCCTGGCCGTTCCTTTGTTAGCTGATCCTAGCGGAACCCTCGGATTCAGTAAGCTCCCGGTGGTTTTTTGTTTTTTTTTTTCCTTTTTTTTTTTTTCCCCTCTCCCCCAACCCTTGCACTCGTGGGCTGTAGCTAACCCCAGAGAAACAGAATCCCCCCGCTTCGACTCCCACGTGGTTTTGTTTGCAAATTGGGAACTCTCACCTCCCCGGCGAGAGGATACGGGGGAGGGAGAGAGCGTTCCTCGGCCACACTGGACCACAGACGAGGAGACGGAGCGTGGTCTAAGTGACAGCCCGGAATCTCGACTCAGTCCATCACAGCCTGCAGATCCTGAGAGGGGGAAGGAAGGGAGCCCCCGGGCCCTCGAGCCCAGCCCGCTTCTCCTTTGCTGGGGACTTCTCAAAGCCATCGGTGGGACAGCCCACCAGGCCGGCCCAGGCTCTGCACGACACCTGGGTAAGTTGCACGGCCCGGCTCGCCCAGGGCCTGGGAACCGGCGTGGGACCGCCTTCGGCCGGCAAATCGGCGGGCAGAGCAGGGCAGCTAATGTCCCGTGTCCAGATCTTTCCCCCCCCCCCCCCCCCGGTTGGGCCGCCCCAGATGTCCGCCGGCCGCACCGACCGGCCTCGCCCCGGTCCGTCCCCGTGCGGACCGTCTGAACCCGCGGCCCGGTCGCCGACCCCCAGCCTCGAGGGTCCTGCGCTTTCCCCCGCTCGCACCCCCTCACTCCACCCCCAGCGCGGCGCATGCGCAGTGGCCACATTCCATCATGGCGGGGCCGTCCGGCGGCGAGCGGGCGGCTCCGCGCTGAGATTGAAACGGCACCTTGCCGGCTGGGGCGCTGGGGCGACGACGACCGCGACGGCTCGTAGCCGGGTGGGGGAGGGCGGGACGGTGTCGCGTTTGCCCCTCGGCCTCCCCACCCCCGTCTGTCGCCCAGTGTGTGTGGCGTGCAGTAAGTGGCCGTGCCCCGTGTCCCCCCTACCCCGGGCAGCTGGGCTGAGGCGGCGTCGGCCGCGCGTGCTGAGGGAGCAGACGGCTCCCCGCGCCTTTCCCCCCCGCGCCCCCCGCCCCCGGGCGGCGGGGGAGGGGCAGGGCAGGGCAGCAGCTGCTGCTGTACATCGCCGCCGTGCCTCCTTCCCTCTCGCCTCGGCGGCGGCGGCGGCGGCGGCGGCCGGCCGGCTGTTCCAGTTAGGCGCACACATGCGGGGCGCGCTGGCCGGCCTGGGCCGAGCCGAGCGAAGAGGGAGGGGAGCGGGGGGGAGGGAGGGAGGGCACACGGGTGGGAGCTAGGAGGTGAGGCCAGGAGCCGGCCGCCGAGAGCCGAGCCACGGCTGGGAGCCCTCGGGGAGTGGGAAGGATGCGGAGGGGATAGAGTTACCGGGCGGCGCGGCGGCGAGGCTAGGGGAGAGTCGCCCAGCCCAGCCCAGCCCAGCCCGGAGGCTCGGCAGCGCAGTCGGGCTCTGAGCGTGAGAGCCTGGCCGAGGTGAGGGAGCAGGGAGGGAGGGGGAGCGAGCAGGCGGAGAGGGAGGGGAAGGAGGGGGAGGCAGGGGGCGGGGGCCGGACGGAGCGGGGGAGGGGGAGGTGGGGGATATTTTGGGAGGGCTGCTGGAGGGAAAAGTTTCCGAATATGTGGGAGGGGGAGCTCAGCCTGAGGGCTCCTTTTACATCTTGGAGCCGTATTTGGATTTGCTGCTTAAAAAGTGCCTCTGTCCCGGCGCTGTCGGGAGTGAGTGGAGGGACTTCTCTCCCACCCCCCACCCCCCCACCCCCCCGCACCCTCGGCCACCTCCCCTGCAGCCACCAGCACTCGGGCACTCGTGCTGTCGCCTGCTAATGCCACGTAGTCTTCGGAGGCTTCTTCTCGGAGATCGGCTGCGGCCCCGGACGGCTCCCTTGGCCGAGGGGCTCCTCTCCGCGCTGCACCCCGGCTCGCCGGCGATTTAGAGTCGAGCGGCGCTAGGTCGCTCTCGGGTCCCCGGATAATCGGTAACCGGCCAACGGGCCGTTTCCTGCCTGGGAACGCACCGTTTGGGCGGAGGGGGGGGGGGGCCGGGGGTGGGGGCCGGCTCGGCGCGGCGGGCCGTTCCGTAGGTGGATGCGTTTTTGTCCTTTTTCCAGCCGAGACCTGCGGGCTCGGGCGAGGCGAGCCGAGCATTGTGCTCGCTTTAGTCTGCTAAGCGTCTGCTCCCCGGGGCTGGAAGGACCGTTATCTAGCCCCACTAATGCTTGAAACTGCCTGTTGCCCAACTAGTCGCTGCTCTTTCCAGCTTCAACTTTCCTGCTTAAGTGGGTCACGGTGACAAGCTCTTGGGTGATGCCGAATCCGGTGCCTTGAATTCAGCGTCTACCCTAGTAGTTTTCGATCAATCTCTTTGGCCGTTGTGTCTCTGTATTCGTATATAGCTGCGCCAAGATACGTGGGCTAAACAAAAGGTGATTGGTAAGTCGAGAGAAGTGTGTTTGAAGTAAGGGCAAACGACTCGGTTTTCGGGATGTCATTCGCGAAGTTGGGCGAATAGACGCTGCTTTGTAGCACTGCTTTTTCGTTAGAAATCTTTGGGATGAGACGGTTCTGACAGGAGCTTTTTTTTTTTTGCCAAGAGAGTTCTCTTTCTGACCCCATTATGGTCTCTGGCCACTTGTCTTCATCACTGACACTGCTAATATTTTAGGACCTTTTTCTTGAGAGCTTCAAAACTAAGTAGAAATGGACTTGCTTTTTCTCCTTATACTTTTTATTATGAGAATCATTTGAATGGGTGCCTTGTGTAGTTCTCCGAAACAAGCTATTTGGGGAACTCTTAAGTGGTACTGTTGCAACAAGTTTTTCTTTTCCAAGAGTTGGCCTGAAACAGGCAGCACTTTGGCAATGAGGCAAAATAACACATGTCTAGAACTTTTTCCTTTAAAAAAGAAAAAGAATTAAATTTAAACCTGGGTAAATGTTCTGATGTGGATTTTATTTAAGAATCGAGTGCTTATTTTGCAAGGATTGGCTCAGATTTCCAAACAAATTAGGTGCCATACTGCACTATTTCACAACATGCACACCTTTGTAGGAAAGAAATCAAACTTTTCTTCCCTCTTTCCTTCACTCCACCTTGCAAAACGTGAGTGCTTGCCTCACTTAACTCTGGTTGCCTTAAAACCACAAATGAAACACTTTTCAATACCTGAAAAAACGGGCATTTTTGAAATAGTATGGCTTGTATCCTACAAGTGTCTGTGACAAATAGCTAAAAAGCTTTGTCTTCTTGCCTTTTTTTTTTTTTTTTTGGAAGCACCAGCATAAGCTGTTACACTTTTGTGTGCTTGCATTCCTTTATCTTTGCTAATTCTGAACATTTAAACTAATACTTGCAAGTTTTGTTCCCCCGAAAGTCTATCGACAAGTTAAGTGAGAGATTAATTTCTATCAGAAGACAGATCTTTAAGATGAGAAACTTTGAAATGTTGGCAAATATATCCTGGAAATAGTTTTTCATTCACAGTGTTCTAGGGAGCTTTACTTGAATCTACTTTTGAGATAAATCTGAAGATAAGATTCAAACTTTGTTGTCACTAGTCACCAAAGTGTTCAAAATGCCCTAAATGTTCTTTCTAATGTTCATCAGGCTATCAGTACTACTTGATTTATGCCTAAATTATCAAAGTACAGTATTTTTTATAATGGTGATTTCACCTGCTTTTGTATGTCTTATAACAAGCTGTGGTTAAATTAGCCAAGGTCAAGGTAGTTACTTTCAGCAGTTATCGTTTCTGCAAGCCAGAGTTTAGCAGAAAAGTAAGTACAGTACACACTGACCTCTTTATTATATCTTTGAAGAGCTTACTGTAAAATAAGTAATTCTTTCACTTCTCTTAATTCAGATCGCTTATGTTGGTCAGGACAGACAGGGTATTCTAAACTCCCACATACTTTTTATGTAACTCCACTAAAATTCTCTTAATAAGGAAAATCTGATCCCGGTTTCATTTTTATTATGCTTCAAATCTGTGATATAAATTGGAGTTGCAGTTCATAATACAATTTGCTCTGGCTGTGTCTCAAATGTGGCTCAAAATTAAGTGAGAAGTCATCTGGCGTTTTGAGACCTTGAAAGCAGGCGAGTTTTTTCCCTCAAAAGTGCAAAGAGAGTTTTTTTGGATTTTTTTTTTTTTTAAGGATTCGACTCTGAGACTGTCTCTAGTGCTTTCATTCCAGGTAAAAACAAAATATTAATTTGAAGCCAACTGCATGATTGTTTATTGAAACAGAATAGGCGCGAAGATTATTTTAAACTTATGAAATGAAATGTTCAGTTTTGTATTGTTTTAAAGGCCAATTGAAATATCCTCTTTATGCGTACAGCCTTTAAAATTGGGGGGAGGAGAAACTCACAGGACAGAATTTAAAATTCTAATATAAATAAATAGATAAAAATCTCTTGAGTAGCACTAGTTTATATCAGCCATCATGATCTTCAGAGAAGACTAATTTATAATGGTGGCTTCTAAAAATCAATAGCCTTTCTAAGACAGTATGTATACTTATAGTTAATGTAATTTGGGATTCTAAAAATTGAGACATTGTTGGCTGTCTTATGTCCTTCTAAGAGTAAATTGATGCGTTCTAAAAAATTAGACCATACTTTCTTTTGCACACCCTGTAGTGCTAAAATGTTATTCTAATATTAGAGTAATACCATACTATTTGGAATGGGGAATTGTACCTTGCAGATTAAGATATATTTTAGGTAGTTATGGTTATATTAAGCCAATGAAAGCGATACATTTATAGATACTAATCTAATTCAGTAGCCCTTCACATTTCCATGCCTGAGCCACTGTTTTTCAGATCATGAAGTATCACTCACTTCATCAAAGAGTAAGGGGCCACAACCCTGAAATTGAGGCTTGAGAGTCTGTCTAGGAATTATAATATAACACATGCTCCCTATGAGCCCATGGATCTTTGCCAGAGCTAAACATAATTTTATGAGTTAGAAGGTGACTGCTGTCTGTAGCTCAGACTTTCCTTTTTTGGCCCTACTTAGAAAGTAGGTGTAACTTAAATATAGTGTTACTTTAAGGAGAAAATCTTACATAAGAAATGCCATTGGGGGTCAGACCTTGTTTTCTCTGTCTGATAGTACCAACAAAGGAGATTTGGAATGAGTGTATGATTGCCCTCTATGACTTGAACTCCACAAGATCAGATAGACGTTGCTATCTTTCCCAGATAACCCAGTCTGGATTTATCTTCCATGAATTTATTGTGTAAATCATTTTTCAAGCTATTTATATTTTTAGCCTCTATCAGCTCTGGGGGATAATTAGTTCTAGAAATCAGCACTCTACCGTTCAAAGTAAGGCTTCCTATATTAGCCTAAGATTGTGTCAAGGCATGCCGCCTAGAACTAGTTCTAGAATTATAGAATTTGGTGATCCAAGGCCATGTTTGCCCAAGCCATACTAGTTATGATTTATCTCCATCAACTTTTCTCTCAGTCCCCCCCAATTGCAGTGTTATTTTTTTTTTTACCTATCTTCGAGGACTTTGGCTTTCTCGAGACCCTTGATAATTCTATACTTCCAACTCCAAATGATCTGTTATTTCAGCAAGCATATTGTATTCTTCTTTCAAAAAACTGTAATATAATCTTCTCAAAATTGCATGTGTATGGAATGTTAATTTTGGCATGAAAATGTTGTGGTTTGCAGTATGGGAATCTACATATCTTAAAAATGTTGTCTGGCCGTTTTTCTTTTTTTAAGTTTACCCAGCATCTTTTGTGGGGTTTTTTTTCTATATGCATAATATCGACTTAGAATTCTAAAAACTTTGTGATTGAAATTGTTTTCTACGAAACCACCATTTAAAATAGTAATTTCCTCAAATCCTTGTTTTCCAAAATCATCCTTATTTATTATGTCTATCTGTTAAGGCAACTTGAAAGTTGTGCCTTTAGTATTTAAGCTCATCTTGTATGTGCTGTTTTCAATGCTTCCTCTCTCTCCCATTTAGAACCATTTTGAAGATGATTTAGTGATATTCAGTGATAGTTATTCTTAATGGTCTTTGTCTTGGCCAAAGGGGCTACACGGTGGTTTGAAGGTGCACTAAAAATGTGTTCGTGTCCAAATCAGTCATTTACTTTTCTTAGGATTTGGTAAATAGGTTATAGTTTTTCTTTCTTCACAACCTTAATAGCTTAAAGCTTTTGCTTGTGATGATTCCAGAGTTCTGGATACGCTCTTTACACGAATAGAAATAGTATAGACATACTCATTTCCTAACATTTATATGCATATAATTTGTCTTGTTCAATATGTCTACCCTGATCATCCTCCTTCCCACTAGACTTCTATAAATTCCAGGAGGGAGATGGTGGGTATTTGTACAGCAATATCTTTCTGTCTTCATCCATGCTTACTTAATATGCTGCAGCAATAGTGAGGCAAGGAGATAGGAGTAATCGGTTCTTCAATTTTACAAATAAACACATTTTATAATATATGTATGTATATGACCAAGAAAGGAGCTCAGACATCGGAAAAATTTACATTCCCTTTTACCTTCAGTATTTAAATTATTCTTTTAATTTTCCCATGTGTGATAGCATCAAAACTTAAATACTTGTAAAGTAACATAGGGATAAAGAAAGAGCTTGAGGTAAAATGATGTACACAGACCTTCAAGGTCTGTAAGTGCAGTCATCTCAAGTCCTTCATGTTCCATGAAGCCTTTTGCAGCCAAAATTGATTTCTCCCCTCTTCTGATCACACACAGCATTTACAATTCAGAACGACTTGCATTTTACAGTACTTTATGGTTTATAAAATACAAAAATTCTCACAACCACCTGCCTGCCTCTTCAAACTACAGATCTCTTGAGTGTCTCCTTTGCACTTAGAATGGAATTTGAAACGCTGGAGTTTGTGTACATTTTCCCTATGGAACAAGAAGCCCTTAGGCCAGAGATTTTGTCCTTTATTTCCTTAGCACCTCCACCAGTACCATCTATGACACCATCGCTTTATTGTTGCTCTAGATTATACATTTCTTTGCTTGTATTCCATTAAGTGGAGCTCTTTATTATATACCGAAAGTATTCAGTTTCCAAACAGTTTTTTTTTAAGTTGCTAGCTAAGTTATTTGGAACTGTGAAACATTGTCCTGTAGAAAAACATATGTTAATAATGGTTATGCTTCTAAGGCTACACACATTTAACATGCAATGCAGGTGAAATCCTGTATATAGTATTTTAAATTTTAAAAAAAGAACGCTATATGATTGTAATTTAAACAACTTAATGAGTTGCTAGAATCTGAAAAAAGGGTAGTCCACAAGGGTAGACTTTTCAAAAGTGTCTGAAGGGAATATTCAAGGCTTTTTCAAGGACTTGAGAGGCTGATAGCACTTACTTCTTATCATGTCTCATTTCAGTTCTTAAACTGTAACTTTGGTTTTAATACAGGTGTCTTACTAGTGTTTTTGTAAGGGTTATCAATCACGATCAGGTCTCCTCTTCTTTTTTTCTAATTCAAAATTTTCTGAGGTACCTAGGCTAGAACTAGAAGAAGAATGGGTTTTGTAGGATCACCGATGGCATAGCTAGAAAGGATTCCAAAGGCTCAGTCTCTTCATTTTATAGATGAAAAGACCTGTTGCCCAGAGTCTTACCTGTAACGGGGATCAAAGGCAGAAAAGAGTTCCCATTGGAACTCATGGTTTTCTTAAAAGACTATTTATACATTTAAGTAAATGACTGAATGCTATTGTGGCAAAAGAGGCAAGTTGAAGGGATGTTCGTTCCTTTTGGAGGGGAGAGGGAGAAGAGATGGGGAGAGAGACAAGAAAGGGTGAGAGACGAAGAAAAAGGGAGAGGAGTTTAAAAAAAAAAAGAAAAAGCAATGTCGGGTTTGATAGTCCCTGTGTTGACCACCAGGTGGTACCATTGACCCAGAACAGCTTGGTTCTATCTAGAGGAGTAGAAACTGTGAAGAGAGTTTTGGTCTTCAAGTGTTTAGTTGTATGCTTGTATGAATAAGGCATTGACAAATAAGGGAGCACCTCTTGTGTCACTTAATCCCGTGTAGAAGATATTTCATTGGTTTAAGCCCCATACCAACTATATTGGAAACTCGCGCATTTATTACTTTGTATCCCCGACAGTATGTAGTGCAATGCTGGGCATGTTGTATTTAATACTAGCTAGTATTTATAAAATGTTTTCATGTTTGTAAAGTACTTTTACTTACATATGTATCTTATTTGGTCCTTAAAAGAAATCTGGGAGATTGATGTTATTGTTATTCCCATTTTATAGACGAAGAAACTGAGGGTCTGAGAAGTTGAGACTTGCTCAGTGAGCAAGTATGCAAGTGAGACTAGCTCACAGCTAGGAAGTGACTGAGGCAAGATTTAAACTCGGGTCTTAATCTCAAATTCAGCTAGCTCTCTAGCCACTGCAATTCCTAGTATTTTACTCAATAAATTTTTGTGGAATTGCCATTTTATAAGTATAGATTTTGCCTTGTTTTTCTGAGTGTAGTCACCCAAATCATTTGATTTCGTGGTATTGCTTACATTTATCCTTCAGTAAATTTATCACTATTGATATTCTTTCCAATGACATAAATCACAACTCATTCATCTTCTTTCATCCTGGGTGACTTTTTTCATACCCTCCCATAAATCTACTACAGGGGATCCTACTAGTATGTTGGGGACCTTTCTTTTCTTCTCTTAATGTTCCATGGACAGCAGTGGAACACCCATCAGTTATTTCTTGCTCTTCCTACATGACCAGTTCACCTTTTCCAGTCATCTCTCCAATGACATCTAAGTTCTGCGTGTGCAACCGGTTACAGTCTACTTGTACCTACCATATAATCTCTCCAAACCCTTTGGGGGTAACCTCGAATACTAATTGGAGGGGGGGGTCTTCCCCTTCCATGACTCTGCAGTATAGCAACATCAGAATAATAATATTCATCAAAAAGATGAGTCTTTGTTTCAAGATGAAGTTTGGGGTCATTAGAAGCACTGCACAGTTTCCTAAAGGCGATCCAGCTCATTCTCTTCTTCCTGTTTAATTCTGGACCCAGCTCCTTTTCCACACACAGTGTCTTTTCAAGATATATATACTGATGACCCAGTTTTATGGGTTGTCCGTAGAACTGTGTTAGTCTAGACAATAAGCATTCTATAGTCGTGGGGGTTTTTTCCTGTGATAAATAGGTCAAAGTGTTGGCTTTTTGCTTAGGAGGAACTAAATCCATTTTTCAATAAGAGAAAACCTTCCCCAATTTTTTCTAGCTATCCTAATTAGTATGCAATGAAAATTGTCTTACATTGGACCTGGGCTCAGATACAAACTAGTTGCCTTTTGGAACAAGGCCTGGAACGAGAGTGTCCTTGAGTTCAGGGTTGGGGGTGGAGGTACCATTCTTTGTCATTTAACTTCTTTATATTGATGTTTCTTGACTTTGAGCATCTGTTGATCTACTTATTGGAAACATTGATCATTTTTTCACCACTTTCCTCATAGCCTACTTCTCATCCATTCCATATATCTTTGGGAAAATGCTACGATTAAAAATTTGTTGTTGTATGTAATATCAACTTGCTTTTTGATATAAATGTAGATACTTCTGAAATATATCAAGCATAAAGAAAAACTTAATGTTAGCTACACTTGATGATTTTAGTAGCTTGAACTAGATTTTTAAAATTGCAACTCCTTAAAGAAATTATATATGTAATATGCATATATGTAATATATATCTTATAACATGTAACCACATACTGTTAACTCAATTCCTGCTATACTTCAGTCTATTATAATGAATAATTGTTATATCAAACTAAAATTTTTATCAATATTATCTTTATAAAGTGGGCAACATGGTTTAACCAAAGAATAATGAAGTTTTATATTTTTAATGACTGAAACAAAAATAATGTAAGATCACATCTTATCAAAGTTTTACTTAATTAGCATTGATATTTAATATAAATTAAAAAGAGTAACAGAACATATCAATCTGCTTTCAACTTGGAAATTTGCCAGAAGGCTTAAATCTCCAAACACTTGACAATAGTATATTCCAGAAATGACTTCTGTGATATTTCAGGGTTTACTTTTTAATGCACCTGTATGTAACTTCATATTTCCATTTAAAAAAAAAATAAAAGACCTGAGTAAGTGGTTGTCATGGAGAATTTCAAGTCTGATGAATACTATTTTTGGAATGGAGTAGGGAACATGAGCTACACAGTGAACTCTGCATTCTGAATTGAAGCACACACTTGGCTGTTGGAGATGAAAAAAGGTAATTAAAAATTTTGAAATTATGGGGAGTCAAATGTAGGATTTGGATCCTGTAAAACTTTGGGGGAGAGAGAATTCAGATGGGTTGTTATGAACTTTAATCAGGTTGAATTATTCTAAAAGGAAGTTCCATTTTGAAAGAAAGATTGCTACTGATACCTAGAATACAAAATTGAACAATACTCTTTGAAATGAAAAGATTTGTCACAAGGTAAAATGTGGCTAGTTTTAGAATAGTACTTCCATTGTTTTGAACGTTTTCCAAATTATTTTTAGTATCCCGATCTGATGTAGTGTATCTGTTTTCATTTTTTTCTAAGGCAACCTATAGCAGTGATGATGATCTAACCAATAAGGAAATAGAGGAGTTTCAACTTTTTAAAAATCCATAGAGTAGCATGCTTCCTTTCCTTACTTTTTCTACATCAGAATTAGCATTTTAAATGCATGTAAGTCCAATGGCTAAGCTGTTTTCTTGGTGTGGTATGTACTAGGACACAAAAATGACTTTTTATTACTATGTGTATTTAAAGCTCTCTTTGTTGCAAATTTCTAAACAGTTTGGAAAGCATGAAGGCATTTTCCTTTTACTTCGACAGAAGTCCGAATTGTAAATCTTGCAGAGATGCCTGAATATCTGTTTTAGCTTGGGTTTTTTCCGTCCACCTCCCTGCTTCTAAAGTGGCTGCCAGAATTTCTGCTTAATTCCTTGTTTTAGTGTAAGGTTAATATACACAGAACTTCCCTAGATGAATTCTTGAGGGGTTTTTTTTTCCTTTTGAGAAAATGCCCCTCAGCATTTTGTGGTTTTCCTCACGTGATAATTTCTTTAAGGACCACTTCATATTGAAGCATCACAGCTATAGTATAAAGTAGAGAGAATAATGACAAAGTTGTGGGGAGAAAAAAAGCAGCAGACTGGTAGCTTCTAGAGGAATTTATTAGGAGATTTCAAGAGAATGGAAAGCAAAATTAAAAAGCCGCATTGAGAAAGGTACTTTAGTAGAGAGAATAGTTAATTGACCTACCTAATGAGATGGAAAATAGATTATGTTGGGGGGAGGGGCACTACTTGAAGCAGCCTGAGAGATTCTCTACACTGAAAAAAATCCTTGGCAACCAAGCCTTTGTCAAACTGTCCCTCATTATGTAGTTATTTATCTTACTATAGGTGGGGAATGAAAGCATCAGTTAAAACAAATGTTAAACCATCAAGTCTAAGAAATAAAATAACCTACTATATGGGCTTTTTATTTGGATCCCCACTTTATGACTGTCATGTCATCAATGAAGATGCCTCTAAAGCTTATTGGTTCCTATATTTGGGCCACATTTCGGATGTGGCTTCACATCATGAAGATATACTTATCCTCGTGGCAAAGACATAAGGGGTCAGGTTATCCACGCATTTGCTCACCCCTAAATTGATTATCTTTTCAAGCCCTGACCATCAGTTCTTTGTTCCCGCCTCCAAATATGATACATAATTTCTGAATAAAAAGGACAGATGCTATCTCAAAAGTAAATATTCTCCAATCCTCAAGTGTCTATTTTCCCAGATACTAAAGCTAGAAGATTGATTTTGAAAAGCAAAACAAGGCTTCGGGCACCTCTTTACTGGAGTAACGGTTTTGATTTCTAGCTTGAGTAACTTTCACAAGGGCTTAGAGATGAACTCTTACTAACTCTGCACAGTGTCACTAGATCATTCAGGTTTGGAGTTTAAAACCTTTGTCCCCCTTTCCTGATCTCTGTCTCCGGCTATGCTTCTCGGAAGGGGAAGGAGCAGATCATCCTCAATTCAAGTCAGGCAAGTTTTCTTAAGTGATGCCTGTGTTTGGGCAATAATTATTACCATTACTGATTTTTCCAGCAAGACTTCTCTGAAACTGATTTAAGTTCAACTGTCCCACCAAGTTAAACCAATTCATTTAACTCATTTTAGATTTAACTTAGTTAAATTCCATAGTTCCTCTGTTAAGGTTCATTCTGATACTTCATTTACCCCATTTAGGGTTTTCTTAGCAAAGATACTGGAGTTGTCAACCACTTCCTTCTCTAGTCCCTTTTCCAAATTAGGAAACTGAGGCAAACAGGCTTAAATGACTTGCCCAGGATCACATAGCCACTAAGTGTCTGAGACCAGATTTGAACTTGGCTCTTCTGACTCCAGGCCTGACGCTCTATCCACTGCACCACCAGAAATCAAGGT
This sequence comes from Sarcophilus harrisii, assembly GCF_902635505.1. Lineage (NCBI taxonomy): Eukaryota > Metazoa > Chordata > Mammalia > Dasyuromorphia > Dasyuridae > Sarcophilus > Sarcophilus harrisii. The sequence continues at coordinate 56,486,921 of NC_045432.1, read as the reverse complement.
GGTGGGTGAGATGACATCCCCTGGCTTTATCATGGGGCCATCTATGTTTACGGTATTCCTCCAAACCCATTGTAATGGGGAAAGTTTATAATAGTGTGGTTTGCTCCATCAACAAGGGGATTTTGTTTTCTGACTCTAAGCTGCTAATTACTAAGTAAATATAAAGTAACAATATTTCTCAACTTTCTCTGTATGTTGGGATGGCACAGACAGTGATGTATAGATAGTATCTGTTCTACTTTGCCTAGATTGCTCGTCTTCTCTTAGCCTGTTAATCTCTCATCCCTCGCAGTATCTTCAGGGGACGGAGAAGCAGTCTCTCTTTCATTGTGCATCCTTCCCTCATTACTTGTACCCTTCTCAAAGGTTTGAATGTTCCAAAATACATCTTTCTGGCCTTGAAAATAATAATGCAACCTGTAAGTTCCAGTTATCTTGACTTTATAGTAATTTGCTAATTCAGTTTAACTTTCTAGACACATTTCTTCAATTCTATCCTTTTTCTCACTATTATTTTGTATTTCCAAATACACGTGAAGATAGTTTTCAACATTGATTTTTGTATTCCAATTTTTTTCTTCCTCCTTCCTTTCCCATCCCCCTCCCCAAGAAAGCAAGCAATTTGATATGGATTATACATGTACAATCCTTTTAAATATATTTCTAACTCAGTTCCATCATTAAAGCAAGTCAGACAGTATTCTATCTACACCCCACCTTTTCTGTCTCTCCTAATTAGTGCAAAGGGAGCACGTATAATTTTCTTTAACTTGTGGCAAAGTCTGCAATCAGAAGAGTTTGTTGTAAGAAACATGTGAGACAACTGATTTCAACTGAGCCTGAAAACAACTACCTCTCAACTGTATTAAGTCTAAGAAATTGGGTTGAGATTCTTGATGTGACTGGGTTTTTTGTAATGTGAATTATAGGGACTTCCAATGAAATGAATTTATTCATTGTAAAGAGTACGATTTTGATAATACTAGGAGTTTTATCCTCAACAGAAATGATCTGTTCACGGATTGTTTTAAGTTTGTTATACCTCTGACGCCTTGAGGATCTTACAATAAGCAAAATGTCATCTTAGAATACTTAAGAGCACTCCACTCCAGTATAAGAAAAATGGTTCCTAAGGAAAATGGCAGCCCCGCAAGTTATTTTGCACTAGAATTATCAATGTCTCCGTAACTGTTGTCGGATGATAACCAATGTAACTGAGTTTTCCTGAATCCAACTCTTGAAAGATGTTAAAAACTAGTTTGTTTGTTTTTACCATGTCTCCAAATTATTAATGCACAGCCTCAGTGATTCTCCAGGGGGATCTCAGTTCACTTTTCCAGTCTTCTGAATTGTGACTAAAGGAGACTTCTATTGGAATACTTGATCCCATTCCTGAACAACTTAAGAACCAGGAAATCCCTGCAGAGTCTTGATCAGCCCTATAGAAAATTCAGGGACATGCAAGTGAAAAAGTGAGTGGGGTGAAGGGCTATAAGTAACAGAAATCCTCCCTGAAGTGAAAACAAGTCTGCAGTTAATCCCTCCATCTCCTGGTGAGTCTCTTCAGAATTGAAGTTTCTGAAGTTCCACAAAATCAGGGCTCAACATTTTTGTGTCATGGACCCACCTTTATGATGGATCCCTTCCCAAAATAATGTCTTAAAATGTACAAAAGAAAACATGTAGGGCTGCAGAGGACACCAGTTTTTATTAAGATGTTTAAAAAAAAAAAAAAGCTAAATTCACAGAACCCAAGTTAAGAATTCCTCCTCTAAAGGTTGGAGGGAATGCATTTCGGAGGAGTAGTCTCTACCTCTCCACAAAAGGGGGAGGACGAGCTGTAGAATTATCTAAGCTTTTAAAGCAACCTTCTTTGGTTACCCCAACTTACCTAAGGACCCTTTCTAGCTAAAATCATTCCTTCTTTCTCCCTTATCCTTCCCTCTGACAGTCCTTCAGTAAGGTATATCTTTATTGCCGGGCCATCTTATTTCAGCTCATAAAATCTGGTGCTATATTATCAATGAAAAGTGGGTATTTGTTTGTAGAATGCATGTGAAGGGGATCTTCATGGGGCCAAGAAAATTCTGGCTCCGAGCTCAAGTACTTACAAAGCAGCTGGCTAAAAAAAAAATTACTGACAATGCAGTGTATTTTCACCAGATGGTGTTTTCAGATGTTACAACTCAGCTGTCCCTTCTGTTAAACCAAGCTCACTTGTAACTTTTTAGAAAATAAAGTTACTTATAGATGAGTTCATTAGAATTCTTAACTTCAAATGATTTTTGATAAGTTTGACTCTTCTAAAGTCTGCATTAAGTACATTGAAAAAAATACAACAAAATTTGGTTTTGCTGCTGTGCGCCACTTTGAATTTTAAAATGCTCGTGGCCCAGCCTTGTAGGCTGTTTACCTGTAATCGCTCACATTTATCAAATGCTTTAAAATTTGCAAAGCATTTGGCTTATGACAATCCTGAGGTAAATCATATAAATATGATCCTCACTTTATAGATGGAAGAACTGAAAAGTGAGGCAATGTGATTCCCTTAGAGTCACAAAGGATTCTGACTCCAGCATTCTGTCTGCTAGAACAGAAACACTGAAAAAGTGCTAGAGACTTTTTCCCCCTAAGTGTGCTAGGGAGGTAGGATAGTACAGTGGAAAGAACACAGATTGTGGAGTCAGAAGACCTGGCTTCAAATTCTTCATCTGGTGCACGCTGCCTATGGCAGCCTGAGCAAGTCACCTCGCTCTGTAAGGCCTCAGTTTCCTTTTCAGTAAAATGAGGGAGTGAAAATAGAGGGCCCGGGAGGGTCCCTCTAGCTAGCACTCGATCTGTCATCCTGTGGAATTCCCAGTGATTTCACTGGTTTGCCATATCATTAGGCTACAGCAATCTTTAGCGTCTTCTTAGAACAACGATTCTCATGTGCTTTCCCTCCTTCCCCCATAGATTTTTCATGAAAGTCTAATAAAAAAAGGGCAGAGTTTTTCCTCGATTTCTTTCAGCTTCAGAGCACATCAGCATGGGCTCATTTGCATGCTGGATGTAATAGGCTTGTCAGAGATGATCATCATTATGGAATTTGGTCACTAAAAAACAGAAAAGTGTGTTTAGGCATATCTACTTTGCCCTAAAGTCACCAATCCCTGAAAAACTTTCGAACAGGTTCACATTCATGACAACAACCTTAAACATAAAGCCTCTTTTCTGTAATCTCCATTTTGAAATGAAAACAATTTTTTTTGCCTTACTGATTATCCATGAGTGTCTCATTTCAAGAGGAAATGTTTTTCTAGAATTTGAAACCAAAAAAAAAAAGAGTATTGATATCAAAATCGAGTTTTTGACATTTGATTGTTACTCTTCAAATTTATAAGTGTGTTTTTACACTTATAAAATGGAAATCTAAAAAGTATGAGTGTGGTAATACCTCAGATAAATTTATCATGGTTTCGTAGTGAACCACCATAATGAAATTTGAAATAATTTCTCTGTTTAAATTTTTAAGGTCTTTCTAGTGAGTAAGCAAAGTTCAGTCTAGAAATAATAGTTTTCTTAAACCAAAGATTCAAGAAATTAAGGAGAGGACTTCAGTGTATTTTTAACTCCTGCATGCAGCAGTTTTAGAGATTCTTATATAAGAAGAATTTCAGGTTTGTGAGGTTATGTAATGAAGCTTATTGTAACTAAAATTTTTCTTTTAAATTTAATTGTCCATTTAATAAGCACTTACTATATGTTAAATTAATAAGACATGTTCCCTATTCTCAAGAAATTTTAAATCTGATATTTTGCTTATTACTTGTTCTCATTCTAGCTTATAGAACATTCATACTATATTTAACAATAATGAAGTTGGGGAATTTTTGGTCAGAAATGTTCAGAATTCTGAATCCTATCAGCCTATGTATCAATCAAGGAAGCAACACCAATCTACTAAGCACTACCAATCATTGATCATTATTAATCACATACTGTGTGCCCAGGCACTGTTCTAGGTGCTGGAAAATGAAGTACAAAGAATTAAATAATTCTTATTCAAAAGGAACTTAGATTTTCATCAGGGAGACAAGTACATAAATAAGTAATGATAGTTAGAGTTCGCTAATGCTTCAAAGTTTGCAGAGCATTGTCCCTGGTCTCATTTGATCTTCAAAACAACACTGGCAGGTAGGTGCTATTATAACCCCCATCTCACAGATGAAGAATCTGAGTCAGAGAGGTTAAAGTGACCTGCCCTGGGATTTGGTAAGTGTCCAAGGTAGGATTTGATTTTATATCTTCCAATTCCATGTGCAGTTTCCCCCCTATGATGGCTCAGTTACAAAGAATAACTATACAGAGAAAAGGGAGGGGAGGTATAAAGTAGATAGGGACAACGCCAACAGTGGGAGGAGGGTGTCAGTAATAGCTTCATGTAGAAGTGTTTGAAGTGCTTCTTGAATAATAATAATAATAATAGCTAAGATGTTGCATGGGGCTTTAAGAATTGCAAGGCATATCTCATTTGATCCTCACGATAGGCTATAAGATAGGTGCTATTATTAACTCTATTTTACAGATGAAACAATTGAGACTGAAAAAAGTTAAGTGACTCGATGTCACATAACTAGCCAACGTCTAAGGCAGGATCTGCACTCAGGCCTTCTGAATCCAAGTGCCAAATTTTATTCACTGCCATCCGTGAGACAGAGGTGAGAAGGACAGGCGTTCCAAGTAGGTGAAATGACAAGTTGGCTGATATATAGAGTGCTTGGAGGGGAATGATGTGTAGTAAGACTGGAATGGTAAGGTGGGACCAGCTTGTGAAGAGTGTTAAATGTCCAAGAGAGGAGTTTCTATTTGATCTTAGAGTACTAAGGACCAATCCCAAGGCGATTTCATTAGATCAGTGAGGAACTAGTGGCTGTGGGAATGAGAAGAAGCCACCATGTAAAAGATGGCATCCAGATAGAAATGATAAGATTTGGCACCTGACTGAATGGGGCAGGAGGTGATTGAGGAATCTGATGGTGAAGTTATAAACCTGATTGACTAGGAGAACGATAGTAAAGGGATACATATGAGGGGAAAGACAATTCTGTCGTGGACATGTTTAAGACGCCTATGAGACATAATGGTTTTAAATGTCCAATAAGCAATTGGTGACGAGAGACTAGGGCTCAGAAGAAATCCTCGGGTTCCATGTATTGATTTGGGAATTATTTGCATACAGATGACAATTAAACCTATAGTAGCTGAGGAAGTCACCAAAAGAATGAAATGAGAAGGGGGGAATGTGGATGATGCTACCGAAAAGAGGTGTGAGTAGACACCCACCAAAGAGAATCAAGAGAGGAGAGAGGAATGGGGAAGAAAAAGGCAGCTAGTCAGCAGTGGCAGATGATGGAGACAAGTCAGGAAGGATGAAGACAGGAAAAGGCCATCACACTTGGCAATTAGATCATTCAGAATTTTGAAGACAGCTGTTTCAGTTGAGTGATGAGGTAGGAAGCCAGAAAGCCAGATTTCTCTTTGAAAGCCATTACTTGAGAGAATATAAATATACCTCCCTCAAAGTCTGAAAGAGGCCTTATTGTACAATTATTATGAAAATACTATTTAAGCACATTTTGTAGGCATGGTCTTCTTAAAATTTCTGCTATAAAATACAGTAAGCTCTGGTAGGTTTCAGAATGTGTAGGAGTAGAATGGGGTATTTAGAATTTATCATTAATGTTCCTTTTAAAACTACTAAAAATGTAGTGATTACTTAGTTAAGTTGTTTTTTCCTAAGACAACTTAGTTTAGTAGACTGTCAAGTCAAGAAACATTCATTAAGCACCTAGTACATGCCAGGCACTGTGCTAAGGGTTGGGGATAGAAAGAATGGCAAAAAGCAGTCCCTGCCCTCAAGGAGCACATGGCCTTTGGGGGATATAACATGCAAATAACTGTGTACAAACAAGGTAAACGTACAGGGTACACGAGATAACCCTAGAGTGAAGGTGCCAGCATTAAGGAAAATGGGGAAAGGCTTCTTACAGAGGTAGAATTTTAGCTGAGTCTTAAAGGAAGACACATGGCAGAGTGAAAGATGGAGAGAAATCCAAGCTTCAAGTCCCGGTAATGAAAAGGCACAGTGTCCCTGGATCACAGTATGTGGAAAGGAGTAAGGTAGAAAAAGAGAAAGCAGCCAGATAGTAACTCTAAAAGCTAAAAAGAAGATTTTATATTTGATTCTGGGAGTGATAGGGAGCCACTGGAGTTTAAATGATGGGACGTGATGTAGTCAGACCTTCACTTTAGGAAGATCACTTTGACAGCAAAGTGGAAGATAGACTGGAACAGGGAGAGACTTGTGGCAGGGATATCAGTCAGAAAGCTGGTATGATGGCCCAAAATGAGGTGATGAGGGGCTGGACCAGTGTGGTAGCTTGATCAGAAGAGAGAAGGCATATATACAAGAGATATAATGAAGGAAAAATTGTAGAACTTGATGATAGATTGGATATGAGAGAGTGAGAAGTCATGGATGACAGACATGCTGGTTGGGTGATTGGGAGGATGATGGTGCCCTTCACCATAATAATAAACAACTATCATTAACATTTATATAGTACTTCAAATTTTTCAAAGCACTTTACAAATATTCTCATCTGATCTTCTCAACAATCCTGGAAAGCAGGCCCTATTATTACCCCCATTTTACCGATGGGGAACCAAAAATGGTTTAAGTGACTTGTTTCTAGCAAGTGTCTGGATTTGACCAGATCTGCTTGACTCCAGTTCTGGTGCTGTAGCCACTGCTCCATCTAGCTCTTTCAGTAATAGGAAAGTTAGGAAGAACGGAAGGTTTGGGGGAAGGGGGTTTGGAAGAGAATGAGTTCAGTTTTAGATATGTTGAGTTTATGATGTCTATGGGGCATCCAGTTGGAGATATGAGGCTGAAGGTCAAGACAGAGGTTAGGCAGATTATATTCAGCCTAGAAATGAGAGTTAAATCCTTGGGAAATGATGAGATTCCCCAAGTGAAGTAGTTGTACAGAGGGAGAAGGGAAGAAGACCCAGCAAGAAAACCTGAGGGAAAAGCCACAGTTAGCAGGAGGGACTTGGCTAAGAATCCAATAAGGGAGACTAAGGAAAAGGGGTCAGACAGCGCTAGGCTTTGAGTCAGGAGACTCGGGTTTAAATTAGGGCTTGGACTAGAAGAGCCTTCCAGCCCTCAATCTTCCACTCCTCTGTTTGCTACCCGATACTCATTACAACCAGCCTCCCCTCCTTTTATGCAAGAATGTGCACTTCTTCAAGAGCCATTGGTATGTGGAGTTCTAAAGAGGTTAGGAAGATGGCAAAGAAAAATGGCTGGATTCCTGTCTGAGGCTGCCTGGTGTGGAGGGAAGGAGCAGCTGGGCCTGGCCTTAGGAGAGATGAGAGCTTTACTCCTGACTCAGACACCGACTCTCTGTGCACAAGGAACAAGGCACTTCGCTTCTCAGAGCCTCTGTTTCTTCATCTGTAAAATGAGGCTAACGTTTATACCATCTGCTTCATAGGATTATTGGAAGACAAGGAGTTTCAGGTTTTCAAAGTGTTAAATAAATGTGAATTGTCATATGGGGCAGAAAGGGAGTATGTTCCTTGGAGATTTGTTTACAGGATGGCTTCAAGGCAGAGGCACTCTAGGCACTTTTCAAAATGGTCTTATTCCTGAACCAGTATGCCAAGAGTACTAGCGTCCTCTTATACCATTTCTTAGTGATGGAACTAACCTTACTTACTGTTGGAGGTAGCCTTGCCTAGGCTGTGCGCTACCGGCGTGCTCTTCTAATGGCAAATTGATTCCTTGAAAACAATGTTGGGTGACATGATTTGAGGACAGCTCCACATGAATAGTATCAAAAAAAGCATAATGGGCCAAATGAGATTACAACAGGGGTGTGCTGGATAACATTGGCTTGGTTTTTTTATTGTTGATAGCATTGCAAAACAATGCTCAGTGTGTACCTGTAATGTTTTGGGTAGCCCTTATTTATTTACCAATTGGACAATTTATCAATCGTGATCAGCATGAATGGCCTCAAGATCTCTTGCTGCTTTTAAACAAAATCACACTTGCTACCTAGTAGAGCCAAGTCCACAGCCACATAAGGACCTTCAATACTATGCCATCTCACCAAATATTAGCAGGTTAAAGCAACCAAAAAAAGGCCAGAGTCGTGTGTGGAGCAGAATGAGAAAGTATTGATAATGTTTAATAGATGGGGAATGTGAAACAGTACAAATGGAAAATATGAAAAACCCCTCCATAAGAAATGGCTAGCATCTGTTCAGTGATAATCCAGCATAAAGTGCATGTCAAATCATTTCCTGATTTTTTTTTGTAGACTAACAGTTGTGGAATCTTTAGTTATACGAGAATTTATGTAGCCTTGCCAAAAAAAAGAAAGAAAGAAAATAACACATTCATGTGAGCTGCCATACATAGAAAATAAAATCTCGTTTGGGACAGATTGAAAATGGCTTTAAAAAGCATGCTTAGCCTTTTAAGGATTATGCAGATGACTTAATGTCATCATTAACAGATGATACTTATTACTTTTGGAGATCCTCGGTGCAAGGTAAAGATACCCTTCACATTCTGGTTTTTTTCAAAATGTTTAGATCTACTTCTAGGTTCCAAATAATTTCTTGTTTCAGAAAACTCTCAAAAGTATTCATTTCTCCCATGTTGGTGGTTCATATTTCTACCTTCTCAAAAAATGAGATTTGCTCTGCAACTCTGGGCCAGCATTTTCTTGTGTAATGTTATGTGAATAATTTGGCTGACACTTTCCATCCCAGAAATGTTGTACTATATTAAGGAGTTTCTATATGTGGCTCATGAATCACTTATGGAATTCCTAGAGCGAGTAATCTGAATCTTGGCAACTAGAAGTATGTAAGTGTGACATGTAAATTTGGGCTTTTATTTCAGTTTTTAGCTCTAGAATCAGATGGAGCTGAGCCTGTGACAGGGCTTTCTCAGGATTTAACTTGGAATTTCAATCTCCTGATGCATTTATGCATGTGTATATGTATGTACATAGATATATGTGTGTGTGTGTGTGTGTGTGTGTGTGTGTGTGTGTATATATATATATATATATATATACACACACATATATTTCCAAGTTAAGAATCTCTGTATCAGCATTTTATCAGGTGATCAGTTATTGTGCCCTTACATATTTAGGGAAATACAGAAATATTTTCAATTAGATTTCAGTACAGGCAACCCTTTAATATGTCAGTGGATTTTACTTATATTGGCCCTTTTTCCATTGTGCAGATCACAATCCATCCATACATTTTTTTATCTGTGGTCTGACCAAAGATAAGACCAAGTCTGCAATTTTTTATATAATGTTACATATAGACATTGCTATAAAAACAACCATGATTAAAAAAAGAGTGAATGTGGTAACTGCCATAAAAGAGGTGTGAATGAAGAACTCTTAGATTTCAGAGGAGGGACAGCATAATTTTGTTGTTTTGGAGCTAGAAGAGATCCCAGAGATCAATGATCCAACTCCCCTGTTTCACAGATGAAGTGAGTGGGGGCCAAAGGAAACCAAGAAAGGGGAAATGTGGAGGAAGCTGGACTTGGGCACACCTGGAGATCAGAGTATCTCAGTGCTGCGTGCCCATTGGCAATTGTAGAATCTGCCGGTAATTCACTTGTCCTCTGCAGCACCTTGATAACTCGAAGATCTTTCCTCTGTCACTGGCCGTCATGATGACTTCCCAGTTCCCCCAAAATACAATTTTCTCTCATGTTAGGGAAACACTAACTCTCAGCTCTCTAGGAATTCATGCTGCTAGGGCTCAACTGCACTACCCTATCCTGCCTATAGGTGCTGCCTACACGAAGTAATTCATGAGTGAGGATTTGGGTTAAGTAAAACAAATGAGCTGTCATCTTTGTCTATCTACAACAAAAATTCTCTATGTCCAGGTTTCTTAGGGGCACCTTTTAAGGTACTGCTGTGAGCATAGCTACGAGCCTTCACGAAAGGCACGTATGTGTGAATAGCACTTGTTTTACGTGCAATAAAAATAACGATCTTGAACTTCCCATAATTTACAAGAGCACTAGAGAAAACCTAAAGTTATCAGAGATGAAAAAGTATGTAAGATGTTTTCGTGGTTAGAACTGTAAGTGTCGTGACATTGATACCCAAGCCCAATCCACATGAATGCCTTCGACTAAGCATAGTTAAAATTCCGGAAGGGGTTTTCCCCCCTCTATAATACACTGAATTTTTGTCTTAAAACATTTCAGTAAGACCAAAGTTTAGGTTCCTGAACTGAGGTGTGGTATGTCACATTCCTGGAAGAGAAGATTTTTAAGGCCTAGCTATAAGTCACTAAAAATAGGGGGTTTAGACTCATCACTTCCAGCATCATTTAATTTTAGCATTGCGACTGGCAGCACTATAGTACAGGTATTTTTAGTAGGGATAATTATATGTCATCTGATATGAATATATTTTATATGCTGTGGTAATTCAGAGAATGGTAAATTGGATGACATGGTCTGACATTGAAATGCAAATAAGTTACCGAAGTAATCAAGAATGATTAAATAATTTATGCAGTTTTGTCTGTTAACAAACAGCAAATAAATAATAACTAATATTTTATATGAGGTATATGGTTTTCTGACTTAGTGTGCAGTTTGGGCAAGTACAGTATTTACCTTTTATATGAAAACTTGACTTACAGGATATTAACTCTAACTTTTATCTATATATTCTTAGGGAATGTTTGTAGAGAGATTCGGTCAGTCAACAAGCAGCTAAGGACCCACTTATATGCCAGATCCTGGGCATGCAAATGCAAAAGTCACTGAATAATATGAGAATAATATAGCAATGTTGGCGATAGTATTTTTAAACTAGTATCCACAGTTTAGTGTGATAAAGCTACTATCAAGAGGCATGTGTATAAGTTGATCTTTGTTTGCCTGGGGGGGGTAAAAAAGAAAAGCGGTAGCAGGCTTAGATGTTTTAGTTGCTCCTCTCCTAGGTTGGAAATTGTTTTTAATGACCTTTTTCCCTGAATGCTGTGGAGGTCAAGAGAGGTGGTAGAGTGAGCAACTGAGAGGGTCGGAAGGAATTTCAGCTCTAGCATTCTGTGAGTCAATGAGTAGAATGTGTTAAGACAGTAAACTAGATTGGTCAGTTACATCTGCAGGGCTAGGCCTTTATACCATTTGTCGAGTGCCGCAAAGACCATCCGTTGTCTCTTTGGACCTGGTTTGCAGCTGAGCCTAAGAAGGAAAGACCCTGTTAAATAAGCTTGGATGCTTTGAGTAGGAAGCTGCAATGTGTAATGAACTACTGTCTAACACTTGGACTAAGACCAGTAGCCATTTAGCTGCTTTGTAGCTGGGGAACTGGCAGAGCCTGGGCTGGAAGAAACACAGATGATAAAGCAGGGCTGCATACAGTATGCACCTGGCCAGATGGCTGTGGGTACTATGGGAGGGAGGAGAGCCCACGTTTGTGACTGTTAGTCTCATGCTTTTACAGATCACATATCACAGTTGATGGCAATAAACATAATGTAACTGCTGAGATTGATGGCACTGCCGAAAATCTCATCTGTATGCTAAATGATAGGATTTTGGACCTGATCTCCACAACTCTCTTAAGTCTTTTAACTATAATGTAGTTTAGCTTCTACTATCAGTAAGCTTGATACCCAAATTCAACTGGGTCCCAGATCGTTGTGATTATTACAATAGCCGTCTTAGCCATCTGAAATCTTCATTTTGTATGGCGTCGGCGGCTTTGGGCACGGAGCGGTTGCCAGGAGACACCCCAAGGTACATTATTGCATCATAGTTATAACAAAGCTCTAAACCCTTTACAGGCTATAATAGACAGCAAATCTCTGATCCAATATACAGTGCTTGAAAATGAATGCAACAAGTGGAAAGTTCATGCTGTCATCAACTTATTTAAATGGTAAAGAGGGAAGGTTTTTAGGGGTTGACAGGGAAAGGCAATAGTTACATGCAATGTTTTTGCTGTTATATTCTGTCATAGGATTCTGCTTGGTAAGAAATCCATGTCATCCTGCTGTAGTATAAGCAATAATGTATTTATTTGTGGCTTCTCTTCTCTTAGCTGTCTAAGGGTATACATGTTGAATTTCCAGATAGTTTTCAGTTGTGTCTTAAGCAGTTTGGGGAACCGAGAGAGAAACGTTGGTTGGTCTAAGTTGGCACTTTTTTCAGGAATGAGGGTGGTAGTTTTTTTATATGGTGTACCTAACGTGGGACAATTGCATTTTTCTGGTGTGAACAGGGAAAGATTTAATGGATCTCACATTAATAAGGATCGTTCTGTATTTGCATGGCTCATTATATTTTCCATTTGACTTATTTCATTATGTTTTTATGCCAATCCTGTGGTGAGCAAAACATATTTTATTTTCCCCGTTGGGTAGCTAATGACATTTCTAGTACCCTGATTTAAATTCTAGTTTAGTAGATTTAATGAATAGCCTTAGAGTTTGGAAATCTGGCTTCTTCTGGCAGTGAGTCCACTGTTAAACACTTATCAAAATCAGTAGATTCTTCACACACTATAGAAGTCCACATTGATCTTACCCTGTGGATTTATAGATGTACTGTTCCTACCTGTATCTGTGTTATTTAACTTTGGTTTGCTATTCAACCGTCCGTCACTCAGAAATGGAGCCATGCTTGCTACCTCTTCTTCTCCCAAGTATGTGAGAAGAACCAAAATCTGTGATCCCAATTTCAGTACTGCCTTTCATTTAGGGAGTGTGGGATCATCACTAGGTTGTTGGATTTGGGATGAGGAAAGCTGAGATATCTTACCTCTGAGGCTCCGTCGTTGAGTGGGCAAGTCACAGATCCTTTCTAAGCCAGTAAAATAGAGGTAACCTGGCAACCTCTCCCTCTTGACTCTTGCTCTTCTTCACCCATGTACCCAATCAGTCCAAATCTACTAATTTCTTTCTCCAAATTATCCCTCATCCATCTCTCTTCCTCTTCATTTACACAGCTGCTACTTACCTTACTTCAGGCCCTCATCTACTCTCTTACCTTGCCCATTACAATAGCCTATTGGTTGGGATATTACCCAACCTTAAGTTGTGCCTTAAGGTTTTACCCATTTCACTTCATCCTGTACTCAGCTACCAAAGTGATTTTTCTAACATGCAAGTTTGACATTTTTACCTCCCTATGCAATAAGACTTCAGTAGCTCTCTGTTGCCTCCAGCATCACCTATAAAGTCTTCTGCTTGAGGAGCAGCTAGATGGTGTAGTGGAGAGAATACCCGCCCTGGAGTCAAGAGGACCCAAGTTCAAACCTGGCCTCAGTTACTTAGTACTTCTTGGCTGTGTGACCCTGGGCAAGTCACTTAACCCCAATTGCTTCAGCAAAAAAAAAAAAAGTCCTATTCTTGACATTTAACGATCTTTTCAACTTGGCCCTTTCTTACCTTTCCAGTCTTATTATACTTTTCTTCCCCCTTCACATTCTACATTCCAGCTGTACCAGTCTATTCTGTCTCCTTGCCTTTGCAATCATTGTCCCCCATGCTTGGAATGTATTCCTCTCCTTTATTCCTCTAGAATCTCTGGTTTCCTTCAAGACACAGTTTAAGTGTGATATTCTTAATGAAAATTTTCCTGATTTGTAATGTTTCCAGGCCTCTCCTCCCCCAAAATAACCTTGTATCCCTTTTGTAGTATGTATTGTGTATGAATGCATGTGTACGTGTTGAATGTACTAGAATGTAAACTTTTTGGAAATGGGAATGTTTCATTTCTGTCTTTTTATCTCTAGCACTTAGCACAGTGCCTCTTCATACACAGAAAGTGCTTTAATGTTTGAGTAATTGGTCGCCAATGATGACATTTGTACCTAGGTCACAGATTACAAGGCTCAAATTTTATATAGTCTTTCAGTGGCGTCCCACTCTTTGTGACCCTGTTGGGCATTTCCTTGGGAAAAATACTGGAATAGTTTGCCATTTCCTTCTCCAGCTTATTTTACAGATGAGGAAACTGAGGCAAACAGGATGAAGTGACTTGCTCTGGGTCACACAGCTAGGAAATGTCTGGAGCTGGACTTGAACTCAGGAAGATAAGTCTTCATTTCAGGTCCAGAACTCTATCCACCATGCCACCTACCTTCCCATATGTGTGTATGTACATACCTATATACATACGTACATGTAAATGTATGTGTATACTTATTGTAACGTGTGACCTTTTAAAACCCTCTATAAAGTGTTGTTATTACTTATACGAGCAATTTTCGTAAAACTTGTATGGAAACCAAATTGCTTCAAGATGACTACTTCTTTCTAGAGTACTTTGAAAAGTGATTTGTTGATAAAGAAATATGAACTTCATTTCATTAACGTAAAACTTCATTTCTTCTTACAGGCTAATCCATGTAATAAACAGTCCCTTTATATATTATGGCTGAACAGGTTCCTGCTTTAGAACCTACACCCGTAATGAATGACATGCCTCTTCCACCTCACATGGTAAATGGGGATAGCATGCAACAGGTGAGAGAATAGGTATTGTTTTTAAATTAAAATAACCACTTGGTTATTTTGAAGCCTAGTATAACTGTTACTCTATATGGAGACACATGAAATCATAACCCTTTCTTTAGCACTGCGTGTCCCAACAATTAGCTCGTGTCTTTGGTGCTTCTTAAGTCATCATTTCTTTATCATTGTTGATCATTAGCCACACTGATTTTCAAAGACCTCTCTTTGGTTCCATCTACTCATGTGTAACCTTGTCAAAATATATAAAAAGCTTTGGTGGCCCTAAATGTCAAAAATAGTGATTCAAAAATATTCATAGGAAATGTGTGTATGTATATGTGATATTTACATATACATGTATTTGTTTTTAACATTTTACTGACACTAATAAGGATCTAATATTCAACATATAGGAAATTAATATGCCAAAAGCTATTACTTATTGGATAAGTGGTCAGAAAATATGAACAAACTTCACAAAAGAAGAATCCCAAACTATTAAGCATACGAAAAACTGCTTCAGATCACAAATAAATATAAATTATAAAACAACTCTAGAGATCTCACCTCACACTCAGCAAACAAGCAAAGATTATTAAATGTGGAAATGATCAGTGTTGCAGAGTCTGTGAAGACAGACACACTCTTGGTGGAACTCTGAATTGATCCAGCCATTCTAGAAAGCAGTTTGGAATTATGCAATAAAAAAGTGATTGGAATGTCCATATCTTTTGACCCAGAGATGCCACCACTAAGCTTCAGATAGGGAAGTCAAAGACAGAAACAAAGGCTTCACATCTCTACCCCAGTATTTGTAGGATTACATTTTTGATGTAGCAAAGAACTAAAAACAAAGCCTGTCAATTGGGGAATGGCTAGATGATCGGTGGTTCGTGGATGTGATGGAATATCACTATGCCATAAAAGACATCAGTTAAATAAGAATAAGATTTTAAAACCATATTATTTGTAATAAGGTGACCAAAGCCTTTAGAGAAAGAGATGTGCTTGGACGATGTTTTCTATGTTGTTATCTAAATGGTTTTTGACTCAGCATGGACCATTCATAAATTTAAAGCTGAAAGGGGCCTCATAAATCATGTGATTCACTCCTTTCACTTCATAAATAAGTAAACTCTAAGTTCAAAACACTCTCTACTATTTTATAATGCCTCTTCTATAGAACTGGCTGGATATCATAGTATTTTGAACAGCTGACAAACTAGATAATTTTACTGAAAATAAAATTTATACTCATAAAACAAAGATGCATTAAGAGAACCGTTTACCAGGGAAGTTTTTTGTTACCTAAATAATAGGTTCATTCACAGAATAGTAGTGCAGTCTTCTGAAGGCTAAATGTTTATAAAAAAACAATACTTTGTGTCAAATTGACTTCTAAAACCAACTTTTGCTTGTCTAGAAGAAAATGTCCTTTAATAAAGGATAATGGGATAACTTCCTCTCTTATCCCAATGCCCTTTATCCCCCAAATAGTAATAAAATTAACTATGTCGATTGATAAGATGAGTAGGCTAAAGATCAAACTCCCAGAATTTGTAGGTGAAGGGAACATCGGAAATCAATGAATCCTAGTCTTTTTATTTTATCGATGAGAAATCTGGAGCCCAGAGGAGTGAAGTGTCCTTGCCAGCGAGGTACCTAGGAGCAGAACCCACAATTGATAATTCTGAGTTCCTTCCATTATACTTGATTAGTCCTTTTGAGTTTTATTCATAGGTGAAGCAGTCTGACTTGGTGTGAAAAGTCGATCCTTCCAGGCTGGACGATTACTTCTGTCATCATCTGAGATTAAAGCATTACCGAAATGATGTGGCCTTTATCTTAGACTTCCATGATCAGATCAAAAATGATGATCTTCATTCTTGAAATTTTAAATCACCTTAACTTTCTTCTGATATCATGGATATAAAAATGATAGTAAACCTTTCTTTAGCACTTTAAGGTTTACAAAAGTGTATTTTGTATGTTATCTCATTAGATCCCTGCAACACAACCCTTCTGGAAGGCAAGTGCTCTTTTCCTCATTTTACAGATGACAAACTGAGATTCAGAGAGATTAACTGACTCGCCTGGAGTCATGAAGCTTGGAAGTATGTGATACGGGATTTGAACCCAGGTCTTTCAGTTTACATTCAAGGCTCTGTCTGCTATGCCACCAAAGTACCTGTATAGAAACATAGCTGACTTTCTCCTTCAGACAATTTCATAGTTATTAAATTGAAAGTTTTTATGTTTAAAGTGCCATTTTGAACAACAGTGATTTTAGCAACTGGTACTTTCCAATTGTAATCATTTTACAAATCCAAAATACCTTAGACTTTACTTTTGTTGGTTTGATTAATTGATAATTGTAGTGACCCATCATGAAGCTCATCAGAAGTCTCAAACATGCAGCCTCCAGTGCTGCCCGAACCGGATGCCAATGTTGTTGGGAAATATTTAACAAAATAAACAAAAACAATAAAAATAACATTTAACAAAATAAATAAAAACATAGTAATACTACATTTTAAAACAGTCAGTATGCAGCCTGCAGGACTCCTCATATACAAATGAATGGCCCCTATTTCTATTTGAGTTTGAAACCACTGGGTGATATATAACCATTCAAGAAAAACCCAACTTCATACATAGATTGAAAGGCCCTCACTTCTTACCTACAATGAAATGAAATCTACTCACGGCAGAAAGATGGGGGCGGGGGGACTACTAGGACAAGATATTGGATACATTTCCAGCTCAAGTTTTCTGTATTGAATGCTTTTGTTGCTGATTTTACATTGGCACAAGGGAAGTTGCCGTTGGAATGGGAACGAAACAAATGAGAAGGGACTCTGTTGTTACAGACAAAAGGCACCAATAAAATGTATTTTAACAACTGAAACTGCAGTGAAATCTAGAGAGGGTCCATTCAAGCTTTTAATTTTGATATCAGCTCATTAAGGAGAAGGCAATAGAAAAAATGACTGTTGAAATCATCATCCAACTACATTTTCTTTGGTCACCAGCTGTACCAGTTTACATAGGGAGGGCGCTGATAAGTGTCCGTTGTGTTAGTCATTTGTCACAGCTACTGACGCAGTACAGGAAATATACAAGGTGACAGTATAGTCTTCAGTATACTGGTCATCAAGTGTTCTGGGAGCTCTGGAGCCCAAAATGGATTGACATTTGGCCTTTACATCTTTCAGCACTTGTTTTCTGATGAGAAATTCTCATGTGTGTATCCTGAATTATTATGATTCCAAATTTTGGCTGGAGAGGTGCAGTCAACAAGGCTGGGATGAGGAAGGGGGAGAAACTGTATGTATTGAAAGGAATTGATCTATTGAATTTCTTCTTCGGGCTAATTTGACTTGCCTGGCTTCTTCCCTAGAGATCTGGATTGCTTCCAGTGGACCTCCTTGACTTTCCTAAGAACCTCAAAAAAATAAAGATCAACTCTTTTCTAGTCATTAAGGACAAATGCATTTAACTATATAGCTCTTTTTTTTGTAGGTTATATTGGTACAGGTCAATCCTGGAGAAACCTTCACCATCAGAACTGAGGATGGACACGTTCAGTGTATCCAAGGTAAATGACGGTTTCGTCAAATGTGGGGCATTTGAATGAAATCAAATATAGTGAATCTAATAGCTTGAAAAGATTTTAGAAACATTTATGTTTTCAGTAACTGTTCTCAGAACTGTTGAATCAATATGGGGTTAACATATATACCTTAGTTAGAGGTTTATTAGTAGTAGCAGAATATCCAGGGTTTATGGCCCTGATAGATAAAGGTACTTAAGGTCAGTTAGTCAGCAAGTATTTTTATGTACCCGCCTTGTGCCAAGCACTTAAGACAGTTGAAATAAGCGAATTCAGAAGTCATTATTTATTTCCAAGGTCAAATTCAAATGTTTTCCCTCTGCTACCCCTCCATAAGTAATCATCCATCTTTGCTTGAAGACCTCCATTGATGGGAATCTCACTCCTTCCACAGGCAGTCCATTCTCCACATTGAAACAACTCTCATTGTTAGGAAGTGGTCTCTCCATAACCTCTGCTTAGTGTTCCTAGTCCTGTCCTTTGGTGGCAATCGGATCAAATCTAATCTCTCTTCTAAAGGACCCCATTTCAGATATTTGAAGACAGCCTCATATTCATGTTCTTCCCCACCCCTCCAGGGTAAACTCTTCATTTCCCTCAAGTGATCCCCATATAGAAGGAATTGGAGGTCTTTCTTGATCCCGCACCCTTTTCTTTTGAAAACCTTTCAGCTTATTGGTGCCCTCCACTGAGCCCATTATTGTAGCTGGGGCGTGCTCAGAGTAGGGCATTGGAACTCTTTCCTCCATATCCCCAGATGCTTGGACTCTCTTAATGGAACCTAAGATCACATTTGCTTTCTTGGATACCACACGTCACTACAGTGACTCCACTAAAAACCTCATATAGTGTTCCTATTGTATATGAGTTTTTTATTTTGATTATAAGTACTCTAAGTAATTAAAAAATTTTTTGTTATGGGTATGTTACCATTTTAGCATTTCCAAACAAAGATAGAGTTCATATTCTTAGGGTTAACCACTAGTTTACCCACTATTTCTGTTGAAGATGAGGCTAATGGCATGTTTAAGTCTCCGTGTTTTGTAACATTTTCAGTCATTTTCTCCTAGATGTTATAGGAATATGTGTATTTTTCATAATTGAAAATTGGACCTTTTATTATTCAAAGGGCTTTATAGTTTACAAAACCCTCTCTTTCCACCAACCCTGTGAGGTAGACAATACAAGTATGACCATCTCTGTTGTAAAGGTGAGATTGAGACTTAAAGAACTTTAAGTGACTTGTCCATGCTCAAATGGCTAATTAAAGGAAATAGGTCCTGATTCTGGACTCCCAACCAAGTATTCTGACTTCCAAGCACAGTGTTCTTTCCATTTCACTACCACTCATAAAAGAAGGCTAAGTACAGTTGAATTCTGGCACTTGTTCCATGACTAGCATTGGATCTTTTATTTATTAATATGCTATTTATAAATAATAACATATTAAGTTATAAAGAGGACTCTGGTGCTAGCAATGAAATGACCTAGAATTTAAAGTCCTTTAAGATTTTGGAACTAACAGCATTGCCTGGAAGCACCCTATTTTCTGTAGCACAATCCTGGCCTTTAGTTAGGGAATATATTTGTAGTTTAATCAGAAAAAATAATGTGTAAGGATGTTATAATGATATGATCCTGTGTTGAGTTGCTATTGACAGTTTTAATCATCCTGCTTTAGGACCAGCTCACGTCCCAATGATGTCACTAAATGGCTCTATGCCACCGATATTTGTTCCTCCTGGTTATATGTCTCAGGTATGTCATAAGATTTTATTTGGTACTTTGTGTCAAGAAATTAGGGTTGATTATTCATTCATTCGAAAAATACTGATTGCTAAGACACTGTGGTAGGCCTTTGTGGAGTAATGAAAATCAGGCCTTGCCCTCAAGGGGAATTTATCATCTCAATTTAATTTTTAAAAAGATCAATTCTGTAAAACATCTAATATTCTTTCTACTCTAGTTTATATTCTAATATTCTATTCTATTCTATTAAATAGCTAACCATAGGAGGAAAAAAAGGAAAGATAATCTCAATATGCCCTTGAGGGTAGTGGTCCAAGCTCTCTAATACTTGATATGCTAATATTTTTATTATGCTTAAAGATCACATTTTGTTTTTTCCCACCTGCCCAGTGAAAGGTTTCCTATCGGAAGTCAGATTTTATTTTATACTTAAAGTCTTCATTTAAAGTAGGGATGGGGACCATCTGATCCCAGGGCCATGTAAGGCCTGTGAAATAGTTTGCTAAGGCAACTGCAGGTGGTGATGAGCTGAAAGCTCAAAACAACCACCTCCCACTGCTTGAGTTCTCTAAGTTGATAATTTTGTATGGCCCAAGAATGATATCAGAAATATCCAAATGGCCCTTGGAAGAAAAAAGTTTCCCCACCCCTGATTTAAGGTATTACTGGATACGTAGTCTTGTTAATCTATGATGATAACTTATTTTTTATATATTAAATGCCTTTTCCAAGTTTTAATAACATTAGCCAGAGAGAGAAAGATGTCTAAAGAGATGGGGGAGATTCCCAGGAAAGCCCAAAGCAGGTGGAAGAATAGGGTTCATAGTGGCTGCATGAGTAAGCCATAGGGCTTAGATTGCCATTAAGACTGTTGGAGGCAGACATTTATGCGATCTGCCAGGAAGAAGAAATCCAAGTAAACTGAGAAATCAGAGTTCAGATTAAAAACCTCTGAAATCGGAGACAAATGTTTCCACAAGTTTGTTCCTTGCAGTAAGCTTTGCAGAGCAGTCAGAAGCTGCATGTGTCCTAAAGGAAGGCCTGTGCTTCTTATTTGTAGAGAGAATATTCCTGCTGAAAGTCCTATTAGAAGTGAGGAGGGGGGCAGTGTGCCAATGTATGCTGTGTGAGCCAGTGGGGCCAGGGGAAGGGGGGTCCTCCAGGAATTTAGCCTGGCCTTTGCATTCAGAAAGCAGGGCAATACTGTTGATCTCTGAGCCATGTCACCATATGGTTGGAGGAAATTAGTTTCTTGAAACATACAGCTTCAAAGTTTTTTCAAATGTGTATAGAGATTTTGTGCGTGTGTGTATGTGTGCACACACGATTGCACAAAATTATATTAATAAATATGAAGTGTCTGGATGATCGGTCAGAGACATTTCTTTCTGCTAAACTTTCTCTGGGATCGTCACTTTCTTATTGTCACAAAAAATGTGAGACTTCATTTTGGTGTAACTACAATTTCCACATCTGTAATTCCTGTTTAGTTGAACAGGAAATGCTGTGAATCTTGTTTTACTTTAAAGACAGACTAAATATGCTTGTAGCGGAGGATCTTACTTGGAAAACCAAACAAATGGTATTTCTATATGTGACTGTTGGAAATTTGTATATCACGATACAGTCATATTCATAGCTTGATAATGGTCGTCTGAAGATTCCCCGAGGTAGTAAGTAAGCTTCATTTCTAGTTAATGAGAAAAGCCTAATTGGATGAGGCTGAGAAAAAATACTGTAAAATGGTCACAGTAGTAGGGATAGATCTGCAGCCCAGGAAACAGACAGGTAAGGAAAGTCCTTTTACCGAGGCAAATGAGCACCCTCTGTGCCACTTAGAATCTTACAGTAAGAGATGCCTAAAGCTGAGGCATTAAATACAGGCCCTAGTGTGAGCCCAAAGTCAGTTAGAATCAGATTAAAATGTCATTGGGAAGGATTTAACACAGTAAAATATCTAATAAGACATAGACTACATTAGTTGCTATGCAGATACACAGGAATCCTTATATCCAGATTTCCTTCTTTTCCCCTCCCTCCCCTCCCATCTCGCTCTTTCCCCAATCCCAGCAGCCCTGGCCTAGATCACTATGAGGTTCAGTAGCTTATTTATAAAATCATTTCTAGCCAGTTCTTCAGATTCAACAGGTTTATTGGTAATATTATAACCATTACTTTTGATGTCTGGAAATATAATCACCATTTTCCTTATTTTTTCCACTAGTAAATTTAATTTGTCAGAAATGGAGAGTACTTTAATTCATTTTAATTTTGTGTAATTTTAGGGAACCAAAGGAAATTTAATCCATTTTTAATGGCCACCAGAAACGACTGCTGTATTTTTTAAAGCAGACAACTCAATCAAAAAGCTGTGTTCCTTTGCTGTCAGACTAATTAGAGAGCATTATTTTTATCTTATTCTTTCCTTAATAAAGCAGTATTGTCCCTAGGTCCTGTGGAAGGAGGAATGCAGAGCTAGACAAGAAGCCCCTTCCCTCAAGGACTCTGGCGTCTAGTAGGGAAGCTTTGTGGTTGATTGAATGGGCATTGCTCATTTGACTGAATTGGCTCTGCTTCCCAGCATCCTGATTCTGCCTTAATGACCTAGTCATACCTTCTGCCTAGTAAATTAGGAATATCTCCAATTAAGTCACTGTAGTATATTTTGCTTTCATTAAAGAATTGCCTTTTGTCAAGCACTGCATTGTGGTGTGGGCCTGAGATCTACTTCTTTAATACCTGAACTTTCAAAGGGAAGAAAACAAGTTCCTGTATGTTAGTATACTTCTCATTAAGCAAGTTTCTCACAGGTAAAGGCTATATATGATGATAAATCTAAAGACTAATAAGAAAAATAATGTGAAATCATGTCTTGTTATTCTCTTGTGTTTATTATATAATCAATATAATCTTGTGTTTTGTCTCAGGTGGTGGAAGAAAATGGAGTTCGAAAAATTGTAATTTTGCCACATTCTACCGAATACCACCCTTCCATGCATCCTCCTCCACATCTGCAACATTACATGCATCCACATCCTCCTCTCCTTGCCCATCCTCCTCATCCAATGTACCCCCCAGTTCCAGGATCAGAATTGCATCCACCCCAGTATATGCACCAACATGCAATGCCGCCACCGCCACCACCACCACCACCACTGCCACAACCACGCATTTACCATGATTATGGTAAGATTGTTTGTTCTTAGTAGAAAATAGTTTCAGTTTGTTGCAATCGGTCCCTTTTATCTTGGATACTTGTTCCAAAAAGTAAAGAGAGAGGTAAGACTTCAACAAATAATTATCGCGTGTTGTACATAAATGAAAAAATGTTTATATGCAACTGTGTGTGTGTCTTGAATGAAAATTCCCATTGATTATGTACCTCACTGAAAGTTCTACTTGGTACTACTTTTTTTTTACTTTATGGCTCTACAAAACCATGATGGGCAATCATTTTAAAAAAATTTATTTCTTAGGGATATATAGTGGTAAAAATTGTAAGGCTCTTGGAAGCCATATTCCCTGTCATGGTTAGGCCTTTCTTTTCAGAAGTGAGGTCACATCTTGATGTTCCTATAGACATTTTTCCTTCCCCTCTGTAATCCCAGCATGGGATCAAAATTGAAACAGTGAGAACCATTCTAGAAGTTAAAGTGTCCCTTCTATCAGCCTTGGTCCTTATTTGGTTATGTAAACAAGAGGTCTCAAACACTGATTGAACAGTATGACCCTGCTCTGTTTTAGAATCCCGTTCCCATGGAAGAACGCATTATATTCCTCGTGATGAAAGAACGGGTAAAATGCAAGAGCACTTGAAGAAGAGAATAAAAGACAGACATGCTATTGGACATAACAATAACAACAACAAATCTGGCATCCCGCCTTCTTCGCTATCTAAAGTTCACAGTTCTTACAATGCTAATGTTGAGAATGGATATGGAAAGGGACATTATGTTGTAGAAGAACCTGTTAAGCAGAAACAAAGTGGGAAAGCAAAGGACAGCCCAGCAGAAGGTGCAAAAGCTGAAGGTAAGATCAGCCTTTTTTCCTTATTTCAAAAGAAAAAAAAAACAAATTGAAAACCACAATGCATCTTCAAACATTTTCCTTTTCAGTCCTTTTTACTCTGATTCTAAATGGTTTTTCTGAGATGAACCATTTGAGCTGTATTAGAAACACAGAGCCACAATTCACCTGCTTTTTAAAAAGCGTGGGGAACTTACAGTTTCACACTAATTAGCCCCAACTTGATGTGGCAGCAAATGCCAGCAATGAGTACACATGGTTTCTGCTGCTTGTCTTCTGTTATTGATTTACTGAAGTAGAGCCATACGATAATACAAATAGGTTTGGCTTAATGGAAGACCCAAAGCTAGTCTGTTATGGGAATACATTCATTACGTGATGACTATTTAATCTCACACTGGCAAGGAAGAAAGAAATAAGGTTATTTTGCAAAACTGAGATATGTGGAACTTCGCTTTTCCTTTCATTGAAAAGGTGTTTGGAAAATATCGAAAATGTATTGTATCTCCATGTAAAAGTTTGCCAAATGTCCTTCAGCAAGTTGTCCTTTTTAAAAAATGTCATCCAATAAAATCAGTTCCTATTTAATCCAAGATCCTAACCAATCCATAAAACGGTCTAGTTAATTTAGGAATTTCCATTAATTTGCTAGTGTTAGGCCCAAGCTTTTGTAGATTTGCTAATGTTTTGATTTTTGATTTATAACTACCATTTCCCAAAGCCTTAACACATTATCCAGTTCAGCAAGTTGTCAGTGCTAGAGTGCTTCATGCTCCAGGGAAGGACAGGAGCTGTGTAATGATAGTCAGCAGGATTGGAATGTCACACCCAGGTGGTACAAATAGAAGCCACTTAGTTTTCCAAGGAGAATTTTAAAACCTAAGAATGCTCTCTAAACACAACAAAGACAAACTGCACGGAAAATGAACTTTTATGGAAAAGGGAAAAAAGACCTTATGAGTTTGAAAAATAAACAATTTGCTGTTTACTGCCCACATGCTGAATTTATATTGCAAAGGGAAAACTACTCTCTAGCATTAAGGTTTATGGTTATAATTGTAGGTGTTGTGGGGGGGGGGGGGAGAGAAGTGGGGGAAGGGAGAGAAATAGAGAGAGGGAGGAAGAGGGAGGGAGGGAGAGAGAGAGAGATTGTCAGGGAAAGGGGGTATGTATCTGCTACAGGATCCCTAGTCACTATCCCAGATACTGCTATGGTTTTATAGAAAATAGAGGGCCAGGAGAATGCCTCGTGCAAAATCACAGACTCTTCCCCTCACTTTCTCCCTGCCCCAGTCAGCCTGGTCTAAATAACACACACAAACAGAAAACCTATTTCATTATGTACCATTGGCATGAATTCTCCATCTAGCATAAAAGCTTCCCATGGTAGGATCGGGCAGCAACCCAACTGTTTTTGTGTCTTCCCAACCAAGTCTCTGACTCCCAGGAACTTCCCAAATGAGATGCTTTGGTAATCACCACTGCTTTCACTTCATTGCTTTCCCAGTCTGAGGTGAGTCTGGAGTGTTCTTTGTAATGACATTTTGTTTCCAACCTGGAGCCACCTACTCTTTTCTTGTTCTCTCACAGTTCCGTCCTCATCAGGAGCTATTCAGCCCAAGTCCATGAAAGGGGACCCTCTTTTAGAGATAAGGGCTATGACCCTGATACAGGTGGACAATCAATAAGTGGTTTTCCATTCTCCATTTCAAAGTTTCCCTTCAGTAGTGAGCAAGATGGATTAGGCCAGATAAAAGAACTTCTATCACTTTCTCTAAGCAAACTATTCAGAGTCTTCTGAGTGCTTGTTGAAGCAAATGTTTCTTTTATTGAAATCGGTGGTTCTCTGAGGAATAAGAAGCCCAAATAAGCATCTCATTTTGATGTTGGTAGGTACTACGTTTCTCATCGGTTATGACTGGTTTGCTTGTTTAGTTAGTGTGTGGTGTTAGGAGGCCTGCTCAGAAGCTGGATTTGTGTACACACCAGTTGTGATTTTCCACAGCCACGGTCTACCCTAACAATGCCAGCTGTCTCACAAATGTGTACAAAGGGCAACAGGCAGTCAGTATAAATCTATCATTAGTGCTGCCAGTGGGTCAGTAGCATCATTCCCCATGTCAATCCCCACAGTGTTATTATTTTTTGTTACTCTTTATATATTGTAGCATAGATATTTAAATCATGCTATCTGGAGTCAGCAGCATCTTTCCTTCTGAGGATGAACTGTGGTCCTATTTGTTATTCTTTGCACCCAAACTATGTCTATTCCCATCATTTTCTTTTTTTCATCTTTTTAACCTTTTCCACATTAAGGCAACTCTCACCCAATTAGCATAGACCCAGAGACTTAGTGCCTGAAAGAAACCCCAATAATTCATTATGCATTATTGCCACAACACTGGTAACTGTTTGAAGTGCTGGTGCCGAGTTTTGTAGCCTTGTAAAAAGTCTTGTGTCTTATAGAGCTCATCCAATAAAGTCTAAACCAAAGGCAAGAATTGGGAATGTGTTTCCAGGACGTCACAAGCTAGGATGCACATAATTGTTCTGGGGAGAAGAAAATAATGAACGAGGAAAAGAGATGATGTTATGCGTTTTGAATTCTCGATTCATCTAGGGCAAAGATCTATTAGCCTTTTAGCCTTCAGCTCAGTATTTGTGGGTATATTTTCTACAGTGAACATCCCTTTTATCCTTAGTAAAAATTTGTCTTCATTACACAAATGAGGAATATTGCACATAGCCCGAATGGACAAGCTGTGACATACAGTAGATGAGAGGCACTTAATGTACACCACCATAATTAAATGGTCCCCTTCTCCTTTTGTGTTCTTTTTAAATTGACAACCTAACCATTTCCACTAAGTGGTTTGAAAATTTTCCATTTCAAACAGGCAGCTGGAAACAGGTCACAGCTTCCACTTAATATATGATAGTAGAAGACCATAATTAGGCTGGCTGGACCGAGAATTTGTACAGACACATAGGTTAATGGCTTGTCTGTAAAATTGTGTATCAGAGCAATTTAGAAAAGGGCAGAGAAAAAAAAGACAGAAATGAGATGTTCTAATAGAGCATATAAACCATTTATTTTTTTAAAAAACCAACTTAGGCAGAATTTGCTAGACAAGACTTCCAGGTCAAGAGTGGATAACAAAAGGGTCATAAGGAAGCAGTTTTGGCCTGGCCTTAGTACGTGGCTAGACAGTGGACAGAGAGCTGGTCTTAGGTCCATGAAGACTTGGATTCAAACCCTGCCTCTCCTCCACACTGGCTCTGTAGCTCCTAGGCAAGTCATTTAATTTAAAATCAAATTGCAAAGGTGCTGACTTGTATGGGTAGAGGGAATTTCTACATTAGGGAGTTCTTATATCTGAGAAATCCATGGTCCTCTTTCCTGTGGTGCAGTTAACTTTTGCTTACTCTATTTTCTTCCATTCTATTCCTCCTGCCCCCATTTATTCTATTCTCTCTCTCCATTCAACCTGTCCCTCCTCAGAAGTGTTTTGCTTCTGTCTAACCCTATTCCTAATTTGCCCTTCTTTCTATAACCACTTCTCTTATCTCCTTCCCCTCCTACTTTCCTATCGGGTAAGATAGATTTCTTTACCCAATTGAGAGTGTATATTATTCCCTCTTTGAGCCAATTCTAATGAAAGTAAGGTTCACTCACTCCCCTTAAGCTCCCCTCCTTATCACCTTTGCCTTTCTCCAATATATTCCATTCTCATCTTTTAATTTTATTTTTTAAATATCATCCTTTTATATTCAACTCACACCTGTGCTCTGTGTGTGTACCTACACACTCCTTCTAGCTGCTCTAATTATGAGAAAGTTCTTCTGAGTTATAAGTATCATCTTCCCATGTAGTAATATAAGCAGTTTAACATTAAATCCCTCATGATTTCCCTTTCCTGTTTACCTTTTGATGCTTCTCTTGAGTCTTCTATTTGAAAGTCAGTTTTTCTCTTTAGCTCTGGTCCTTTCATCAAGAACGCTTAAAATTGTTCTATTTAGTTGAATGTCCATTTTTGCCCCTGAAAGATTATACTCAGTTTTGCTGGGTAGGTGATTCTTGATTGTAATCCTAGTTCCTTTGCCCTCCAGAATATCATATTCCAAGTCCTCCATTCCTTTAATGTAGATGCTGCTAAATCTTTGTGTTATCCTGACTGTAGTTCCATGAAGCTTGACTTTTCTTTCTGGCTGCTTGCATTATTCTCTCTTTGATCTGATAGCTTTGAAATTCGGTTATAAATATTCCTGAGAGTTTTCAGTTTGGGATGTCTTTTTCGAGGTGATCAATGGAGTATTTAAGTTTCTATTTTACCCTCTGGCTCTCAGGTATCACGGCAGTTTTCCTTGATGATTTCTTGAAAGGTGATTTTTTTTTTGATGAAGGCTTTCAGGTAGTCTAGTAATTTTTAAATTATCTTTCCTGAATGTATTTTCCAGGTCAATTGCTTTTCTAATGAGATATTTTACATTGTCTTCTATTTTTTCATCCTTTTGGTTTTGTTTTATTGTTTCTTGATTTCTCATAAAAGCATTAGCTTCCACTTGCTCGATTCTAATTTTCAAGGAATTTCTTCAATGAGCTTTTGTATCTCCTTTTCCATTTGTCTGGTTATGCTTTTCAAGTCATTCTTCTTACTGACTTTCTTTTGGCCTCTTTTACTATTTGGCCTATTCTGGTTTTTTTAAGGTGTTATTTTCTTCAGTATTTTTTGTGTCTCCTATATCAAGCTGTTGATTTTTTTAAAAATGTTTTTCTTGTGTTGCTCTTATTTCTTTTCCCAATTTTTCCTTTACCTCTCTTCCTTGATTTTCAAAATCATTTTGAGCTCTTCCATTGCCTGAGACCAATTCATATTTTTCTTACCCTGGAATGGACATTAGGAGGCCATTGAATGCAAGTCCCTAATTTTCTAAAAGAAACTGAGGCAGAGAGAGGTAAATGGCTTCCCAGGGTCAGAAAGCTAGTATGCATTAGAGTCCAGACTTGAACCGTAGTCTCCTGACTACGGTTCTATCCATTTATAGCACTCACAGCAAGGATTTGACCCCCAAGTCCTTTGACTCCAAAAAGGTGTCACCCTTAAGCAAAGCTTAAAATGAGAAGAGAGATATATTTCAACAACAGTGTTCTTGGTTGTCACTGACAATGTCACATGCAAAAACTAAAAGGTTTCTCTTTAGATGGTAAAATTCGTCCATTGTCCTTTAGGGTTGATAAGTTGGTCACTGGATCAAACCTGGAAAATGATAAGTGAGCTTCATAGTTACTTGAGGTTAGCCTAGTAATCTAGATAGGAAAAACCCAACCAGATTGGACGAGCTACCCAAGGAGATGAGACTGCTACTTGGTACAGTATAAAGAGTGCTAGACCTGAGGTCAGAAAACCCACATTCAAATACCACAAACATCTTAGCCAGCTGTATGGCGTGAAAATCATAACCTCTCTCAGTCTCAGTTTTCTCATTTGTTCAATGGCCTTAAATAACGCCTACATCCCAGGTTGTTGTAAGGATCAAATGAGATAACGTAAGTAAAGCAGGTGCTTCCCAGAAAGCCACCAAATATTCACAGAACCAAAAGAAGGCCCTCAGCACAATAGGTAAATATGGAACAGATGAATGGGAATGTTGCAGGGAAAGAAGGTGTGGTTGTTCTGTGCCCAAATAAAAGAAATTGCTCATGTTAATGAGATCAAAAATTCATTATATATGTATAAACATACATATGTATCTGTAGAAGTATGAATTTGCAAAACAAATGAGGATGTGGCAATTCATTTTATAAAAGGATCCTTCGCTACAAAATAAACAGACTTTCTTTACATAGGGACTCCCTACATCTTGTTATAGCTTGCTTCCAGAAGTGTCATTAATAGTCATTAGATTTATTATAGTACAATAATTTTTCATTAAGAGGAATGTTAAGTGACTCTTCTTATCTACCCAATGTTTAAAAGACTGGAATGATTCTAAAAGAAACTAGTTGTGAAGAGTTGTTTCAGAAAAGCCATTTTCTAGGATTAATCTATATTCAGTCTAAATTTTACACCTTTCTACCATATTGTAGATTATTACTGCTGTTCCCAGGGACTGTATTTTAAGGTACATTAATACACACACACACACACACACACACACACACACACACACATAAAATAAGAAAGGAGAAGAAAGTTTATTACTAAAGCTGTGAAACAGTTTTAACGAGAATTCAAAGAGAAACGATTTTCTGTTTAACTTTGTTAAACTTCTCCCCTAAGCATCCTAGTTAATTAAAGTTTTACTGTATAATCGGATAGGAAAATTTACTACTAATCTTACAAGTGTTCTTTTTCAAAAGGCAAAGCAATGTAGGGAGGCAGATCTCATTTTGTAAGGGGATACACTTAGGGCCACATAGGACTATACTTCCAACACTTCTTGAAAGAATTTTGTATTGTTTGGAGACTAGACTAGGATGGTAACTCGTGGCGACTAATGTCACGTCCCTCCTCAAGAACATCCCTCTAAAAGCTCTCAGAGAATATAGGTTTAATGATATCATCCTAGAAGAGCCCTACCTTCCTCCTGCTTTCGGTAGAACTGATAAGCCCATTCCAGCACCTGAGAACCACAGCCTGGTGTGGCAAGGTTCAAACACTCTATTTTCAACAACAGAAGAAACAAAAGATTAAAAAAGAAAAAAAAGTGTGTGAATGAGACAGCCTCGCCCAAAACACATCATGTATTTACTGCTGTGTACCTCAGACAGTGCAGGTGGTCCTTTTCTATATCTTTGGTATTTTGTTGAAAATGTTTGATAAATAGCCTCAGTGAGCAGTCTAGTATCATTTATGGAAGAGGTCATTACTCGTCTCTGAGTACAGAGAGCTCAATTTTAATTTTGTTTGAGTAATGTTATACAAGTGATTGACCCTCTTTGGGGTGGAAGTTGGTCATGGGTAAAGTAAGAGAACTTGAGATCTCTTTGCGGTCACTAAAAGCTCATGTTATTGTTGCCATGTGAACTTGCTGTGCTTTTCTCTCACGTTGAGGGGATGAGGCTGGTGGTAGGGATACCGGTGGCAAGGATTGTACAGCAGCTGCCATTCAAATCTGCTCTCTGCACTGTGTTGTTGCTCCTGCTTATCTGACTTAGGAGTAATGCAGTGATGCTCAAGCCTTCTTTTGGGAGAGCGTGTTAGTGGGCTGCTAATCCTCAGGTCCCTGCACTCCAGTTTCACTGCTTAGAAGTGATGCTCAAGACCATCTTGTAAAGAGCAGAGAGAGGAAAGATCTTGGGATAGAAACATTCTCGGCAGAGGCCTTGGCAAAATGTAAACATTGGAGAGTTATGACTGAGGAGTGAGGAAGCCTGAATTTAATTGCAGAATGTGGAAAAGGTCAAAGCAGGAAGGATCTAATAGAAGAGATAGAACCGTTATTTTAGAATGAATGTTATTATAAAGCTTGCTGTAATAAAATTCTAATGTTTGAAATGACATAACATAATGGATATGCCAATATTACGTTACACAAAAGCGAAGTGTTATTTGCCTAAGGCTTATTCTTGCTCTGAAGGACAAACGATTGCTGAAAGGAGAAATGAAAAATAGAAGTCCAATAAAACAATGAATTCCTCAGAGATCGGTGTGTCCTTTGCTAACTCCTGATGGAGGAGCAGACAGATGCTGCTTTCAGGTGGAAGAGCTAACACTAAAAAAAGCGACCTCCTAGTTCAACTGAAAAGTGGTAGAGGAGCGGCCTTCACATTGCAGAGACCCCTTGAGCAGCAGCTCCTCCCTTGCAGCTACTCTAGCCCTACAAGAGTTAGACAAGGTGCTCTTAAAATATAGGGCTGGGGTGCTTTTCTAATAGCGGTACAGTGGAAAGCAAAGAACAGAGTTCATTGGCATTGCCAATACTTTGAAAATGAAGCACCTGACCTTTTTGGCCACTCGGCCAGTTAACTACAGAAAGCAGGAACTAAGGTGCATGCAGTGTGTCGTAGAGGCGGCAGGCCTAAGATTGGGATCATAGAGAAAGTGTCATGTCAGCAAGCAACATGCCATACTTGTCAGATCAGGACTTCAAGTCATGGCATGCAGGCCCAGAAGGGATTTTCAAGAGCGAGCGGCACAATGACATAGAGGTGGTGCCCCCTGTAGCCTCTAACCTCTGCATTCCTCTGGCTCAGCCTAGGAATCCATCTTGGTGCTTTGCTAGTTTGATATGCATCACAAAAGATGTTGGATGTCCAGTTTTAACACTTTGACAGCAAAAAGTTGCCACTATTGACCAATATGTGAAGTATTTTCTTTTTCTTGTTGGGGTTTGTTGGTGGGGGGGGGGGGGGAGAGAAAAGAAAGTTGATGTAATAAGTTCTGATGGACCAGGCCATCCTCAGCAACGAGATCAACTAAATCATTTCCAGTGGAGCAGTAATGAACTGAACCAGCTATGCCCAGAAAAAGAACTCTGGGTGATGACTAAAAACCATTACATTGAATTCCCAATCCCTATATTTATGCACACCTGCATTTTTGATTTCCTTCACAAGCTAATTGTACAATATTTCAGAGTCTGATTCTTTTTGTACAGCAAAATAACGGTTTGGTCATGTATACTTATTGTGTATCTAATTTATATTTTAATATATTTAACATCTGTTGGTCATCCTGCCATCTAGGGGAGGGGGTGGGGGGTAAGAGGTGAAAAATTGGAACAAGAGGTTTGGCAATTGTTAATGCTGTAAAGTTACCCATGCATATATCCTGTAAATAAAAGGCTATTTAAAAAAAAAAAAGTTAATGTAATAAATAAAGAGAGCACCAGCACAGCCACCGTAAGTGTAACACACTACTAAGAGCTGTTTTGTCCATTGTTACCGAGCCAGAAGGGTAACCTGTGGTCTGCGTGGAAATTTTCTTCAGCTTCCAGATGGGAGTCCAAAATATTCATTTACAGATTCAACGTCAAAATATTTTACATCATCTACAACTGTATCTCTGTCTTTTCATGATAAAAGTGGAAACATTTCACTTAGGAGACAGAAAATCTGAATCCTCATATCAGATCAAAGGACAATTTTTGAGCCCCTCTGCCCCTTTTGGAATAGCATGTGTTGTATCTAGGTGGCTCAGAGGATTCCATGGAGAAGTACTTTTCACTTCAATTTCATTCCTCTGTTGTCTTATTATAGAGAATATGAAGACTCCCTTGGTAACCCTTTGAAAAGTTCATCAGACTTTTTCAACATGGTCTACACTGGAGGTTTTCCAGTGCTTTCTGAAATTGGGGTGGGGGGATTAACCTCATTGGTGTCAATTTTCATTTGCTCTTAACCAGTTGGGGCCTTTAATTTCACATGTGCAAATTGGATGACTATTTTGATAGTGTAAGAAGTCCCTCCTGAAATAATCCTAATAGAAACAGGTAATTAGGAGGATACAGGTGTGTTGCCTTGGCTTTAAAAAGCAAACCACCAATGCCACCCACAAAAACAAACCTGCCCCTGTTGTATACGGCTTCTACGTTTCAGGATTTTTATCTCCAACGTGGTGGGTTTGGTATGTGCTCGGTTAGTTTTATGTGAAAGAAAGTGCTATTGGAGAACTGAATGGCAACATTCACGGAGCCTAAAAAGGAACTTTGGAGATTTGAGGGTTTTTTTCTTCTGGATTTTGTTTGGGGTGTTTACAATCCATAAACCTCAAATCCTCTGATTTACATTTATTTTTATACGATCTCTCTTAAAAGTGAACCTGGGTTGAGTACACTACCAATACTAATCCCACTCCACTCGCTATTGGAAATGAACCAGGCATAATGAAGGGTAATAAGAAACAGACGTGTTTTAATTTGACACTTTATCTTCATGTAAAGTTTTTTGCTTAGCTAAAGTTAATTAGAAGAAATGCTCATATTAGGAAAACCATGTCCCTCTGTACTAAAAATGATTTCCACACTATTATTCCTTTAGGGTTGTTTTTAGTTCTTAAACTTTGCGCTACTGTACTTCGGGCTAGCAGTGTGACTGACAATGAGATGATTAATAAAAGCCCTTTGGTGAAGAGGAGTTCCTAATGAATCTGATTCCATCTTGTGGTTATAATTAGGTAATACACTACCATCTGCTGCTTTTTTCCTTCTAATGATATGTTTCTGTTTTTCTTTTTTTTTTTTTCCCTTAGAACCTCAAAAAGAAATTAAAGAATTACAGGACCTCTTTAGCACGGGAAAGCCTATAGTAAGTAATGCTAAACAGTCTCTCCAGACTTACTTTTCATTGGTTTTTTAAATAATTAGTTTCTTTTTTCCAGGAGCAGAGTGACAAACATGAAATCTGATCATGCTTTTTCTTCGTCAGTGAAATACACAAAGCTGTAAAGTCAGCATGTGTTAAAGAAAGGGACAGTTGTTTCTTATTTAATGAAAATGTTTTGCGTCTGCCATATAGAGAGGCAGCATTGCTATAGTATAAAAAATTCTGCCTTGGGGTCAAAAGGATCTGGCTTGGATGCTCTACTTTGGCCCTTCCCCAAGTCATGCACCTTCCCCAAACTTCAGCTTCCTCAAACATAAAACATTGCCATATCTCCCTCGCAGGTTTATGGTATTTGTAAACTGTAAAGTACATTAGAAATGAGATGTTAACTCCAAGAACTGGATAAGACAGAGCTTCTGCCCCTAATCATCTCACTCACTGCCTCTCTACATTTCAAAGAACAAGCAGGAAAAAAAAAATTGACTTGGATCAAGAGTGAGAAACAAAAATTGTTGAGTATTAATGTTAATTATCGATTCAAAAAAAAAACAACACTGAGGTTTTTCCTGACCAGACTGTTGAATTTTAAATATTTCCCCTCATATTTTATACTATGTGTTACATGCATTAGAAAAGGGTTGACTTTCCACCTATGGGAAGGAGCTGCCCCAATCCTAATAGATCCCCAAATGTTTGGATGTATTTGAACAATATATTTATTGCAGCTTAGAACAAATCACTTGAAATTGCCTTAATTTACTCCTAATGACCTACTTTCCTTAAAAAAAAAAAAAACTACACTTAAAGTATTTTGTGAACAATTTTCAAAGCACCATTTAAATGCTAAATAGTAATCATAATAATGCCTTGTTAAAAATTATCTAAAGTGATGAAGCACAATGCTCTAAATTAAATGGATAATGTCTTTAAATTAGTGCCCAAATTAATCTAGGAAAAAACACCTTTTCTTGTCTGCACGGATGCATGCTTTGCTTTTGACTAGAGTATTTTGCTTCTTCCTTTAATTATGTAGTGGAAGAGTTTTCTAGTCATCTCTCCTTGATGCTGGGGATGTGAATACAAAGGAGGAAACAATCCCTCTTCCTTTAACTTAGATTCTAATAGGGGCACAAACAAGTACGTTTAAAAACAAATCCGTATATATTCAGAATGAGCATAAAGTTAACAAAAAAAAAAAAAAAAACAAGCCTCTACCACACGGTCTTCAATGGAAACTGGTCTGGGAGGAATGGGGCATTAGCAGCTGGAGAAAGGGCAGGGAGAGGGAGTGGGGAAAGGCTCTGGAAAGAACATGGTACTGAACCGCATCTGGAGGAGCCAGAGGTAAGGAGGGAGGGGATCCCAGGCGGAGGGGACAGCCGAGGCGGAGGGACAGGCGACGCAAAGGCCCGTGCCGCGGGGGAGAACCCGGGGTTGGCAGGACCAGACAGTCCAGGAGGGCCAGTGATGAGACGGGAAAGAGGTTGGAGCCACTTGTGGAGAACTTTAAGTGCTGACCAGAGGAGTGTGTGTTTTATCCTCGAGGCAACAGGAAGCTGATCACACAGGGGACTCACCTGGTCACATGTGCACTTAAGGGAAATTCCTCTGGCACAGTGTGTAGGGGGGACCAGATCAGTGAGGAGACTGTTCTGACAAGATAGACTGGAGACCATGGGAGCCTGGGGGGGAGGTGCCAGAGATGTTGTGAGGATAGAAATGGCAAGAGCTGACAACTGACTGTCCGGGGTAGGGGAGAGACCGGGATAAAACCGAGATGGAGACACTGGAAGCATGGTGGTGCCTCTGACAGAACTGGGGAGGTTGAGAAAGAGAGAGAGCGTGCTTGGTTGCAGACATATTAGGCAGGGCTCTGGGGTTTCCAGTTGCCAATGGACAACTGGAGATACACGGTTATGAAACTCAAGGGAGAGACTAGAGAAGGAGTACAGAGGGAAAGGAGAGAACTTGAGGGAGCACCCACAATTGGTGGGGGAGGGTAGATGATGAGCCAGCAAAGAAGGCCAAGAAGGACTGGCCAGACAGGGAAGTGGGCAGTTGTTTGTTTTTTTTAATCAAGTTCACTTTTTTTTAAGTTTGTACAACAGTAGACTTTGTAAGAACACCAGTGTGTAGAACACAAAGGAGGATTTCATATCCTCAGATATGCTCAAGACTTTTCTAAATAGTACAACCAACACGATTTCTTTGTTGTCTCAAGGAAGCATGCTAGAGTCAAGGCAGTTTAGAAATTATGGGATTCGAAGGAAGGGCTCAGGTCAGATGAAGCAGATGGCACGAGCCCCTGGCATCTCCCCACAAGGCTGAGCTGCTGGGTGTATCCCCAGGCTTCCGGCCCCTCGGCGAAACTGCCCATGCAATTAGAAAAAATTAATAATATGGTATGAGGCTCTCTCTCTGCTCACTTCAACTAGAGATTAGGGCTTTGACTCTCTAAATAATCTCACAGATGGAGGACATGGGACTAAACGAACTTCTTTCTTTTTTTCATATTGTCCCTCTCTCTCTTCTCTTCCCCAGTGGAGGGTCCTTGAGGGCGGGAGTTGTATTTCTTTTGCTCTTTTAATCCCTAACATCTAGCCCAGCACCACAGATGGTACATACAAAGTGCTGAAGAAATAGGTTGCAAAATAGAGGAACCTGAAGATGAACTGTTTTTCATATTTTTATTTAAGAAACAGAACCCTGAATTTTCATTCCCAATTATCATGATTTCTATTAGGTTTCTAATATTCAAGCAAGATCAGCTGTCCTCTCATGGAGTCATCTGGTAAATTCCCAGAATGAAGAAAATGCTAATCGGCCAGTATCATTTACATTTGAAGTGGCCCTATCCAACTGTGGTAAAAGTGGAAAATTTAAAACCATTTACATGTAAGTCTGTTCTTTTTGAAATTTGTCTCATTCCAAGAGCACAAAAATTTTACACAGCTATTGAAGCAGTTAACGATTTCATGAGGCCATCTAAAAATTTAGTCAAATTTGTCACGTGTAGTCTGAGACTCAAACCGACTGAACAAGAACATTTGAATAGAGTTCTGCCTTTAGTTGGTCTATTATCTTATAATTAGCAGCTGACATTTTAGAACTTCAAAAAAGTCACAAATAGAGACTTCTGAGGGGAAAGGAGGTGAGAAAATTTTAAATTAGATTTATTTTTAGAAAGTAAATCTTACACATTTATGTATTTTTAGAAGTCCCATGATATTTTTAAAAATAGATTTTTCCCCACGATACTTTTTTATAAAAACAAACTTATCCAAATATATTGTGATTCACGACCACAGCAGACTTATAGTTTAAGCAGTACTTATCTTGCTACTTCTAATTGCCCTCCTAATTCAGCTCAGTGAAAGCAAGAACAGTTGGAGCAATCTTCTCATTCCTCTTCCTACCTAGAAAACAATTTGCCGAGCCAGGCTGTGGGCACCAAGATCAGGGACTGGATCAGAGCACAATGATAGGCACCTTTGGGCACCTGATACAGTTGGAAAAGAGGCTCGACCGCAAGAGCCATTGCATTGACTGTAGTAGAGAAGCCTATCCCCCAGAAAAACCATTCTGGGCTATATTCAAGGAATTGTGTTACTTCTTTAAACTCTATGTATTTTTGGAAGCTCCATTTCCAAGTTATTTTTAATAAACTAAGTAAATATAAATGTAATGTTTTGAGAAGATTTCACATTTCAACCCCAAAGTGTAAAATTTTAGTTTTGTAAAGCTGTATTATGTAAATGAGGTATTTTGCATTATTGCTAAAATTATTTTCTTCACATGTAAATTTACAGTTTAGGTTAATTGCTCTAAATAACATCATGGGGAGGTGTGCTTTCTAGGAATAAGGTTAATATAAGCAGTTAGGATCTGCTGTTTGGCTTCTTTGAATCTATTTCGAAGTCTTATAAATAATTTTCATTTTCACAGTGGGGATGAAGTCACAGTCAGCCTACCTGATCTCCAGCCAGCAACTGATTATCACGTGAGGTAGGCCCGATAAGCTTTGCTCCTTTGGCCGCCATAAATGAGTATTGGACATTTTCTCTAAGCTCAGTCATACTCCTGCTCCAAGTAATGCTATGGCATGATGACTAGTTTCATCTAGTGTAGATGTATGAAGGGGAAGAGGAGCAACTTTCATCTGGTGAAACAGATGGCTGTATTAGTGCCAACTTCCTAAAGTTAATTCTTAAAAATTCTGTCTGAAAACATGGGTGTTTGGTTTTTGTTTGTTTTTTACAATTCCTTTCAAGCTCTGAATTTGGATAGGTCTGAAATTCAATAATGAAAATTAAAATGTTTTAAAAGTTTATATAATATATATATATATTTCAGAGTTTCAGCAACATACAGCTCTATAGAAGAATCTACTTCTGAAGTGATTAGTTTTACAACAGAGAGTTGTGAACCAGACCGTCCTGCTGTACCTAAACTAGTCAATCGAACCAAGAACAGCCTGATTCTACAATGGAAGGTAAGAAACATATATCACGAAAGAGGTTTCAATATTTCGTCGAACTAAAAATGACCTCAATGTAGCCTGAATTTGAAATTTAGGTGCTGGTTACTGAAGCATCTTTCTAGGTCAGTTAAGAATTTTTTAATGCAATAAAAAAGAGAATGGAAGACTTTTAGAAAATCACAGACAAGTTGGATGGCTTTGAAAGTTACACATTGCATTTATTATATATTTAAAAGAAAAGCAAGCTGTCCTTGTGTGTGGTTTATAGAGACCAACCATTTCACGTACAACCCTGTTATAGTATGTGTTTGGAAATAGCACTTTATTTGGTGTTTGAATTCAAAATTAAAAAGTATTTTAAATGTAGCAGATAGAATTTTGTGTATATATATATATATATATATATGTATATAATGTGTATATATACATGTGTATATATATATATAGAGAGAGAGAGAGACAAAGTAGACATGCAAGAGGCACAAGAAAGCCTTTATAACATCCTTTTCATAACAGTAAGAACAAATGGCATTTCTATAGATCTTTACAATTTGTAAGTCACTTTAATTTATTTTATGATAAAATGAGTAACATGTTATGAAGATGGTTCAGAAATACTGGTAGATAGTAATATGCCAGGTACAAGTTTCAATCATGGAAGCTCATTTTTTCATACTTGCCTAGGATATGCAAAGAAATGCTTTTCTTTGGCTCTTCTGCAAGTTCCATTCTCTATAGTCACCTCCCTTTCCTCCTCCTCCTCCCTACCATTTCCCACTTCTCTGTGTCTTCCGTCCCCCAGCATGTATTATATAAACTAAGACATGAAATGAAAGCCTTACCGGTGTATAAAACCATGTCTGTTTCTTGATGAAATGTACAAATATCTGAATCTTTATTCACATGTTATTGCACTTTGTGGATCTTTCAATGCATCTCCAAATTCAGTAATATGGGTATCTCCTCCATCAGTGCAGATCACAACCTAGCCATCCCTGTGAGACTCTAGTCCATGCTCATATAACACACATGAGCATCCCGTGTGCCAGACCTCCTCGAAGTTGTGGTAGTTTTGTTTTTTATACTTTATGGGGAGCAGTGGAGCACTCGGGCCGTTTGATATTGAGCCATATGAGGAAATGTGTGTAGCTTTTTTTCTTTTTCTGATCCCACATTTCCTCCCAATATCCCTCATGCAACTTCTTGGGCATGGGTCAGATCGGAAATGTGCCACGGCCTATTTCTCCCCACCATGCATCTCTTTACAGTCCTTTTTGGGTTACTCTTGGATTCCTCTCCCCCAAATCAGCTCCAGTGTTGGCTTATCGCCTATCCCAAATAAATGTGCTGATGGATGCCCAGTCCACTGAGTTAGTCTAATTTTCTGTCACAGATTAGACTACAGAAATTTGTCATACAATAATTTTCCCTTATAGATTGTTAGGCCCGGCCTCTACTAGATTTCATTGTGGAAACCCTACAAATATTCTGGAGCTTGATGCAGTCAGCATAATATTATCCACAAACAGAACCATCTGGAAGACTAGCGCATTCTTGCTAGCCACAGTAATGGCAAAGCATCCCATTGTTCCAATTCTTAGCCGAAATCCACCTTGTTTGCCTTTGGAATGTTTAAGCTGCCTTGTCTCAGCAGACTAATCAATCACAAGAGCCCTTTCAATGAATTCAATTTACTGAAGGCTTTCTACCTAATTTGATTATTTTCAGTTACACAAGTTTTATACAACATGGGTTTTACCAGTAGCTCAAGCTAAAATGTTAATCTTCGTCTTTAATAGATGATAAAATTAAATTTATTGGATGACTGACCCTTTTGGAAAAATTCTGTGCTATGTCAAAGGCTCATTTCTCCGACTTTAGTTAAGTGCTGCCATGTGCTGACACAATAAAGAGATGTTGGAGGAAGAAGGAAGTTAT
Source organism: Sarcophilus harrisii (assembly GCF_902635505.1). Lineage (NCBI taxonomy): Eukaryota > Metazoa > Chordata > Mammalia > Dasyuromorphia > Dasyuridae > Sarcophilus > Sarcophilus harrisii. The sequence continues at coordinate 56,446,271 of NC_045432.1, read as the reverse complement.
TAAAGGCTCATTAGCTGGGATGTGAACTGCTTTTTCTTCTCGCTCACCTGTTGCCCTGCATTTTGCTTTTCTATCATTTTTTCCCTCTTGAAAAACAAAATAGGAGGGGAAACAACATCACCATCTTTCCCTATTCACCCTCTCAAAGACAGCAGTGGGATTTCTTAAATGGATGTGAGTGGGCTGAGAGACGTTAACGTTGGGAAAACTACAGGCTGGTATAAAACAAACACTTGTTCCCTTTCAAATCTACTAAAGGAAAACAGGAAGTTTCACATCATCTCAGGATGGGATAACAACCTTTCCTTGATGCTCTCAACTGAATTTTTTAAATAAATTAATATATCTGCCTAATTTATTTATTAAGTATAATAATAATGAGAGCATTGTGCTAAGTGCTAGAAGAATTATAAAACTTAGATAAGATATAACCCTGCCCCTCCTGGCTTTTAAATCCAGGAAGCACTATTACCTATAATATTACATACGAAGGCATTAAATAAGAATTAAAAAACACTCATCATGCTCTATGACAACTGAAAATGAGAGTGATTACTAAGTAGGAAGATCAAGGAAGGCCACCAGCTTGCTGCTTTTTCTTCAGCCTAACTAGTAATTCTGTCATCACTTTTGGGGTGATGGACAGAAAGGTCCAATAGAGACCAACCATTTCACATACAACCCTGTTATAGTATGTGTTTGGAAATAGCACTTTATTTGGTGTTTGAATTCAAAATTAAAAAGTATTTTAAATGTAGCAGATAGAATTTTGTGTGTATATATATATGTATATAATGTGTATATATACATGTGTATATATATATAGAGAGAGAGAGAGAGACAAAGTAGACATGCAAGAGGCACAAGAAAGCCTTTATAACATCCTTTTCATAACAGTAAGAACAAATGGCATTTCTATAGATCTTTACAATTTGTAAGTCACTTTAATTTATTTTATGATAAAATGAGTAACATGTTATGAAGATGGTTCAGAAATACTGGTAGATAGTAATATGCCAGGTACAAGTTTCAATCATGGAAGCTCATTTTTTCATACTTGCCTAGGATATGCAAAGAAATGCTTTTCTTTGGCTCTTCTGCAAGTTCCATTCTCTATAGTCACCTCCCTTTCCTCCTCCTCCTCCCTACCATTTCCCACTTCTCTGTGTCTTCCGTCCCCCAGCATGTATTATATAAACTAAGACATGAAATGAAAGCCTTACCGGTGTATAAAACCATGTCTGTTTCTTGATGAAATGTACAAATATCTGAATCTTTATTCACATGTTATTGCACTTTGTGGATCTTTCAATGCATCTCCAAATTCAGTAATATGGGTATCTCCTCCATCAGTGCAGATCACAACCTAGCCATCCCTGTGAGACTCTAGTCTCGTAAACAAAAGTAGAGAAGGTATTTTACCTTTATAGAATTTTGCTTTTAAAAAAAGAGCACAGCTTTAAAGAGATGAACTATTCTCTCTTTTGGCCTAGTACATAGAGAGCTGGCCTCAGAGCCAGGGAAATGTGGATCATTCAAGTCTCATCTCAGACAGGTACTGGCCGGGCAAGTCCCTTAACCTCTCAACACTCTGAGATGATAAACTGCAGAGAAGGGCCTGATGACGGGCATTCCTCGGCACAGCCCGTAGCTCTACGTGTAGGATTCTTTGGTTTAGTATATAAAATATTCATTACAGTCTATGTTGGTATAGTGAAGGAAAAAAGCTATAACTCTAATTTTATGTTTATGTATTATTTTAGGGAACTAATGACAATGGCTCCAAAATAATCAGCTTTCTTTTAGAATGGGATGAGGTAAGCATTTCCTGCATGTGTTTTATAAATGATAAAATGTCACTAAAATTTTACAAGGTTCTATGGAATATCAGAGAGAAAATAAAGCTGTAGCCAATTGGAATTAAAGTTTAGTCAAAGCAAACATTTCTGCGTTCAGCATATGAACTAAAAGGATGATGATACATGCCTTCAGTCCTCCCAGTTAAGAGCAGAAAAGTGAGTCTGTACTGTTTAAATTCTGGCCCTCAAGCCTGGTAGAGCGCGTGAGCCTTTGGACCGAGCACTATTCCCAAATCCTTGATACAGTTGGCAAGAATTCCCACGACTGGACTTCTGATAATCAATTTGAGATCCTTGGTAAAGAATCTCTTGGGATTCTTAGGACTGATATAACATCGGATAACTTACAAGTGACTGATCCACTATCTAAATTTTAGCACAGAGCAGATACCTGAGCACTCGTAAAAATCCAAATACTCCAACGTGCTGGGTCGTTTGACTTCATTTAAATTTAGGCATCATTGCCCTCTGCCACCCCCATCCCCACCAGCACAGAAAATCGATCCATTCACTGCTGGGACATTTGATTATTAGAGTATATTAACTAATAGAGGTAAAATAGACTTTTCAGCCAACATTCCCTTTTTATTTCCTATTTTCCTTTGGTTTCTTTATTATTTTTGACTCAAAAAAACACCCCTGTTTCAGTAGCATAAAGTATCTTGCCTTGTAACCTGGATGACTATTGCCCAACTATGAATATATGGCAAATTTTCACTGACCCATGAAACTTTTACTGCCAGAGGTCCTTATATTTGGTAAAACTTGTACATTTTAACCAATTCTTCCTCCTCCACTTACCTCTTTCTCTTCTGTTTCTTTTTCTTTAAGCCCCATCTTTCTTTCTCCAGTATCTTTCAGTACTCACTCTTACCTTTCTTCAAGTAAATAGCCCACAGAAGAGTTGAAATTGGGAAACATTGTCCTTAACGGGATGCTTTAACGTAGCAACTCATCTATCATGTTTGTGTGTTTTAGGGGAAGCCTGGTACCTTCAAAGAATGCTATTTTGGTCATCTTAAACAGTACAAGATAACCAAGCTGTCCCCTTCCACAAGATATTCATTTAGATTAGCTGCTAAAAATAACTTGGGAATAAGGTAAATTTTATTACTTTGAAAAAAATTTCAAGTTCATACTTGGGGAGGGGAAGACTAATTATATTCATCAATCTATCTTTTTTCAGTGAATTTAGTGAAACTGTTGCCTTCAACACAACAGGAAGTGTCCCTCCAGCACCTCCTCCCCCTCAGCTAAATCAAGCAGGAATTACTACTCTGTCACTAGAATGGGGTCCTCCTGCTGCAGCAGCAACTGGGGAATCTCACTTGACTTACACACTGGAGATGGAGGAAGAAGGATCTGTGAGTCACCTTTCTGTATGACATGATTTTTGCTCTGTTTGGAATAAGATTGACATGCTGACAAATGTGAGAGACGCTCTGGACCTCCCATAAGCTAGTCACTAGAACTCTGAGATCTCAGACTCTTCACCTGCCCATAAAGCACAAGGGAGCTCCCCTTCATTCTAGTCTGAACTTTAAATCCATTTTTAATGATCAGCGGGAACTGGTTAGCTACTGATAGTACCCATTTTTCTCCTTTCTAGGGTCATGGTTTCAAGGCTAAATATAATGGAGAAGATCCCTCATGCACTTTAAAAAATCTTCGGAGGAGTACTTCCTATAAATTTAGGGTATGTGTCTGCAGTTGTAGGTTTCTGTGTTTTGGGATCATTCCTTTTTAACCTAAGTATATTTTAAAGCGTTTACCAAAAAATATTATAAACATCAACAATAGCCAAGTAAATGTTTTTTCTGATGATCTGCATTTAAACAAATGCATAAAATGTCCTAAGTTTTCTGTCACTTTTTCTAACGTCTTTATCGGGAATCGGTTTGCCCATTGACTCCCATTCACCTTTGCGTGTTCTTTTTTTGTTTTGTTTGTTTTGTTTTGCTTTGTATTATTTCATAAAGCTCTGGCCATGGCTCTTTATATTTGTCAGACTTGAAGGGAATATGATTTGTTATGATTGTATTGCCTTACATTAAAGTAACACAAGTTGTTTCACAATTACTATAGTATTAGACATTCTGGCTGCCTCCCATTTTTGTCATCACAGGAGGCGCTGCTTTTATAAAAACCTATGAAGGCACATAATTTTTTTTTTTGGAGGGGGGGGTTGAGTCTTGATAATTACTGGGTAGAATTATTGGGCCATAGGGAACTATTATGTGACCTTTACTCTGTACAGCCAGATTTCACTTTCCCCAAAAAATTCTACTACTCCCCAATTCACCTCCTATTTCTCTGTAGCCCCTCCAGTATTGAGTTTTATTGTTTTTAATTGTACTTGGCAATTTGATGGATGTGAAGTGGCATTTCCAAAGTTGTTTTAATTTATATCTCTTTATTAATGAGGTCAAACCTTTTCAAATGATTAATAATTCTTGTGCTTCCTATTTTAAGTATGTTGTTTTCATTATTTTCTATGGTGATGAAAATTCACTTTTCTAATTACATCTGGTTTTCCAAAGTAACCTGCTTTGTAAATTTTGTAGAATCTATTCGGGTATTTGAGGCATATGATGAATGTTTCCAGTGATCAACCAATGTATTCTCTCTACTCAAACAGCTCTTTGCCCACAACAGTGAAGGAAAAAGTAACCCAAGTGAAGAAGTAGAATATACCACATATCCTGATAAGCCAGGGCCCCCAAGTAAACCATACACAAAGGGGAAGATCCGAGCATACAATGTGAAAGTCGCATGGGGTAATATTTCTGTATTTAAAAATCTACCCTCATTTCCCTAAACGGTAACATTAATGTATTGAGAAATGCTTGGTGGAATTGTTTGTTTTAGACTTGCTTCTCTTACGTAAAATGGTCCGTACGATTTAAATGGTGTTGCCATTCTCTCTTATGTGGAGGCAACAGAAGTGGCAGTTTGTTGTCTAGTTCAAATCATGACATTGTTGGCCTTCATGATAGACCATAGAAAAGGCACGATCAAGATGGGACCGTTAGTGAGTGGCGATTCTCAGGCTGCCACAATCCAGATTGTTTTCTTTCTATACATGGGATCAAATCAGCTCAGCATTTTCAGTGTATATTCATGGTGTCATATATCACCCTTTTTTAGAGAGCTTAAAGGTGTTATTTAAATAGATTTTATTAGAAATGTTCTGGAGGGGGGAGAGGTAGGGAATGGCTGGCTTTGGAGTCAGAGAAAGTCGAGTTTGAGTTCTGCCTCTGGTTCTGCAGACAAGTTGCTTCAACTCTCTGTGCCTCTAGATCAGGGGTCCTCAAACTTTTTAAATAGGGGGCCAGTTCACTGTCCCTCAGACTGTTGGAGGGCCGGACTATAATCAAAACAAAAACTTTGTTTTGTGGGCCTTTAAATAAACTTCCTAGCCCTGGGTGAGAGGGATAAATGTCCTCAGCTGCTGCATCTGGCCTGCGGGCCCTAGTTTGGACCCCTGCTCTAAATGATCTGATAGAATTCTAGATCTTGTGCTAGTCCACCCCCTCCCTCATTTTCTAGGGTTTGAATCCAGTTGCTCTGCTCCCTACCCTAGGCTCCTTCCTCTCTACTGTGCTCTCTTAGCAGAGGGAAGGCATAATACTGTGTTGGATAATCACTAGTCATTTCTAAGTAGTGAAGGTCCTGAACAGAATTCCACACTGGCATTTGACCAAAAATGTATGGCATTAACTAATATAGTGAAATGATAAAGACTTTCCTGTTTATTTAAGAATAACTTACATGAAAAATGTCATTTCAGATCCACCTAAAGATAATGGGGGAGCAGAAATTTCTAAGTACGTTTTAGAACTTTCTGAAGCACCTAATGGTAAGGATTCTTTACAATCTGGTTTTGATTGTAAACTCCGTTCTGCTCTGGAGTTACTCTATTCCACACACTTAGAATATGTGTTCCATTCATTGTCTAAGGGATCATTTCTAAATAACACATACAAATCATAGAGTCCCAGAATTTTATTAAGTAATTTGTAAGTGAATTGGATGTTTTCCATCTCTCCCCTAGGAAATACATGGAATGTAATATATGATGGCACTTTGAGAGAACATGTATGTGACCATCTCAGACCTGGTACTTCATATAAGTTGAGAGTATATTGCGTTGGAATCGCAGGACAAAGCCAGGTGAGGAGAAAAATGAAAATATTTTCAAATTCAAGTATTAAAGTAAACTGTATAATGATACAATCCTGAAAGAAACTGGACTTGCATTTCAGTGTAAATATAATGTATTGTGTCCTTCTGTCAGGCCTCAGATATCCTGTCCATTCACACATCTGCTGTCCCTCCTGGACCTTGCCGGTCTCCATACTTGGCTAACAGGGCTAAGCCCAGAGAAATCAGCCTGCATTGGGGTAAGATACCATTTTGTGAGCCAGTATTTTTAAATTTAAATGAGAAAGTGGGAGAAAAGAAAATGATCTTAGAGCTGTACAGAAAAACATGAATCACTGCATTAGGCTACAGTTTTGGATAGAGAGGTAAACTGAGTATAGTTAACTTAAAACATAAATGCAAACCATAGTATAGTTACATATTGTGGTATTTAGAAAACAAACAAGGTTTTTGACCCAGTGATCGTTTCTGTGATTCCCATTTTTGTCGGGTAATGAAAGCAGTAATATTTTGAGGATTTCCTTGGATTTCTTTCCTTTGAGAGGTGTACCTTTTCCTACAAAAAAGTTTTATGTAAACTCAATCATATTCTTTGAACCAAGTCCCATCATAACACCGGAGATATCTTGTGGTATTTACTTGGCCATTTTTCTCTCCTGCCCTTCTAATCTAATAGCGAGCACTTCAGTTAACTAGGGTTAAACTGAAAGAGGGCTCCTTTTGTGATGTGAACCACCATTCCCTGCTTTATCCACTTGGTAAATGCTGATGTTTGTCTATGGGATTTGTTCAAAATAAAAGCATACCTGGGTGATTGTACTTTCAATTATAATAGCAGGTCTGTCCTTAAGCACGAAGGAAAGGGCTCATCCCCTGCCCTTTTGCAGTAATGAATATAATTAATATGACCTTAGCAAATAGTTCTGTTGCTAAGAATTATGCGTCAGGCAGTGGACAGTGCTGGTAAGCTCAGCCAGGAGTTAGGGGGATGGAGCTCTTGGGCCTAGCTGGCCTACTAACAGGTGATCCAGTGATGTCAACTTAGGCCAAAGCATCTTCATTTTCTTAAATAAGAGGCCTTTTCTATGGATTTTTTTAAAGCTCTCATGTCTTCAGCGATTGTTCTTGTGGGGGGGAAATGCCTGGAAATGGTAGAAAAATATGTGCAGCTTTGTGGTAATCCATTTCATCAGTTGTAGGAAGCCCTCTCTCCATTGAAAAAGTGACTCTGGCAATGCATGCATACCCATTTTTGAGATTCATAACTTTTGAGAGTTACCTGGGTCCCAGAGAGAGGTTTGGCCATTTCTCCACACCAGGCAGGCATCGAGGCATTGAGAGCCAGTCTTCCCGCAGATACACCAAGCCGCCTCTCTACCTCAGTTGAACTGAACCCAATCTGAAATTTCCCATGGCATTAGCTGACCTTTTAATGAGCTAGAATCACTTAGCATTCATCATGATTTCCCAGAGAGCCCTAAAAACTATTTTAAAAACAAAGTATTAAAGTGTTTTTTAAAATGCTTACTCTGTCATTTCCTAGCTCCTCCCGTTGTGAATGGGGGAGCTGAAATAATTGACTATGTAGTAGACATGGCCGAGTCCGACCAAGCACAGTGCAGAAGGGTCTACCAAGGCCCAGGCTTGAGGTGCACAGTGAGCAATCTGCTTCCTGGGAGAACCTACAACTTCTGGATTAAAGCAGCCAACAAGACAGGGGTAAGTGCTCCGCTCTGCTCCATTCTGACCCATTTGGATTTCTCCTTTAAGCAGCATGAACTTTCAATGTTTCTTTTATGCCGCTCTTCCTCCTTTTTGTAGTTTGGACCCTACTCGGCCAAGTCTCAGATCTCCACAGCCCCAGGACCTCCTGATCAGTGCGGCATCCCTCTATTAACCTGTAAGACTGCTACCAGTGTGGCCGTCAGCTGGGAGGTAGGTTGTCAAGCTTTCTTCTCTGTGTGTGGCTCCAGGAAGAGCCAAGTGGTCCTCTTAGAAGTTCTCCTTGAGGCCTGGGGCTTTCTCTAAGGCCCAAATGTCAAGGTTTGGGATTCAGGGTCCAGATTCTTCTTCCTAGAACTTCTCTCCCCCCCCCCCACCAGACAAGGAAGCCACAGAATTAAGGATGCCAAGGCCTTGGCACTCACCCTGCCTTCCAGTTCAGGTTTGAGCTGGGTAATAAATCTGGAAAATGGACTCTGTTGTATCAGTAAATAAGCTGATTAAAATATTTGAGTCCTCCAGCTGAGATACCAAAGCCAGATCACTGCAGAATCTCACGGTGGGAAGAATTAGCATCGTCCCCAAAATACACGTAATTCTAATTTTGACCTAAGATGACTAAGGGATGTGTTATAAAGTAATGAGATTTGTGTGTGTTTTTGTCTTTGGGTCTGGGGGGTGGTTATTTGCTTTTTGTTTTGTTTCGGTGGCATTTGTTTTGTTGTTTCTAACAAACATACCAGAATGCATCCTGGATACTTATTCTAACAATACTCAAAACATTCTTTAAATTCCTCTCTTGGAGTTGCCTTCAAAGCTATTTAATTTTGTAGGAAGAATGTGGCTGGCTAGCAACAGCCAGGGGAAGACTGTGGAAGTAATCAGATTAGGGAGCAGTTGTTTGGCTTTGGGGGGTTTTTGTTCAACTAAATTAGATGTGATTCTTCACAGCAAAGACAGAGTACCTTAATTTAATAGTAAATGGCAAGTATTAGCGGATGATGACTGGTAAATCTTGAAAAGCTTATGCTTAGAAAAAGCTGAGTCAGGAACCTAGAGAGAACGAGGGAAAACCACAGAGAAAATTCATCACCCCTCTGGCGGCCATTCCTTGGCAAGAGAGCTAGAGAGAGGCGTTTTAGGTGGATCCCTTGTGTAGGCTATGGACAAGAACCACAAAGGAGGGCGAGGCATTAAAGGGTCATGCTCTATTACAGCAGTGGGCAGAATACCGGGTCACAGATCCATGAAAGGATGTTTGGATTGGAGTTTTGTCCTCTTGGCTTATTCGAAAGTCCTGTGCATCCCCAACGCTTTGTCCATCATAAGCCCTCCACAAGTGCTTTTTTATTCATCCATTATGACAGAGAATAGAACTTCAGGAGATGTTTGGGACTGATAACCCTTTTGTTTAAAAAAAATCATGCTAGTCCCCTCTCACTTTGTTCCTAACTTTCTTAAAGCACTTGTAAGACGGTGGGATTTAAAGCCAGAGAAAACCTCGAGGATTCTCCTCTCTCACACCCAGAAGGTAGAGAATGACTTGGCCATTATTATATGCCCCACAGCTACCAGCACACACTGATTTGTACCTATTGGGCACTGAATAAGTGTGTATTGAATGAAGATCTCAACCAAAACATTATTAACATGTATTCGTTTACTTAGGTTGTGCCCACTCTTAGTGCAATTTTGAACTTTAATAGTTTCCAAAGTATAAATGCTACACTTTCAAAAATGTGGAAGTTTAATCATTTAGATGTCTTTTCCTTTGGGTGATTTAGTTTGGGGAAATCTGGATGCTCCATTTTTCAGGATGTGCTGTCATGGTGCATTATGTGTGGGATATTTTCTGACACTTTAATAAACCCAGGATTAGGAGAGGATGTCCTCTCCTAAGTCCAATGTCACTCCATCAGGTGATTGAGGTAGCCGGTGAGAGGACATTCTCTCCTAATCCCGGCTTGATTAGTCTTTTTTCTTGTGGAGTCATGTCGAAACTCTCACCTATCCATCAAATCCTTGTTCTTCAGGTGACCTTAAGGCTAGGATTAGAAATGCAATCACTGAGCAGCAACTGACAAAAGCGTGTGAAAACTGACTGAGAAAGAAAGAGATAGCCCCAGATGGCGAATGTGTTGACTTTTCATAAGAAATGGCAACATTTTCCAAATGCAAATAACTTTTCAAACTTTTTGTCAGTTGGTAGCATTTCTACTGCCCTAGTCATTAAAACTTAAAAGTGTAGAGACTTTAGGGACACCCTGGTTAGGGCCAGTCTTGCAGTCAAGAAGAGCCCGATTCAAGTTCTTTCTCTGACTGGACCTGACCAGGGCCAAGCCCCTTTAAGCTCCCGGTACCTGTGAGCACTTCTCTTCCAGAAGAGATGGCACAGAGGAGTTTCCGAGTTGAATGTGGAGGAGACTGCTGGCCAATCACTGATCTGGACCAAAAGAAAAATCATGAAGAAGTACTTTAGCTGCAGCTAAGTCAGCCCTCAAACCAGAGAAAGGAATACCCTCCAAATGAATTATTCAGGGGTTCCACTGCTGAGGTGATTCTCCTAAGAATTCATTAGGTTTCATCTTGTAGGGATGAGGAAGGGTAGCATTCTGTAATTCAGCCCTCACAAGCATTGCACATATGTGGGCCTCATCTGCTGGTTACGCAGCTCGACGGGCTAGTTAAGACACTGATGCTGATGGGCTGCAAAAAGGTCTCTGCAAGTTAGAACAATAAGTCCTGTCTGTTAAGATGATACTTCAGAAAGATAAGTATAATAGAGGCCAATTGTTGAGTTCAAAGACTCAGACTCACAGTACCACCGGGTGGGAAGGGAAAGGAGAGGAACAGACGACAAGATCTAGGAACTCTGATGGTGCGAGAGCTCCACAGGAGGTAGCCATGGGACACAGCTGCCTCAGAATGCGACAGTGACGTCGGGCTACCTCGAGGGATGAGGAGGTAATGGGCCCCCTTCTCCGAGCCACATTTTAGGAAGGACTCTGGGAGGGAATCTACAGTAGGAAAAGCCTGGGCCATGCCACCTGAGGAAAAAACTCAGAACTGATAGATGTCCTCAGGTATTTGAAGGGATGTCACCCTTCAGTCACCGAGACTAGACTGGGTCTTCTTGGCCCCAAGGGACTAAAGTAGGAGGAAGAGGTAGAAAATGTAAAAAGCTCAATTGAGGCTTAAGGTTAAACAGCAAAAAAGGTGCCTGATGATTTGAGGTAGCCCAAAAAAGAATGGGCTGCCCTAAGACCAAGGATTTTCTAGGAGAGATCCTTATTTAGATAAAGATTGGATTCAATGGGCTCCAGTGTCCCTTTGTGACACACAGCCTGCTTTCTTGCTGCAATAAATACTTCCCAGTTCATCAATTTGGTTAGAGCACCCCCTTTGCGTTTTAGGTGATGATTTCAAAAAGATGTCATGGGTGCAAAATACACTGTGCTGCAGCCAACTCAGTTGTGAACCTCTCCAGACTTAGCTGGGCTACTTCCCAGATGACCTTCGTATGGTCTGACACCAGGCCCCGATTTGAACTTGGTATAGCCTCCGAGAGGAGGAATAACTGACATTTATGTAGCCCTTTAAAAAGACCCCAGGGTTACCTTTAAGTAGGACTTTAATGGAGGCTTTACTGAATAGCAGGAAAAAAATTAAATCCCCTCTGCTCCAAGCTTAACAATCCAATTTAACGAACATTTATTAGTTGCCAGGCACCATGCTAGGAGATACAAAGACAAAATGAAACATTCCCTCTGCTCAAGAAGCCTGTGTTCTATCGGGGAGAAATAGCATGTACACATACAGATAGAAAATAGAGCCAAAGTCACTTCCAGCAAGGGGGGGGGGTGGCTTTCATTTGAAAGACTCTTAACAATAAAGGAGAAATTGCTGATGGCGTAATGTGACAGGAAGGAGGAACAGTCGAGAGGGGCTGGAAGGATGGGGCCTGAAACTAATGGCACAAGGGAACAGCCTCCAGCTCGGAAGCTCTAGGACTCTGGGAGCCCCCGGAAGGAAACCAACATTTATTGAGTGCCTACTGTGTACTAGGCTCCACATCAAGCATTTTTACGAAATCTCTCCTACAATTCTCCCAACAACCCTTTAAATCAGACTTTATCATCACCCCCACTTTATGGTTAAGGAAACAGTAGCAAACAGAACTTAAGCCCAGGATCCCTCAAGCCAGTAAGTGTCTGAGGCCAGGATAAAACTGCAAGCCCCTCTTCTGTTCACTGCAGCGCCACCTAGCGGCCTGTAGGGAGTAGGGTAGTGGATCGTCCCACCTTTCACAACAGCCAAGGTAATACTGATTTGATTAATCAGTCTGCCCTCCCCACAAAAAACAAAGCCACACGAGGCACACTTGGTGTTCACTTCTTGGCTCCTGCCTGATTGTCAAGGTGGGGATTTGGTGTAATCCTGGGGCCAGACTAATTACAGACAGGTGGTAATGTGAGTAGAAAGAAGCGGGGCCTGGAAGTTGCCACCTGGGTGTGAGGCCCACCTTTAGAGCTGTGTGACTTGGACCAAATCATTTAATCCTCCCAGATTTGCGGAAATTAGACAAAATGATTTCTTGGGTCTAAATGAGAAAATAATTCTGTAAATCAATTTTCAACCCTATTAAGAGAACACAAAGTGACTTATCTATACTATGAAAATTTCCACAGGTTTACTAATTAACTCATTAACTGTACTTCCTAGAGTCGGGTTTCTTTTTAAATGGAAAGCTTTCTGTCTCCCAGGACTTGATTAGCCCGTTACTTTAAGAAAATGATTTGTGCCAAATGACTGCTCTTCAATTGGGGTCAGGGAATCAATAGGGATAGTGGCCACAAATTCGGTGATGACAGTTCATGTCAGCCGATAGAATAATCAGGCAACTTAAGTCACTTTGTTGTCGTTTCCCCCCCTGCCCCTCTCGGCTCCCCACGTCTCTGGCTGATTAACAGCCGGTCCTGGTTCTGTCTGCATGTTATTTCTCAAACATCACCTCTTTCTTCATTCTCACCCTTCTTTTAACACACTCTAAGCACCTCTACTTATTACTGCTAGAATAGCCTCTGTGTCCCTTCCAGAGAAGGCGAGAGCTGGAAAGGCCCTTCCTTCTTCAGAAAGAGAAACTGAGACCCAAAGAAGGGTCTTGCCTTTGGCAAAACTGAGACCAGAAGAGATTCCTGCGTTGTTACATCAGAGCATTTTAACTCTCTCTGGTTCTCTATGCAACAATGTGCACGAGCTTCATGAGATCATGAGATTTTGCTCTGCTAGGGACCTGAGTGGCCAACCTCCTCTTTCTCATTTCTCTTGATAGGTAGTTTTTTTTTGTTTGTTTTTATGTCACCTTTATTGCTGAACACGGCCTTCTAGCAAGCTTCCCTTGGAACCAAAAAAAAGAAGTTGAAAAAAACTTCTTGAACTCAAAAATAGTTTTCAGAAAAATTCAGGTTCAATTAACCAACACAGCAAGTACAGGGATATAACAGTATATAACCCCCCCCCATGGTCTCCAAAAGCATTTGCTCAGCCCTTCTTTGGGTCCCAGCTTGGTGGTGCAAGTGACAGAGCATGTAGTGACAGCTTTTTCAGCAGTGCCCTTATGTTTGTATCGTTCGGATCCTGGTGGGTGCTGACTACTAGTTCTGCTTTCTTCCCTCTGCATCACTTCATTTGTCTTACCCTGGGTGTCTGAAATCTTTGTCTTTAGCTTTTTGACTGCACAGTAATACTTCACTATTATCATGTACTGCAATTAGTTTATCCATTTTCCAAACAGTGAGACTCTTATTTCCACTTCTTTGCTACTACACCAAGTGCCCCGTTTTGTCACTGGCTTCTTCGAGATGTATGGCTAACAGAATTATAGTTTTGGTTTATTACAGAAGAGCAGCTAGGTGGTGCAGGGGATAGATTGCCCGGTCTGGAGATAGAAAGCCTCTTCTTCTGGAGTTTCAAATCCGGCTTCAGACACTTCCTACCTGTGTGACTCTGGCGGACAAATCACTTCACCCAGTTTGCCTCAGTTTCCTCCTCTTTAAAATGAGCTGGAGGAGGAAATGGCAAACTACTCCAGCCCAGAAAATTCCAAATGGGATTGCGAAGAGTTGAACACACAATTGAAAAAGGAGCAACAGAAAAAAATCTTATTACCCCCACCTCCTCCATCCATATGGAGATGAGAAAATTGAGACTAGGAAGACTTGGCCACCATCACCCAGGGAGCAACTGAGTAAAAACCCAGAGTACCAGGTTTTCGGATTCTGATTCTAGGACTGTTCGTACTAGTGCCCTGCTTCCCCCAAGTTCAGGCCTCACTTTGAGATGCTTGGAGCAGCTTATAGAAAATGAGCAAAGATTAGTGCAGCACACTATCCCCTCATTTCCCAACTTGGGGAAGAATCCTAGTCCTATTCCCCAATGTTTCTCTGCTGGCCTTTGCCCTGGCCTACCAGTCCTCAGGCAGGCTCTCGTCTCTTCCTCCGGATGCTCTGCAGCTTTGTGCCTCGGCCACCAGCCACCGTGTTTTTCCTTTGGCTAAAATGCTGTCTCCTGCCTCCCAAACCAAATCTCTTTCTCCTTTCCTTTAAGACTTAATTCTAAAGGCTTTCATAAAATCTAAAACCTCCAAACTCCTGCCCCCATTTTCTCATTTCTCCCATTCCTGCCGAGTACAAGCTCTGTAAAAGACCAGGCTGCCATTTTATAGGCCCACCAGTGGGTCTGGCCCCTTGGGTCGATTTGCATTTCTGGTGGTAGTAAGGCCAATAGTAAGTCTCTAGAGGGAAAAATCTCTCTAACACCCCGCTGAGGCTCTCACATTTTGTGTTTGGTCTGTCTTTCAGGTTCCTATGTGCAATGGTGCCGAAATCTGTGATTACAGACTGGAGTGGGGCAAACTAGAAGGATCGATGCACGTAATCTACACTGGCCCTTGTTTGAACTATGAAGTAAAAGGCCTTACTCCAGCTACTACCTATTTTTGCAGAGTACAGGTATCTACAACCGAGTGACGTTTCCCTCCAGAATTAGAATTCACTTGATCCCAGTACTAACCTGTCTATAGCCCTCCTCTGCCCACTGCTAGAGTGATCTCCTCCTGGAATTACCATTGAGGGCAGCAGATTTGTTGAGGTGTAGAGAAGCAGAGAAGAGGCAGCTGAGGACCCATCCCCAATAACCTCAAGGCACTAGAGATGTTAGCTCCTGCCCTTTAGTCTCCCTTCTCAGGTTCCACAGCAGAATCTTCCCCAGTTGGCCTTGAACTAATCATTATATTCCCCTTAGTGTCTTTCCCAAGTAGCTGCTCAGGAAGTAAGGAGATAAAGCTCCCTTCCTTGTTCAGAATCCCTCATTAGTTTAATCTAAGCTCTTCCTGAGTCTGGCCGCCACCAGCTGGCCCCAGCCTGCCGTTCCGGCTGTCTCCTACACAAACTCCTCCATTTGAGCCAAATTGTGGCCCAGAGGTGCCTGGCGACTCGAGAGCCGGGAAATAAAGCAGAGCAGGGCTTCCCCTAGAAGGCACGAAGCCACGCCGTTCCAACCTCAGAAGTGAAGAAAGCCATGTGAGATTAGATAGTCGTTTTAGTTGGGGCATTTCCTATATGTGTAAGACATGAATGCATTAAGAGTATAAACACAGAAAGATTTTTTTTCTACTTGATTGGAAGATCAAAGGTCCCAAGACCAACTCATTACTCCTTCATTCCTGCTCCCACATGTCTACGTTTCTCAGGAGGTCTGCTAGGGCCCTGGGACCCTAATTAAGAGAAAAACCATTTCCTGGGCATTCTTCTCTCTGTCAGACATCGAAACAGCCACCCATCATTTCATAATGGGGAGGATTTTATAGGAAAGAAGAGCTTAGCTTATTATGCTTAGCTTGGGAATATGATGGTGGCTGGAGAATAGATCAGAAGTTCCAAAATAAGACTGAAAAGGAAGTTTTTCAGCCTTAATTACCCATGTGTATGTGCTTCACTGATCGAGCTATTCAATCTGTAAACAGCTTGTCAGCTCTCTTATGTATTCTATTGAGCACTGGGGATTAAGAGTTTGGGTTCACAGCAAGATAATTTTTTTTTAACGTTGGAAGATTTAGGAACAAAACCCAGTAAGCTCCTGATGGATTTTAAAAAGCAACTCCTTTTCAGGCTGTGAATATGGCTGGAATTGGCATGTTTGGGGGAACAGGCATAGTAACAACACCGGCCTCAGTGCCAGGAGCAATGGCACTGCCGCGACTACTGGAAGGCAAGATCCCGCTTCCTTTGGCATCCACTTGCCTTGCTCTGCAGTGGGATGAACCCAACTGCCACGGATCAGAGATCACTGGATATAACATAGAATATGGAGACAGACAGATTGTAACTGTTGATAGAGTCACGAGCTATACCTTAGAAAACCTGCAGCCAGACACTGTGTATAGGTAAGTCTCTCGTGTTACTTGGGGCCTTTCTATTTACAGATGCCCTGGGACTGCCTGGTTCTGTTGTACATTTATATTTCAATAATGTGAAGTACATTGGACACCTGCTGTCACGAACAACTTATTAGTCCCCTCTATTGTGGAACGCCATCTGGCTGGGCTTCTGTATTCTTTGTTTTCTTCTCCCCATTTAGCATCTATTGAGGGAAAAGGAAGTTCACAGCAGGGGGCGAGGGGGGCTAGACTCATTATGTGACTGCTGCACTGAATGGTAAAAAGAGGACTTGGGGTCCAGAGAGGCCCGGGCTTGCCACTTCCCAACTCCGTGACTCCAGGCCCCTCATTTCATGTCTCGGAGCTTGGTTTCCTCATCTGGAAAATGAGGAGAATATACCACCCACCTCATTGGAGCACTGGGAGGGCCAAATGAGATAATGTGTGTAAAACGTGGCAAATGGTCATGTACTAAACATGGTGTCAACTGTTCAGCTCTATAAGATGAGCTCACAGTGTCCACATTACAACAGTGCATCAGTTACCTTGGCTATCCACAGTCACCTTAACTCTAGCAGTCCTATGGCCAACCCTCACGTACCATGATTTGGAGACCTTAGAAAAATCACGTGATTTCCTTGGGCCTCAACCAGATGATTTCTGTGGCCCTACCGGTTGTCTTCTGAATGTAACCCCTTTGTTTATTTATGACCTTCTTTAAAATGTGGCACTTGGAACTGAGGGCACCACTAACCTTCCTTCAACCCTTCCCTCTCTCTTTCCCCCAGTTGGTTGCTCAATTTTATTCATTCTACCTTCTCCCCTGCTTTTGAACACAAACCATATTTACATTCCTAAGCTGCTTTTGGGTTGACACCAGGTCTTTTTCAAAGGTACTTCTGACTGCCACTCCCCTATTTTATACTTAAGAAATTGATATAGCTAACCTGAGGATTTTCCATTGATCGCAGGGTAATAGATTTTGAGCTGAAAAGAACTTCGGCCCCCTCCCATTTCATTTTATATACAATGTCCAAAACAGTGAAGAGATTCCCCGGTGTCACATGGGCAGGGTCAGGATTTGAATCCTGGTCCAATGCCCTTTCCCACGTACCCCGCAGCCTCTCTCCCTACCCAACATATGTTCTTCTTTCCCTATCTCCTCAAGATAATTTTGTATCTCAATTCTGGAGAGTCACTTTCTACTCTCTCTCATTCAATTCACCTGTAAATTTGTTAAAATGAATTTAGATTCATAACAAACACAGAAATACAAGAATTTCTTTCATTTGGCCAAGATTCGGTCCACTTGCCATGGATTCCGAAACGTGTATACCTCTGAAGAAAAGGGAGGGCCGGTCTCCTCACCTGTTTTATTTCTCTTGCTTTGTCAAAGCCCTAGGTAGCATGTTGATTGATTATTGTCCTTCGTAGTGGAAGAGGACCAAAACGGCACCGTTAAGTTACAGCCAAGTCACGGTGTGTCTGAACAGTGGCTGATCGGACCACTCCGAGCTCCGAATACTCTGTCACAGGTTGGACACAAAGAGTCCCTGTGAACCTCTGTGTTGCCCTCTACCTTTGTGCATCTTGTGTTTCTTCGAAGCTAATGCAGTTCCTCTTTGCTCCTAGAGCACAGCCCCCTCTCTGATGAGGGCCCGCACACCATACCAGGCGGTCCTGTGCCAGTGTCACCCTGTGATCATAAAACCAACACAAGCACACCCTACCTGTGTCATTCATTGGTCTTGCAAAAGCATGATTTCAGGGTAGACGTTTCAGGAGGTGGTTAATTCTATAGCACATTATCACCTAAATTATGACAGAGTTTTAATTGTAATGTGTATAAGTGACTACCACAAAAAGCCCCTTTAGTCATTATACACATTTATCCTGACAGAGATTTGAGGATCATAAAAACCAGTACCTAGGTGTTAATTTTAGAAGCATGGGGAGAAATCCTCATTTTTACTTCCAAAGGTGGGTGGGGTTGATTTTGGTCAGAATTGGAAGAAGTGACGGCACAATCTGAGCTGGTTTTTTTCCTCTCCCCACTATGACTTACACCTCTGTTGTCCCATGACAGCAGCAAAAATGATTCTTCTTTAGAGAATTTTGAACCTACCAGGGCCTCTTTTCGTCACAACATATGTTTCTGAGTCCACAGGGAGTGGACTAGATATTAGCCAAATGAAAGAAATTCTTATATTTCTATGTTTGTTATGAATCGGAATTCATATAAACAAATTTAAGTCTAGCTTAATGACAGAGCATAGAAAATGACTCTCCAGAATTGAGATACAAAATTATCTTGAGAAGATAGGAAAAGAAATATATGTTGAGTATGCTCACCAAGGATGATAAACTTCATTTTTTCCTTCATAAAAATTGACCTCAATTTCAGAAAGATGAGTGGATTATAAATCTTTGGGACTGGTGTATATCCAGCAGAATTGTCACATTCACACAGAAAAAGTAACTCTTCCTAGAAAGATACACTAATATTTTCTCTCTCCTTCCCTACCTAGAATTAGAATTCAAGCTTTCAATAGTTTGGGACAGAGTCCTTTTAGCCAATCGATTAAAGCCAAAACAAAGCCACTACCTCCAGATCCTCCAGTCCTTGAATGCGTGTGCTTCAGCTACCAGAGTCTCAAATTGAAATGGGGTGATGGGCCCAACAGAATTTCACTCTCCAACACCATACACTTCAACTTGCAAATGGAAGATAAGACTGGCAGGTGAGCCCTTTGTTATTTAATATATCTGAAAAAGCTATTCCTTAGATTAAAGTTTCCTCTCTGCTTTTTTGGCTCCCGGGATTGGTCCTGTCACCCCCTCAGTTCATTTTTCTTGTAGATGTACTGGCTTTGATATTCTTCTACTTTTTGCAATGGCTTCTAGCCACCCCCCTATATATACTTCCATCCTTTCCCCCTTAGGGTTCCCAACCCGAGTTCCCTTCTGGTATCAGTGATGCCATGGGGATGGGGTCCCTTGGGGAAGAATGTCAAAAGGAAGTAAAACAAAATAAGTATCGGTCCTTAGTGTTCATTTTTGAGCCACCTGTGTTCAGGGGGTTTCATCTTCAGTTCACAAGGAGACCTCACTGCCTACTTCCAGACAAATAGTAGGCGGTGCTCTACCGGACGCTAGTTTTATAAAGAAACTGGATGGTAACGTCATTGTAAGGAGAACTGCATGAAAGCGAGGTACGTGGAGGATGAAGAGGGAATGTGAAGCTAATTCCCTGTAAGCATCGACAAAGCCGAGGTGGACTAGAGTGGAAGCAGACCCTCGATGAGACAAACACTGAGAGGCGACACGGGCCGCCTTCATATGTCACAGGGTAGCTTGTGTTGCCATCATACCGCCTCCACAAAGATGGGGAGAGCTCCCAGCTCACGTACCTGCCATCTTGTTCCTCCAGTCACAGAATCTGGAATCATCTGAGTGCTCCCCTCACCCCCTCATACCAGTTAGTCATCGGGTCCCATTCATTCTTCACAATCATGTCTGTTTCCTCCATTGTTGTGTTTCCATTCCCCACCTCCCCCTATTATGACTTCATGCCTGGTTTCTTTCCTCTACGATGCCTCATAACCACATTTATCTCTATCATCGTATCATCCCACTGCCATTAGAAGAACCTTTAAGGGTTCTGTATTGGCCATAGGACAGGGTCTGGATTCTTCAGCTTAGAATTCCAAGTCCTCCTCAACCATTATCCCCCCACCCTCATATCCCATACTGTCTCTCAAATATGCTGTACCTTACCTACCCTTTTTACCACCCATCTGTACCCCACCTCACACACACAAATCCTGCCCATCATTTAAAACCACTTCATGTCCCATCTCTTCTCTGAAATCTTCCCCTCTGATCATCGCAGCCTACAAAGATTTCATCATTTTCTGAGCTTCTATTGCATACGTTCTCTATTACTCAATTTGGCACTCAAACGTAGAAGCTCCTGAAGGACATTTTATGATGTTTCTTTACATATTCCTCGTAGTGCTCTGCATACGAAAGAGCATCAAGAAATAGCTCACTGTTACAAGCACCCCCCCCAAACCATCCCTACCCAGAGTTGAGATTCCACTGAGGGCCAAATGGATACAATGTGGAGTGAGTTGCTAAATAACAAACACGTATTAAAAACCTGCAGTATATCAAGTGCTGAGGATATAGAGGAAAGAGGAGTCCGAATGGGAGAAAACCTGAAAACACGTATGGACAAAGGAGAAAAAGACAGAATAAATTTGGGCTAGTCAGCCAAAGGAAGTACTAAGATTAAGGAGAACTGGGAAAAGATTCTTAGACTTAAGCTATGACTTGAAAGAAGTCAAGGAAATTAGGAAATGGATAGGAGAGGGAGAGTGTGAGTCTGAGTGTAAATGTGAGTGAGAAAACACTAGAAGTAGGAAGGTAGTATGTGAATGGAGCAAATAGTAGACCAACTAGCCTGGAAATACCAACATCTATTCTCCTGTCCCCCTACTCCCAGATGAACAACAGAGAGAATCAGAAAAGCTCCTTGGAGGAGGTGACATTTGAGCTGAGTCTTGAAGGGGGCTGGCTGTTAAATGAATTATGTTAGAGAAATAAGAATAGAGCATTAAAAGCTCATAAATTCTAAGTTCAAGCCCCACCCCCAACCAGCTTTTAAGCTCCTGCTTTGTATTCACAACTTGAGAGTACAGAGGTAGAAGAGGATGGAGTGCTAGAACTGCCTTTCAAGAACCTTCCCATGTACCTGGGTTTCAAAGGTGAGACCTCAAAGAGATCTTGTCCCTATGCCACACCTGACAGGTACTCACCCAGTGGGATGGCTCGAACTGTTGGCTGGTTTCCCCACCCCCAAATCTGCCTCTTTTCAACATCCCCCCAGGGCCCCTAGTTTTGTCCTAGGCCAAGAGGAAGACATTTCATTCAGCTTGTTTTGTGTCTCCACCAACACTTGAAGACAACCCTCATCTCCACCCACCGCCAAGTCTCTGGCTTTTGCATCTCTTTTTCTATCCTCTTGGCAAACTGAGGAAGAGAAGACTGCGTTGGAAAGGATGGGAGGCAGGAGATGGGAGAGATACCCACATTGGAGGAGGCAGAGGACAACTCCAAGAGCTAGGAGAGCCCCATTAAGCTGGGAAAGGGAAGGGAGCAGCAAGTGGGACCAAACACTCCAGGAAGGACCAAGAAAACTAGAACTTGCTAAGGCACGTTCCTAAGCAACCTTGGAGAAAAACAATGTGAGGAAAGCAAGGATTTTGGGTGGAGATGTGCAAACTACTCTTTCAGAAAACTGGTCCAGAAAGGGGAAGAAAGAATAATGGCCTAAGGGGATGGATTCCAGAGAAAGTTTTCCTAGAGATGGGGTTTTGGGTAATCTGTTTGTAGGCAGAGGGGAAGAAACTAGGAGAGGGAGATTCAAAGAGAAAGGGAGGATGTGGTAGAAGATGGGCCTGGACATAACAGAGAGGGGGGAGGCGATTCAAAGGCACAGGTGGAAGGGGCATTAGCTTTGACAAGAAGGACCGCCTCATCTTCCAGCAGGACACTGGGAAAGAACCCCAGAGAAGTGAGGACATAGCTGGAGATGAGAAAAAGATCAGTCTCAAGGGAGCTCCCAGGAGATGGAGCTAAAGTCACCAGCTGAGAAGGAGCAGGTAAAAGGTTCCAAGTTTAACCTCCAGAGAAGTCTAACAAATGCTCCCCTGCAGTTCTGTTCTCTCCTTTCCTCCCAGTCTCTGCATTTCTCTTTAGTGGTGATTAGACCATGTGTCATCAGGGTTCAAATAAATATCAAATATCCTTTTTCACCACCAAGTCCGATACCTTGACATTTACAGCCAGAACCACTTATAGGCCTGTTTATGTATCATGTGGCCTTAAAACTAAACTAAGTTGGTTGGTATCTCTACCAAGTAAACCCTGCCTTCTGTTTGAATGAGAGCTAAACAAAACACCCGAAAAGCTAACGAGTAAAAAATGATGTTGATTTGCTAAATACCGTGACAGAGTTTCCGGGAAAATGTCATTTGTGTTAGAAGTTGAAACACAAAGTTATGTATTTCAAGACAGAATTCTACTATACAAACCTTTCGACGAAAACTACCCCAATAATTGATCTCCATGAGTTTGTGTGAGCAGAAATGGATGAGTTTAAAATGTTCAATAATGCTGCTTTGTTTTTCTCTCAGATTTGTTACACTTCTCAACGGGCCTTGTCATACATACAAAGTTCAAAGATTGAGTGAATGTACTACTTATAACTTTAAAATACAGGCCTATAATGAATCTGGTGAAGGACCATTTTCTGAAATCTATACCTTCACTACAACCAAATCTCCACCAGCCCCGCTCAAAGGTAAGTATTTTAACTGTGGCCTTAAACCTTACCTTAGTTTGTGCTTCCATACCTAATATATGCAAATTAGCAGCTGAGATTTAAATCTTGAATGATATCAAGGCAATGTAACCACCAGTAAGATTGAGTAGCATAATTCTATGCGGCCCCTTCAAATAGGCATGTATCTAGTGGGACAAAAGGCCTCTTCCAGAGACTACCAGGGACATGAAAAGAGACTGGGTTTTCGGAAACTCGACCGGCAGTAAGTTTCAGGAGAGCTCGTTCATCAGGAGGAAATGGCTTCAAGTATGGATGCAACAGCAGTCTGTTGTCTGATTCTTGAACACCATTTATAAATAATAGAAAGGTTACATTGTGTGTCACTGGCGAGGGGCCCCACACCAATGATGGCACAGCCCCAAGTAAGTGTCAAGGTGCCGTATGATTTGGGGGTTCAGAGGGTCATCTCGCTATCAGTCAGTACCAGTGGCTTAATTCTGTGAGACTTCTTCAAAGCTCCCTTTGGAGTACAGAAAACAGACAGATGCTTTCCGAACAAATGCCCGTGGTATCTAAAAGGTCAAAAACTTGGCTAACGCCAATCTGTTAACCATAGAGGGTGACATTCCTCTCTGTGTTGTTGGAGGGAGCACCTGCGTTGACAAGATCACAAATCACTGAAGTATCTGAAGAGCTTTTCTTTCAAAATGTACTATTCCTTAATAGATGAAAATACCAGTAGAATATGAGCTCTGAAGGGTTTTTTCCAATCACCAACTTAGTCAAATTGCTTTAGACATAGTTTTCCTGCTCATCCCAGTGCTGTCCCAATTTCTGACCAGGGTATTAAAGTGGTCCAGAGTTCTTCTGGCGATAGCCAAGTGCCTCGTGCCAGTAGCAGCCCCTGCTCATGTCAGCTCCTGGCTCTAACTACGCAGTAATTCTAATGTCCAACAGGTATACAGATACTAATAGGAAGAAAATACGTGCAGGCTGGACCTGCAGCCTCATCGGTGTTCTCTATGACACCAGGTATGGACCCTTCCTCCCCCAATACAGATTAGCACCTTCTCTGCAACATAGAGTTTTATCAAGTTGCTTAGAGCAATAGGGGATGAATGACTTACATAGGGTCACACAAGCACTGTGTGTCAGAGGCAGGACTCAAAGCTAGAGGTCCTTGGCTTAAAATCTAATTCTCTTTCCTCTACTCTATGGGGATAAAATAATGGCAAATATGATCTCCTTTGATCCTTACAAACTCTATGTGAGTGCTTTGGAAAGGATGGAAATGGAATATAGGAGAGACCCGTTCTCATTGGCGAGAAGATTCCCTCCAGTGGAGAAAGAAAAACGGAACTTTTAAATTTAGACAGACTCTCCCTTTTTTTCCAGCACCCAAAATATCTCAGCTGGGCGAGAATCTTTGCGAGGTTACTTGGGATCCTCTACCCCCTATAAAAGGAGACAGCATCGTTTACATTCTCCAGCTCCTCAGCGGGAGAGGAGCCGATCAGGTAACTGACTTCGGGCCAAATCTTGTTTGGGAGATTTGTCCCAGACAAGGGGTTTGTTGGTATATGACGTACTCTGCCGGGAAATTCATCTTGCCTAATTTTATCTCAGCTCTCCCTTTCCCCAAGAGATCGAGCCCTCATACAGTCACCCAGGCTTCCAGGGAATCCGTCTTTTAACTCTCTGGCCTATAGTTTACAATATGCCTCTCTATGAAAGCTTGTTCCCCAAACAAATGGAAATTAAGTTTTTCACAGATATATTTGGGTCAGTAAGCAGAACTGCTTACTGTAAATACAGTAAATACACTCTGGACATTAGAGATTGTGGTTCTTCCCTGGGAAAATGGATCCTTCTTATCTCCAAACTCCTTTTTCTTTAGGTATACAAGGGGCCAGACACCTCCTTCTGTTTCACTAATTTCCAAACCAACTGTGAATATCGATTCCGGGTATGTGCCGGCAGACAATATCAACAAAACGGAGCGCTCCAGGAACTACTGGGAGCATACAGTCCCAGTACAGTATTCGCATCCGAGAAGAAAGAGATAGACCCGCCCCAGGATGACACCACGGCCGAAATTAAAAACAACAAAAGGTGTTTAACCGATGACCAGTTTGCTTTCATCCTGGTCGTAGCTTTTGCGGTCATCGCCGTTTTGTGTGCCGTTGCCATTCAGTACTTTCTCATCAAATAAATTAGGTAAAAATAGGTAGTAGAATCTGTACATTTCTGGTTATTTGGCAAATTCTGCCTCAGATCATAGCTGGAGATGGTTGTGTGAGATTCATGTGTAGATCTCTTTCTCAAATGTCACTTAAAAGCTAGAGGTTATATGGCCGAAGCCTTCCTTGCCTTGGCTACGTAATTGGCTTTAAAGTAGTCCTGGATCTTTTAACCAGGTTTTATAGTATGAGAAAAGCAGAAGTACTGCCTTGATCTGTAACTGCTAAGCCTGGAACATCCAACTTGCTAGTGAAATAGATTTATGTCGGAGTCCTTTTAAGTACATTGGAGAAAGTGGTAGGAATTTTTGGTTTCTTAAAAAAAGATTTGATATAGTTTAGAATTTGTGAATTTTCAATGACAAGTGTTTCTTTTGAGCATAGTATTGTTACACAGAACACTTCTAAATCTTTTACTGAAAATATTGCCTGCTTTGATTTGTGGTTTTGTGAAATGAAAAACTTTACAATTTTGTTTTAATGTGGAAATTAATATCATTTAAAGTACTACGCGAGGGTACCAATCATTTTCAAACTTTCCTTATGAGACAGACAGAAATGTACTGTACACCTCAGACTACTTGTATTCTTCTGAAATATTGTCACATGTGTCTTATAACCCTCAGTACTGTGATTTTTCAGAGTAACGTTTGCGGCATTTGCTAATCGACCTTGGCCCAGTGCTTCTGACAAAATGTCTGCAGCGCCTTCTCCTTTGGGGGCGGGGGTGGGAGGGGAGGGTAAGAGAATGGGCGCAGTCTTTTTAGGAGTACATTAATGACAAATTTACCCTTTGGACTCAAAAGTTGAGCAAATGATTTTGTACCAGTCTTGGCCTGAACAGGATTCACTGTCTGTGTATGCCCCTCAAACGTAATTAGAATGTGGAATAATTTATGTTTTTAGCTAGCATTTATAAAGAATTTTTTAGAGATCTTCTCTTCAAAATAAATAGATTTGCATCTTAATCTGTTACAGTTTGTCATTATTAAATTACTTTGAGGAGTCTGCAGAGAAGACGCTATGTACTTCATATGACTGGTCCTTTTCAAGCCTTTTAACGCAAATGTTTTTAAATTGTCTACTTCAAGGATTAGTTTGTGAATCTGAAAACCGAAAGCCACAAATTTTGAATGTTTTATGTTTCAATTAACTTGACGACGAGATCACATGTTACAAATATTTCCATATTCTGTGACATTTTGTATCTTTCTGTGTGCATCGAGAATCGCACTGGTTTGTAGCATGTTTTATAGAAGTAGTGTGCAGAACTTTAAATCTTTTAAAAGATAGAATTCAACATTTTCAGAATGTTGCTAAGATGGCAGCTGTTCTAAACAATTAAGGTTTGAGATTATAAGCAAAGTGTGGAAAATATGCCAAAAGTTTCCTGCGAAAAGAGATTATGGTGCCGCCCGAATTAACATTTTCCAAAATACATTCATTGTGTATTGTATTTATTTTTAAGTCCTGGAAAATGAATATTTGAGTGTATTAGCAGCAGAACCCAACCATTTATTATACCATCGACGGCCTTTTCCCCATATTCAGTTTTACACAGCTATTTAGGATATTTGAAGAATTTGTCCTACCTTTTTTTCCTTAAAAATTATAAAATGATCTGCCTTCGGCAAGTGTCTAAGCCGCCCTAAAAGAAAAATGAAAAAAAACCTGCAATGAAAACAGAACCTGCTTAGAGAAATTTTTTTTTGGAAGGAAGAGATTTTTATAGATTCAAAATTGGGCTGAGTACATCCTAAGCAAAATTCTAACTTCCTAGAAAACAGATGTTTTAGAATTGTCTCCGGAAGTATGTCTCTCAGAACTACAGAAAAATAGTTGAGTAGATTTTGCAATGACAGACGTTCCAAATTGACATATCTCAGTGGTACGGACACACAAGATCTCTCCTGCTTGTCTAATTCCCCTCGTATTGTAATTGGTTTAAAGTATCTCAAACTTATGTCAACACTGCCATACGCGTGAAGTAAATTGTAACTATGAAATAGATAATATATTTTAAATGGCTAATAAAAATTATAAAAATGATCCGGGTGTGTTTGCGATGCCTTTTATGCTGAAGACTGGTCTTCCTTTAGATCCTTGGGGTGGCTGTTCTGAACTTACTCTCCTCAAGTCTTCCCAACTCGATACATTGAATCATACATGACCTTCCCTCCCTTTCAGTCCACAAGTATTAAGTCTCTACTGTGTCCCAGGTATCATGTCTCTGGGGATATGAATACAAAGAAGAAAATAATCCCGACTTCTCCTTTAGCTTACATTCTAACGGAGGACACAGCAAGTACATATAAAAAGAAATTCAGAATGAGCATAAAGTTAATAAAAAAACAAGCCTCTACCACACGGTCTTCAATGGAAACTGGTCTGGGAGGAATGGGGCATTAGCAGCTGGAGAAAGGGCAGGGAGAGGGAGTGGGGAAAGGCTCTGGAAAGAACATGGTACTGAACCGCATCTGGAGGAGCCAGAGGTAAGGAGGGAGGGGATCCCAGGCGGAGGGGACAGCTGAGGCGGAGGGACAGGCGACGCAAAGGCCCGTGCCGCGGGGGAGAACCTGGGGTTGGCAGGACCAGACAGTCCAGGAGGGCCAGTGATGAGACGGGAAAGAGGTTGGAGCCACTTGTGGAGAACTTTAAGTGCTGACCAGAGGAGTGTGTGTTTTATCCTCGAGGCAACAGGAAGCTGATCACACAGGGGACTCACCTGGTCACATGTGCACTTAAGGGAAATTCCTCTGGCACAGTGTGTAGGGGGGACCAGACCAGTGAGGAGACTGTTCTGACAAGATAGACTGGAGACCATGGGAGCCTGGGGGGGGGGGAGGTGCCAGAGATGTGAGGATAGAAATGGCAAGAGCTGACAACTGACTGTCCGGGGTAGGGGAGAGACCGGGATAAAACCGAGATGGAGACACTGGAAGCATGGTGGTTCCTCTGACAGAACTGGGGAGGTTGAGAAGAGAAAAGAGAGAGAGGGAGAGAAAGCGAGAGAAACAGACACACACACCATGGATTAATATCAATCACCAAGTGCTATAATATTTAAAATCCTATAGTTTAACCTCTCAGACCTGTGGAAGGGGAAGGAATTTATGACCAAAGAAGAACTAGAGATCATTACTGATCACAAAATAGAAAATTTTGACTATATCAAACTGAAAAGTTTTTGTACAAACAAAACTAATGCAGACAAGATTAGAAGGAAAGCAATAAACTGGGAAAACATTTTTACAGTCAAAGGTTCTGATAAAGGCCTCATTTCCAAAATATATAGAGAATTGACTCAAATTTATAAGAAATCAAGCCATTCTCCAATTGATAAATGGTCAAAGGATATGAACAGACAATTCTCAGATGAAGAAATTGAAACTATTTCTAGCCATATGAAAAGATGCTCCAAGTCATTATTAATCAGAGAAATGCAAATTAAGACAACTCTGAGATACCACTACACACCTGTCAGATTGGCTAGAATGACAGGGAAAGATAATGCTGAATGTTGGAGGGGATGTGGGAAAACAGGGACACTAATACATTGTTGGTGGAACTGTGAATACATCCAACCATTCTGGAGAGCAATTTGGAACTATGCTCAAAAAGTTATCAAACAGTGCATACCCTTTGATCCAGCAGTGTTACTACCGGGCTTATATCCCAAAGAGATTATAAAGAAGGGAAAGGGACCTGTATGTGCATGAATGTTTGTGGCAGCCCTTTTTGTAGTGGCTAGAAACTGGAAACTAAATGGATGCCCATCAGTTGGAGAATGGCTGAATAAATTGTGGTATATGAATATTATGGAATATTATTGTTCTGTTAGAAATGACCAACAGGATGATTTCATAAAGGCCTGGAGAGACTTACAAGAACTGATGCTGAGTGAAACAAGCAGGGCCAAGAGATCATTATATACTTCAACAATAATACTAGATGATAACCAGTTCTGATGGACCTGGCCATCCTCAGCAACGAGATCAACCAAATCATTTCCAATGGAGCAGTAATGAACTGAACCAGCTACGCCCAGAGAAAGAACTCTGGGAGATGACTAAAAACCATTACATTGAATTCCCAATCCCTATATTTTTGCCTACCTGCATTTTTTATTTCCTTCACAAGCTAATTGTACAATATTTCAGAGTCTGATTCTATTTGTACAGCAAAATAACGGTTTGGTCGTGAATACTTATTGTGTATCTAATTTATATTTTAATATATTTAACATCTACTGGTAAAAAAAAAACATTTAAAATCCTAAATAAAAAGGAAAAAGTTACAGGGAGAAATAGATAATAAGATTATAATTGTAGGGGACCTCAGTGTACCCCTTGTAGAAATAAACCTAAGCCAGAAATAAGAAAGAAGTCAAGGACCTTAAGAAAACTTTAGGAAAGTTAGATATAACAGATGTTTGGCAATTATTGACTGGAAATAGAAAAGAATATATGGTTCATAATTGAGCATGGCATCTTTACAAAAATTGACCATGTACTGGGGGATAACCCCCTCCAATATAAATACTGAAAAGCCGAAATACTAAACACATCTTTTACTGACCATAATGTGATAAAAATTGTATTCAATACAGGACTGCTGAAGAAATGATAAAATAAAATTAGAAATGAAATTATTTAATACTAGAAATAGTGAAGAACAGAACAAATAATAGGAACCATAGACTTTGATTAAAAATAAGGACAACAATGAAACAACATGCCAAAATTTTGGAGATGGCGGCAAACAATTCCTAGGGGAAATTTTATATCTTAAAAAAGATTTGAAACCCTTTCATCGATTTAAAAAAAAAAAAGATGAGATCAATAAATTGGGCATATGGCTAAAATATGAGAAAACTTTTGAAAAGTTAAACACCAAAGTAGAAATCATAAAAATAAATGGATTAACAAAATTAAAAGCAAAAGAACTATTTAATTAATAAATAAAACTAAGAGCTGGGTTTTAAAAACCAATGAAATAGATAAACCATTAGGTCATTTGATTTTTTTTTAAAAAGAATGAAATCGAATTACTAATATCAAAAATGAAAAGAGTTATTCTAGGAAGATGGCAAAGCAAGTCAGAAAACTAACTTCTCCATATTTCTTCCACAAACAAAATTGCACCTCAGGGTGTTTGGGGGTGGGGGGGATGGAGAAAGATAAATAAAATAAAGTAAAAAGTGCAGAGCAGAAAACAAAAGAAAACCTACAAGGAAGCAAAAACAAGATGAATGGCTATGACTATAATATATGTAGTATTATATAGGTTTTCCTTTAAATGGAAATTTAGTGTCTCAATATTTTGAATCTTCTCATGCTCTGCTGTGCACATGGCAATTTTTTTCCTTTTTCTATTTTGTTTTTCTGTTTTGAAACAAAAATACTAAAAAAAGAAAAGTGAATTCACAATAATTTTAGAAATAAAAGAAAAAAACTATACAGCCTAATTATGTACCAATAAAACTGATGAGCTAGATGGTGTGGATGAATATTCACAAAAATATGAAATTCCCAGACTTACATAACAAGAAATAGAAGATTTGTTATCCCAATCCCAGAAAAACAAACTGAACAGATCCTGAGATCAGAAAGAAAAGATATCAGGGATGAATCTAGGATGGATAAGGGGGTAAATGGATGGATTTACTGATGAATTCTTTCAAATATTCAAAGAACAATTTCAATATCATCTAAATTATTTGAAAAAAAATTAGAAAGGAAAGGAATCTGATCAAATTCCTTCTATGATATCTTGGTCTTGATATCTAAACCAGCAAGAGTCAAAAAAGAGGAAGAAAATCAGAAATTAAATACATCCTAACGAAAATCAATATAAAAATATAAATATATCTATAATACATACAAAATATAAATATGATTTCAAATTAAAAAACAATTGAGACAACAGAATCATATCACAAAAACTATATATTATAACCAGCTTAGATTTATGTGAGGAGTGAAGGATTGATTCTATAATAGGAAAACTATCAACATAACAGATCACATTAATGAAAAAACAACAAAAATCATATCAGCATATGCAGAAAAAGCTTTTGACAAGATACATGACCAATTCCTATTTTTGAAACACAAAAACAAAAACACTAGAAAACAGAGAAATAAGTGGACATTTTCTCAAGGCAAAAAGGAGCATCTATCTAAAACCAAGAGCCAATCTTATAATGTAATGGTGAGATAAACTAGAGGACTTTCCAAAAAGATTACAAATAAAGTCAGGATGTCTCTTATTTATCACTATTATTTGATAAAATAGAAATGCTAGCTATAGTTAAATAAGGAAAAAAGAAAGAGTGAATAAATTTAGTCAGAGAGGAAACAATATTATTGTATTGCTTTTTACAGATGATAACCCAGTCAACTAAGAAATTAAGTGAAAGAATTAGTAATCTCATCAAAATTTTAAGATATAAAATAAATCTGCATAAATTGTCAGCATTTCTGTATACTACTAATAAAACCCAGCAGGAAGACATAAAGAGAAATTCCATTCATTTTATATAACTACAGAATGTTTAATATACTTGGGAGTCTACCTAACTAAGACATATACAGAAACTATATGAATATAACTATAAGACGCTCTTTACAAATAAAGACAGACATAAATGAATATTAATCCCTCTTGGTTAGATCAAGCCAATATAATAAAGATAATGATATTATCTAAATTAATTTAGTTATTCAGTACTATATCAAGCCATAATATAGAGCTTAAAATGCTATTATTTTTATTATTAAATGAATTGAATTCTAATTAATTGAATTATTATATTAAATATTACTAAATTAAAATTAGATTATTATTAAATTCACCTAGAGGAACAAAGGGCAACCAGGTAGTGCAGAGGATAGAGTGCTAGGGCTGGAATCAGGAAGATGAATCTTCCTGAGTTCCAGTTTGGCCTCAGATACTTCCTAGCTGTGTGATCCTGGGACAAGTCACTTCACCCTGTTTGCCTCAGTTTCCTATCTGTAAAATGAGCTGGAGAAGGAAATGGCAAACTATCCCAGTATCTTTGACAAGAAAACGCCATATGAGGTCACAAAGAGTTGGGCATTACTGAAAATGACTGATCAACAACAACAGACTCCTAAATGTACAACAATAAATCTATCCTAAATTTATCCCATATCCCAAAGATCTCAGAGAGGAAAAGAACACAGAGAGAGCTGCTTTTTTGTGGTGGCAAAGAAGTAGGAACCAAGGTGGTAGCCATCAATGAAGAATGGCCCAACATTTCACAGAATATGAACGGGATAGAATATTTTTGTGCTGCAGCCTGTTTGTACCTGCTCAGCAATCATTCAGTATTCAGTGTGAGAATTTACACCTCAGAAATAGGCAGATTCTACAAATTAAATCTTGATTTATTGCTTTGTGGAGTTCTAGATTTTAAAAAGGGAAGGGACCCAGCAATACCACTACTAGATCTGTACTCCAAAGAAATCAGAGAAAAGAGAAAAGCCTTATATGTTTGAAAAAAAATAGTTCCAGGAGCTCTTTTTGTAGTGGCAAAAAAAATGGAAATTGAGGGCCTACCCATCAACTTGAGAATAGCTGAACTTGTAGTATATGATTATGACAGAATACTGTTGTGCCAAAAGAAATGACAAGCAGGTGAATTTCAGAAAAGCCTGGAAAGACTTACATGAACCCATGCTGAGTGAAGTGAGCAGAACCAGAACATTTTACACAGTAAAAGAAATATTGTAATGATGATCAGATGTCCAAATTAAAGTATCATCCTGTTATTTGGAAGATAACCTTTCTGGCTACATCATCATAGCAAAATTAACAGCAAAATATTTTGTTTCAGTTATTTTTCATTGTGTCCAACTCTGTGACCCCCCTTTTTTTGAAGAGGTGTTTCTTGGCAAAGATTTTAAGGTAGTTTGCGATTTCCTTCTTCAGCTCATTTTATAGATAAGGAAACTGAGGCAAATTGTTTAATTTGCCTAGGGTCATACATCTAGGAAGTGTCTGAGGCCCGATTTCAACTCGGATAGATGAGTCTTCTCAACTGGTATTCCCATCCGCTGTGCCACCTAGCTTCCCCAAAATATCTTGGAATTTCCATAAATTTTATATTCATATTCCTGCTGTTAAGGCTGGTTTTTGGACTATCTAGGTGAACCATATATACTACAAACTGATTATTTTTAACATGAACAACTAACATACTTGTTGCCCTCACGGACAACCTGTTCCTCTAATTTGACATCAGTTACTTTCCATTTTCTGATTTGGACAAGGTAATACAAACAATCTTGAGGTTGCTAGATTTTAAGTTACTTGCTGGAATGGTCTAAAAATCCTCTTTTTTGGTTATAATTAAGTATTAAAATTTGGTGATATATCTAAACTCTTAAGCATTTGATGACTTCTGGTATTTGGTGAAAACAGGAAAACATAAGAAAACAAAAATCATTAAGAAAACAGGTGATGTAAATGACTGTGAGAAACAACTTTTTGTGAGTAGTAGAATATTCTAACAGTCTCAAGTATGCCTCTTTGATAGAGCAGCTGATAGCAACTGATGGGCATCCACTCAGCTTCCAGTTTCTTGTCACTACATAAAGGGCCGCTACAAACATTTTTGCACATGTGGGTCCCTTTTTCCTCCTTTATGATCTCTTTGGGACACAGGCCCAGTAGAAACGCTGGTCTATCAAAGGGTATGCATGACTTGACAGCCCTTTGGGCATAGTGCCAAATCACTCTCCAGAATGGCTATTATCGGTTCACAACTCCATCAACAAAGCATTAGAATGACAAATAACTTTGAAAGCCTTAAAAACTCCGATCAACAGAATGGCCAACAATGACTCTGGAGAACTCAATGAGACATGGAATTTTTAGAAAATGGCCAAAGTAACAATCTGTTTTGCTTGATTATGTTATATTTCTATAAAATGGGGATAATAGCCACAACCACTTCCCAGAGTTGTTTATGAGGATATAATGAGATAATATTTTTAAGTGCTTTACAAACCTTGAAAGCGCTACATACGTGCTTCATATTATTTTATTATTATTGTCACAAAAGTTTTCTTTGTTTCTTCCTCTTCCAAGATGGGGGTGGGGGGAGGAGAAGATGGGAAGGAGAGAAAAGACATTTTTGTTCATCGAAGAAAGTTAAATGGAATTTTTAAAAAACCTATATGGCATATAAATATACCACTGATGGAACTGTGAATTAGTCTAAACATTCTGGAAAGCAACTTGAAATTATGCTGAGAAAAGTGATATAAAATGAAGCTAAAACTTAAGTGTGTTTGCATACTTTTTTGGTCAGTTGTTAAACATTTACTAGCACCCCAAGGATGATATGGCACTCCACATTTTATATATACACATGAACAAACGCACACATGTATATGTATATTGTGAAAATGGAATGACTAATGACTTTACTAAACACCTTGATTTACTCAAACTCTGTTAACATCCAGAAGAGGCCAGAATGACCAGAGAATCAGATAAAACCAAGCATTCCTTCTGGGGTATATCAGAAGTTACTTACAGTATTGACATATATTGAACCCAGAACTTCCCCTACTATGCCAGATAATCAACTCAAACTGATTCATATTGACTCCCAGTTCTGAAAAAGCAATCGCAGAGATGGCCTGATGAAGACCACAATGTGATAACATCCTCCCTGTGATTTTTTCTTTATGATTCCGACTGCCTACGTTCACCTGGAGCTCAGTTCTGTGCTCCCATGTATACCTATCCACTTACTTAGGAGGAATAAAGCCACAAGTACAATCTGTTTGGTCTTCCTTAGACCAAACTCTGGGAAAAATAAATTGACATTAATGGTGCCTTGACTCAGGACGATGGAAATTTGGAGAATTTGGACTCTTCCCTAACAGCAACTGGACTTGGAGCCACAGGACTTAATGCTCCCAAAGTCCAGACATTGCCAGATGAATGAGGCCCTTCCCCAAATGTCCTGCGCTCCCATCTTGGACTCCTGTTTGTTCGGTCATAGTCCACTATTCCTCTCTGAGTAGGTTCTGGGGTCTGAAACCACAACACAGTGTGTAGATCTCCTCTGAAATCTCCAATGTACTCTAGGATTTGGGCATGAATCAGTCGGAATCTAAATTGGACAGTGTGATACCCGGAGGTGTTGACAGCATTGATGTTAGCTAACCAAAGACAACCCTGAATCCCACTGGACTCCTATGACCTGTCCAAATTGGTTTATCTTCGAAACAAATTAATGCAAAAGGCCTATGAGACATCTAAATCAGGGTAGGATTGTTTCCCCCTCGGTTCCTGAGGCACCTTATATATCGCTATGCTGCTTTGGGATCACAACCCAACCCTTTCCTATTGTGAGATCAAAATAATATACTGATTGTAAAGTGCTTACAGTAACTAGCACATGCTAAGCTCTACATTATTATTATTTATGTAATCAAATGTAAAGTGCCTGAGGAACTTGAGGGGAAACAGTCTTTAAAAACTCCATTCTTAAAAATTAATTTTGTTTTAAGGGGTGAAAACAAAATACCTTTAGAGAAGGAAATATGTCTACGTTGGAGTTTAAGTGAAATATCACATAGTCACTCTACCAGAATGGATTTTTCTTGATTTCTAGGAATATATTTAAAGAGAAGGGGAAGAAAAAGATATTGACTAAAAATTTAAAGGCCTGGTAAACTTTATTGTGATAAAGATAACGTAACTGGTTGTATATTTCTTTTGGGCTTGTAAAAATTTAATCTCCCTACCCCTCACTGTGAACACTTTTTGACTAAAGAAAACTAACTAGAAATTTTGTAATGACTGGGAATTTATTTTGTTATAGTACTTTAGGGATTTATTTATGTTACTTAAAGAATTTTATACCAACTTAGTTTTGATAAATTCCAATTTTAAAGATTTATTTTTGCTTTAAG
The DNA here is from genome assembly GCF_902635505.1 of Sarcophilus harrisii. Taxonomy (NCBI): domain Eukaryota; kingdom Metazoa; phylum Chordata; class Mammalia; order Dasyuromorphia; family Dasyuridae; genus Sarcophilus; species Sarcophilus harrisii. Next base: position 56,410,542 of record NC_045432.1, on the reverse strand, counting down.
GTTGAATAAGAGAGGTATCTGTCATTTTAGAGATCCTCAACTAATTTACTTTTTATAACAACTTAGTGATTATTCCTTTTAACATCAAAATAAATTTTTTAATGTTCTTAATAAAGGAGAACACTTTTAGAAAGAAATGTTTATGTTAAAAAAAACTTTTTAAAAAATGTTTGCTGATTTTTAAAAGGTCTACTAAATTTCATTTGTATGTTAATTCATTGTAATAAATAATTTGGTATTGATAATGACTATGTGCAAGTCTACTGTTATTAGTGAGACTTTTGGGACCCTGAATATTCTTTTTGGAGCTTCATTCTTACATTCACTGTGTCCTTGGACTATCCTTAAATGGGTACATTCAGAGAAACAGAGTTAATAGTCAGCAGTTCAATGGAAGCCACATCTAGATCTAAGGCTAGTAAATATCTGTCTGTGACATTAATAATGTAGAAAAGGCTAAGGTGGCCTCTACTTATGTCATTTCACTAGACAAGAAGACTGTTCACCTGGCTCCATATACTAGGCAACTTTTACTGATATAAGCTTGAAGACCAGTTTTTTTTAATGCATTCATTCATTTATTTTTAACATACATTGCTTTATGAATCATGTTGGAGAGAAAAAATCAGAACAAAAGGGAAAAACTATGGGAGAGAGAAAAAAACAGACAAAAATGAACTTAAGAATGTGTTGATTTACATTCAGTCTCCTTAGTTCTTTTTCTGGATGTGGATGGCATTTTCCAACCAAAGTCTTTTGGGATTACTTTGGATCACTGAACCAAGAGAACCAAGCTTTTCATAGTTAATCATCACACATTCTATTATTATGTACAACGTATTCCTGGTTCTGCTTGTTTTGCTCAGCATCAATTAGTGTAAATCTTTCCAGGCCTTTCTATAATCACAGTTTGTTCGTCATTTTTTAAGAACAATAATATTCCATTACCTTCATGTACCACAACTTGTTCAGTCATTCTCCAATTGATGGGCATCTACTCATTTTCCAATTCTTTGCTACCACAAAAAGAGCTGCTACAAGCACTTTTGCACGGGGGTCTTTTTCCCTTCTCTATGATTTCCTTGGGATACAGACCCAGTAATGGCACTGCTGGGTCAAAGAGTATGCACAGTTTTATAGCCCTTTGCCCATAATTCCAAATTGCCCTCCAGAAGGGTTGGATCATCTTATTGCTCCATCAACACTACAATAATGTTCCAGTTTTCCCACATCCCCTCTAACATTTATCATTATCTTTTCCTGGAGGACCAATTTTAATACTGTTGTAACCACATCCCTGCTTATAGCTCTCATGGTCAATTTGTATTATCAGGGCAGACAAAAACTGGAGATTTGTCATTAAAATACCAAAACATTGTTAGTTATTAGAACTATTCTATTATTAGTTATTAGAACTATTAATTGTTAGAATGATTCCAAGGCAGGTAACTTACTGTAACAAGAAAGTGGTAGAGAGTTTGCTGTTTTGATCTGAATTTGTTATCACTCCACAGCCTAAGCAAGAGTTAAATTAGTGCTTAAACTTATCATATATATATATATATATATATATATATATATATATATACAAATATAAAATATATATATATTTCAATTGCTGAAGCATCTCAATTTTTCAGAGTATAATTAGGCAAACAAATAAGTGAAACAAAGATGTTAATCTATTAAATTATGAGGTTAAAGCTAGGAAGTCTTTTGTTTTTGTCTTAAGGAACAAGATTTCAGTAGAATTATGTTGATGAAGAGTAGTAATTCAAGAGCTATCTTATTTTATACGTATTTCTTATTTGATCTGGAATTTGAATAGGTGTAGAATTGTATGCAGCTACTTAAAAATCACCTTAAAATGGTCCCATTATTTAAAGAGATTCTGGAAACAGTAGTTTATGTTAATAATTGAACATGTTTTGCTACAGACAACATTTAATACACAATTTAGAATTTTTATATTTGTACATCCTAAGTCTTTGGTTGTTATTAAGCACTTGAAAGCAAAATCATTTGTGTAATGTTGAACTTCAAATCATCAACTTTGAGTACTGGCTACATCAAGATAATTTGTAAATTTTTGGTCATGAATCTTTTACTGTGGCTAATGTAAGATTATAGTCCATACTTATTATTTAGGATAGATGATCCTTGAGAGTTGAAGCTCTGATTATTGGAACTTGCTATTTAAGACTTTGTGGCACTGTTAACTGATATTATGCTGAGTTTGACTCTAGATATGATCACCAAGAATTGCTATTGAGCCAATGATCCAAGATGCCAGCAACCATATGGAGTTTTATATCCATAAATGGTAAGTGGAACTCTCATGGGAAAGACTGGGAAAATGTTCAGATAAAGCTAAGGTAAGGATTCTCCTGACTCAATTTCCCAACATGAATTTTACATCCCACCTAGCTAACTTAATTCTGGCTTAATGCAATTGGTTATCTATATAACTTTTCCCCGTAGTTGACGTCAAAATAAAGAAACAAAACTTTCCCTTATGCCCCTATTCTTTTGTAGCAAATTTCTATAATTGAGAAGCTTTCCAAGCACAACATAATCTATTAAAGAGTAGATTGATACTGGAATATCTCTGAGTTATTATAATAGGATGCAAGTATAAACACCTTATGATTTTAACCTACATTTATAATCAAATTATAGAGATTATATCCCCTAAAGGAGGGAATGATTAGACAAGGGGATGTGAAATTTTTCTAATTAAATAAAATAGTAAAATTTACTAAATTCTATCAAATGTTATAGCAGGTACAGAATTTAGGCAAGGATAGAAACAGCAAATGACATGAAACATCTGGGACTATTCCTTCTACAACTAACCCAGGCCCTCTAAGTTAGGCAGTTCCAACTTCTACACTTGCCCCCTCCCTTGCCACCCTGGGTTAGCGATATGCCTCTTAAGATGGGACTTGAGCTTAATGGGTAAGTTGTCTCTGTTACCTTGAGGATTGTACATCTCCTTTCTCAGAACTAATCTACTACAAGGCCTCTAAGTGGTCTGCTCTGTACCTGACTTAATATAATGTTCAATTATAGGAATTGTGCCAAAAAAGTTATTGTGTTATTTAAACCTAGCCCTGTGTGGCTGGATCATCTCTATGTGTTGTTTAGACACTGTTACCTTCGGACCCACGTATGCTGACCAGAAGCACTAGATTCAAAGATTGATGCAAGTTGTTTTCTCTAAAAGATCTACCAGATTCTTCTGACAACTCCCATACCTGCCCAACTTGTGGCTGTGGACTCCTGGATCATCTGAAGAAAGCCCCTCCTCCTCCCAAGTAAATGGCAGAACCCTCCAGGGACCTCAAGGTTCAACTAGTATGGACCCAAAAATAAATGACATCCAGGTGAGACAACTGTCCAAGAGTCTCCTTTTATGTGCCCAATCAGCAAGAGGATGTTGGCATTTGCTCCCTCCGCTGACTGGACAGCAACACTAGTAGTGGACCTGAAGGGTAAAGTGGGTTGAGAGAACAAGCCACTTGGAACACAGTGGTATGATGTCTTTAGCTCCCTCTTCTCTGGGGTAGGAGGCCCCATTCAGTCTCTATTTTTTGCTACTCGGAAAGCTTTCTATTCCCCTAGTTATCTCTCTTGGAGTCCCTATAAAAGATGTGCTTATGATGAAGATTTTGGCCAAGTCTTTTTTTAGGACTAAGTACTCTATGAGATACTCTCTCCTTCCTCATGTCCTGAAGGAGAATAATCAAGGGAGACCAGCTGAACATGAGCATATGGTGGGATGCTGGTGGGCCCCTGAGGCGGACACAGTGTTATCACACAGAGATTGGATAGGAAGATTGTTTTCCTCCACTGACAACTTTTCTTATCAACTACTTGCATTGATTTTATTTGTGCAAAATATTTCATTTTCATCATGACTGTCAGAGAGGCCAGGGGGAGATGGCTGCAAGGGTGGTGGAGACCATCACAGAGACAAGACCGGATGTTACTATATAATCCTAGGTTTGATATTTGAGGGAGTAGAGCAGAAGACATCAATATTAATTGTCTCCATCTCTGTGCTGCACAAAGGAGAAAAGCATATCGAGTTCTTCTTTGGCATTGAACAACATGTAGAGAGACTGATACAGATAGGCCCTTGTGGCTCCTGAGAATGCAGGCCCAAGGATATATCACAGACTGTGCTAACACAAGCTCATTCAGTTCCCATTATCAGGAATAATCAAATATGCTCATTTTATCTCATTAGCACAGAATGATACAAAGCTGAAACTCTAGGCTCTATCTTCTCAGTTGTTAAAAATTCTAATCCATCTTGTCTCCAACTGACTAGCTTATCTTTAGATAACCAAACTCTTTCGTGGTTCCTCCTCTAATTCCCTGGCTCCTATGCCCACTCCATTGCTCCATTTCCCTGAGACCTTACAAGTTCTGTTTCCCCAAAAGCAAGTTGCTGGATCATCTGCCTCTAATTGGGCTTTCCAATCTAACTGATGGACACTCACCAACTGAACCAAATGGACACGGAGGGTGATACATCCAGTGAAGGAGACAATGATTACAAAGCAGGAAAAGTGGGCTCAGAAACAGCTCCTTTCATCCCCCAAACTGCTACCAAGGTTCATAGGGCACAGATTCAGAGCACAAAATACAAAGAGCCAAATGGGCATGGCTGCCAGCCCAGATGTAGACACACAAACCCCCAGTGATCCTGATGGTTAGCCCACAATACAGGAGAACTAGGCTCAGTTATGATGTTTTAGAGAAAGCTGAAGATGCAATTACACATGTCTTGAGGCAATAAGAGACTGCTCATGTGAAAAGTGCATGTTTGCTGCTATACATGTGAATCACTACATGCTCGAGAAAGCTTGTTTTTATTTTGCTATTAAGGTCACTCAATTTTGTTTCATGTTATATTCAGGCTACAGTAATACCTGCTAATTGGTTTGTGTCTAAGCTGCTGCTCAGAGTTAAGCTGTACCTTATCTCCAGGCATAGTGATATCGATAGTGTTGCTACTGACTGGCTTTGCTCTGTTGGTCAGCCATATTGTATGTGAGGAATACGCACGCGCTTCCAAAATCTCTGTCCTAGATATCTTGTATGTGGTTAGATGTGTTGTCACTGACGTGTCCTTGCAAGTACAGCTTTTTGTCTTTCAGATACTGGTTCCCTACCTGTCTTGGATATCATACTCTTGTTAGAGAGATTGGATAGGAAGATTGTTTTCCTCCACTGACAACTTTTCTTATCAACTACTTGCATTGATTTTATTTGTGCAAAATATTTCATTTTCATCATGAGCTTTCTTACTGAAAAGGGGGAAGTAAGAAAAGGTGAACAATTACCTGCCCAAGTTACTATTTTCCTAGTTGGACAAAATCTTCATAAGAAGAAAGTATTTGATTTTAACATATTTAACATGTATTGGTCTACCTGCCATCTGGGGGAGGGAGTGGGGGGAAGGAGGGGAAAAATTGGAACAAAAGGTTCTGCAACTGTCAATGCTGAAAAATTACCCATGCATATATCTTGTAAATAAAAAGCTATACAAAAAGAAATAAACAGATTATTCTTTCTGAGGCCTACTTTAAAACAGTTAACCTAATGCAAATGAATTACCAGTTAATCATCAGAGTAAACAAAAATCTATTAAAAATTGAAAAAAGAAGAAGAAAGTATTTGGGTATCAAATGCATTCTCTATGAAACTATGAGGAGGGAATAGGCAGACTTTTGCAAATAAGATAAGAGTTCAAACTAAGGGGGATGGAAAAAAGCTTTCTGGAGAAGGGAATATTTTAGCTGGGACTTGAAAGAAGCCAGGGAAGCTAACAGGTGGAGATGAGGAGGGAAAGTAATCCGGATGTGGGGGACAGCCAAGAGGAATACCAAGAGTCAGAAAATAGTGTCTTTTGGGAGGAACAGCAAGGAGGCCAGTGTTGAGATTCTAAAGAACATTTTATTGGATTGCTTAATCCATTCGATTTAAAGTCATAAGAGTTAGGGTTATGTTTTCCTCCATCTGTTTCTAAATGTTTTCAACTTAAAATCCCCCTTTTTCTGCTGTAAACACAGTGTTATTACTTTTCTTCAGTTACTTTAATCTTTTCATTTTAAGATGACCCTGTTTCTAGGCTCTCTCTCCTCTGCTCCTGTTACCCTCTTATTGTTTGGTACCCCCTTTCCTTTAAACTTTTGTTTATTAGAAAGAGAGGCCAGGTTGTAAAGTGCTTTAAATGTCAAATGGAGAATTTTCTATTGGGTTCTGGAGTTAATAGGGAACCACTATAGAGTTTTGAGATCATTGATAGCTAAGTGGAAGATAGGCTGACATGGGCAGAAAAACCAACCAACAGGCTATTACAATATTCCAAAGGTGAGGTGATGAGGGCCTGTGCCACGGTAATAATGTCAGAGAGAAGAGGGAGGGATGTTATGAAACTAAAAAAAGATTTTAAGTCAGTGGTATGAGATTCATGATTTCTTGTGGAACCATGGGGAATTTCCATGTTCTGCTCAGTATATATAAATGGACTTTTCATCATCTAAGTTCAGATTCTAAAACATTTTAAAGAACACTGTTGGTGAAGCTACAAACTAGTCCAACTATTTTGGAAAATAGTTATGTAAAAAAAAAATCACTAACCTCTGTTCATACCCTCTGCCCCAACGATCCCACTACTCAGTAAAGACCTCAAGCATATCAAAGAAAAAGTCTCTATTTTGAACTCTAATGCCACATCACCAACTGAGCATCTCCAACTGGACTACCATGGGCATCTCAAATTCACTACATCCAAACCAGAACATATTATGTTTTCCCTAAAATCCATTTCTCTTCATAATTTCCCCATTGCCCATCCTTTCAGTCACTCAGGTTCACAACCTCAGTCACTCTCAACTCTTTACTGTCCCTTCCACCCAATTAGTTTCCAAGTCTTGTCAATTCTGCCTCTTCAGCATATTTCTAATTCATCACTTTTTTCTCTACTCACATGGCAAAGGCCACTATCTGGGTTTGAGACTATCGCTTCTCACCAACGTTGTTAGAAGAGCCTCCTAAGAGAAGGCCCTCAAACCAGACAGAGCAATTTGATCTTGTTAAATCCCAAATCTGACCACGTCTTTCTCATGCTCAAGAAACTCCAACGGCTCCCTCTGGCCTACATGATCAAATATGACCAAAGTCCTTCAAATCTGGTGCCAGTTGAGCTTCCCAGTCTAATTACATGTTCCTCTTTACTTCAGCCAATCTGACCTGGATCTCTGAAGAAGCTCATCTTCCTCACTTCTGCGTCAAGAAATCCTTGACTTCCTTCAATGTGTCACCTCCTATAGAAAATCTATACTGATCCCCACAAGAGCACATATTGACCCCACAAATTATTCAGCATCCATTTTGTACATGTTATATATTTAATTTTCTTTATACAAATTTCCCTTAATAGAAAGTAAATTCCTTGAGGGTAGAAGCTGTTTCTCTTTTCACCTTGTATCCATGTCTAGCAGAATGCCTGGCACAAAGGAAGCATTTAATTAAGGTTTGCTGAATAACTACCAGAATTTTTGTAGTAATAAAAACCTGTCAACAAAATAGGTGCCCATCAATGGACAAATGGCATAAACAAACTTGGGCATAAGGATGTCTTAGAATATAATTGTGCATAAGAAAAGACAAGTGGGAAGAAATCAAAAAACATAAGAACTGGTGGGATCAAGTAGCATCTCAAGCCTCTCTTCCCTCACATATATTCTCCATAGAGATACTAAGGTGATAGCTCTGAGGCACAGGTCTGACCAAGTTCAACAAACTCCAATGGTTCCCCCTTTATTCCTAGGATCGAACATAAACGCCTTCTTAGGTAATTTAACAACCTGACTCTAAGGTTACATTTCCAGGCTTCTTGTTCATTAATCCCCTTTATACCCTCTGAGATCTGGCCAAGGGGCTTTTTGGTAGTCCTTAAAACATGACTTTCCATCTTTTTCTATCTTTATAGGCTATCCCCATGCCCAGAATGCCCTGTCTGCTTATTTTTTTCTGTTAAAATCGTGGTTTTCCTTCAAAATTCTGCTCAAATGCTGATTCTTCGATGATGATTTTCTTGACCTCACTCTCTCTCAAAACACTCATATTTATTGTTTATTTTGTTGTTGTTGAGTCATTTCAGTTATGTCTGACTCTTCATGACCCCAATTGGAGCTCTCTTAGCAAAGATAGTAAAGTGGTTTACCATTTCCTTCTCCAGCTCATTTTACAGAGGAAGAAACTGAAACAAATTTGGTGACTTGTCCAGGGTCACATAGTTAAAAAGTGTCTGAGGCTAGATTTGTATTTGGGAAGATGAATCTTCTTGACTCCAGACTGGGTACTATATCCACTGTGCCACCTAGCTTTGTGTACTTTGTAAATAATTATGACATTTCCAAGTTTCCATCTTTGTCTTTGTATTCCTAAGACCTAGGATACAGCCTGGCACAAAATAAGTACTTAACAAATGCTGACTGATAAAATAAAGCCAGGAAAACAATATAGTCAACTGCTTGGCATTTGTTTAAATATCTATTACATACAAGGCCGCAAGGAAAACAAAACTGACTTCATGCTGAAAGGGAGTGGTGGAAGAAGACAATTCTAGGTGAACTCTGAATGGAGCCCTAGATTCTAAGAGGTTAGAGGCAAAGAAGAGAAAGACGGAAAGTTCAGCATGAAGGAGACAACACAAAGACAAGAAAGTAAATGATACCATAACCGAGGCTTGTTGCATGCCCAGAACACTTAAAACAGCCTACCGTGGGAGGCACTGGGAATATAAAGGGATACACATGCCATTCCATGTTGGCATACCACATGATTGGGGGCAGCCTCTCTCCATTGGCTGCTTCTCCAGGCCTGGATACATGGAGCAACAAGGACAGTTTCTCTTGTCTTTTTCTTGGGGCATCCAGGAGTAATTCAATACAGATGACATAATGCGGTAAGGGGTGGGGAATGCCCAAGGGACACTGTCCCCTCTTCAGAGGCTCCTTGACCCTGAGAAACTGGCTTGGAGTTTTTGGTTTGCTTCATTTGCCCTTTTCAGTTCTAGGTGCAGGGGACCCAGAAGTTCAAGCCAAGGACAGTTCAGGATTCGAAGAGCGGCTTTATAGGTGGCCCAGCAAGAAAACTGGGAGAAGCCAGGGTCTGGGGCCATAAGGCCAGAGGAGAATCTGGACTTGAATTCAGTGATTTGGTGTGCCTGATGCTATATAGGAACTGAGTCAATGGTGAAAGTGATCCCTGGTCCCTCCACAAGTGCTACAGGGGGAAACTATGCCTCTGAGGTGTTAGGGGGAAAATTCCTGTTATATCTTTGAAGTAAATATTCCTTTTTAAAAGCTGTTCAAAGGGAGTTAGGGCACTTAGACTAAGAAGACTGAGGGGAGAACAAGATTGAGCAGAGATGAGAAACCCTTGACCTGAGAACCATGCTGGAAGGGTGAAGGATAATATACCTGACCTTTCAAAGAGGGGAGCCAGAGTAAATCTATATCACATGTGCCACGTTATGCCCTACCCTCAACATACAAACATTTCCCCCGAATTATAGATTGACACAGAATATCCTCAACAGTTAACCTATCTGCCGGGAGCAGGTCCCCAGAACATCTCACATGGAGGATGCCATTTTAGCTGGGCTAGGCACGTACCAAAGTCCAGGTACAAAAATATCACTAAAGACAATTGAATTCAGATTAAACATAATGACCAGCATTGATTCTGTGATCCAAGATAAAACACATCTCCCTCCTCTTAGAAGATAAAGGGGGAGGGGGAAGGTTATCATTGCCAATTACCATAAACACTAACAAATACAATCATTGTGTCAGCTTATTATGAAATACAGTTCCTGATGGGACAGGAAGAAAATAAAGAAACATACAAGATATAGTTCTAGATATAGTTTGACATGGGTCTAGAAATGCTACTCATAGGAAGGCAAAGGAAAGAAATTAAAGACATGAAAATAAGGCAAAGGAGAGACAAAATTATCTATTTGCTGACCATACAATGGTTTACTTAGAAAATCCTAGAGAATGAACAAAGAAACTGAAATAATTAATGGCTTCAGTAAAGTAGCAGGAAACAAAATATACTCACAAAAATCAACAGCATCTCTGTGTGATAATAACAAAATCAAAGAGACATATTTGAAATGTAAATCCCATTGAAAAATAACTAAAAATGCAGAAAACACTTAGTGTTTCTACCAAAGAATACTATTCATCTGAATGGATTTGATTACCAAATGCTCCTTAATGAAATAACTATTTAAATAGCTTGAAGAATATTCCATGCTCATGTCTGATCCATGCTACTATAATAAAAATGACAATACAAGCAAAGGTAATTTACTCTTTTACTGCTATAAAAATGAATAATACTTTATGGAATCCAATAGAATAATATGAAAATGCATTGGAAGAAGCAAAAGATCTAGAATATAAAGGGAAATGACAGGTAGAAATGAAGGGAAATGGTACTTTGAGACCTTGAAACATATTATAAAATCAATAGCAGTCCTCAAAACTATTTGATATTGGTTGAAAAGTAAAGAAGTAGATGAATGGAACACAGCAGTAAGGAGAGAAAGAGAAACAATACAACTAAGTAACTCAGTGTTTGATAAACCAGAAAACAAATAAATGACTTCAGAAAAAAAAATTCTCTCTTTATGGCTATATTAACATTGTTTTAGATACATGTTTATATATGTATAAATGCATATATAAATGTGTATGTATATAGATTTATGTGTGGAGGTGTGTGTATAGGTGTGAATGAATATATATATATATATATATATATATGTGTGTGTATGTGTAAATATATGGAAATATATTTATGTCTATGTATATATAAATATAACCATGCTTAACTTTAGCTTGCTTGGGGATGTGGAGAGCCTGAAAAGGGGAAAAAAAGAATAAAGTAAAAAGTGTGTGGCAGAGAACAAAAGAATAACCTACAAGAAAGCAAAGAAAAAGATTGGCACTCATGAATACATAATCTCTTCTATTGTTATATATGCTTCCTTGACATGAAAAGCAATTGTTACCTATTTTGAATCTTCCCTAATGTTCTCCTGGCACATGGCAATGTTTTGTTTGGTTTAATTTTTTACATTGTCCTTTTCTGTATTTCTTTTTGTATTTTGGGTTTTTCTTATTTTACATTTAGTTTTTTTTAAAAAGATAAGAAAAGAACAAATTTAAAAATATAAGTTGGAAAAAAAATTCCCTCTTTTGAAGTCTGGCAAACATTGGACTTAGACTTCATATTATATTCTACAATACATTTTTAATGGATTTGTAACTGTAATATTAAAGTTCATCTCATTTAAAAACTGGAAGAAAAACAGATCATCTGCTTTTCACAGTTATAGGTAAGTTTGGAATTATGCAAAAAAGTGATTAAAATGTCTATAACTTCTGACCCAGATATTGCACTACTAAGCATGTATCCCATGGAGATCATTAATAAGAAGATAATCCCCATATATAGCTATATCTGTGTGTGTGTGTGTGTGTGTGTGTATGTATGTATCACACTACTTTTGGGATAGCAAATAATTAGAAACAAAAATACCCACTGATTCAGAATAGCCAAATTATGGTACATTCACATAATAGAATATTACTGTGCTGTAAGAAATGACAAATATGAATGCATAAAAGTCAGTCAAATAAGTATTTATGCATCTAGTGCCATGCACTGTGCTAAATATGGGGGAATACAAAGAAAGACAAAAAACAGTCCCTATTCTCAAGGAGCTCACAGTCTAATAGAAAAAACAACATGCAAATAATTAAGTACAAAGACAATATAAGCAGGATAATTGGGGACAGTTATCAGATCAAAGTACCAGCATGAAGGGGGACTGGGAAATTGGAAATGCTTCTTGTAGAATGTAAAATCAAGATCTAATGTGAAGAACCAAGAAAATGATATATGTGATAACTACAACAATGGATATGGCGAGGCGGGGGAAGGAGGGGGGAAGAGAAGCAACCAAAAAAACAACTCAAAGTAAATGTTGCAAAATTATAAAAAGAGCAAGTATGACACCTAAAAGGGATTTGAGAACACATCTCTATCCCATTCTTGCAGAAGTAAGAAGTCCATGATTATGGTATACTACACGCATTTTTAAACCTTTTCAATGTATTTATCAATTTTGCTGATTTTATTTCTTTTTTTTCTTTTTTTTGCATTTAAAAATTATTTGTTGTGGTATATGAATATTATGGATTATTATTGTCCTGTAAGAAATGACCAGCAGGATGATTTCAGAAAGGCTTGGAGAGCAGGATACAAAATAAATCCCCATAAATCCTCAGAATCTTTATACATCACCAACAAAATCCAACAGCAAGAGATACAAAGAGAAATTTCATTGAAAATAACGGCCGACAGCATAAAATATTTGGGAATCTATCTACCAAAGGAAAGTCAGGAATTATATGAGCAAAATTACAAAAAACTTTCCACACAAATAAAGTCAGATTTAAATAATTGGAAAAATATTAAGTGCTCTTGGATAGGCCGAGCAAATATAATAAAGATGGCAATACTCCCTAAACTAATCTATTTATTTAGCACTATACCAATCAGACTCCCAAGAAAATATTTTAATGATCTAGAAAAAATAACAACAAAATTCATATGGAAGAACAAAAGGTCGAGAATCTCAAGGGAATTAATGAAAAAAGAAATCAAATGAAGGTGGCCTATCTGTACCTGATCTAAAACTATATTATAGCAGTCACCAAAACCATTTGGTATTGGCTAAAAAATATATTAGTTGATCAGTGGAATAGATTGGGTTCACAAGACAAAATAGTCAACTATAGCAATCCAATGTTTGAAAAACACAAAGATCCTAACTTTTGGGATAAGAATTCATTATTTGACAAAAACTGCTGAGATAACTGAAAATTAGTATGGCAGAAATTAGGCATGGACCCACACTTAACACCGTATCCCAAGATAAGATCAAAATGGGTCCATGATTTAGTCATAAAGAATGAGATTATAAATATATTAAAGGAACATAGGATAGTTTATCTCTAGACTTGCAGAGGAGGAAGAAATTTGTGACCAAAGAAGAACTAGAGACCATTATTCATCACAAAACAGAAAATTTTGATTATAACAAATTAAAAAGCCTTTGTACAAACAAAACTAATGCAAACAAGATTAGAAGGGAAGCAACAAACTGGGAAAACCTCTTCATAGTGAAAGGTTCTGATAAAGGCCTCATTTCCAAAATATATAGAGAATTGACTCTAATTTATAAGAAGAAATCAAGCCATTCTCCAATTGATAAATGGTCCAAGGATATGAACAGACAATTTTCAGATGATGAAACTGAAACTATTTCCACTCATATGAAAGAGTGTTCCAAATCACTATTGATCAGAGAAATGCAAATTAAGACAACTCTGAGATACCACTACACACCTGATTTCCTTCACAGGCTAATTGTATACTATTTCAAAGTCCGATTGTTTTTGTACAGCAAAATAACTGTATGGACATATATACATATATTGTATTTAACATATACTTTAACATATTTAACATGTATCGGTCAACCTGCCATCTGGGGGAGGGGGTGGGAGGAAGGAGGGGAAAAATTGTAACAAAAGGTTTTGCAATTGTCAATGCTGAAAAATTACCCATGCATATATCTTGTAAATAAAAAGCTATAATAAAAATAAAATAAAATAAAACAATGCATAAAAAATTATTTGTTATATTGGACTACTTGCCATCTAGGGGAGGGGATGGGGTAAAGGGGATGGAAATTAGAACATAAGGTTTTGCAAGGATTAATGTCAAAGAATTATCCATGCATATATTTTGAAAAACAAAAAGTTTTAATAAAAATATTATTTGTTATATTGGCTGTTTCTCTAAAGGGAAGGAGGAAGAATATGGGGGAATTTTTGGTGATGTTTTAAAAAAAGCTATCAATAATTAATTTTATAATTATTATAATTATTTTTATTTTCATTCAATCTAAAAGCATGGCAGCCATTCATGGGCCTGATCTTACTATTGATCAGCTTAGAAGCTTTCAACTTCTCCATATGCAACCTGAGCCAATTCATCCTTCCTTAGACAGCCTAATGACCCTGTGCTTTTGAGAGCTCTTCATCCTGATGTCAGACTTAGTGTGAATATCTAATCCAATACTGCAGCTCACAACTCCCCTAACTCAAGGAATCCCCATCAGCTTTGGCTTCCTTAGTATGGAGATCACAAGTATGTGCCACTATAGCAAAAACTGAAATTTTCTCTAGACATGAATCATGTCTTTCAGGAGAATAACACTGGTGGGCCTGAGACAGTGGAAGATACCTACATCAGACAAAATAATGGCAATGACAGAGTTGGGGAGGGACAGCCTCAGTGGCAATGAATAACCTCCTTGGTGTTACCTGGAGTGAATATATAAAAAACTTTAACTGAGATGTTTATAAGAGTGAATCAGAAAAAGCTCTTCTAAGGTTGTCTCAAATACTGATCGGCACAAAGCAGAAAAGCTTGCTGCACTCCTCTTCAGGATGCAGCAGCACTTGTAGAGATGGATTGCTGATGGGCACAGTGCATTATGGGAATGCAGGAAAAATTAGAATGCAGTGGCTGAGCCTGGACTTTGTTCTTGAGTCTCGCACATCACAGATACACAGCCACAGATACCATTCCCAACAATGTCTAAAGTCTGACAGGTACTCTTTAACTTAGGGGGTTAATTTATTATGACAGGCTCAGTCTTGACCGACTCTGGATCATCTTCTCAAATGCTGGCCACTAAGGCAAAGCAAAGAGAAAGTGCAGAACTACAGGCACGATCCCAGAGACAATCAAGTGGGAGAAATATGCAAAACTTCCCTCCTTTGAGATGTAGAGGACAAGGGGAATAAAGGCTGTGAAAGTTTGTACTAGTGACAGAAAATTAAAATTATATTATATTAATTATATTAAAAATTATGCCTTCTCAATTTCAATAAGACTTGTTGTGGAAAGAGCCAACCATATCCAGAGAAGTATGGAGACTGTATGTGGATCAAAGCAGTATTTTCACTTTTTTTTTTTTTTTTTTTTTGGTAGTGGTAGTATCTGTTTGCTTGGGTTTTTTCCTCGTATTTTTTCCCCATTTGATCCGATTTTTTTTTTTTGTGCAGCATGACAAATATGGAAATATGCTTAGAAAAACTGCACATGTTTAACTTATAGTGGGTTGCTTGCTGTCTGGGATGGGGAGTGTGGAAGAGGGTAGGAAGGGAGAAAAATTCAGAACACAAGGTTTTGCACAGGTGAATGTGGAAAACTATCTTTGGAGATAGCTAGTTGGTACAGTACATAGAGCACCAGCCCTGAAATTATGAGGACTCAAGTTCAAATCTAGTCTCAGATACCTAACACTTCCTAGCTGTGTGACCCTGGGCAATTCACTTAACCCCAACTGCCTTAGCAAAAAAAAAAAAAAAAAAAAAAAAGAAAAAGAAAAAAAAAGAAAACTATCTTTGCATGTATCTTGAAAAATAAAAAGCTATTATTAAAAAATGATGCCGCCTTCTTTTCCAGTTTCAGCAAACTAAATCATGGCTGGAGGAGGTCATGGTAGGTAGGCTCTGAGGTCAGTCACAGTGGCCTCTTCCTCACTTCTACCTGGATTCATAAGGTCTTTGTTAAAGAAGTAAAAACTGTAAAAATTAAGCATGTTGCATATAATCTATATCAAACTGATTACTGTTTTGGGGGGAAAGGAGAGAGGGAAATAATTTGGAATTCAAAATTGGATTTAAAAAAAATGAATGTTAAAAATTGTTTGTGTATGTAATTGGAAAAAGTAGAAGACTATGAGAAAGGCAAAAAACAGGAATGGGTAGAAGAGAGAAGAAAGACATTTTGGACAAGGAATAAAACATGAATAAAGACATGGATCAGAATGGAAAAAAGAAAATAAGGAGCAATAATATGGTAAGTTTCATTTCTAGTCATATGAAAAGATGCTCCAAGTCATTATTAATCAGAGAAATGCAAATTAAGACAACTCTAAGATACCACTACACACCTGTCAGATTGGCTAAGATGACAGGAAAAAATAATGATGATTGTTGGAGGGGATGCGGGAAAACTGGGACATTGATGCATTGTTGGTGGAGTTGTGAACGAGTCCAACCATTTTGGAGAGTAGTTTGGAACTATGCTCAAAAAGTTATCAAACTGTGCATACCCTTTGATCCAGCAGTGTTACTACTGGGATTATATCCCAAAGAGATTATAAAGAAGGGAAAGGGACCTGTATGTGCACGAATGTTTGTGGCAGCCCTTTTTGTAGTGGCTAGAAACTGGAAACTGAATGGATGTCCATCAGTTGGAGAATGGCTGAATAAATTGTGGTATATGAAAATTATGGAATATTACTGTTCTGTAAGAAATGACCCAACAGGATGATTTCAGAAAGGCCTGGAGAGACTTACACGAACTGATGCTGAGTGAAATGAGCAGGACCAGGAGATCATTATATACTTCAACAACAATACTATATGATGACCAGTTCTGATGGACCAGGCCATCCTCAGCAACGAGATCAACCAAATCATTTCTAATGGAGCAGTAATGAACTGAACTAGCTATGCCCAGAAAAATAACTCTGGGAGATGACTAAAAACCATTACATTAAATTCCCAATCCCTATATTTATGCACACATGCATTTTTGATTTCCTTCACAAGCTAATTGTACAATAATTCAGAGTCTGATTCTTTTTGTACAGCAAAATAATGTTTTGGTCATGTATACTTATTGTGTATCTAAGTTATATTTTAATATATTTAACATCTACTGGTCATCCTGCCATCTAGGGGAGGGGGTGGGGGGGGTAAGAGGTGAAAAATTGGAACAAGAGGTTTGGCAATTGTTAATGCTGTAAAGTTACCCATGTATAAATCCTGTAAATAAAAGGCTATTAAAAAAAAATAAAATAAAATAAAAATATTTTATTAATAATTTATTGAATAAAACAAGTATTTTAATAGCATAATAAAATAAAAAATGAATGGATATTAAACTACCAAAAAAAAAAAATAATATGGTAAGTTTCAATTTCCCAGGAAAAAGGTCTACAAAGTATACACCATGGCTCCTCTAACACTCACTGGAGTATCAGTCCTGATTGGCACTAATTCTAGTCTTTTCAAAATTCTAGCAGCATCTTGTAAATAATAAGCCATGACTCAAAACCTGTACATTCTGACTATCTATACAGACTGCATGAAGGACTGCAAGAAGGTGGCCAGTGAACATCACAGGAACCTCAGCCTCTGAAATGTATCCTGAATTATTCAGTTTTAGGGACTATACAGGACCACAAGAGTAGGAAGAGAGATTGAGGCTGAAATTCAGCAGGAAGACATGTATTCTCACTGCATGAGAGGTATGTGTGATGTAGTTGATGTGGAACCCACAGAATCCAGCTATCAATTTCTACCCATTCAGAAAAAAACTGGAAAATTCTTCTATCCATATTAGAAGACATCAAAAGCCATCTTAAAGAAATACTGGCCAATGGTATCATCACAGAATCCAGCAGTCTTTACGCATCACCCATAATGATGGTACTTAAGAAAAACAGAAAGATATAGATACCTCTAAGTTACCAGACTAGGAACAAAAGAATGAAAGTGGACCAGGGCACTATGCCACAGATGTAAGATTCACTGGATAATATTCTTGGAATTGCATAGTGGATACTATCAGATTCTTATGTCTGAGGAGGACATATGCCCCAAAACTCAGAGGTACCATAATCCAACAGCTAGTGGAGAAAGTAGCTGGAGATATGAACTACCTGAAAGTGTTATCATACCTGGAAGAAAATATGATCTTCCAAACGCAGTAGTAGATATTGAATGAAAGTTTTAGATCAGCAGGAGGAAGCTGGTGTGTAGCTGTCAATTGACAAATGCCAACCATGCAGAGCTTCCGTTAAGCACGTGGGCCCCATCCTGGTCTAACAAGGAGCATGGATCCAAAGGAGGTAGAAGTTATTTTGACATAGCTATGGCCATAAAAATTGTCTTTATATGTAATTAAAAAGTAGAACACTATGAGAAAGGCAAAAAACAGGAATGGGTGGAAGAGAGAAGAAAGACATTTTGGACAAGGAATATAACATGAATAAAGACATGGATCAGAATGGAAAAAAGAAAAAATAAGAAACAATAATTTTTGTTTTTACATCCTGATACCTTTCCTGGGTTTGATGGTATCGTCCCATTTGTCAAGAACCATGCTACTACTGCTAAACCACTGAAAGACCTCACTCATGATAGAAGAGACCAAGAACCAGAAAAGCAAAACTTAAGTCTTCAAATCTACAAGGCCTTTTGGAGACAAATGGACAAACAAATGTGCCAAAACCTTCAAGAACATAATCAACCATGTGACATTTGCCAGTATCAGCCTATACAGACCTTCACACAAATGCTAGTTTAGAAGGTTTGGAAGCTATTCTGTGCCAAGAGACAAATGGCCACCAGAAACAATGTATCTTATTACTCTGCTAAAGTTTGTTTCTGGATTTTCAAGTGAGCTACTGCTGAGAAATTTCAAAATAAGAGACAGAGAGATATGCACAGAGGCACACGGGGAATCATAGAGAGATACACAGAATCACAGAGGGGGGGAGGTAGAAGAGGGAAGGAGGGAGGGAGAGAGGAAGAAAGGAAGAAATAGAAGGGAGGGACAGAGAGAGGTGGGGGGAATAACAGAGAAAGAGAGAGAATATGAGCCAGCAAAACTCCAAGTATGGGTTAATTACTGGAGTTCACTGATTTCTATTTTGACCAATAAGTTAGATGCTGATTGCCAGAGATGGATGGTAGAACTGATTAATTATGAATTGAGAATATCCTACAGGTCTGATAAAATCTGTGGATGTGCATGCAGATACATTGTCTAGATTGCTACATTTACGAGTAGAGGACTTGCAATGAAAACAAATGGCTGATGAAAGACTAAGAAAAGTGATGAAAGCAAAAAAGTAAGACAATAATTTAAACATCTTGGGTCCCAGACAGTAGAAGGTACCTTAGTCCCAAGACCCTAGTGAAAAGTTGAAACTGGATGATGAAATACTAGATCCAACAGAGACCAAGTCCACAAAGCTAAACAGAAAGGGTCCGGTGCCATTCAAAGCAGACTATCCAATAGTCATAAATGCCTTAAATCATGACTTTTGGTATATGGGTTTAAAAAGGACCCAAGAATTGGTAAGAATTATATTTTTACTGGCTCCAAATTACAAGTGTCAACAAGAAGCATGAAATTTCTGTCAGATGTGTACAAAGAGCATTATCAACTCATACTACACATTTGCAGAATATAAATACTGCCAAGTCATTGGAAGTTGACTACATTGTCTTCCTCTGGCAGGAGATAGCAAAACTTTAAGTCACATTTTAGTGATGGCCAACCAATTTACTAGGTATGTATAAGTATACCAAAAACCAGAAAGCATCTATGGTTGCCAAGTATTTGGGGAAAAGTATTTTTCTATATATAGATTTCCTGCCAGGATTTACTCTGATCAAGGTAAAGACCTTGAGAGCAAACCATGCAAGAAATGTTGGCCTTGGCAGGTTTTTAAAAATTTCAAACTACTCCCTCACCATCTGCAAGAAGATCCATGGGCTAAATGTTTTAATATAAACAGCTGAACACACTGAGAATGTCAAGACCTGAAAAAAAAAAAAAAAAAAAAAAAAAACTCAGTACAGTCCACTTGTATCATGTTTCGTCCATGCATACAATCCCATCAGGAATGATGATAGTCTTTATAACATACTTGCTCATGTTTGAGAAGCCTACTTGTATGATACTTGTATTTTAGTATCTCAGGGGAAGGATATGACGCTAACTACTCACACTCAGTATATCAATTGAGAGAGAAGCCAGCAAGCTTCAAATCACAAGAACTATGACAGAAATAAAACATTATTATGCTCAAGTGTGCTGTCAAGACCTTAGATAAGGAGACAGAAACCTCATGAGGGACTCACAAAGTAGCTGAATAATAGAAGGACTAACCCATACTCATCTGTTTACAGAGAATGGAGGGTACCCTGTTAAGATTATTCACTGCAACCATTTGTTACTAATAGTAGAATTCACTGTACTTTCTAATGAGCAGGTGGGAAGAAAGATGGCCCCTCGAATCAATGAATGCTGACCAAAATAATATGTCCCGGAGCGGCACAAAAACTTTCTGATCCAAACACAGGCACTGACAGTGATTTTCCAGTGAAGATGACACTGCATACTATTAAAGGACAGGAGCCCATCAGGATCATAGAAGCAACTCCTTTCTCACCTAGGACTGCTACAGAGAGACTCACACAGCACAGATTCAATCTGTGGGGCAGAAATATACTGGCAGCCAGTCTTCCTCTACTGGCAGCATATGTATGCACAAGTCTATAATGATCCATATGGTCAACAGCCCATGCCAACTATTAGCTCAGATGTAGGAACAGAGATGTGTCAGTGACAAAGACACTGGATCCCTTAGACTTGTCACTAGACCAATTTCACAGGGAACCTGAAGGAATAATTGTACACTATACAGTTAACAAGGCTAGAGATTGCTCATATGAAATATGCCTTGGATATAATTACATGTTTACTATTGCAAATACTAATAATGTTTGAGTATGTTGATTTCTTTTTTTGATGTTAATTTCACTTGACTGTTTTGTGTTGTGTTCATTCTTCTCCTTGCTCTACTTCTGACTTTAGTGGACTTCAAAACCATGCCTCAGCTACTCTCTCATCCTGGATCTTCTCTCAGTACCTGGAATCTCCTCAACTTGGAATATCCAAATACCTATACAGCCTTTTCACCCTGGAATACACTTTCCTAGGTTGGCACTTTTCTCCCATTGCTGCATTTCTTCAGGGGCCTCCATTTTGCCTTCACAAAGGCTTCCCAAAGCATGAAGGAAAGATTTCAGCATCTAGCTGGGAAGCACATGGGGCAGAGATCTAGGTCAGTGAACCATGAATTGCTCAGTGTGAGGGGAGGCTGGGGCACTTTGAGATCTAGCCCCAAAGGAAACCACAATCAGAAGGGAGGGTGTCAGAGAGTAAGCAATAAGGGAAAATAAAGCAGTAAAGAGTGAAATTACCAAAGATTTTAGGAAGGAAAAAACTCACAGACCTTGCATATAAACAGATAAATCAACAAGAAAAGCAGTAACAGAAGAATAAAGCCTCCAGATCTAGTAACCAATTTCAGGCATCTGTGAACAAATCCTGCACCACAAAGGAAAATGATCTGATACTTAACAAGACCTAAGATCCTGTGGAAGTTGAGAACATGTAACCGTAACACATTTTTCCTGAATGTTTAAAAAAGAAATGAAAATTATGAGATCAAAATTTATTTCCTATACAGTAAAAATAATGGAATCTGAGATGATCAGTCTCACCAAAGAAACAAAAGAGAGAATTCAATATTGGGAATTCAAAAACATAGAACTGAAAAACAATCTAGAAGTAAAGCAAAACATTAAAAGAAAATATGCTTATTATACAATAAAAACATATTGATCCTAAAGATAGGATACATAGAGACAATCTAAGAATCATAAATCTTCCAAAAACATGAGACAAAAAAACCTTAATACCGTAATATAGGAAATAAAAGAATAGAACTGCCCAGAAATTCTTAACATAGAAAATGAATTTCTAAAGAATTCACAAATTACCTCCAGAAAAAAAAAAAAAAAAAACCCTCCAAGGCTGACAACTCCAAAGCACATGGTGACCAAATTTAATAATAATTAAGTTCCGAAACAACAAGTTCCGTACCTTATCAGGAGAAAGACCTTCAAATACAAAAGAAAGGACATTCAAAAAAGAACAAGATCATTCTGTACCCATTAGAAAATGCAGAAAGGAACAGAATAATTTGTTCTGAAGAGCAACAGAGCTCAGGATGCAGCCCAGGGTGACCTATCATGCAAATCAGAGCTTAACTATAAAGGAGGTGGGGGAAGATAGATGTTCAATAATAATGAAGAATTTGAAACAATTTTAGCAAGAAAACTACAAGTGAAGAGATTATTTGCTGAAATACTCCAAACAGAAATGGAGGGAGAAGTGAATAAATTCTACAGACTATGACAGCAAGAGTAATAGAATAACAAGAGAGACCAATAGAGGCTTCTTTGTAAAATTATACAAGAAGATAAAGGTGAAGCTGATATCTGGGAGAGATGACAGTGAAAAGGCAGATGGGGGCACCATGAACAGGACCTGGTGGCGTCCTACCTACAAATGGGTTAATGCTTCTTTTGTGGGACTACATTACAACATGGGAGGGTACAGAAAAGTGGGAGAGGGAGTAGAAGTACAGAGAAGCATATGTAATGCACCAGTCAAATCAAGGGTTAACAACGATGGGACAATGATCTCTGTGATCTCAAAAAAAGAAGAGTCTAGAGGGAAATGGTTAAGGAAGGAGGGAAGACTGAAAGGGGAGGAGAAAGAAAGAAGACCTTACTTTGGAAGTGGGAAAAAGTTACACTGATAAATTCATCTATGGGTAGAGATAGTCACTGAAGGGAAATAAGGATCTTTTACTGCATGAGGCCTAGGGGATTTGGAGCTTGAAAAGTCTACTTATCCTAAAGTGATAGGAGAGGAATTAGAACCTCTTGGGGCAACTGGCATCTGGAGGAGTAATAGAGTAAAACCACAAAGATGAGATTTCCAGGTGAATGTGGGGGATGTGGGGAGGAAGGGTCAACAGAGAAAGGTATAGATCCATGGTGTATTACATCAGCAAGGATGTGGTGAGGGAAGCAGCCCTACCCATGGGTCACTGGCCTCTCTGACACCTGCAATAATTGCACTATTCTGGGAGTGAAGCATAATGGAAAAGGCAGAGGTATGAATTGCCTGGAGGAGAGAACCTAGAATGGATACCATGTAAGTTTTGACTGCATGAGGAATACAGAGGGAAAAAAAGACCAGATGATAATAGGTGTCATGAATCAGAAAATAAGGGTCTATAATAGTCAGAGAAAATAGATGGTGAAGACAGTCAAAGTAATTTCTAAAAAGGGGTACAAAATAACTAATGAATAAGGACTATTGAAAGGAAGGAGAGGAAGGGAAAAGCCACTTAACTAAGAGAGGAACAGAAGAATTATAAAAGCAGATATAAAGTAGGAAAGAAAAAGGAACTAATAAACAAAAGCTTAAAGGAAAGGGGGTACCAAACAATGAGAGGGTAACAGGAGCAGAGGAGAGAGAGCCTAGAAACAGGGTCATCTTAAAAAGAAAAGATTAAAGTAAAGTAACTGAAGAAAAGTAATAACACTGTGTTTACAGCAGAAAAGGGGGGATTTTAAGCTGAAAAAATTTAGAAACAGATGGAGGAAAACATAACCCTAACTCTTATGACTTTAAATCGAATGGATTAAGCAATCCGATAAAATGAAAAAAGAGTGACAGATTGGAGAAGAAAACAAAACCCTACAATCTGTTAGCTTGCAAGAAACACATTTTAAAAACAAAGAAATACATAAAATAAAACTGAGGGGTGGGAACAAATTTACTATGCATCAAGTGAATCCAAAAAAGCAGGAGTTGCCATCATACTATCAGACAAAGCAAAAACAAACATTCAAAAGATAAAAAGGGATAAACAAGGAAACTATATTATGCTGAAAGGAACCATAGACAGCAAACCAATATGTATTAAACTTATATGCTCCAAAAGCCTTAGCATTCAACTTCACAAAAGAAACATTATTTGAGCTTCAAGAAGACAGACAATAATACAACAGTATCAAGAGACTGCAATATCCCTCTGTCAGTTTTATATTTTAAAAAAGTCTAACAGGTTAAACAAAAAGGAAAATATGGAACTGAATAAATTCTGGAGAAACTAAAAAGACTTAGGAAATCTTCTAAATGGAACAGCAAAAGAATTCATATATACATACATATATTATTTTTCTTAGTACCACATGGATCTTTTAGAAAAACTGACATGTACCAGGGCATAAAGATATTGCAAATAATGGCAAAAAGGCAAAAAGAGCTAATACTTTAGACCATATAGACTATACTTTAGACCAAGAGTATGGACCGTAACATACACAGAAATATACAAATTGGCTGAGGAACCACAAACAAAAGATACAAACACAAATTGAGATTTAGTGAAATCATAAACAATAAATAGGTCAAAGAACAAATCACAGAAACAATAAGTATGTAAAAGAAAATGATAATGTTGAAACAGCACTCCAAAATTTCTGAGAGGAAGCTAAAGCACTTCATGGGGGGAATCTTATCTCTACACTCATACATTAACAAAATACAAAAAGAATTAACTCAATATGTACTACTGTGCTAAATTTAAAACATATTTTAACAATAAGTTATCTATCACAAAAATTCACATTTCATGTACAATCTTATTTTCTTTTTCCTATTCCTTTTATATAGAAATGTTGATGTTTGCCAAATTTCTAATTTAAAAAAATAAAATTTAAAGGGAAAATTTATTCTTTAATGATTAACAGTCTGTACTTTTATAAGGATGTTCAGAATGTTCTTTGGAAAAAAACTAGTTGGCACTGATTAAAAAAAAAAAAACTGAGAAAAGCAGATCAGTGGAAAAGATCACCAGATAATGAATAATCAGAAACAAATGAGCTCAGTAGTTCATTAGTCAATAAACTCCAAAATGTAAATTCCTTGGGGAAGAACTCCCTGTTTAACAGGAACTGGTAAAAATACTAAAGCAGTTTGAATGAAAATTGTTTGAGACCAATTGCTTATACCATATGCCACAAGAAACTACAAATGGATATATGACCTGAATATGAAAGGCCATACAATTAAAAAAAAAAAATCAGAAGAAAATAGCGTCAGGCACCTTGCACATAGGAATAGGAGGAGAATTCTTGGGGGTTTTTGTTTTAATTTTTTTTTTTGAAAATCAGAATATGAAAAGTATAACAAAAAAGGATTATATATAAACTGTGAATTTCTATATAATAAATTCAATATGTAATTTTCAAGCTGTCCTGCTTGTCTGTGTCACCTCCTGAACTTCCTTCTGTTCTCCTGTGCAAATTTCCAAAATGCTTCAATACCCTCTTATCTCTTTCCTTTTCTTTTTTCCTGGCAACATTAACATTCACTACTATCTCCCACTAAATCCCTCTCTTGGAAAAAAACAAGCACACCACAACTAAAAACAAGACCCAGGTGAGCACAATCAGGCAAACCAAAGGCCCACATTGGGGTTATTCAAAACTGGGTGCTATTCTATGCCATGAGTCTATGACCTCTAGAAGAGGATATAGCCCACCACTGGCCCAATGGAATTCTAGTAAATCATTGCACTGACCAGATTTAATAAGTCTTTCAAAGGTTATGTGGTTTTTTTTTTATTTATAATCATATTGTTAACTATATAAACTGTCTTCCTAACTCTGTTCACTTGGCTCCACCTAAGTTCAAACAAGTCTACTCCCTGAATCCATGTCTTTTGTCATTATTTACAACTGAAATAATATTGCAGTCATTTATATACCATAATTTTTTCAGCCATTCTGGAATGAGAATTCTTGGTCAAACAAGGGATGGAGACAGGGATAAAAGAGAAAGCAAATAATGTTGGTGACATGAAATTTAAAAAGAATTTTGTAGAAATGAAATTGACAAACTAGTGTGAGTGTAAACTAGCAGATTAGGGGGAAAAAACAACAACTTTACATCAAGAAGCTCTGATAAAGGCCTAGTTTCCAAGATATATAGTAAACTCAGGAATATGAGGCCAAAAACCATTCCCTAAAACTAAGCCCAGGATGCTTCAGTGACAAGGCAAAGTACGGAGTACATAGCAGATCTGGGATTCTAATTCCTCCAGCTTCAAATACAGTGTTCTTTCTATAATCATAGTAACTTGCGATTCTCTAGCACTCTGATGGAAATAAAGCACTTTTCTTTACTAGAAAAATCCAAACTCTTATGACATGGATGGTACAAATGTTATCCACACTTTCCATATGAGGAAATTGGGGCTACATGACTTGTGGGCTACATATCTAGTGAATAGCTTTACCAGCATTTGAATTCAAATTTAGCAGGTTTTCCACTCCAGAATGCTAAAAAAAAAGTTTGTTTTTACAATATGCTGATCAATCCAAAAGGCACAAAAAAAAGTCTATTACTTCTCTGTGACTCCAAAGAAGGACATGGACAATCAGTTAATTGATAAATCAATTTATTTTGACAACTTTTTGGCTCGAGAATGGGTGGGGACTTGAATTCCTAGTCTAAGTAAATTAGTTACAAGTCACAGGTGGGCTTTGATCTCCTTTTAATAGGTCACCTTCCAGCATTTCCAGTTTTCTCTAGTTCAAATGAAGTATGATGTTTTATAGGCTAGCAACTGTATCTTGAGCTCCCCAGAACAGCTCAGAATCAACTGTGATATTTTTTGGCAATGTGTCAGATATAGAAATAACACGTCAATTAATCTCAATAAGTAGCCAACTCATGGTTAACTATAGTGCAAATGGCCTCAGACTGTGGATTATGTTTAAACACTTACCTAGTTGCTGTTTGACTCATTACTGGGGGTCCTACAGCAAGCACCCTCTCAGGTTCTGTCTTCCTTCTTTCTCCCTTTTCTGAGAGTGGCAAAATCTTCCAGTGGTACCACTTGATCATCTGGGTTACAAAAGTCACACAGGACTGTTATTTGTTGATTTTGAAAAAATAAATAATGTTATTCATATTTTTTCATTATAGGACTACTTGTTGCAAATGTACACACATTTTGGGGAGTCTGAACTTGTAATTTCATTAAGGGAGGAAAAGTCTACCAAAGCAAGTGGTGTACATTTTCCTTTTAGGAAACTGTCCAAGGCAAAAGGTTAAAAGGTTAAAGGATTTATCCAGGTTCTCACAGTCAGCATCACAGGTTGTTTGGTACTACTCTGTTGTTAGGGACCTAACTAATATATTTAATTGAATTGAATCTTCGGATAAAGAGGGGATAGAGCTTTAGGGATTTTAGTTCTAGAATTACACATCTGGAGCTAAGAAATCAGAGTCCATCAAGCCCAATACCTTCATTTTACAGAAGAAAGTATGGCCCACAGAAGAGAACAAGTTCCCTAAAGTCACACAGCTTAATAAGTATCAGATGGCAAATCTGAATCCAGGGCCTCTCTTGATCCCAACACAACAGTTTGCTGTTGTTTCTTTCCACCACTCTCACCCTGACTGCTTGGTCACCTTAGAAATCTTGCAGTATTTTGTTTTCTTTCTCATTTTTCTCCTCTTAAATCTGATTTTTCTTGTGCAGCATGACAAATGTGGAAATATGTATAGAAGAATTGCTCATGTTTAACCTATATTGGCTTACTTGCTGTCTAGGGGAGGGAGTGAGGGAGAAAAAATTTGAAACATAAGGTTTTGTAAGAGTGAATATTGAAAACTATGTATATGTTTTGAAAATAAAAAGCTTTAAATAAAAAAAGAGATATCTTGCAGTGCAAAACTAAGCAACCCTTTAAGTCAGAGAAATGGTGTCAGGGTTCAATGAAGACAACTAAGTGCAAGTTGGAGGTTGATATATTATTATTTATGTTCCCTGGTAAATAGTATAGCAAGAGACTGCTTCTATTAGAACACTATTTCATGCTTCACCCCTTGTACCTCTTCTCTCCGCTCCCACTTCTGAAACCATGATTAAATCAACTCTGCCATTATTCCCAGATGGTGGCTAACAGTCTGCACCCCTATGACCCCACTCACCATTGCTATAAACTTCCACACTAAAGAACCTCTCCCTGGCACCATTGATTTCCCACATGTGGTGTTTTCCCCAATGAGAATATAAACACCTGGAGGGTGGGAACTGCCCTATTCTTATGTGTTTGGCACATAGCAAGGCTTAATAAATGCTTTTTCTTTTGTTCCTTGTTGGCACCCAACTATCGTGGAGGAAACGATGGTACTCGGGATGAGTAAATGACATCCACTTTGGCTAATCTTATTTTGCCTTCATTTCCCTAAGTTTGGGAAATGAGAGCAAAGTCGACCTTCTCAGTCTTGCCATTGTCATCCCTACAATTCTTCACCAGCCACCAGCTTTCACAAATGGAAGGTTGAGAAAAATCAAGGAAAAAGTGGCTAGAGAGGAAAACAAAACTATTCCCTCCAGCTTTTGTGACATCACCTTCTATTGGACACTGCCTCCTCTGTGTTAAGGGTATGGGAGGGAATGGCAAATGCCAAATATAGAGGAGAGATGGTGTGGCAGAAAAAGCACTTACTCTCTACCTGTCATGTGTATCTAATTATTTCTATTTCCTCTATCTCATTAGAACGTGAAATCCTTGGAGGCAAGGATTATTTTTGCCTCTCATGGCAACCCTAGTGCTTAGTCTAATGCCTGTTAACACAGAATGTGTTTAATAATGTGTCAATGGACTGCAACTCATAGACTACTAACCATTTTGACAACTATCTACAAATGTGCTAAGAGATCTTTCCTTAAAACAGACTTACAACTGGCAAGAATAGGATAGTTGAAAGATTTTCAGTTTACTTACTTATATGGGGTGTCTCAAACGGCTTGGTGCACTTTTCTGTTGTTTTTTTTTTTTTTGGGGGGGGGTTCTGCACGAAGGCTTTCGGGACACTTTGTATAAAGGCCCATCAGGTGTGTTCATGCTGTCACTATCACATCACTTTAACCTATATGTGATTAAGTAAACAAGTCATATTTACCAATATACCTGTTCTTTTAGATTTCCTGAGTTCTCTTATCTTCTTCCTCCCCTATGGGTTTCCCCAAAGTCCTAATATAATAAGGGCACTAAAACTTTTTGGACATCCTGCACTACATCTCTATTTCCATAAAGCTACAGATAAAATGGAAGATGGGGATGTAGATCAAACAAGATATAGAGATGTCGTTTAAAAACACCTCCCACTCCCACGAGAAAATTACACGAGGAACGAGATTCGAAAGGATGAAGCCTTAATTCAGAATGGCCAAGCAGCTTTACACCAGAAAAGGTGTGGTGGATTTCGCATCAGTCCGCCTCCATTGGGAGTGCAGCTGGTTTAGATCCGAGCTATGCCGCAAGCTCGTTTTGTACAGACTTTGCTCCTAAGGATGGCGTTTGCGGAAAGGTGCGCCATGATTTGGGAGCTCCGCAGTCAGGCTGGGTTATGACGCCTTGTCGCATACTAGGTAGCTAGCTAACTAGCTTCGCCCCCCCACCCCCGAGACACACCCCGCCCGCCCCCTCCACCCTGGCAGCCCGAGCCCGCCGCTGCCTAGGCTGCCCCTTCCCCCCGCCCCCCAGCATCCTCCCTGGGCTGGGGGAGGAATGCGACCCCAACCCAAAGACCAGCCGAAGGCCCTGTGGTGCATTAAGAAATAGGTGGGGGGGGGAGCCTGGGGCCGCTGGGCTCGAGGGCCGTAGGTACGCACCATACTGCCTGACTTGGGGGGGGAGGCGGGAGGGGGAGGGAGCCAGCAGGGCCCCCAATGACACGTTCACTTCCTCCGTCTCCTCCTCCTCCTCCTGCACCATCTCCTCCTCCTCCTCCTCCTCCTCCTCCTCCTCCATCTCCATCTCCTCCTCCTCCTCCTCCTCCTTCTCTTCCTCCTCCTCTTTCTCCTCTTCCTCTACCTCCTTCTCTATCTTCATCTCCTTTTCCTCTTCCTCCTCCTCCTCGGTTGACCCCAGTCAGTTTTGGGGGTTCCTCTTTGCTTTCAAAGAAGCCCCGTTAAGGGAACAGAAGCGCCGCCGCCCCTGAGGTAGAGCCCCCTCCCTTCCGACGGCCTTCACAGCGCCACCGCGCGGCAAGCACAAAACTGCGGTCCTCCCCTCCTTGGTCCCACCTCCGTCCCGCCCACGCCAGCAAGCCAGGGGCGGGGCCTATATAAAGAGAGAGCTCCCGTTGCCCGGCACCGGAAGTCTAGCTGTCGAGTACCATGGAGCCGGCTAAGATGGCATCTCCCAAGAGCGGGCCAAAGGATGCTCTGGTAGGTGCGAGCGAGGCGCGCAGCCGGTAGGCTCGGCGCCCGCGGGTAAAAGGGAAAAGAGGGCGAGGGGCCTCCGGCTGTCAGGTCCAGCTGTGGCCGTCGCCCCCGGCACTTCGGCTGGGTTTGTCTGCAGCCCCCCATCCCCCCACTTCACCCCCCCTCGCACTGCGGATAGTCCTCCAGCTGTCGGTGTAGCCCTCGGGCTCCTGAGCTTCTGTCGCAGAGGCCTCTCCGCAGCGCCCGCCCCACCCTTCCCCCCCCACTCTCCCGAGGGCCCGATCTGGACTCCAAGCAGTGCCCCCCCCATACCCTCCAGTCCCGCCGCCCCCGCACAGGCTCCTCTGGCCGTCCGATTCTCTTTGGCATTGCGGGCTTTTTGGATTTTTTTTTTTTCTTTGCCATTTGACGTCTTTTTCTTTGCATCACCACCACTGCTCAATGCCGCAGCCCCCCCCCCCCGCCCACCTCCGCATAGAACCCACCGTAGCACCAAATAATTACAGTCCAGTAAAGCAAATCGACGCATTGGCCGGCCAGAAAATGGATGCCACCAATGCGGGAATTGGTTTTGCTTGACTATATGTGTTGGTTACCGGGGTGGTGGTTGGTATTATTTTTTTTCTCCTTGCTTTCTCTGAGAGGGGCGGGGGGGGGGGGGGGGGGGGAGCGACGCGGGGGAGGAGGTGGTGATGGGATGAAGAGAAGGCGCATTTTCGTTGATCGGAAACAATTTAAATGTCATGAAAATGAATAAAACATATTGAAACCATATAGAAAGGGGGAAAAAAAGAAAATGAATGTGTATCTCCTTTCAGTCAGTCTGTCAACAAGCATTGATTAATGGCTCGCTATGCGCTAAGCGCTGCGGATACAAAGAAATGCAAAAACAAATAAACAAAAACGCCAGCCTGACTCTTGGCTCCCCAAGAGCCCTCATTCTATTTAGGGGAGATGATACGGAAAAGATTTTGTACAGACAGGCTGCATAGAGGCTAAAGTGGAAGGTAATGGCCAGAGGCTAGGCACTAGCACAGAGAATGATCGAGAAAGGCCTCCTGCAGAAGGTGGGATTTTAGCTGAGACTTGAAAGACGCCATCATTGGTTCATGTACTGATCGGTATTCAATCTTTCAAGGTTGTTTTCGTTTGCATTACTGAGGTCATCCTGTATATTGTTATCCTGGTTTTGCCTACTTTACCATCATTGTGCCTCTTTCCACAGCCCCTGCGACATTTTTTTTTTTTTTTTTTTACCATTTAGGTCTTTTAACATCTTTGCCAATCTAATGGGTGGGAAATGAAACCACAGTTGTTTGGATTTGGATTTCTCTTATTAGTAATTTGGAGTATTCCGTCATGGTGGTTGATCACTTGAATTTCTTTTTTTTAAATAAATTTTTATTGCTGTCTTTTTTATATAACCAAAATGTCTCCTAGCAACCTTCCTCTTTCCTCTTCCCTCTCTCCTCCTCCTACTTCCCCCCTCCCAGCGAGCCATCTCATATAACAAATAATATTTTTAAAGGGGGCGGGGGGGGGGGGAAGAAAAAGAATAGAAAATTAAATCAGCAAAAACGATCGATCCATATTAAAGTCTGGAAAATATATGCAATGTACCACACCCTTGGATCTCCCACCTCTGCAAAGCAGGGAGGGGGAGGTCTCTTCATGTTGTTGGGAGGATAAAATGAGAGAATCTAGGTAACGCATTTTGTAAACCTAAAAGGTTTTGTAGATTCTAGCCAGTAATTATTATTATTGTATAATAAATATTAGCTAGGATCTCTATAGCCCTTTAAGAACAAATCATTTATATTCATATTATGATTAGCACTATTATATTAATTAAATTAGAAATATATTATTAATAATACTATTATTATATCTCTTTAGTACCATATTTGTTCCTTATAATTTTGCAACTTTCATTTTTTTATGATTCTTTCAATTTAAATTATAATGACTGTTTTTTTGGCTCTGCTTTACTGTGCATTAGATCTGATAAATTTTTCTTTGTTTCTCTGTATTAATCAGATTCCTCATTTCTTACAGTACAGTAACACTCTATTACATTCATGTACCAAAATTCATTTAATCAAGTCCCAATCACTGGTCATCTTTATTTTCAATTCTCTGCCTTCAAAAGTGCTGCTATAAATATATTAATATACATGAGGACTTTTTTCTTATCAGTGGCCTCCTTGGAGTATAAATTTAGTAATGGAATCTCTGAGTCAGAGGGACAA
This sequence comes from Sarcophilus harrisii, assembly GCF_902635505.1. Lineage (NCBI taxonomy): Eukaryota > Metazoa > Chordata > Mammalia > Dasyuromorphia > Dasyuridae > Sarcophilus > Sarcophilus harrisii. Next base: position 56,378,130 of record NC_045432.1, on the reverse strand, counting down.
TATGGACCTTCTAGTCATTTTATTTGAGTAATTCCAAATTGCTTTTCAAAATGGCTGTACTGATTGACAGCTCCACAGTGCACCAATGTGCTTATAGAACACTTCAACATTCAAGCTTCCCATCTTTTGTCACCTTTGCCAGTGTGCTGAGTTTGAGGTGAAACCTCAAGATTAATTTGATTTACATATCTCCCCATTAGTGATTTTGAATATTCTTCCTCCAAATATTTAAAATATGGAGATATTTTGTTGGCTCTGTAAATCAGTCTCCAAACATTTGATGCATTTTGTAGTTTTCCATGGAATTTCTTTTTCTATTTGGAATTAATCAAGTAAAGTAACTTAAAAAACCATTCCTTTGACCAAAAGATTCTATAACTACATTTATTACCCCCCCCAGGAAGCCACTGGCCAAAAAAAAAAAAAAAAGGTTCTCATATACATCAAAATCTTTACAGCAGCAGTTTTTGTTATAACAAAGAATGAAAACAAAGCAGATGCTCATTAATTGGACAGTGGCTAACAAACTGTGGTCTAAGAATATGATGGAATATTACTGTGCCATTAAAAATGATGAATATGAAAAGAAAAAAGCAGGGGAATTTTTACATGAACTGATGCACAACAAAGTAATCAGAGCCAAAAAAACATATATATCTACATAATGAATACAATAAACAGAAGTAACAATACAAGTAACAGATATTACAAAATTACACCCTCACCCCCTGGCCAAAATGGGAAGTCGAGGACTGTAGTATATTGTAAATATTTTAGACTTGTGATGTCTTTATCAGTTTTGCTGAGATAGGGAGGAGGGAGGGGTCTTTAAAATATTATTTGTTATACAGCATGGCTTTTAGGAAGGGGAAGGGATCCTGGGGGAAAATTTGGTGATGTAAAAAAAGACCAATAAAAAAAAACTTATTTAAAAAAAAGAAAAAGGACTCTCAATTTGATAGGAGAAATTTGGGGAGTTGTGACTTTAAGTAAAAAGTGAATCAATGAAAGCCAGGATGCTCGCATATGGGCCACTGAACTCCAACTACTACAGGGAGAGAGCAGCAGGCGAAGGGCCAGAGAAGACAGCAGCAGCAGAGGAAGAGGAGCCTGAGAAGAAGTGAAGACAGCAGGGGTAGGGTAAAAAGCTGCTCAGTCTGGAGCTCAGACAGGTAGAGAAAGTAAACTGAGAGAAGGCTTCAGCTGAGTGATTACTGATTGGTCAGGGAGAACTGATTTCATTGGCCAAGAATACCAGAGGGTTTTTGCCCTTCAGTGCCATCTAGAGCTGGAGAAAAGTGCCCCTTTTCTTAAAGACTTGTTACTGTTTGCTGCCACCTCTGGCATGAGAAGGAAAAGCAGGGGGCTGGAGTTGTATCTGCAGGTGAGCTGGCTTAAAAGAATGAAATTGAACTATTTTGCTATAAACCCCATTCTGATTGTACAGTGTTGACATCCAATTGTCTGGTCTGTATATCTCAGAGATAGCCAGTTTGATGATTCTGACGGTTCTTTTGCCTAAAAACTGCTAATATTAAGAGCTAACACTTCTTGGAAATCCCTTTCAGGGTGGGTGGTTAATAAAGTTTATTATAAAGGATATATCTGAGTAGAAAAGATTTCCCCAGTTTTTGGTGTAAAAAAATATTCCTGCATGAAGCCCGAGGTCTATAGTTGAGCCCATTCTTCATCATAGCTATTAAGTATTGTTTTGAGTGTGATGTGGGTTTACATCTGTGTTGTGAATTTATTTTATTATGTACTTAATAAAACAGTATGCACAATATTTCTCTTGTCTAATTCAGTGATTGTGTTTGAATTCTAAAGGAAAAAAAAAAACTTTTTTTTTTTTTTTTTTTTTTATCCATAGCTGCAAAAAAAAATCTGCTTCTAATAATGATATGATCTTAAACCTTAAGGTCTTGTATCCATGTAGAATTGATTGTGGAATATGGCACAAGATGTTCATCTAACTCTAATTTCTGCCAGACTGTTTTCTTAGGTTTCCAATCGGTTTTTATTAAATAGGAAATTCTTTCCTAAGTAATTTATGTTGTCTGCTTTATTGAATACTGGGTTATCGGGATCTACTTATAAATTTTTTATTTTAAAACAAATGCAAAATGGTTTTGATAATTTCTTTATTATTTTGAGGTATGAACGTGCTCTTACTCCTTTATCCCAATCTCTTATTTCTCTTGATATTCTAATCTTTTATTCCTCCAAATAAATGTCATTATTTAATTGAGTTCTATAAAGTAGTTCTTTGATAGTTTGATTGGTATAACATTAAAACTGCTAGTATTGTGATTTTTATTATATCAGCACGGTCTAGCCATGAACATAGTGAATATATCCTAGCTATTTATGTTGTTGCCATTTGGGTTTTTTTTTTTATTATTATTATATAGAAATCTGTTGACTTTTGTGAGTTCATTTTATAACCTGCAATAATGCAGCTCTTGCCCCAATTAGTATCTTTGCTGATTCCCAAGGATTTTCTAAGAAAACCATCATGTCATCAGCAAACATAGTTTTATCTCTGTTATATGATCTGCTTCTCTTCTAATTTTAATGGTATTATCTTTAATATTAAGGTCACATCCATTTAGAATTGCTTGTGGGATATGGCATGATATTGATCTAAGCCTAGTTTCTGCTAGTGTGCTTTACAGTTTTCCCAACAGTTTCTAATCAGAGTTTTTTCCCCAAGTAATTTGTTTTCTGACTAACACTAGATTATTTGAGTTCCATGGTTTTTTTTCCTCCCTTGTCTGATCTGTTGCATTGATCTATCTACCTCTCTGTTTTTCAACCCGTATTAAATGGTTTTGATGACTGCTGCTATATAATGTAATTTGAGATTTGGAAGTTCTACTCCCCCTTTATCTCCCTACCTCTTGTCATTATCTTTCTTGTTATTCTAGATCATTTATTTCTCCAATTGAATTTTGTGTTTATTTCATTCACTTCTATAAAATAACATTTTGGTAGTTTGATTGGTATAGATTAAAAGTATAAATGAACTTGGGTATTGTCATTCTTGTTATATTGGCATGACCCAGTCATGAGCACTGAATATTCCTCTAGCTACTTTTTTTTATTTCATTAAGTGGTACCACTTTATAATTGAATCTTTCCAATTATTTAGGGTACTTTGGTAGATTGATTCCTAAGTATTTTATGCATTTTGTAGCTATTTTGAATGGGATTTTTCTTCCTATTATTGCCTTTTGGACTTTGTTATTATTATATGGAAATATTGTTGATTTTTTTGCGTGTGTGTGGATTTATTTTGAAGTCTGCAACTTTGCCGAAGCTATTGTTTGAATTGGTATCTCTGCTGATTCCCTAGGATTTTCTAAGTAAATCATGTCATCTTTACCTATCTTTATGCCTTAAATTTCTTTCTCCTGTCTTATTGCTATTGTTAGTATTTCTAGAACCATTATCACATAATAGTGGGGAGAGTGGGTGTCCTTGCTTTACTTCTTTATTTATTGAGAAAGCTTCTACTCGCATTTTTTTTCTTTTGAAAACTGCCTGTTCATATCCTTTGCTCATTTATTTTGGAAGAATGCCAGCCTCATTCTCCATCCCCAAAATGACAGACTGCTATAGCCACTCCTCCAGAAGCAATCTTCCTGGGGGGAAAAATAATTCACACACAGGCTATGTAAATATTCTTGAGCTCCTATTTCACACCCACCTTTTTTTTTTTTTTTTTTTTTAAATTACATATAGAAATTTGGTGAGGCTGTTAACCACCAAAGAAGCTAACTAGTGACTTGTGGAGTTTATACAGGGAAAGAGTGGGAATTCATTTGGAAGTGTTAAGAATGAGACACTAGGTATTGAGAAAAGGCAACGTGTGTCTGAAATTTAGACACTAAATAAAAATAAAGGGAACAGTTTGCTCTCCAGGTGACAGTAGTTGTGACCTTGGACTGCTTTTAGCCAAATTTTAGAGTTCAGTTTTTAGGCTGTCTGTTTTGGTGAGGATAGCTTACTACTTTATTTAAACCCACAGGTGATGGCACAAATCCTGAAGGATATGGGAATTACAGATTATGAGCCAAAAGTAATCAATCAGATGCTGGAGTTTGCCTTCCGTGAGTGACCCACAAAACAAAATTTCTCTAATTCAGTCAATTTGATACTAATGTCTTCTATAATTCTAATAGAATTGTATTTTCTACATCAGCCACATAAACCTAATCTTAAAGTACATAAAATGGGCTGAACTCAGAGAGGGCAGTTATTATTTTTATTGTGGTAAGTATTTAAATGGATAGTATAAGGCAAACTTTCTCTCTCTCTCTCTCCATATATATATACACATATATATATATATATATATATTTAAAAGCCATAACATCTCAAATTAATAATTTTTAAAATAAATATTTCTATAACATAACCCAAATAAGACTAAGCCTTTCTCATCTGTCTAAGAGGAAATTGTCTCCATTCTCAAAGGATATGTAACAACAATTTTGGATGATGCAAAAATTTATTCAAGCCATGCTAAGAAAGCCACTGTTGATGCAGATGATGTGCGATTGGCAATCCAGTGTCGATCTGATCAGTCTTTTACTTCCCCTCCCCCAAGAGATGTGAGTAACTTTTATTTAAGCATCTGTTTTATCTGGGGGGAAGAGGGGGAGAGAGAGAGAACACAGCACTAACTAGGGTTTATTTTTCTCAGTTTCTATTAGATATTGCAAGACAAAAAAATCAAACCCCTTTACCATTGATTAAGCCATATTCAGGACTTAGACTCCCACCCGACAGATACTGTTTAACAGCACCAAACTACAGACTTAAGCCTTTACCAAAAAAGGTGAGTGTTTTGTGATTCTTTTTTAAAAAGAAAATCAGTTTTTCCAGAAAATAGTACCATTTATCCCATAGTTAAAAAACAAAAACAAAAACAAAAACCATTTACTAGCCATTAGCTAAAATCACTTATTAGTACTTAAAAACTATTTTAAAATTCTCTCTAGCCAGCTATTCTTTTGAAAAGAGGCAGTGTGGTATAAGGAGATGGGAAGCTGGCTTCAAAGTTAGGAAGAATTTTGTTCTTGAAGCCCTGGGTTCCAGTCCCCTCTGACTCTGGGCAAGGCACTTATTCTCTCAGGGTTCTAGTCAGTTTTCTTAGAACTCAAAGTTGCAGAGAAGGCACCAACCAATGTTGGTAAAAGGGAATTTCCTCACCCAGGAGTTCTCGAAAGTAATGAAACTATCCCTTATCCCACGGAAGTAGATTGAGATGTTTAACATCAGGAGCTGGGCCTACCTTATGCCATAGTTATAAGAGCTGAAAGCAAGCTTGCTAGACTATTTAAATCATGCTACTCATTCAGTCCTAGGAAAATGAGGGCCAGGGAGGGGAAGGAACTCACCTGAGGTCACAAAGCTAGCGTGGGAGTTGATCCCACCTCTCTTGATTCCAGGAAGGGCCCCACTCATCACATCAAGATATCTTCCCTTCCTGCCAAAAATGCCATCACTGGAGATGTCTTTCAGTAAGTCAAGGAATTCACTGATGAAAATGTAAATACAATGTAACATTCTGAAAAGAGAAGCCTGCCTGAAAGTGTACTACAGTATCTAAGTGGAGATCCCAATAAATTCCACAAAAATACATTTGGTGCTTATCCATCAATCAGTAAACATTTAGTAAGTTGCTACTATGTGCCAGTCACTGTGCTAAGGCTGGGGATACAAAAAGAGACAAAAGACAGCCCCTGCCCTCAAGAAGTTTACAATCTAATGGGAGAGCCAAAATGCAAACAAATATATACCACGTGCATGTTAGACATGGAATAAAGACAGAAATCAAACATTCCTTGTCCTCAGGAAACTTACATTCACATAATTTAAGAGAGGAATACTAACACCTGAGGGGATCATGAAAATCTTTCATTAGGAGGGGATGTCTGAGCCTTGAAGTAAGAGTGCATCTGGGGAGAGGGAATGGTTTGGACCTACTCAGAGAACACTGAAATATTGAATTCAGGGAAACACACTAGTAATTGCTTTTGGCTGGAACACACAGTGCAAGAAAAGGGAGTGAAAGTTAGAAAATAGTTTTGTAAGATTGTAGAGGACCATAAATGCCATAGAAAACCACTGAAGGTTTTTGAGGTGGTCAGGGCTGTATAATAGAAGGATTATTTTGCCAGTTACATCTAGAATGGATGGGAGATGCGAGAGACAAGGGAACTAGAGAGACCAATTAAGATATTATTGCAATAATCCAAGCAAGTGATGCAGGCAGTTTGAGTGGAAAGATGATGAAGTAGAATCAACAAGATTTAAATCAACTATAGAGGGAAAGGAAAGAGTAACAATGGCCATCTCTGCAGTTACAAAGCTGGGTGACTGGGAGGATGGCAGAGCCTTCAAAATCAATATGGACATTTGAAGGAGTAGGTTTGTGGAGAAAGATGATTAGTTCCATTTTAGATGTATTGAGTTTGAGCTACCAAGGATTATGCTAAGTCAACTCTGGAGTTGACTTGAAGGTCTCTATATCTAGCCCTTATATGTCCTCTTCAGTGGAGTCCTTCACCACCAAATATTTGCCGTCTATTGGACATAAACTGGATGGCCAAGAGAAATCTCAAACTCGGTGCATCTAGAATACACTTCGTCTTTCTCTTAAACACCATCCTACCAGTTTCTCAGACCTGTAATTTTGCCATTGTCCTCGACACTTTGCTCTCCCCTCACCCTACATACCCAGTCAGTTGCCAGATCTTGCCATTTCTATCTTCACATCTCTTGCATAGGGTCCTCTTCTCCACTCATACAGCTAGCTAGCTGTTTACTTCAGGCCTTCACCATCCCTCACCTAGATTATTAATTGGCCTCTTGCCTCAAGTATCTTACCACAACAGCCCATTCTGCACACCACTGCAAAAATAATTTTCCTTAAACGCAGATCTCACCTTTTGAGTCCCCTTTGATTTCCTGTTGCCTCTAGAGTTAATAAAATAGAAACTCCTCATCTAACTTTTAAAGCCCTACACAACCTGGTCCCAATTTACCTATGTTACCCTCATTGGACATACATACTCCTACCTACAATTCTACAAGCTAGCTTTCTGTTCATCGCATGTGATGCTTCATCTCTCATCTCCATGCCTTTGCATTGGCCATCCAACTTGCCTGGAATGCACTCTCTCCTTATCTTTGCCTCAAAATCTCTCTTTAGATACAGCTCAAGCATCATCTTCATGACGCCTTTCCTGATTTCCCCTGCTAGTGTTTTCCCTCCCAATCTACTTTGTATTTAACTACTTTGTATATATTTGTACTTATTCCCTTTCTATTTGTGCTGTATAGATTTCTATATGTGCTTTTCTCCCCCATTGGAATGTATGGTCCCTATGAATGGGAATTAATTCTTTATTCTAGTATCCCCAGCACCTACCACAGTGCCTGTCATGGAAGTTACTAGGCTTAACAAAGTTGATTGAGGTTGACTGGACAAGGAGGTGTCAATGTAGAACTGAAGTTCAAGGGAAAGCTTAACTCTAATTCTGGAGATAGATTTGGAGGTCATCTTCACAAGGATGAAAGAATCCTTAGGAACTGATGAGATCATCCAGAGAGAATAGTAGATAGAAAAGAAAGTCTACAACAGAGCTTTGTAGGCTCCCCACAATTAGGGGGCAGAAAACGATTATGGAACCAGAAAAGGAGATTGAGAAGGAATGGTCACACTGGTAGGAGGAACTTCAGAGAGGATCCCACAAGCTATGAGTGAGTACTGAAGGGCAGGAGAGGTAAGCAATAGTATGTCTCATGCTGGAAGAGGTCAAGTATGACAACTGAGAAAAGGATGTCATATTTAGCAGTTAAGAAATCACTGATAACTTTGAAGACAGCAATTTCAGTAGAATGGTCTTGCTGGAAAGCCACATTGAAGAGTTAGGAAGTCAGTAGGTACTAAGGAAGCAGAAGCAGCAAATATAGACTAGAAAGAAAGCAAGAGATAGATATATCTATCTATACGTGTGTATGTAAAATGAGCTTAGAGCAATGATAGGCTCGGAAGGATCTATAAAGATAGGGGAGACCATGACATGTTTGTAGGCAAGGAGTCAAGCTGGGAAGACAGCAAAGATTCTGAGAGGGAGGAACTCATGTTGATTGCCACAGGTTTTGGTTTTGTGTGATTTATTTTTATTTTTTTCCCAATAAGTAGGACGCAAGGTCATCTGCTGAAAGAGGATGAACTGAGGACATTGTTGGTGATGGGGCTTGAGAAAATTGGAACAGGCATAGAAAAAAAAAAAAAAAAAGAATTGCTCAACAGCAGTAAGGACTCAGTTGAGATTAGATCAGAGGAATTTGTAATGGATCAAGTGCTAGTTACCAAGTATAACTAGTCACTTAAAAATATTCGGCATATTTGTGACAGCTTGAATTGAATGTTGGGGGGGAGGGGGAGGATTAAAACAGGAACATTAAATAAAAGAGAAAGGAACATAATTTTTAATGTAAATCTTTGTCATACCATGCTGGATTTGTGGATTACTTGCAAAGAAAACATTCTTTGTAAATTTGGGGGCTTTAAAAGCATCAACAATCCAGATTTTGAGATGTCAAATCAGAATCAAGAATTGCGGCTTTCCTTCTTTCCAGGGGCCTGCTGCAGCTGGAAGGATAACTGTTCCCCGCCTGAGTGTTGGTGCTGTTAGCAGCAGACCCAGCACTCCTACTTTGGGTAAGAGAGGGGAACTCATAGCTTTTTCTTGATAGCTTTTACTGCAAAGCACTACAGTTCCAATAAAGCACTTTGGAAGAATACTTTCAATGCTTGGATTTTATTTTTAGGGTGATTCAGTAGCACACACCCCCCCCCCTTAGTAAAGACAGCATGTAAAGGGTGAATGATTTCCGTGACTGTTTCATAAATCTGGAGGTGAACTGTTATTGATAGCGGACCTTAATAGTCCTTTAATCTCTGAACCCCAAGGCATTCTTGGAGAATCCTAGTGAAACAGGCCCTCTACTTCCCAAGGCAAGCTACCCCCTACTTACACATGCTGTAATTGTTAGAAAGTTCTTCTTGATATCAAACCTTAGGGTAACCTCTTTACACCAATGTACTTCTTTACAACTTGCCCCATTGCTCCAGAACCAGTCTAATCAAATCTTTCCTGCACATGAAGAGTGCCTGACTCCCAGATTCCCTGAGCTAGTAGAATTTTCGTGCTCCCTTCTAGACATTCTCCTCTTTTAAGTTCCACATCTCCAGCACCTTCCTTCAAGCTTTTCCTCCAAAAAGCATGATCACTAAGGCCTTTATCTGGGCCCCTATAAACCTCTTGGGAAGTTCTGCAGCTTGCCTATGTTCTTCCTAAAACTCGGTACTGGTGACAAAACTAGCTCAGATCTGTTGATTTATATTCTTAACACCAGGGCTTCCTGTAAGTTTACCATCTAAAAACAAGCTAAGAAATTTTAAAATATATGTTTTTTTGATGCTGCTAATGATCTCATCACATTAAGAGAAATTGCTATGGATTAAGCATTAAGGCACCTAATAGAATATGTTAATAATTAATTGCAGGTACCCCATCTGCACAGTCAGTTGCCGTTTCAACTAAAGTTGGGGCCCCTGTGTCTGTGCCAGGTCAAAGGTTCACTGTGCAGATACCACCCTCCCAGTCTGCTGCTGCCAAACCAGGTAATAAATCAGTTTGGGTCACAATACCTCAGTCATTCAAGCACTTTGGATTTATTTAACATTTGTTTCCAAATAATGGCAGCAAGGTGTCCAATACATCCTGTACTTATTTTGAAATTCTCACAAATCCCCCAGATGTACAAAGCTTTGAGATGATTATTCCTTTATTTTCCCTATGTGTAACCCAAACACAAAACTTTTTTTTTTTGCTAACCTCATAAAAGGATACATACAATTCACATAGTAAGATAATTTTTACTCAGTTGAATCATTGTGCTAGGAAGTACCTCACTATTCAGAACTGTAGTGTATCCATACGTGAACAAAATCATCACACACACCCAACTGGTGTTTTGTAAGATAGATATTTCATATAAAAATACTACAGATTTTCAGTCCAATCCCAAGCAGGTCTCATAGCAACATTCTATTCCTCCCTGGGTCCCCATTTACTATTTCACTCTATACATCATCTGAGGCTTCTTAGCAGGAGGTCCCCCACTCACCTCCCCAACCATCTCACAGAATTCCAGAATCTGCCCCTATTCTCTTCTCCTTCATTAGTTTCTAATTAAGAGGTGGCCCTACAATCCCCATTCCCTCCCAATATCCTCTGCACACTGCCCCCATTCTTTCTCAATTCCAGTCTCTCCTTAGCTAGACTTTCTCTGCTGCCAAAAACCAACTAACTGTGAAAAGACAGGTGCTTTTGTTTTACCTTGAAATCCTAGTCTTCAAAGATTTAACAGTATTCTGTTTGGGGGTCATGTTTTTATTTTGCAGCTGTTCCTGCAGCTCCTGCTGTTCAGAATGTTCTGATCAACCCTTCTCTGATTGGGCCAAAGAACATCCTCATCACCACCAACGTGGTATCACAGAACACCCCTGTTGAGTCACCAAATGCATTGAAAAGAAAACATGAAGACGACGACGACTATGACAATTTGTAAACGGCATCACCTGACAGCCTCAATGCATTTGTAAAAGGCATCACTCGACAGCCTCGATGCATTTCTAAAGTATAAATAGTTTGGAACGTAACTGTAACCATGATAAATTCATAGAAAACAAATAAGTGTTTAAGTAAAAAGTAATGTAGTTGTAAAACTTTTTCTGCTGTTAAGATTGTTGAACTTTAGTAGGATCATAAATGTTTTTCATTAGAAGTTGCATGCAAACAATAAAATTATAATTCATCAATTTATTCATCATTTCATTATGTTGGGAAGATGAAAGGTCTATTAAACATTGAATCATTTATAAAGCTATAGTATGTAGTCAGTCTTAAGCATAATTTCAGTCTTTTGAAATTGTAACCATGTGTCATTTTAGAAAAAATTTTGTAGTGAATAACCTTAAACTGTGTTAAAGTGGATAAACAGTTAAGTTGCCCACATACAATCCCAACCTGGCAGTTTTTTCCCTGGATTCCTTAGCTTTTTTTTTTTTTTTTTTTTTTTTTTTTTTTTTTTAAACCTCTGCTAACTTTTGCATTTTGGGAGCCCAAATTGAACACAGTGCTTAAGAGCCCAATATGGGACAAACAAGAGTAAAAGGTTTGAATATGATCCAAAACAGATGTCATTAATAAACCTCAAATTGTAATATCACTTTGGGGTTTTTTTTCCTTTAATTGGGTCCTCAATGTCACTTCAAAGTTTTTGCATGTCTTTGATGACCCATTTCAAGTATCAGATTATTCTTGTAAGTAATTATTCTACAAGCCTGATATTCAATTGATCACCTTGAAATCTTGGACTTCTCTATCCCTGACTAGTCCATTGTATGAAGTTCATTCAAATTCTGTCATTTTGCATAAAGGCAAAATTTCACCAAACCTTACAAAGGTTTCAACAGTTTCTACAATTTGTACTGAGTTGGTTTTCTATGTTCCAAGGTGGTATGCTCGCCCAGTTCCGAGGACATAGCATCTCCAATTTCAAGATGCTCTCAGACACATTAATATTGAAGTCAGAACTGACAAATATGGGATACCTGTAATCCTTTCAGCCTCCTTCCCCCACACCTGGATTAGTTCTCTTCAAGGTGGATTTGCCCACCTGATCATTCTGCTCATACCACATTAGTGATACTATCATGTGGGATGAAATCCAATTTTTAAAGTACATTCTCTTGCCTCTTTGTTATCTATAAGGCAAGTAAAAGAAAAAAAAAAAAAAAGCGCCTAAATACAAGTTCAATCTGTCAACTTATCAAAAATGGATATATTTTGGTTCTCTTTGAAGATATCTGAAAAATATTTTCGAATTCAAAAAAATTGAAAATTATTTTCAATACGAAAGAATTGAGATGCAATTTTTTTTCTTTTTTGCTGAGGCAATTGGGTTAAGTGACATGGCCAGAATCACACAGCCAGGAAGTATTAAATGTCTGAGGCCATATTGAAATTCAGGTGCTTCTGACTTGAGGGTTGGTACTCTATCCACTGTGCCACCTACCTGTCCCTAAAACCTCAATATTGAAATTAAATCCATTCCAACAATTTAAAATAATTATTTTTTCAGGATGACTAGTAACAGTCATTCAAGTCAATCTTGGAGGACATAATCAAATCTCCTGAACTTGTACCATGTAGCAGTTAATACTAGTACCCCTGATCTTTTTGATTGTCAGCCTAAGGGCCTCAAAAAAGGCCTACTAATGTTTTGAAAACTAGAAGGGACAAAGAATGATTAATCTGCAGGAATAGCAGTGAACTATGTTAATATGAGGTGTCTCGAGAAGAAATGAGTATGTGACAAAGATGAATGCCAAAAAAAGGGAGGAAGGGGGAAGATGGCAGATGGCAGATAAACTAAGAGAATTATCAGGTGATAATGTACAAGTATGTTCTTACCAGCCTTTGTTAGATAATATTCCATCCCAGGCAAGAAATCGGCATCCCCATATTTAAAGCCATGATTCAAATGAACAAATCTCATTCTGTTAGCCCATGATTCACTTCCCAATTCCATTTTTTTCTCTTCTGCATCCCTTGCCTTCAGCGGTATAAGTAAGAAAAATAGAAACAACCTGCACTGATATAGTCCAAAATTTAATCCCCAACACTTCACAGTACTTTTAGGCCTCTTTTGGCAGGATCCGGTCTATCCAGATTAATCAACAAATGGATAATACCATTTCACTAAGTCTTACACACACACACAGAAGACCATAGTTGCCTCTATTGTTATTAGATCAAATAGAAGGAAATGTATTTCTCTGAAAAGTTTTATCAACTAAATAGAGGGCATAATTCAAAAGACTAAGATATTTTCTGTGATTAACAAATTGGCACCCCTAAAATAAATACAAAGAAAAACACTGAAAAGTTTTAAAATTGTGAAAAGCTACAAGCTATTTTTGGAAAGACTACCCAAACTAATGAACCATAAGAACATAAAGCCCCAAATCACCAAACACCACAGTTTTGCTAGATGACCTCTTCCCCAGTAGTTTCTCTGGTTCTGTTTTATCTTATTTCTTCCTCCTCACAGTATCCAGTATCCTCCCTGAGCCCTTAAAAACTGCGACTTGTTTCCTAACTCTGTATGTAGCTGTCTTCCTTTTCTCCTTTCTGTTAAATGTTTCCTTGTTCTTCTTTTTTCTGAGTTCCTAATAAAGGTCTATTGTTTCTCCTGAACAACTTCAGTTTCCCCTACTTGATTCTGTTTCCTTTGGTAACAATTTTATGTCCCTAACAACTTAAAGAGTGTGGAATCTTTATCTCCTTCCAAGAAGATCAGTCAACACTTGGAAGACTTGCTCAACTATAGCAGAAACATTTAAACTTGATACAAAACTGCAAAATAATCCTTGCTCCCTAGATTTTCGGCTTTATTTTTAACTACTTGTGGGTTTACTCTATGCACTTAGTTAAAAGCTTTCCTACCAATTATTAAATTTGGTTTCATAATTTTGACAGCCACATTCAACAAACTGTCCTTAAGTCTCAACAACTCATCCTCTGCCATACCCTACACTCCATTCCCATCTCACACCAATAGTTTCACCAGTTTGCCCCACCCAACAATCCACTCATCACTGGTTCACTTACCTTTTCTTACCTCTGACAACTGCTTGGCCTGATGTAATCTTCCTCTTTGGGTCCTTCATCCTTTCCCTTTGCTGTCAACAGTCTCACAGAGAAGCCAGAAGCAGAATCTGGAGCTGAAACTTCATTTTTTCACCAATTTCTCTTTTCCAGATTCAATCTCTGGCCTTCATTAGTCCAAATTCCTCCAAATCTATATAATTTCCTTCTCATTCAACCTGTCCTTTTCCTAAGAAGCTAGAAGTAGAAATGTTTCATCTTCTGCAAAACGAAGTTGAAGATTTCTAAGGTCCTTTCAATTCTAAAATTCAGTGATTTAATTTTAGCTAGATAAGACAGAAAGGGATCCCACCCTCCTCAATTTCCATCCCCTTGTTCTAAATTGGAATACAACCCACAATTTAGGGTATGTGGGGGGAGGGGGGAGGGGAAGAAGGGGCAGGCAGCATGGTTAGGAGCCAGTAAAACCAGGGTTCAAGGTCTGCCACTGACACATTATTAACTGTCACTGACCGATCAGGACTTAGCAACTCTTTTTGAAAAGATGAATAATCTATATTGATGGGAATTTCTTTCCACAGAAGTTCCCTATCCCAATGAATCACAAAGCTAGTGCTTGTCACACATACTTCCCCACCTTATGTATTAGCCATATCATTCCAACCAGTCTGTAAACTCTTTGAAGATCTACACGGAAAGCATGACCTGTATCCCTATGGTCTAAGACATCACTATTATACACACATATATTTATATGTGTATGTGTGAATATATGTATTTTTTACATATATATATTATCATATATGTGTTTTACACACACACACACACACACAGAGAGAGAGAGAGAAAGAGGGGAAAGAAAGAAAGAGAAAATGGCAATTTCCCCACACACACACACCCAACAAGGTGCTCAGTGTGATTCCCCTTGACTCTTCTGTAGCAAATGAGCGGTTTCATGTCTGGATCTTCTTCCCCTCTGTCATCCAGACTGTTCCCAGCTCTGCTGGTTCAGGGCAAAGGCAGCATGGAAAGAACACTGGATTAGTTATAATGTCAACATTAATATTATATCAAATGAAATATTTGTAAAAAGCACTAGCATGGTTCCTGGCACCTAAGATGCCATATAAATGCTTCATCTCTTCTCTTTCCCTTTCCCCCTAGTTCTGACTGTGCCACTGTGTGACCTCGATATGTTATAACTTCTCTGAGTCTTTCTCCGTCTGTAAAAATTTATAAAATGGAACACTTCAACTCATGAACATGGTTCTCTTCTAGACTGATCTCAAATGGGATTCTATTCATTTATAGCTTAGCCTCCCCGAGTTCCTTAGTAATAGAACATCAAAAACTCCAATTTTCCAAATTTATTTTTTTTTTAATATTCTCTCCTTACTTTTAAATAGCCAAACATCTCCTGTCTGGCCTAACCACCCTTATCTTCCAGCCAGTCCTGTCCCGTAACTTGCCAACTCAGACATTGCTCTGCATTCAGCAAAATTCATCCCTCTAACTTACCCATCAGCATCCATCCCTTGGGTGGCCCAGGCCTCAGTCTGAGAAAATAAATGTGAAACCACTGGAAGCACTTTGAAAATGTACCTGAATATACTGAACTGTTCTAGTAGAAAATGGCAAAGGCCAATGAGCCTTTCTCCAGATCCCGCATGACAGAAAAGAAAGAAGAAAGCAGTTTAATTGAGCTGGCACTTTTATGAAATGTTTATTTAACAGGTCAACCTTGCCTCCTGCCCCCAACCCCAAACTGGAGTTTCTTCTTGTTTCCATACTGTGTGTGGGTAATGACAAAAACAGCTGCTGACAAAGCTGAACAGAACAAACTATTTCAAGAGTATGGCTAACAATGGCTTTAGTTATTGTGTTTTTTTCTTTCTAAAGGCAAAATATAAATATATATTATACATATATATGTATATGTATATATATATATATATACACACGCTCTACAGATCACAGCAATGGTTTAGACACACTAAATAAGTTCCAAGTGAGATCTGACAACAGGCACACCCAGGAAACACAAAGTTGAGTTGAGCTGCTTCTGGGGCCCTCATTGCCCCATCTTCTGGCCACTGGTTGAGTCTTGAGGGAGAAACTTGCCTAGTGCCAAGGAAAGGGACAGGAAGAACTGCAGTGTCATGTTGGAAGGGTGATGCACAGAAAGCAGCAGGCCGGAAAGTGGCACCCGTTAGACATTGCTCAGGGCAGCCACCCCAGGGAGGACTTTGCCTGGGAGGGAGAAAAAGCACACAGGAAGGTTACTCCAGGCCCACAATCCAACCTGCCCTCTTCAACTCTCCCTGGAATGTATGAGCCTGGAACTGCCCTTTAATCCATGCATTGTGACAGTGGCCAACTGTTTCCCCTCGAAGCTTCCCCACTATTAAACTGGATTATGATATAGCAGCACTTTCCCTCCACAAAGACTTAGTTGTTTTTCAAAATCTTTGGAAGCAAGTTCACACAAGTCCCATTTCTGGGCGGGGAGTTGGGGGGGAGAAGAAAAGAGGGGAACGCTACACATAAATATGCTGAAATGCAAAAAAAGCCCTTGAAAGGGTTAGGAAAATTCCACCTTTAATACAGTCCCAAAAGATTCTGCTTTTTCCTTGGCCACTACAGTTAACCTCTCAATAAAGTCTTGAAAATAATACTCCTTAGCCATTCTGACACAACGATGTGAACAAAATTCCTATTAAATGACCTAAAAGGGATGTCCATCGCTCATTGTCCAAGTCTTATCAAGTCTCTGTTAGAGCATTCCCAACAGCTGAGGAAACCCTAAGAGGGCCTCAGGTCAATGTAAAATGATCCCAGCTCTTTTCAGTTCTGGGACTAAGGGTTATAAGAAAGGTCATCTTACATAGACCTCTGTTTCCAGGAAGATCCACACATAAATCCCTACAACAGATGTTTTGGGATGTAGATAACATCTCAGTCCCTCTCAAGTATGGGACCTATTGTTAGCTAAATAGTCTATCGGCCTCACGAAAGGGTTCAGTTCAAGGACCCCTGAAGTGAGCAGACTAATACTAGGGGAAGAGAACATTGTGTCCAGCAAAGTATTAGGGAATTATGACTTTTTGCCAGGACAAACCAATCAGCATTATGTAAAACTTTGGAGATTCTGGCTCCAAATTACCATATTAGGTATTCAAATATTAAAATAAAGTTATCACATTGAAGTACATCACCAGGTCCTGAACTTTCCACTAACCAGCTGACAGTACAAATTATCCCTAAGCTCTTTTCTGTTTCCTTTCTATCATCTTCCTTCCCACCCCAAGATGGCAAAAGCAAAGGAACACTCCACACAACTCACCCTCCAGCAGCTCTAGACTGGCACCACCCCCAGTGCTCACATGGCTGACTTTGTCCTCAGTGTTCCATTTGGCACAACAAGTGGCAGTATCCCCACCACCTGCAAAGTGATGGGCAAAGGAGAAGAGGAAAAACAAAGCTGATCATTGCTGAGGAAGCAATGTGTTCTACGTACTCAAAAGGAAACCAAGGAATCCCCTTGGACTTAGCTGCAGACGCTCATTTGGCTTTTGTGATTTATCCAGATATAGCCAAGTACCCTGAGCAGGTTCATCATGGCTCCCCTGGATGGCAGCTATGCCATTAAGTCTATGGAGCTAGTACATCAGTTTACATGACTAGGATTTGGGTAGATTCTCCTTACCTATGATAGTGATACAGCCCCTCTTGGTGGCCTCCACCACATTATTCATGAGCTCTTTGGTTCCTCGAGCAAAGGCTTCCCACTCAAATACTCCAACAGGTCCATTCCACACAATCTGTTTGGCCCGGGCCACGGCTTCTGCGTACTTCTTGCTGCTCTCAGGGCCACAGTCCAAACCCTAAGAGGGAGAGATGAAAGTTGAGCCCTAAAGAAAATGCCCCTTGGACAGATAAGAGCAAAGGCCTTTCACTTGGTCCTAATGAGGCAAAAGATGGGCCCTCTAGCCCTCTAAAGAACCAGAAGGCGTATACAAACCGAAACCAAGCCAGCAAAGAAAAAAAAAAAAAAAACACAAAAACAACCAATTTCATTTATTTTATCTCCTTCAGAAAGGCCAGGCAGGTTAATTTCATATAATTTAATAACTCGCAGCAGCACTGGGACCAAAATCAGGAATTGAAAGCCCCAGCTCTTTAGCTGGCTCACTGCTATCTTCCCCACAGAGCCTTCTCACAAGGGCCGAAAGCTCCACTTCAGCACCAGCTCCTTCTCTCAAGGGGAGCCCTTCTACACAGAAGAATGCTCAGGAAAGGATGGCCGAATAAACAAATTCTAATCTTGCCTCATAGTGCCATCTACAAAGGGGTCTCACCATCCAGCCAGCAGGGATGCCAGAGGCCACTGTGGCTTGGCCAGTCTTGGCATTCTCATCAAACTTGTCCGCTGTGACGAAGTCAACAGGCAAAGTGATCTTGACACCGTTCTTCTCAGCCTTGGCCATCAGGTCTTTGACAATCTTAGCCCCCTCTTCATCAAAAAGAGAAGTTCCAATCTGGGGAGCAGGACAGACAGAAGCAATGAGGAGCTACTTACTAAGGACATTTACATAGGAAGACTTTCCCATGGGATAAATGAGAGCTGATACACAATGCATTAATATCTAAGAACAACGCAACAAGAAATGAGAGGAGCAAGCAGAGGCCATTCACCAAGATAAATGAAAGTTTGGGAGATGTGACAGAAATTAATTCAGGCTTAGATTGAGAGTTTGAGTTTTTGTTCCTTTTTAGGCATTCATAAGCAGCCACAAGTGCAGTGATTACCCAATTTCATTTGTTTCATACCTCCATGTTGTTGAGCACCTTGAGGAAGGTGAAACCCATCCCACCACCAATGATCATCTCATTGACTTTGTCTAGCATATTGTTGATCAACTGGATTTTATCGGCAACTTTAGCTCTAGGAAAAAAAAAAAGCACCAACCAAATGAAGACAGTCCCTGACAACTTAGTGAACTTAAGCGTCAGAATATCACTAGGGAAAGGCATGCATGTGGATGAAGCAACAACTGCCCAGGTATCCAAGCCCGGAACAACTGTGCCCATGGCACCCCTCCCCTCAGATTCTTTAGTGTGTATGGAGACCATGGACGCCTCCCCTGGCTTTGTGGCCAGGGCTCCAGTTGGAAATTCTGGGGGTACTGGGCCAGGACTGATCTAGCTGTTGTTTTTCTGCTCCAGTTTACAAGGAGGGGCTGAGGAGACCTTTTGTTTTACAAGCCCAACCAAAGAAAACTGGCACTCATCCTCTTCCTATCTTCTGGATGTGTGTATGTGCCACAGCACAGGAAAACAGTGGAAGAAGAGGAGAGGGAAAGGAAAGAGGAGAGGGGAAAGGAGATGGGCATTTACGATCCCTTTGAAACTTTTTTTTCTTTTTTTGGAAATACTTTCTTTACAAAAGTAAAGTGGTAGATGACATCTCCCCAAACAAGTCTCATCTAAACAAAGAGATTCAAGTAATAGATAGGGATTTCCTTGTAGCTATGTTAGTGTACTATATTAGCTGATGGTACATACAGAACTCAGAGCTGTAAAAGTTACACCTCTTAAGAGTCCACAATTTAATTCAGTTAGAATCCCCCAAGAGGCTTGGGAAATATTAGGGTCTTTAATTTCACCAGTAAAGCCCATACTTTATTTTGTTTGGTAGAAAATACACCTCAAAATAATTCACCAGAGGAACAATTTTTTTCATTTTTATTAAAGAATGGGAAAGGGGGAACAGCTGGGTGACACTAGATAAAGCACTGGCAGTGCAATGAGAAGAACCCAAGTTCAAATTCAGCTTCAGACACTTGACATTTACTAGTCTTTGTGATCATGGGCAATTTAACCCTGAGTGCCTTGCCAAAAACAAAACAAAACAAAACAACACACACACACACACACACACACAAAACACATCAACCCCAAAATAAATAAATAAAAAAGAATGGGGAAGGGAGACAATTTAACAGGAGAGGAAGAAGCTGGATACAGATATGAATCAGATTGTGAGCTCCTTGAAACCACGCTGTTTGGCACCGGGCACATTAGTAGGCACTCAATAAATGCTTATTGACTAGCGACTTGAATCCAAACCAAAACAAACTCTGCTGTTGACTTTTAGTTCTTTTAGTTTCCAAGAATCTACCAGGCACCATTAGGTAAATTCCATCCCTTATCCCTGAATAGAAAGGAAGGCGAAGACCTAGGTACTTTAACAGTCAATTTCAATTTGAGGAAAGCTTCCAGCTAGGACTTCCAGTATATCCTTTCACTACTTTTTTGAAGGGACAAAAATGAAAAAGATAATAATCCAGCCCCACTAGAAATCTCCAGGACCCTGAAACTCTGGGCTTGGGGGACCTAGATGAGTGAAGCTTCTAAGTTATCTGCAACTGGTCCACATTCCCAGGGGCAGTTTACACAGGGAAATGTTGAGTATTTTCCTCCCTGTGGACTCTAACCATTTGCCCAGAAAGGTCACGGACACCGAGCCAAGAGTCTTGGGGCTGGCACTCAAACGGCTTTGCTCACTGAACTTTGACCAGAAGCAACCTCTTCTAGTTGGCCATTTCCTATTTCTTTTAAGGTAAAGCAATAACTTAAGTACCAAGCAGAGAAAATGAACCATTTGACAAAATCCTTGGGACTGTACATGTAAAAATAAATACATTTTCCAGCTTTTTCCAATGGGTGCAAGATGAGACTTCTGTTTTTAATCCAAAAACTCAGAGGTCTTTTCTGCCTGCCCATCTGCCTTTTTTACAGGAGTGGTCAAGGGAAAAGCATGAGAAGCTCTGACAAAAGAGTTTAAGATGGACATTTTTTCCCCCTAAAAACATCTGTAGGGAAAAGGCTCCATTTGTCAAAGGTGAAGACAAAACAAAAGGACTGGCCCCTAACCTCTAAGTCTTCTTCAAGATCTTAGAAAGCAACTCTTACCCGCCCAAGATAGCCAGGAAGGGCCTCTCTGGGCTCTCCAAGGCCTTGGCAAAATAAGTCAGCTCCTTTTTCATGAGGAAACCACATGCCTTCTGGGGCAGGTTCACTCCCACCATGGAACTAGGAGAGAAAAAAGAAAAAATGTCATTAACGGTCCAAACAATCCCAGGCCTATCAGGAATCTCTTCTGGGATGTCCAGAGAGTTGTAACTTTCATTCCATAAAATAAAAGGGAAGCATGCTTGCAAACAAGCTGAACCTCTGACTCCTGAAGGCCCAGAGGAACTAGTGAGAGAATACAGGTTCACTTCAGTCATGTTTCATGATAGGAGCCTGACAGCACCAAGAAACCTACATACAAATGCCCAGGGACTCAACATTAAGCCTAAACTTAAAAAAAATGACATCAACTTAGGTAAGAGTAAGGATTTGGTACACAAGTGAGGACAACTTCTTCTCCACCTAAAGAAAGTAGAATACAAGTTTTTATACAAATCTTGCTGGATATCACAAAGAACTCTAAACATCAAAACTGTTTTCTAAGGTTTGACTCCCTAGGTCAACCAAAAGATACAGCAGGGGAATTTTATTAAAATTGCATAGGACACATGCATGCACTTCTCCTAGACCACCAGTAGATAACACTTTAAGTCACTTAAGAACTGTGCCTGGAACACAGCAGATACTTAATAGACACTTGTTCCTTCCCTGCTCCCCTCTCTGATAGGCATTACTATGTTTTCTTATTATCTGCAAATACCATTATCATATGGATCAAATGCTGGATTCTCCAAGTATAAACTGTGAGAATCACCAGCCTTTCTGTGAGCCCACAGAAAATAAAATTTAGTTTTTTAAATAATAATAATAAATAAAATAAGTTTCCTTATTTTTAAATGGAAGGCAAGGGTAGGTGTAGTAGGATGCTCTCTAAGGTCCTTCCCGTCATTCTTATGCTCAAAACTCTTGACTAACTCTTAATGGCTAAGTGTTTTCTAACACTTCTATTACTTCTATAACTCTTCTATTTCATGTTCAGAACCCTCCACTATGTGGTGTCATTCTCTCTGTCCAGTCCTACTTTCTATCACTCCCCTCCATGAACCTGATACTCCAGTCATCCTGGACAACTTGCTGCTCCCAAATATAACTTTACTTATGACAATCTCTATGCCTGCCATGTCTCCCCCAACTTTTTTAACTAATTGCCTTCTCACTATCTTCTGAAGACCATCACCTCCAGAAAGTCTCCCCTGATCTCCCACTGATAATGACCTTCCCCATCTGAATTCAGTACTTTGTTTTGTATATAATAATACATAATACATAAGACAAGCCATCGTTAAGCTTGTAGCTTTTCTCCCAATCAGACAAGTAGGGACTAGGTGTTATCTCTCTTAGAACTGAGAATAACTTTGTACTGATCCCATTCTTTAAAATGTTACTGCTCACCTAGGCGATAGAAGACAAAGGTCTGAGAAGAAAGGCCCACCATAGGTAAAGGAAAGCTAAGTTATCCAACCCATGCTGACAAGGGAGCTGGGGATGATTTCTCAATTTGTTTCCTATTAGGGGAATAAGCTTTGAACCCCGGCTACTTCACGTGGGGAGAACAACCTTTCTCCTCAGGACTAGTATTCTCTATCAGATAACGCCATGAACATTAAGCTTTCATTGTTCCCTTTGATTCAGGAAGACCAAATCTGAACCAGATGGCTTCATCCCTATCTCCTTTCAACTTTTCTCTCCTTTCCCATCTTCAAGGTTGCTGCCTTGTTGCCAACATTACCATACTCCTGGCCTAGCTCTACAACGGAAAGAGTACCTGTGGGCACGGTGAGCAGTACCAAAAGCATCATTGACATAGACATCCCCCAACTTGGAGAGAGATGCTTGGAAGGCTTCTACTTTAGCTGGATCAGCTTTAATCTGAGAAAAAAAAAAAAAAAAACAAGGACTATAAATACCTCAGAAAGCAACTAAAAAAACATTTCTAACAATTATTAATTATTCCCTAAGAATAGCACAGGTAATCTTAAACAAACTTTAAAACCTAGGAAATGTGGGTATACATGTATATTTTTTAAATTGCCAACAGGATCACATGTTCTCTTTCTTCTTCTCTCCCTAATACTTTAAGTCTCTATAAGGTAGTAGAGCAACAGACTTGGAAGAAACTTCATTTTGTCCAGATTGTTCCTATCCCCACCCATCACTCATTCCTCTGCATCATGGGATGTCATGTTATCTCTGTGGGCTTCCATTTCTTGGCCTATCCAAGGAAGGGCCTGGTCTTTTCTGTGTACGCTTAGAACGCTTCTGAAAAGAGCTGACCCTTGACCCTTCCTAAAAGGTTGTGTGGTAATAAACTCAGGAGGCTAAATGAAAACATTCAAGAACAAAGACAGCCATAGGACAGCAGACAAGCACCAATGTGGAAAGGGCAAAGAACAGGAGGTGGAACCTAGAGTATTTGCACTGAAACCCAGCAGGGTTATTTCCAAAATGCAACTCAAGCACAGCTCTTCCCCAAAGAGCAAAGTAAAGAAGGCATCTGTTTAACAGCTCATGGACTTGACTTTCCTCAAGTCACTCCAGACAACTGAAAGGTTGTTCAGTCTGCTGTCCCACAGTTCTAAAATGACGCTTATTATCAGGGAGCAAAAGGCAGTCAAGAAAGTCAGGTTAAATTACACCAATGAGCATCTACTATGTGTTCAGCACTGTGCTAAGTATGAAAGACACAAAGAAGGGCAAAATAAACAGTCCCTGTCCTCAAGGAGCTTCAATTCTGAGAGGATTCTGGACAGATGGCAGAGTAAGACAAAAAAAACTTTCAGTTTTCCAAATTTCCTCCACAAAAAAGTTGGAACATCGCCTAAGAGCAATAGAAATAAACATGGGATAAAGCAGTTGTCTTAAGATAATTTGTGAAGAGCCTAAGAAAGTAGGCCAACAAACAAGCTCTGGACATAGCTAGGTTGAGAGGCAACCTCAGCTGCAGAAATTTTCATCTCTGCAGGTGGGGGGTTTCACTGAAGAGAAAAAGGCTGAAAGGCTTTCAGTTGCTGATAGATGACAATCACAGTTATGCTGACCAAACAAGTCCTAGGCTGTAGCTGCAGGGAGAAGTAGCTAGCACATATTTAGTGAATGCAGTAGTGAAAGGCAGAGATCCCACTTTTAGGAGAACAGAGCCCCTGGTTTCTGTTCCAGGGCAAAGAAGCCAGCCATAGTTTGTAGACACTGGAGGAGCCACAGTAAGCAAAATAATTTGCAGTATAGTGTGGTTGGTGGGCCTGTCCATGGCTTAGGAGTGGAGAGGGAAGCCCATTGTTGAGCCCCAAAACAGATCTCAGAAAATAATAACAGTAATCAGGACTTGAGGCTTGGCACATTGTTCCCCATACCTCAGGCCTACAACTTGATTATATCAATAGCTGCTATAAACAAAACAAAACAAATAAATAAATAAAAATGAGTAAGCAAAGGAGGAAGAACCTAACTTTAGAGGAAGTTAATGGAGCTTAGAAAAAGAAAAGCCACTCATTTTTCAATAAGAAACATCAAATGGTCCCAAGCAGAGAAAGATTTCTTGGAAGACCTTAAATCAAATAAGACACTGCAGAAAAAATTAAGGGAATAAAAGAGCAATCCAAGAAAATGAAAAGAAAGTCAACCAACTGGGATAGAGAATCAAAAATAATTCCTTGAAAATGAGAACTGGGCAAGGGGAAGCTAATGATGTTCTAAGACACCAACAAATCATAAAACAAAATCACAAGAATGAATAAAAAAAATGGAAGAGAAAGTAAAACATCTCATCAGAAAAACAACTGATAGAGTTGGAAAATCATATTGAAGAGATTAAAAAAAAAAAGCAGGGATGGTAGTCATTATCTCAAAGTTAAAGTTAAAACAGATTTAATCAAAAGTGAAAAAAAAAAAACTATACTATGTGATAGCAATATTATTCAATGATGTTTCAGACCATTTAAAATAGCTACATGGTATAAAATACCTGAGTATACCTAACAAAGCAGACTTCAACATCAACATAAAACACTTCTTTGGCAAATAAGCTCCTATCTAAATAATTAAAGTAATATATACTGTTTATGAATGGTCAATATAATTTTTAAATTACTAAAGTTAGAAAAAAATGATAAATTTCATTTGGAAGAACAAAAGATCAGGAACTTCAGTGGGAAAAGCTGTAAAGGAAGGAGTTTCAGCAGTATCAAACCACAAACCATATTATAAGACAAGAATATTGTTGAAGTATAAAAAGGATTGCGATTATTTTAAATTAAAATCATATAAATAAAATCTATGTAGCCAAGAACAGAAATGCAGAGAATTAGGGGGAAATTCACAGTTTTTCAGAGAGGACTTTCATTTGGGTTGAAATATCACTGTGTTATAGGAATAGATGTGCTGTGTTATAGAAATGGATATCACTGTGTTATAGGAAATGATGAGCTGATTAGAAAAACATGGAAAAGATGTGGACTTAGGAAGATGCTATCCAACTTCCGAGAAACAGGATAAGAAAAAATAAGCATAATATGGTCTTACATATATGTATATAGATATATATATTTAATGTAGGTATATATCCATGCTAAATGTAGTCTTCTTTTAAGTAGGGTAGAGAGGGGAGAGAGAGGGAAAAACTAGTCTACAGCAAACAACAACAACAACAAAAACCAACAAGGAAGCAAAGAGAAGCTAGGCAGTTTTGCAAACAATGTGTAGTATTATATAGGTTTTCTTGAAAAAGCAATTTATTGTTTAATACTGAATCCTCTTAATGGTCTGCTGTTTGCTGTGTACATAGCAATGTTCTTTTTTTCTTTCCTCATTTTATATTTAAGTTTAAAATAAAAAAATTTACAAAAAACAATGGATCTTACATTCTAATGGAGGAAACAATAAGCAAACAACTAGATAGGAATAAGATAAATACAGAGTGGACACAACATACTAGGTGAGAGAAAGCAATTAGCAGCTGGGGATTCAGGAGAAGGCAGAATTTCTTGAAAGAAATCTTGAAGGAAAAGCCAGGTGAGGAAGGAGGTCCTGTTAGATGAAACAGTCAAAGCAAAGGAGCAGAGATGGGAGACGAAGAACCATGTTAGTGGAAATTCCAAGTGTGTCAGTGTGTGAGGAAGAATTAAGATTTAAAAAGACTGAAAACCTAAGAAAGGGACAGGTTATAAAGAACCTTAAAGGCTTAACAAGAGCTTCTATTTGATCCTAGAAGTAACACAGAGCCCCTGGTGCTTAGAAAGATAACCTTGGCAGGTGAAAGAGAGACTGGAGATCCAAGTAAGAGGTGATAAAGGAGGGCCCAATTTTGCAAATAAAGAGAAGAGAGCACGAATAAAGAGAATTTTTTGAAAGTAGAAGTGCTTACGTTATGGAACAGCCAGAAGGTTTAAGGTAAACCTCTTCTTCTTATAACTATGCTCTGTGACAGGCAGCTCCAAATACAAGCATTATCACCATTTTTCTAGGGCTTCCAGTCCAGAGACATGGGCTGTTTTCTCCTTTATGATATGACCTTAATTAAGTTCTCTCAAGAAAAAGACATGAGCATCTCTGCCCACTTGGGACTGTTCAAATAAATGGAGCACCTTTTTAGGAGAAAAGTGCTCCAATGAATTTGTGTCAAACTCAATTGGAAGTCTGATTACTGCAGTTCCATATTGACTTAGAAAACGACAAATTTACATCATCTATGTTGTGTTTCATTTTTATTTATTTTGTTAACCACTTTCCAATTCTATTTTCATCTGGTTCTAGACATCCCCAAATTTTTTCCAGCAGCCTCTGCTCTATGGAGAACACAAGACGTTCTCCAAGCCTTCTTCTAAATGAGTTTTGATTGATTTTTGGAAGTCTAAAGCAGAGGTGGAAAGCCCTGGTGTACCATGTAACTAGAAAGTTAATCCCCCCCCCCCCCTAAAATGTACTATCCCAAGTTCCACTTCGGGACTGCAACTTGACTTCTGCCACTTTCAATCTGAGTGTCTTGGGTTTCAGTGAGGGAAGGGCCCAGCACTGTAGGTCAGCATTCCAGCGCTACTGTAGCAAGATGATGCCAAAGATAGGAAAGAGCAGGACCAGGCCTAATGGTGCTAAGAAAAGAAACTGCTTAAAAGCAGGCACTCCCTGTTGACCTTAGGCAAATGTCAGCTGTGCAAAATGAGACCAAGACACTTAGCCTGGAACTTCTGCTTGTTCCAAGACCTTAAAAGCAGAAAATGCTAAGATCATCTCTGGCTCCTTCTTCTAGCCATCTGGTTAATAAGAAATGATCCCAAGGGAATTAGTTTTTACCACCGACTTCATCATCAATGTTGCACTTTCTGACCATGCTGATCAAATCTGTGTAAAAACAATCTAGGAAGTAGGTCTCTATCCCAAAGAAATCATAAAAGAGAGAAAAGGACCCACATGTGCAAAAATGTTTGTAGCAGCAGAGAACTGGAAATCAATGGCTGAATAAACTGTGGTATATGAATGTAATGGAATGTTATTGTTCTGTAAGAAATGATGAGCAGGCTGATTTCAGAAAGGCCTGCAAAGACTTGCATGAATTGAGGCTCAACGAATTAAGCAGAATCAGGAAAACATTGCACATGGTAATAGCCAAAAACTGTGTGATGATCATCTCTGACAGACTTGGCTCTTCTCAGCAATACAGTGATCCAAGGTAATTCCAATAGAATTGGGATGAAAAATCCCATCTGCATGCAGAGAAAGAACTATGGAAACTGACTATGGATAGAAGCATAATGTTTTCAACTTTTTTTTGGTTTGTTTTTTTTCTTGGGGTTTTTCCCTTTTGTGCTTATTTTTCTTTCACAATAAGACTAACATGGAAATATGTTCGAAATGACTGTACATGTATGATCTATACCAGATTGCTTGCTCTACTGAGGCAAGAAAAAATTTGGAATTCAAAACCTTACAAAAATGAATGTTGAAAACTATCTTTACATGTAATTGAAAAAATAAATTGATCCAGTGGGCAAAGAATCAGAAGCCCAAACTACGGTTTTAGTAGCAACAAGTTAGTCAAATTCCTCTACTTTTCAAAAGACTCATGGTTCTCTTTTTGTAAACTGGGGGAAATAGCCACTTCTGCCAATTTCAGAGATTCAGAAAAGGAAAATAAGCACAGGTATGAAGGTACTTTGAGCTCTCCAAGAGAAGTGCTATACATGATAAATGTGGAAATATGTATAGAAGAATTGTACATGTTTAACATATATTGGATTACTTGCTGTCTAGAGGAGGAGGTGGAGGGGGGGAAATGGAGAGAGAAAAATTTAGAACACAAGATTTTGCAAAGGTGAATGTTGAAAATTATCTTTGCTTGTACTTTTGAGAGAGAAGTGCTACAGAAACCATAGATAATCTGGCCAAGATCACACCATTCACCTGCTTCCTCTACACCCAGGTATACCTATACCAGACTTGGGGGAGTCATAATAACTACTTACCTCAATAGTTTTCTAATAGGAATATTCCTAATTATACCAGATTCAGTTTTTCCAAAAGCCAAGCAATTCCTCCAAGTTCCTTCTCTTTTCCAAGGACAATACAAAGTACCTTCTCATTATACCCCAGCTTTTTGTTTTAGTCTTGCCAAAAGAATTCTCAAACTCTGCACTGTGTAAATGTTGCTCAGTCTAGTCACTTACCTGGTATGACCCTGTACTCCCCAGATCAGAGTAAGCATTAGAGCCTTCAGAATGCCCAAACTCTCACTATCCTTCCACAGTGATTCCTCCATTTAAATCATAAGCCGGCAGAAAATAACAAGCACAAAAGAATGATAATGCTCCGGGATTAAACTTAGGCTACTGTGTGTTACAAGACACTTTCTAATGGGAGCACCTTGAGGCAGCTAGGTGGCACAGTGGATAGAGCACCAGTTCTGAAGTCAGGAGGATCTGAATTCCTATCTGACCTCAGACATGTACTTAGCCCCAGATTGCATCCCAAAAAACAAAATAAGGGAGTACTTTTACTAACAATAGTGACCTGAACGGTTTCTATGTATTTAAAGCCACATGAACCTCCACCATTTTATACATATCCATCTCTTCGCTTTCCATGATTGGATGCTATAGTCAATGTCCACATCTAATGATTTACCTTGTTCCCAGAAGCATCTTTGCCTTTTCCTTCTTCTTCAACATGGAAGCGAAGATTCTCCAGCAAAATGATAGAACCGTTAGGTGGGTTAGCACAGGCTTTCTCCACTTCTGGACCCACACAATCCTTCAGGAACAGAACATCTCTGGGAATTGAGAGAGAGAGATGCAGAAATATGAGTGGACTAAAAAGCTAGAAAACTGGTGAGAAACATGCCTGCTAAAATAGAGCATCCAAGATAAAGAGTCCACCCAAACTCTAATACTTACTTGCCCAGCAAGGATTTAAGCTCTGCAGCCACAGGTTCCAAAGAGAATTTGTCAGGCATGGGGACACCATCAGGTCGGCCCAAGTGGCTCATCAGAACAACAGATGTGGCTCCATTATCCAAACAGTAAAGGATGGTAGGAAGAGCAGCCTTGATTCTGTACACCAAAAAGGAAAGATAATAGAGATCATTCTTATAAGCTAGTAGAAACCTTTGCTTCATAACATACAAAGGCCTTTGCCCCTCTCAAGTCCCCCCATACTTCCTAAAGGTAGCTCCATGCTATCTCCTAAAATCCTATCTAGGATAAATTACATTTCATCCTGATCCTATGATTACCAGCAAATTGTCAAAATAACTGAAATGGATAGATAAAATGGTGGGGAAGGACAAGCAGACTTTTGTCTCTCTTAAAACAGAGTTTAATAAATGCAAATCAGAAATATCAAGGAAATAAAAATAAGGCCACTTTATGTCATGGGGTATATTTAAAACCTGGTTTATTTATACAATAATCAAAGTGATCCACAGAATTTGCTTTTTAGACATCTAATATGTTACAAATTGAGCTTAGAGAAAGTAATGGCTTTCCTGGATTGTTTCCTGGATTTTGTCCCCCACAGGATCT
Source organism: Sarcophilus harrisii (assembly GCF_902635505.1). Taxonomy (NCBI): domain Eukaryota; kingdom Metazoa; phylum Chordata; class Mammalia; order Dasyuromorphia; family Dasyuridae; genus Sarcophilus; species Sarcophilus harrisii. The sequence continues at coordinate 56,348,327 of NC_045432.1, read as the reverse complement.
AAAGTGAATTCTTCCAAAACAAGCATTAAAGAAAAAGGGGGGGGGGGGGGGGGGGGCAGAGAGTGGGGGGAGGAAGAGACGAAAATTCATTGGAATCCAGGATCAGAAGAACATGGAATTCGAAAGGATCTTTGGATACAATACAATGCACTGGTGTCCTCAGGCAGAATTCTATGCCAGACAGAAAAAAAGTGAATCATGAACACAAATTAGATTTGAAGATGGAAAGAGAAAGCTGAATGAGAGTTTAAGGAACAATAGATATTAAGCCTAGGAAAAGGAAGAAAGGAGAAGTAATAGCAGTAGGGGAGAACTGCAGAGGCAAATTTCAATTCAATAAAAGGGAAAAGTTCTGGAACAGAACAGTTCCAAAATAGAATACAGCACTTCCCTCATTAGGAAACGAGTGCCCTACTAGTCGAGTTGTCATAAAGGCATGGAGGCCCGCTTATAGAAGATTCCTGCTCAGGTACAGATGGCTTCGCCTTGAACCCATGGAAAGGTCATGATTCTATAAATACAACTGTCAGATTAAAGCTGGTCTTATCAGGGTCACCTGCTAACCTAACTCTAAAATATCAGTCTTCATTTTTTTCTGATTTTCATTTTTATAAATTTCATGGACTACTAAAAATGGAAGGACTGCTCCAACAAAAATAGTTTTTTTTAGCCTTTCACAATGTAGCTTATTTCTAAATTTGGTATTTCCAGAGACTTCTTTCAAATATTCCAGAAGATGGAAAAATCCAAAGAAGGCAAAAAGTAAGAAGAGTGACAGAATGGGAAGACACAATCATGCCGGGACCAAAAGCCTCAAGACTCTATTCCACAGCATCGGAAAGCATCTTTCCAGCAAAAAGGCATCAAAATGTAATAGCATTTATTTTTTGATCTGAGACTTGGAGCCAAGAGCAAAAATTATTCTTTCTTTGGAACAAAATTTGACCAATTTCTTTAAAATGATGAGATGCTCATAAATATGTGATTTTTTCCCCTTGGGTCATCCAGGGGAAAAAAGCCTGATTTAAGTGCACTGACTGATTCAGGTACAATGAGTACTGGACTACATAAAAATCTTCCTACTGTACTTCTTAGATACTATTTTAGGAAGATGAAGGCCAGAAAGCAAGACATCTTAAGTATTCATCATTCTAAATTGTAAACAAATTTCCCAATGGGGAGGTAGAAGAGGGAGGAGGCCGCAGCATAAAAACAAAGAGGGAAAGTGTCTTTCCCCCCACCCTGAACCTGTTTTGGTTTTACTTTTTCCCCCTTATTCTATCATATCTACAGATTATGATACTATAAAGTGAATGGGGAGCAATCAGATGGAAAAGATGATTTTCTATTCTAAACAGCTCTCCTAAAGACTTTACAATGGTACTTTTTGGAAATCACCTGATTCTTTACAATAAATATTCTGAATCTAGGGTCTGGGGAGAGATGGGAGTAGAATCATGAACCTGGATTGTGCAAAAAAATGCTAGTTTTCAGTCATTTCAGTAGTATTCAAATCTTCATGACCCATTTCAGGTTTCTTAACAAAGATAATGGAATAGTTTGCTATTTTCTTCTCCAGTTAATTTTACAGGTGAGGAACTGAGGCAAACCAGGTGAAGTGAGTTGGCCAAGGTCACATAGCTAGGAAGTGTCAGAGGCCAGACTGGAACTCAGGAAGATGAGTCTTCCCAATTCTAAGCCTACAGCTCTACCCACTGGGCTACTAAGTCCCTTGTTTCTTTTGTAATTCTATGCATTGAAAATCATTACTCATTCATTTATTAAACATTAAGTACCTACAGAGCACCAGGCACTGTGCTAAGCACTAAGGCAGGAGCTGTATTACAGTCTAATAATTTTCATTGTTCTAAGAACTAAGTACACAGACTCACCAGACTGCCAAAGGGATCCATGACACCAAAAGGGTGAAGAAGCCCTGCTTTACACATCCCCAACTAAGTCCAAGGGACTTCTCTTTGAAAAGAGATTTAGGGATCTTACCTCTGGTTGTTGGTTATCTCCTTGTTCTTCATGGGAACATTAAAATCTACCCTGCAAAGAATAAAAAGTCAAAGTCAGGCACCATGAATTAAATATATGTAGTTCAGACCACTTGAGGAAGCCACTTCTATCAGTCCAAAGTATGCCATTACCATCGTAATTCCTGAGATACCAGACTTTCAGGATAAGGAAATTAAATGATGTCCCTAAGTGATCAATCATGATCAAATCAATGCATGGTTATAGTCTTATTCTGAAGGCAATCAGATATATAATCAATTCATAGGAGTGATCTAGGGACTTTGCTGCTCTCTCCAATTCCATACAGGTATGATCAGAAAGGTCAAGAATTAAGCAGGGAAATTAAGAGTTCCCAGTCAGGGAGAAGCCCTGGGATCCTGAAACAAAGATGAAATAAGAGATTCCGGTGCAATGTTCACACATTATTCCTCCCCAGTCATATCAAAACCAAGACCCCACAGCCCTTTTTGTAGTGGCTAGAAACTGGAAACTGAATGGATGTCCATCAGTTGGAGAATGGCTGAATAAATTGTGGTATATGAAAATTATGGAATATTACTGTTCTGTAAGAAATGACCAACAGGATGATTTCAGAAAGGCCTGGAGAGACTTACACGAACTAATGCTGAGTGAAATGAGCAGGACCAGGAGATCATTATATATTTCAACAACAATACTATATGATGACCAGTCCTGATGGATCAGGCCATCCTCAGCAACGAGATCAACCAAATCATTTCTAATGGAGCAGTAATGAACTGAACTAGCTATGCCCAGAAAAAGAACTCTGGGAGATGACTAAAAACCATTACATTGAATTCCCAATCCCTATATTTATGCACACCTGCATTTTTGATTTCCTTCACAAGCTAATTGTACAATATTTCAGAGTCTGATTCTTTTTGTACAGCAAAATAACGTTTTGGTCATGTATACTTATTGTGTATCTAATTTATATTTTAATATATTTAACATCTACTGGTCATCCTGCCATCTAGGGGAGGGGGTGGGGGGTAAGAGGTGAAAAATTGGAACAAGAGGTTTGGCAATTGTTAATGCTGTAAAGTTACCCATGTATATATCCTATAAATAAAAGGCTATTAAATTAAAAAAAAAAAAAAAAAACACCAAGACCCCAGATTGGCCCTTCACCCCCCAAGGGGAGATGCCATCAAGTTTACTTTACAGATAAGAAAGTGATTTAGTCACTTTATGCCAACCCCCAAAACACACTACCTTCTGGTGCATGTCCTTTAAACTGATATTCCCCCTTCCCACTAGACCAGGGCTTGTCTGCCAATTTTAAAGAAATATGAATTCTTTTCATTAAACAATAATGACCGATTCTTGTTGTAAAGCTGAACTGAGATGATCTACAGTTTTCTCCGGACTCCCAGGGATCTCGGCTTATTTCACAGGATAATAGAGCTCGAGCTAGAAAGAACTTTAGAGATCTACATTTTACAGATGAAGAAACAGATCAAGTGAGTTGCCCTGAGTCAATTTGAAGAATTGGATCAAGATCTCTACTATATCACAGTGGCTTCTCACATTCTCATTTGCCTGAAAACAGCAACATGGGATGGTAATGTTTCTCTAAAAGCCATCTACAGCCTTGAACATGGATCTTCCTCAATTTAAGGCTGGTCCTCTAATATATCATACTGCCTTTTGTGCCTTTAATATGGATTTCGTTTACTCCTTTAATGATTTTGAATACCAAACTTATGTTAAATTTAGCATTCTTAAAAGCCTAAAAGTATTATCCTAGAATGTTATCCTATTATCTTAGACATGTCAGCCTAGATCAATATGTGAAATCTGCACCAATAGTTTCTTGCCACCACATTATTTTTACATAACTTTTTACATGCTAATTTTGGGCAAACCATTTCCTCCAGAGAGATAATTACTTTTTATGATTTACATTTGTGAATTTCGGTAGGGACGTGTGTACTTTGCAATGAATCTATGCAGCGAATTACCTTTACAGAAAAAGATTTCTGAGAGGCATCCTACTGAGACTGAAATTTAGCAAGCTCTCCCTGAAGTTATACAAAAAGCTTCAGGATCCTTTAACATGAACTTTTTCATGAACGACATCTCCCATTGCTTGATGGAGCCAATAATTTTTTCAAGAGCATAACAAAAGTCTTCAGTGGTAGTGGGGCATGTTTCTTTAGAAAATGTTTTCCATTCATTTTCAATGTTTAAGTAGCCCATATGGCAGGCATCAAAATTTTTACAAGGGATAGATGATGTTATTAAAACAGTCATTGATGGTAGTAATGTAACTGTAAGTGGTTTAGAAACTCTTGTTTTTCTACTTTGTTGCAGGACTGAAAATCTGTACTGAAATCCGTATTGCTTCTTTGTAGCAATTCTGAAGAAACAAAATATAGTCCTTATAACCACACTCTCTGTAGCTTATTTCACCTAGTTGCCACAAAAAGTTAATAAAAATTCAAAACACTTGGTAACCATCTATATATCTTATAAGATGCTTATCTATTCTCCCTTTTCCCCCTCCCAAAAAAAGCGTTTCTTTGGGGAAAAAAGGCATACACAATGATCATTTGATTTTGCTTGGGTCCCCTTTCCACTGATACAGACTGTAACACCTCTCCAACAAAGCAGAGAATCCTTGAGAATTCCCATAACCAAAAAATTCACCTCTGAAGCTAGGCTGTTTATCAGGTGTCAAGCCTTTCCCGCCTTAGATAGAGAACTACCAGAACTTGGCATCCACTACTATCATAATGATAGCTTCTATTTCCAAATATGGCTTTAGAGGTTATGGAGCACCTCGCATAGGTGATCTCCATTGATCCTAAGCCTCTCACAGGGGGACTGTTCTTATTATCTGCATTTTATAGAAGAAACTGAGGCTGAGAGATGTTCAATGGTCACCCAAGGAGTCTGAGGTGGAGATCTGATACAGGCCTACTGCCTCAGTCCCTTTGAGAACTGAGAAATACCTCTTAAAAATCCAAAACCAAGCTTAGATAACTCAACTCTTAACTAAAAATTGGTTTTGCTTAACTCTTTGCTAATGGGGGAGAGGAAAGGTGTGGATATTAGGAAATGTCTGGCATCATATTAAGAATTTTTCACAAAATCAAGGGAAGAAGGTAGTAGGGGAAAGGAACATAAAATCTTTTCTTGAAGGCCTGGGCTCCATTCTACAAGATTAAGAAACACACTCAACAGGAGAAACTAGAGAAATTTTGGATTCTTGTGCTAGACTACACAACAGCAAGAAATTCCACAACAGTTCAAAGGGAAATAAAATTCAAGAAATTGGGAAGAAATTGCAGTCAGAAAATAATGCTTAATGAAAAACTTAAAAGTACAATCAACAGAGTAGGAAAATCAAGTGCTTTGACTGGGGAAACTTTTTTTAAGACTGTATATTGCTGAGGAAAGAGATCTGTATTGTAGCAGGTGGTTCCAGGCAATCTGATCAGATCCCAAGCATCTCCTTTTAAATATCACAGACATGGAACTTTGCCAGCTCCAGTTCATATTTCAAATAGGATGAAGAGTAGTCTATTTTAATGATTCATTTTCCCTCAAAGTATGCAGAAGACACATGGTGAAAAAGTTAAGGGCAGGGCATTCCCTCTGAAAGAGAGCTAATGATTCACTCTTCTCCAAATAAAGAACTCCGTAGAGAAAAGGAAAGAGAAGTTTCTTTCTGAAACACTAGGGGGCACTCTCCCAGCTCCTAAAATAGGCCAGCCTTCCCCTTTCCTGTTTATCCAAAGCCCTTTTCATTTAATTCGCTTGATTCCCACATCTTAATTTTCTCTCAAACCAGACCAAGTGAATACAGAAAATCTTATTCCATTTCCTTTCAGCCCAAACAACTGAAATCTCAACTCTTCTCTAACACTGGCCTCATATATTGGTGAGAAGAGAGGATGGCATCACTTCTCTAACCTTCAATCTCTTCCCCTGTAAAATGGTGGCACTTTCTCTACTGCTTACATTATGGGGCATTTCTCCAAAAAAAAAAAAAATAATGATTTTAAAACTATAAAGCACTATATTAATTCGAGGCAACCCTATCCAATTGGATCACAAGGCTAGCAGAAATTCAAGGGGTAAACATTTTAGAAAGGAAAGCAGTATAAGGAAAAAATACCCGTTTTATCAGACAAGCTAGAAAATACTACATATATACCCTTTGACTAAATACTGGGCATGTACTCCAGTATTCACAGAAATAGCTTTTTTGGGAGTGGCAAAATAAAAGAAAAACTGGAAACAAAATGGGTGACCACTGGTTTAGGAACGGCTAAATTATGGCATTTAAATATAGTGGAGTGTGTTACTGTACCCTCAAAAATGCAAATTTTGATTAATTCAGAAAAACATGAGAAGATACATAAACTGATAGAATAAGATAAGCTGGCTCAGGACTATTCAAGACTATAACAAAATAACATCAAACAATTAGTAATTCTAAATGATATAAATGACCAATCCTGGCCCTGAAAGCACAAGGAAACACATTCTTCTCCTTCCAATAGAAGTGGGGGACTACAAGTGCTAAATGTGGCATGTGCTATCAAATTGCTGCTACTAATTGATTTAGCTTATTAGGTTTTTTTCTTTTCTTTTTTTTTTGGGGGGGGGGGAATGTTCATCATGTGAAGGGGCTATAACCAGTCGTGGTTGTAATATAAAAAAATAAAATATATAAATAAAACTCATTTTTAAAAAATAAGATTGCTCCAAACCAAGGGTGTGCATACAAACAAAACATACTTTTAAGTTTAACCTGAATTATTAACATTTTCTCCATCACTTTCTTCACTCTAATAGGTCAACAAAGCAAACCCTGATTTTGTAGCTAGATCAAGCTGGCTCCAACAAAGCCTTGATCCAAACAATATCCTGTTACTATTAGTTAACAAGCCAGTTCTGCTGTCATCCTCCCCCTTGCTGACACCCCTGTAAATGTACAAACACGTTCCTCATAACTGGTCAGGGGTCAGAGTTCACCAAATCAATGAACCTAGGGAGTGGATTTTTTAGGACAGTCTTTCCCAACCAACAGAATGGGATTAATCAGCATCTCTTTAAAAGATCTACAATGTACTGTGCAGTTTTCCTGTTGTTTACTAAGCATTGGGATGAATTAGAAGAGGAAGAAGAGTACACTGTACTCAAAGGTAGGCAGATTCATATAATCTGCCACAAGTCTGCCAGAAACTCAAAAGGGAGAATGTAGACCAAGTTTCCTGATGGTTACCAATTCCTGGAATAATCACTCAAATCTGTTTTTTGAAGACTCTAGTCTATGTAGTAGTAACAGGCTGTTTTCCTCTTAGTTTCAGCTCTTCCTCCACCTTCCTTTCTGGACTGTCAGGCATCTCTACCCTTACTCATACTCTACACCCCACTTTAAACCACATCTCTCCCCCCTCACCCCAGACAAAACTGGGGCTTCCCTTACATCCAGATAGGTTTATGAAATCTGAGTTCTCTGGTAATATGGTTTATAAGCAAAGCCCTGGAAGGCAGAAGATTCTATTCTTAACTACTTACAAGTCATACTCTTCCATTTCTATAAAATGAAGTTTCTTTAAATGATTTCTAAATTTCCCTTCAGTTCTAATTGCCTAATTGTCTGATTCACATCTCTCCTACCCCACCCAAGCAATAAATTCTCTCACTGGCACAAGCAGCAGACTCAGAAAACTAACAAATGTACTGCCAAATAAGAAAAGATGAAAATCCTTTTTTTCTCCCTTCTATTCTCAGCTTCCGCTTTGGCTTCCATTTTCATCTAGAACACATCCTACAGAGAGTCTGTCAGGTTACGGCATGCCAGAGGAAAAAAAGCAAAGAGAATGAGGAGAGGTGTTTACAAGCTGGTAAAGAGTCGTGAGGGGAAAGGAAATGACATTGCATAAAAGTGGCAGCAGAAAATGTACTCATCGGGTTGGGAAGATTGAAGGGCACCACAGTGACTTGGCCAGTAATTGTAGGCACTTTATTAACCAAATTTTCAGCACAAGTGGTCATGCTATATATCTCAAATATTATTTGGATTTAAGTCAGGGTCCCAGAAAAGTTCTATTCATAGTTCTATTTGCTGGAGAGGAAAAGCAGGTGATCAGGAGATCGAGACTCTGGGCTGCTGCCAACAACTACCACAAGCGCAGAAAAGCAGAAGGGAATTGTGCTGGCAGCAAGCACATGGCTGACTGGGCCTACTGAAAAAGTGGGCCCAATCCCACAATCCCAAGTGTGATTCATTGTTCAAAAGACCTACACAAATTGGCAGAAAACGAAAGTTCCAGAGCTCCTCAGCAGCCATGTAAATACAATGTTCTTGATCGCAACCTTTGTCAAACAGAAGCAAGGTCCTACTACTTCAATCTGTTTAAGGATTCCAGTGGTCAGGAGACCAGGGCTGTAAAGAATACTCTCCACTACCAACTAAATGGGTGACCTTGGAGAGGTCATTTTCTATTGGGGTCTGGCTAATTCCCCTGAAGCCCTGGGCTAAATTAGGAGAAACTCTGAGCCTTAGGGATGAATATGTTAATCATCTCAAGCGGGAGGGGGGTGGGGGAGAGGAGGGGGAGAGGAGGAGGAGGAGGAGGAGGAGGAGGAGGAGGAGAAGATAAGCATGTTCCACTCTCTTCAAATCCAATCTGGTTAATTCTAGAAATCAAAGTTCCATTTTCATATAAAGAGCAAATGTCTGGTGCTGCAGATAGAGGCAAGCTACCTTTGAGGAACCTCCAGGCCCCATCCTACCTGACCCAGCTGCATGCATGAACCAAGTATAGAGGCAACCTTGAGAATCCTTGAGCCTAGAGATGAGGGGAGAGGCAGGGAGAAAGAAAATAAGAAAAGTCTCCAAGATTACATATAACCCTCCACAAGCAGAAGTCTCTAATACACTACACAAGCCCTTGAAATTCTCCATTATCTAGGAGGGGCCCTTATAAAAAGGCTACTGACAGATTGATTGCATGTCTCTAAGTCAAGAGAAATTTGGACATCAGAAAATATTTCTCAGAGGTACAGGCTGTTGGATGATTCTGATGATAAATGGCAACACAGGATAGGTCATATGTGGTCCAACTTAGCCAGGCTAAATTAGAAAAAAGGAATTAAGCAAAATGACCTCCTTGGGTCTCAGCCAGGATTAAAATCTATGCCAGTTAGTTCTCTTTCTTTACAAATAAATATTCTGCAATGCTGAAGGACTTTTCCACTGCCTGATATGTCTGTTAATATCCAGAAGGTCAGAAGATCTGCCCAAACTGGGAGAGAACTTGAACCACCAAAAATCATATAGCGACCTGTCAAACAAGCATTTCCCTCAAGAGAAAAATGGTGCTTTGCATTGGAATATGGATCTCTGGCCCTCAAACTGGGGACTCCTTTTGGATCATGAGAAATCAAACTGTTCCACAATTCAATATCTGGCTGCAGTTTGCTCTATACCAGCCCCTATTGGGTTAGAGTCGGTGGGGGGTGGGACGGAGTGTATGTTAAATCATTAGACCCCACCCTCCCATTATACAAAGAAAGAAACTGAGGCTCACAGAGATGGCTACCCAAGAAAACACAGGTGGTAAGCGGCAGAGCCAGGTTCTCGAACTCTAAAAGAAGCTCCCTTCTAAGCCATCATTCTGATTGGTTTTTCCCCCACATCTCCCAAAATCTTAAATAGGAGAGGAAGGGAGAGAGGGGGAGTTACAAGATTTGAATTTCCAAGTCCTGCTTCCAAGACCCGGAGAATAAAAAAAAAAAAAAAAAAGAAAAAAGAAACTCCAAATCACCAGCTCACTCTTCTGGGCTCCAGTTTTGTTTTGTTTTGTTTTGTTTTCCACAATACCAGTCTTCCTAGCACACAAGAACGTTTTGAGAATTAATTTATGCAAAACACTTTGTGAGCAGTTCCAGGAGAGAAGGGATGCTTGGCAAGAGTAAATGGGGAAAAGGAATCTCAACAGAAACAATTCTGAAAAGAGTGCAGCATCTGAGGTCAGACAATCTACCACTTTCGAGCTCTGGGACATTGGGTAAGCTCCCTTCCCGTCTCAGAGCCGGAAGTTTGTTCATCAACTGAAGGGGTTAGCGTGCATGACCTTTAAGATCTACCCCGACTCTAAGATGATTAAGCTAAGATGCTGCATCCAGATTCCAACGGACGAAGCAGAGGAGCAGAGTGGACTAGGGAGTTCTAGGATAAAAACACTTCCCTAAAAATGCCAATGCATCGGCTCAGAACGCAAGCCAGCAAGGCAGGAGGCTTGTTACACAAGCTTAGCGGAACATCACCGGATAGCACCCGCCCCCCCCCACCCCCACTGCCATCCGTCTTAATTTGCAGGGCTTTGAGGCACTCCTTTCTTCAAGCGTCCCCAATTGCGGTACAGCAGCTGAAAAACAAAAGGTGCCTCCTTTTCTCCAGGGGGTGCGGCAAGAGGAAGGGGGGTGAGGGTAGGAGGTGAGGGGGAAGAGGAGCAGGAAGCTGGGGCAGGAAGAGATTCTTTATGTAACATTTGAAGCCACAAGGGCCCCGCCTGGAGGAGGGGGCAGGGGCTCGAGTGGGGTGACCTTCGGAGGACCCTCCCAGAAGCAGGGATCCCACATGGTCCGCAGGGTAAGAGATCCCGACCCCCCCCCCCCACGAGACTGCACGGGGGGTTTGGGGGGGAGTCGAGGGGAAGGAGAGGCAAGGAGAACTTACGCCTCGGGCACCAGGTGAACTTAAGCTTCGGGCACTAGGGATGCTTACACCCTGCCTTGCCCGCGGACTCACTTAAAAAGTAGGGGCCCCCGAGGGACCCCGGAAGGGCGTAGAGGAGCCAGAAGAGGAAGCTCCCCAGAGGAGGAGCCGCTGAGAATTATTACCTCATGATGACCCTTTTCCCCTTCAGGTCCACCTTGTCCAAGGTCAGTTTGCTGGAAAGAGACATACTGGCGGCGAGGAGATGGCGGGGCGGCTGCGGCTGCGGCTGCGGCTGGGCTGCGGCGGCGGGTGGCTGCGGCTGGAGCTCGGGCTGCCTGAGCTAGGGACTGCTCTGCTCACCGGGGTCAGCGCCTACTGCCAAGAGCACAGCGCCGCGCACCTCGAGGAGCACCTCGAGAGCCCGCCTCCCTTCCCGCCGCCCCGCCCAGCCTGCAGAGGCTCCTCAAGCCCCCATTGGTCAGGGCCCGAGGCAAAGGGCTCCGTCATTGGTCCGGCCCGCCCTTCGCCAAGCTGGTGGGGTGAGTAGGAAGGGGGTGACGTACGAGGCAAGGCTGTCACGTCCCGCACGCAGCCCACTCCCAGGGAACGAGGCCGGGCGGAATAGGGCGGGGCCGAGGAAGAAAGAAAGTGAAAAGCTCCTTTCTGGGGTGCTGGAGCTGGCCCTGCGGAAGTAAGGAGACGGGCCTCTGGCTGCCGCCGGAACTGGCTTCTGGGATACCAGCCTGCCCAGGAGAAGGTTTGATTTTCAGTCAATCACCAAACATTGACTAAGCGCTTAATAACGCGCTAGTCACTATGTGTGCAAAGTTCAAAACAAAAAGGCCTCTGCCCTCTAAAAAGTTGGATCAAAACGGGATGATGGCTATAGGGCCAGAGCCGTGGACAAAGGGCACAGACACTGGCCTGGTCTCTACAAACTTCCTGGGGACATTAAAGACTACCCGTGCTTAAGGCGGGTGAGCTAGGAAACGCACACTAAAAAGGGAAAATCAAGTTTCACTGTTGGCTGGGGGGCTGACTTGGGTTTTTGTCAATGCCCTGAAGTCCAAGCATAGAAAACCTCCACCTGGGATGCAAATACAGATGACTAGATTTGGTGCATTAAAAACAGGTCAACTCATGGGGAGACTTGTGTTTTGCGAATGTCATTTCGACAACTAAGTGGAGAATAGACTGGAGTGGGGATGAGACTTAAGCCAGAAAGAACAACCAGAAGGCTCTTAAGATTCTCTCGGAATCAGGTAATAAGGTCCTGCACCAGGGTGGTGGCTATAAAAGGGAAATTTTTAAACTGTTATTATAATCCCCCCCCCAAAAAAAAATCAACCACCAACTCAATCATGGGGATAACAGTTATCCTCACTTAGGCAACAAAAGATTGTGAGGAAGAAGGGATCTCCTCAGGACATATGGGGGGAAAATAGAGTTCCTCCACCTCCCTTCTATGAGACAACTTTAGTCTGAAATCTTCACTAGCAGAACCTAAGGCAGAAGAATGAAGACCCCAGTCAAGTCTTCCTCTGCCAGTGAAAATCAGTATTAAGTGGTATTGTGTAATAGGCAGGGGGGGGGGGGGGGGGGGGGGGGTGGTCTTGTCTGGTTTGGGGAAAGTATTTGTGGTCTCAAAAAACCTAGAAAAGTACAGGACTTCAATACTTTGCCCAGGCTCCAGCAGTACCCTCCGTAGATCTGGATGTGTTTGTGTGTGTGTGTATGTGTCTTGATTAAAATTTAGCTTCCTATTACTACTAAGCCTAGGGAAATGTATGTATTTTATACATATATGATATATACAAAAATCTTTATAGTAGTTCCTTTTCTGGTGGCAAAGATCTGGAAACTAAGAGATGCCCATCAATTGGAAGAATGGCAATGAACACGATTTTGCTGCAAGAAATAATAAAGGTGTTTGGTTCCTGGTCATGTGGCCAACAAGCAGGGAGACATTTTCTCTAATCTTCACAACCTCTTAAATCTCTCCAAAAAAGGAATTATGTGCAACTTCAGTTGTCTCCATGGTCTAAAACACCAAGAACCCAAACCCAAATGCAGGGAAAATCAATGAACACAATAATAACCCTCAACTCCCTCAATCAGCAGTCCCTCCTCAACCTCCCACAGTGATATACCAGCAGGGCTGCACAAGCTGACCCGCAGCCTTGCAACAGAACTTAATTCTATACCACCATTCCTCCTTGTCCCAGTATGTCAGAAAACCAGAAACTTACTTGGACTGCAACAGCAGTATAGTTAAAATACATTTCAGTCAAAGAACTGAGGAATAGAAACAATTGGGATATGCCAGGTGTGGGACGGTGTGGAATTCCATTAAGCCTGAAAGTAAGAACCTAGCATCCAACTAAAGCCAGTTCTGCTCCTGAGGTCTGGCTCCTTCCTGATGACCTGGTATCCCTGATCCTCCCTTCCAGTTTCAATCCTATCCACTTTAATCTCACTTGCTAGTTATGCGACTAGTGCTAAAAAGGGCGGTCAGGAATGCCAGCTCATCAGGAAGGAGCCAGGCCTCAGTGAGTGCCAGCTGATGGAAAGAATGAGAAACGGAAAAAAAAAAAAAGCAAGTCAGTTAACTCTGAAGCAGGCAACCCAGACAGCAAAATTAGAAGGGTTAAGTAGATCTGGAGTGGAACATTAGCGAGAGGGTAGGACTGAAAGAGATGAGAGCAAGGGGTTTATATAAATAACAGCCAGGGATCCAAAATCATTGGAATGGGGAGAGGACAATGCAATAAGAGCATGCTACCCATTGAAGAATGAGATTAGACAATCAGTGAATGGAAACCACTGAAGGAAGTTCATAATCAGATTGTTCAGGGGGCACTATCACTCAGTAACGTCTCCTTTTGTAGAGGTAAAGCTTCCAGACTCTCCTTCCACCACCCTCATTGAGCAACCTTTCCTCTTTTGAGGTTCACTCCATCTATATTTATCAAGCAATAGAGTCTGGTAGCTGTCATCTACAAATCCCCAGCACTCTTTCCTTCCTCCCTCAATGAATTCAGTACCTTGCTCATAGCATTTCCCTCCTTCCCAAGTCCTGCCCTCCTACTAGGGGATTTCAACATACTCTCAAACACCTCCACTTCCGAGTTCTTCAATTTACTCCTTTTCCATGACTTCCAAACCTTTCTATCCATACTCAAACCTTCCATGACTTGCCTACCCCCAATCCTCTCAACTGAGAACTTTGATTCTCATTTTACTGGGAAAAAAGGGAGGCTTTTCATAGAGAGCTCCCTCCTCAATCTCACATTGCTCAAATATCCCTTACCACTATCTCTTCCTTCACTTTTGTCTCAAAGAAAGAGATGGCCCTTCTCCTTGCCATGTCTAGTCTCTTTATAAATACAAGTGATCCCATTCCATCCCTTCTTCTCTAGCAGATTGTCCCCCTATATCATTCTTCTTTTTCACTAGTCTTCAGTCTCTCCCTCTACATTAGCATTTCTCCTCCATATAAACACATCCACTTCCACTATCCTCAAAAAATCCTCATTTGATGTATTCATCCCTGCTAGGTATATCTCATATCTTCCCTCCCTATTGTGGCCAATCTCCTCGAGAAGGTCATCTACAATTGGTGTCTCAACTTGTCTTTATCTCACTCTCTTAACTCTCTTCAATTTGGCTTCCAACCTTATCATTCAACTGAAACTGCTCTCTCCAAAGTTATTAATGATCTCTTAATTGCCAAATCTAATGGACTTTCCTCAGTCCTCATTCTTCTTGACCTCTGGTCTGTGACACTGTTGACCACATTCTTCTCATTGATACTCTTTCTCTAGGTTTTCGTGACACTTTTCTCTTCTGCTTTTCCTCCACCCTGGCTGACCAATCCTTTGCAGCCTACATCCATCCAGGCTATTCATCCAGATCACATCCACTAACGGTGGGTGTCCTTAAGGGATCTGCACTGGGCTTTCTTCTCTTTTCTCTCTACGCCATTTCCTTTGGTGATCTCAGCTCCTAGGACTTCAACTATCATCACTATGCAGAAGATTCTCAGATCTATTTGTCTAATTCCAACCTCTCTCTTAACCCCCAGCATTGCATCCCCAGCAGTGCATCCCCAGCAGTGCCTACTGTACATCTGAACCTGAATGTAACCTAGACAGCTTCAAATCAACATATATAAAACTGGGCTACTATTTTCCTCCCTGATAACCTTTAGCTGTTTCTAATTCCTATTGAAGGCATCAATAGCCTTCTGGTCATCCAGGCTCAAAACCTTGGAGTCATTCTCATTTCCTCAATCTCACTCCCTTATCCAATGATTTAACAGTCAGTGAATCAATCAGCAAGCATTTATTAAGTGCTTATTATGTGCCAGACCCTGGGCTAAGTGCTAGGAATACAAAAACAAAAACAAAAAAAATCCCTACTCTCAAGGAACTCATAGTCTAATAGGAGAGAAAACACGTAAACAACTATGTATGCAACAAGATAGATACAGGCTAAATTGAAGTAATCGCAGAGGGAAGACTCTGGCATTAAAGGGGATCCTGAAGAACTTCCTAGAAAGTAGGATTTCAGTTGGGACTTGAAGGAACCCAGGAAGCCAGTTAACAAAGATGAGGAGAGAGAGTATTCCAAAAATGAGGGACAGCCAGTGAAAATAGGCAGGATTAGGAAATGAAGTGTCATGCAAAAAATAGTAAAAAGGCCAGTGGCCCTGGATCGTAGAGTACATGGAAAGGAGTAAGGTATAAGGAGACAGGAAAAGTAGGGGACAAAGAGCTAGGTTTTAAAGCATTTTGAACATTAAGAAAGTATGTATGAAAAATGTGGCAAAAGTAGAATTAAGGAGACCTGGAATAGATTGGATATAAGTGAAGAGTTGAGCATAACAACTAGGTTTCCAGCCTGGGAGATTGGAAGAACGAGTGGTAATACCCCCAGCAGTAAGGTGAAGTTCAGAAGAGGGATGGTCTAGAATGGAGAGCTCTTTGACTCCATTCTCACTCTTGCCTAATCCACTGTCAAATCTTGTTTATTCTACCTTCACAACAGTTCACTTCCAGCTCACTGGCCAGTCTGCTCCACCTCCTGAGTGGATTCCTAAAGGATGGACTCCACTCTGAGGCCCGATTGCCTATTGGTGAGTTTCTACCTTGGTCATCACAGCTTGTGGAGCCACAAAACTGCTCACTCTCAAGTTTGCAATGATCACTTACTTTCCAAATCCAATGACCTTTTCTCAATCCTTATTCCCCTGGACCATCCCAAAGCCTCAGATATCATCAATCACCCTCTTCTCCTTAATCCTCTCCTCTCTCTCCGTTTTTATGATACTTCTCTTTTGGCCTTCCAGCTTCTTCTCAGCTATGTTCAACCTCCACCCCAACTCTCTTGCCCTTTGTAAGTACCCTGACCCCTCCTTCCTAGCTCTCCTTTATGTTTTGTCTTCCCCTGTTAGAATAGAAGCTCTTCAAGAGGTTGGACCATTTTATTTTCTTGTCTTTATACCTCCAGCACTTAGCACAATGCTTGGCAATTTGTAAGCACTTAATAAATGCTCTTTCTTTTGTCTCTGTCCCCTTCTCTCCACTTGAACAGCCATCAGTCTAGCTCAGGACTTTGTCACCTCTAGCCCACGTCTTCCTATTGAGGTCCCCGACTCAGGTCTCCTCCCGCTCCAGTTCATCCTTCACACAGCTGTCAATCATTTTTTCTAAAGTATAGATCTGACCATTAAACCTCATTACTCAATAAACTCCAGTGATGCCCTATTCCCTCTAGACCAAATGTAGACTCTTGCATTTGGCACTGAAAGCTTTTCATAGCCTCCCCTCCAAGCACCCTACAATCCAGTTTATAGCTCCTCACCTGGCACCGCGCCTCTTCTCTCCATGCTTTGTACTAACCATCCCCCAGGCCTGAAATGCTGTCTCCCCACCTATGCCTCTTTGAATCCATAGCTTCTTTCAGTAACTCAAATGCCATCATTTGCAATAGACTTTTCTTTGTCCCTCTAGCTGTCAGAGCCTTGCCCTCTGGGACTAGCTTCCATCTACGTATGTTTGTGTCTTATATGTAGGGGGAGTAGGGAAGGGAAATAAGCACTTATTAAACACCTACTTTGTGCCAGGCACTGTACTAAGCCCTTTACAGATAGCATTTCATTTGTGCCTGTTTGATTATATGTTACCTCCCATTAGAATGTAAACTCCTTTAAGGGAGAAGGGCTGGACTAGATGATGATCTCTCAGGTCCATTTTAGCTCTAAATCTCTGATTTTCTGATCCTTGGAGTCTTCAGAGATACATGTGATTTTGGTTTTGTTAGTGCAAATATTCCAGTTAATTTGAATTCCACGAATGTACAGCGGCTGAGCAGACAAATAAGGCAGGCAGGAATGCTCTGGAAATTGGAGGAAAGTAGGTCAGGAATTAACAATTCACCAGAGATAATCAACAAAGCAGATAGTTATACCGTGGTCAAAGACTAAACAATAGCAAACTAACAACCACATTCATGAATTTTGTATTTAGGTTCTAGGTCCCCAAATGGATTATTTACTTTGATTTTTATTATGAGTTGATAAATATGAATTTGTATTTCAGAGATTTGTTTGAATTGAACAAATCTTCCATCTCTAAAGCCAATCCTGGCCTTACTAACTCACCTTTATTCAGGGTTTCATCACCTCTTAGATTATTATAGCAGGCTCCTAATTGCTTTCTCTTCAATGTGAACATCCCTGGAAAGCATACTGCCAAAGAAAATCAACTTATCCACAGCATTCTAAACTCCTCCATTTGCTGTAACTGATGATTCTGCCTAAGGATGGTGTGATGCTGGCTGATGGACTAGTACTTGTGTTTTCTTAGTGTTACTTTTTAGGCCAAAAGTAGCATAAGGAGCAGTGAATAGAGCTATACTTTGTTACATCTCAGCTTCAGAGGCTACATTTAGTGCACAATCATCTGCAGACAAACAAACAAAAAAACATGCATCAGTACTCCCTTCACTTTTATCTTGGCTTGTATTGAAGCATTTACTATCAGAGCAGTAACTGATCTCGATGCCATGTTTGTCCTTATTGAAAGCATTTGACATCATGGCTTCAAATGTTATGCTGTGACGTATGGAAATGTTTTGCACAACTTCACGATGTGCCTTCTCAATTGGAAGTGGGATGGGGAAGAAGGAAAGGAGAGAATCTGAAATTCAAAGTTTTAAAAATAAATGTTTAAAAAATTGTTTTACACGTAACTGGGAAAAATAAAATATTTTTTAAAAAACTACATCATGCTAAAATGCATAGGAGCAAGAATAGACTCGTTTCACTCCATTGGTGACTAGGAAAGCAAGAGCACCTTATCCATTATCTAGAACCCGGGCAAGTATGCCATCATAAAATTGACATACCATATAGGGCAACCAAATTTTGACATAATTTTCCATAAGCTCTTACAAGTAACGGTATCAAAGACCTTGGTCAGGTCAGACTTACACTGTGTGTGTCTACACCTCTGTTGTACTCCTGGCATTTCTCCTGGAGTTGTCAGGCAGCAAACACCACATCGACTATTCCTTGGCCCTTTCTGAAGCCACACTGGCTTTCAGGTAGATGACCATCTTCCACCAGCCTATCAAGGAGCACTCTGGCAAGCCCCTTGCCAGACATGACTAAGAGAGACCCTCCCCGTGATTGCCTTATCTATTCCCTTTACCTTTATAGAAGTGAACAATGGACAACGGACAATTGAACTCCTGGGGCATAACCTCCTCTTGCCATATAATCTGGAAAATTTCAGTCAGCTTTTCGATGAGCAAAGGACACTCTGCCCTCCATCCCCTTGCAATTTGAGCTGAAATAGAATCAGCACTAGGTGCTTCTTCACACAAAAGGAACCTAATGACATTCAAAACCTCTTCTTCAGTTGGAAATTCAGCTAGGGAGGGATTGACTTCAAACGGGTAAACAGCCAATGGCTTTAGCATGTAATACCGGAGAAACTGAGGCAAGATAGAGATTAAAGAGTTTTTTAATCATTTATTAAATGGGAGAGATATAGTGGAATCAAATAGAGCCATGTTTGGTCCCAGGGCTGAATGAGACTGATCCTGTTTGAGTGGTCTAGATTCCTGGTGCTCTAGAGGTTAGTGGCTATGAAAGAGTTGTTAAGAATCCCCTTTAAATCGGCCGCAGGTTTTAGGAGTGAAAGAATTCACTCATTCCCTAAAATTAGTTGCAAAATGAAAGTTGATTGTTGGATAGAAATCAGTTTACTCAGAGACTGACTTCTACAGTCAGTGGCGGATCTATGAAAAATGGCATTTTGCACTGAGAATGCAGTTCTCAGTGGACAGAAGGTCCTGGCAGTCAAGAAAGCTACCAAGGTCCACCTGCAAAAGACTTTCTTTGATGGAAGTTTATTATACTGAGTGTCTTAGTAGGGTTGGGACAGCCCGAGCAGATCAGAACCAATGGGGGCTGGGGCAGCCCAAGCAAGTCAGAGTGGGGGCTGGGACAGCCCAAGTTGGCTCAGACCCAGTGGGGGCCTGGACATTCCGGATTAGAATTCAAAGGGATGCTTTTGACCAGGATTTGTAATTGAATCAAAGACTCTGGCATCCCAGAAAGACAACTTGTCTGGGGAGGATATGCCTCAGCCAGGAGGGGCTAGGAATCTGAAAGGAATCACAGATCAATAGGAAATACAGTTTCTTAAAGGGACCACAACCCGCTTCAAAACTATTGTCTCCAAGAATCCAGCATCCAGCAGCCAATTCAAGTTCTCAATGACATATTTATACACAGTAGTTAAACAAAGGCAGGGGGTGGCGTGCAAACTCTGGTGGGTGGGAATCTCCAGGCAGGAACCATCAACTGGGCTCTGACAGGTTGGGGGGTAGGACCATAAATTCTAACAAACTAGGAGTTAAGAAAGTGTTGGATGCCAGACACAATGTCTGGAGTTCCCCTTTCTGAGTTTACACATTGACAATTATAACCTTAGAGCAAATAGCCCTGAGTTATATCAGTCTTCATGAACCAGAGCGGAAGGGGGCAGGGGGGAAGGGAGGGGAGTTGCAAGTAAGAGATTGAGGCAGAACAATTAAGGAAACCAAGGCAGGAACAATTTAGGGAAACTGAGGCAGAACAATTAGGGAAACTGAGCCAGTCCAATAAAAGAAAACTGTGGCATAACAAGCATAGATTGATAACATTGTATTGAGAACAGAATGGAAGTGTTTAGCCCATTTCTCTGGAACTATGTTCTTACCACTAATCAATGTGGCTCCATCAATGCTTAGTAGTTGAAATGCATCATAGGTCTTTGCCCCATAATGCCTTCAGGGCATCATAAAAGTGCTATGGATTGTTACTATTGGTATAAAACTGAATTTCTTCTGCCTTCTTACTGAGCCAAGAATCCTGAATCTCTCTAAGCTCTACTTGTACTTTACTTTTGATGGATTTAAAGGCTGCCTTCTTAGAGATGAACTATCCTGCTGATACACCTTGTGGAGTTTTCATTTTTCATTTAGCAGCTTCTGAATTTTCCTATCATTTTCATGAAACCAGTCTTGATGTTTGTGAGTGTTCTGATCTAAATGAGCAACTGCATTGTAATATACCAAATCTCTGAAAGCTGCTCCCTCCTTTTCTGCTCCACTTTGCCAACTGTGTGTTGGCTCAACTTCCCCTCCAAGTTAGCTGTAAACTGTCCCCCTCAGAGAAGTGCTCTAATCTATTAACATTAATTCTTCCAGTTGTCTTTTTGCCTTGGGGCCACCACTTTTGTTGAATGCATTTAGCTGGGAGAGGTTAAGTCAAATAGTCCAGCACTCTGGGCCGCACATTGCTTCCATCACTCTCACATCCTGTCTCTTCTCCTTACAATCCCATAGTCTATTAAATGCCAATGTTTGCTTTGAAGGTGCGTCCACAAAGTTCTATTGTATTTATGTAATTGGAAGACAGTGTTGATGATGGGAAGGTCATGAGATGCACAGATCTTCAGTAGTGAGTGACCACTGCTATTGCTGCTTCCAACTCCATTCTTCCCAAGGCCTTTCTGCCATATTTAGTAGTCTGTGTCTACTGTAGCATTAAAGTCACCCAGAATTATAAGCTTGCCCTCTTTTAGTACTTTGACAAGGGTCTCCAGGTCTTCATAATACTTTTCTTTGATCTCGTCAGGGTTTCATCATGGTGGAATCATCGGCACTGATGAAGATGGCGTGGCATTTTCCCCTAAGTGGTAATCACATTGTCGTGAGCCTGTCATTCACTCCTTTTGGTAGGCAAAGAAGGTTCAATTCTGATCGCAAAACCTACACCAGCTTCACAGCACTCCTTTTCACTGCAGCCCCTTCAGGAAAATGTGTATTTAACTTTAGTAAGCTGGCCTTCATTTGTCAGCTTGTTTTATTCAGGGCTGCTATTTGGATGAGGTACCTGCTGAGTTTTCTCATAAGAGTTGTTCATTTTCCAAGTCCCCTGGAATTTGTGTTGTTTATAAAGTGTGCACACATTCCATGTGCCGATAGTGAGTAGAATCATCTTTGCCGAAGTTTTTGTACATTTTTGTGTGTTTCAACTATAGGGTGGTGTGTGGTTCAGTCAGCATTTAATAAAAAAGCTGGAGAAATATCTAGAAGCAAAGCAAAGTTTATTACAAGATCTCCAGAGAATAGGGCGTCCCACCCATGGAGTAGACAATCTCAAGGAGGAAGCACCCTAGGGGGCAGGGTCAACATTTTTTATCCCTAACGCAAATACCACCTCCCCCCACTGACCCTCATCCTTATTGGCTGAGGATCTTACATTCTAAACTCGGGAACTACCCAAGAAATTGAACTTGACCAATAAGTACATAGTTGCCCATATTTGACCTAACAGAAAGACACTGATATCATAGGAGGATAACGGGATTTAAGTATGCCCTTAGGGGATAGCAGGGAGGGAACTTAAGTATGCCCTTGACTTGATGCCTAAAGTCCTTCAGGCCTACTCAAACTTTGAAATAGAGAAGCTTTACTCGATTTTCACAACTGTCTTGAAAGATCTCACCTCATCTCTTTCAGTGGGATCCCCAGCTGCCATGGTAAGCAGGCCAGGGTTAGGTGAGCAGAAACTTTTAGGACACCCTTTCTAGCTCCGTCCTCACACCAGGAGGTGAGCAGTACAATCCTTAACAAGGCTGCTCAGACACCATGGGGACTACCGAATCCCACTCAGGCTTCCAGTGAAAAATGACCCCTATGGCTTGGGCTGCCCGTCTACAAGATTGTGACTACAGCTACAGCTACAGCTATGTGTACCTTCTGCTTTGTCACCACAAGACTTTGAGATAAGTAGAAATGATAAAATGGTATGGGCGATGTCTTTTGATTGGTGCATACATAGGATTGAAGTGAGGCAGAATTTCACAAAGTTGTCAGCCTCATTCTCTCTTCCATAGTCATCGTTGTCCAGTAGCAGGACAGAGTCAAGACAACTGGTGATGGCTCAAGATGCAGTGAATTATCTTGGTAGATTTGATGTCTAAGTTCTAAGTGCACCACCACTCCACGTGGCCACTGGAACAAATTGTTCACATCTACCCATTCCACTAGGAGAAGTCTTCAGAGGCTTGAGGTAGATACCCTAACTCACCAACAGGTTTGAGACCTCTTACTTAGTCTCAACTTAGTTTAGCCCCTCTGCCAAAAATGGTTTATGAGGGTGTGGCCATTGTGCATGCTACAGCTTCTTGGAACCACCGGTGAGTCAGTCAGGTGGATCAGATGAATACCAAAGGTATAGGGTGTGTCCACTGAAGATCAGTACCTCTGATGTGAGGGTTGCCAAGCCCTTCACAAGGCTGCTTTCCAACAGGAGAATGAGCCCTCACGGAAAAGAACACATGCATAAGAAACACTTGTAACCTCTTTATATAGTAACCGTAACTCACTAGTTACATAGTAATAATAACTCATAAGTACGAGTAACTCATGTTTCTAAGACTACTACTAAGCCCTAACTTAAGTCCTAGCCATAACCCTTCTCTGTTTCTCTTGCCACCTCTTGCTTTCTGCAATTGCCTCTGTTGTGCCACCACTTCCTGGTTTTCTGCCCATCTGCTCTTTCCTGGCTCTCTGCTCCATTGCAACTGTTATGAGACCCATTCCTCACAGGGGAAGGTTTTCATCTTTAGTTCATAGCCAAAGGGGCTACTTGAGGTTTTTTTCAGGGCCAGGACCATAAACCAGATGATCAGAAGACTTGGAATTAGGGTAGGTCTCTCTTTTTTAATTCCTTTCCTTCTGCCTCAGCTGTCACTCCTTGAACTCAGTCTGCTCTTTGACTTGGGGAAAGTACACTTTCTTCAGCTGTCATCATGCCCCCATGGAATAGTCTGGGTCCATGCAAGTCACGTTTGGAACTCACTGAGCAAGATTGAAAGGGTGCCTACGTAGCAGTAAATACCCAGTTAAGACTGCAAACACAAATTTATAGCAAGCACAATCAGTACAGTTGCGTGACTTCCTCCAACAATGTACACAAGAGGAGAGAGGGCAGGAAGGCAAGAGTAATCCAGGTTGAAAAGAATGCATGGACAGCAACAGAATAACAGAGCAACGAGTTCCAAAATTTCTTGTTGTTGTTCAGTTGTTTCGGTCATGTCCAACTCTTTGTGACTTTGTTTGGGGTTTTCTTGGCAAAGATACTGAAGTGGTGTGCCATTTCCTTCACCGGTCCATTTTACAGATGAAGAAAATGAGGCAATGTTAAATGACTTGCCCAGGATCATACAACTACTAAATATCTAAGGTCACATTTGAACTGACTTCAGGACTGGCACTCTCTCTACTGCAAGAAAAACAAATCTCAACAATATCAGAAGCAGATCTGGCCATAAGCTTCCTGTGTAAGAGCACTCCATGAATGTACCATGACCATGGACATTCCCTGTTTTGTTTCCTTTCACTGTAATGTCAAAAGAAACTGAGCAAGATAGAGATTAGAGACCAATTCAATAGTTTATTAAATGGAGAGAAATACTGGGACCAATGGATCCCAGGGCTAGAAGAGAGTATCATCTCAAAGAGTCTAGTCCCGAGTAAAGGGGCAGCGAGCCTTTTATGGAATAACAAGAACATTGACATAATGCAGAGACCTAGGTGGGGATAGCCTCATAGATGGAGGTTACTGATATTCTAATGACATTAAGGAATGTCTATAACACCTTTATCTCAACCATTAAGAGGGGACAGTCATAACCTGAAGGCAGAATTAAGAAATAGGACAAATGGAGGAACTGGTCACCCCATCAAAAGTGACCTTTGGCATTACATTCCCTCCTTTTTCTCTTGGAACTATTCAAATCTTTGAATTACCTTCCTCTAGAAGGCCTTAGCACTATAATTTGAACAACCCTATGTGAAGTGAATCAAAATAAAGCTAGACCAATGCAAGGGCAAGTCTCTCCCTGATAACCCCAGAGTTAATCAGCTATACACAAAGTTCCTTATTTCAAGTATTTCTGACAATCAATTGTCAGATCCTCTGCAGTTGGGGAGCATACGGACAGCTGTGGTCATTTTTGCATGACTCGGCCTCTGCTTACGGAGAGCAGCAGACTCAAGGCAGTTGTGTTGACCATTCAGAAGGGCAGCCAGCTCCAGGAGAGAAGGGAGAGGCTTGGAGTGGCCCCCACCTGTCCCACCCAGAGGAACAAACAGGTCTGCCACTAGAATACAGATTTCTGAGCAGATTATGCAGTTAGACCAAGGCAGGCAACCCCAAACTTTTTAGAGGCCTCAATATCAACAAGGTCCTTTTAAGTATGCTGAAATACTAATTAAGGACCTGGGGTAACAGGAGTGGAGAAACAGTTCCAAGACACTGCCAGTTCCAAGACAGGTATCCAATTTCTGGTTGTTTCTAAAAAATAATCCCCAAAACTGAGTCTGCCAGAGCAATTCCAACAGAATAAGGGATTTCCAAGTTAAAGCACAACCAGCAAATTGTAGTCTAGTAAATTTAAGCAAGTAGTAAAGGACTTCCAACTAAATCTGAACTAGCAAGATACCAGTTTTCCCAACTTCCAATTAAATCTGAACTAGCAAGGTACCAGTTTTCCCAATTTCCTATTTCTCCCCCCCCCCCCCCCCCTTTTTTTTTTTGGAAAGGAATTATCAAATGACCATCCTACATACAAATCATACACATATGCATATACATAACACTAAAAGTCCCTCAAACATAACGGCAATAGTTACACAAGTTTAACAATTTCCATTCCAAGTCTTAAACACAGCACAGTAATACAGTGAAAATTCTAACAAATCGACCACTTTCCCACTCCCCCCCCCCATCAGTCCAAATTGCATCAGGAAAAGTGGGCACGGGCGATGGCTGTCATTTGCTTCTTCAAGCTGAACAGGGACAATGCTAGGGACGATGCTCAGGACGATGCTCAGTCCACAAGGGGGATGGGTCTGTAGTGTGGCAAGCTGACAAAGGTTTGATCTAGGTCCCAGAAGCAAGTCAATATATCTGCAATTTGACCATATCTAGAAATAAAAATAAATCTAACAAAGAAAAGTTAGAACAGTCTGAGATAGAAAGTCCACAAATACTGCTACAAGATGTGGCTTCCTATTAGTTAAAAACCTTAAAAAAAAAAAAAAACTTGAATATCCAAACACAATATCTGGTTACCCAATAGATGACCAGACTAAATACTTATTCACTCAAGTATTTAGGATATAGTGATTACACATAACCAGATTGGAAACAACAAGGTATGACATAATTGAATTAACAATTTCTTATTGACCATTATAGAAATCAGTTACAGGAGGGAAAAAATGCAGTGCATATTAATTACAAACCCAAGATATTTAAAATGTCTGGAACAGTTTAGAGGGGGGAGAATAGAATTCCATGTGACTACCCTTCCCCCAATTCCACAAGGGTGGAGAGCGAAATCACTCCAGGCTAACTAAATGGCTCCTATAGCTGAAGTAGCAGCAGTAGGGAGGGGGGCGAGTTTAAATCTTTACAAAAGATCCCTACCCCACCCAACATTTCAAGTAGCAGAAATCAGTGGGTGGGTGGGGGAATCCCATAAAACTAAATGTCCAGCAGAGCTGGATTTAAAGCATATAATCCATTTCTATCTCATTTCAAATAATAAAACAACATAGTTTCTTTCTCTCCTTCTGGCCCCATGTGGCCATTGTTCCCAATGGACTTCTCCTAAGCCCAGCCTGGGCAGGGATGAAGCTTTCAGAAAAGTCCTTGTTACATACTTAAGGTAAAATTAGAGGCACTTGACCTCTTTCCGGCAAATTAACAGAACTTCTTTAACAAGCTATTGTTCCTTTAAGATCTTATACTTAAGGATAACCATTTCCCAAATTTAGAATCATCTTTAAATTCCTAATCAAATGTTTTCACCAGCTGGAGTTCAGTATTGAAATAACCAATTCCCAAATTTGATCATTGTTCTTAAATTTAACAGAGCTCTTAAGTTACTGAAACAGACAAACAAATTACAAACAATTTCACAAAAATCACATAGAGCACGGAGCACAACTAGACTGTCCAATAACATACAAGACATACAGAACGCTGATCACACTTAGACTGCACAATTACAACATTCAGTAGGACACTAACATTAAAGCCAAACCAAATGGCGTTTTTAAAAACTTTGTAGATAGCCCCCCTGAGCATGCAAAAGCCGAAGGGGCCGGCATTACTCTAACTAACACAGGATGACCCAAACAGGGAAACTGAGTCCCATTTTCAAATGTGTATACTTCCCACTCGATGGAAGAAGTGGGAGGACCTCTCTTAGAAATGCAAAGGACGGGCCTTTGTCTCTGGAAAAGAGTTGGACAGAAAGAGTTTCCTCAAGCAAAGCATCTGCTCCAGGAAAAGAGTTTTGAGGTGGCGGAGTAAAAACTTAGTTTTCCCAACCTTTGCAGGCTCCCTCGTATCTCTTTTTAGAGATAGAGTCGCAGCAATTCCTAAAGAATTGTGCCAGAGCTCCCAAGAGCTCCAAACAATGACTGCAGTCTTGATGACTGCAGTGTCCACCACAAGATAAGGAAAGAAAAAGTCTTTTTTACCTTGTCCAAAATTCCATCACACTCCAGTAGCGACCTCCTGCGTCCAGTAGGCCATTCATCAACCAAGCAAATGGCACCCCCAAAAAGGGCACCCCAAGTGACATCCGCGTCCGGTAATTCACTAATCAACCAAACCAACCGGTACCCCAAGAAAAGGGCACCCCAAAAGTGACAACCGTACAACCGTGCAACCCGGTGAATCTGGTTATTCATCAACCAAACCAAACAAACAAAACCACATGGTACCCCAAAAGGTACCCAGACAAACTTACTCTCCTGTGGCCGAAATAGGGTTGTCTACCATCAGGCTATTGTGGCTGGAAACTGCTCTCTTTCCCGGAAGCTCTGGAAAGAAATCCAGGAGGGCCCGACCTCTCCAGGCCAAGAGTTCAGATTCGCAGTCACCCCGGCCCAAGGCAGAGACCCGAAAGTCTCGTCTCTCATCCTGCTCATTTTCTAATTACCTCGCTGGGGAGCCTCCAAATGTAATGTCAAAAGAAACTGAGCAAGACAGAGATTAGAGACCAATTCAATAGATTATTAAATGGAAAGAAATACTCGGACCAATGGATCCTAGGGCTAGACAAGAGTATCATCTCAAAGAGTCTAGCCCCAGGTATTGGGACAGCAAGCCTTTTATGGAATAACAAGAACAATGACATACTGCAGAGACCTAGGTGGGGATAGCCTCATAGATGGAGGTTACTGATATTCTTATGACTTTAAGGAATGTCTATAACACCTTTATCTCAACCATTAAGAGGGGATGGTCATAACCTTATGGCAGAATTAAGAAATGGGACAAATGGAGGAACTGGTCACCCCATTAAAAGTGACCTTTGTCATTACATCACGTGCACTCCCTCAGCATGTCCGATCCTACCATTCATGATGTGTGTAATAGCCAGGCGATGAACATTATTAAGCAGCTATGTCCCGGGCACTGAACTAAGTGCTAAGGATACAAAGAAAGGCAGGGCAGTCCCTGATCTCGAGGAGCTCACAGTCTAACAGCAGAGACAATACATATACATACACTTAGGCTAAATTAGAGATAATCAACAGAGGGAAGGGTATAGCATTGAGAAGGATCAGAAAAAAAAGCTTCCCTTACAATGGAGGATTTTGCCTGGACCCTGAAGGAAGCAAGAGAAGGCAGAGGTAGAAATGAGGCAGGATAGCAGCCCAGGAATGAAGAACAACCTATTAAAAATGCCCAGAATCTGGAGACAAGGTGTCTTGTCTGAGGAACAATAGAGGCCAGTTTTAAAAGATCACAGAATATGTGGAGATGAGGAAGGTGTAAGAAGAATGGGAAGGTTAGAGGATATAAGATATGAAGGGTCTTGAATACCAAACAGAGGATTTTGAATTTGATCCTGGAAGGGAGAGACAGCTTCTGGAGTTTTTAGAATGGGCAAGTGGGAGGTTGGAGGCGATTGTAATAGTCAGATTTAGTGATTTAGGAAGATAAATTTGACCCACAAGAAGGATGGTTGAGGCAGGCAGACCTGCTATTGCAGCAGTCCAGGGATGAGGTGATGAGGATCTGCACTAAAATGGTGGCAGTGTCACAGGAGACAAGGGAATATCTGTGAGAGATGTTACAAAGGTAAAAATCAATAGGCCTTAGCAGCAGTATGGATAAAGGAATGAGAGACAGTGAGGAGTTGAAGATGAAGCCTAGGTTGGGAGGCTAGGTGACTAGGTGGTTGGTACCCTTGGCAATAGGAATAGGAAAGTTAGGAAGAGGAAAGAATTTTGGGGAAAATACACTGAGTTCAGTTTTGAATGTGTTGTTTAAGATGTCTGGATAATGGGAAAACATTTTTACAGTCAAAGGTTCTGATAAAGGCCTCATTTCCAAAATATATAGAGAATTGACTCTAATTTATAAGAAATCAAGCCATTCTCCAATTGATAAATGGTCAAAGGATAAGAACAGACAATTCTCAGATGAAAAAATTGAAACTATTTTTAGCCATATGAAAAGATGCTCCAAGTCATTATTAATCAGAGAAATGCAAATTAAGACAACTCTGAGATACCACTACATACCTGTCAGATTGGCTAGAATGACAGGGAAAGCTAATGTGGAATGTTGGAGGGGATGGGGGAAAACTGGGACATTGTTACATTGTTGGTGGAATTGTGAACACATCCAACCATTCTGGAGAGCAGTTTGGAACTATGCTCAAAAAGTTATCAAACTGTGCATACCCTTTGATCCAGCAGTGCTACTACTGGGCTTATATCCCAAAGAGATCTTAGAGAAAGGAAAGGGATCTGTATGTCCAAAAATGTTTGTGGCAGCCCTGTTTGTAGTGGCTAGAAGCTGGAAAGTGAGTGGATGCCCATCAATTGGAGAATGTCTGAATAAATTGTGGTATATGAATGCTATGGAATATTATTGTTCTGTAAGAAATGACCAGCAGGAAGATTTCAGAAAGGCCTAGAGAGACTTACATGAAGTGATGCTGAAATGATGGATGCCCATCATTGGAGAATGCTGAATAAATTGTGGTATATGAATTATGGAAATTATGTTCTGTAAGAAATGACCACAGGAGATTTCAGAAAGGCCTGAGAGACTTACAGAATGATGCTAGTGAAATGAGCAGGACCAGGAGATCATTATATACTTCAACAACAATACTATATGATGACCAGTTCTGATGGACCTGGCCATCCTCAGCAACGAGATCAACCAAATCATTTCTAATGGAGCAGTAATGAACTGAACTAGCTATACCCAGAAAAAGAACTCTGGGAGATGACTAAAAACCATTACATTGAATTCCCAATCCCTATATTTATGCACACCTGCATTTTTGATTTCCTTCACAAGCTAATTGTACAATATTTCAGAGTCTGATTCTTTTTGTACAGCAAAATAACGTTTTGGTCATGTATACTTATTGTGTATCTAATTTATATTTTAATATATTTAACATCTACTGGTTATCCTGCCATCTAGGGGAGGGGGTGGGGGGTAAGAGGTGAAAAATTGGAACAAGAGGTTTGGCAATTGTTAACGCTGTAAAGTTACCCATGCATATAACCTGTAAATAAAAGGCTATTAATTAAAAAAAAAATGAAGTGATGCTGAGTGAAATGAGCAGGATCAGGAGATCATGAGATACTTCAACAACAACACATTATGATGATCAATTCTGATGGACGGGGCCCTCTTCAACAATGAGATGAACCAAATCGGTTCCAATAGAGCAGTAATGAACTGAACCAGCTACATACACCCAGGGAAAGAACTCTGGGAGATGACTAAGAACCACTACATAGAATTCCCAATCCCTCTGGTTTTGTCTGCCTGCATTTTTGATTTCCTTCACAGGTTAATTGTACACTATTTCAGAGTCCGATTCTTTTTGTGCAGCAAAATAACTGTATAGATATGTATACATATATTGTATTTAACATATACTTTAACATATTTAACATATATGGATCAACCTGCCATCTGGGGGAAGGGGTGGAGGGAAGGAGGGGAAAAATTGGAACAAAAGGTTTTGGAAGGGTCAATGCTGAAAAATTACCCATGCATATATCTTGTAAATAAAAAGCTATTTTAAAAAGTTAACCAAGAGGTTAATGTGGAATTTTCCCAGTGTCACACAGCTGCTAAGTGTCATAGCTGGGACCTGAACCCATGTCTTCCTCAGTCTGAGATACGATGTGTATTATTGCACACTACCCTTCATATGAAGGATTCAATAACAGTACAGATAGAAATATTTAAATTTTCTTTTAAAATAGCTAATAACTAATATTAATATTATTAGGACTAATAAAAAAGTCCTAATAACTGATTTTTAAAAATGCTTCTTAAATAAATACAAGCTATTACAAGTATGCCTTATGGTGTATTATAAAGTTTTCAAATGAGATCAAAAATATGAAAGCATGTGAAACATGTTTAGAAGAACTGCACACATTTAACGGGGAAGAGGGAAGGCAGAAAAATATGAACACAAGGTTTTGCAAGAGTGAATATTGAAAACTATCTTTGCATGCATTTGGAAAAATAAAAAAGCTATTACCAAATGAAAAAAAAATGAGACAGCATTTTGAAAACTAGGACTCACACAAATACAGTGCATCACCACTATTTTAAAAGAGGATCACAGGGAGAACCCAAAACAATTAATTTCTAAGATGACTCTGATCAGGCATAGTGGCATCTAAGCAAGTTTAATCAAGGACAGCCTTCCTGGTACCTTTAAAACTCTACTCATATAGGATAACTTGGCCTGTCTCTAGAGAAAATCAGTTCTTTCTCAGGACAGGATAATAGGAAACAGCATTTGACTTAAGCTCCTAATACTTGGATTTGAATTCTGGCCCTAATGCTTATGTTTTGACTTTTGGCATATCACTTCACTGCTCTTGGTTTGTTTCTTCACATATAAGAAAAGTTGGCCAGAAATGTCATCTATCTGTATAATAATGTACGCAATATTATTTGGTGCACATGTCAAAGAATCACAAAACTGTCTATGATAGGAGGGGTAAAAAGAATGTGTAGTTGCAAAGTAATAAATATCCACTAGATGGAGACATTGCTGTTCCTCAGCAACAAAAGACTTTGACAGTTGTGACATAGAACCAACCAATGAGCTTGAGAAAAGGGATCTTGGGAAATCTGTCAAGGAGTCTAAAATCCCGAGCAAGTAACTCCACCAGGTCGCTATCCTTTCCTTAAAACATGTGTGGGGAAAGGGATCTCAGAGGATTCTTCAACATAGCAGTCAGTGATCATTCTCATTGTCAGGAATATCTCCTTCCTCTCCACGTGAAAAAATGCCTTCTGTTACAATTTTAAATCTTAACTTTCTTCTTGTTTGATCCTCAAGGCTTTCTAAGGCTATGCGAATGGAATATAAGTTCTGACAATTGTCCCATCTTGGAGCAGCTTTAAATACGGGCCCTGATGGATGGTCATTTAGAGGCTAAGGTTGGCCTTTGTGACTGAGAATGTGTCTCCACATTAGGGATGGTTGGAAAATCACTATGTCATCATTCCTAGTGGCTTGCTTTATCCTTAGAAGCCATGATTACCTAAATTAAAAAAAAAAAACAAAAAAACAGAACCAAAACATAATGATGGACAACTTAAGAATTGCAATACATTTGTCTTATGAAAATAAAAGAAATAATCACCATTATGCATACAAACTAAA
The DNA here is from genome assembly GCF_902635505.1 of Sarcophilus harrisii. NCBI lineage: Eukaryota > Metazoa > Chordata > Mammalia > Dasyuromorphia > Dasyuridae > Sarcophilus > Sarcophilus harrisii. Next base: position 56,316,281 of record NC_045432.1, on the reverse strand, counting down.
CTATCAGTTCAATTCAGTTTGATAAGTATTTATTGTGCACTTACTATATGACAAGTACTGGGGCCAAAAATACAGCAAATGAAGCAATCCCTGCCCTCAAGTTTAGAATTGACATGTGTGTTCCTTCGCACATATGCCCCCCCTTCCATGCATTTTCCCTAGGAATGTCTGATCTTCTCACTTGTGGTGAATGAATAGAAAAAATGTGCCCCAGGTTTATAGGTGAAATGATCTGTTTCCTTGCCCCCGTGCCCTGTGGGGGCACACCATCATTATTTTATAGTACTATGTACCACAATCCATATGTATTTTTCTCTTTTGTTTTTTTTTTGTTTTTTTTTTTTGCTGAGGCAATTGGGGTTAAATGACTTGCCCAATGTTACACAGCTAGGAAGTGTTAAGTATCTGAGGTCAAATTGGAACTCAGGTCCTCCTGACTTCAAGGCTGGTGCTCTTTCCACTGTGCCACCTAGCTGCCCCAATCCATATTTCTTCATAGAAGTGCAGCATTCATCCAAGGAGTACTGTTTGATCAGCTGGATTGAGCATAGAAAAATGTACTATTTCCCAAATGGAACTGGAAATTCTGAATGTGGGTCAAAGAATTTATTGCCCTGGTTGGTATTCCCACAAGTGAATACTAGCTTTGTCGACCTGATTTCATCAAACACATATGTAGATTTTATATGTGTAGCACCCCTCAGCAGGATTATTGCCATAGAGAAATAAAGTATTCTTTTACTTAATGAATTCTCTCTATGCATGTAGCTTCTGCCCATGAAAAAAAGTATCTGTTCAACTGACACTAATAAAGTGTCTTTCAGTGTTAAACACTGAAAACGATACAGAAATTAGATAAGAAAAAGTTCTTGTCCTCAAAGAGCTTGCAGCCTAGAATAAGACACAGACAATTCTAAAAACAGACAGTTTTCACTTTATGTAAGTGGACCATTCCCCAGACTTCTATGTAAAGCAATTTTTCTGTAAGGTGAATTTGCTCCTACTCACCCACTTTGCTTAGTCTATATAACAAAGATATGCGCAAAATAATACCTTTATGCAAATCATGCACTAAAATATAGCCACATTTAATGCTGTCCCGTGATTATAAACATTATTATGAAAAAAAAGTAAAGTTAATGATAAAGCATGTACAGTAAAGTAAACATAGGTGTGTGATAAGGGGCTCCTTCCCTGCCCATTGCAGCTAGCCTTTATCAATGATGAAGCTATTGACAGTGCCTCTCTTTCCCCCTCCTCGTATATCTGATGATAGCAAACAATATTATCTTCGACTAGTGTTACAAATTTAAATTTTTAAAAAATTGTTTGGATTTCTCTTTTCAATATCTGGAAAAAAATTCACTCAATGACAAAATGCTTTTGCCAACTGTTTTGTCATGAACCTTTATGGTTTGACCTCAGGTTCTGAAGCTTCCCTTTCTTATTCTGCAATCTTTGTGGCTAACAACTCAATCAGAATCTCATTCCACAGTTCTCCACATCATTCTCATCCACTTCTAGCTCCATTTTCAATGCTAATTTTACAATCTTGTTATTCACTTCTTTGAATATTTCCACTTTGTCAGATCCATGAATTTCAAGTATAATTATGCCTTTCAGAATCATTTTTTTGGGGGGGACAAGGGAGTGAGGCAATTAGGATTAAGTGACTTGCCCAGGGTCACACAGTTAGTTTAAATGTCAAGTGCCTGAGGTCAGATTTGATCTTTCAAAGTTCATGACATAGTCAAATTTATGAATTTATGTAAAGTGAGAATTGGCTGTATATATTACAGGATAAGCACAGAGAGACAAGATGGCATAGGACGACAGAGGGCTAGGCATGGAGTCAAGAAAACTTTGGTTCAAGTCCTGTCTCTGATACTTACTGTGTGACTTTGGGCACATCATTTAAGTTTTCTGTCCCCAAGCACCTCTCTAATATGATAAATGACAAAGGAGTTGTTAATCTTCACCTAGTAGAGGGGAGAGGAAGTGTCCACATTGGAAGGCCTCTAGACCAGTGATGTCATAGATTTCATGGATCAAAAGGATGTATTCATCTGTGTATATACAATAGCACTGTGGGGGGAAAAGTATTACATGAGGCCTGGTGGGGGAATTTAGAAGATTAAGACAAGTGGCACAAAGGAATCATGAAGGCTGCTTGAAGGAAATGGCAGCTGAGTTACTGCATAAAATGATGGAATTTAGAAGGCACCTTAAAGGTCATTTACTCCAACCCATTATTCTATAATCAAGGGAAACTAAGTTCTGACGTAGCTTCTTTTAGAATTCTTTTTCACTACTATCACAAGGAAGAACAGAAAGAAGCAGGCTTTCTTTGGGGTCTAAACATCTTATCCACAATCATAGAAACATCAGACTCAGAATGACTTCCTCTCCATAGGTAGATCAATTATGACACTCCAGAATATCGTCCCCCCCAACACACACACACACACACACACACACACACAATGTACCTTTCTTATACACATACACATAAACTTATCCTATGAGAACTATATCCATCAGCTTCTTTAATGATGATGATAGCATTTACAGAACAGGTTTGCAAATGCTTTACATATGTTATCTCATTTTGTCCTCAAAAATAAGGTAGCTGCTATTATCTCCATTTGTAGATACTGAAACTAAAGTTTAAAGAGATTAAGTGACTTTCTCAGGGTCACACTGCTAGTAGGTGTCATTTAAAGTCAGGTCTGCCTGATTCCAAGTTTAGCACTCTCTCTACTATGCCAGCCACCTAGTTGTGTTATATCTGGAGCCAAAGGATAAGTAGCTTTAGGAGGTCTCATGCTGGTATTGAACAGTGTCACCACCCAAGAGTTTCAGTCTTCCAGTGGTTCAGTCAAAATCAGCTGTTCATTTTCCTCCCTAATGTTTCTGTTGCCTACTGCATTTCTAATGCGGGCCCAGAACAGAGGCCTCTCCTGAGGATTCTCAGGCCAGGTAATAAATGTTTGCTTTTTCACGAGTTTCCGGAGTCGATGGTAGCTGGATAGTCGGTAGTTGGGGATCTCCTCCAGGAAAATCAAGATGATCACATCCTGGTAGTCATAGAACATCCTGAGACTAGCCAGTTGCACTTCCAGTCTGCACCACTCACTTCGGAGATAGTCATTGCTGACAATACAGAGAGTCTTTCGACTGGTGTTAATGGCATTCTGAATATTCTCAAAGATGTCCATTCCTGGTTCAAAGTCCCGATGGTGCAGGCAGAGCTTAAAAGTAGGCTGGCCACCCATTTCGAGGGCAGGTGCAAGCTCCTTATAAACCCATTGCTCATCAGCGGCATTGAAGGAGACAAAGGCGTCATAGATGAACTCCCTTTCTGTCCGATGCCACTTGGCCAGGTACAAGGATTTAAACATATAGATCCCATATCGTATGGATGAGATCATGTTGGTACCGAACCAAGAGAAGATCATAGTTGCAAGCACCAGGCTGAAAGAGCAGAAGAAGTAAATTTTACCTGTGTCAAAATTGCATATGGCAGTATCAAAACCCACTAGCAGGCTCTGTGTATTTGGCTGTTGACAATGAAAGCTCCCCAGGTAGGGGATGTGAACACTTGGAGTACTGATGGACCAGTTCTTGAACCACTCATTATCACAGATGCACTCAAGCTTATTCCCATAGACATCAAAGTATGTCAGGGACTTGAGGTTCTGCAATAGATTTTGATGAATAATTTTCAGGTTATTGAACCTCAAGGAAAAGACTCGAAGGTGTTCCAAACCAAAAAACATCTCAGGAACTAATGAATCCAAGTTGTTATTCTCTAGTCGCAATATTTTCAGTTGTTTGAGCTTTTGGAATAAGGAGGTATTTAAATAGAGACCCCGATCTCCAGCCTTTGTCCCTGAGATATCCAACCTGGTGAGATTAAGCAGTTGGTCCAACTGGAGGTGATCTAGAAATACCTTGGAGTTCTTTCCCAGTAGTAGTTCCTGCAAACTACCCAGTCCTTGGAAGAAGTTGATTGGGACAACCTGAATCCCATTTATTTGTCCTTCTAGGTTGAGGTATTTGAGAGATGGGAGATCCTTAAAGGGAGGATATTGGAGGCTCTTGGTAGTTTCATAAGTTATCTTATTAAAACTAAGGTCTAAAATCTCTAGTCCTTCCAGTCCCAGAAACACACCAGGATGAAAATCAGACAGGATGTTGTATGCCAGATCAAGTTTGTGTAGTTTGGTGAGGCCAGAGAAGGCCTTTTTCTCTATAGTGGTCAGGCGGTTCTGGGAGAGGGTCAGAACCTGAAGCTTCTTCAGAAATAAAAAAGTGTTCCCTTTCAGAGTTCGAATATTGTTCTCCTGAAGGTTTAGGTTCTCAAGACTCAAAAATTGACTAAAAGAGTATTTATCAATTGCCACTATCCAGCACCCAGCCAAGTTAAGCTCTTTCAGTGTATGTAAATTATAGAAGGACAGGTTGTTGAGCTTCGTGATGGGGTTTCTGGAAAGAGAGAGAGACTGCAAACGTTTGAGAGGAGCAAATGCAAAATCTGGAAAGGTTTCGAGCCTATTTCTACTGAGGTCCAAAGCTGTCAAATTCTGGAGGGAATTCCAAGTCTTGTTGCTGATCAGGGAAAGCATGCAGCTGTTCAGATTCAGCCATTCAAGACTGGGCATGCCATTGAACTCACCATCACAGAGATGAACCAAATCTTTATTGTTGCTCAGGTCAAGGGACAAAAGCATAGTACAGTTGGTGAGGCGTTTGATGTCCTCTGAGTTAATTCGATTTTTCTTTAAAAATAACGTCTTTATCTCTGGCAAGTTTTGCAGGAGGTGACATACTGTGTTCAAGTTGGGCGATGGATTAATATCACTGAGGTCCAGCTCCATCAGATTCTGCATATGTTTGGCCTGAAGCTTTTCCACGGTCATCTGTGTCCCACTCAAATTCAAACTCGTCACCTGGGGTAGAGACTCCAGATGCACATTTTGGATAGCATTCTGGGAGACATCCAAGGTAGTTAGATTAGGAAGTGACAGAGTGGAAAAATCCAAGTCTACCAGATTGTTGCTCATCAAGATCAGCTTAGTGAGGGAAACCAGGGTTGTTGGACTACAATTCAGGAAAGCAATAACGTTGTTCGTGAGATCAAGAATTTCCAGGCGTGGGAGATGCTGGACAGCTGCCAGGATGTTGGAAAAATTAGTTATTGCATTACGAGACAAGCTTAAGTACTGTAAATTGACAAGTGGGACAAAGGCATTTTCATGGATCCAGGTAATTTGATTGTGGCTCAGGAGCAAAGTTTTCAGACTGGATAGGCCCTCAAAAGAAGAGTTAATATTCTTAAGTTTATTTTCTACCAGATTCAAAAGGGTCAAATTTTTAAGCCCCTGGAAGGCTCCTGGACCAATGTCCCAGATAAAGTTCCACTCCAGTCTAAGATCTATAAGATTAGACAGATTAGCAAAGCTTCCAGAAGGCACAGTTTTGATTTGGTTGTGTGTAAGGTTGAGGTGAGTGATATATCTAGGGAGATCACGAATGCCTTCCTTCAAGCTGGTGATGTTCTTCCGGACACAGATCACATGGTGAAAGTCAAACTCATACTGGGTGCAGTGACGGAATCCATACATCTTGACCAGTGACAGCAGAGAAAACTCAGCAATTATGAACCAAAGCCATTTCAATGTCACACCTTTGGTTTCAGGGTTCATCTTGTTGACCGTAGACCCAATAGGCTCAGTAAGAAAAGGTCCCTTCACATGTACGATGCTTCAGACTTCATTCCAGCTTTGGTTTCTCTGCAAAAAGAAGAGAAATACTGGAGAGCATTTTCTCCTCCTAATAAACAGTTGGAAGTCACTTGTGGGGAAGTAGAAGCCTTTGTACTTCAATCCTTCTTTCTATTCCAAACCTATTTCTAATGAAACCTCTGTGGATTACTTCCTCAGTGACCAGTTTGGGTTTTTCCCCCCTAGAATCAGGATTGGTCCTACATATAGGCAGAATAGGCAGTTAGTTGTCTATTTGGTGACTCTGGGACAGCTAACCTGCTCTACATCCATTTTTTTTTTTTTTTTAATTTAATAGCCTTTTATTTACAGGTTATATGTATGGGTAACTTTACAGCATTAACAACTGCCAAACCTCTTGTTTCAATTTTTCCCCTCTTTCCCCCATCCCCTCCCCCAGATGGCAGGATGACCAGTAGATGTTAAATTAGCTTGTGAAGGAAATCAAAAATGCAGGTGGGCATAAATATAGGGATTGGGAATTCAATGTAATGGTTTTTAGTCATCTCCCAGAGTTCTTTCTCTGGGCTCTACATCCATTTTCCCCACTGTCTAGGTTAATGCCTGAAATATTTGATGGGAAGTTCATTTTGTATGAGGCTTTCATTTTGCCTGCAACAACGAAGAGGGAAAGAACACTGGGCTGGGGAGCAAGAGACTTGATTGGTTCTGGTCTTGGCTCTGCTACTGATTAGCTTGGTAACATTGCGTATGTTACTCTCTGACAATCACTTTAAGAGCTAAGGTCCCATCTAGATAAAGGATTCCATATATTTCTGTTTAATGTCAATGTGATGGTTTCAAAGATGTCTTTTTGCTTTAAATCTAAAATCTGATAAACTCTGTGAGGTAATGAGCCTCAAGAGAAATTAAGAACTCAGTGTGATCAGTTCACTCATAGAATAAATAGTTCTCAGAAATGGAAAGGACCTCAGAAGTTATCTAAAGTCACATATACCTAACCAATCCTTCCTTCTATAATCTCTTCAATAAGTAGTATTTCAGTCTTTATATAAATCCCTCTGGGGTAGAGAAACCCACTACTTCCCTACCTACTCCTTTCTACTATGGAAGCATTTTTTTTTTTTTTTTTTTTATGGAAGCATATTAAAAAAAAAAAACTTTAAAAAAAAATCAACCAAAATTACTAATAAAGGATCTTTTCTCCAACATAAAACCTTTTCCAGAATTTTCTCTTTAGGAAGAGATAGAGCAAATGCTAAGGCCTTTCTCAGAGAAACAGATTAAGGATGAGTTTAAAAGAAACTAAAATCATGTGACATAAGATCATCACACATACCCCTTCACACATAGTAAGTGAACTGACTTCTATGACTCATTCACCCAAGGGCAATATCTTATCTGATTTTGCATACATAAGTTAAGAAGATACTGATCACTGGGAAGAAACCCTTTCCAACCCTTGAGGTAAGTGATCCAGGAAGGAATTAGATAGTAACTGTTGTGGAATGTTAATCCCAAACTGTATTTCAACACCATGATCACTTCCTTGTTCAAGTTGCCTATAAATGTTTTAGCAAATCATCCTGGGGATAGAGACTCATGTCCAAGGGCATAGGGGAGACTATGTCCATTTGGATGTCTATCTCAGGGTTAAAAATCCTTAGGTATTGGATTTATGACAAATTACATTTTTCCTCAACTTATCTGTGCCTACAGTATTAATCTTTTTTTTTCCAACAATTAACTAGTGCCATTTACTCAGATCCTGATCCTAAAACAAGCCAGCATTGGGGCCAGAACCACTTCTCGTTGAAAGACAACTTTCTCGTTGATAGCCAACTCAATGGGAAGTGTTTTTCAGAGCAGTCAGCCCTGGGCTCCTAATGAAAGATTGAGTGTGTCAGACATACAGCGAGAGGCATTTGTGCATGACTGTTCATATCTCTATTTCCACCTCTGATGTTATATGTGACAAGCTTTCTTTATCTTCTCAGTAGCATGAGGCAGCAGATCTGGACAGCAGATCTCCCAGGACTTAGTGGCCTGAGCTTATGAGCAGATGGGAATTCCATGAACTTGACACGAGTGAACTTTGCAATCACTCTGAAACTGTGTTCCCTTTTGATCTGTAAAATTAACACTCTGAAACTGTGTTCCCTTTTGTTCTTGGAGTCTCGGGCCCTTCTGGGAAGGCATATCTCCCCAGACAAGTTAAGTGGCATCATCCGACTGGGCCATTTCTAGGGCAAGCCGGATCTCTATTCAAACTCAGGCTGAGGAAGCCTTCAAAGCAATTTCATTTGGAAGATCCTGGTCTGATCAGCTCAGGCTGCCACAGCACCCCTACCAAGAACTGCTCATAAAATAGGCTTCCTTTTACTCATTTCTTTGCAGAAGGTCCAAAGCGGCTTGCTCTGCCTCTGGCGTAGTGGCCAGGACCCTGCCCACTGAGAAGATATTCCCTTCTTAGTGCCAGCCTCCATTTCCCTAACAGGACTCTGCCACTGAGGAAATCAGCCTCTTAGCAAAACTGGCTTCCTATCCAACAATAAACTTCCATTTTTGTCATTAATATTTCAGGTTTGTGAATTCTTTCATGCAGGACCTGCGACAACCAAAAGGGGATTTCCACAATTCTCTGCACTGCCACTAACCTCATCAAACTGAGTGCCTCTCTGTCCAGGGGCCTCTAACTGTCTAAAAGTGAAAGTTTGGTGTTTTATTCATTTTTACATGGCAGCTTGTTTGTGTTTCAAGATATAGAAGCCTAAGGAGTGATTGATTTTAAAATCAGCAGATCCTTCACGATAAAGAGTTATGTGCCACAAGAACACAAGGCTCACCCTTAGGAGTGTTTGACCTCAAAAGATCCTTTTGGTCATTTTGAAGTGATCAAAACTGGTCAATGGTCCCTTCTGACCAAGTGGCTAATACAAAGATCAGCAGATGCTCAGGGATGCACTCTATGCACAGAAAAAAAGACCAGGTTTCCTATTAGAGGAGAGGAAACTCCTATTGGTCTCGAGTTCCTTTTGGTCAGTGAACTGGGAGGACAGAGCCTCCACTGTGCAGGACAGGTCAGTACTGTTATGTCCAACTTGGAAAAAGTTAGAGGAAGCTGAGACAAAAGAATGTTTCTGTCTAGGAAAAGCTGGCATTTCTATCGCCCCCATTAGAGAAATGAAACATATAAAAGCTTAGACAAAATGAATTACATAAGGTTTTCAAAAAGGATCCTTGAATCTAAATGAAGAATATACTCAACACATTTCGAGGGGTATGATGAATATTGCTAGCAACAGGTATGTCTGTATCTATTCTTTGCATTTGTATTGATATATGTTTGGCAAAAAGGTGCTTAGGCCTTAAAAAGTTTTAAAAGTTTCGTTTTCAGTGATTTCAAAAGCAGGCAAAGGAAAAATAACCATTTTCTGACAAAAGCCTGAAGTTTCTTCAGCTAAGCCTTACCTAGTTACTGCTTAAGAACCATCTTAAAGGTATTATCTTTTTTTAACAGTATTTTTTCCAATTACATTTGAAAATGGTTTTCAATATTCATTTTTTATAAAATGTTGAATTCCAAATTTTTTCTCTCTCCCTCCTTCTAATTTTCCCTCCCAATATGGCAAGCAATCCAATATGGGTTATCCGTCACGTAAACATATTTCTACATTGGTCATGTTATGAAAAAAAAAAATAGAACAAAAGGAAAAAGTCATGAAAAACAAAAAACCAAAAAAGTGAAAATAATATGTTTCTTATCTGCATTCAGTCTCCATAGCTCTTTCTCTGGATATGAATAGCATTTTCCATCATGAGTCTTTTGGAATTGTCTTGGATCATCATATTGCTGAGAAGAGCTAAGTCAGTCATAGTTGATTATCGCACAAAATTGCTGTTGCTGTGTGCAATGTTCTCCTGGTTCTGCTCATTTCACTCAGCATCAGCTCATGTAAGTCTTTCCAGGTTTTTCTGAAATTTGCCTGCTCATCATCTCTTACAGCACAATAGTATTCCATTACGCTTATATTAAGTACTATTACGTTAAGTCTTCTCTCCAACTTGGAAAGAAGGAAGCTTATTAAAGTCAGACTTTCCTCAGAAAAAGGCCATGTAAAATGTTTTGAGGGGAAAAAATGAAAAATTTCATTTTAAGAATTTAGTTTACCTATCAATTATGAGCTTCTGAATATGATTGAATTTAATTACTTAGCAAATTAGAAACAAAGTCATCTAAAAGGAATTAAAATAGGTCATGCATTTGCAAGTTATTATGAAAGAAAGAAATCAACTGGAAGTTATATTATGTTGTGAGGGAAAAGAAAGAAATAATGCATTTATATAGCACCTCCTGTGTGCCAGGCATTATGCTAAGCACGTTTTTAAAAATTACAATTATCTTACGGAGTCTCACAATGACTCTGTAAAATAGGTGTTATTATTATCCCCATTTTATAGTTGAAGAAATTGAGGCAGACAGAGATTAAGTGACTTGCCCAGGCTTACACAATTAGGAAATATCTAAGGTTAGATTTGAATTCAGATCTTCCCAACACCAGGACCAGAGTTCTACTCACCATGCCACCTAGATTTAAAAATCTAGGATGAATGGGATTTTCAAAAATAGAGCAGGGGGATTCCAGAGGACACAGTGGAATAGGTGAGAGAAGAAGTGGGGGAAAAGCTCTTCCCTTCACCAGATGGCAACTAATTTGGAGGGAGATGGGAGAAGAAGGTAGGAGTTTGCTACCCTTCATAGCATGGGGAAAAAAAGTGATTGAGATCCTCATTCTTTAGGGTCCCACAATGATATAACAGGAGGTCACTTCCTAACCTTCTCCAAGCCACGTTGCTCTGTTCCTTCCCTTCCTTCTTTTCACCTTTAATTTTTTGGGGGGTTTTGTGTTTCCTTCCCTTAAATAATATGAGCTCCACTACTGGGCTTATATCCCAAAGAAATACTAAAGAAGGGAAAGGGACTTGTATGTGCCAAAATGTTTGTGGCAGTCCTGTTTGTAGTGGCTAGAAACTGGAAACCGAATGGATGGCCATCAATTGGAGAATGGTTGGGTAAATTGTGGTATATGAATGTTATGGAATATTATTGTTCTGTAAGAAATGACCAGCAGGATGAATACAGAGAGGCTTGTAGAGACTTACAAGAACCGATGCTGAGTGAAACGAGCAGAACCAGGAGATCATTATATACTTCAACAACGATACTGTATGAGGATGTATTCTGATGGAAATGGATTTCTTCGACAAAGAGATCTAACTCAGTTCCATTTGATCAATGATGGACAGAAGCAGCTACACCCAAAGAAAGAACACTGGGAAATGAGTGTGAACTGTTTGCATTTTTGTCTTTCTTCCCAGGTTATTTTTACTTTCTGAATCCAATTCTCCCTGAGCAACAAGAGAACTGTTCGGTTCTGCACACATAGATTGTATCTAGGATATACTGTGCCATATTTAACATGTATAGGACAGCTTGCCATCTAGGGGAGGGGGTGGAGGGAGGGAGGGGAAAAATCGGAACAGAAGTGAGTGCAAGGAATAATGTAAAAAATTACCCAGGCATATGTACTGTCAATAAAAAGTTATAATTTTAAAAAATAGTATAAGCTTTTTGTAGGCAGTGGGTAGAAGCAGCGAGAGTTCTGTAAAAGGGTCTAGATCAGTAATAGATGGTATTTGGATGTCCCAGGTTGGACTGAACTCATATTTGAAACCAGACTGTTCCGGAGGAACATTCCTAAGGGCAAAAATCAGACCTACCCACATGATGCCATGTACATAGAACAAGTATTTGGCTCGCCATCTCTGAGGGCAGAGGCTCTCTAATGCCTTTGGTACCCTGAGGCTTGGGACTGCTAACGGATTTGTTCAGGATTATAAATGGAGATGGCTTTCTTTCAATGAAGGCCCTCTGTGTATCTAATTCCAAGAAGCTTAAGAATTCTCATGGATGAATTCATTTCAACCCAATCAGTTATTTTCCATCTTAGCCACTGATTACATTTTGGTGGTTTCTCCTGTGTCTCCATATGCTACTAGTCATTACTGTTTGCTCTTATTTCTTGAGTTTGAGCCCAGGGCCTTTCTCTTCCTTCAATGGAACAAAGATGAATTGGATTGATCCACTTGAATCAGCCTGGTTTGTTGGGGACCAATGTATCAAAATTCTTTGACTGCTGTGGGGCCTAAACCTAAAGAACCTCCTTTATTTGTGAGTTAGTGTTCAGGATGTTTCTACCTCAGAAACCAAAAAGACCATACGCTCATAGTCAGGATTGTAAGGTCATCTATTCTAAGTCCCTCATTTTACAGAGGAGGAAACTGGGGACCAAAAGGGAAGTGACTTGCCTAGGGTCATTCAGTTGTAATGGGTTACTGGCCAATAGGAATCTAGTCCTTTGGGAGTGAACAAAAATCTACTCTATCTGGTGCCAAATCATATGAATGTTTGGGGATCCTAATTGGGTGAGCATGTAAAATAGATGGCCTTATCCTCCACTTCAGACATGCACAGGTATCCTATGAGAGTTTATCATTTACTTGCTGTGTCACCAAGAAAAGTATACTATTTTTCACTTTCTATATTTTTTCCCCTTTGGGTCTGTGTCTTCTTTCACAACATGACTAATATGGTAATGTTTTGCATGACTGAACATGTATAATCTTTTTTTTCTTTTTAATTTTTTATTATAGCTTTTTATTTACAAGATATATGCATGGGTAATTTTTCAGCAATGACCTTTGCAAAACCTTCTGTTCCAACTTTTCCCCTCCTTCCCCCCACCCCCACCCCTAGGTGGCAGGTACTCCAATACATATTGAATAGAACATGTATAATCTTTTATCAAATTGCTTATTGCCTCAGGGAAGATGAGAAAAAATTTGGAACTCAAAATTTTTAAATGAATGTTTAAAATTGTCTTTATATGTAACTGGGGAAAAATAAAATATTATTTAAAAAAGAAAAGGAGAAACCTTTTTATTTTACGAAGTTTTTCCCCTCACTAGGGTGAAAGAAAAGGTTTTTAAAAAAAATTTTCTTTAAAATCTCTCTATGTACTTCAGTAAAAAGGAAAAAGAAAAGCCGAATTTTGTAAGTTTTTTCTAAGACCTAAAAAGAACAGGGAAGAAGACTTTGCTAAAGTGTGTTTAGAGCATGAGAAATCTTTACCGACTTTAAAAGTGCATATTAAAGGGCAGAACCAAATTGTCAAATTAGGTTAAAAGAAATTGATGTTGCCACCAAATTAAGCCTACCTTTTGTAGGTTGTAGGTAAAATTGTGAATACATTATTACAACTAGTAAATAGAATTGATCTTAGGCTGACAACAGGATCACAGTCACAGGACTGTCACAAGTTGTAAACTTCATAGAAGAGACGTGTAAGCCCTCGACTTCTTTTTTTTTTTTAATTAAAAAAAATTTTAAGACCTTGACTTCTAAATCTCCTAAAGAAACTTAGAAGAAATTCAGGCCTGATTTAAAGTTGTGTCACATCTTGTCATATGTTCTGTGTGTGTGTGTGTGTTTTGTGAGTGATAGAATTAAATTTAGAATTAGTGGGTTCCTCCCTTCAAATAGGAAAGTACCTCATACAATTAGAAAAATCTTTATGAAATCTAAAAAAGAACACGGATCAAAAGGCTTTATCCCTGATACATGGGAAATCTGTGCTATCTTATCTGTGCTTTGTGCTAATCCCTGCTGACAGGTGCTTGAAAGCATTTGTTTGGTTCTGTTTTTTCCTTTGAATAATTCAACCAAAGGAGAAAGACTGTAAAAGGTAAAATGTTAAAAATAAAAGTATTCAGAAAGGATAAGCCTTTTTTTCCCTATATTTCCAATACTGGTCACATTGGAAGTTGTATAGATGACAGAAGATGACAGATTTTAAAAAGTAATAAAATAAAATAGACTAAATGTATTGATCTCTACTGGAAATTTTAAAATTATGATTCAAAAGTTTTTATGAAGTATTTTGATATGTTTTTGAGGTACCAGCAAACTTTGTAGTTTAATGAAAACAAAAATTGACAAATCAGTCACTCCATAAAAGGAACTTTAAAATGAGTTTGATTTTACGGCTGTAGTTGAAGTATTAAAATAAAAAAATAAAAAATAAAAAAACCCTTGAGAAAACACTATAATTAGAATAAATTAGAAGTTAGAATAAAACTTTTGTGAGTTTAATACCACAACTCAGAATTTTAAAAAAGAAACATTTGCGAAGCCCAAGAAATTTCAGTCTCTGAGTCTGAAGTTTCTGGGTGTCATTCTGTGAAAGTAATTTTAACTTTAGTGTAGGTTAGAGGTATATTTGAAAACTACCTAAAGTTGAGACAAATTTATTGTAGGAAGGAAGTAAAAGTTTTTTTATTAGAAGGCAGAACAGGAACATTTTAGACCACCTTCAGATTCCAAAAGAATAGCAGCAAATTGAGATGAAATTTATTTATCCTTTTGTCGCTTACTGTTTTTAAACAGCCAACCTGAAGACTCCAAGCGAGTCCTGTTATCCACCCCTACATTGGGACTTCCAGACTGAAGGTGAATCCAAAAGTGCTCCCAAAAAGAGAAAAGCTTGTTTTGAAATCAGAAGCAACTGAAGGTAAGTGGAATTTAATGCTATCACATAGATTAAATCAACTCTTCAGGTAAATTAGAAACACAGTAAAACTTGCATTGAAATCAGTGGAAGTTAAAATTGTATTTTGATAACACTATTATAAGTGAGGTTTTAATAAGTTGGGGTATGAATTATTGAAAATAGGAATTATTTCATGGTGCCTCTTGCTTCATTGTTAAACATAAAGCATAAGCACATCGATAATATTGGCTCCTGAAATTTGAAATCTTAATGACCTTCATGAAAGTTTATATCTTTAAATTATTACTATTAGTAATAATATAACTATATTTCTATTAGGTGAATCCAAAGTTAAATTAGTATGATGATGATTTCTGTTCATTTAAAATCACTGGAGAATTAAATAATCTAATAACCTACAGTACTGGAAAATATCAAAAACTTTGTAAAAAGAAGAGACAAGTAGGAATAAAGATTATTTACAATCAACAGCACCAAAATGGAAACTGTTTTTACACAATGCTATTAAACTATATATAAAGGAAGGCAACTTAAATGTGGAGAAAACTATAATATTTCATTTAAAGTATATAATAAAGTACAATAATAATAACTTGCTGTAGTGAGAGAAGTTGCTTTAAGATACCTTTAAGATATCAATATTTGTGCCATTCCCGTGCCATCGTTGAGCCCTAGTCATGAAACAGGGGGATGAATATTTTTCCAGCATAAAAAAGGTTAACTCTGAGAAGCAGCTGACTTCCCTTCCAAGGTCATTAATGAAGAACTAGGAGGGACTTAAACTTCCTACTTGTGTTCAACAATTTGTATTTGGGTTTAATTGACTGGCACTTATTAAAGACAAACAAAAAGAACTATAGGCCTTAAAGAAATTTGAAGGAACCATGCATTTGTAAGTCCTAAGGGGTAAAAAAAGGCAACCCTATTGAAATTAATTGGTTTTGTGTAATAAAAATTTGTTGTGAAGTATAAAGAGAAATTCAGTGGAGTAAAGATTAAGTCTGTATGACTGGGAAATAAAGACTAGAGGAAATAAGCAAGCAGGAAAAAAAAATAAGAAGAGTACTGCATAAGACAACAATAAAGGTCTAGTTTTGAAGAATTTTTATAAAATGAAAGAAAATTTGACAGTTTAAGCAAGCAGGGATGAGAGAAGACTGGGTGAAGAGTTTAAGGAAAGTTAAGAGTCTTCTGCACTGACAATGTAAATGAAGGGCTTGAAAGAAAAGGGGTTGAAGTTTGGAAAAGGAGATTTAAGAAATGGTTTTGATCCCACTAAAGAAAAGGCAGATTAGGGGAATTGTTTTGAGAAATACCTTAAGGTACAATGATAGGGTTAAACTAGAAAAATAAAAAGAATTGATTTGGCTCTCTGGGTGATTGAAAGAAATAAGGAAACAGTTATATAAGGACTGGGGGCATCACCATAAATTTTGTGAATATAAGCCAACTAAAAATGATGGATCCTTGTGAAAAATGAGGCTTAGTTACTGCCACTAGTAATTATAAATCAAAAACTGATTGGGTTGAAAATTTTGTGTGGAAGCTACACAGTAATTGTATATTAGAAGATCTAATCAGTCTTTGTATGTACAAGAGGATAAAAAGGATAATAGCACATATCTCCCAGGGTTATTGGAGGAATTAAATGATTCTAAAGGGCTTAGCATAATGATCATTGTATAAATGTTGACTATTGCTATTGGATTTTGGATTAAGTGACTTGTCAAAGATAATAACATGGATGATTTTTCTAAGAAAGCTTTATCTAAACTAATAAAATATTCTCTAAAGTTCCACTTGTATTGTGGAATTTGGAAGAATGTTACATATGATTAAAAATGTGAGTTCTCTTTTATTAGGAACATATGCTTTTAAACATATACTACTATGTAAAATTTTTCTAAAAACAATTGTCAAGTTCTGTTAGATCACTTTCCTATTGAATTATTAAAGTAACTGTTATAATTCTGAAAAACTGTAATAATGAAGTGTCTTTCGCCTTAAATTCTTATGATTTGATAAGAGGATTGAGGTATTCTCCAACTAGAGTTATGATCTAAATTTCTAAGTGCTTGTGTAAAGTTATTTTGAATAGAACTAAATTGATGTCATTTGGCGAAAGTTGAGCATCTTATGAACTGAACTGCTAAATTAAGGTAGCAAGATTGCTTTTTAGAAAACCAGTAAATATTCAGTGGGCTATATTTTCCTCAAAATTATTCTCCTAAAGGGAAAGATTTTAGTCTTACTATTTACAACTGCTTTCTTATTTACTTACTTTCTTATTTACTGCTGTAAGTTAACCAGTAATTCAAGTATTAACTGAGAAATCAGAAACTAAACATTCTACTAGGAAACAGGCTTCTCGAATTCTTTACAGTAATCTTTAAGAACTAGAAAAATCCCTGGCATGTGGTAAACACTACATAAATGAACTAGCATCACCTCTTTAATTAACTGTAATTCCTCCATACTGGATAACCCTATAACTCTAGATGACATATGCACAGGTGGGGAATTTTGCCTCCAACAACTATACTGAATATCTAGAAACTGTTAATGAATGCCGTATGAATTTGAACCAATACTGTTCACGATTGATTATATCCTGCCCTAACATATGACTAATGAAGTTTTGCTATTTGAGGCAGAATCTTAGGGAACTTTAATTTGATATACTTCTAAATTTTGACTTCGAGCTTAAGTATCTGAGCTCTCATAAGGCCACTAGCCCATCATTTAAGAAAAATATCAGGAGCGCAATAGGAGTGGTATCTATGAACTCTAAGTAACCTTAGGAAAACTAAAAATAGGGACCCTTTTGACTCAATTTCCCATCCAAGATATTTTCCAACCTGGTTTAATTCTGAGGCTGGCTGTGCATACAGTTGGCTGTCTATGATTCATACCTGAAATCAAACAAGAACTAATAAACAGCATTAATACTGCTATGTCCCTCTTTTTCTCCTCACAACAAATTCCATTCATAAGGACAAGTGTACAAGGATGTCTCATTTTTTCGTTGTTATAAACATAAGAGAAATTCCCTATTGGTGACTTTTGACTGAATAATATATGCCAGTATAGTACTATTACAGTGAGGAATCAGTTTAAATTATCATTTGAATTACAAATAATAGAGACCACGAGACCGTACAATTTATTGTACAATTTTAAAAACTAAAGTTTTTAGGAGATCATACTATACTTTCATTATGTTAATATGATAATAATATCCTCACAAAGGGGGAATTAGCAAAAGATGTGACTTAGTGAGGGATGTGGCACAATTTTCAAAATTAGATTGAGAATTTTACATGTGAAACTGCATTGATAACTGTGAAAAAATTTTCTATTTGAAGCATTGATATGATAATTTTAAGAGACACACTCTGTCAATTCAGGCCTTCATGATGTAACAAATTCTCTGAAGTCTCAGATGAGTTGTGTTCTTAATTTGAAGTTCTTCTTAAAACTCTATTTCATACTGAGTTTGTCTTAAACCTTTCTTTATACCCTTAGAACCTGAGAAACAGATCTGGAAGGAATAGATACTTCCTAAGAACATAGCTTGTTCCAGAAAGATTTGTTAATGAAAATGGGGCAAATTGCTCTGACTCTGAAGTCACACTCAGACCTATTAGGGAGACTTGTTGTTAAGAGCAAAGACCACTTGAAGGAGTCTGACTGACTCTCTGCTCAAGTGAACTATAAGGAAATTATTTCCTTAAAGATCAAAGAGAGAAGTGAAAAGGAATTCACTTCAAATCAGTTAGTCCGATTACTTTGATTTTCATTTGATTTCTTTAGAAAAGGCTAGCTCTAATAGCTAAGCCAACTAACAAAGATACTCTCTTGGGTCTAGGTTACCTGTAGATTTAGTGAATAGATAGATGGATAGGACATTGTCATTTAGTAGCAGATAACTGAAAGGAATTTTTGTAGGAATTTCTTTTGTAGAAATTCTTTATAGGAATAAAATAATCATAGAATTATAACTCATTTTAAAGGTTAAGTTTTCTTCCTGGAAGCTGAAGAAAGGGGGGTTCACTCCTAGCTTACTGATTCCAAGTTCCCTTTTTTCCTTGAACTAATTGTTAAGTATAATTTAAATAATATATTTTTTCTAAAGTTAAGATTCCCTTTCTGGCAACTGGAAGATGGAGATTGATTGCTAGTTTAATTAACTACAACTCCCTCTTTCCAGTTTTAGGGAACAAGGTAACAAAAAAATGAAGCTCCTCTTTCCCAATCTTAAGTTCCCCTTTTCCTGACAGCTTTAGGGCAGAGTTTCCTTTGGCATTTCACTTTGATGAACAGGCTAATAAGACACAGGCTCTAATCCAAAAGAATGTCAGATTTAATAAGTGCCTTACCCCTAACAACTCTCCCTTCTTCCCCACCTACTTCACCCTCAAAATGCTGTCAACGGTATTAATTAGGTTAGGAAAGTAGGGGAGGAATAAAATAGTCAGATGATCTGCCTCGTCCAACTGAATTACGCTCAAAACAAGTTTCCTAAGATTGCTGTAATTTTTAATTGCTCTTTTCTGTTATAAATATAAATTCTGTAAATCACAACTTGGTTAGTAATAACTGAGGGATTAGTCAACCTAAAGGTAATCTGTTGACCTCTGCTGCTGTTAAATCATTATTTGGAAGCTCTGTACCTCAGAATTACTTTTTAGGTCAGATAATTAATTTTAACATTTGGAAGAGTAAGTTCAGAGACTTGCTACACAAGTATGTAGCAGAAGACAGATTCAAACCTAGATTCTCAGACTCCAAATTCAACTTTTTTTCCCAAGAGTTCCTGTTAAAAAAAAAAAAAAAAGCAGGACTTCAATATGAAAATGAAAAAAGAATCTAAAGAATCAGAGGGAAAATTCTGCCACGTCAGGAGATTGACAAAAGAATATCACAGAGAAATAAAAGGAAGGAGGACCAGGGAACACTAGGATCTAAGAAATTTATGAGGAGCAGCTAAACACTTTGAGGAAGAAGTAACTGTTCTCCAAGGAACCCAAAGAGCAAAAGCATTGTATAAAGTACATGGCATTCTACAACCATAGCCCCTCATCTCTCTCCCAAGAGAAGTGAAATACATTGCTTCCTAGCTGTGCTCTGGGCTTCACTGTGAAATTAATATTATACTATTATATTAATAACGTATTATTAATTTTTGCTCCCCCTATTTTTCTTACGTCTGTTAAGGCTCAACTCCCCAAAAGTTCAGTCAGTCTCTGAAGGGCATGGCTGAGTGATGAAATTCCTCCTAGCCTCCAAGTCACACGCTCTTTAAGTTGGGTATCCAACTGAGAAACAATTTCTGTTTAGAGTATAAACTGAATTCCGTTTGGGAGAGCCTTTGCCTGGGGGAGGAACTCCTGTCTTTTATCCCCTTCATTAGAGTTTGGGGCAACCCAGTTCATGAAGGAGAAAACTAGCTGGAGAGGTCAGGATGGAAATGACTTTCCCCTGTCCAGGTTGCTGGAGGCTGCTGCATCTCATGATCAAGCTACTTTCTCAGCAGGAGGAGCTGAAGACTTTTAGTCCATCTCCTCATTAAATGTCCCCCCATCAAAGTTGAGTTTCAATTGTCAGGGGAGTTCCCTTTCCGAAGATACACATCTAATTTAAGGCATTTCAGAATCTCTCTCCTCATTTTTGGTTACCAAAAGAAACCACTGACTATCAATTTATGATTACAGGCTAGCCTAATTAATTGATTATTAATTTCCTGGAAACCCCGTCTCTTGAAGGTTTTAATTTGTCACAATTGGTTTACCCAGATCTTAACATTTAATAAAGTTTCTCATGTTATTTTCGAGGGGGAAAAATGGAGAGAGATGAGCTAGACAACAATACAATTAGCCGTATTTGGAGAGAGTTGAATTGAATGACCCCAGGGATGTGAGCTTAACCAGTGCTATCTGACATTCATCATGGACTTAAATAAAGGTTAGATGGTATACTTATTCGATTTGGAGATGAGACAAAGCCTGAAGTAATAGCAAAACCAGAGTCAGGGTGCAAATAACTCTTGACAGACTAGGAGGATACTGGGCTAAATCTAGTAAGATGAAATTTAATAAAAAAAAAAAAAAGTGGAAAGTCAGACTCTGAAAAATCAGTCTCACTAAATGTAATATGGAGGAGACTTAGCTAGATAGATAGCAATTAATCTGAAAAAGAATGGAGGGGGTATTAGCTGCCTGAATTCATCATTTGAATTTATAGTATGCCATGCTGGCTAAGAAAGCTAATATAATCTTAGGTGGAATTGAGGGGCACAGTTTCCTAAATGAGCAGCGTAAGAATCTTAGTCAGACCAAATCCCACAGGATCGTGGATTTACAAGTAAAAGGACTTTATCTAGTCTAGCTTCCTTATTTTATTATGTAAGTGCTTAATTTTTTTGGTGGGGGTGTGGTGGGTATGGACCTATTTGCTAGTCTGATAAAGTTATGGACCCCTTCTCAGAATAAGGCTTTGTTTTTGTTTTTTATAAATTCATAATTGAAGTAAATATTCAGTTTTAGTTTCAAGTTTGTGATAATACATCTGGAATTTGTTCCCATTCAGATTCACAGATTCCCTGAAATCCTCTCATGGACTCCCAGTTTAAGAATTCATCTTGTAGATGCTACATTTATTGCCTAACCCTGGAACCCAGTCTCCTTGCTGCTATATCCCCTTTAAATTCACTTCTTAGAATCCCTGACCATGTTCAAGGCTTAAGCTCATGTGCTATGTTCTTTTACCAGCTTTTTCTGGTCTCCTTGGTTGTTAGTACTTTCTTCCTCCTCAAGTACTCAGAAATACTTAACTGTTTCTATGTTGCATCAATCCAACAGAACTTAAGCTGCTTGAGGGCAGGAACTGTAATCATTTTGTCTTTTTAGCCCCATACCTAGCATGATGACTTGCTTTTCCCAGGCTTAGATAAGCAAAGAATGAGCTGTATTTACTGAACAAACTCAAAGACTTTCTAATGTTGCTTATAACATCATCTACTGCTGCCGTGCTTGTTATATTCAAAGATACACCATAAGCTTCAAGGCTGCAAAGGCTTTGATTCAGTTATCTAACATGGAACAGCAGGTCTAGCCAAGAAAAGATAAATAGGAAGAGGAGAAGGACCTCACAGGGTCCCTCTTGTGAGGCTCAAATGAGATCCCTTATGTAAAATGGTTTGTAACCCAGTGCCACTTGTTATTATTAGTGCTATTTTAAAAGCTAACACAAAAAAACCCTTAAGAAGGATAATTACTTGGAAGTAGGAAGCATTTGAAAGTTGATATTTTACAAATATTATTTCATTTATTCCTCACTACAACCCTGAGTCATAGATGCTATTACTATTTCCATTCTGTAGATGGGGGAACTGAGGCAAACTGAGTTGAGTTTCAAAGATATTGGGTTCCCCAATACTGGGGAGGTCTTCAAACAAAGTTTAGATGACCATGTATTGGTCAAAAGGTTGAGGGGATTCTTCTTCAGGTATTGGTTAGACTACATGACCTTTGAAGCATTCTGGGATTCGGGGAGATCCTCTTGGCCTTGGCTTGGGGAGTCAATCTTATGTCACGTTTAATGGTAAAAATAAATAAATAGAAATATGCATTTCTGTAAGGCCAAGAAGGAGAACTGAAAGCAGTAGCACCAGAACATTTACTGTTATGAAGCAACGAGGAAGATGTCCTGTAAGTCTCCAAGAGACAGGACAAAAATAACCAGTTTAGGCAAGATGTAGTTTCATGAGATTAGTTCTACTATGGAATCCTAGTCACTAAGGAACTACTCAGAGGTATTGGGACATAGTTCTCCCTACTAACGTACTGCTGCTGGGCCCAACAGCTGAAGGAGGAACAGATGTGCCCACTAAGGAGTGTTTCCAAAGGTCATGGGATCTGGCAGAAGAGAGCTAAAACTCCAAACAGACTGTCCCTTGCTTCACCTGAGTACTTGGTGGGCCTTCTTGTGCTATGGTTTCATCCAACCTGGGTTTATAGAGACTTGAGGGGGGAATGAGCATTGTCATCAAATACTTGAAGGATTATCCTAGAAGAAAAGGATTTCATTTGCTCTACTTGGTCTTAGAACCCAGAACTAAAAATAATAAGGGGAAGTTGCAGAGAAGTCGATTTCTGCTCCATGGAAAGGGGTACAAGTGAGAATAGAAAGATCAAGTTAAAAAATAAGTAGACTGCAGCATATTACTAATGATGATTTGCATCCATAAAATAACATAAAAACATCAGGGGCCCATATGGCCAGAAAAGGAGTTGGAATAGTCATATAATAAGAACAAGGGCTAACAAATGGCAAATTGGAGAAGTCAAAAAGGAGAAAACTAGCCCGAGAGGTCAGGCTGGAAATGGCTTTCCCCTGCCTGGGTTGCTGGAAGCTGCTACATCTCATGATCAAGCCACTTTCTCAGCAGGAGGAGCTGAAGACTTTTTGTCCATCTCCTCATTAAATGTCCCCCCATCAAAGTTGAGTTTCAGTTGTCAGGGGAGTTCCCTTTCAGAGGATACACATCTAATTTAAGGCTGCAGTTCTTCTCTAGAGGATTTATGGGAAGATAGATGAAAATAGCACAGAAGAAGGTCAGGTGTGCTTGGGACCTTCAATGGGAGAGGAAGTACCCACATCAGTGGCATCATGGAGTCACCAAAATACTGAAAGGTAAAGGAAAGGTGTCCTAATGTGGCACAGGCTGCTTCGGGAACCAAGTTCCCCATAGTATCTGCAAGAGAAGGGCATGTGACCTCCAGCCATGTCACAGAGGGAATTTCTGCTTAGGTTCAAGTTGGACTTGGTGACCTCTCCGGTCCCTTCCAGTTCTGAGCTTTAGTTATCTACCAGCTGGCCCCCTGGAGACTTCTTAATTCCTGCTCTACTCTACCAAATGAAGTCTTGGCAGCCCGATTTTGGTGAGTGTTTATAGGACAATATAGCTGGTAGGGGTTTCAAAGCATCCTCTGGTCCAGGCCTTTGCCTCCAAGCAGAGGAACATCTAATCATATGAGAGAAAAAAAATCTCTACATGGAAGGCCAGTCCACAGTCCTCTTTGAGGAGCCTGTCTGTGTATTTGGAGACCCTGATCATTTTATTCTCTTGATCTTCCATCCTGCAGATGTGTTAAATTGGATCTTGTTCTGGTCCCCCGACCACCCCCTCTCCTTCTGATCAGTAGAATGAGTTTATAAGAGCAGCAAGATGACTAAGGGGAGGGAGGAACAAAATTTATAAAGTGTGTCCATAGCTACCCAAAAAATCACATCCTGATACTGGGTGCTGAGTCAGGGGAAGCCATCTAGACTTTGCAGTCACATGTAAATCTCAGACAAGTTCCAGAAGACCAGCAGAACCCCGAGTGTTCCTGATAACTTTGAGATGATATGAATTACATCTATTCTCCTAAAATGAGCCTCCTCCCAGTCATCTTCCATCTCCATCTGGGTCCATGCCACCAAGTACCCCATCTCAACTCCATGGCTAGGAGTGATTCTCAGCGCCTCCTCCTGCCCCACCTCTTCCTCATACCTCCTGACTTCATCTCCTACTCTATCTCCAAACATCCACTGCTTCTGTTCCCCCTTTCACTGCTTGTCTGTGTACTGTCTGTGCCTGTTTGCCCTTGGCCTTCTGTAGTCTATTAAAGTGTGATTATAGCCTCACTTTCCACTGCCAGCATTGTCTTTTCTTGAGAGTACCCAAAGAACTGGGTCCCTGCCCCATTTCATATATTAGATCAAGTCAAGGTGTGAGATAGTGCTTGGGCTCACCTGTTTGTGACCTTGAGGCTAACTCACTTAACTTTTGTCCATTTCAGTTTCTTCATCTGTAAGATGGGGATAATAACATTATCTTCCTCTCAGGGTCGATATGAGAAGCAAATGAGGTATATATATAAAGCACTTAGCACAGTGTCTAGCACACAGCAGCTGCTTATTAAATGCTTGTTTCTTCCTTTCCTGCAATTTATGACATTTGGTCCTCTGTGGGAGTGCAGAAAAACTGGCTTACACTCTCACATGATTCTCCACATACCAAGATTTGAGGGTTGGGGAAAAAGTGATCAGATAAAAGGCCAAAACTGAAGACTCTGAAGGACAGCAGAAATGATCTAGAAAGAAGCATCCTGAGAAGAGAGGTACCAAGTAATTCTAAACAGAAGATAAACTACAGGGAAGGACAGGAGCCATAGCTATATAACCTCAGGTGCCTATCTACCAAAGCACAGAGTATTTATAAATAAAGAGAATTCATTGTTACCAAAAGGTAAGACTACATTAAGCATCTTGATCATGTGGCTTGTTAGTATGGGTGCTGAAGCAAGTACCCAGAGACCTCCCGGGTCCTCCTTCAGTGTTCTTTTCACTACATCATGCTGATCAAAACAAAGTAGATCTGGCCAGGTTTATCAAATACTTGAGAAGCTTTTAGAATAGAGAAATACAAAACTTCCCAGGCACAAATGCAAGTATCAAAAAGTACCTGTGACATTTGTTCTTTTAATAAGGCAACAGGGTTGCAAAACTGATATTATATAGCAATTGCAATAATAGTTTCCTGAAGTTTGCCTTGAGCATGAGATACTGTTTATTCAGCAAGGGTTGGGGCATGAGGAACCGGCATAAGGGTATAAGGCAGGGGCAGGCCATGCAAATGGCAGGGCACCCACCATAGGACAGCATTGTGGCTGCAGATTTTCCCTAGTGAGTTACAGGAAGAAAAATCTTTTGGACTGTCTAGCCTCTAGGAAATGTCACTTAAAATGATCCCATAGAGATTGGTGAGAGAATTGGGCATAAGGGGATGTGGTTTGTGTCTTCACCACACAAGGCTGTAAGGCATTTAAAGATTAGGACCAATTACTTACCTGTAAGGGATTTGGGGGCCATATTCTTGATGTTCTTCTTTCTGAGGTGGATAATCCCTTGAAGATGAGGAAGCTCTTCCTCGAGAAGTTCAGTCAGCTCTTTGGACTCTGAGTGCACATGAAGAGAGACAAGGAGAACCAAAAGAAAAGTGGTCCTTCTCCTTTATTACTCCTAGCTTGCCTTTTGTGGGAAGTGAGGAAATTCTCCTCAGTCACAGTGCAAAACACCGGGGATTTATGATGAATTATTTTTGACCTTCTAACTTGAAATCCTGAAACATGAATGGTTCAACCCAGAGTACCCCCAAAATATTCACCAGGATTGGCAAGCCTATCCCTCTCGTCTCCACCAAGAATTTGCCTCGTCAACCCTCCCCACCAATCATCTTCAATTTCTATATCCACTGGCTCCTTCTCTATTGCCTACATAAATATATCCAGATCTCCCCAATCTTAAAAACAAAACAAAACAAAAAACCCAACCCTTTCACTTGACCCTGTTATTTCCTCAAGCTATCATCCTATATCTCACCTCACTTTCACTAACAAATTCTTACAAAAACCTCTTCAGGAGTTGCTTCTATTTCCTTACATCCTACTCACTTCTCAACCTCTTATAATCTGACTTTTGACTCTAATGCTAAACTGAAATTGTTTAAAAGTGGCCAATAATCACTTAATTACTAAATCCAAGGGCTTTTTTTGTCCTTATCTTTACAGTTGTCTTGGATACTGTTTTGATCATTTCTTCCCTCTAATAGACTCTCTTTTTCTTGGTTTTCGTGACACTTCTCTGTTCTAGTTTTCCTTTTGCCCATTTGATTACCCTGCCCTACTCACCTTTGCTGAACTGATGCAGGATCCAGGTCTTGTTTCCTATCCATGGATTTACCAAAGTTCTGTCCTAGTTCCTCTACTTACTCACACTCACTCACACTCACACACACACACACACACACTCTCTCTCTCTCTCTCTCTCTCTCTCTCTCTCGTTCTCTCGATCTTCTCTGCCTTCATGGATTCAATTACCATCATTACGCCGAGAACTCCAAATCTCCATATTGAGCTCTTTTCTCTTCCCAGAGTTCTAGTTACTATCTTCTACCTCCTGTTGGGCATTTCCATCTGTATGTCTCACAAGCAACTACAACTCAAGAGAACTAAAAACAGAACTAAAAAAATCTCATGATCTTTCCCTTGAAACCCAGCCCTATTTCAAATTTCCTTATTTTTTTAAAGGCACCACCACCCTTTTTGTCACTCATATTTTTGATCTTGGAGTCCAACATCAAATCTTCACTCTCCCTCACATTCCATATCCAATTAAGTGCCGGGTCTTGTCAGCCCTACAAGCCCAACAACTATTACTGTTGAGGGTACCGTCTCCTTCCCAGTGCCCCAAGTTCACAATCTAGGTGCCATCCTCAAGTGCTCACTCTCACTCCCAACACCCAGTATGTTGATTTTTAATTTTGTGAAGTGTGTCTCTCACACGCACCCCCTTCTCTTCTCTGACAATGGCAACCACCATGATGCAGGCTCTTATCACCCCAGGCTTAGACTACTGCAACAGCCTATTTGATTTTTGAAGTTGTACTTCTAGTGTGTAGCACAGTTCCCAGTAAAATATACAATGAAGGATCTTTGGTTTTCTCAAAATGGAGAACTTTTAGTGTGGGAACTCCTTCCACCCAGGTAGCTTGCAACTCTTTTACATTTGAGTAGATAGGTTCTAGGGGTTGCCTGTTACATTGCTAAGTTACTTAACTTGGCCAGAGTCACACAGCTAATCCAAGTCAGAGGAAGGACAAGGAATACAATCCTTCTTTTTCTGAGTCCAGCACCCCCTTCCACAATGCTATACTTCCATGGGCACTGGAAATACTTAATGTTTGCATATGAGAATTCAAGAACCCAGACAGTATTAAAGATTCATCAGCTTATTCACTGAGTTGAAATCCCACACGACACTCAAAAGTAACTAGACTCTTAGTACCAGTAATGGGGTATGTGGACATAGAGCAAGGGCAGCATGGCCTAATGGGAATTTGATTTGAAGCTGAAAGAACAAGATTAGATTTGTAACATGAAGTAACTAGTCATGTAAGCTGTGAAAGGCACTTTTCTCTGAATCACTATTTTCTCACGTATAAAATGTTGATAATAATAAGACTTGTATTCTCTATATCAAAGGACTGTTGTGAAAAAATAAAAGAAAAAACTTAGATAATACTCGATGTTGTGCAATTTATCTTTAAAAGAAGACCAAAGAAATCCAAAAGACCATCTTACAGAGCAACATCTGCCTTTACAGCTGTCAAGAGCAATATTTCACTAATACCTATAAATGTAACCCCAACCCTAGAGTGACCCTAGCTTTTAGGGAATAGGGCCCTCCCAATGTTACGTGTACTCACAGCTACTGGTGATGGTGGAAACATTTCACAAAAGAGACACTGAAAAATATCTCGGGACAACACTGTAATTACAAAGTTGAAGGCACATCCTTGGCAGAAATATGTTCAATTACATGCATATGGAAAAAACAGAGCAAAGAGAGCAAATGAGCTACACAACAATATGAGAGATAGGCATTGCACAACACTGTCCAATGAAGGATTGAAGAGTAAACAAATCACGAATATTTTTCACTTATAGAGGATGACAAAATACAGTAAAATAAATATTAAGAAAAATAATCAATCTAATACAAGCTATTAAACGACAAGTAATTAAAGTTGATTTCCCATAACAACTTTAAACCCTTTGATTGCAAGCTGTTTCATCACAAAAAGTGTACAGAAACGGTCATACAAGTATACTACTAGAAACATTTCATCTAGTGCTATTTCAACCATTCTGTACATGTGAACCGAAGAACTTTATGAAATAAAATCATTTATTCACAAAGCAGCATGTTTAACTTTCTAAGAGGTTTACACTAAATCACAATACACATCGTCTGGGATGGGAGGTGAGGAAGACAGTCTTGTTTTCACAACAGATAGCCACACTTCCTCAGTCTGTTCTACAACACGAAACACATTAGGTAGATTGTAGGCCTCTAATTCCAAAGGCCTCCCAAGTCATTTCAGACAAGAAGCACCTCATATTCCAGTCTACAAAAGGGCACTTGTTATCCTCAGACTCTAAATGCACAGTCTGGTGAATGGATGCAGGAAATAGAACAAATAATTTCAAATATCAGAAACAAATAGAAATCCATTTGAATTTTGAATATATATATTTGTTCTTACAACTCTTGCTATAAACTGTCCGGGGGTCCTCAAACTACAGCCCGTGGGCCAGATGCAGCAGCTGAGGACGTTTATCCCCCTCACCCAGCGCTATGAAGTATCTTTATTTAAAGGTCCACAAAACAAAGTTTTTGTTTTTACTATAGTCCGGCCCTCCAACAGTCTGAGGGACAGTGAACTGGCCTCCTATTTAAAAAGTCTGAGGACCCCTGCTGTAAGAAATATTTTTGTTTCCCTCCACAACCCAATCTGAAGCCAATGGACCCTTGACTTGCAAAAGAGACCTATGGAAGAGAACCAAAATGTGGCTGCAGATGTAAAGCAAGACAGTCCTGAACAAAATGTTTTCTGTTCCCATAATAAAGTCATGATTTTGAAATTATGACAATTGCTCTTTCCCAGGACAGCAAACGTGGCCACCAACCCAGAGTGCAGCCATTGGTGCCAAAAGAATTTCATAAACAAAGATAGCTTTGGAAATAATAACTGGCTATGACCAAATCCCTTCAAGAAAGAGATTGCTTCCTTTGAAAAATTTTGATTCTGGAGTGCGTAAGAAACAATATTTTATATTTGCCACCTTTTCTGCTTCTCCCTAGAAGCAATCTCTGGAAATAAAGGATGGCAGAAAAACCTACTGAAATTAGGGAAAGAAACTTTACAACTAAACCTGGATATATAGAATACAGCATCAGGAGGAGGCTACAATAAGAGTTGAGACACACAAACTCCTTCATCTTTCCCTAAAATGAATTTGCCTTTCTAAACTAACAGAACCTTCATAGAAAGTTTCAGCTGTGTCTGTCTTTTGATCAGAAGATACAAATTAGACTTCCTCTGAATCCAGAAAGATACCATTAAATGACAGATGAGAGATCTTGTTTTGTGTGGGGAAGGGGAGAGGGAGTGAGAAAGAACAAATGATATTTCCCCTTTAGGCTGTTCTACTAGGTTGCCTGAGCAATATGATCTCCCTCAAGATTTTTAAATAATGAGATCAGAAAACCAAGCATTTGCTTATGAATCTTCTAACGGGTAGTCTCTACAAAGACAGGATCCTGCAAATAACAGGCACACAAGTAGTTATACCAGTGGAAACCTTGGGACCCATTTCCTCTTTCCCAACCATGTAACAGAGGAATTACTAAGTCCACAT
This sequence comes from Sarcophilus harrisii, assembly GCF_902635505.1. Classification (NCBI taxonomy): domain Eukaryota; kingdom Metazoa; phylum Chordata; class Mammalia; order Dasyuromorphia; family Dasyuridae; genus Sarcophilus; species Sarcophilus harrisii. The sequence goes on along the minus strand of NC_045432.1, from coordinate 56,286,596 downwards.
GGCAGAGGAAAGAAACCTTTAAATCTACTAGTTGCATTAAACAATTGAGTAGAAACATCTCAAACTAGAGGGAAAGAGTATACAGTTTGTTAATAAGTATAACTCTAGGTAAAGACTAATTTCTACATTTCAATTCATAGAAAAATGATTTTTTAAAACAAAACCAATTTTACGCTATTGGCATTCATTTAAAATAACTTGGAAAGGTTACCTAAAGTACTAAAAGATATTTAATAATCTATCAAATGATAAATACTAATATATACTAAGAACTAGAGTACTTTTCCCTAAAAACCTCAAGGTATAGGAATGATATATATATATATATATTTTTTTTTTATATACATATATATGTTTTTAAATAAGGTAGTGTTAATCTGTGGGAAAATTCAGTGAAGACGAGGCTAAAACAGATGCTGGTAATAGTGATTTTATTGAGAGTGGCTCCTTGGAACTGATCTCAGTATGATCCATGAATCACATTTGTACAGGGTTATGTTAAAATTGAAGTCAGAACTAACTAATATCTTTGGAAAAATCGAAGTGTGGGAGTGTGGTGAGACAAAAAACCTTCAACGTCCTTTTGGTTCCTTCACCCCAAAGGGCCAGGAAGGCAAGAGAGAACTAGTTTAAAAAAAAAATAGGCCATCGGTTCTATTAACCCAACCTGAGCAAACCTGACCCAATCCAACCTAGTCCAGTTCACTTGAGAAAGAGAAAAGCTCTATCTCACCAAGAGCTAGGTGCTAACAGCTTAGAAGGTAAAGATTCTCGGAGAAAAGTTGCAATAAGGCATGACGTGTCACATGAATGGCTTCAAGTGCTTTTCTTCCTCTCTCCTGCCTAATTTCCCAAGCCTTGACTTTAGCTGTGAGTCATTATTTCTGCCATTGCAAGGAGGCAAGTTATATGACCAACAAAGCAACTTTCAGCCACATCCCTTCAGCGCCCATCTCCTGAAAGACGTATTCTTCCTAAGCTGTTAATAGGGACTGGGTTGGTTTTTTCTTTTTTGGGGGTGGGGTGGGGAAGGAAGGGGGGTCTCATCAAATTCCCAAACCATCTGACCAGTGAGTTAACAGCAATACTTGGAGGCTTATATGAGTCTCCATTGCTGCTCTACTTTCTCAGGTTAAAAAAAAAATACTGAACATCATTGAAACCAGACACAAATAGCTTGAAAGTTGGTATGCTAAAAAAAAATACTTTCACAAGACAAACATCCCCTTCCCCAAATGTCTTAGAACACAAGACCAACTCCAAATTCTAGCAACACGAATTTTGAACAGATTACATCCATGAGGTCTGGCCAGAAGCAGTGGCTGGGCTTTTTCACAATGAGGTGTCGTCATCATCCCGGAAATCTCCAACCAGCAGTGAGTGCTTGTCTGGTTCACTCAGAACAATGCTGTTCAGGGAACGCTTATCTGAGAGCAAGGAGTTAATTGATGCTCTGCTGTAATTGATTAACTGGTCCAGCAAACCTAGTTTGGGAGAGTCTCTGGAGATGTCATCAAGGCCGATGTGAACGCTCACTTCTGAAGGACTCTTCCGGCCTACCTGGTAGTGAGGTCGCAGTTCATACTTCTCATAAGTAGGTTTCTTATAACTAGAAATACAGAAAGGCACAACTTAGTTGAAAATACTGGAATAAATAAATGTAGAGGGAAGAAATGTCACAGTAATATACAGCTGAGCCACATACAGATTTATACAGTAATAAAAAGTGTATGCTGTGGGGAAGTCACAGGTATCTTCTGAAGGTTCATTTTTTACATTAGAGCAGGGGTCCTCAAACTATGGCCCGCAGGCCAGATGCAGCAGCCAAGGACGTTTATCACTCTCACCCAGGGCTATGAAGTTTCTTTATTTAAAGGCCCACAAAACAAAGTTTTTGTTTTTACTATAGTCTGGCCCTCCAACAGTCTGAGGGACAGTGAACTGGCCCCCTATTTAAAAAGTCTGAGGATCCCTGAGTTAGAGGAACAGTTCAGAACTTGTTTCTATGCTTCCATTAAAATGGCAGGGAAAGGAAGGACAAAGCCGTTGCCATATTTCATGCCCTTCTGGATCCTCAGCATCTGGACCCACAATTTGCAAATTTCAGGCTACCAAAGTAGATGCTCTGCTCAACTGATGTGGCACTAAAAGTTCCAGCTCTTTTTTCCCCCAAGTTCCTTATTTTCGGCAAAGTAGATATGATAGAAAGATATTGTGAACAAGACAAAAAAGAAACCGAGATGCACTCTTAGAGGAACGTCTCTTGGAAGTCACTGCAAGGGAGGGAGCTTAGAGAATTCAGGTTTTAAAGCTGATGATAGGAAGCTTGCCACCATTACAATGGAAAATTCTATTTCCTGTGAATTTTAGTCATGAGAAGGAAGGGATTGCCCCCTGCCTCACTGCCAGTGATTGCTATATATTAGCTACCTGCAAGGACAATTATGGGCTCCCTTTTAATACCAACAATAAGAACTTATGGTTTCAGTTTCAAAACCTAGTAAGACAGCCTAGTAATTATGGTTTTAAGGCAGAGGCTCATGCACTTGTTAATAACTATATTTCAATATAACTTATTTCCTTTGGAATCTTGTATATTATATTATATTTGTTTGAAAATATTATTCTGAGAAGTGGCCCATAGGCTTCATCCGACTTCCAAAAGGGTTTATGACACACAAAACGGTATAGGGAAAACATGTTTGGTCACACTGCCACACTTACAGTTTGAGCAACAATGAAGAAAGCACCACCGAAACTGATGAGGCAGCCATGGCAGCTGATCCCATCCAAGGTTGCAAAACCAAACCAATGGGCAGGAAGACACCTAGAAAGTAAACATGGCCTTGAGTCAGGGCTTTTTTCTTTCTTAGAGCTGCTAAGATGTTTCCAACAAGCAAAGTGACTTGTCTCCCTCTTCACAGGATAGTTAAGGGTTGTCCCTCAGCTCTCTATATGGGACTACATTAACCTCATCTTCTTCTAGCTGCCTCTAATATATTCTCTTGCTTCCCCAAGAGCATAAGCAGAGACATTTGTCATATGTTTGCCCCCGCAGAACCTAGTATAATGCTCTACTTATGGTAGATAATACAGCAAGGAATTGTTGTTGGAAATAGTACAATTTAAAGGAAACACTATGAAGGATAACTTAATGGTTTCCTAAGTGTTCAGCCAAATGAGTTAAATTCTCCTAAACTGTAGCATCAAGGAAGAGAAGAAATGATACATGCAGTCACCTCCTAATACTTGATTACTATTGGGATTTAGGATCATAGCTTGGTCTTATACTGGAGGGAGGAGGATATTCTCTGGCATTCCATCACTAATTTGGAATTCCCTTCTGTTGAGTGTTTGACTGGAACTAGTAGAACTCCTTAGGCTAAAGTTCAAAGCTTCCTAGGAGATCCCACCTTGGGATGTCTCCAACTTCACATCTTGTTACTACAAGTCCTCCTGTGCTTAGCTAATCTGCCACAAATTCTCTAGTTTTGACATCCATAACCTTCTTCATGCTATTCCCCTAACTAGATATTTTTGCCTCCTATAGTCCAAGTCCCTTCAATCGGTTAACATATTTATTGAGTTTCAACTATGTGCTCAACATGTCAAGTGAGGGAGAGAGGTGGTATAATAGAAATGTGAAGGCAGTTTCTGATCTCAGTAAACATTTATTAAGTACCTACTATGTACCAGACACTGAGCTAAGCTTTCAAAGAGCTTATAATCTAGTGAGAAAATGAGAAACAAATTCCTCATCTCCCTCAATCCTTGAATCAAAGCTCACCTTCTCCAGGAAGTTGTTTTTTTTTTTTTTTTCCTAATTAATCCCATTTAGAGATTACATTCCTAAAACATTCTAGGTTTTGTACCTGTTGGGTGAACTGGTCTGTAAGGAATTGCATGTACTTTTTTATTTTCACTTTGTCTTTCCGAATGGAGAACGTGAAGTCACAGACAATATATATGGTCTACCTGCTTCCTCAGACTGTAATAAAAGACCCTATACACAGTAGACATTTAAATGCTTATTAATAAGTTCTATTTCACTGGTCTTGGGCTTTCTTATTTTTGTGTCTTATAGCTATCTGGGTACCCTTTTGAAGCAATTTGTCTAAAGGGAAGGAGCCCCATATGTTCTTCGTTCCTAAAATGGTAATTTTTTTCTAGAAATGATTGGTTTTGTCGAATAATCTACCACATCAGAAACTCAACCAATAACCATATCCTGAAAATCATTCTAGAAATCTAAACTCCTTCCCTGAAGAAAACTGGAATGACTTCTGAGGAATAAAAACAGTGGTTGTTGAATGTTTCGTACCAGCAGCTATTGGGATTCCAAGCAGATTATAAATCAGAGCGAAGACAAAATTTATTCGAATTCTTTTGACGGTCTTCCTTGATAAGTCAATACTTGCTACCACATCCAGAAGATCATTCTGAAAATAAAAGTATTTGGCACATGAAGAAGAGCATCAAGCTTTACTTATAACTGTCAAGTTTGGTTTCCACACAAATGGAAAATGATGACTCCCTCATGATAAGATCATTTATTACAAATTTGACAGCCAGCTTTAGAAATGCAAACTAGGTTTTTAGAAAATTTTCTGAAACTTTAGTAAACTTTCCCAAAACTTCCTTAGGTTTATGCCTTGTTATGTAGGGCCAATCCCATTACAGCAAGTTTCAAATAATTTTGTTTTGGAATAGTGGATTTTTTTTTACAAGTAAACCTTTGCAATTTGTAGGATATGAGGACAAAACAAAATAAAACATTTCACCAAAAATGGGCAAAAGGAGATTAAAGACAGAAAATTTTTACCCCAAGGTTTTTATGGCAGCAAAAAACCCCCCAAAATAAAGTAGTTACTTATCAAATGGAGAGTGACTGAATAAATTATAGTATATGAGTATAATATAATATTTTGCTATAAGATACAATGAAGAGCTCAGAGCAATGTAATAAGACTTGGATGAACTGTTCCAGCTCCAAGTATGTGGAATCAGAAGAATAATATATATATATAGTGATTACCATAATAAACAAGACAACATTAAAAGATAGTTGAACTCTGATGAATTGTAGTAAATAATCTTAGTCTTGGGAAATTTATGATTCAACATACAAGTTCCTCCTCCGAGCAGAAAATTGGGAGATTATAGATGACAAATATGGTATATACACTGTCAGGTGGCCAGCCGATAACAATTATTTAAGTGAATCCTACATGCCAGGCACTGTGCTAGGTACTGGGGATGCTAAAAAACAAACAAACAGCATAGAGCAGTTCTTGCTGTCAAGGAACTCCCAGTCTAATGGAAGAAACATCATTCAAACAAGTACTGTCAGAATCTATATACACAAGAAAAAAAATCTATACACACATATGATAAATTGGAGATAATCAACAAAGAGAGGAAATGAGGGTTAAGTGGGACCAATAAAGAGTTCTCACAGAAGGTGGGATTTGAGTTAGGACTTGAAGGAAGCCAGGGAAGCTGAGGAAGAGGAGCATTTCAGGGGTAAGAGACAGCCATGGGAAATCCCAGAGTTGGGAGATGGAACAGTAGGAAGGCAAGTCTCACTGGATTGCAGGATATGAAGGGAGCAAAGTTGTAAGAAGGCTGGTAAAATAGGAGAAAGCCACGTAGTGAACGGCCTTGAACGCCAAAAAGAGAATCTTATATTTGACATTGGAGATGACAAAGAGCCACTGGAGTTTATTGAATATGAATGGGATATGGTCAGATCTGAACTTGAGAAAAATTAATTTGACAATGGAGTAGAAGACATTGTCACATCTGGTTGCTGTGTCTACCAGTTTTGCTTAAATATTTTTCCTGGTTTCAAAAGAGGGTTTGATAGGGTGGGGTAACAACTATGGTATGAATAAAAAGGTATGAACAAAACTTTTAAAAAATATATTTAAAAGAGAGACGAGCAAGTGACAAGAAGCCATCGTATTTCCCCTACATATCTATCACCCAATAGTCTATACTGAAGTTTATGTTGACAACGAACAGGAACAAATGTTGGACTATAGATGTGCTATAACTGCCAAACATGGAAGCTTCATGAACTCCTGGTATGTTTGTAGGAAGGAGCAAGGTATTTTACCTTCTATCTAATTCATTTTTTTCATTAAATTGGAGAAATGTAGGAGAATAATTAGTAAGCTCATCCCAAAGCCCTGACCCTGAAATGCTCATGCTCACCATTCCAATGCTAGGCAGCACAAAAGTACAATGATGATATAATAATACCAATAACAATAATAACACCTGACATTCATGTAGTGCTTTAAGATTTGCAAAGCACTTTACAATATGCTATTTCATTTAACAAAATCATTAGGAAGATAGTACTATTTTTATCCCAATTTTAAAGGTAAGGAAACTGAGACTCAGGGAGGCCTTGTGACTTGATCAGAGTTGCCTAGCTACTTCATCATCGTGATGGGATCCAAATTCAGGTTCTCCTGACCCCAAGCCCAGCATGGGATCAAGTACATGAACTATCTCAACAGGGAAGTAGCTGGATTTCTCAACATCTTTGCTGAGGCAGCTACTAATTTGATGAGTTGGCTTTCCACAAAGGACCAGCCACATGACTTACCCTTATTAGAACCACATCAGCAGCTTCAATGGCTACATCTGTTCCAGTGCCAATAGCAATCCCAACATTTGCCATAGCAAGTGCTGGGGAGTCATTGATCCCATCTCCCACCATTGCGACACGCTTCCCTTCCTCTTGCAGCTGCTTCACCTTAGCAACCTTATGGGAAGGAAGGACTTCAGCAAAAACTTTTTTAATGCCCACCTAGAGAAAGAAAAAAAACCAATTCAATTCAAGATCTGCTTCTTTAATTCAATCAATTTAATGCAATGTCTAGTTCAGGATTCAAGGATAACTCAAGATAGAGAGGACCAATTAAGTGGTTTAGACAATAAATGCCCTCGGAGGTTTAGAAAAAGGAGGGATCCATGTGAGCCACAGTGTTTGTGGGTATGTTCACAGAGGAAGAGGAGCTTTAAAAAGGCACTGCAGAGGGAGGAGAGAATAATCTGGAGAGGGGAAAAACAGAAGGAGAGAGGAGAAGCTAGTCTTGAAAACAGGGTAAGAGCTCTAGAAAAACAGTAGAGATAGAAATGATTCCAGTACTTTATGGAAGATACTTAGGATAAGACAGTCTTGTTTCATCATCACAAAATCCTTGACAAATTAGCACTATTTTTAGCCTCAATTTTTTTGGTTGGTGGTTCAGTCACTTTTTTAGTTGTGTTCAACTCTCCACATGGGGTTTTCTTGTCAAAGATAGTGGAGTGGTTTACTTCTCCTTCAGCTCATTTTACAAATGAAGAACTGAGGCAAACAGGATTAAGTGACTTGCCCAGGATCACACAGCTAGTAATTGTCTGAGGCCAGATTTGAACTCAGGAAGAAGAGTCTTCCTAACTCCAGGTCTTACAATCTGTTCTCTACACCACCTAGTTACCCCATTTTATTTTATTTTATTTATTTCATTTTTTCCCTCCCACCACAAACATTTAAACCTCAAAGAACTCCATCATGGCTAAACATTGGGGGTTTCACGGGTTGTGGTTCCAGTTTTATCAAACACCACTACCTTTACCTGCAAAAGTCATGACATTTCTTGATACTCCTTAACATTAATTTCCATTGATTTATGTTGTTCTAAGAGCTGTTCCACAACTGCTAAGATATTATTAGCCTATTCTGCAGGTTTCTCTCCCTTTGGCTAGGGAGGACACCAAAAGCAGCTCATGCTGCTTGGTAGCTATGGGACTAATAGCTAGTAGGGAATAAAAAAGGGAGAGATACAGCTGAAGATTCGCCTTCTTGTTTGGGTTCCCCCGTCCCCTTTCCCTCCCTGAAACAAAATCACGTGCAACTCACCTGGGAGGCAATAGACCTAGCAGTTTTACTGTTGTCTCCAGTCATCAAAACGACTTCTAAGCCCATCGATTTCAGCGTGTGGACAGCCAGCTCTGCTTCAGGTTTCACTGTGTCAGCAATGGCTAGCAGCCCACACAACATACCTAATACAGTGACCGAGGACAAAATATACTTGGCTTACTTAGAGCATAACCAACACAAAGCAATGTTCTGCCTACCGTCCACAAACCCACAGAAAACCAATGAATTCTAATCAAATGATGCCCCTCTTGATCAGGGCATAATAAGTCAAATGATTCTGGGTCACATACTGAAGTCTACAATGCAAAGCTAACAACCGACCTCCATTTTTGCTTTTGAAAACGTTGCTAAAAATAAAGGCGGGGCTTAGTGAAGAGGGTGGGGCACAGGAAATGAGAAAGGACAAAAAGATGGGTCATAAAAGGGCATCTCCTTTCTCTCAAACAGGCATTTGCTAATAGACCTAAACATATCAGTTAATTTAAAGATCCACATAAAGGACATTTCACATTAGACTGTGCAGATGAGCTGCTTAGGGGTCCATTTAAAAAGAGAAGGTAAAGTGGTATCGCACAGCTTTATCCCAGATCTAACATGATTATAATAAAATATTGCCTTCCATCTCACTATGAATGGCCAGAATAAATCTAAATATACCAATATTTCGTTTCTATTCTATTAGATATTACCACTAAATGTAGGACATAGAAGTACAGAACCGTCCAGGCAAAAGCAAATGAAGGAGAATTTAATTATGTGAAATATATTACCTTTTACCAGAACAACTGAATTATCACTAAATTGAAGCATGGCTTTTTTCTTTGCATTCAAAAGTTAGCTGGGACACACTTATTGCTGAATGCTTTTCCAAAGAAGAGTTCAGAAATATACACAGAGCAACTTAAGTAACCTTTAAATTATTCCTGATATTTCTGCATCAGAACACTAAGTTTCAGAGCAAAGCTGTAGAAAACTTTTACCATCAATGGCTACTAGCACAGCTGTCCGGCCTTTCCTCTCATGCTCAATCATTGCACTATCCACATCATTATTAATTACAAGACCATTTCTGTTCATCCATTCACGGTTCCCAATAAGAACTGTGTATTTCGAAGTACCTGAATGAAGAAAGCAAATTTTTTTAATATAATCTTCTGCTATTATTGCATGGCATTCTGATTATTTTTTGTTTTGTTTTCAGAAAAAGCATATATGGAGCAAAAAAATGAATGTTCTATTTTGGGATCATAAGTATTATAAACATAATTTATATGTAAACATTTAACATGTATGCAAATGGGTCAAAATACTTAAGAGAATTATTGGTGAGTCTATGCAATATATCAGATAATTTAGGTCTTAGCATATGGCTAAAACAGACTTAACTGTATGACAGTACATTGGCAATTTGGGAAAATAAGCTACAGTTAATTTGATTTGTGTTTCTAATCTTAAAAGGTTGCATAGTTTGCTATCTGCCCTCAAATGGTCTATAACTGGTACTAAAATCTATAACTTACTGAGTGAATGGGCATCAATAATCAAGGAAGAATGACCTGGCTGTCCATCATTTGCATCAAGTTCCATCAAGGATGAGTTTTTAAGATTATTTTCCTCGACTTGCCAGTCACTTTTATGGAGCAGGGGTTCAATGTTGGTTACTTTACAGCTAATGCCACAGCCTGGGACAACTTGGAAATCGGTGCAGGTACCCAAGGTTTCAGTGTCCAGTTCCTAACCAAAAAAATATAAAAACCAGAAGGATGTTTCCCCTTTGCAATGTCACAAGATCCTCAAGAAAGCTCACTGATGTTAATTGCCACTGATGGGACGTGCAATGTTTTTTCAAGAATGCAAGAACTAGAGGTTAAATCTCTCCTCCCATGTCATATGAGGAGTCAATGGAAAAAAATGACAGTGGACTTTGGAATTTTTTCTTCTCAATCTCATTAATAATTAATAATCCTTAATTATTTCGCGTTCTATTTTCAATAAAGGTCAGAGGAGAAGAAACAACAATGCCTCATTTATTTCTCTACCCTGGTAAGTTCCTTAAGAGTAGGAATTTTTCCATTTTTTCTCTTTGTCTCTCCACTACCTAATACGCAGTACCCGGCACACAGGAGGTGCTTAATAAATGTTTCTTGATTGATTAAAAACCAATGGAAACAAATCAGTTAGAGCACTCTCTATAATATGGTGCTGTGGTCATTAATGACTCCAAGATTTCTTTCATTCATTCAAATATTTCAGTGTTTACTATGTGCATGGGGTTACACTTGGTAGATACGTAAGATGGAGTCTTGCCCTCAGAGAGCTCACAGGCTGTTAATAATCTTTACTATTCCTAGGCTCTCAGGATCTCTTGTCTCGACTGCGTATTTTGGTTAAAAAGCATCTGGCTGGTCACAGTTAAAGAGTAAGGAGAAATAAAATGAAAAGAAAACAAATCAAGAAACATGCACACACAAAGAGCAGAAATAAGCCTTAATATGACTTACTACCTCATATGTTTCTTTCAGTTCATACAAATAATACAAATTCAGAATCAACGCTTCCAAGGTCATCCTATTTCATATATTGGGCTTCCTTTGCAAAGCCACTATATAAAGATCACTATATTAGAAAAACAAGGAAAATCTCGTACCTGTCTGCAGTATTTGGTCACTGCTGCTCCCAGTGGGTGCTCACTGTTACTTTCAGCAGTTCCCACAATAGCCAGGATCTTACTGCGTGATATTTTGCTACTTTCCACTAAAACTTTCAGCTGGTTCACTACTGGGGTTCCATGGGTTATGGTTCCAGTCTTATCAAACACCACTACCTTTACCTGCAAAAGTCAGATGACATTCCTTACCATCATCAATTTTGTAATATTGAGAAGGAGAGTTCCTTTTTTGGTAAAAACACTGTCTTCTTATGTATTTTTAAAAATGGCCTCCCTTTTATTACTTTTGGGAGAATGGGAAGGTAGGAGGAACTGAGAAAGGAGGAAGAGACAGAGATACAGTAAGTCAACTCTATTCCTCCCCCACTGCACTGTATATACCAGACTGTATAATTATGTTAATGAATGTACACGTGTATTAAACTTGAACTAATTAACTTGGCTCCTACAAACCCCAGGGTGTGCACGTGTAGAATTCAGGGACTTCATGAACTTGGGCAAGAAGAAAAGGGATGTCGCCGATTTAATGTAATCGATTTCCTTTGTAACTCTGCACATTTGACTTTATGTATTTAAAAATATGGCTCTGAAAAGGGACCCAGAGGCTTCTCAAGAAAGCCCAAAGGTCTAGGTCATAACAAAGGTAAAAAAGCCCTGTTCTAGACCTGCTCTAGAAGGGCAGACTGGCATTGAGTAAACAAAAGCTTGGTAAATAGAGATGGAGAACCAAGAACCAGCTTCACAGGCAGCCCAGGAGTTCCATGGAACCTCAAATTAGAAGCTTAGAAAAGCAATGGTGCTCAGGCAGCCCAGGGTAGAGGGGGAACAGAAGGCAACCACAACAACTAGAAAGAAGGCACTCCAATAGCAGAGTATGACTGAGTGGCTTGACCACTGTTCCAACTTTGTCCTAAGCAGGGCAAGATCTCCCAAATGTGCTTCAAGCTGTCCACCTGTATAGGGTTTATATACAGGTAGAGTTTATTCCCTCAGAATATCCTCACACTGGCAAGAATGTAGTTTCTCTATAATCAAAAACACAAGTCTGAGATTGTGTGATAGATGGCTTAACTTTAAGGAGAGGAACAACAGGAGATAACAGTCCTTCACACTTAGAAACCACTTCCATGTTATCCGTGCACTATTCCTAAAAGAGCCCTGTGAGGCAAGGAGAGCCAATATGATGATCCTCATCTGCTTGTAAGAGGAAACAGAGGCTCACAGAAGGGAGAAGCCCAGGAAAGAAGCTCAAACCAAGCACCATGTGGCAGTGAGCCTCCTGTGGAGATGATAGTATCATATTCTGGCCCATGCACAAGCCAGCTGGACATGCCTCCTTCTCACTTACCTTGTGGGCCATTTCAAGGGGTTCTCCACCTTTGATCAAGATGCCATTCTGAGCTCCTACTCCAGTGCCCACCATAACAGCAGTGGGAGTGGCTAAGCCCAGAGAACAGGGGCAGGCTATACACAGTACAGTGATAGAGGCTTGGAAAGCAAATCGAATTATCACTTCAGTCCGGGAGATGCTCTTGTTGTAGCCCTGGCAGAGAAAGAAGACCTTTTTGATTATTTCATTTTATAATACTGAATACAACAATGGGAAGGAACATTGCTTGGACACTAGAATCCTATCTATAATTTGGTTTCTACGCTTGACTACAAATACATACTTTTTTCATTATAAGAGAAAAATCCAGAGAGAAACATTTTTTTTCACTTTTGATTATAAATAAATCAAATTCAACTGTTAGCTTGACCATGCTCCTATATATAGAACTGCATTTTTACTATTGCCAAAGATGGAAAATTCCATGCTAAGGGCCAAAGAGAGCTTAATTCAATGTAATTTCATCTGCAACAGAGACAAACAATATTTTTGAGATTTCCATGGGAACCTACAAATGAACTATATCCTATAAGACAACATGCCATAGTCAAATGAACAATGGAGTTGAAAGTAAAAGGACAGAGAGCAGTGTCATGGAAAGCATGGTAGATTTGAATCAGAGGACCCAGGTTCAAATCCTCATTCTGCCACTTAAGCAACAGTGAGATCTTAGGCAGATCACTTCATTTCTGGTGGTCTTGACTGAGAGCAGAGACCACATCTTTGCCTTTTTTTGTGTGTTCCAGCACTTAATACAGTGCCTGGAACATAGGAAAAGCATAGGAGGTACTTGTTGACTGATTCAACAGGTCAGACTAAAGTACCTTTAATTTCCCTTTCAGCTCCAAATCTCTAATTCCAAGAAAATCCCTCCAGACCTAGTAATGGGAGCTGAGTTTCTCTCAGCACTCAGTGATCTTCAGAATGTGACTAAACAAATGACCTTTGGGGAAAATCCCGCAGAGACACTAAGCTTCCCTAAAATGCAATGGAAATTCCCTGATAAGAAAGAGCCTTCAAAATATGCCCCCCAAATTTTCCAAATATGTATCTGACCAGCCTGAGCCATTTAAAGAAATCTCTCTTCTTTCTAGATTCCACAAAATCTCAGTAGCTTAAGACAAATATATAGCCAACTCTTTCAATGTAGTCTGTTCAGGGACATGGCAGGATGCACCGAGGCCAATTCTCTCTAGACAGACATCATAAAGTAAGAGTCTCTTGTTCCTTTATAGCCATAGGGCTTTCAATAAACACTTGCTGACCCTGACTTACTTGTAAGTTACAAGCTACAGAATCATAGAATTTGAGAGATGTAAGGGACCCAACAAACCATCTCCTCAAACTTTCCTTTTACACGGGAGGGGAACTCAAGCACCTAAAGAGAAAGTGATTTTTCACATTAGGAGTACAGCCAGATGCCGAAGTCAATGAGTTTTCTGGTTCACAGGCTACATACATCCTTTCTTCTACACTGCATTGAAGAAACAGTCATAGAACTAGATACTTTGGCAAGAATGAAGAGCCCTTAAGATTTCATCTAGGAGCTTGTCAAATAAAAACTTTATAAAGGAAATAAAGATAAAATATTCAAAAATAAATCAATTATGTACATTTTAAAAGTATAATATAGCTTTTGGAGAAGTCAGAAATAAAAATTCCTAGACTAAGATGCCAAAAGAACATTACATACATATATGAATACCTAACATGGCCTCCCTATCCTGAACTCCTGACTTTCCCTCTCTCCTCATACACATCCAAGACACTCACAAAATATCAGTTTCTGTTAAAGCAACGTCCAACTTAAATTACTTACAAAAATATAGATAAAAAATGTTAAATTTTCTCCCAATTAAAAAACAAAAAAGAAAGTTCTTACAAAACACTTACAGGAAAATAGGTTTCCACGACTTCAAAATTAATAAATCCAATCACGATCCAGACCAAGAGGGTAACAACAGAGATGATAACAATGAAAGGAACAAAATAGCCACTAAGTTTATCTGCAAACTGCTGGATGGGAGCCTGAAAAAATGAAAAGATGATTTGATTCTGAGTTTTTTCCTCTTTCCTCTTTTTCTTTTTTACTTTGAAGACAGCACATGATTGGCATTGTGGAGAAACATCTTTTCTTGAGCCCCAAATTAACAATGAAACAAATTAGCAGTAACCAAATGGTCTCTCCCTGCCTCCCTAGGGCCTATTATGATGCTCGGCCCATTTACTACCTTGACTTTTAGCCAGAACACCTCCAAAGGCATTTAAAAGTTATTACTCAGACTAGACCAAACCCATACCATGTTTTAAAAGAATTTCTCAAGTAATACCAGCCTCACCATCCCAGCCCAATCACCTTGGATGTCTGCGCTTCCTCCACAAGCCTGACAATTTGAGAGAGGGTTGTGTCTGCTCCAACGTGGGTTGCTCTGATGAGTAGGGACCCATTCTGGTTAATGGAGCCAGCAATTACTGAACTGCCTGGCTTCTTGGTTACAGGCATGGCTTCCCCTGGATAAGGAGGTAAGAACAGTTCTGAAGGAGCAACGAGAAGCAACAGCCTGACAATTCTTACTTAGACTTCATTTCTGTGGTCAGGGTTTGTGACTTCATTGGTATAGAGAGCTTTTAGGGAAGAAACTCTGTTAGTGCAGGTGTTAATATAACTATTAATACAACTTAGTCTGAGAGAACTGTCTGGGACAGTTAAAGGATCTGCTCAGGGTCACACAGCCAGTAAGTATTGGGGACTTAAATCTAGAACTTCCTTATTCTTAAGTCAGTTCTCTATCCACCTACTTAGTTAAGCACTGGAAATACTTGGGGGGGGGGGATTCTGGGTTATCTCCCAGAGTGCTCTCTGGCCCTAAGGGAGGTATGAATTCGGTGTTTCTTTCTAAACCCTGAACTCTCTCAAACATGTGAACTCCATTGAGTACTTAGATACTTATAAGCTCTCTAAAGGTGTGAACACAAGCACTGTTTCTATCAGTTCCACTTAGTACCTTGTTTCAAGTTCTGGCCCAAAATATCTCTAAGATCAAATCAACTCCAATGGCTTAACACTTTGTAAAGATTCCAATAAAAAAGAATGATAGTTCTTGCCTTCAAAGAATTTCCAAACTAAAGGTGATAAAAAAAAAAAAAGTGGTGGAGACAGGTGCAGGTCCAGGAAGGAACTGGGGGAAATTCTAAGAAGTTCCAAAGTAGTGGAGTCATGTTAGAAAAGGAAGATATTCTAAACTGGGTTTCCTCTTTATCGGAGATGTGGGAGTTCATGGGTCCACCCTCCAATCAGAGGAACAGAAGGTAAGGATGGTAAATGTTTATTGACTATTGACAGTTTCCCTTGTATACTAATTTAAAAACTACAATCAATTATTAGACACCTTCCAAATCCATTGTAAATTAAAGAATAAAATACAAGAATCCTCAGAACAAGGGGTAGAAAGGAGCTTCATATATAACTCAGGTCTTCCTGAATTTGGGTCAAGTTATATAGAATCCCCAAAGCTATTCCATGTGTACTCTAATAGAGCCTTCAATGGAGGCATCCTTGCTTCCTGAATCTTGAATATCCTCTTTCTTCCCCCTCTGCATTCATTCAATGTTTTCTTACCAATAGAATGCTATTTGTCTAGGAAGTCTGCCCTGTCTTCTCCTTTTACCCCAGTGTCAACAAAAATTTCCCTCCAACCTTGAGTGACACTTTGTTCTTTACTCAGTAAAAAATGAGAGATTATGGTGATACGTGTTCATTTATTTTCCCACTACTGGGCTATAAGATAATGGCAGGAATCTTATTTTATCCAAATTTCAGACTTTCTCTAGCACCAATGAATTGTACATAGTAGGTACTTAATAAACTCTGGATGCATAATAGAATGAACTGATCTTTTTTTTTCATTTTTTAATTATAACTTTTTATTTACAAGATATATGCATGGGTAATTTTTCAGCATTGACAATTGCAAAACATTTTGTTCTAATTTTTCCCCTCCTTCCCCCTCCCCCCTCCCCCAGATGGCAGGTAGACCAATACATGTTAAATATGTTAAAGTCTATGTTAAATACAATATATGTATACATGTCCATATAGTTATTTTGCTGCACAAAAAGAGTCGGACTCTGAAATAGTGTACAATTAGCCTGTAAAGGAAATCAAAAATGCAGGTGGACAAAAATAGAGGGATTGGGAATTCTATGTAGTGGTTCACACTCATTTCCCTGAGTAGAATGAACTTATCTTAAAGGGATTCTCTGGCCTGGGGATAACCCGGGGCCAGGCCAGGCTAGAACTATTGAGATTGCTGCTTATTAGAAAGAAATCCCATCCTACTTTAGTCCCATACCACCCCTGGAGCACTGCTTAAAACTGCTAAAACACCAGGGATGGATGACAAGGCTGAATGTACTTGCCCAATAAAATGCATCAGAGTCCATTAGGTTCTCTATCAGACTGACTCTTCACACAGTCTGGCCACTCGCTTCAAGATTCACAAGAGCACAGGCAAATCCCAAGCAAACAAAGGATATTTTTATAACAAACAAGCTTGAGGAAATTAGCTCTGTGAACTATTGTCCTAGCCCCATGCTTCTCGGTGATCATAATGTACTCAATACCCAAAAGCTTCTGGAAAAAGCACCCTCAACCAGCTCCCTACCAAACTATCTTCTATTTTGTAGTTATTCCAGAAAGATTTGTAACTGTGACATGTCTCCTGCAGTAGAATGTAAGTCCCTGTAGAGGAGTTTTTTTTATTCCTCGTCTTTGGTGAGAACACTTAGAGTCAGGGCCTGGAATCAGGAAGACCCAATTGGGGTCTGTGTGACTCTGGGCATGTCATATGACCTCTGTGCCTAGCTTATAATATAATAATAATAAAAGCTTATTTAGTCTACCCAAATGGTTGATTTAAAAGAACCAATAGTTTCCCAAGCCCCTGAAAGGCTTTACCTGTGATGAGGGACTCATCTACCATCGAATGACCTTCAATAACTCGCCCGTCCACTGGGAATTTGCCACCTGGAACCACTCGAACAATGTCTCCTCGTTGTACAAGTTCCACATCCACTTGTTCTTCACTGGAAAGGAATCAACATGGAAAATTCTCATGATACCATCCTCCTCCCCCTACATCTCTCGTTTTATACGGGTTGTGTTACACACAGTTTGTTATAACATGGTCAGAGATGGAGCTGCAAAAGACAATTTCATAGACTCCCTTTTGCAGAAACTTCAAATCTGTTCAAGGAATTTTATAACATTATACAAATGAAGACAAAATTGAGAATTTCAGAGGAAGAATTATCAAATACCTTAAGAGGATGTTGTCTGAATCTAGAGTTACAATAGTTGCTTCCGTAGCTTGTAGTGAAATTAGTTTCGCAAGAGCCTCAGATGTTTTCCCCTTAAAAAAAGAAAAATATTATATAGTAACAATGCTAAAAGAATAAAAGTAACATAGCAGTAGAGATGGCAAGAGAGTTGTAGCAGCAAGTTAGTTTGGGGAACATAATTGAATCAAATTATAAATTTTTCATGACAATTTGAATGGTCACCCAGAACATGTTTTTGTCCCATCGTTTTTTTTTTCTTCTTAAAAGAGGAAGCTATAAAGAACAAATTTTAGGGGCAGCTAGGTGGTATAGTGAATAGAGCACTGATCCTGAAGATAGGAGGACCTGAGTTCAAATCTAGCCTCAGACACTTAACACTTACTAGCTGTGTGACCCTATGCAAGCCATTTAACTTTATTTTTATTGCATATTGCTTTATAAATCATTTTGGAAGAGAAAAATCAGAACCAAAGGGAAAAACCAGGGGAGAGAAAAAAAACAGGAAAAAAGAAGTGAAGACTGCATGTGTTAATTTACATTCTATCTCCATAATTCTTTTTCTGGATGAAGATGGCATCTTCTGTCCAAAATCTATTGGGATTCCTTTGGATCATCCCTGAACCACTAAGAAGAACCAAATCTATCATAGTTTATCAATTCACATTGTTGCCGTTATTGTATACAATGTATTCCTGGTTGTGCTTGTTTCAATCAGCATTAGTTTGTGTAAATCTTTCCAGGACTTTCTAAAATCAGCTTGTTCATCATTTTTATAGAACAGTAATATTCCATTATCTTCATATACCACAGCTTATTCAGCCATGGCCCAATTGATGGGCATCTACTAACTTTCCAATTCTCTGTTACCACAAAAAGTTGCTACAAACATTTTTGCACATGTGGATCCTTTCCCCTCTTTTATGATTTCTTTGGGATACAAACTCAGTAATGATACTGCTTGATCAAAGGGTATGCACAATTTGATAGCGCTGTAGGCATAGTTCCAGATTGCTTTCCAGAATGCTCGCATGATTTCACAAGTCCATCAACAATGCATTAGCATCCCAGTTTTCCCACATCCTCTCCAACATTTATCATTATCTTTTCCTGTCATCTTGGCCAATCTGAGAGGTGTGAGGCAGTACCTCAGACTCCAAGGCAAATTCACTTAACCCCAACTGCCTCACCAAAAAAGCAAAACAAAATCCAAAAAAGAATTTCTAGCCTTTACTAAATCCTCCAATGGGTGTTTAAAATAAACTTCGTTAAAAATCCTCATCATTGTCAGCCTTTTTACAACCATATTGATATTCCCCAGCCCAGGCTGCTGAACCCCTGAACAACTCTGCTCACTTGCTTTTTTTTTTTTTTTTACCTTTGCTATGTGTTCCAGCCAACGACCCAGAGCAATGAACACAAACAGCATAGGTGGGGTGTCAAAGAAAGTAATAGGGTTCACTTTTGCTTTTTCGGCCATTGCAACCAGGAGGATCACCAAAGAGTAAGCAAATGCAATGGTGGTTGCCAGTACGATGAGCACATCCATGTTAGCGGTCTTGTGTTTCAGGGCTTTATACGCCTGGATGTAGAAGTGCCAGCCTCCAAAAAACTGCAACAGCAAAGAACCACAGATATTTTTCTCATTGAGTCACAAATAAGCACACAAAGGAACTTTAAGTTCTGAGTTTCTTCCTCTGACTGGGATTAGTAAACCAGGGGTTGGTAAACTCTACCTGTTTTGGTCCAACTGAAAACTAAGAATTTTTTTTCATTTTCAAAATCAAGTTTTGTTATAAAGATGTAAAAACCATTCTTAACTCACTGGCTGTCTAAAAACAAGAAGAAGGAGTAATGATGGGTGGATTTGGCTCTCAGGTCAGAGTTTGCCAACCTTGGCCTTAGAAGCTAAAGAAAAGACTCTGATTAGGAATAGTAATGATATACCTTAAAGACCTTTCAAAAACAAGGTTGCATACAAGGATAAACTTTCTATATATAAAACTTACTTCCTCTTTTTCTAGGGCTTCAATCAGAGGTACTTCACAAGATATAGGATTTAGTAGCTGTTTTCTTTTTTCCCCTTATGGTAGACTTAAGCAGACGTAACTGAGAAATGTATCTGTAATTTTGATAAAGTGAGGGACCCAGACATTTTTCAAAAAAAAAGCAGGTACAACTGCCCTTTTTAGTTCAAATTTCAAGATGACTATGTCTAATAGTCTAACAGTAGTGCCTCAGGAAACAATGACCTCTGAAATCTATTGCTTAAGTGATTAGATTGAAGTACTGTGGAGAAATAACACATATAACATATAATATGTACTGAAAGATTTAAATACCAAAGGTAATAATTCCTAATGCCTTGTTTCCTACCTTGAAAACAAACACAATTTTGTTTAGTTTTAAAAAAAAGAATTATCCAATTTAGATTTAGCTGTTCAATATAATTATTTTTGTCCTGTATAAAGATCGGATTTGGGGTTAATTTCCTGCTTGCATTTGAAAATTAGCTTCTATATCAAAAGTTTTAACTGTTTCCATAGTACATAAAAATAATCTACCACATTTCACTTGCCTGAACAGGTATACATAACAAAAAGGACAGCAAATTCATGACAGATAGTCCCGGCAGGAGCTGGTGCTCCAGAAACATTGAAGAGTGATAACTTTCCATTTCTTGCTCACTTATGTTGTGATGCTGGTGAATACTAGCAAGGTGGTGGTCCATAACCATCATATAAATCATCAGCCCCATCACAGGAATACAGAAAAACAGACTCACGAGGAAGGCTCGTTTCCACCTTGAAATTAAAAAAAAAAAATCTTTTTTGTAGGTAACCAACAATTACAGATCACTTATGATACAAAAAACAACCTGTGAGCACTCTACCCAGGAAAATATTGGCATCTGACACTCAATCTTGGCTGCCAACATTTAATGAGAAGTCCAAAATTGTAATGAATGAGACACTTGGTATGAAATGAGACACTCACTGCTGAATTTCTCGTTTATGGTCAAGGTGGCTTGCTGAGCGATCCTTCTTGACTAAAGATGCTTCAAAACCTAAGTTCTAAGGAAAAACAAGAGAAGGTTATTTTAAAATAAAGCCACTAGGGAGATTTTTAGGCAAGCTTTCATGTAAAATACATTTGTATTTCTTAAAGGGATGAGAATTTCCCTTTTAGAAAATAACTGGTGTTTAATAATCATTTAACAAAATTAAGGCATTGTACCTCTTCTTATCTGTCAGTTCTCCACCCAGTTGTTTTGTGCAACTGAAGGATAGTCATTCATTTATTAATGGTGTTCCATATATCAAAAGATAGTTAAATCTCCTCTTTTCTTGGCATATAAACATATGTTATGCATAGTTATTGACACCTATCTTCAGTATAAACAAGGAACACCAAGTCATTTATGGTTTCGGTTTGGTAAACTAAACTATAGGATAATTATTTCACTATTACAAATGTCTCAGGAAAAGATCATTTATAAAAATCATTCTGTTATGAATCCAACCATTCTGGAGAGTAGTTTGGAACTATGCTCAAAAAGTTATCAAACTGTGCATACCCTTTGATCCAGCAGTGTTACTACTGGGCTTATATCCCAAAGAGATTATAAAGAAGGGAAAGGGACCTGTATGTGCACGAATGTTTGTGGCAGCCCTTTTTGTAGTGGCTAGAAACTGGAAACTGAATGGATGTCCATCAGTTGGAGAATGGCTGAATAAATTGTGGTATATGAATATTATGGAATATTACTCTTCTGTAAGAAATGACCAACAGGACGATTTCAGAAAGGCCTGGAGAGACTTACATGAACTGATGCTGAGTGAAATGAGCAGGACCAGGAGATCATTATATACTTCAACAACAATACTAGATGATGACCAGTTCTGATGGACCTGGCCATCCTCAGCAACGAGATCAACCAAATCATTTCCAATGGAGCAGTAATGAACTGAACCAGCTATGCCCAGAGAAAGAACTCTGGGAGATGACTAAAAACCATTACATTGAATTCCCAATCCCTATATTTATGCACACCTGCATTTTTGATTTCCTTCACAAGCTAATTGTACAATTCTGATTCTTTTTGTACAGCAAAATAACGTTTTGGTCATGTATACTTATTGTGTATCTAATTTATATTTTAATATATTTAACATCTACTGGTCATCCTGCCATCTAGGGGAGGGGGTGGGGGATAAGAGGTGAAAAATTGGAACAAGAGGTTTGGCAATTGTTAATGCTGTAAAGTTACCCATGCATATAACCTGTAAATAAAAGGCTATTAAATTTTAAAAAATCATTGTTATAATGAAAAAAAAAAAAAGAAAAAAGGAACCAGATAACCAAGTCTCAACAGTTGATAGCAACAATCATGATGACAGAAACAATCAGTTCTTTCTCTGGGTATGGATAGCATTTTCCACCATAAATCTTTCAAAGTAGTCTTAGATCACTGTATTGCTAAGAATAGCCAAGGCATTCACAGATGATCATCTCACAACATTGATATTATTTTGTACACAATACATTTCATGTTGCATGAGCTCATGGAGGACTTTCCAAGTTTTTCCAAAAGCATCCTACTCATCATCTCTTATAGAACAATAGTTTTTCAGCATAATCACATATCACCTTTTATTCAGCCATTCCCCAATTGATGAGGATCCCCTCAATTTCCAATTCTTTACCCTGAGAAAAGAGCTGCTTTAAATAGGTTTGTACATATAGACCCTTTTCCTTTTTTAAAAAAAAATCTCTTTTGGGATACATGCCTAGTAGTGATATTGTTAGGTCAAAGAGTATACATGATCTTATAGCTCTGGGCATAGTTTTGAAGTGCTCTACAGAATGGTTGAATCAGTTCACAATTCTACCAACAATGCATTAATTTCTCATTTTTCTCACATTCCCTCCAACATCTGTCATTTTCTTTTTCTGGCCCATTAGTCAGTCTAATAGGTATGAAGTAGTACCTCAGAATTGTTTTAATTTTCATTTCTCCAATCAATAGGAGTTAGAGAATATTTTTTTATATGGCTATAAATAGCTTGCTCAGTTCCTCTGAAAACTGTTTTGATTATTTATCAATTGGGGTGTGGCACTTAATTTTTTATAATTTTGACTCAGTTCTACATACAGTGGAGAAATGAGGCCTTCATCAGAGAAAGAGTTTTGCCATCCATTACCTGTTCTAATCCAATACCTGGATTAGATACTATTTATATGAATTGTAAACTTGGTTAAAAAATAATTTAAAAAAGCAAATATTTGCCATTATAAAAATTGAAGAATAAATAACAGAGTCTTTGACAATGACGTCCAGAGAGTCTTTTCAAGTAAAGGAGGAGAGAAGCCTCCTTTGTGGAGTAGCATGGCACCAGTATTGGCAAGGCTCTTCTTTCTTTTTGTGAACAGGGGGCAGCAAGTAGAAATGGGAAACTTGGCCCCCTCCAATCACACTCCCCTGTAACTATGTTCTGCAAATATTTAAGTTAAATTCTAGGAGGTGAAAAGTCCTAAATCCAGATCAAGTCCTGTTGTGACAAGTGTCAATGAAGTCGTCTCTATGGCTGATCTAGAGCCCAAGACAGGAAATGGGTGGGGGAAAGGAAGAAGGGTTGGAAGAAGGAATAGAGAACTATAGGAATGCTAGCTATCAACTGAGGAATAGCTGGACAAACTGTGACATGAATGTAATTTCATTATATAATCATAAAAGTCCATAAAAAACAACAAATATGAGGCAATCAGAAAAACCTGACTAGAAATTCCTTTTACAAACTAAAACAGAATGAAGTATGAAGATGTGACTACAATGGTGTTAATCAAAACAACAGTAAAAAGCAGCTGAACTTTGGTTAATTGCAATGACCAATTATAGTCCTAAACAAAAAGATGATGAAACACACTTCCTTCCTCTCAGTAGAGAGGTGGAGGAGTATGGGAGCATAATGTCACAAGTACTGTCAGACTGGCCCATTGAGCTAGTATTTTTGCTTCACTGTTTTTCTTTATTACAAGGGAGAGTTAAGTGACTTCCTTCAGTATGTTGAGAAATCACGACAGCGTAAAAGCCTAAAAACACATCTAAAACCTAAAAGAGAAAGAAAAAAAGAAGCTACTATTAGTGGGGGTGTGGGAATATTTTTGTTATAGGAAGATGCTCATTTGAATGGTTTTGTTTAAATGAGCTTTTCTGTGTACTGTTAATACTTCTCATTTAGAGACGAACAAAGTAAATTGCTAGAGAATAGAGGAATGATATGGATAGGCACTTGGTCTTTCAGTTCCCTTTTCCAACGCATAAATAACTGTCATACAGTCATATACTTTCACAAAAAGCTAAAACAAAAACCTCAACTGGTGATGATCATGATTGCCTCATGCCAAATTTTCTTTTACTACCAATTTTTTTAGTCTTCCACAACCACTTCAAGTCGAACCAGGATCGGAGAGATATCTGCATTTTTACCTGATAATGGCTCTTTTTTGACAAGGAGGACCAGTGGGAGGTAGGGAAGCCAGAGAGAGTAGGGGGAATCGATTACTCAAAATCCTTCTGACTGAATCAGGAGAAATATATGAAGTGTCACATAAAGAACCCCAGACTCCTGTTCTCTATTGCCTTGCCAGAAAAGAATGATCCTAGGGAATTTTCATGAATCTGTTTAATTTAGCTATAACTGTTCCAGATTACAATTCGATACTAGAGAGAAGTAAGAAATCTTGAGCTGAGTAAATCACTCTGTTAGAAAGCTTAGATTGATAATGAAATAATGGAGAAAAGGAAAATCTTGGCACTTACTTGTATCGTACCGATAACATCTCTAGGGCCAATAATCTCTGGATCATATTTGATATGTGCTTTGTTTGTGGCCAAGGCCACAGAGCAGTAGAAGATTCCTCTGGTTTTCATAAGGGTAGATTCTATTTTATGCACACAGGAGGCACATGTCATTCCTCTCACCTATTAAATACAAACATTTGTCTCTTTCAGAAATAACCTGTTGCTGTATATTGCATGATGGCTAAAGTCACAGCTGTACATAAGGCAAAATTTTATACAACCAGCAGGTGGCGATCTATTTTCATTTATACGTATGTGTACATGGCTGAGATTGTGCATATGTGTAATTCTCTGTACCTTAGGCTGTTGAGATATGATTACTGAAACATGCACTGTGTAGTAACACTGGAGTAGGCTGCTAGTCATCTAGATCACTTTTTTTGGTGGGGAGTGGAGGGTGAAATGAAATGATCTGAACCAGTATCTTTGCTTTAATATACCTTTTACAAAATAGCTTGCAATATGGTGAGAAAAGGTGGAACTGCATTTTTTCTCTTAAATGAAGAAATGAAAAATAATCTATATTCATACAAAAAAGGACCCATGTAGAGTTCACCAACATATGAGAATCTCTTCTCTTTTTTTTTTTTTAAAAGACAGACATTTTACAACCTAGCTATTCTTATTTCTAAGAATTGTGCTGTGACATTCCTCTCCATGTCCAATACAAATCCTTCAGTTTAAGCTAATTTCTTATTTTGATTCTTCCTAGAAATGGCAATAGACGCAGCCGCCATCCTTTGTAGGATAACCCTTAACCTATATCACTCACAGATTGTCATTTCCTTTGCCCATCTTTGTAGATCTACTCTGAATCATCCCCAAGTACTCCATGGAAGACTTTTAAGAAGGTCTTACTTACAATAAGTTCCAGAACCCCATCCCCTTCATCAGCATTTTCCATCACCACAGCTCCAAATCCAAGTTCCCTGATAGATTCTGCTATCATTTGGGGCTGCATAATAGTAGCATTGTATCTTACTTCTGCCTTGCCAGCCATCAGGGCCACGAGCACAGAATATATCCCTGGAAACATTAATAAAAGAAATAATGCAGACAACAGAATATCTATAGGAAAAGAAAAGTTTTATAATTGCCTTTTAATCAGTTTTTAATTGAAACTAAGGCCAATGGTAAGGGGGGAAAAGCCCCAAATTAAACTAGAGTATTTAACCTTTAGGCACAGAACAAAGACTAACTAAGGACTGGTGTAAAAAAAGAACCTACATATGTTCGGAAACCAAAGGTGGAAAGAAGAAATCAGTACTTGATAAAAAGATTTTTCTCCAAGAAAAATGCAGTGCTCCATCAGACATGGTCTCAAAATGACAGCTCTGCATGTGTTACCTTCCCTCCCCAATGTGACTAAGCCTCACAAAGTCAGAGTCTAGGCTCTATCTAAACTTTCTATCTCATCCAGTGACTAGCACGGTTTGGTCTGTATACAGTAAGTGCTTAGTCATATGTGCTCAACTGGATTTATTGAATGTAAGTGTTAAAGGTCACTCTAGCAAAATAGCCAAGAAAGGAACAATGTAAACATTGTAGTATTATCAAATAAAACTATTTTTCTTCTACTATTCTGCAGTCTGCCAACATGTTAGAATGACCTTTTAAAAATTTTTTCTCAATTACATGTAAAATAAGTTTTTAGAATTCATTTTAAAATTTTTGAGTTCCAAATTCTCTCTTCCTCCCCTCCCCACCTCAAGAAGGCAAGCAATTTCTTATAGGTTCAGCATGTGCAATCACGTAAAACTTATTTCCATATTAGCCATGTTGCGAAAGAAAACAAAGACAAAAAAACCAAGAAAAATAAAGTTTTTAAAAGTATGGTACAATTGGCATTCAGATTCCAATCAGTTCTTTCTCTGGAAGTGAACAGCATTTTTCATCATGAATCCTTTGGGATTGTCTTGGATCATTGTATTGCTGAGAATAGCTAAGTCATTCGCAGCTAATCATCATTCAATATTGTTGTTACTGGGTACGATGTTCTCATGGTGCTGCTCACTTCACTCTGCATCAGTTCACATAAATCTTGGCATGTTAGATTATCTAAAAGGTATCCCATACTTCAAATTCCTGGATACACACATTGGTAATGAAAGAATTCATTAGCAAAACAACTACCATACACTTAGATATGAGCTTCTACCATTGTTGTCTCATCTCTCTAATCAATCAACAAGCTTTTATCAAATACTTGCTATGTGTCAGTCCTGGGGACAAAAAGATAAAAACCAAACAAGAATCTCTATCCCCAGGAAGTTTATCATCTAATGGAAGGAACAACAGGTTTACAAATGAGTAAAAATAGGCCTTTGTTGTTCATACTCCCAATGCTGACATCATCTGTCAATTACAATCAATATTATAGAATGTTATTGCATTATAAACAATTTTGAAAGGGACAGGTTTGGAGAAATCTGGGCAGACTTGTATGAAATAATCCAGAGTGAAGGGAGTAGAACCAAGAAAACAATTTGTACAATGACAACACTTTAAAGGAAAACAACTAAGACTTTAAGAACTCTGATCAATGTGTGACCAATCATGATCCTAGATGATAAAATACACTATATCCTCCTGACAGAGAGGTGAGTAACTCAAGACGTGAAATGACCCATATTTGTTGACATACCTAATGTGGAAATTTGTTTTGCTTCACTATGTATACTTGTAGGTCACTTTGGCTGGAGTGCAGAGTTTGTGAGGATGATTAATGCATAATTAGCCTGGAAAGATAGGCTACAGTCAGACTGTGAAGAGCTTTGAAAGCCAAATAGAAGAGTTTATATTTTATCCTAAATTCAAGAGGGAATCACTGAAGTTTCTGAAGCAGGGCAGTGACATGGTCAGGCCCATACATAAGTGATAGCAACTTGTGAAGGATCAATTATAGAGAGAAAGAGCCCAACTAATCCATTGTAACAATTCAGATGAGAGGTGGTGAAGGCCTTCACTAGGGTGGCTGAGGTTTGAGCGGAGATGGATGTGAGAGATTTTGAGGAAGTGGAAGTAACAAGACTTGACCTCTGATTAGATGTGGCAAGGGCACAGAAGTGAAAGGTCAAGAGCAATCCTAGGATTGTAAACTTTATAACTGGAAGAAGAGGGACATCCTTGACAAAAACTGGGAAATTAAGAGATGAGAATTAAAGGTTTACAATTTTTAAAAATGAGTTTTGTTTTAGAAATATTAAGTGCGATATCATTGGATCTTAGATTTAAAGCTAGAAATGACCTTTAAGATCATCTAGGCCAAACCCTTTATTTTACAGAAGAGGAAATGAAGCCTGGAGGGATGAAGTAACTTGCTCAATCTGGTTTCCCAGCCCACAGAACTAAGAAGTGAAAGTAAGGAATGAAAGACAAAACTTTAAAAAGCAGACAGGAACTCCCAAAAGTCAGCAGACTGGTAGCTTTCAGGGATAGAGTGGAAAATCTCATACTCCTCGGTAACTCAAGGCTATCATCGTTTCAAAGTTCAATTCAGCTACAGATGTCAAAGACAAAAAGAAAGATCCAATAATACACAAGTATTCAAAAAAAGTCCAAAGAACTTCTTTTTGTAACGAACTGGAAACAAAATGGGTACCAACTGATTGGGAAATGGCTAAACAGATTGTAATATAAGAATGTGATAGACTAGATACTTAATGGGACATCCATGTGGAGATGTCAAGCAGACAACTGGATATGTAATCCTAGAGGTTCAAGAGAGATATGTGAGCTTTTATTTATAGATCTGGGAACCATTTGCAAGGAGATAATAGTTGAATAGATAGGAGCTGATGATATCACAGGATGGGAGGAGAGAGACAGAGGCACACACAGAGACAGAGAGCCACACACATAGACAGAAACAGAGAGAGACAGAGACAGAGAAAGAGAGAGAGACAAACAGAGAGAGAATGTGAACACAGAAAGAGGAAAGAAAAGAAGAGAGTCTAGGACAAATCCCTGGAGTACATCTACAAGGAAGTAAGACATGGATGAAAATTCTACAATGAGATCAAGAAGCACTAGGTTAAACATGTGGGAGTAGAATTTGAAAGAAGTACAGAAGGCTTCAGTTGATAAGGAGAAGTTGAAAAGAAGGAAAAGAAGAGAGATGATCAATGGGTTAAGCTGCCAGAGATTATGGGAAGTCCTAGGACCCAAAATTGGCCTTGGCAGGGAGAAATGCCACTCCATTCTGGAGCAAAGGAAGAAAGGATGAAGAACAATGCTAAAAGGATATGGAGTGTAAAGGAGGGAAGAAGAGGGAGAGCACAATAGATGGCTTTAATTTCTTGAGTGAAATAGGAGGCAAGATCCTATGTTGAAGAATGGGGAGTTAATGTAGTATATACATTAAGAGAAGGTTTGAAACATCTTCTATGGGGAGTTAGGTTTAGGAGAATGGGGAAAAAAACCCCCAACCTTTATATGAAGTCAAAAAGTATTTATTAGTATCTACTATATGCTTGGCACTTCAAAATGAAAAGTTAGATTATAGACAAATCCAATCAAAACTGATCTTAATAGGTCAACAGAATGGAATAAACAATTCAAAATTAGAACCAAAAACTTTCAGATGAGTATTTTATAAATCCAATATAATAAAATAACTGGGAAGTTGGGTACTGAATTTATTTGGGAGAAAGTAGAGTGACATGAAGGTCTGTAGCAACAAGGTTCAGAACAGGATGAAATGATCTTTAAAGGAGTGGTGGTTATTGGGTGATGGTGGCAGAAAGAGGGCCTGAAAGTAGCAGTAGGGAGCAAGGGGTATGTCAATTCTTCCTCTGCTCTAGTGTGTCAGAGGATGAGAGAGAAGGAGCAGCCAGCTTTAAAGAGGATGCCAAGAAATGTGGCAATTTTAGGAGAAAACTGGGTACCAGTGAGGACCAGAAGACGGGAGGAATTTGAGAGGAAGAAATCTAAGACAAAGAACTGCTCAAAAGAGGGATGCATCAGACAAAGTGGAAAGGGAGGGTTGAGAACAGGGACTGAGATTCTGGAGAGCAATTTGGAACTATGCTCAAAAAGTTATCAAACTGTGCCTATCCTTTGATCCAGCAGTGTTACTACTGGGCTTATATCCCAAAGAGATCTTAAAGGAGGGAAAGGGACTCACATGTGCAAAAATGTTTGTGGCAGCCCTTTTTGTAATGGCAAGGAACTGGAAACTGAATGGATGCCCATCAATTAGAGAATGGTTGGGTAAATTGTGGCATATGAATGTTATGGAATATTATTGTCATGAACTGATGCTGAGTGAAATGAGCAGAACCAGGAGATCATTATATACTTCAACAACGATACTGTATGAGGATATCTTCTGACAGAAGTGGATTTCTTCAATAAAGATAAGATCTAACTCAGTTCCAACTGATCAATAATGGACAGAAGCAGCTACACCCAAAGAAAGAACACTGGGAAATGAATGTAAACTGTTTGCATTTTTGTTTTTCTTCCCGGGTTATTTTTGCCTCCTGAATCCAATTCTCCCTGTGCAACAAGAGAACTGTTCAGTTCTGCACACATGTATCTAGGATATACTGTGCCATATTTAACATGTATAAGACTGCTTGCCATCTGGGGGAGGGGGGAAGGGAGGGAGGGAAAAAGTCAGAACAGAAGTGAGTGCAAAGGATAATGTTGTAAAAAATTACCCAGGCATAGGTTCTGCCAATAAAAAGTTATAATTATGAAAAAAAATAAAATAAAATACTGAAACTGTTAACTGGGGAAAAAAAGAGAACAGAGACTGGGGAGGGTACAGGTGGTGGATGCCATCCCCTTTTGCCTTTATTATTGGTACTCTCTCCACCTCCAACCCACTGATACCAGTGATTTTTTCAGGCTTTCAGATCAAGCACTGGGGTGGCAGCAGTCCATACCATGTGAATATGTCAGGGGTGTGATATGGCCACAGACTACAAGGATGGCAACCTCGTGAAGGATCTGCCTACCAATCTGTGGGGACATAAATATATTTCACCTCGTGAAGCACACCTTTCTCAAATGTTAGTGCTTGGGTTAAAATCCCAGTCCTTCTATTAGTCTGACTCTGATAATATTACTATTGTGGTTACAAAAATAAGAGGACAATTCTTATTTATTCAATCAATAAAGGAAAATATCAGAGGCAAAATATATGGATATGATTACATAAAAATAATTTCTTTATGACAAAAAGCAATACAAACAGAATAAAAGAAAGAACTGACTAGGGAAAAGTTCTTACCATAAGTATTTCTGGTAAAAATCAGGCATCAAAATTTTATGTGGAATTGACCTAAATTAATATAATAAAATCCATTCTCAGAGGATATGAATAGATATTTCTTCAAAAAAAAAAACCACAAATGATCAATAACCATTTGAAAAGTCCAAACTCTCTAATAATTAGGGAAAAAAGTTAAAAAAAAAAAAAAAAAGCTCTGAGAGTCCCACCTTCCACCCACTACTTGGGTAGAGAGAATATTAAAAATGAGCAAAATTAATTGATGGCAGAGCTATGGTACATTAGTAAGAAGCACATTATTGCACTGTTGGTGGAGCTGTGGATTGGGGCAGGCTTTTACACATTTGGCATTATTCAGTAAGCCACGGAATTGTTCCTTTCATTTGGGAAGACATATCAGGTGTTTTGGAAGGAAGAAAGCAATACCGAATAAGAGCCATACTAGCTGCAGGTAATGTAAAACAAAACAAAAATCACAAAACCCATCAACATAATTTATAAGAATGCACAGAAATAGAGAGGAGCGCATGTACAGAGAAGCCATTTTAGTGACACTAAAAAGGGCAGCCAGCAACAATGCACACTTGTGGTTTCACGTTGGGTTGTTGTTTTTTAAATGTCTGTATCCATCTGATTTTGTCCCAATCCATGATTTCCCTGGTCTAGGGGACTCCTGCTGTGGAGGCTTCTTCCACCAAGTCAAATCAGCGACTCATCCGTAATTCCCAGTTTTGGAGTATTGGTGGAATGAGGAAGAGGCAAAGTTGAGAAGTTATGTGACTTGCTCATGGTCTTGCTTGTGTATTTGAATTCAAATTAGAAAAGAAGCTCCTGTCCATCCCAAATAGCTAAAATTGATTTTAATGAGGCTACTGTTCTATCTAGATACTCAATTCAAGACAAGTTTATGAGAGAGTTTATATATTTCTTTACTTAACACAGTTTCAACCTTACTATTTTGGAATATTCTGGGGAAGTCAGGCTGTGAAAAGTCTAAATTGTGAGTCCAGATCTATGTTTTCATCAATAAATGGAACTCCAAGTGTAGAAACGCTCTCCAGTGAAAACCACTGCAGACTGGTAACTCAAGTGTAATTTCTAATCTTACTGTGGGAGTTGCTTGGGGTCACACCGACCGAAGGCAGGATGCAAACCCACATTTTCCCAATTCCATTGCCAGTCCTCCATCCATTAATATCATTTTGCCTCTCTTTGAATCATTAGTTATTTTAAAACAGTATGGCTTACTGTTTCTCTAAATCTGGCTGGCATAAAACCTGGGGTGTGGCTGGCTGACAAAAGTCAACTGACTGGCTTTCATCTGCTATACGCCTAGTCTCCCAAGGGAAGAGACAAGAGATCGAGGTAAAATTTGAAGTTGGTTCCAACAGAAATTTGAAAGCTGTAAATTTACTGTGAGAACTTCCCAGCCACTAGCAGACCTCATTCTGTGGACCTTAGCCCTAAGGACTTAGGGTGGGCACTGGGCAGCTCCAGAACCATTGAAGATTTCCTCAATCTCCTCTTAAATCATCCAACATTCATAGTAAATATATCTTTAACTTGTTATTTTGTGTAATTCTCTTTTATATATACACACATCTATACCCATATATCTTTTAAAGAGTTCTCATTTTATGAGTGTGATCTATATTTTGGTGACATAGATTAATTTGGAAAGTTCTATTTGATCACTTTTTGGTATTTATACTATGACTCCAGCTATGGTAAAAAATATTACCTAATAGAGATACTTTACTTTTGCCTCTTAGCCCCCCTGGCTTCTTTCGAGGCTCAGCTCAAAGCACACCCTCTAAAGGAAGCCTTTTCTAGTCCTTACCAGCTGGGAAAACTCTCTTCTTTCCAATGACCTTCCATTTTGTGGTTATATCTACATACCTTATATGTGCCTAGTTTTTTAAAAAATATCTCCCCCATCAAAATACAGGTTGCATAAAGACAAGGACTGTGGCTTGGTTTGTTTTTTTGCCTTTCTTTGTATCCCCAGCACTTAGGACAATTCCAGGAACATAGTAAGGGTTTAATAAAAGCTCTTTAATTGACTGATTTTAATCAGAGACAGAGCAAAATAATATTTGGCCCAGCACTTGTTCACAGTGGAATTACTAGAGACTGAAATAATGAAGTTTCAGTAAATTAATGAAGTGTACATACACACAAACACTTGATTAAGTAGTACTGACAATTATTGCATTAGAAATTATGATCATCTCTGATTTTTCTTGTGCAACAAGATAACTGTATAAATATGTATACATATATTGGATCTAACATGTATTTCAACATACTGGACTACCTGCCATCTGGGGGAGGGGATGGGGGGAAAGAAGGGAAAATTTGAAACAGAAGGTTTTGCAAGGGTAAATGTTGGAAAAATTACTCATGCATATGTTTTGTAAATAAAAACTTTAATTAAAAAAAAGAAATTATGATCACCAATACAAAAAGGCACCTCTCTCCTTACATAAGATGCTGTTAATGGTTCTGGTCAGCAGGACACAAATAATGAAGTTTTTTCCCTCAGGAGTGGGCATGAATTTCTAATCACCTAGCCACACTTACTTGCTCCTTGTAACTAATACTATGTTCTTGTAAGAAAATTGGCATTAACAGTAGTATAGTAGAGAGAACAGACCTATAACCTTGGTCTCATCAGCAGAGGATTTTTTCAATCAATTACATTATTTTTATCCTATGTGATCATTTCTGACAAATATAAAAACACATTTTACAGACTAAAAAATCTGAGCTAGGCTGAAATATTCAAAAGTCACATTCTTTATCGTTCTCTCTAGTTGGGGGCCGCATGGAGGCCTATGGAAAAGATTTGGGCATTTTAATGGTGTGAAAATTAGGGGAGTGAATAAGTCAACAGAATTAAAAAGTTAGTGTTCCCCTAAGCTGCAGTAACGGCAACATCTAAAACACACTGCCTCACAACTAGACTTCTGCAGTAAGCCTTCTGGCAATCTGCTTGCCTCTCTCTTCCCACTCCCCTCCATATTCAATAAACTCCAGTGGTTCCCTATCAACTCCAGTGGTTCCCTATCACCTCAAGGATCAAAGGCCAATTACTCTGTTTGGCCTTTAAGACACTTTATTACTTTTCATAAGGCTTTTCCAGTCTTCTTATGCCTTATTCCTATGCACACACTCTTGGATCCAGTAAGCCCAGCCTCCTGACTGTTCCGTGAACAAGATGCTCGATTTCTTGGCTCTTGGCATTGTCTCTGGTCATCCTCCCTACCAGGGATGCTTTCCTGCCTCATCTCCACCTGCTGGCTTTCCTGGTTTCCTTTTAAGTCTCAACTAAAATCCCATTTTCTAAACCTAACTCCTCTTAATTCTAGCGCCTTCTCTCTCTTAATTTCCTATCTATTCTATATATAGCTTGTGCATACATAGCTCTTGGATTGCTATCCATTAGATTGTTAACTCTTTGAGGTCATGGGATGTCTTTTGCTTCTTTTTGTATCCCCACTGTTTAACATGGTGCCTGGCACACAGTAGGTACTTAATAAATTTTTATTGCCTGACTGACAGATCCTGAGAAGAAATAGAATGCGTCAGGATCTCTGTGTGCAGTTCTAGGAACTTTTTAGGAAAGTTTTTTTAGGAAACATTTTACATTTCAGGAAAGACAGTGTCAAGCTAGAATGTATCCAGAAGATGGCGATAAGAAGCCAAAAGGGACAAAGAGCAAGTTTATAGGAGGATCAGTTGAAAGAATCAGTGATGGTTAACCTGGACAAGGAAAGATTTTGAGGGGACATGAAAGCTGTATGAGAGGCTGAACTATGGGAGGGAAATGAAACTTGATCTATTTGACCCCAGTGGGCAGAATCAGGAGCAATGGGTAGGGGTTACGCAAACACAAGATTTACGCCACATGGAATAGAAAAACATTGGAACAATTATCAAAGCTATCCAAAAATAAAAAGGGCTGGCCTGGAAGTGTTGAGCTAGATGGCTCTTGGGGTTTCTTTGAAAACTTTTCTTCTATAACTCCCCCCACCCTTCAAATTCACAGAATGTTTCAGTTTGCATCTCTTTAACTAATATATCCTACAACAACGTGAGCTCTAGTTAGAGGTCTCTTTGTGTCACATCCCCTACGAGACTTGATGTTCCATGTTTCATTTAAATTTCGTTTCTTTCTCTGGTAGTTAGCACACTGCTTTCTAAACAGGAAGCACTTTAGTAAATTATTGCTGTGGAGCAAATGTTGAATAAGAAATGTCTGGTGTCAATTTTCTAAGACCTTGCAACCTGAAACCATGGTTTTATTATATATCACCTTAAAATACTTTTTACTGAAAATAGATGTGAGGGGCAGCTAGACGGCATAGTAGATAGTGCACCTACCCTGGAGTCAGGAGGACCTGAGTTCAAATGTGACCTCAAATACTTAACACTTAATAGCTCTAAGACCCTGGGCAAGTCACTTAATCCCAATTGCCTCGGCAGGGAAAGAAGAAAGATAATTTTAAAAGACTTGGGATGGAAAAATGCCATCCACATCCAGAGGAAGAACTTCAAAGATTGAATGCAGATTGAAGTATACTATTTTCATTTTGTAAATTTTTTTTTTGTTTTTTCTTTCTCATGGTTTTTCCCTTTTGTTTTGATTCTTCTAACACAATATGACTAATATGGAAATATGTTTAAAATGATCGTACATGTATAACCTATATCCGATTGCTTGTTCTCTGAGGGGAGGAAGAAAGAAAAGTTTAGAACTCAAAATCATATAAAAATGAAATCTGAAAACTATCTTTATATGTAATTGGAAAAATACTATTAAGAAAATAGAGGTGAAAGTGCTAGAAAGATGTAGTGAGATTTTATAGAAACTTAAGATACTTAAACTAAAAGATAAAGTTAAAACTATAGAGCCTCTTGAAAAATGCCATCTACATGCAGGGAGAGAACTATGGACACTGAAGGTACATTGAAGCTTACTATTTTCACTTTTGGTCTGTTTGTTTCTTTCTTTCTCTCTCATGGCCTTTTCCCTTTTAGTCTGATTTCTCTTGTACAACATGACAAATATGGAAATATGTTTAAAAGGATTATACATGAATAGCCTATATCAAATTGCTTGCTGTCTTGAGGAGTAGAGAGGGAAAAGAGGAAGGGAGAAAAATTTGGAACACAAAGTCTTAAAAAATAGATGTTGAAAACTATCTTTACATGCATTTGGAAGATAAAATACCATTGGAAATTTAAAAAAACCTACAGATCCTCATTTTATTTTTTTAAAGCATTTTTACACTGGAAAATTAATAAATATTTACTGAATACCAACATGATCAGGTCTTACATCATTTTCTAGAAATCTTAACCACTATTAAAGAAGAACAGGGAATTAAAGCATCTGGGATAAGGACTGGACTTGGAATTCATAAAGCGTTCTCAGATGAAGAAATCTCTTCGCCTGTTCAAGTTATACCTTCTCTGTACCTTTTGTCTTAGAGTTACCTGAAACACCAAGAAGGCTGAGGGACCTGCCTGTAACTACATAAAATTGTTCAAGTGAAAGAGATGGGACATTTTCTCTATGTAAACAAAGAGCAACTAAAAAACGTTGGTGGTCAAGGGACTAATCTAAGGTCTTTCAGCGGCCTAGAATAAGTTCTAGAAATATTTATGCTTAAAAAGGTTTTTAAAAGAGAGATACACAAGGGGAGTCTCAGGCATCCAGACACCTAATACCATGAAAATGACAAAGGGTCTCAAAGTTATTAGAAAATACATTAAACTTTCCTAAATTTCTTACCTTCTTCCCGGCGTAGGTTTCTTTCGATGTTTGCTACACACGAGGCACAAGTCATGCCAGTGACCTGAATGTAACATTTGGCTGGAGTCTTTGACTCTTCTTTATCATGGACGGGAGGTTTTGGCTCTTCTTTACAATGAGTTGGAATCGTTGTTTTGCTGCATGTTTCATTATTTGAATCTGAAAGCAACATTTCCAATAAAGACTGTTATAAACAACAAAAGTTCCATTCCTTAGGGCAGGGGGAAGAGGGTTTGCTTATTTGCAGTATTACACCAAATGGTTTATAGCCTATACTAGTGGTTCCCAATTTATGGGCTGTTGATCACTGGAAAACCATGACGCTATTGCAAGGGCTCCATTTCATTAATAACCTACTTTCTATGGACAGAACATTCTACGTGTACATAGTTTTCTAAGCAAATATAGATGCTACTGTGATTAATACATTACAAATCCATTTAAAGAGATCCTCAATAAATTCTAACTTTTGTCATTATATATTCTCTAAATCAACAGAAAGTATAAGTTTTACATGAGGGATGAACAGATTGCTGTATGTTAGAAAAAGAGTGTTCAGAATACAACAGCTTGGAAACCACACCTACAAAAGATGTTTCCCAGTTAACTGGCTATGCATATATCCCTGGTATACCCCCAAGTACTAAATAAACCAAAAAGGCAACCATGAAAATCATTAAATGACTGCTGGGCAAGTCACTTAATTCTAATCGCCCCGGGGGGAAGGTGAAAGATAATTTTAAAAGACTGGTAATGGAAAAATGCCATCCACATCCATTGGTGTCTTTCCACAGCTCTGATTCTCCATTTCCTTACTACCCAGCTCTGTCCAAGTAGAATCTTAATTGAATCAAAAGAGCACAGATCTGTTTCTACTAAGCTGTTCAACCACTGCCATTCTCCTATGAGTAGCTGGTAAATAAATTAAGTAGGGATAGACAGATAAGAGGAATTTTTCAAAATTACTTTTAATGGTCATATTAATTACGCATAATACCCCTACAGAAGTAGACGTGATTGTTTTAAGTAAAATGGGTATTAGTCTCATTGATTCTTCTCTAGGTATCTGATATTTTTCAGAAGGAGAAGTTTGGGTAAAAATCCCTTCTCATTAATAAATGTTTACTGACTAATAGATCCTAAAAAGTAGGAGTTTTGCTCTACTCTGCCCCAATTAGAACATGTTTATCCTCCTCAAATAAGTAACTGATATCACAGTCACAATGGAAAAGCACTTTCCATTCACTTAAGGCAAAGCTTCTAAAACTGTGGGTTGTGATACAATATGGGGTTGCAAAATTATGACTTATAATCAGTAAACACTTGATTAATATACTTATTTTATATAGCTATTTACCCAAGGTCACATAAAAATCTCTCAGGCAAAAAGGGTCACGAGTGGAAAAAGTTTAAGAAGTCTTGCCTTACGGGTTTTCAAAACAGACAAAAATGAGATCAAATTTACAGAAGGAAACTGAAAAAGATTGTACCAGTAACTAAGCTAAAAAGAAGGTAGAGAAAAAGGTGGCAGTTAGTTCATAAATGCTTTTAGATTCTCTTGATAACTTAGTTTTATGAACTCCCTAGGTGGCAAGGATCTGCAGGCTCTTAGACTGGGTTCAAATCCTACCTCTGTTACTTCTAACCTGCACGATCTTGGATTTGCGACACTGAGTTGGGGTGAAGGAAGGTCAAAAAAGATGAAGGGATTTCTTACTCTTTACCTGAATCTAACCGATAAGATCATGTTTGTCAGAAACAGCAATTTCCCCTAATTAGCTCTAATAGGCAAAAATAAATATACCTCCTGAAGGCTAAAGATAGGCTAAAGTAGGGAAACTAGTATCAACTCTATTTAACTGTGAAAAATTAGATAATGACTTTGGGAGGATGGCATAATAAAGTGTGTACTCCTCTAATGAAACACAGGAAATATTCATTAAGCCACAGCAGGTATCAGAGCAGAGGACATTTAGGAAGAATTCTCCACAGATCAGCATAATGAATGCTCTGCTGCAAGGTAAAATGCAGGGAATTTCCGCTTCAATCTTTTACCCCTTGGGAACCGAGGGAAGCCTCCACTCTCCCTTGAAGCCTCAGGAAATCCCCATCTACGGTTACTCCCCTGGCTCCTGGCCTTCCTTTGAAAACTAACCACCACCTGTAAGGTGAGGATTGACCATAGTTTTTCACGTTCAGTGAGGTGATATATGCAAAGAAAACCAAGGGGCTGAATAGCATCGACCACTAATGGCCCTATATAGTCTTTTTTTTCCCTTCATGAACGACCGGCTGGAGCCTGCCTGGCCTTGACATTCAAATGACTCCATCTTGTTCATATTTTGACAAAAGTTCAATCATTCCCCCAAGTGTAGGGAACGAAATTCTCCCAGTGTCTTAACTACTTTCCTGGTCATGGGAAAACAACCTGAAGTGTTGGCTCTATCCTAAGTATTTAGTGCCCAGGAAGAGTATCAAGCAATACTAGAGTTGCCAGGGAAAAAATTCCAAGAGGTATTTCATTTTCAAAGGCAATGGTTTACTTTATAACTTAATCTTGCCTTAAAGCTTCCTCATTCCTTCAAAATTACCAAGAATTACTGAGAAATCCAGCTGATGCAAAAAAAAAAATCAATTAATAATAGCAATCATTTAAAGTTTTCAGATTAATTGGGTTATTTCAAGTCTTGTAGACAACTTAACCCTTAACCTATTTACTCTTCTGCAGTTTTGACATTATTTAAATGTAAAGTTGGGTGTGATTTCCAAATGCAGATCTATAACAAGTGATATTTGGCAAATGACTACTCAGGCAGAACAAGAGAAACCTCCACCTAACCAAAGATGGTCCTAGGGGCATTAAAAAGAATGTCAGAACAAAGGAGTCAAATAAACCAATTTCTTTTCAAGAGCTTTGTTTTGGATAGGCTGCATTAACATTCCATTCAACAAGCCTTTATTAATCTCCTACTAAGTGTGGAGACTCTAAGGAAGGCCATGGCCACAAGGAGTCTCACTGTACTGGAGGTTAGGCAAGTACAATGACAGAAAGTCAAAAACATAAGGGTGAGAGTGCTAACAAGTGAGAGTACTGGACTCATAAGGCTGAGAACTTGGATGGGGAAAATCTACAGCTTTCCTTTCACTGAGCTCTAACTGAAATTTGGCATTTCTTTCAATTATTTGAAACCATGATTCGGAGAGAATTAATACATTAATACACCAGCAGAATTAAAAAAAAAAATGGCATGACAATAATGGCAAACGAAATAGAAATTGGGTCTATCTGAAAGCCTTGCTCCTTCTTCTAGGATCATCATCTTACCGAGTGTCGGAGGCAACATTCCCACATCAGTAACTAGGTACTGCTTGCTGGATTGAATTGATTTCTTGGATGGAAGGAAACTTGAAACCTTTTCTAGCCTAATCTCTTCAATCACACATATAAGGAAAAGAAGGCCGAGGGAAGCAATTAGTCCAAAGACAACAGAGCTAATTAAGGCAGGTAGCAGTAGAACTTGTGTTTCCTGGCTGTTTCCATTATACCACACTTCCCTTTCTTTATTTTCCTCTGTAACTGCTGTGAAATCCCTTTACTCTATTAAGATTTCCAGAATTACAGGTATTAAACCTTCTAGGTCTCTCCATGTGATTTTACTCATACAGAGGAATAAATAGGAGTCAGAAATGGAAGTCTTTTGAAATACGCTATATTAAAATGAGTGTAATCAACAGCCATGTCTCCAACAGTCACTAAGAGTTGGTTCCATGTTACTACTATGGATCTGCTGCAATCACTAGGCACAGAAAAGTTCATTTGACATTGTCTCAGTTGACGAGAGTGAAATAGGAAGATATCTGCATGGCAATGTTTGCCTACATTAATTAAGACAGTAGAAATTAATGAGATGGTCTGGAAACAACTTTGTGCTGACTTTGGAGCAGCTACCCAATTTTTTCACACATATTTCAATCAAAGAAGTGTAGTGGAATATTTTCCATTTCACTCTCAGGCCAGGTTCAAATCAAGTTCAAAACAACAGTAGTTTGGCCAAGTTCACCTGTTGCTGGGTAAATACTGGGTAAAAACTGCAGTTCGAAGATGCCAACTAGTTCGGTTCTAGTTAGGAAAGAACAAATAGCTGAGCCCAGTTTAAAAAAAAAATTTCATCTTAATATAAGAACCTAATGAAAATGAATACAACAGATCACAGGATGATAGAGAATCAGAACCAGAAAGGACTTTAGAAGCCATCTAGTCCAATCCCCTTAATTAACAAGGGAGGAAACTGAGGCCCTGAGAGGTTAAATGCCCCCTCTTGGTCACACAACTGGTAAGTAAGCTGATAAGCAGGATTTAAACCTGGGCTCTTCCTGCCTCCAAGTCTGGAATTCTGTTTACTGTAATACTCTACAACTCATTTCTATTTGATAAAAAACCAAGAGTACTGCCAAAATGGAAATAAAACAGCATTATAGAATCGAAGGGAATTGAGGGAATTAATTACCTGTTAAGGTTGCATCAAATCCCATGTCTTCTATTGCTTCCCTTAGGATTTCTGGAGAGGTCAGTAAAGGGTCATATTCAATCATCCCAGTGCTACTGGCAAGTGAGACGCGTATGCATTTTACACCTGGTTTTTTTGATATGACACCTTCTATTGATTGCACACAAGAATTACAAGTCATACCGTCAATATTTATAACAGTTTCTTGAGTCAAAGGCTGGCTAGTGGCACTGCCCCATGGCTTCTG
Source organism: Sarcophilus harrisii (assembly GCF_902635505.1). Lineage (NCBI taxonomy): Eukaryota > Metazoa > Chordata > Mammalia > Dasyuromorphia > Dasyuridae > Sarcophilus > Sarcophilus harrisii. The sequence continues at coordinate 56,245,583 of NC_045432.1, read as the reverse complement.
GAGAAAAGCAACTGTTGGAGAGTTCTGGTTGCTATTACACTCACTTGCAAGCCTCACTTTATACTTCCCTGGTGAGATGGCTTCTATAGTTTTTCTCAGGGCATCTGGAGTGATTAATTTGGCATTATACTTCACCACAGCAGATTTGTTCTCTAAAGAAACTGTCACGCTCTTTACAGCTGGGAGTGTAGCTAAATGGCTCTCGATATTGGACACGCAGGATTGACAATGCATGCCATCTATGATGAAAGTAGAAGTTGAGCCCTTCGTAGATTTGGAACATTTTTGCTGCGATTCCTCATTGGATTTGACTGACGTGTTCTTCAGGCGTTCTACATCGATGGTTCCCAGCTTGAGGTATTTGGGCTGTTTTTTCATGAATGCTGGAAAACCCAAAGCCTCAATTTGCTTTTTTATTTCTTCTGCTGTAATAAGGTGAGGCTGATACACAATAGATGCTTCTTGATTATCCAAGGAGACTGAGAAACCAAAATAAAAAAAAAAGCATAATTTAGTTGTTGTTAGTTCTCGTCTAACAAATAGGATAGCATAGGATACCCTGTTAATGCTGTAATACATATTTTTCCTCCCTCATTCTTCTCTTCTGTTCATAAAATATTCTTTTTCTTTCTAGAAAAACATGGGTGCTTTTATTTTTTACTGTGGCAATAAAGTAAAGCAGAGTGGTTACTATAAGAAACTCCATTAGAGGATGGCTGCTTTAGGAATCCTCAACTCCTTACATCTCTAGGCCCCCAAAGTCTCCTCCTCCAAATTAGGGTCTGGGAATCACCTATCCTCTAATTAAAGACATTAACTTAACTGACATTCAGGCTGGAATACAAATGTGGGAATACCAGTAAGCATTCCATTCTCATCACTTTTTACCCACTCAAAGAATGGAGCTTTGGAAGAAAGAGAAAATCAAAAGCCCAAAGGGAAAAGCACTCCTTTCCTTCAACTCGAAAAGAAAAAAAAAGAAGAAATCAAAGAACATTACCCTTAATTCGCTGAACACCTTGCAATTTACTTATTTTTCCTTCAATGGTGCTTGTGCATGAATGGCACGTCATGCCCTCCACCTTCATCTTCAGCATGACTCCGTTTGCTTGAACCACACTGGTGTCTTCACCAGAGGCTGGCTTCTTTTCTGGTGCTCCAGTATCTAAGCTGATACCCGGAACCAGCTGGATTATCTGATTGGCATTCACCACAGAAGGGATCATTGTCACAGTTGCTGAGCTTTGCTGAGGAGAAATTTGAATGTCTGTTACACCCTTGGCCTTAAGCAATGTGCTCTGGATTTGATCCCATGATGGGGCCAGTGAAGAAGTAGTAACAGTCAGAGACAGAGTGTCCGTTAAGACAGGCTGAGGGGTGGGATTGGGGAGAGAAGCCTCAAATCCCATATCATCGATCGCTTCCCGCAGTGAGCCTGGATTCTGTAGTTTGGAGTCATAGATAATGGTTGCCGTTTTTTTTGCCAGTGAAACCTATGGGGGAAAAATGGGAGAGCCAGGGTTAGTTAAGTGATGTGACAAATATTTTGAAGCTGCCAGATCATCCTGCCACAAACAAGATCCATAAAACATGCTCAACACCTTCCCTCTCAGAGAAGTTTCTCCATCACTTTTGACTTTGCATGTTCTCCCTGAAGAAAAAGCAGCATATATTGATAAAACGGATATGGCTGAAGGTAGGCAATCATAACTACAGGACTGGAAAAGCACGTGAAACCTGTACATGGACAAACACACTTAGAATTTGCCAATGGGATGCAAACTGCTTTTTCTTAACATGTCTTCACACAAATTACCACAATACTTCAAGTTTTTGCCCAACAACTCAACATGCTAAATCCCTAGGGAAAAGGATTAATGAAAGAAAATAATTAGGTACGGAGCTTAATCTTCAAATCAGAAATGGGTCAATTAAGATAACTAGGACTAGGTATAAGCAAGTCTTGCCAAAGTCAACATATTGCAGGTCTGTGTCTGAGGGAAAAAAACAAACAAACCCAAAAAACTCTCTGCTGTGTCTGTAGAAGTCAAGGCCACATTCGCTCATTCCCATGATCTGGTGGCATACATTCTTGTTCCCCTTCAGTGTCTATTTTTGCTGTCTCCCTGAGGGTCAATGTGTTGTCACACCAAGATTACTGCCATGACAACTCCTTTTCCCCACATTACAAAGATGTCTGACAAAGGGGAAAGCACCCTAAACTGGGTTTCAAAAGACTTGAATTGTCTTTAGTGCCAGTTCTTGCCAATTCCTAGATGACCTCAGGTGAGGTGCAGAACGTCCCTAAAGCTCAACTTTCTTGTATATAAAATGAGAATAGCACCTGCCCTGTCCCTCTCCCAGGGTTGTGGGAAAACCCAAGACAATGTGAAAGAGCATGGCCAATGGGAGAACATTAGATAGTGACATCACAGGCTCAGGGCATGTAAAACATATACACACTCATATACACACACTCCTCTTCAAACAGCTAAAAATTAAATTCACTGAAATGGGAGTTATTTACAATTCCCCTACAATGGTTACTAAGTGAATCTTCCTTCTGTTATCAATGTAACATATATATATATATATATATATTAATCTAGTTTATGCCGCACAAAACGTAATCTTTGACCTTGGCATAGTAGGACCTCAACAATCTCCCCAAACTAACTTTTCTGGATTCTTTCACACTATCCCCCTTCGGATATTTCTTCATGTTCCTGCAAAATTGGATTACTCTTAAATCCTCATTCCTAGAATGCTCCCTCCCATCTCCACATCTCCTTCCTTCAAGGCTCAACACTAACCCTCCTCCCCAGGTGTAAGTTTTCTTTCCCTCCCAAGATTTTTTTTTTTTGAGCATTTTACCTAAACCAGGCCTTGTTAGACTTTTTCCACTTGTGCCCCCCTTTCACCCAAGAAATTTTAATGTGGCTTCAGGCATATGAGTATATAAAATAAGTATACAAATCAAACATTTACTGATAAGAATGATAATTTTGCAATTCCTACATTCAGTGGGAATCCCATATGCAGTTGCAACCCAAAGTTTAAGAAGCTTTGACCTAGACTTCTCCTTTCTAAGAAGTCAACTCTGCCATAATGCTTGTTTCAAAAATGTGAATCTATTCCAATAGATTGATTACATAACACAGTATGCATTTTGACTTGGCTTATGCTCAATTCCTTAGGTGAAAAATAGAAAGAATGCCAAAAAACTGTACCACTTCACAAATTGCGACCCTTCTAACACCTACTTCCCATAAGTAAACTTAAGTTCTTTGTCAAGATATATCATGTATCTTCGGGAGCAATAGGAGCTGTTAGCTGATCCTTCTCCATAGCTTCTGTCCTTGAGATCCATAGTTGCAGTCGTCCCTGTCAACAGGAGACGTGGTAGAACTAAGGTACAGGCTGAGCAGATCGTGGACAGTTGGAGGCTACAGACTCTGCCACTATGGGTTGTAAGATATATGTACTTCTCGACCATTTGACATGTAGAAAACTATGCTATCACTTTTATTAGTTTCTTGTCTAGTTTTTAATGTGTCAGCAGAGAAATTTTTGAAAAAAAACAAAAACAAAAACAAAAAAGAAGTTTTTAAAAACTGTTCCCCAATCACATTTTCCCCATATTAACACATTTTCCCCATAATTAACGTGTGGTTTTTATTTTGTGACTTTGCAGAGACTGGTGCTTTGGGGGAATGAATATGTCTCTTTAGAGGAAAATTAACTATATCACATTATATGTATATCAAAAATAAAATCCTCTGTCATTCAAAGTCCTTCATAACCTAGCTCCTCTCTTGTCTTGCCAGTCTTCTTACTCTTGATGTCTGTTCCTACTGACACAGAGACACACAGACACACAAGACACAGACACACACACACTCATTCTCTCTCTCTCTCTCTCTCTCTCTCCCTCCCTCCCTCCCTCCCTCCCTCTGTCTCTCCCTCCCTCCCTCCTCCTTGCCATTCACAAACCAGGTACTCCATTTCTCACCTCTGGCAATTTTCAATGGCTGGCCCCAATGTCTAAAATATTCTCCCTCCTCATCTCAGCCTCCTTCAAGTACCAGCTAAAATCTAAAGAAAGCCTTTCCCAAATCTCCTTAATTCTAGTGCCTTCCCATACTATTTTCACCTTTTCTTGTTTGACTTTTCTTCCTAGTACATTTTCCTTTTTGTTCTTATTTTTTTACAACATGACTAATGTGGAAATATGTTTAAAATGATTGTATATGTCTAACCTATATTGCTCTCCTTGATGTCTTGGGGAGGGGGAAGATAAGGGACAGAGAGAAAAAATGGAATTCAAAATCTCACAAAAATGAATATTGAAAACTATCTTTACATGTAATTAGAAAAAAAATACTACTGAGAAAAAAAAAATCTAGCGCCTGCCCCATATTGAATAACTCCAACTTAATCCAGGTCCCTAGCCTATTTGTAGGTGGTTGTTTGCATACTGTCCCCCCATCAGAGTGAGAGCTGTTACCTTTTGTTGTATCCCCAGTGCTCAGCACATTGCATGGCACATAGCAGGAGCCTAACAATGCTTACTGATGGAGTGATTATTCCTTCGATAGATGCCCTCTCCTTGGAAGGCAAGATGCTGCACTGGAAAGAACAGTGGGCATGAATAAAGAAGCCCAAATTCAAATCCTGATGCTGTTACTTCACACCCATGTGTCCTTTTGTAGTTAATTTGATCTCTTTAATATATCTGATTGTCCCTTACAAAAAAAAAAAAGTGGGGAATTTTTTTTTGTTTGTTTAAAAAACAACAATTAAAAAACCAAACCATTAAAAAGTCACTTCCTTAATTTTAAATACAAAAAGTATTTGGTGATGAATTTACTGTATTCCTTATTGATTTCCTCTACTTATGAATAAGTAAATAAGGAAACTATAGCATGGATGCTAATTAAGAAATTCTCCTGTCGTTTTTTCATGCTTAAGAAAAATACTTCCTTATTTTTTAACTGTTTGAGTGTTTTAAACTTCGCCAGCTACATAGATTTACAGGACCAGAGACTTTAGCAGTGAGGACCTCTTCGAACCTATGCAGATCACAACCGTAAACTCAGAACTTAAGAAAAGGTTGTGAGAATCTTTGTGGGAGAAAAATGCACCACACCATAGTCTGAGCTTCTCGAGCCTCAGCCAAGATGGAACTTAGAGAAGAGACATTGGAGCTGGAATGGAGTCTTTCTAGCTGGGCAAAATGTGTCAGAGTGTGTACAATATTAGACTGGTGTGTCCTCTGCAAATCTACGATTGCCTCCATACTGCCCCACAATGAGGCCACAATCAGAAAAGGATTTTAGCGAACATAAGTCATCTTGTCCAATTGGCTTTTGGCCCTGCTTTGTTACTCTAAGGCCTAAGATGGAACCCAATATGCCTAATGCATCACTGTCCCCAATGAAGAAATTATTTAATTAAATAATCCATTTAATTATGACTTTCACGTTACAAAAACTGTCCTTTATGTTTTCAGCTGTTTAAGCAGCTTAGACTTGTTCCTCTGTCCCAAGGTCCTGGGGAGATGACAGGTGTTAATGCTAGGCCCAGAATGGAACAGGAAACTGAGGGTGAGCTCAATAGCTTTTGTGAAATTGTTCAGGGTGTATACATTCTGCCTATATATGCACATACATACATGTATCCACAGTACAAACATGGACTATGTATCAACATGTCAAGGAATCTCCACTTGGGTATTCCACGGATCTGTGTTTGATCTTGGGCTACTGTTTAACCTACCTATCAATAACTTAGATAACAGCATAGATGGGATGCTTACCAAATTGGAAAACACTGAGCTGTCACACAGTGGGTAACAGAGTGAAAATCCCAAAAGTTCTTGAGGGACAAATGTAAAATCTTACACTTGAATACAAAAATCGACCTCAAGTACCACAGGGGGTGGGAAGTTAGACAACACGTGTTCTGAAAAAGTTTTAGTGGACTGCAAGCCCAATGTGAATCAGCAATGGGATATGGCGGGGTGGGGAGCCTAGAATGGTCAGACCTTAGCAGTTGAGTGGAGGATCAAGTGGGGAGAGACTAGATGAAAGACAGGGAGGCTAGTTCAAAAGTTATTGCAATATTCTAGGTGCAAAAGGATGAGGGCCTGAAACAGGGTTATGGCCATAGAAAAAGAGAGCAGGGGTATGTATGAGTGAGGGTTGTTTTAAAGGTAGCAATGGCAAGATTTGTTAATAGATTGGCTCTGCAGGGTGAGATCATGAAGTGAGGCAGAATAGAGGAGGAAGAAAATGCAGCTCAGGACAGAGTCCCTAGGCAGTACTCATGTTTGGTAAGTGACACAGAAAAGAATCAGGAGAGAGCACGGCACAAAAAATCCCAGAGATGAGAAAGTATCCAAGAGGATGTGACCGGCAGCAGCAAGTCCTGCCAAGGGGTTAAGAAGGATGAGGAAGAACAGAGAAGGCCATCAAGTCTGGCAGTGAAGAGGTCACTGGAAACACTGCAGAAAGCAGTTTCACTTGAATTTGAAACTTGAAAGCCAGATTGCAGAGGATTTAAAAGAGAGTGAGGGGAGAATGAAAAGAACTACAGACTGCTTTCTCAAGGACTTTAGCCAGGAAGGGGAGGCGAGATAGAGGATGAAAGCTAATGGGGAGAGAAAGGAAAAACAAATGAGGATTATTTTTTAAGAATGAAGGAGACCTGAAAGTGTTGTGGGAAGCAGTCATGAGAAGATGAAGATGATGATAATGATGAAAACTAACATGTATATGACAGTAAGGGAATAAGTAGTTGGGAATGGGAAATATGGCATGTATACCAGCTGCTGGGAGTTCAGAATCACTGGAATGGAGAGAGTATAAGTATGAGAACCATAGAGGAGTAATTCTAGGAAAGCTCAGTAGTTGGACATATGTCTACAAGGGAGAAATGTGATTAGTGTTTGGGATCCTTCCTTCAAATGCAACCTCATGATAAGTGGTGAATGAGGTTGTGTCCTGGAAGTGACGTTCCAGGAAGCCCTGCTGATAGCAGGAACAGGGAGAGATGTGGGAGCTGGAACAGGAGGAAGTGGGGAAAAAAAACCATTCTATTCCATCCCATCTTTTCAAATCTGGCCCATGTATTCCCTCTGTAAATCCATGAAAGTTCTGAAACATTAAGCTGCCTTATTCCATGGTGGGGAGGATAGCTGATTTCTGTCAGAGCTCGGCCACAATCCCGTCAAGAGCTTTGTGAAAGGGTTAACTATCTCTCCCAAATCTGATTGTTACATAATAAGTGATGGCACAGTCGATTTGGAGTCAGGAAAACGAGTTAAAATCCATCCTGAGACATATACTAGGGGTGTGACAATGAGCAAAATCACCTATGGCAGTTTCCTCATCCGTGAAGTGGGGATAATGATAGTACCTACCTTACAGGGTTGATGTGAGAACCAAATGAGATAATGCATACAAAGTACTTTTTAAACCTTAAAGCACTGCATAAATGCTAGCTATTATTATTAATAAACCACATGTTGAATTCTCAAAAATTATAATCTCTAAAGTCCTTTCTAGTAATAAATACCATAATCCTATCAGCTGACTGTAATTAGACTTCAAGTTTTCTAAAAAGGGATCAAAATATTTGTGACAGTATTACTATACTGACGTCCTGAAGGAAATCTCATTTATTATGCTGCCTCAAGGACAGGAATCTGAAAAGTACCCAACATCCTATGTCCACAATATATAGTGTAACATCTTGGTCCAGATTTAAAATTTCACTTACAACAGGCAACTCCCAGTAAATGCTAATTCTAATTAGCATATCAATTGCATGTTTTCCTTTATGTCAAAATAGCCCAAGAGTGGACCTAGAGAGATCTGACAAAAGGCAGAAGAAAGAAAAAGTAGGACAAGCAAGGCAGGAAGTGATTAGAAGTGTTATTTTTCCTTTTCATTATTGACTATCAAGTTGCCAAACTTAGAAAGTGTGCCACTATGAATCTCTCACTGTTTTAGAATACACACACGTGTATATTTGTATGCATGTCATGTGTACATATACACGTCATACACATCTGCATTGTGTGTGTGTGTGTGTTCATATATACGATTTGCTACTGATCAGAAAGTGTTTTCAGGTTACATAGATAATTCCATTTCTTGGCAAAGTAACTAAACTCAAATGGCACTGATCTGACCTTAAATGGTCCTTTGTGAAACAGTGGTAAATCCTGGGAAGATCTTGAAGAAACAGTACCACCATCTATGATTGAGTTTGGTTGGCTTTTTTTAGAAAACCATATAGGAATATACATGTAAATATCAAAGAAGAATTCAGCCCTGTAATTATAAGTATAAATGCTGTCAGAAAAAAAAAGATTTCTACCAGAAGTAGCTCCCTAGGTAAGATGGCCCTGTTTTCTATAGAATATATATTTCTCAGTAAATGAGGCATAGGTTTATTTGGAGAATACTCCAAGTGTATGGGTTTCCAGATAGTAAAATAATTTTACTGTAATTATCAAAAATTCTACTGACAGGAGTAAAGCTGTATAGCTACATAATTAGTGAGATTCAGCTTCCGCTCTGGCACATAGTACCAGTTGCTTTAGATCAAAGAAAGCAGGTGTCACACTTAGCACTTATTGAAAAAAATTAAGTACTACAGAATACAATCTATTTTTTGCTAGTCTTTTTCTCAAGCCAACAAATTTTAAAATAGCACTTGTTTTCTGATTAGTCCAAGAATTATAAATATTACAAAGTAAAAATGATTATTCAGAAAATCAATTCAAAATATAAAATGTGCCTAAAAATAAATAAATGAAATAGGCACCTGTCGATTCTGGTTTTTCCAATTTGGCTTTCTCCCCAAAACAAATCAGAGATGACTGCATCTGTGGGGATCAAAAGTGGACGTCTACTATACTAGAACCCATGCCACAGCATGATGGTGAATATAAAGAAACATTAGCTTTAGAAGAATTTGAGAAAGATGAATTAAGAGAAGAATACTAAATAAGGATCCGTGAAATTTACTCAGATGTCAAAGAAGCAGAAAACATTTGGAAACTATCCCTGTACTTTTCTTTTTCCCTAAAAACTTCTGTAGCTATAGTCATAAGCACAGACCTCTGACTGGTTGGAGTTTGTGCTTTTCCTCACACAAATTAAGTAAAATCAATGAAAAACTTATTTCCAACCCCAAAGGACATGAGATTGAAAGATAAAACTTTATCAGCAGACTTTTATTCGGTGGAAGGAAAGAAAAGTGCATCAACTGTGAACTGCCTACATTTCAATACCACTCCCACATACTTAGTTCTTGGACCCTTTTTTTAATCCCAAGATTCTAGTGCTTTCTCAAACTGAAACACAATGACTGAAGTAACCAGATCTTTTTTACCAACGGGTAAGTAAAATCAAAGACTATTTGCTCAAGTTCTTGTGAAAAATCACAAAAAAACTAATGACAAATCCTTCAAGTGTGGATAATTGTGTATTCAACTGCAAAGCCACCTTCGTTGAGACTGTTATTGTGAGAAACAAAATGGCAAGCTAAGTAAAAGCCCAAGCAAGAACTTCTTAGAACTGAAGGTATATGACCTGTAAAACACACCAAGATTGCTAAATTCCCACTCAATGAACCCTATGCATGTGATAACCGTGTATTTTAAAATCAGCCAGAGTCAGGAATTCAGGTTAGGGAAAAATCTTCAATCTTTTATTCTCAGTAGAGATGAAGAAGAATTGGAGGTAGAAGGGGGTCAGAGGTAAAAGGAAACTGAGTCAAGAAGCCAGCCAGACCAGAAGCCACGAGATCAGCAGCCACCAGAGCAGAACCCAGCCAGCAATCTCCCCCAGCCTCTCTTCCTGCCCCTATGCCTCCACCCACCAAAATCGTCATTTCCTATACAACACATCAGGACTTGCACAGAGAGTGGGTGGGGGCCATTCTTTCTCCAACCATATATATTAATAGAGTATAGTTCAATTACTATTTAGTCTCACGTGCTTGGGACCTCAGTGCATCAACTCAAGCCTCAGCCCATTACATATGCACTTCTTAAATAAATGTCTGATGTTAAAAGGGAGTCTTTCAGATTCCTGATCATAAGAGATCATTAGTTTGATCTGTTGACCATAATGCTCTGTAGAACACAGAAGTATCTCTTCTGCGTGGTTGGGAGGGGGAAAAAAAGGATGTTGCATATAGATTTTAAACATAATACACATTAGAATATGAAAGGTAGACCAAAGTGCTGCTGGGAAATCCAATGATGGAGGAGGCACCTTTAATATGGGTGATCAGTTTGAAAATTGCTATGAACCGATTAAATTCGTCACCAGTATTCAGTCAAAATAGGTTTTACTCTCTTTTCTCTTCCCAGGATAAATGAACTAAAAAAGCCAAATTACAAACAAATAAAAAACACACACCTGTAAGAAAAGCCCACCAACTATAACGTTCTTCTAATGGTTTTCAAGCCTTCACTTAGGTACTAATAATGAGAACAATAATACTCAGATGTGGCTATCAAACATGTGTCTTTTCCTGGCGCTATTAGGGATATGTTTAGAGAATGACTCATTAATCCCTGGCTGTGAAAAGACACCTTCAAAGTCACACCAACTCATAGTAAACATAGATAATAGCACACTTCCATGAGAATCACATTACACCAGGTCCCCAAACTTTTTGTGGGAAAGATCTATTTTTAATTTTCCTGATGCTTGAGATTTTTGGGTGAGGAGGCAAGAACCTAGAGAGGCACTGAGGCAGCCAGAGAGACTCTCCCTAAATAGACCAAGGGAGGGGTGCTATTTGATATATTGCTTCCCTGATGGGAGTCTTGGCTGGGACAGTGGGTGTGGGCAAGACTAAGCAAGAGGTGACAACAGTCATGGAAGAATAGGATTCTTTAAATGACTCTACAGCAACATACATGCAAGCTTCCAGCTTGACTGACAGATCCTGCTCTCCCAGCTAGGAACTTGAGAATTCAAGACTATATCCCAGGAAGACAGAATCAGGCTCCCTCTCCCAAGGGTCAATCAAGCCATGTTCTAATTCAGCTGATTGTCAAATGAAGAATAAGGATGTATGATTTTACCACACATTATCATTCTAAGGCCCAAACCAACCATGAGAAAAGTTCATAGAGGAGGTAATAACACACGAAACTGGCTATTCATTAAGAGTTTGTTATCATTAAATATTAATTGAATACCCACTAAGGATACTGTAGTATGCAAGCTTGGGGGAGGGAAACATGGTTCAAAGGTGATTCAAGCCATTTGGAGGTAGGATGGGCGAGTGTAAAGTGAACCAGAGGATCCAGATTGGAGACCAGCTTTGAGACCTACCCTGTGCTCCTTATTACCTATTTGGCTAAGGACAAATCATTTTTCCTTTCTTGGTCTCAGTTTCTTCATCTGTAAAATGAAGGGACTGGAACAGATTACTGGGATCCAGAGATAGCCTGATACAGAGGGAAAGAGTGCTAGCTTTAGAATCAGAGGTCCCAAGTTCAAATTCTGTCTGGCATTTACTAGCAGTACGCCAATGGTCAGGTCACTTAACAATCTCTGGGCTGGGATTCCTCTCAGAGTGTTGGTTGTACTAAATGTCTTTTAATAGTCTTTTCAGCTTTAAGTCGATGATTCCGAATCCTATAAGCTCTGGGGTCCTTTTGAGTTCTAAACCCAAGAAGGTAACCTTCTATGAAGACACATCTTGCCACATAACAGGAAAATCAAACTATATATATATATATATATATATATATATATATATATATATGTATATATAGGCATAAATACATATGGCATAAAAGGGGATTTAAAAATAAGATGTAGACAAGGGTTTCTCAAACATGGAATCTGCAGAGTATTCCAAGGATGTTGTGGCAACCAGAGACATAAAGCTACAAACAGCTATTTGGTAATATGAGACACATTTAAAACAAAATGTGGAGGGCTCTGATGAAACAGGAGAGGCACTACTGGGGAAAAAGTCAGGCCTGACAAGTTTGAGAACCACTGACTTACAAAGACACACAGAAATTCAAATGTCTTTAATTAACACTGAGGATGAATAACATGTGACTGGTACAGTGGAAAGAACTCTGAACTCAGAATCCCAGGGACTGAGTGCTGAATCCCATTTCTTCCATTAACTGCTTGTGTGATCTTGGGCAAATCACTTAATATCAAAGGGTCTCAGTATCCACATCTATACAGAGGGGGCTCTGCAAGAGGGCCACTCCAGCCCTGTGACCTGATGAAGCAGTGGATGTTTTTGAAAGATGTAGGGAATACTCAAAAGATATGAAGACAATGTTCAGATTAAAAAAAAATTAAAGCCATTTCTAGTCAGATGAAAAAGTGCTCTAAATCTCTATTGATTAGAGACATGCAAATCAAGACAACTCCGAAGTACCACTTCACACCTCTCAGATGGGCTAAGATGACAGAAAAAGATGATGATAAATATTGGTGGGGATGCGAGGAAAACTGGGATACTGATGCATTGTTGGTGGAGTTGTGAACTGATCTAATCATTCTGGGGAACAATTTGAAACTCCGCCCAAAGGACTATCAAATCCTGCATAACCTTTGACCAAGCAGTGTCTCTGCTGGGTCTGTATCCCAAACGGATCATAAAGGAGGGAAAGGGACCCACACATGTAAAACTGCATTAGCAGCCCTTTTTGTAGTACCCAGGAACTGGAAAGTGAGTAGATGCCCATCAGTTGGGGAATGGTTGAATAAGTTAGGGTATATGAATGTAATGGAATTACTGTTCTGTAAGAAAGGATGAGCAGGCTGATTTCAGAAAAGCCTGGAAAGACTTACAGGAACTGATACTAGGTCAAATAAACAGAAGCAAGAGAACATTGTACACAGTAACAGCAAGATTATATTGATGGCTAACTGTAATGGACTTGGCTCTTTTCAACAATGAGGTGGTGCAAGGCAATTCTAATAGACTTGTGAGGGAGAAAGCCATCCGCATCCAGAAAGAGAACTAAGGAGACTGAATGTGGATCAAAGCATAGCATTTTCACCTTTTTGTGGATTGTTGGTTGTTTGCTTGTTTTTTTTTTTCTTTCAAGTATTTTTTCCCTTTTGATCTGATTTTTCTTGTATAGCAGGATGAATATGGAAATATATTTAGAAGAATTCAACATGTTTAACCTGTATTGGATTGCTTGCTATCTTGGAGAGGGAAAAAAATTGAAACACAAGGTTTTGCAAAGGTGAATGTTGAAAACTAATTTTGCACATATTTGAAAAAATAAAATACTATTAATTAAAAAACGATGTAAGGGACACTGCTTTGGAGGTCTTTGGCTTCTCTTAACTTCTGACCTCAGAGACCTTGTCAGGTACTTCAGGGGAAATAAATTCAAGCAATCTATTTTAAATGTCTGCTAAGTGTCTGGTACTGTGTTAGAGGCTCAGGATACCAAGGCAGTAAAAACAAAGCAGGCCCCATCCTCAAGGAGCTTATTTTCTTCTGGTGGGAAAGAAAACATCCAGAGAAGTAGGATTAGGGATTTAGAGATGGAAAGTACCTCAGAGATCATTTTATCCAAGTCCTTAATTTTATAGATAAGGAAATGAAAACCCAGAGATGTTCAGTGACTGCCAAGGCTCACTCAGGAATTAAAATTATTGAGATCTAAGATTTAAACTCAGATTTTTGGAATCCAAATACACAGATCTCTGTTGACTATGTAGTATTCTGATATCTCCCCATAATAAAGTAAATGGGAAATAATTTGATGAGGAAGTGAACATTAACAACTGGAAGACTCAAAAAAAGCGAATAACTTAGATTAAGGTGAAAAGGATAAGTGAAATCAGAAGTAGGTAAGACAAAAAAAAAGAGGGAAAAGATGAAGAAGAAAGGGGAAATGAGAGAGAGGAGAACAAGACTGAAAAGGCAGCTAGTTACAAAAGTTGGAAAGAAAATGTTAAAGAGAGGTAGTTTGGTGGTGCAGTGGATAGAGCACCAGCCCTGGAGTCAGGAGAATCTGAGTTCAAATCTGACCTCAGACACTTAGCACTTCTTGGCTGTGTGATCCTGGACAAGTCACTTAACCCTAATTGCCTAAGCATAAAAAAAAGAAAGAAAAGAAAATGTTAAAGAATCAGAAAGGGTCTAGCTCAATTCCTTCATTTTACAAAGGAAGAAACAGACCTAACAGATGAAGGGTCTTATCCACAGTCAGTACAGAATTATGGTTTTTTTTTAATTGCTAAGACAAAGAAAGAATGGGTCAGTATACCACAGGAAATAAAAATCCAACTCACAGGAAGAAGAAAAAGTGGGTAGAAATTACTTATCTCAATTTCCTCCATTATCCATTTTTGGGAGTTTTGTTGTTATTGTTGTTGTTACTGAAAATGTACAGCACAAAATTTACTGCAACTTATGCTTAGAGATGAAAATAATAGCTAGCAATTATATAGCACTTTAAGGTTGGCAAAGCATTTTGCAGAGATTATCATCAACCCTGGGAAGTACCTCTATTTGACAGATTAGGAAACTGAGGCTGAAAAAAGCTAAGTGATTTTCTTAAGGTCACACACATCCTAAGTGTCTGAGGCAGGAGTCTTCCTGCCTGGCTCCAAGTCCAGTCCTCTTAGCCACTGTCTATGTAATAATAATAGTTCACAGTTAAGTACTTCAGGTTTTACAAATCACTTGCATAAAGATGAAAACAAATATTAGCAGATAATCGATTTCCTTCTCTTAAATAAGAGGAATAAACAAAATGACCTCTAAAGTCCCCTTTCATCTATGGCTATGGTGGCTATGATCTCATCAGGCAGTTTTGCAAAATCCATGGCCCTAACAAATTAAGAAAGGAATGTAGCCACAAGGAGACATGGAGTCTAGGAAGTCCTCTGAATCCAATAAGAAAGTTCTTTCACTTCTCTAATTAGTAATGCTGTATAACCTCTTTGAAAGAAGTAGAATTATCAACCCTGTTTTACAGATGAGGAAACAGAAATTAGGTTGAAGAAGTTTGCCTAAGATCATGCAGCAAGCTGGCAACACATCAGAAACACACTTCTACTGTCTCTGTCCACTGAAGCACAGCAATGAGACTCTCTTTCACAATAACAGACTACACGCTAGAAGGATGAGTTGGGGAGAAAACAGCGCCTGTGGTGGCACTCGACAGCCACATAAAAATGAAGACACAACCGGCTCCCAACTAACAGGAGTGTTCTCTGTGCTTGTAAACACATCCCAGTGTGCCACACATACAAAAGGAACCCTAAATGACCACAAGACACCAAAATGAAGTTATCAGAAAGCCACAATAGTGATCCTCCTTAATCAGAAGGTCCATCTAGCATGGTCCCGATCAATAGTGGACACCACATTAATGGTTTTTCCTTCACTGAAAATCAGTCTACACTTAACATATAAAATAGTATCAGGAATTTTTCCAGATTTTTCCTTGTTCCAGTTTTTCAGCCTGGGATATTTAAGACAACAAAACTTCAAAGCACACACACATGACCCTTCCCTCTTTTCTCTGCTACAGACAAATGATTCTGGATTCTACTTAAAAAAACATAATCCATAATTTATTACTTCAAATATTGGTTTTTTTCACGGTTATACTGGCAACGTTAAGAGAAAAAAATCAATTTTGTTGTAGTTGACTGTTCAGATGGAAGAAATGAGAGGCCAGACAGGTTGACTGGATATTGAGTAAAGAAAAGCCTCTGTCCGTGGGTGCAAATATCTGTGAGCCATGTGACCCATGCAGAACGATTACTGGATAGGATCGAAAGCATCACCATCTTTCATAATCAATGATCCTAATGACACCTTGTTTTCCATTTTCAGATACCTTAAATTTGATCACCTTGACTTCTGTTATTGAAGGAGAAATAAAGGTCCAGAGATGACCTACTTAACAGCACATTTAGAACCATGACATTATTTGCTCCCAAGTCTTGAACTCTCAAGTCCATTTCTGTTCCAGGTCTAAAAGTCATTTCATACCAGGTTTCCAATCATCATAATTTGTTCTCACTGAAATCTGGGGCATTTACTTACTTGAATATGGTGTACACCATTCTTTTTTCCAATCTGTTGCTCAATGGTCTGGACACAGGAATTACATGTCATACCTTCCACTGCAATGGTGATAGAATTCACACCCATAATTGGATCCATTTTGCTTTTCTTCACATTCCTGGGTTAAAAAAAAAAATAGTAAAAGATTTCAACTCAGCAGTGGAAATGAGCACTTTTCTTTCTCTATGGAACTGTGCTGGTAGTAAAGTAAATAAAAATCACTTTAAAAAATCTGTCTATAACTTTCCTTCATCTTGGAGAGGAGGTAAAAAGCTATTTCCAAGACAAGACATCACCATCCCTGAATGAATACAGCACTAAAAGAAAACTTAGGATATTTCCAAGGAGACAGAGTTATTCCTGCTTATGTTTTCCTTCTTACCGTAATTTCTCATAGCTAATACTATTGCACCAAGTTGTTTTCGTGTTTCAAGTAATTTTCTTTCAACACAAAATCACCTACATACAGTAACAATTCAATTGAACAAACTTTATCGAGTATTTATGTGGACTAGGCAAAGACAAAATTTCAGGTGATGTACCCATTAGCTTATAATGTTAAAGACAAGGGCAGAGGAGATAATATATCGGTAGGAGTAGAAAGGAAAGAAGTTACAAAGAAGCATATTTCTATAGAGTTTGTTTACATACCATTGTGCAATTGGTATGATCAGTCACATTGGAAGCAAGCCTAAGAAATGAGTCAGGAAAAATAATGGGCTTTTCCCAATGCATATCTGTAGGCAACTTTGAGAGGAACCTTACGTTACTCATGTTTGGGTCCCATGATTTTGTGTAACTTTGAAGGTACTAATTAAAGCAAATTTCTCTAGTTTATAAGAGAAGTTACATTAGGAAGAACAGGTTAGGTAGATACAGGGAAATTATGCAAGTACTTGGCAAAGACTTCAAGTTATATAGAGAATAATTAGCTTTGCAGAAGAGGCAGGGGAGGAATTTTGAGCTACAAAGGGAGGAAAGGGCAAATGGTGACTGGGGGCTGGGAGGGAAAGCAGGAAATAAAAGAAATGATACTAAGATATTATCACACCCAGCATGAGACAGCAATAAAAGGAAAAGCCAGAATCCAATCACAAAAGTTCAGTGTTCACTCTTAGAATCTACTTGATTTGAATTAGAATCTGCATTCACAGGACCATAAGTAACACTTTAAAAATGGAGACTGTCCCAATAAGAGCTAGCACGGACCATTTCAACTGGGATGAAATCTCCAAGGATGAATTCTGCCCATTTCTGAAGCAGATGCTAATTTGACTGACCTTCTACCACCACATATGATAGGATGTTTAAATATTTCCGAATCCTATTCTCTCAGAGGGCACAAGGTAAAAACGATTACAAAGATGGCTCTCCTTAGACAATCAAATAATCAACTTAAAAGCAAGCAAGCTTTATATATAAGTAAACCCTGACCACTGACACACCTGAAGGCACACTCACCAGACTGCTTTAGGCTCAGCATCTTTGTATTTATGAAGCACCCTTGTTTAAGGCCTCCCCTTACACTACCTTTGAATCTACTCCCTGGTTTTGGAAACATGACTAGCTTCCATGCTAAAATAGATATGTTACTAGAAAGGCTAGTAGTCCTTTGTTTTCAGACAATGGGCCCAAACGCACATCACAGGAAACTAGCAGAGCCTGCTTAAAAATCTGGATGACTCTTTAAGATACTAGGGCTAAAATGATAGTTCCGATTCAATTCACTTCATCAAGCACTTAAAACTAGCACAGCCTTACACTAGCAATAGGAAAACAAAGACAAAAAATAAACACCCCCCTATCCTTGAGTTTACCGAGTTGAAGAAGATACAACATATACTTTCATTGTTCTGTTGTTTTTCAATTGTGTCTGACTCTTCCTGACCCCATTTTGGGTTCTCTTGGCAAAGACACTGAAATGTCTGCCATTTCCTTCTCTAGCCCATTTTACATATTTGGAAACTGAGAGTTAAGTGACTTACCCAGGGCTACACAACTAGTAACTGTCAAATACAAGATCACCTTTGAATTCAAGTCTTCCTGACTCTAGTCCCAGTGTCTTGTCACTTTACCACCTAGCTGCTCACAACATGTACACAATGAGTAAATCTAAACAATCTGAACTGTAATTTCAAGAGGGAGATAATTTCAAGTGTTAGGCAATCAACTCTAAAAATGCTATCTATTATACTCAGAAACTCAATTGTTTGTATTGTTTTGATCTTTGTAATCTATTTTCAAGATCACATTCTCTCTCATCTTTGCAGGGGTAAGTTTTGCAATGATCTTTGCCCCAAAGCAATTTTGTTCTCCACTTGCCCTGCTACATTTTCTACAGGGCAGTCCAAGACCATAACGTACAAACCACAAAGACCCATACCTGCCCTGCTTCCCTACACCTTTTTCTATTAGAGCCATGGAAGTCGTGAAAAATCCTGCAATTTATCAAGGAGACAAAAGTTTCGAAAGGGAAGGAGAGAATGTGTGAATTCAAATTGCCCTTTACAGATCACAATCTCCCCTTCCATCTCTCCCCCTCTGCCTAACTCTTCTTAACCTTATTCCTTGTCCTCACCCAATATCCAATGACTTTATCCCTCTGTTTTCTCGCTCCATCACCTCTAATCTGATTTCATTTTTCTCTCTACACAGTCCTGATTCTACAGTTGACCAAATCCATACTCCCTGTCCAACAGCTGCTCGTGTCCTTACAATCTTCGGAGAGCAGTACTTCTCTATTCTGCTAAAGGAAGAAGTCACAAAACTGGGCTGACTGGACTGACTACAAATTCCTGTTATGTAATGTCAACTGGGCTCTCACTGATGAAAAGCAATTCTTCCTTGATTGAATCTAGAATACACTCCCCAAAGGCGTTCCAAGCCTCTCCCTGTCTCCTTGAGCTCCCTATTCCTTCTTCCTCCTCTCCCAGCAGAAAAATCTTGCCTCTTAATGATATAAAGGCCATACATTACAAGCTCTTTTACCTCTCTGATTCCACAGCTCAAAATCCATCTTTCCCATCCTCCCATTACAGCCCCTTCCCCCCTGCCCCATGCACACATGCTTACAACCATGTGCAGGCATCCCTCATTTTTTCAAAATCTACTCCACTCTGATATCTTCTCAAGCTAAACTCCTCTATTTCTCCTCCTTTTCAGTGCCAAGGATATAGTGAATAGTTATCTAATTTTACTGTCTCTACTTCCTTAACACCTACTCACTTTTTAATTCCTTATAATCAGGCCTCTGATCCCACCACTCAACAAATGAGGACCTTGGGCAGAATGATCACCAAGGTATATTACAATGCTAAAATTCTATGATTTTGCAAATGTTTGGTTTTTCAACATTTCTAAATCTCAATTTTGGTGCTGCCAATTATCAGTCATGGAATTATAAGACAGTACTAAATTTCAGAATGCAAAAGGAGACAGGATAAATTAGAATATGATGTGGAAAGATGATGTCTGAGTACCTTAAAGTATCTTAAAAGCCAATGTAAGTGAAATACAGTACTGTTTTTCACTTATCAATATAAAGGGAGGCAGTGGGACAGAGGAAAGAGCACCAACTCGGGAGTCCAATCTGGCTCAAGTTCTGGCTCCTGACCTTACTACTTGTGTAGCGCTGGACAAGAGATACCTGCTCTGGACTAGAGAAGCTTCTTGACAAGCTAGAGCACTAAACTGAATCTAATAAGAAATCCTATAAGTTGCATCCCTTGAGTACCAAAAATCAGCTTGACAAGTATAAATGGGAGGGACACAGCTAGAGGGCAGGTGCTCTGCAAAAGGAGTCGGGACTTTAGGAAGCAATGAGTAGCCCAAAAGCATGAAAGGGATTCCAGGAATAGAGAAGCGATTAGCCAGCCCACTGTACTTGGTACACATCATACCTCATCTGAAATGCTGTGTTCAGTTCTGGATGCCATGTTTTAAATAAACTGAAACATTACAGTGTTAAGAGGAGAGCAATTAGCACGGTGAAGTCTTGAGCCCATGACATATGAAGATCTAGGAACTAGGTATGTTCAGCTTGGAGAAAGGATGGAAGAGGAACTTGAGAGGTGCCTTAGAGCATCTGAAGAGCTATCGGATAATACATGGATCAGATTTGTTCCTGTCTGGCCCCAGGGGGTAGAGCAGGTGGAAACTGACAAGTAAACTTAGGTTTGATAAAAGTAAAAACATCTTAAGCAAGTGACCTGTCCCAAAGTTGACAATCCTACCTTGAGAGGTGGTAGTTTTTCTTTCTTTGGCAGTCTTCACGCAGAGACTGAATGACCATTTCTCAGGTATGTTAGAATGGGGGTTTCTTTGAGGCAGCTGGGTAGGATAAAGTACTGGGCTGAAGTCAGGAAGACCTGCATTCAAATGCAACCTCAGACACTTACTAGCTGTGTGACTTTGGATTAGTCATCTAACTTCCTGCTTGCCTCAATTTTCTCATCCGTAAAGTGGAAGTAATAATAGCACCCATCTCCCAGGGTTGTTGCATCAGAACTATTATATGCTCCTAGCACACAGTAAGCATCAAATAAATGTCAGCTATTGGGTATGGATTGTATTAGATGACTGAGGACCCTTCCAAATTTCCAGCTCTGATTCTAAGGTCCCTTCTAGCTCTAAATCTATGATTAAAATTGCTCCCCAGAGTCACCAAGCATTGGCTGCTAAACCCAATAGCCTTTTGTCAGGCCTTGTCTTTCATGGCCTTTGTGCAGCTTCTGACACCACTGACAACTGCCTCCCTGCTGGATTCTCTTTCCTTGACCTTCCTAGCACTGCTCTCTCCTGATTCTCTTCTTTTTTTTTTATTTAATAGCCTTTTATTTACAGGATATATACATGGGTAACTTTACAGCATTAACAATTGCCAAACCTCTTGTTCCAATTTTTCACCTCTTACCCTCCCCACCCCCTCCCCTAAATGGCAGGATGACCAGTAGATGTTAAATATAT
This sequence comes from Sarcophilus harrisii, assembly GCF_902635505.1. Classification (NCBI taxonomy): domain Eukaryota; kingdom Metazoa; phylum Chordata; class Mammalia; order Dasyuromorphia; family Dasyuridae; genus Sarcophilus; species Sarcophilus harrisii. The sequence goes on along the minus strand of NC_045432.1, from coordinate 56,224,508 downwards.
TAAAATATAACTTAGATACACAATAAGTATACATGACCAAAACATTATTTTGCTGTACAAAAAGAATCAGACTCTGAATTATTGTACAATTAGCTTGTGAAGGAAATCAAAAATGCATGTGTGCATAAATATAGGGATTGGGAATTCAATGTAATGGTTTTTAGTCATCTCCCAGAGTTATTTTTCTGGGTATAGCTAGTTCAGTTCATTACTGCTCCATTAGAAATGATTTGGTTGATCTCGTTGCTGAGGATGGCCTGATCCATCAGAACTGGTCATCATCTAGTATTGTTGTTGAAGTATATAATGATCTCCTGGTCCTGCTCATTTCACTCAGCATCAGTTGGTGTAAGTCTCTCCAGGCCTTTCTGAAATCATCCTGTTGGTCATTTCTTACAGAACAGTAATATTCCATAATTTTCATACCACAATTTATTCAGCCATTCTCCAACTGATGGACATCCATTCAGTTTCCAGTTTCTAGCCACTACAAAAAGGGCTGCCACAAACATTCGTGCACATACAGGTCCCTTTCCCTTCTTTATAATCTCTTTGGGATATAATCCCAGTAGTAACACTGCTGGATCAAAGGGTATGCACAGTTTGATAACTTTTTGAGCATAGTTCCAAACTACTCTCCAAAATGGTTGGATTCGTTCACAACTCCACCAACAATGCATCCTGATTCTCTTCTTGCCTTCTTTTCTTTAGACTGTATACTTCTTGAGGGCAGGGACTGTCTGTGGCCCTTTTTGTGTATCCCCAGTGCTTAGCACAGTGCCTGCTGAACTGTAAGCACTTAATAAATGTAAACTATTGAATGACCTTCCTAAGGCAGGCCTAGGCAAGATGCCACAGCGCCTAATTAAGGTAGTGTAAGAACACTGGGAACCTGAAGAAAGGTAAGCTGGAAAATAGAAAAGTAGTACCGAAAGGGGGGTGGAAAGATATCAAAGAAATGGATTGTATCAAACTTTTGTGCCAGGACTATGCAAAGAAAAGAGGGAAGAAACTCATCTTCCTCTTGCTCTGCACAATGGTTCAGCTATCATATAGGCTATATTGGCTTTGTAGACTGGCCTAGCAACTTAAATATCATTTATTAAAGTAATTTTTGTCAGAAAAATGTACCTGGATCTCAAACTTAAGAAAAAACTTTGGAGATAAGATCTACTCATAGGTTTGTGGTCAGGAATTTAAGTCCTTTGTTAGGGATGCTTTCTGTTGCGTATACTCCAAATCAAAGCCGTGGGACAGAAACCCCTGTTCAAAACAGGGAAAATATCTGGTAGAAAATGGAACAATTCACATGGTGAAAAGCTAAGAGGCCCTTACAAGTCCAAATCAGGACTATATCAACTCGTTCTCCTGTTACATATGGCCAGATGCATATGTTCCAAGACACCACTGGCTATCAATCGGACCTTCCTCCTTGCCTGCGCACATGGACATCTGCATCTCACAGGCTTTCACTTCTATGCTATTTGCTCTACTGAAATGCTCTTCCCCATGCAAACACAGGCTTTCTGGGAGGCTTTGGGAGCCGGTTCAGTCTAATCACATGTGGGTCTAGTTGCCCGGGCAGCTCTACCCACCCCACCATTCTTATCAATACTTGTATATAATGTAACATGTAGTTGTCCTATTTGTTTCTTAAAATTTAAAGTTTCTTTAAAATTTAAATGGTAGGAGCAACAATAATACAACTACTACCACTAATGATAATCAATAGCATTTATATACAAATACATGTTAAGGTTTACAAAATGGTTTACCTATGTGGTCTCTTTTCAGAACACAATCAAGAATGTTCTCTGTAGCACCCTGTAGCACCTAGCACAGATGTTTCACGTAAAGTAAGCACTTAAATGGTTCTGATGATAATGAAGATCATGATATTCCCGGATATAGTTAAATGCATCAAGAATCCTATTAGGTGCTAAGTGAAATGAGCAGAACCAGGAGATCATTATATACCCCAACAATAATACTGTATGAGGATGTATTCTGATGGAAGTGGATTTCTTTGACAAAGAGAAGATCTAACTCAGTTTCAATTGATCAAGGATGGACAGAAGCAGCTACACCCAAAGAAAGAACACTGGGAAATGAATGTAAACTGCTTGCATTTTTGTCTTTCTTTCCGGGTTATTTTTACCTTCTGAATCCAATTCTTCCTGTGCAACAAGTGAACAGTTCGGTTCTGCACACATAGATTGTATCTAGGATATACTGTAACATATTTAACATGTATAGGACTGCTTGCCATCTGGGGGAGGGGGTGAAGGGAGGGAGGGGAAAAACTGGAACAGAAGTGAGTGCAAGGGATAATGTAAAAAAACTACCCAGGCATCGGCTCTGTCAAAAAAAGTTAAAAAAAAAAAAAAAGAATCCTATCAGGAACAGCTTTATAGGAAAAACAGTGGTATAACAGGTTGTTATGGCGAAAAGAAAGGAGAACCTCAAAACAAGAAAATCCTATCGATACTAGAAACCAATAGTTAGACCTCAAGTAGTAGAAAAACAATCAAAGATCTTAGATTCAGAGTCACTTTAATAGATCATAGAATCAAACTTATATATTGCCAACATGTCAACTAAATATTACCACCAAAACAAAGAGTTGAGATTTAAGACAAGTCTAAAAAGACTCGCAATGTTTTCTTAAAGTTTCTGGCCTATCTCGCTTCTCCTTGCAATCAAAGTAGCAAGATTTGGATTTCTGAACAGCTACATTTGAATGACTTTTATGACCCACTGTTCTCCCTTTTCTGACAAAACCTCAGCCAGCAAATTTGTGGACTTCATGTTGAACACAGGTAGATCTCCATCCCTGGAACTCCAGCAGAGTTGAAGGCTAGTATAGGTTCCTGCAGGCATGCTTTTTTGGCAAAAACGGGGTGGGAGTGTTCCAGGGAGCTCCTCAATGGCTTTGCCATGAGAAAGGCTCTCAGGGACGCAAGAGTTTGAGAGACAGAGAGACAGCTGGTAGGAAATAAGGCACAAACAAATAACAGAAAGAGGAATTTTTGTTTAACTAGACCTGACGAACTCTCTGTTCCAGTAAAAGACCTCTGCAACTTCTAGTCTAAGAGCTGACTACAGCATTGAGAGATTAAGTGGCTTCTCCAGAGTCACACAGCCAGAATGGGTCAGAGGCCAGTTCTCTGATCATTGTGCAACTTTCTCAAAAGAAAAAAAAGATATATAAATAGCATAAAATAATGAAGTTCTACAACTATGAGTAGTTATAAAGAAATTTAAGACAAAATAGGAAAGGCACAAGGTTCGATGGTAGTTCTGAGGAGAAAGAAAGATTACTTTCTGCTGGGAGGGAGGGAGGAAGGAAGGATCAGAAAAGGCTTCCTAAATGTGCCACTTGAGCTGGGTAGAAATTCAGTGGAACTGGGCTGGGGGAAGATCATTCTAAGTAAAAGGAACAGCATGAACAAAGGCACAAACAAGGCTAAAAAATATGTAATCACATCCCCATGGCCACAGGCACTGCATCTGTCAGAGTGTACAACCTTGGACAACTGATTCCGGGAAGAACAGGGAAAGGAAAGGAATAAGCATTTATTAAGTACCTACTATGTATCAGGTACTGTGCAAAGTGCTTTGCAGTTGTTATCTCACTCGAGCCTCACAATCACCGTGAAAAGTAGGTGCTGCTATTATCTCCATTTTTACAGTTGAGGAAACTGATGCAGTCCTAGGTTAAGTGACTTGCCCAGAGTCACACAGGTGGTAAGTGTCTGAGGCCAGATTTGAATTAGGGCCTTCCTGTGCAGGTCTAATCCTTTATCCACTATACTACCAGCTGCCTGTGATTCTACTCCCAACCCCGATTCTAGCATGAGAATAAGGTGGTATGTTTTATCCTCTGGCCTCTAGAACAAATACTGCTCACTATTTGTCTTCTGTGTTCAATTGTGGATGCCCCCCCATTCATGTTTTTTTATTCATTGTGTATAACATATTCCTGGTTCTGCTCTCTTTACCTTGCATCAGTCCCTACAGTCTTTCCATGCCTTTCTGAATTCTTCATATTTTTCATGTCTCCCAAGACAATAATATTCTATTACATTCATATACCACACTTTAGCTCCCCTTCTAAGAGTATCCGATAAAGTTCTCAGCTAGTATTGGAAATGCTAACTTCAGAAAGTGAACCATTTCTTGCTGCCACTCAAAGAAGATCAAAAAATGATACGTAAGACGTTTCCTTGAAATAAATATAAATATGAAATAAACTAAAATAAAATAAAGTTTTAAGCAGTGTTGAAAAGGTCTTTTATTTTCTACTCAAAACTAAGAATGATTTATTAAAAAAACAAACTAGAACAAAAGAAAAGACAGGCTGATGAACAAAAACCAGAAGAGAGGCCTCACAATGCAGAGCAATGAATGGTAGATTTAGAATGAAAAGACCTGGGCTTTGGATGCCAGCTCTAACAAGTCACACTCTCTATAAGGCCTTAGTTTTTCTCATCTCCAAAATCAGGGGAACGACCTAGCTCTCAATCTGTGCTCCTGTGAGAATCTGTCAAAAAACAGCCAGCTCTGGAAAGAGTGAGGTAAATAAGACCTAAATTGAAGTGAAACATGTGAATAGCTACATTCATCCAACTCACCAGTACCAGCTGTACAATAGTGCCCCTGTCTTGTTAAACAAACTTGGTGGTTTGCAGCTATGCAAACACTCAACTGGCTAACTTCAGTGTATCTGGCTACTATTCCCCATTTACTATGATTCATGGGAAAAAAAGGAGGACAATAACTTGTCAAGTGTACAAGGCTTATTCCCAGGCACTTGTACCTACCCTTCTATTCTCATCCATTGAAAATCAGCATCAATACGCTGAATGGAAATAGAGGGGGGAAAGATTCCCTCTGATCTCATTCTCTCTATAGATGTCCTCTCTCCAAGCCTTTAACTAAGATGAACCTTTAAAGATGCAATTCTATTATTCACCCTGCCTGCTCTCAGAATCCTGTGTGGTCCCATCCCTTTTAATGAAATCACAATCCCTGGGCAGAGAAGTGGGAGGCCAGGTGAACCAGCTGTAGCAGCTGAGTGGCTTTAGAAAACTTGTATTTTGACTCAAACATTCTTAAAGCATTAAAAAAAGTGTTTACTATATATTAGCAAGGTCAAAAAAAAGAACATTCAAAATGGAAAAAAGCAATGTGGTTTATTGGCTTCCACATCTACTGTAGGACCCTGAAGAATACATTTTGCCCCCCCCCCTAAATACAGATAGATAGATTGGTCGATCAGCCTCTATCTATCTATCTATCTATCAATCATCTCTCCCTATCTAGTCTTTTTATATTATATACATATATTTTGCTGTGGCAATTGGGGTTCAGTAACTTGCCCAGGGTCACACAGCTAGGAAGTGTTAAGTGCCTGAGGCCAGATATGAACTCAGGTCCTCCTGATTTAAGGGCTGGTGCTCTATCCGCTGCCCCTCTCCCTATCTTTTCTAAGCTAAATATTATACAGCATGCAGAATTTACCAACCCCAAGGCCCTGAGAGGGTTAACGGGGGCAGTGTCAGTGAATCAACTGGTGAACATTGATGAAGAACCTGTCAGGTGATGTGGTTGGCACTGGAGATACCAAAACAAAATTAAACAATCCTTCTTCTCAGGGAGCTAACATTCCAACAGGAAGACAATAGGTACATATATAAATGTAATAGAAGGATGGGGAAAGACTTGGGCCCTGAGCTGAGTCTTAAAGGTGGGGCCTGAGCTGAGTCTTAAAGGAAGCTAGGGATTGCAAGAAGTGGCAATGAGAAGGAAGGGCATTTCAGGCATGATGGAGCAGGAAGTCAGTACAAAGACCCAGAGACAGCTAGGAGATGAGAAAGCTGTGTGTTCATTACAACAAGGAGGCTGGTGGGTGGAAGGGAGTAATGTGTATAAACACTGGAAAGATAGAAAGACAAGCTGTAAAGGTTTAATACCAAACACAGGTGCTTATATGTGATCCTAGAACAAAATGAGAGCTCATGAAGGCCTGAACTGGAATGACGTTTGTCTGAGTAGAGATAAGGGGATATGTTGAAGTGATATGACAGGGAAAGAAATAGCAAGATATAACAAATGATTGGATGGGTGGGTGAGGTACAGGAGAATGACGAGTTGAGGACAGCACCAGGTTTTCAAGCCTAGATTAATGGTGGTGTACTCAACCATAACACGGATGTTTGGAATAGGAATATGTGTGGCAGAAAGGCAAAGGATTTCATTCGGAACATGTTGAGTTTAAGATGTATATGAGACATCTAGTTTGAAATGTTCCCTAGGCAGTTCGTGATAAGGATTATGGCATTCGACTTTAATTGCTGGACTTAGGCTAGCTATTATACAGTAGATCTGACTGTTATCTGCATGGAGATGACACCTGAACCCATGGAAGTCAATGAGGTTACCAAACAAGAAGGTAGAAAGAAAAAAAAGAAAAGCACTTCAGGGGTCATACCCATACAGCTGAAGATGTAGATGATGAGCCAGATGAGAAGGTAGAATTCGAACTAGAGCAGTGCCACAAAAACCCAGAGAAGAGAGCTCATATAAGAAGGTGCCTGACAGTGTCAATGCTGCAGAAAGGGCAAGACAGATGAGGATGGAAAAAAGGCCATCAGACTTGTCAATTAAGAAAAGCACTTTGGAGAGAGCAGATTCACATTACAAGTTCAAAGTTTAAAAATTTTGGTGCAGAATGTTTGCTGCAGCCCTTTTGGTAGTGGCTAGAAACTGAAAACTGAATGGATGCCCATCAGCTGGAGAATGGCTGAATAAATTGTGGTATATGAATGTTATGGAATATTATTGTTCTGTAAGAAATGACCAACAGGATGATTTCAGAAAGGCCTGGAGAGACTTACACGAACTGATGCTGAGTGAAATGAGTAGGACCAGGAGATCATTATATACTTCAACAACAATACTATATGATGACCAGTTCTGATGGACCTGGCCATTCTCAGCAACGAGATCAACCAAATCATTTCCAATGGAGCAGTAAGGAACTGAACCAGCTACGCCCAGAGAAAGAACTCTGGGTGATGACTAAAAACCATTACATTGAATTCCCAATCCCTATATTTAGGCCCACCTGCATTTTTGATTTCCTTCACAAGCTAATTGTACAATATTTCAGAGTCTGATTCTTTTTGTACAGCAAAATAACGTTTTGGTCATGTATACTTATTGTGTATCTAATTTATATTTTAATATATTTAACATCTACTGGTCATCCTGCCATCTGGGGGAGGCGGTGGGGGGTAAGAGGTGAAAAATTGGAACAAGAGGTTTGGCAATTGTTAATGCTGTAAAGTTACCCATGCATATAGCCTGTAAATAAAAGGCTATTAAATAAAAAAAAAAGAAAGAAAAAAAAAAAGAAAAAAAATTTTGGTGCAGAATGTCACATGGTGATTCACAGCCAAAAAGCATTTAAAGTTCATCTTTTATCTGGGTTCCAAAAAGAATTAAATGTTGTTAGTGAGTCATTCCACTCACGTCCAACTCTTTGTAACCTCGTGTGGGGTTTTGCCATTTCCTTCTCCAGCTCATTTTACAGATGAGGAAACTGAGGCAAGCAGGGTTAAGTGACTTGCCTAGGGTTACATAGATATTAAATGGATGAGGCTGGATTTGAATTCTGGTCTTCCTGACTCCACATCTGGCATCCTATCTACTGTGCCACCTAGCTGCCCAAAGAATCAACACCAACATCCTAAACTTCAGAGCAGCAGACTCATGAACAACCAATATGCCTGGTAAATGCTACAGCTCGACATGAGTGGGGGAGGTGAAGAGGTGGGGAGAGCAAGACTATCCCAGAAAAAAACAAACAAGTGGACTCTTGTTGAGAGCTTTGGACAAGCTGCTTTTAAGATTGACTAAAAGAGAAGGAATGTTTCTGGTACTCCATGTACAAGGAAGCTAAGAGGAAGGAGAGAATCACAGTTTTCATTATGTTTCACCTAGGTTAAGGATTAAAAGGATTGTTGCAGGCTATCCTGGGAACTTCATCATTGTGTATAGCATGTATAACACGGTTTCTAGAGGAACATGCTTTTTGAATTCCAAACAGCTCTCATCCTATTTAGAATTTGGACTGCTTCATCAAAACCATCTAGTACTGGCTAAGAAATAGAATAGGGGATCAGTGGAATAGGTAATAATAGTCAATAGGAAAAGGCATAATAGTCAATGACTATAGTAATCTGCTGTTTGATAAAGTCAAAGGCTCTAGCTTCTAGGATAAGAACTCACTATTTGACAAACACTGCTGGGAAAACTGGAAAATAGCATAGCAGAAAGTAGGCACAGAACAATATCTCACATCCTATATCAAGATAAAGTCGAAATGGGTTCATAATTTAGACGAAAAGAGTGACACTACAAACAAATTAGAAGAGCAAAGAATAGTTTACCTATCAGATCTTTAGAAAAGAGATGAATTTATGACCAAACAATAGAGAACACTGTGCAATTCAAAATGGATAATTTTGATTACATTAAATTTAAAAGGTTTTGCACAAATTAAGCTAATGCAGCCAAGATTAAAAGAGAAGCAGAAAGATGGGAAACAATTTTTATAGCCAGTATTTTAGATAAAGGCCTCATTTCTAAGCTGCACAGAGAATTGAGTCAAATTTATAAGAATACAAGTCATTCCCCTATTGACAAATGGTCAAAAGACATGAATAGGCAATTCTCAGATGAAGAAATTAAAGCCATCTGTAAGTCATATGAAAAAAATGCTCTAAATCACTATTGATTAGAGAAATGAAAAGTAAAGCAATTCAAAGGTACCACCTCACATCTATTAGATTGACTAAGATGGCAAAAATAAAAATTATAAATGTTGAAAGAGATGTGGGAAAACTAGGACACTAATAATAAACTTGGTAGAATTGTATTGAACTGATTCAACCATTCTGGAGAGCAATTTGGAACTATGCCCAAAGGGCTATAAAATTGTCCATATTCTTTAATCCAGTAAAGCAACTACTGGGTGTGTATCCCAAAGAGATCATAAAAAAGGAGGAAAGGACACATGTGTACAAAAATATTCGTAGGAGCTCTTTTTGTTGTGTCAAAGAATTAGAAATTATGGGAAGCTAAATCATTATTGATTAGAGAAATGCAAATTAAAACAACTCTGAGGTATCACCTCACACCTATCAGATTAGCTAAGATGACAAGAAAAAATAATGATAAATATTGTAGGAGATGTTGGAAAACTGGGATACTGATGCATTGATAGTGAAGTTGTGAACTGATCTAGCTATTCTAAAGAGCAATTTGGAACACTATGCCCAAAGGGCTATAAAACTGTGCATACCCCTTGACCAAGATGTGCCACTACTGGGTCTGTATGTCAAGAAAATCATAAAGGAAAAAAATGGACATATGTGCAAAAATGTTTGTAGCAGCTCTTTTTATGGTAGCAAAGAACTAGAAAATGAATAAATGCTCATCAATTGGAGAATGGCTGAACAAGTTGTGGTATATGAAAGTAATGTAATATTATCATTCTATAAAAAATGAAAAAGATGATTTTAGAAAGGCCTGGAAAGATTTACATGAACTGATGCTGAGCGAAACAAACAGAACCAGAAATACATTGTAAACAGTAACAGCAAAATTGTGCAATGATCAACTATGAAATACTTGATTCTTCTCAGTGGTTCAGTGACACAAGGCAATCCCAGTAGACTTTGGATGGAAAATGCCATCTGCATCCAGAAAAGGAACTACGGAGATGGAATGTAAATCAACACATGCTATCTTCATTTCTTTTTTCTGTTTTTTTCTCTCCCCTGGTTTTTTCCCTTTGGTTCTGATTTTTCTCTCTCAACATGGTTCATAAAGCAATGTGTATTGGAAAATAAATTTTAAAAAATAAGAGTAAAGATTAAAAGGAGAGAGAGAGAGAGAGAGAGAGAGAGAGAGAGATCATAAAAAGGGGAAAGGATCACATATGGAAAAATGTTTATAGCAGCTCTTCTTATAGTGGCAAGGAACTGGAAATTGAGTGGATGGATGCCCATCAATTGGGGGAATGGCTGAATAAGTTATGGTATATGAATGTAATGGAATATTATTGTTCTCTAAGAAATAATGAGCAGGCTCATTTCAGAAAAGCCTGGAGAGACTTAAATGAACTGACGCTAAGAGAAGTGGGTAGAACTAGAACATCATATACAGCAACAAAAGATTATGTGATGATCAACTTCCATGGACTTAGCTCTTTTCAAGAATGAGGTGATTCATAGCAATTACCATAAACTTGTGATGGAAAGTGTCATCTGCATCCAGAGAGAGGACTATGGGGACTGAATGTAGATCATAACATAGTATTTTCACGTTTTTTAGTGGTGGCTGTATTTATTTATTTACTTTTTTCTCTCCTCGTGTTTTTCTCCCCTTTTGATCTGATTTTTCTTGTGCAATGTGATGAATATGGAAATATGTTTAGAGAAATTGCAAGTGTTTAACCTACATTGCATTGCTTGTCGTTCAGGGGAGGGAGGCAGGGAAGGAGAAAATTTTGAAACAAAAAGTTTTAGAAGGGTGAATGTTGAAAACTATCTTTACATGTATTTAGAAAAATAAAAAGCTATTATAAAAAAAGAAAATACATAGAAAAAAAGAAAAATGTTTGTAGCAGCTCTTTTTTAAGTGATAAGGAAATGGAAATTGAGTGGATATTCATCAATTGGGAAATGGCTGAATAAATTATGATATAAGAATGTAATAGATTATTATTGTTCCATGTGAAATGATGATCAGGCTAAATTTAGAAAAACCTGGAAAGACTTACATGAATGGATGCTGAGTGAAGTGAACAGAACCAGGAGAACCTCGTACACAGTAACAGCAAGATTATGTGATCAACTACGATAGACTTAGCTCTTGTCAGTAATACAGTGATTTAAGATAATTCCAAAAGACTTGTGATAAAAATGCCATCCCCATCCAGAGAAAGAACTATGGAGACTGAATGTAGATCAAAGCATACTATTTTTACGGTTTTTTGGGGGGGGAGTTGCTTTTTTCTTTCTCATGGTTTTTCCTTTTTTTCCTGATTCTTCTTTCACAATATGACTAATAAGAAAGTATGTTTAACATGACTGCACACCTGTAGCCTACATCAGATTGCTTGCTGTGAGGGAGGAAGGAAGGAAGGAAGGAAGAAAGGAAGGAAGGAAGGAAGGAAGGAAGGAAGGAAGGAAGGAAGGAAGGAAGGAAGGAAGGAAGGAAGGAAAATTTGGAACTCAAAATCTCATAAAAATGAATGTTAAAAACTATCTTTATATGTAAAAATATGTGAAAAATAAAATACTATTAAGCTGGGGAGGGAGGGAAGAAGTTAGGCTGCTTATAAAATGCTTCACTTTCCTCTATAGAGATAAAATTCACATTGCAGTTTTGGGACTCAAATAGAAATAAGCTCTCAAAGTTATTAAATGAAAATGGAACATGTCTTTGAAAGACAAAGAACAATTATCAATATTAACCACTGTAATTGAAAATGAAAGTCGAATAAGCAACCTCAGTTTTCATTTCCTGTAAGTTAATATGTGCAAATAAGGCATTTATAAAATAAATGATAAAATTCAAACTCTACAGAGAACAATACCAAATGAGTTTGATCAAATTTTCCACTAGTCTAGCCACTAAAAGGATAGAGAAGATAATTACTTAGAATCAGTATTCTTTACATAACTGCCCCAATTGTCTCCAGTAAGCCCATGGGCTCAGATTGTGATCTTTTCCCACTGCTGATTTCATATGCTTAAGGGGCAAAAAAGAACAAAATGATGCTAAGTTAATAAAGTCTTTTTGGCAGCTGGGACAGAACAGGTGGAGAACATGGACATTGGCCCCAACTCTTGGCAACAGCCCTGAGAATGAATGTCTTTTGAGTTTAACCAAGAAGCAGATGGGGTGGGGAGGATAATTAATCTCAACAGCTGCTTGTCCCAACCCTTGACCTTCTAGCTAGTTCCTCCATTACTGAGGAATATAGCTATATACTATATAACCAGAAGAAATGAAGATTAATGTTGAAATGAAGCTGCCACTTCTTTCTTTTACACAATGTAACATTGTGCTCCATCTGTGAAGATGAAAACTCTATTCTCCTGTCATCTCTTACCTTTTTCTCTCTACACTCTCCCTCATTCGGCTCAATCTTACCCCTTTTCATCCCTTTATGCTCTCCTCCCTTTACCCTTAAACTCTTGTTCTATAATTAACCAACTCCTCAACATCCAAGATCCCTTCCTTTTACTTTTTTCCATCTTCAGCACACAGAACTTCTATGGCTTCCTTTAGATCACCATTTCTGGCAGTCCTCTCTAGTGCATGTTCTCTGCCTCTTGTCTCAATTTCAACTAGATCAGAGAAGTGGGGAATCTCTTGCTTCTTCCTGCCGCAATTGATTGGCAGTTTTTCCTCCACCAATCTCCACTGCTGGGTCTTAGTCAATGCTCACCTCATAGTCTTCCTTCCAACTGCAAACTTTACACACACACACACATACACACACACACACACACACACACACACACTCTCTCTCTCTCTCTCTCTCTCTCTCTCTCTCTCTCTCTCTCTCTCTCTCTCCCTCCTTCCCTCCCTCCCTCCCTCCCTCCCCCCCACCTCTTCAATATACCTAGTAATGTCCCTTCAAATAATTCTAGCTACCCAGGTCATCAGCCTCCTCAACTCCAGAGCCTACTTTTTAAAATACCATTTCAGCCACTCATGAGAAGGGTCAGACCTTCAATCCCACCATCACCTATAACAACTCCATGATCTGAATTCTGAATTCCCATTGCTGAACAAAATCTCCTGTCCTTTTAGGTCTCCCTCTGCTTCATTCTTAAATGTGTTCTTTGTTGTCACCACAACCTTCCAGTGCTCCATTCCTACCTGTTCACCTAGTCCCTCATCCCCAACTTATATTTGCTCTCCTACCTTCATAGTCTTGATCTGTTATCCAATTTGACTCCATACACATAATACAGACACATACACACATAAATTCATATACACACTGTCAACAGGTAATCACAGCTTCATGAAACTTATGTGAAAACTAAGGTAATTTCAAGAGAAATGAACACCCATGTGGAACCCAAAGAGTTCACAATCCATACAGAAGTTGGTATATTTATGACAGTAGGACCAAGGGAAAAGGGGGTACCAGAAATCTCTGCCTAAAGGGGCATGGCATGAATGGGGAAAAATGTAGTAAAGATGAGAAAAGGTTAAAACCCCTCTCTAAGGGGAGGAGTAAGGTGAAAGCAAAAGCCACATTCTTTTCCCTTGGGAACTGCTAAATTCTGAGGCTGGGATGGCCTGCTTATCTACAATGTCTACAAGACTTTGTTATCTACTGTCTACAAGACAGTCTCAGTCTGATGCAGAATGACTTTTGCTTGTCTTGAGTCCCAAGGACACACAGGGAGTCCAGCATGAGATATAAATAACAAATTATGTCAGCTCAGGGGCGACTTCGTTTTTGACACATTCAACATCTCCAGCATACTCCAAGTCCAGACTCAAAAAGATAAGTTTAGGGTCACAATCACATGTGTGTTCTCGTGTTCTCTCTCTCTCTCTCTCTCTCTCTCTCTCTCTCTCTCTCTCTCTCTCACACACACACACACACACACACACACACACACACACACACTCACTTTCCTCTATCCTTGGCTTCTTCAAATCCTTTTTGCTTCTGCCATCACTACACTTATTAGATGAAGTAAATTTCAAATCAGTTTTTAAAAACCATGCCTTATATGTCTACTGCGCAGAAGGCAGCATGATAGGTGCCAGGATTAAAGAAAAACAACACAGCCCCTGCTGCAAAGGAGCTTACCTCTACTGGGATGATATGATACATACATGGAGAAACAAGGAAATAAGTATTTACAAGGCAATACACAATCATTTCACAAGAGAAGCCCACTAACAAGTGAAATGAATAGGAAAGAAGGTCACATAGAAGCTGCAATTGAGCAAGATGTCCAATGATAGACTAGGGCTGAACCTGGAGTCAGGAAAACCTGAGTTCAAATTTAGTCTCAGACACTTACTAGCTGCATGACTCTGGGCAAGTCACTTCACCTTTTTGTCTCAGTTTCCTCATCTGTAAAATGTACCTTGCAGGGTTATTGTGAGGATCAAATGAGATTATATATGTAAAGTGCTTGGGATAGTGCCTGACACACATAGTAGGTGCTATATAAATGCTTCTTGTTACACTATCCTATCTTTTGGATATGGCAGTTAAATTATACTTTGAAGAAATCTAGGGATTCTACCAGGTGGAAATGAGGAGGACACAGTGCGTTCCAAATATAGGAGAGCTACTCAGCAAAGACAGAGGGAGGAGACTGAATGGCGTTTATGAGAATAATTAACAGGCCTTTTTGAATGGAACAGAAAATGCAGGAAAGGGAATAATATGTTAACTTGGAAAGATGGATAGGATTCATGTTGTGAAGGACTTTAAATGCTGTTTAGTATCTTTACCTCAAATTCATCTACTGATAATAGTCAAAGAGTCCAATTAAATATTAAAAGTGAGACTTTACTGTGAGGAAGATTAAGGAGCAGATATTAGAGGGTTTTTTAGTTTTAATATACACTAAGACTCTTGGGCCACCCAATAACCAGTGCGGTATAATAATAAGTACACTGAATCTGGATTTGGATACACAGGTATCGGATTCAAATCCAACCTCCAACACCCTTATTTAACACTATGGGGCAAGTCATTCTTCCTCTCTGGACCTCAGTTTCCTCATCTGTCAAACGAAGGAGTTATACTAGATGGTCTCTTAAAGAACCGCAATGAACCTCACTCTGGATAATTTGCACTTAAAACTTAATCAATATTTGTCAACTGTACAGTTACTCAACATGATACCAAAATGTAAGAAGATTTCTCTAAGTCAAAAAATAGGCATCTTTAAAGAAGAAAAAGTAATTTTAATTCAATTTTAATTTTGCAAGTTAGAGTTTGTTGTGATTGGAAGTATTTGTGATAAATAGCGTGCTGAGAGTCATTTGTAAGCAGAACAAAATCTGATGCTAAAATTTCACCCCGTTCTTTCCATTAGAAGAGAAGCAAGGCTGAGCAGTGGAATGAGTGCTGGTTGGAGCTAATCAAAGGATCTCAGTTAAAAGTTCTGGCTGGATAGGAACCATTCATGCTGGGTTTCCATATGTAACATATGTTCCCTCATGTCTGATGGATGATATATACACACAGCACATTAACACTTCAGTTTAGTGCCCCATAAAATGGATCTTCCCATAATTCACATCGATATTTCAAGTGTCTATAACTTCATCGATATAGGTTCTATGGTATAGGTATAGGTTCATCGATATATGATTCTATTATGATTTACTAGATGACCTTTCAGAGTTATTGTACCTGGAAAAAAATAAATCATATACTAGGACCAACCTTTACTTTTTTATGTTGTATATAGTTTTTATCTCATTTTCTTTGTATACTTTGTATCCCCCAATAAAACATAAGCACCTTAAGGGGAAGAACTTTTTACTCCTTTTATCCTAAAATGCAATAAAGTATCTTTACCATGTGAAAAAAAAAAAGTTCTGGCTGGGCCATGGCACCTGTCTGGAGCCCAATTTTCATTTGTAAAATGACTGAGAAGCCTGCAGGGCCTCTGAAACCCCTGCCAGCTCCAGAATTGTAACCCTGAAGTCTTCTGGTACTCAGGCACAACATCTGAAAGAATTGTGGCTACCACAAAAGAGCAACGAGGGGAGAAAGTCTCAACTCCCTTTTCTCAAAAAATAAAACCCTCCAGTTGTTTATCTTCAACTCTGACCAAAACCTGAAGCAGCTTAGCATTTTACAAAAAGCCCACTTCTAAGAAGGAAGGCAGAATGTCTATCTGTACCGAGGACACAGCTGAAACCTCAGCATTGAACTGTCTTCTTTCTCTCTTGCCTTCGGGATCATTTTCCACATTTGCTTTTTGAGGGTATAGACTACAGTAGTCAGTCATCCAAGCCAGGACCAAAATATTATTCCTCTCTTTCAGCTGATGTCATAACCAGCTGGAATGCCGAAGGGGGACCAGAATGAACATACTGATGTTTTCCCAGCCACACGGTTTACAAGCCAGTTAGCCTCTCCCTTTAAAAATTTATGGGCTGTAGTAATTTTCTATGTGGCCAGGAACTTTGCATTGTTGAGATCTATATAATTACAAAGGGTATGCTTATTGCATATTGGGAAAACCAGACACTCCTACTTTTTTATCTCACTGTAACTTGAGGGTAGGAGCAGGCAGAGGGAAGAAAAAGTAGGAGAAAAATAAAACTGGCAATGGGTAATAAATGAGGTCTGGGCCACACATTATTACAAGTGTCAATACAGTTCATTAACAATGTAGGTTATCCTAAAACTCACCTTGGCCATTCCTTTTCCACACTCTGTTTTCCTGAGAAAGGACTGGTTACAAGAAAAAACTTTTAAAATGTGCAGAATGAAAGCTTTTGAGATTGATTTTAGGCAGAAATATAGGGCTTTTACTTGACTAAACTTCACGGACTAAATACAGTACTCGTAATCATTTCGGAGGGATTAGGGTGTGTGAAAACTAGTCTGCTGCTAAGGTGCCCATCCTCAGAGCTAGTAGAAACAAGGGACATTTGGGATTTTTTTTCTAAACAATCTTGCAAATAAGAATTGAGACCATAGCACAGGAGTGGAGAGTGTTATAGTGGTCTGAGCACTATATAACTATATCATCTCATGTCAACTGAATTCCAAGTGATATTCAAACTGCTACAACACAGTCTAACTAGTCAAGATTTATTACCAGCAATATTGGGCACCTAAATGAGGCACCTACGGATGTGGTGGAGGACCGTGGCCATCTCATTCAGGGGTTGGCATTTTGGCACATGATAGATAGCAGAGGACCTGGATCCTAATCCTGGAAAGTTAACTTATCTAAACATTCACCCTTCAAAATACTAATCATTCATATTAACATTCCAAATATATACAGGGCTGGGAGAAGAAAAGCTGTGAAACTTAAGAAAGCCAAGTTTGTTGGGGTTTTTTTTTAATTGTGAGCCAGCAGTTATTGCTTAATGTAATCATATACCAGAAAGGAATTATAAATCATACACACAGCTTCAAATCAGGAACAGCGGGCCAAATTCAAAGGCAATCACATGTAATTTGGTTTGGCCTACCTTGGATCCTGTCTCACAACGTTAAAGACCAAGCAAAATTTTCCACATCCCCTCCCCAAGGATCAAAACAACCATTTTCTTTGACTTGCTTTTGGTTCCTCCCATTTGTCCTTCGACAAAGTGTACATTCTTGGCTTAATAACTCACTTCCAAGACTAAAAGGACTTCTTGGTCTTTTTGGAAAAAAAAAAGCAACTGTGGTTTTCAGTAAGAAAAGGCCCCCAGTTTCTCAAGCTAGACTGTTCTCAGTTTAGAAGTAACCTCAAACTCCACCAGATGTGAATCCCCAAATCCCCTTCTTCCTTGACACTGCCTTGGCTTTCCAAGCACTGCTTTCTCCTCCTAATGGCTTGAACATTCCCTTTCGGGATCTCTTGCTCTCTTAGTTTGGGTGTCCCAGGGATCTGGCTTTTCTCCCTTGGAGATCTTACGTGCTCCCTGGGATTCCTGTATCAGCTCTACATAGATGACTCTCACATCTGTTTTCCAAAGCTTATTCTCTGAGCCATTTTTGATTCTTCCCTCTCCCTTAATGCCCATAAGCAATGACCTTTTGCTCAGTTATTATCCTTATGGACCTCTCCACAGCATTCAATACTACAGACTCCTTTCAGATTCTCTCTTTCCAAAGTTTCAGTGACTCTGTTCCAATACTATTCTCTTCCTACTGATAGGACAGATTCTTCTCAGGTTCTGTCATGTGATTATCATCAGTGTACCAACCGCTATGTGCAAGTGCCCCCTAGAATTGTGGCCTGAGCCCACTCTTCCTCCCTCTATCTCTGTGGCTAGCTGGCTGGCTCTCTCTGTCTCTTTCACCAATTCCCAAGTTAATGATTTCCTCAGCTCTCCACAGATGACTCCCAAACTACTATCTAATCCTCATCTTGCTACTGAACTAGGTTTTGTCTTCAACAGCCAGACAGACAACTCCACCTGGATGACCCACTGGTATCTCAAATTCAATATGTCCGCCACAGAATTTACCTTTCCCTCTAAACCCACTCCTCCTAAATTCCCTATTTCTCTCAAGAACATCCCTATTTATCCAGTCACCTGAGCTCAAAACCTAGATCTCTTTAACTCTTCAACCTCATTCACTGCACAGTTATCAGGCTGATCAGTTATCAAACCTTATCAAATCTATCTTCTTGAACTCACCATCTCCTTTTCTCAATTAGCAGTATAACTTTGCTAAAAAAGGCCATCACTGTGCTACCACAACGGCCTCTTCTCTGGTATCCCTGTATCCAGTCTCTTTCTTCTCCCAGCTACCCTCCATATGGCTGCTCCCATCATTCCTTCTGTGGCTCTCTATTGCCTCAAAGATGAAATCCAAACTCCTATGTCAGGTATTTAGTTTTTATCAATCTGGCTCCATTCTATCTTTTCCAGCTAATTATATGCCACAACCCTTCCTGCACTCTGCACAGCAGCCACACTGAATCAATTATTGTCCCTTATAAACAAGGACAGTCCATCTCTTATCTCCTTGCCTTCCCACTTTCTCTCTATGCCCTATAGCTAGAATGCTCTTTCTGCTCATGTCTACTGATTGGAACCTTCCTTCATGCTCAGCTAAACAACCCCGTCCTTTGGGAGACTTTTCCTGATACCCTCAGTTCTTAGCAGCCCTAATTTCCCATTAGTTTGTTTTTATTTTATAAACTGTTTTAAGTTTAACACCACACTAAAACTTTTGGGACATGCTGTATAGTTTGTATTTGCATGTTTGTAAAAACTTTTTTTTCCCTTCCATTAGACTTTTTTAAAACCTTTTTTGATGCCATCGTTTTATTTTATTTTTAAATAGTATTTTATTATATTTAGCCATTACCCATAAGACAGCACCAAATATCTTACTGAACAATAAAAGATTTTAGCAGAACTTTAGTCCTAAAGGCTATGGGACAGGGAGGAAGAGAATGCATTTTCTTCTAAATTATACATTATGTGCCTTTGAATTTAGCCAGAAAAAAATAATTATTTTGTTTTAATCTACTTTTTTTATTTAGCAGTTATTTGTATAAATTAAATAAAATGTTTTCAAATCAAACAAAAAATAGTATTTTATTTTTCCAAATACATGTGTAGAGTTTTCAACATTCATTTTTGTAAAACTTTTGTGTTCCAAATTTTTCTTCCTCTCTTCCTTACAGTTTGACATAGGTTAAATATATGTTAACCTTTTAAACATATTCCCATATTTATCGTACTATGCAAGAAAAATCAGATCAAAATGGAAAAATCCATGAGAGAGAGAAAAAAAAATACTATGCTTCAATCCACATTCAGTCTCCATAACTCTCTCTCTAAATGAGGATGGCATTTTCCATCCCAAGTCTATTGGAATTGCCTTGAATTACCACATCGTTTAAAAAAAAAGAGCCAAGAATGACAGGGAAAGATAATGCGGAATGTTGAAGGGGATGTGGGAAAACAGGGACACTGACACACTGATGGTGGAATTGTGAATACATCCAGCCATTCTGGAGAGCAATTTGGAACTATGCTCAAAAAATTATCAAATTGTGCATACCCTTTGATCCAGCAGTGTCTCTACTGCGCTTATATCCCAAAGAGATTTTAAAGAAGGGAAAGGGACCTGTATGTGCCAAAATGTTTGTGGCGGCCCTCTTTGTAGTGGCCAGAAACTGGAAAATGAATGGATGCCCATCAATTGGAGAATGGTTGGGTAAACTGTGGTATATGAATGTTATGGAATATTATTGTTCTGTAAGAAATGACCAGCAGGATGAATACAGAGAGGGCTGGAGAGACTTATATGAAATGATGCTGAGTGAAATGAGCAGAACCAGGAGATCATTATATACCTCAACAACGATACTGTATGAGGATATATTCTGATGGAAGTGGATTTCTTCGACAAAGAGAAGATCTAACTCAGTTTCAATTGATCAATGGTGGACAGAAGCAGCTACACCCAAAGAAAAAACACTGGGAAATGAATGTAAACTGTTTGCATTTTTGTTTTTCTTCCCAGGTTATTTCTACCTTCTGAATCCAATTCTCCCTGTGCAACAAGAAAACTGTTTGGATCTGCACACATACATTGTATCTAGGATATACTAGGACATATTCAACATATATAGGACTGCTTGCCATCTAGGGGAGGGGGTGGAGGGTGGGAGGGAAAAATCGGAACAGAATGTTATGAATGTTATGGAATATTATTGTTCTGTAAGAAATGACTAGCAGGACGAATACTGAGAGGATTAGTGAGACTTACATGAACTGAGGCTGAACGTAATGAGCAGAACCAGGAGATCATTATATACCTCAACAACGATACTGTATGAGGATGTATTCTGATGGAAGTGGATTTCTTTGACAAAGAGAAGATCTAACTCAGTTTCAATTGATCAAAGATGGACAGAAGCAGCTACACCCAAAGAAAGAATATTGGGAAATGAATGTAAACTGCTTGCATTTTTGTCTTTCTTTCCGGGTTATTTTTACTTTCTGAATCCAATTCTCCCTATGCAACAAGAGAACTGTTCAGTTCTGCACACAGAGATTGTATCTAGGATATACTGTGACATATTTAACATGTATAGGACTGCTTGCCATCTGGGGGAGGGGATGGAGGGAGGGAGGAGAAAAGTCGGAACAGAAGTGAGTGCAAGGGATAATGTTGTAAAATATTACCCAGGCATGGGTTCTTGTCAATAAAAAGTTATAATTATTAAAAAAAAAAAAAAAGAGCCAAGTCCATCACAGTTGGTCATCACATAATCTTGTTACTCTGCATGGGGTTCTCCTAGTTCTGCTCATTTCATGCAAGTCTTTCCAGGTTTTTCTGAAATCAGCCTACTCATCATTTCTTATAAAACAATAACATTCCATAACACCAATATGCCATAATTTATTCAGCCATTCCCCAACTGATGGACTTCCATCCACTCAATTTCCAGTTCCTTGCCTCTACAAAAATCTCATTTTAGCCTTTAGGTTCTTCGAGTTCTCTCCAACTTTAGCACCTAGCACAATATCTGGTATATAACTGACCCATTAGCAATGAGTCACCAATTCTAGTAAATTCTATCCCCAACATTTCTCACATCAGTCTCCTTTGTTCTTCTCATATAGATACTATCCCAATCATCCTAACACTGAGCCTTCCTCTTCCTTGGACTACAGGAATAGCCTGTCTTTCTGATTCCAGTGCTTAGCATGGTAACACTAGCACATAACAGGCACTCGATAAATGTTTCTTTAGTTATCCAGATACAGTATCAGGATGAGTGCCAGAGGCCTACAAACATCCAAAATGGGCTAAGGCTGATTAACTGGACCAGGAGGAAAACAATAGCATTGGCCCCAAGAAAACAGAGAAAAGGGGCAAGACAGGTAAATTCAGGATCAGTAGGTATGCTACAAAAGGAGGAAGTTACTCTTTTCTTGACTCCCAGAGGGAAAACTTGGGACAGAGAACTAAACACAGAGAATTTCAGTGCTGAAAGAAACTTCAGAAATAAGATTCCTATGCCAGTGGCATCCATCTTAAATAGAAAGAGATTTCAGCAAGCCTGCATATTGCCTTAGAAAACCACAAATTAGCATTATCTATGTTGTATTGTATTTTTATTTACTTTGTTAAACATCTCAAAATTACATTTTAACCTGGTTCTTTTTGCAAACACCAAGTTTGACCCCTCAACTCTAGACCAATTCTAGAGAAAATCGGTCCAGAAAGATCAAGTGGTTTGTTCAAGGTAATACAGAACTGGGCCAAACTAGGATGAGAATCCTGGTCTCTCGACTCTTGGGACATCGCACTATTATTCTCACTATTCCTGCTGCCCACTCAAGTTACAAACCTGTTTTTTCCCCTCCCTGAAAGAATACTTAAATATTTCAGGGATCAGTGATTTTGCTAGTACAAGGACTCTAGCTACCAAGTCCAGCACTAGCATTCGAGCAGTATTCAAGAGTTGCTCAAAAGGCTGCAAAATGTATTACTCAAGGGCTACCTTAGTGGCTAAACCTCTCCAATTTCAGGGAGGCTGGTGCTTGGATGAGGGAAGCCCAACCTGCAAGCACTTCAACTGCCAGGGTTCCCAGTTCACTGGCACTGCCTTTAAGAGCCCAGAGCCAACCCCTGATGAGGCATCAGAGGAAGATTTTAACAGAGGTCCTAAAAGAAAATGTGCAACTAATTATCTTTAAAACCACAAAGTCTCACCTCAAATTACTAGAAGAGCCAAGTATAAGGAATGTGAAAAGAAGATAAATGAAAGAGATGGTGTGCAAAGTTCATTTTAGTATCCAAGGAATTCTGCTTCATAGGAATAGCCCAAAGAAATTCAGTCATCTTCCAATACTAAAAAGATCTTTAAATTAGATTGGAATTTTTATTGTATTCACTGTTAAAATAATATTCTTTTTAATTACTGGATATGTAACACAATATCCAAGGCTAAAAAATAAAATCACAGACCCACAGCGCCATGTTTTAGAAAATAAATCACAGAATTTACTATGTAGGGAAAAAACTGAGACTTTGACCTAAAACCTTGGGTCAAATGTTTAAGAATTATTTAGTTTGATGCCGATAAAGTGAGCAGAACCAGAACAACATTGTACACAGTAGCAAGAAGATTATGTGATGATCACATGTGATGGACTTGGCTCTTCTCAACAATGCAGCGATTCAAAGCAATTCCAATAGACTTGGGATGGAAAGTGCCATCCATATCCAGAGAGAAACGTATGGAGACTTGACTGGATTGAAAGATAATATTTTCACCTTTTTTTGTTTGTTTTCTTTCTTGTTTATTTTTTCCTTCTGGTCTGATTTTTCTTGCACAGCACAACAAATATGGAAATATGTTTAAAAGGATTGCACATATTTACATTTAACTTATATCAGATTGCCCACTATCTTGAAGAGGAAGGAAAAAGAGGGAGGGAGAAAAATTTAGAATACAAAGTTTAACAAAAATAAACGTTGAAAACTAGTTATCTTTACGTGTACTCAGAAAAATAAAATACTACTGACAAAATAAAGTGAAACCACTTCAAAAAAGAGAATTATTTAGTTACATAAAATTGAAATAGCCTCTACGATTAGATTTTCCTTCCCTGGTTAGAAGGCAGACAAAAAGACTCAGTGATGGACTTGCTATAAAAGAATCAACTATGAGATAGTAGAGCCATAATCAAAAGGTCTCTTTTGATAATAATTTATGTATAAAGGTTTCAGTCTGAGTAGTTGGTCACAAAACATCCAAAAGCCAGAATCAAGCTGATAACTGACCAAAAGCCAAAATAACTTTCTTGCCAGGTCTTGGGAGTACAAGGTACTTACTATAGCTGCCTAAGTAGCTGGGTACAGGATACCCCAAATACAAATTTTATTGAAGAAGTTAATGCAAGGATGATGACTTGAAGAGATTGAAAAGTTTATGAAGATAAAAAAAATCATCATAATCTGAGCCTATCTTGCCTAAAGAGGAAGGTTCCCGTAAATGTATGCAGTATATGTAGATCTTACAAACGTCTGTTAAAAACAAAATTTTATATGTATATATATATACTTCAGAAAAATCTGAGTCAAAGCCTCAGAAATGATAGGTAGAATAGTGCAGTGCAAAGGCCACTAGATTTGGAGTCGTAATGTGGGTTCAAATCTTGACTTTGCTACTTATTGTATAACATTTAAAGAACACTTGCCTTCTTTGGGCCTCAGGTTCCTTATCTATAAAATGACTGAGATGCCTCCTCAAATTCCCTCCTACTTTCAATCTCTGATCTTATCCTCGGTAGTTTTGATTCAGTACTGTTGAAAAGCAGTGGTTTGGCCTGGAGGATTTTTAAAACCCCACCCCAAATTAATGGAAAAAAAAAATCAAATGAAGGTGGCTTAGCTGTACCAGATCTAAAACTATATTATAAAGCAGCAGTCACCAAACCCATTTGTATTGGCTAAGAAATAGATTAGTCGATCAGTGGAACAGGTTAGGTTCACAAGACAAAATAGTCAATAACTATATCAATCTAGTGTTTGACAAACCCAAAGATCCTAACTTTTGGGATAAGAATTCATTATTTGACAAAAACTGCTGGGAAAACTGGAAATTAGTATGGCAGAAATTAGGCATGGACCCACACTTCACACCGTATACCAAGATAAGATCAAAATGGGTCCATGATCTAGGCATAAAGAATGAGATTATAAATAAATTAGAGGAACATAGGATAATTTACCTTTCAGACTTGTGGAGGAGGAAGGAATTTGTGACCAAAGATGAACTAGAGACCATTATTGATCACAAAATAGAAAATTTTATTACATCAAATTAAAAAGCTTTTGTACAAACAAGATTAGAAGGGAAGAAAAAACTGGGAAAATATTTTCACAGTTACACGTTTTGATAAAGGCCTCATTTCCAAAATATATAGAGAACTGACTCTAATTTATAAGAAATCAAACCATTCTCCAATTGATAAACGGTCAAAGGATATGAACAGACAATTTTCAGATGAGGAAATTGAAACTATTTCCACTCATATGAGTGTTCCAAATCACTATTGATCAGAGAAACGCAAATTAAGACAACCCTGAGACACCACTATACACCTGTCAGATTGGCTAAGATGACAGGAAAAAATAATGATGAATGTTGGAAGGGATGCAGGAAAACTGGGACACTGATGCATTGTTGGTGGAGTTGTGAACGAATCCAACCATTCTGGAGAGCAATTTGGAATTATGCCCCAAAAGTTATCAAACTGTGCCTATCCTTAGATCCAGCAGTGCTACTACTGGGCTTATACCCCAAAGAGATACTAAAGAAGGGAAAGCGACCTATATGTGCCAAAATGTTTGTGGCGGCCCTGTTTGTAGTGGCTAGAAACTGGAAAATGAATGGATGGCCATCAATTGGAGAATGGTTGGGTAAATTGTGGTATATGAATGTTATGGAATATTATTGTTCTGTAAGAAATGTCCATCAGGGATCAGGCCATCCTCAGCAACGAGATCAACGAAATCATATCTAATGGAGCAGTAATGAACTGAACCAGCTATGCCCAGAAAAATAACTCTGGGAGATGACTAAAAACCATTACATTAAATTCCCAATCCCTATATTTATGCACACATGCATTTTTGATTTCCTTTCACAAGCTAATTGTACAATAAGCTGTAAAGTTACCCATGTATATATCCTGTAAATAAAAGGCTATTAAATAAAAAAAAAAAAAAATAAAAAAAAAAAGAAATGTCCATCAGGAGGAATACAGAGAGGCCTGGAGAGACTTACATGAACTGATGTTGAGTAAAATGAGCAGAACCAGGGGATCATTATACACTTCAACAACCATACTGTATGAGGATGTATTCTGATGGAAGTGGATTTCTTCGACAAAAAGAAGATCTAATTCAGTTTCAATTGATCAATGATGGACAGAAGCAGCTACACCCAAAGAAAGAACACTGGGAAATGAATGTAAACTGTTTGCATTTTTGTTTTTCTTCCCGGGTTATTTTTACTTTCTGAATCCAAGTCTCCCTGTGCAACAAGAGAACTGTTCGTTTCTGCACACATATATTATATCTAGGATATACTGTGACACATTTAACATGTATAGCACTGCTTGTAATCTGGGGAAGGGGTGTGGCGGGAAAGAAGGGAAAAGTCGGAAAAGAAGTGAGTGCAAGGGATAATGATGTAAAAAATTATCCTGGCATGGGTTCTGTCAATAAAAAGTTATAATTATTTAAAAAAAATTTTTTTAATGTCACATGGAAAAAAAAAAAGAAAATCATCTGACTTAGTAGGAGAAAAAAACATTCCAAAAAAAAAAAAAAAGAAACCCCACTCTAGCCACAGAAAAAATGAACAGAGTCGGAGACTGCAGGTAGAAAGGGACCTTAGGAATCACTTGGGCCAAGTCCTTCATCATTTTACAAATGAGGAAACTGAGGCATAGTGAGGGTAACAATGCCCTCATCAATATCCAAGTGACTTAACTCTCCATCTTTGAAGGTGAATTTGGCAGAATTCAAGTTTCATCTCCTTTCATTTTGTGAATGTCATGTATCTCTTGTCACTGTAGTATGTATATATGGGTGTATGTATCAAAGCCTTTTGCTAAGTGACACATCCCTCAACAGCTGCTGGGAAGGGTAATAGTAGTGAGCACTATTATTAAAAAATAAAGGTGACTCCTTTTATTACAGAGAGAGACCTAAAAGAATAGAATATAGCGCCCATACATGGCCCAGCTATCAGTTAGTGTGCTGAGCTTCCTTTTTCTCTGCTTAGTTTTTGTTGTGTGGGATGGTTCTCTGAGTAAGGAAGAGAGGAGGAGCACATGTAGAAATGAATTTGATGTAGATATAAAAGGCATCAACAAAAGTATTTTTCAAAAGCATATTTTAAAATTTTAATACAGTAAATCAATGGGGATTTTCCAAGCCAAAGCTGTGGAGCCCACACAAATTAGTCACATGTGCACATATATGCGTGCACGTGTGCGCACACACACACACAAAGTGAGGGCCATTCTCATTAAGTAATATGAGCACAGTCAGTTTGTGGCACACCTATAACAGGCCTCTTTCTACTGTTTTGCTGCTTGAGGCCCCTTCCTGTTCTAATTGCTTAAAACTTATATTCTTCCAAATTGTATCTTCCATTTGACTTATAGAATTCAACTGGTCAAATGAGTTCATGTAAACATTTAAATTACTTCCCATTATGACAGTGTAGCAGAGATTTATAAGCATCTCTTTTTCTCTTAAGTAGAGAGTCTCCTCAAATCCTGAAGCTAGCTCCACCTCTTCCCTTCTCACTCCTCATTTTTGAGGAAATTTGCATAATGTGGTCCAACTGCCCTGAAGGAAAATGGGAGATGAAAAGGCAAATGGAAAGAGAAGAGTGACTTTGCCAATCCCTAAAAGACTCAGTAGGAAGCATACTACTTAGGTACTTATGGGAGGTTGGGGAGGAGAGATGATGGGATGGATTCACCATGAATCTGTCCCAGTGTGGAAAACAGAGACTTGCTAGAGTGATTCACCACCCCCTCCAAAAAAAAGAAAGGGTTTTCACAGTGGTCTAGAAAAACCTTTTGCGTGGAATGCTGAACTGTTCCATCTTAGTATAAAACTCCTGCTGGAAATGCAAGACAGTTGTAGGGGATGGGATGAGAGTTAAGAGTGGTAAATGAGCCATGATGTCCACTAAAAACTGATACCAGTAGAGCTAGAAAGCACTGACCACAAAAGAGTCACTGGGGAAATGGAAATAAATCAATGTGTCCCTTCAGATAAAACCCCTAGTTCTTCCTCCCTGCTGGGGCCCTGTAGGGGATAGTACTGTAAATGAAGGGGTCCATAAAGGCCCCTGGTGGGAAAAGACTGGTCCAGCAGAAGAAGCTGTGGGGAGGTGCCTCTTATTCATTCTCTCTCTCTCTGCTGAGGAAATTGGGGTTAAATGACTTGCCCAGAGTCACACAGCTAGAAAGTGTCACAGAGGCAGGAAGTGTTAAATATCTGAGACCAGATTTGAACTCAGGTCCTCCTGACTTCAGGACCAGTGCCACTGAGCCACCTACCTGCCCCTCTTATTCTCTTGTTCTGGATTCTACGGGACTAAGGGGATTCCTTTGTTACAGAGGGTTCCACCCAGGACAGAGCTGTTAAGTCATGTAGTCTGCATATTTCGGGGGAAGACCAACAGTAGAGGGGAATGAGAGGAAATGAGGCCCTTGAAAAACTCTTGGTTCACAGACTAGTCCTTTACTGGGTAAAAAAGATTCCAAAGTTTAGATGTCTTGAAGCATGAATTTTTGAGGGGAAAGTAGTAGTTGCCTTTATTTTTTTTAATAACAGTCTTTTACTTTTCAAAATACATGCACAGATAGTTTTTAACTAGTTGCCATAGAGGGGAGCCAGATATGGAAGTTCCCAGGCTCTAACAAGCCAGAGATACCAAAAGTTCTTTAAGTAGTTCCTGGGGCCTTTTGTGGCAGGAGGCAGGCTCTGACTTAACTGAGTTACAATTGGCTAGGGAGCTAGAAAGGGCCATTAAGATAAGCTAGTCCATCCACCCATTCCCTTCATTTTATACAAGAAGGTTTCAGAAGGGGAAGGAATGAAGTGATTAGCCAAAGTCACATGAGCCAGCAGCAAGCTATGCAGCTAGGAAGTGACCCCAAGATATGCTGATTGACTCAGCGGATAGAGCAATGGGCCTGGAGACAGGAAGATCTGAACTCACATGTAGCCTCAAGCATGGACCAGCTGTCACCCTGGACAAGTCACTTCACCTGTACGCCTTAATCTGCTGGACAAGGAAATAGCAAACTGCTTTGACATCTTTACCAAGATAACTCCATGGACCGTGTGGGTATGAAGCAGTCCACAGGATCAGGAAGAGTTGGATCTGACTGAACAACTGAATGACAATAACCCATTCTGATGAAACTGAAGTCTTCTTTCTGCTCAAGGTGCTTGCTTCACACTGCTTCTTCAGTATTGGCAATTAATTGATCCATTTAGATTTTTATTATTGACTCATTTTTAAACTAATCTGAGTAAAGAAAAGTCGGTCTTTTTTTTTTAACAACTTCCAATTATTACAGTTTTATAATGCAAATAATTAGAACTAAAGAGAGGGATTAAGTACATACAATGACAAGGAAATTAAAATGATCTTAAAAATTGCAATTCTGGAGGGGGAAAAAAGGACCCTAAAAGACCCAAGCTGCCAAAATTTTTTTCTCCTTTCTTGCAATGCAAGAACTTATTTTTTATATCTGGCTTTAAACGAGTCTATAAAAGTCTATTTGAGATAACTCACGTTGGTTCCCCAAGATACAATATAAATTATAAATAAGAAAATTTAGCAAGTTATTGTACCCCCAGTTTCTGGATTAAACAAGAAACATACACTGGCTATTTGCCCACTAAATGTGGCCTTGAGCTGGAAAATGAGCAGTGGGTTTAGGGGAAGCAGGAAAGGGGGAGGATGTGAGGAAACAATGAACAGGAGGAAGAAAGGAAGAATGGAAGAAGAGTAAAAGGAAATACTATATAGGACAGAGGAAAAGCAAATTGAGGGACAGGGACTCTGTCAGCATTAGATATTAAAGTAGCAAGGAAAGGAATAAGGGGGTTTTGAGCTTAAGTTCTGAATTTGAAAAAAATAAAATAAAAATGAAAAATCTGAAGGAAATGAGTTCATTTTGGAGTTTTCTCCACCCAAAGCAGAAGCAAAATGTGCCCCAAAGCATATATAAAAGCAACAAAAATTCTCACCATGATTATTAGCTACTCTGCGGCTTTCAAATTGGCTTTAGAATTATGGATTAAAGATATGACATACAACACTTCATCACCTCCAAATTTAATGTTGGATTGATGGCAAAGATTTTTTTAAAATTTCCATCAGGGATCCTAGAAATCAAAACCATAAGGTAGCTCATGCTGTTCAATTGGATCGGATTGTTTGTGACCTCATTGAGGGTTTTCTTGGCAAAAATGTAAAAAAGATTGCCATTTTCTTCTTCAGATCGTTTTACAGACCAAGAAAATGAGGCAAACTGGGGTAAGTGATTTGCTTAAGGTCACTCAGCATCAAGTGTCTGAGGTCAGATTTGAACTCAGGAAGCAGAGTCCTCCTGACTCCAAGCCTGGCACTCTATCCACTGAGCCATCCAGATGCCCCAGGAGGTAGCCAAGAAATCATCTCCCTTAACACATCATTTGATAGATAAAGAAACTGAGGCAGAGATAGATTAAGAACCTAACTCAAGCCTCATAACTGGTAAACGGCAGGGCTTTTCTGCAGCTCCTCCAAACTGTCACTTCTCTCCTGGAGCCTCACACACACAGGAGATTTTCCTTCCTTCCGAGCAAAGGGCCTCTCCTGAAACCAGAGGAAAAATACAGAGGCTATCTGCTGCTGCTGCTTTTTAATTTTTTGTACATTTTTCTTTATTGACGGTATGGGGTGGGAAACAGAAAGAGGAGGAAAAAAATGCCTTTTTGTCTTTCTCCAATTATTTTTGCACCGATAGTCCGTCTGAACCCCATTGCCTAAATGTCTTTTTTTTTTTTTAAACATTCCTTTTTTTTTGAATTTTGATTTCCAGGTTCTCTCCCGTTGGCTCCTCCCCCACCCATTAAGCAGCTAAGCCGTTCGTTACACATGTGAAGTCATGCAAAGCTCATTTCCATATTAGAAGCCAGATGGCGGGGGCTAATCCACGCCTGGGAATTGGCAAAGAATGAGCCGGACAAATGGTCCCGCGGCCAAGGATTCACAGGGAAGAGGGAGCCACGGTAATTTCTAGGAGAAGGGAAGAAAGTAACCGGAGCGGACCTGTGCTTTAGCAATGTCAAACTGGCAGCTACATGAAAGATGGATTGAAGAGGGGGAGCCTGAAAATTGGGGGGGGGCACAATAGCCCAAGTGGGAGGAGATGAGGGCTAGAATTGGGGTTTGTGATATAAGCTGGGGCAGACAGGATAGAGAAAAAACAAGGCTTGACAACTGATTGGCTGGGGGGGGGTGCAGTAAGGGCCCCCAAAGAATTGAATGTGAACCCCAGGTTGTAAACCTGGGCGACTGGAAGAATGCTTCCTGTCTCTTAATTGTCAAATTTAATGACTTTTTCTCAATCCTCAAGCTTCATATATCTTCATATACGCTTCATGAGAGGCAGCTGGGTGGCCAGGAGGAAGAATCATGAACCTGAGTTCAAATCCTCCTTAGACACTTACTTAGCTGTTTGGTGTTGAATGTTCTTCATGACCTGGCTTCTCCCCACCTTTGCAGCCTTCTTACACCTGAGCGCCCTACTACAGCCCACCCACCGACATCACGCAGCACTCCCTGCTGTTAGATTTCCTGATCCTGGGCATCCACAAAGACTGTTCCTTAAGAATGGCTTCCCTCAAGTCTCAGCTAAAATCCCATCTTCTCCAAGAAGCCTTTCCCAGTTTCCCTTCATTTTAGGGCCCTCTCTTTGTTAATTATTTACAATTAAACTTGTATGTAGCTGGTCTGCCCATAATTGTGCAGTTGTTTTTGTGCCTTTCCCATTAGACCATGAGCTCCTTGAAAATAGGAAATGTCATTTGCCTTTCCTTTTGTCCTCAGCACTTCATATATACAGTACCTGGCCCACAATATGGACCCCTCCAAAAATCAGGGAATTTAAGAGGAGGGGTGGGTTCAAACAAAAAGATACTAAATTCAGATTTAGTCACATTGACATTGAGATGCCATGGGAACATCCAAATGGAAATATCTAGTAGGCAATGGGAGCTGTGGAACAAGGCTTCAGGAGAGAGAGAAGACCTGGACATGGAGATATTGGAATTATCTGCATATAAACAACAGTTAAATCTGTGGAACCTGATGTGATCTCTAAGAATATAGAGAGAGAAGGTCAGAGCACAGGGTGGGGTATGAATTTTGAGCCCACAAAAAATACTAAGGATTGATTAAACCACAGAAAAGAACCACATCAGAGACATGTTGCAAAGACCCGAAGAGGAGAACTTCCATTGGAGAGGATAATCAACGGTGTCCAAAACCGCAAAAGGTCAAGAAGGAAGAAGTCTTTGATTTAGCAATTAAGAAATCGAAATCATTGGTGTCATTTCAGTCAAGCAGGACAGAAATTTGATTCCAAGAGGTTAAGAAGTAAGAAGTATACTTTTGGGAAAGTATAAATATTGAGTGTAGGCAACTTTTTTTCTTTTTTTCCCCCTTGGAATTTTTTTTTTGAGGCAATTGGGGCTAACTTGCCCAGGATCACACAGCTAGTAAGTGTTAAGTGTCTTAGGCTAGATTTGAACTAGATTCGCCTGGTTTCAGGACCAGAGCTCTATCCACTGTGTCCCTAGACCACTTTTTTCTAAGAGTTTGGCTGTGAAGGAGAGGAGGAATATTGGGTGACAGATACCTCGAATAGATGGGAGAATCAAACGAAGGTAACTTAAAAGAAGAAAAGGCACCTTTTCCTCTTAAAAGTGAAGCAAAATTGGAACAAATGGGGATGTGAAGTATACAACTGAGATGATGAGAGTTCTAGATGGATGTCTTCTAAGTTTTACAGAAAATAGGAAGGCAATACTAGATTACTGTCTTGGGAAGGGGAGATGGAAAGGAGAGAGAAAAGAAAATTTGGAACTCAAAATCTTACAAAAATGAATGTTGATAAATGTTATAAATGATAATGTTGTAATGTAAATGTTGTAAAGATAATACAAATTATCTTTACATGTAATGGGAAAAATAAAATGCTATTAAATTTTAAAAAAACAACTAGACACTCAAAAAAGAAAAAAGGCAAAAATAAATAAAATAGAAAGGTGGTTGCAAAGGCAGCTAAGTGGTACAGACCATAAAGTCCTGGACTTGGAGTCTAAATAGACCTGAATTAAAATGCTGCCCCACAAAGCCAGGAAGCCAGAAGATCACAATTCAAGCCTTACTCATCACTGATGAGCCATGGTACCCAGAACAAATTGGGTCCTTTCTTCTCAGGGCTCACTTGCTACTTTGGCACAGCAGAAAATAACTCAGCTCCTTCTGGGAGCCAGTATTAGTGAACATCTATTTCCAAAGGGCTTTAGAGCCTTAGGATGCTCTATCTCTTTTCCTCAACATCCTGGGATCTTTGGCTTTCTTCAAGATCCAAACTCTACCTTCTGCAGGCAGACAGACACAGTATATAAATATGATCTCCATTGCTAGAATCCACTCCTTGAGAATAGGGATTATTTCATATCAGCAATCTGTATCCCTAGTGCTTACGTAATGACTATCACATTGTATACACTGAATAAATACTTGGTTGATTTATTTAAAAAAAAAATAAAAACAAATAAAATGCTGCCCCAATTACTTAGCTATATGATCCTGACCAAGTAAGTTGAAATTGTGTCTCAGTTTTCTCATCTGCAAGATGGGGATAATAATAGCACCTATCTCACAGGACTCTTGTGAGAATCAAATAACACAACCTATATAAAGTATCTTGCAAACCTTAAAGCACTATATAAATGCTATCATTGTCATCATTAAAAAGCTTGGAGTCACGTAGGATCTTAATATATTCAGTCCAATTTCCTAGTCTGTCATTTTAAATGTTACAGGGAGGTATGGTATGTACTCCAACCCCAAAGCCCCTCTTAATTTATATTCCAGGTTCCATGAAAATTAGTCACTTGTGAGTCACTGAACAAAAGAGATTTATTTTGTTCCAATTCAACAGGGATGTAGAAACATTCAAGCTTTTCTGGATGCAGCCTCCTTGTTTCCATAGAAACACATCTGATCAGTACATGATCAGAGTACAATGATTCCCATAATTCCAGGTAACCGTTACATATGAGAAGAACGGACTACATGAGACTGGGATTTTTAAATGCTCCCTATCAATCAATAAACACTTACTAAGTGCCTACGATGTGCCCAGCAGTGGGCTAAGCACTGGAGATACAAAAAGAGACCAGAGATACTCCCTGCCCTGATGATTATAAACTGCAGCAGGGAAACTAGAGCCAATCAGGTTGCAGGGGGAAGAAATCCACAAAGTCAGGGAATTCAGAGAACTTAGGGATGATGAGTCAAGAAAATGTTGGTTCTACCAAAGGAGATCAAGAAAGATAAAAACAGAATAAGTCCTCAAATTTAGAAATATGTCCCACAAGATCTTTTTGGATGCTGACTCTGTCATCCAGCATCTTAGTTAGCCTTGCTAATTTTGTGTCATCTCTAAATTTGACAAGGATGCCATATAGGCTACTATCTAAATCAGTGATTAAAAATGTTAAATAGCATAATGCCAAGGACAGATGTAGTGAACACTTTACTAGAGACAAATTAACACTGACTCAAACAATTCAGAATCCATGGAATTACACATTCATCTAGCCCACATTTCTCTAACTTTTCCACAAGATCAATATGACATAAATATTTTTCTTTTTTTAAATTGTAAAAACTAAGAGTTGTCTATAATAATTTAATTTTGAGTTCTTTGAAGAATAGTAATGATTTAAAATATTTTTTTTAGTATTATAACTTTTTTATATACAAAGCTATGCATGGGTAATTTTTCAACACTGACCCTTGTAAAAACTTCTGTTTCAACTTTTCCCCTCCTTCCCTCCACCCCCTCCCCAGATGGCAAGTGGTCCCATTCATGTTAAATATATTAAAATATATGTTAAATATAATATATGTTAAATATAATATATGTATACATATTTATACAGTTATCTTGTTGCACAAGAAAGAGCAGGATAAATATTTTTCTTTAAAAAAAAACTTCACTTAAGTTCTAAATACAACGAACAATTCCATACATAAAATAGAACAGAAAAAAGAGACTTGTACATGAGGCTGCTTATCATATCCCTTTTAAGGAAATAATCAATTTAAAATAAGTTCGCCCTTCCCAAAAAAGAACTAAGGAGTCTGAATGTAAATCAATACAAGCTATGTTCACTTCTTTTTTGTTTTTTTTCTTTCTCCCATGGTTTTCCCTTTTGCTCTGAATTTTCTCTCCCAATATGATTCATAAAGTAATGAATATTAAAATAAATACATTTACTAGGAAAAAAATAAATTCATCTTGTGACTTTGAAAGTTGTCCTATTTGTCTCCTTCTGGCCTTCCTTCTGGTCTCTTTTGAGCATATTTTTTATAAACTGCTTCAGTGACCCTATTTTTTTTTTTAGCAACCTTATCACCATCCTCTTCTCTTCTCCTTTTTCCTATCCTCTTCACCCCAGAAGAATCAAAATTTTAAAATATCTCAAAGGACCAAGCTGTATCAATTGATGCAGTACAGTTTTTCTTCATCCATAAAAATAGAGGGTAAAATGAAAATTTTTATTTCAAAGGAAAAGTATAATATTTTTGATTCAATGACATGCCTTATTATTCTTGTTTTAAAAAAAGAAAAACAAAAATCCATGTGATAAATAATGCATATTCAAGCAAAAATAAATGCCCACACTGGCCTTATTCATAAATGTATGCTCCATGTGGAATCTTGAGTCCATCTCTCTAAGAGTCATATTATCATATACTTTAAGTTTAGATTTTTTAAAAATGATATCATTTTCCTCCTCTATCCTCTCTGATAATAATATTCTCTAGGATTTTCCCAGGAATGAAAGTCTAGCTCACCAGTCTGACCTTCACAGGTACCATCTATTCTCATTTCTGAAAATTGGGATATTGCCTTTTGCCAGTCCTGAAGTCACTTTACTATTCTTAAAGCTCTTTCATCTACCACTGATAGTAACTCAACAATCACATCCAATAATACTGTTAATACTAAGGATGTAGAGCCTTAAAACCAAGTAACTTGGATTCATCCTGGGTAGCTTTCTTGTTATTCTTTTTCCTATCCTGGCTAGCAACTTTGTGGTGGCCATTTTTATTTTATTTTCTCCTGTCCAAAGGTCACTGAAACAAAATTAGACTCGAGTAACACTGTCTTTTGTCTGCAGTCACTAGCCCTTGAGAATCCTTTCCATACTTTCCTTGCTATTTCTTCCCTTTCCATTCAAAGGAATATAAAGCAAAAGGAATTTTTCAAGATCTCCTTTGTTGTCATTAGCTTCGTGGCATAGAGTAGCGCAGAAATGTCAAACTCTCAGGCCCACAAAACTCCCAAAGCCCAAACCTGATTAAAATGTAACTAGAAAATGCTGAAACAAAATAACTATGGGACAGGTATACATATATTGTATTTAACATATACTTTAACATATTTGACATGTATTGGTCTACCTGCCATCTGGGGCAGAGGGTAGGGGGAAGGAGGGGAGAAATTGTCACAAAAGGTTTTGCAATTGTCAATGCTGAAAAATTACCCATGCATATATCTTGTAAATAAAAAGCTATAATAATAAAAAAAGAAAATGCTGAACAAAAGAAATAAAAATATAACACAACATAATGTTCATCTGTGGTTTTCTAAAGCAACAAGCAACTGGCAGAGCTCCATTTCTATTTGTGTTGGAAACCACAAGTACAGTGACTAAAGAGCTGGCAGCCAAAGCCCCCCTCCCCCTGCCTAGCTATATGACCCTGGCCAAGTCACTTAAGTTCATTGAGCTCTGAGAAATTTTCTAAAAGCTGGAAATGATAAAGAAAATGCTGGTGGAAGGAATTTCCTCATTTGCAAATTCCTGATTGCAATGAAATCTTTCCATCCCCAGCTTTTCTTCAAAGCCCCAGCTCATTTGGATGTGCTCTCCAGGTTCGTTCGTTCGTTCTTTCTTTTCTTTTTCTTTCTTTTTGTCTTTCTTTCTGTCTGTCTTTCTGTCTTTCTTTCTTTCTGTCTGTCTGTCTTTCTGTCTTTCTCTCTCTCTCTCTTTCTCTCTTTCTCTCTCTCTCTCTCTTCCTCCCTTCCTCCTTTCTTTCTTTCTTTCTTTCTTTCTTTCTTTCTTTCTTTCTTTCTCTTTCTTTCTTTCTTTCTTTCTTTCTTTCTTTCTTTCTTTCTTTCTTTCTCTCTCTCTCTCTCTCTCTTTCTCTCTCTCTCTCTCTTCCTCCCTTCTTTCTTTCTTTCTTAAAGCTTTTTATTTTTCAAAACATATGCGTGGACAATTCTTCCACATTGGCCCTTGAAAAACCCCATGTTCCAATTTTCCCCCTTTCCCCCACACCCTCCCCTAGATGGCAAGTAGTCCAATATATGTTAAACATAGCAGAAATATACGTTAAATCCAATATATACATGCATACATATTTATATAATTATTGTGCCACACAAGAGAAAAATAGAAGCAAAACAAAATGCAAACAAAATAACAACAGAAAGAGTGATAATGCTATGTTGTGAACCACACTCAGTTCCCACCGTCCTCTCTCTGGGTGTAAGTGACTCTCTTCATCACTGAACAATTGGAACTGGTTTGAATCGTCTCATTATTGAAGAGAGCCATGCCATCAGAACTGATCATCATATAATCTTGTTGTGATGTATAATGATCTCCTGGTCCTGCTCCTTTCACTCAGCATGAGTTCGTGTAAGTCTCTCCAGGCCTTTCTGAAATCCTCCTGCTGGTCGTTTTTTACAGAGCAATAATATTCCATAACATTCATATACCATAATTTATTCAGCCATTCTCCAATTAATGGGCATCCACTCAATTTCCAATTTCTTATCCAGGCACTATTCTGACAAGTCTAGGCTTTGCTTTTGTATCTATCCTCTTTTCTTCTGTTGATTTGGCATGTACCTTTTTTTAAAAAGTAGCTTCATTTTAGCTATTTTAACAGTCTTTTTTTAGGAACTAAAGAAACACGAATACTTCAACATAAAAAGAACAAAAAAAGAAACCAAAAGTGCCTTTTGTAGAGTTAAAAAAAAAAGCATATCGTAAATTTAACATAGTAGCAATAAAACTGCCCAGCTTTTCTATGTCCCTTCTAAACTTCCTTCTCTCTTCCCTGTATTATTGTGATCTTTCTGGATGTTCTTTTTTTTGTACCTCCATTTACTACCCACTAATTTACCCACCCTTAAAGAGAAGCTCTGCCTTGTCACTAATAAGTATAGTCAATAAAAACAAATCAACATATTAATCAAATTTCAATATGTAGGTTTCACTCATACTTCAAGTCTACCAACTCTGTGCCAAGAGATAAGATGCATGCTTCTAAAGTACTAACCGGTTATTGTATTTACCAGAATTCTGAAATCTTTTCAAAGTTGTTTTCTTTCACATTATTTAGGTCGTTGTATTAGCTGTTTTTCCTGGTTCTGCTCAATTCACTCTGCATAAATTCAGATCAATCTTCTCAGGTTTCTCCAAATCCATTCTATTTATCATTTTTTATATTGCAACAATATTTGCACATAAGTCATATTTGGGCAGCTAAGTGGTTCAGTGGACAGAGTTCCAATCAAGTACAGAGTCCTTGATTCACAAAGACTCATCTTCATGACTTCAAATCTGGCCGCATACAATTCTGACCCTGGGCAAGTCACTTTACCCCGTTTGTCTCCAATTTCTCATCTGTCAAATGAACTGAAGAAGCAAATGGCAAATCTCTGCCAAGAAAATCCCAAGTAAGGTCACAAAGGGTCAGACACTACTGAAAACAAATGAACAAGCCACCACAGATGTATTCGGTCATTCCTCAGTCGACGTGCAGTCACTGTTTTTAGCTCTTACTACAACAAAAAAATGCTGCTACAAATATTTTTGTATATATGAATCCTTTCCCTTTCCTTTCACCTTTCCAACTTATGTGCCCAACAGTGATATGTATACCTTAAAAACAAATAATCAGCAAAAAAGAAATCTGAGTTATTTGGTAGGTAAGTTCTTTGTGGAGCAGTCTATAAATACAAGGCCTGGTTTTCTTCCTCACTTCCGTGACTTAAGAAATTCATTTCTGAATGTTTCCCATTTCTCCTGGCTTCTATCATAGACTTTTTATTCATAGGATCCTATCATCATCTAGGTCCTACCCTGCAACTATGGATATCTGCCAAGATTCTGGTGTGTACCCGCTTCTTATTAGCCCATGTAGGTTTCATCAGCTCATTCCCAGTGACTCCCAGAACTGTCTATCCAGTCCTACTGTGTGTTCTGATCACCAACTGTATACTGGAGACCTCCACATCGGGGCATCCTGTATGTATCTCAAACGGAAGTCACTAACCCCCCAAACCTATCCCTCCTCCGCATTTTTCTGTTTATGTTAAGGGTACCACTACATTTCCAGACAAGAAGGTTTGCAGCATCTGCATGATCTTCCACTCTTCCCTCTTCCTCACCCTCTCCCCTTTCTTGGGGGTGTATCAAGCCTTTATTAAGCATTTATGGTGTGTCAGGCACTGTACTAAGAGCTGGAGGATATCAAGAAAGCCAAAAACAGTCCCTGCCCACAAAAATTCACATTTGAACAAGGAACACAATGAGCAAACTATTATGAACATATAAGTTCTATGCAGAGTCAATAGAAGGTAACCTATAATCATAAAAAAGGGAAAAAGGACCCACACATGTGCAAAAATATTTGTGGCAGCCCTTTTTGTAGTGGCCAGAAACTAGAAACTGAGTGGATGCCCATCAGTTGGGGAATGGCTGAATAAGTTATGGTATCTGAATGTTATGGAATATTATTGTTATGTAAGAACGATCAGCAGGCTGATTTCAGAGAGGCCTGGAGAGACTTACAGGAACTGATGCTGAGTGAAGTGAGCAGAACCAAGAGAACATTGTACACAGCAACAAGATTATGTGATGATCAACTCTGACGCCCTTGGCGCCTTTTTTTTTTTTTTTTTTTTTTTGCCAAGGAGGTGATTCAGGCCAATTCCAATAGACTTGTGATGGAGAGGCATCTGCATCCAGAGAAGGGACTGTGGGGACTGAAAATGGATCACGACATAGTCTTTTCACCTTTTTTATTGTTGTTGGCTTGCTTTTTTTTCTCATTTTTTTTCCTTTTTGAACTGATTTTTCTTGTACAGCATGATAAATGTGGAAATATGTATGGAAATACGTATAGAAATACGTATGTCACATGTCTGACATATATTGAATTACTTGCTGTCGAGGGGAGAGGTGGGGAGAGGAAGAAAGAAAAATTAGGAACATAAGGTTTTGCAAGGATA
Organism: Sarcophilus harrisii; assembly: GCF_902635505.1. Classification (NCBI taxonomy): domain Eukaryota; kingdom Metazoa; phylum Chordata; class Mammalia; order Dasyuromorphia; family Dasyuridae; genus Sarcophilus; species Sarcophilus harrisii. Next base: position 56,184,578 of record NC_045432.1, on the reverse strand, counting down.
AATGTTGAAAACTATTTTTGCATACACTTTGAAAATAAAAAGCTATTATTAAAAAAAATTTAAAAGAAGGTAACCTCTGCCAATCGGTATCCTGGCTTCAATGGCTGTGCCTTTGTATAGAGTAGCTACCATGCTTCCAATGTGCTCCCTCATTACCTCTGCTTCTAACTATCAAGTCCCAGCTTCCTTCAAACCTGAGCACATATGCTATCTTCCTAGGGCAATCTTTCTTGAAGCTCTCAGTTATTAAGCTTTGCTTTCACCTTACAAGTATCTATGTATCAGATCTTGTCCCATGCCCCAGCAAAATATAAACTCCTTGAGGACAAGACCTAACTGTTTGGTTTTTGAAATCCCGTGCACACAGCAGATGCTTTATGGATTGATTTGTCAAACTAGGTCCTTAGATTGCACACTCTATGCTTTTGCCCCGAGGTTAAAACATAGATACAAAGTTTACTTCTTTCTTCTTACTCTGAATGCTTCCCCATCTCTATCTAGTCTATGCAAAAAGAAAAACTGATTGCTCTCTGTAAATGAATGTGGCCTTAAGACTTAGATGTGCTTGGTTTTCGTCTCAAAACTAGCAAGGTCACCCAAGATAAGGAAAAAGTTCTAAACTATATTATGATGATGAGCACATCAGGAAGGCTACGTTTTACTCTCTTAAACTAGGATTGCAATATCAGGGGCCAGTACATTGTTAGTCTAAAGATCTCTGCTTTTCAATTCTAATACTAAACAAAAAAGCTTACTATAAGTCTGTCTAAGACAAGATGGTGACATAACCTATATACCTTTTAAACAATTAATTTAGTATTTTCCCTTCAGTTACATGAAAAAACAATGTTTACCATTCATTTTTCAAACTTTTGAGTTCCAGATTCTTTCCTTTCCTTCCTTTCTTCCTCCCTCCTTCTCTCTGCCCCCCCCCCCCCTTCATTGAGAATGTAGGCAATTCTATATAGGTTACGCATGTGTAGTCATGCAAAACATTTCCATATATTCCTTTGGTAAGAGAAATATTCCCTTCATCTCAAGCTGCTAAAGTGGTCAGGCAGGTTAATACCTTCTGACCACTTACCACCTCAAAAGCCCAGAAGAGCCTGATCTCATTACCACCCCTCTAAGGTTCCTGGAGATTTATGTCCTGATACTCTTCCCAGAGTAAGAATGTTGTAAATTCTTTTCATCCAAAGAATAAAATAACATGGAAAAGAATATTGTTATGTAGCCTCACATTTATGACTCAGTTGTGAGGTTATGGCCAGCCAAAATGTATCTGAGTTGCAAAAAAATTCAAGAGGAGTCAATAAACATTTACTGAGAAGGCCCAGAGCTAGGAGGAGCTGAGGAGGATAGAAAGGTGAATATTAAGACACTGGCCCAGCCTTCAAAGGCAAACTGAAAAGAGGGCATAACAGGGTCACAAATAAATAAAAAATGACAATGAGATGGAAAGAAAACATTTTAACAATTTCAAAGAAGTGAGAAGAGCAAACTTTGCCAGCTTTAGAGGGAAGAAGCTGACTGGAGAAGGCTTTTAAGGAGACAGCAATTTGAGGGGTGGTCTGTAACCACCCTCCCCTGTAGGGAGAATTTCATTCGGTTGAGATGTTGGGGAATGAAAATAAAGAGTGAAACAGGGACTGAAGTGGTGGAGAGGGCCTTGAAAACTATTGGTTGAGTTTCTTTTTTGTAGATGAGGAAACTGAGTCCTGGAGAGATTAAATCTAACCTGTGAAATTTCTTTCTA